>NC_050088.1:13985115-15391724 GCF_009764565.3 Dermochelys coriacea
CCTCCACGGGAGCGAGGGCAGCTGAACAATGCCCACTTGTGAAATAGGCTTACAACAAAATGGACGGATCTTTCGGGATGATCTTTGCAAGAAACGTGATCCAGTTTTCATCCCTCTCTCTCCGTCATCAACTCCCCTCCAGGGGTGTGCTGTGGAGGCAAGCACTGTAGTACTCCCAGGCTAGGACTGGGGTCTACGGGCCCCCACAGACCCTCACATATTCTGGGTAACAGAGGATTCCTCTACTGGGTGCCAGCCACTACAAGCTGTGAATGCCCCCCCACACAAGGGCTTTGTTACAATAAAACAGCACAACTGTCCCTAGCCCAGCCCAGTGCCCGGCTATAAGGGAACCATATCATAGAAGATTAGGGTTGGAAGACACCTCAGGAGGTCATCTAGTCACACCCCCTGCTCAAAGCAGGACCAACCCCCAACTAAATGATCCCAGCCAGGGTTTTGTCAAGCCGGGCCTTAAAAACCTCTAAGGATGGAGATTCCACCACCTCCCTAGGGAACCCATTCCAGTGCTTCACCACCCTCCTACTGAAATAGTGTTTCCTAATATCCAACCTAGACCTCCCCCCACTGCAACTTGAGACTATTGCTCCTTGTTATATCATCTGCCACCACTGAGAACAGCCCAGCTCCATCCTCCTTGGAACCCCCCTTCTGGTATCAAATCCCCCTCACCCTTCTTTTCTGCAGACTAAATAAGCCCAGTTCCCTCCGCCTCGCCTCATAAGTCATGTGCCCCAGCCCCCTAATCATTTTTGTTTCCCTCTGCTGGACTCTCTCCTATTTGTCCACATCCCTTCTGTAGTGGGGAGACCAAAACTAGATACAGTACTCCAGATGTGACCTCACCAGTGCCAAACAGAGGGGAATAATCACTTCCCTCAATCTGCTGGCAATGCTCCTACTAATGCAGCCCAATATGGTGTTAGCTTTCTTGGCAACAAGGGCACACTGCTGACTCATATCCAGCTTCTCATCCATTGAAATCCTCAGGTCCTTTTCTGCAGAACTGCTGCTTAGCCAGTCAGTCCCTAGCCTGTAGCAGTGCATGGGATTCTTCCGTCCTAAGTGCAGGACTTTGCACTTGTCCTTGTTGAACCTCATCAGATTTCTTTTGGCCCAATCTTCCAATTTGTCTAGGCCCCTCTAAATCCTATCCCTACCCCACTTATCTACTTCTCCTCCCAGTTTAGTGTCCTCTTCAAACTTGCTGAGGGTGCAATCCATCCTATCATCCAGATCATTAATGAAGATGTTGAAAAAACCAGCCCTAGGACCGATACCTGGGGCGCTCTGCTTGATACCAGCTGCCAACTAGACATCAAGCCGTTGATCACTACCCATTGAGCCCCACAATCCAGCCAGCTTTCTATTCACCTTATAGTCCATTCATCCAATCCATACTTCTTTAACTTGCTGGCAAGAATACTGTGGGAGACTGTATCCAAAGCTTTGCTAAAGTCAAGGTATATGATGTCCACCACTTTCCCCATATCCACAGACCCAGTTATCTCCTCATAGAAGGCAATCAGGTTGGTCAGGCATGACTTGCCCTTCGTGAATCCATGTTGACTGTTTCTGATCACCTTCCTCTCCTACAAGTGCTTCAAAATGGATTCCTTGAGGACCTGCTCCATGATTTTTCCAGGGACTGAGGTGAGGCTGATCTGTCCGTAGTTCCCTGGGTTCTCCTTCTTCCCTTTTTTAAAGATGGGCACTATATTTGCCTTTTTCCAACTGTCTGGGACCTCCCCTGATCGACATGAGTTGACAAAGATAATGGCCAATGGCTCTGCAATCACATCAGCCAACTCCCTCAGCACCCTTGGATGATTGCATCTGGCCCCATAGACTTGTGCATGTCCAGCTTTTCTAAATAGTCCTTGATCTGTTCTTTCACCACTGAGGGCTGTTCACCTCATCCCCATACTGTGCTGCCCAGTGCAGCAGTCTGGGAGCTAACCTCGTCTGTGAAGACCGAGGCAAAAAAAACATTGCGTACTTTCAGCTTTTTCCACATCATCTGTCACTAGGTTGCCTCCCCCATTCATTAAGGGTCCCACCCTTTCCCTGACCACCTTCTTGTTGCTAACATATCTGTAGAAACCCTTCTTGTTACCCTTTGCATCCCTTGCTAGCTGCAACTCCAATTGTGTATCCCCACGTAATCTCTCCATATTCGCCCCACCAATAGGCCACTGCCCTGTTTTGTCCTGCCAGCCACAGGAAATGGGCTGCTTCCTTGTCCAGCTCTTTGCTCCCAGCCCCACTTCCCAGCCTGCGCTCCTGCTCACACAGCTTCTGTCCCTGCCCTGAGTCTGGTCCCCTCGGATCCTCCGGATGCTACCACCTGTTCCCATACACCCGGGGCTGTGGATGGATGCTCACTTTGGTAGCACAACACCCTCTACTGGCCAGATCCTTTCCCTCCAGCTTAGCCGGGGCACAGGGAGATATCCAGGAGGAGCCAGCAAGTTTGTTATGGTATGTAGCATTTTGTATCATTGCTCGTAAATTCTGGAGCCCGGCCATTTGCAGGAGCATACGCAAGGGACAAAGTTAATGTACTGTGGGAACTTCAGTGCTGAGTGTCTCTGGCTTTTGTGTCGAATCAATGTAATCTCAAAGCTGCATCACTGCAGCAGAGTTCAGAGTCCTAGCTCTGGAGAAGTTGGCTCTGTTGGGGAAAGGCTATAGTACCTTTTGGAGCTGGAATCAACTGTTTCTGGTAACTTTGATTCCAAGATCTTTTTAGATGTGAAAAGCATCAAAAGCTGAACATCGACAGCATAAGAAATGAGGATAAGCGCAAGGGGAGGTTCCTCTGGTAACAACCAATTCACTCATACCTTTCGTTATGCAGCCAGGGTTTGGAAATACCCCGTGATTGTAATCAGGGGAATTAGCCAGGGCCAATGAGAGACTCAATCCCAGACTCAACTTCTTGGCTGCGCAGATATTGCAGAGTTTAGAGGGATTCACAGAAAGCTCTGTTATTAACAACAGCGTCTCTTTGCTGCAGAATGTCAGTGCATGAGGACTGGAGAAAATGCCTTACAGGGAGTGAACGAATGAGCTCAGTCGGTTTCATTTATCAAAAAGCTAATGGGGCTTTTGAGGGAAATGGATCTGCGTCCTCATCACACCACCCACCAGTACCTGACAGCAGTCAGGGAAGCTAATGATCCAACCAGTGAGACGAATTCCACGAGCTCAGCGAACCCCAGCACTGTCATCACCGACAACCCCAACGCGCAGCCCGGTGACTTCTATGTCATTGGTCCAGCTCTATGCTTGGTCCAGCTCCGTGTGGAGGGTTTGTCGGCTGCCAAACGCGATTTATCCAGCGTTCTTGCTCATTGACATACTATCAACATCATTTGCTTGCAAGATACACACGTGGCAACTGCCAAAGCCGGGCATTCTAGTATCGATGGCTTCAACCTGTAGTGCCATGTGGCACACCCAAAGCATAGCTGAGTCGCATACATTCGGTCTGATATTGCAGATACCATTCATCTGACGTCTACTGAATTCCGTGATACCATACAGGTTGGCGGTTTCTGGCTAGCAAATGTTCACAAGCCTCCAAGTGTCAGCTGGAGCCAACAGGTTCTACCAAGCCTGCCACACCCAGCTGTCACCCATCAAAGACTTCAACAGCCATCACACAGACTGGGGGTATGAGGCGGTTGACACCGATGGTGAATAACTTGCAGACTGGGCATCTTGAAATGACCTTGCCCTTGTCCATGATGCTAAGAAGTAAGGCACATTCCATTCTTCTAGATGGGATTGTGACTACTCTCCTGACTTGTGCTGGGTCAGTTCAGTTGATGGCCATCCTCAGCCAGCAACATGCCAAGTCTGGGACAATGTTCCACACAGTCAACACAGACCATGGCTGATCCATATCGGGCTACAGCTCCCAGTTGTCAAGAGTTCCAAAAGAAGCAGTGAAATTTCTGAAAGGCTGACTGGGAAAAATACCAGGAAGTGCTGGAGAAGAGTGTGGTGACAATACCAGCCCGGCATCTCTCAGTAAATGAGACCTACCGTCGCTTCTGTGGTGCTATCTACAGAGCAGCCTGCAGAGCCATCCCACGTGGTTGCCACCCCTGCTACATCCCCTGTCTCGACGCGGAGAGCGCTGCCTTGCTCAAGCAGTATGAGGCAGCTGGTGTCCCAGATGTCACCGACCATCTGACAGAATCATTGGACACTGCTCTCCATGCCAGATGGGAGGAGACGACCAAGAGGATGAGCTTTACCTGCTCCAGTCGCACGTGTTGGAGTCTGCACCGATGGTTTGGAGCAGTGCAGCAGCCACCTGCACTCTGTCGACCCTCAGTGACACCTAGCCATGTAGCTGGACACCTATTTAAAGTGGCCAGAGCACTTTTGGAGAAACAGGTGCGAAGACAAGTGAGGAATGAATGGTGTGCATTTAAACATGTACACCAGATCAGAAGCTGCCCAGAACCATTCACTGGAACAGAGCTGGAACAAACACTGGGTAGCATCAAGTGTGGAACAGCTGCGGGCTATGACAACATATTTCCTGAAAAACCTTGGCCCCTGTGCTCAGCTTTGGCATGTGAAATTCTTCACCAGGGTCATCAGTGAAGGAAGGCTACCAAAGATATGGCTCACTGCAAAAATCATTGGCCTCCTAAAGCCCGGAAAGGACCCAAGTCAAGCATCAAGCTATCGTCCCATATCATTATTGTTGGTGTGCCACTAGAGCACTTGATCCTACAGCACATATTACCTAGCATGGAGAGAATTTTGAGCCCTGACCAAGCTGGCTTTCACTGAGACCGTAGCACGTGCGACCAACTTCTCACGCTGACCACATTTGTTGAAAATAGCTTCCAGAGACGCTTGAAAACAGGAGATGTTTTCATCAAACAGCGGCATACAATACGGCATGGCACACTGGCCTGCTCATGAAGGTATCATGGGTCCTGCTACCTTGGGTCACAGGCGTCGTTGAACTGTTCCTCCGCAATAGGCAATCCGGAGTCCATATGGGGGAGAAGATGAGTGCTTGGAGACGACAGAGCAACAGGTTACCCCAGGGCTCTGTTCTTTCTCCCACCCTCTTCAACCTTTACATCAGTGACCTAACAACAACAGAGTCATGATAATTCACTTACGCAGATGACATCTGTTGCGGTACCCAGGCCTGGATGTTCCACGAGCTTGATGCCACCTTAAACCGGGACATGGTAAAGTTACCTGATTGCTATAAGACTTGGCGCCTCCAGCCAAGCGTCATAAAAACAGTCTCCAGCTTGTTCCATCTTCATCATGCCAGCGCAACCTGAGAACTGAATGTTTATCTGAATGGTCAGAAGGTGAAGCTTGAAGTAGAACAGGTCTATCTAGGTGTGACCTTAAACTACACACGGAGTTACCATGCCCACCTGAAGAAGACAGTAGCTAAAATCAAAACGTGCAACTGTCTTCTTAGCAGACTGGCAGGTTCGTCATGGGGTGCTCGTGCTCCAACTCTGCGGATCTCAGCTCTTGTCACCTTGTATTCGGTGGTGGAGTCCTGCGCACCAGTGTGGAGTCTATTGTCACACACCAAACTGGTAGATTCGCAGTTACATGTCGCCATGCGCATCATCTCCGGCACCCTGGGTCCGACTTCACTCCCATGGCTCCCAGTTCTGAGCAATATTGCTCCTCCTCATATCAGACGAGAGGGTGCAACTGGCAAGTTACTGGAGAAAGTACACACCAACCCAAGCCTGCCACTGCACAATGACTTTTTCTAAATCACCAGCTGCATGTTTGCCGTCACGTCGCCCATTATGGTCTCATCCACCACGCCAGGATGGTAGGGCGGAAAGACTCTGGTGAGAGGAATGGATATCTGTTATCATCTCCAATCAGTCCCTTGACACCAACCCCACAATCTGCCCGCCTGGTTTGGACCTGCCCCATCGCCAATGGTCCCTGTTGAACAGGTTCTGGACCGGGCAAGGTCTCTGTGCAGCCAACCAGTGTCGCTGGGGCCTTCGGGACAGCCCATTGTGCAGTTGTGGGGTGACACAAAACATGACACACATTGTCGAGGAATGCCTGCTGACTAGGTTCAGTGGCGGCCTAAAATAACTACATCCCGCCTGAAGAGGCTATTGCTTGGCTAGACGACTCTGCACACTCTAAATCAAATAAAATCAAAAAGCTTTCAAGATGACCTGATGATGGGGTGTAGGCACCTTCTTGGGGAGAAAACACTGTGTACTAAAAGGCTCTTTAAACTAGTGGAGAAAGGCAGAGCAGAGCAAGAACCAATGGCTGAAAATTTAAAGGCAGATCAATTCAAATTAGAAATGAGGCACATCTTCAACAGGAAGGGTGATTAACAAATTCCCCAGGGAAGCGGTGTATCCTCCATCTCTTGGTGTCTTCAGATCAGGGCTGGAAGCGATGGTGCAGCTTTAGCCAAACCCAGCACAGTTCAGGGGTAATTGGATTAAATTCTCTGGCCTATGGTATACAGAAGGTCAGATTAGATGATCGAATGGTCCCATCTGGATTTAAAAGTGGTGAATCCTGACAAACATGAAGAGGTCAGTGCATGGAGGACATCAAGGAGAAGCCGCAAAGCATTGGGATGCAACATGCCCTGCTGTATCAATCAGTTGCAGGGGCTTTTACGGCTTCCATTACTGTAATATGCGCACACTGTATTTATTCTCACACTCCTCTGTAAGGTGGGGCGGTGCTATTATCCCCATTGGACGGATGGGCAAATGAGGCATGGGGGGACTAAGTGACTCACCCAAGAAATCTGTAGATGAGTGGGGACTTCACCTCATGTCTCAAGTCCTAGGCTAGTGCCTACCCACTGGCCCATCCTTCCTCCCTAGCTACACTGCCCTCCTCTCTGCCCAAATCACCTCCATGTCCTGTACAGAGCACAAAGACATTTCTGAACCCAAAGAAGTCACCAGTTTCCTCCAATTCACAGCTCTGGCCCCACACAAAGTTGCCTTTGAAGATGCTGGACAAATTTATGAGTGTGGCTGCCTGCCGGGGTCATAGGTGCTGGAACTAGGGGTGGGGGTCGGGTGCTGCAGCACCCCCTGGCTTGAAGTGGTTTCCATCCTATCCAGGGTTGACAGTTTGGTTCATTGGCTCTCACACATGGTTCCAGCGCCCCTGGCCGGGGTTGCGTGTGACAGTGGGGAGCAGGGCTCGGCTGCCCTGGGGCTCACTTCCAGTTTGTCTTACGTTCCTAAAAGCTCATGCTTCAGGGTTTCAGACGGCTACTGGCAGGGATCAGGATGGGATTTTTCCCTCTCTAATGTATTCTAGGTTATTGTTGGTTTTGTTTTTTGGCCTCTTTCCACTGAAGCATGAGAGATGGCCATGGCTGGAGGTGGGATATTATTCAAGTTGGGCCAGAGCTTTGAGGTGTCACTCAGCATTGCTCTCTCAGGAGCTTGGCTTGGCGAGCTCACATGCTCAGGGTCTCGCATTGCCATATGTGGGGTCAGGAAGGATTTTCCTCCAGGTCAGATTAAGAGGGACTTTGGGGCTTTCTTGCTTTTCTCTGCAACATGGAGGGTGACTTGCCAGGATTATCTGGGTATATCTCACTTAATCATTTCCCTGCCATTAGGAAGTCTTCACGCACTGGTGCACCTCAGTCCCTAGTCTATTCTCTGCCTGTGGCACGCAATAAGCACTATTATGTGCCACAGGCAGAAAATAGACTAGGGACCTAGGTGCACCAGTGTGTGAAGCCTTCATAATATTTGGGTACTTCATAATACTGTGATACTTGGGTCTGATTTCAGTTGTTGGGCTCAGTGAGCAGGTGCTGGGAGGGACTGGTGGCCTGTGACATACAAGAGATCAGACAGGATGACCTAGTCCCTTCTGACCTTACACTCTATGACTCTATGCCGGTGGAGAATGGTCCCTTTGAAAATCAGGTCACTGAGGAATCCTGCCTTCAGTGTTTTACCTGGCTCCACTCACTGCCCAGAACACAATCAGTCCTTTCAATGAGCTAAACAAATGTGTCACCGGTATTATGAGGATCCTTTGTTCTCTAGACAATAGCCGTAATGGAGCCCTGTGTTCTGTTCAGTGTATTGTTACTGAAAACAGACCATGGGAACTGGAAAAGCGCAAAGGAGAAGGGGTATTTAAATCAACCTGTCTGGATGGCTAGCGGGGTCCTGGCAACCTCACCCGACACCAGATGGCCTGTGTTATGCAGGAGATCAAACTAGATGCTCATTCGTGTTCTCTTCTGCCCTTAAACCCTGTAAAATCTGCGAGCCTCCCAGTCCCGCAAATAACGAACAATGTTGCAATAGGTCGAATATTCTGCCCTGTGTCTGGACTGGGTTGTTTTAAATGTTTGGGTTTTTTCCCCTTCTCCTCTGCTGTTTTCAGTTGCAGTTCTCTTCCATCCCTGTCCTTTCTACCCTGCAACCTCTCTCTTCACGTCACCCTGCTTTCTGCCTTGCCCAGCAAAACTCCCCTCTTCCTTTGCGATTTTCTTGTGCCGCTCTCCAAGCGCTCTGCCAATGTATCCTTTTCCCCATATGATAAATGCAGAAGCTGAGGCACGGGGAAGGGGCAGCAGCTTGCCCAAGGTCACACACCAGGGCAATGGCAAAGGTAGGCTCTCTGGGGTCTCCGGGGTGTGTCTACGCTGGAGGTGAGTGGCAGGAGAGGCTGGCTGCCCTGAGAATGATCCCCTCTGAAACCCTGGATAGGTACTCAGGCTGCTAGTCCCTGGCACCACTGCTCTCTACTGCCTCTTTAACGTGCTCACTCCATTGGATATTGGGTGTATCTACGTAAGCTGGGAGTTGAACCTTTCAGCCAATGTAGACATACCCTCAGTCCAGTGTGGTGCCCACTAGGCCACACTGCCATGCACAGGGGTAATGGTTGTCTTCTACCCATACCTCCATCATCCATCACTCCCGTACACCAGAACAACCTGCCCACTCTGTAATTCCCACTGACTTTTTGCTCCTACTTAGCTCCTCTCTTTCTTCCTCTTCCACATGCTCTTATTTAATGATCTTCTTAAAAACACTTTAACAGGCTCTTGGGTCCATTAAGGAAAAAGGTTTTCTCCTATTGTGAATCTTCCCTAATAAACAGCACGTCACGTGGGCATTCATGCAAAGCCTTTAGTGAGATTTTTTTATTATTATTATTTTTCTTGATGTGATTGGTGCACCTGGGTCTCTTGCACCAGGAAAATTCATCCTTTTCTGGAGTCAAAATCTAGAAGATCCAGAGGCCTAGTCTACACTAGAAAATTAGGCTGGCTTAATGACCGTGCTCAGGGGTGTGAAAAATCCACATCCCTGAGGGACATAATTAAGCTGACCTATCCCCCCTCCCTTGGGAAAGTGGATTACTGATGCCAACAGGAGAACCCCTCCCCAAAGGAGGGGGATGGTTCATCTTAACTAAGCAGCTCGGGTATCTATACTGAACCCCCACAGCTGCGCAGGTGCAGTGGCTCCGCGGTAGCATTTCAAGCGTAGACAAGCTCTTCCATTTACAAGAATTGCCTCCCCTGGGGCACTGTGTCTGAACCTGCAGATCTATCAGCCACAGCGGGATAACCAGTTTTATGTTCTGTGTTTCTACAGCTCTCTCCTTCTGGAAGAAATGGGCATAGTGAGGGGGGGCAATGATCTTATTTGTCCTATGATCACCAATGTGCTTTTTTTTTTCCAATGGAAACATTTGGCTTGCTCCTGCAATGCCCTGAACATAACTTCATTATAAATGGTTATTAGGAATTGCCCTTGGATTAGCTCCCAGATTGATAACATTAATACGAACTCTTTCCAGTGCTGGTTTGGGATTAAAATAGGCTCTGTCCGTGGAAAAAGTGTTCACGAATGAAAAGAAAAGAAACTCTGTATCTGGATCCTAATGACAAAGTGCTGATGTTCGCCTGTTTCGGGAGACGTACCCCGCTCATCTGGAGCCTGCCAAGCTCAGGGGCGGGTCAGGAATTTGTTCCTTCAGGCAAATCAGCTTTGCCAAGGACAAAGCTGGCAGAGATGTCATTTCTGGAGCTTTGGAATGCTCCCCTTTTCCCTTCCACCAAGTGATGTTTCAGACATCCTAAGGTGCATCGCGACCAGGTGCATTGCAACCAGCTCCTCAGGGGGCACCTTGTAACCTCCTGTTTCTCCCCACTTGGCAGGTACAGTGGTTGAGGCTTGGATTTCTATAAACAAAGCATAATTCCTTACGAGTCCATGCTCGCTGTGGTATGTTTTGGTACTGTCACTTTAAAATTACAGAGACAAGGTGGGTGAGGGAATATCAACAAGCATGTGGACAAAGGAGATCCAGTGGATAGAGTGTACTTAGATTTTCAGGTTTCAGAGTAGCAGCCGTGTTAGTCTGTATTCACAAAAAGAAAAGGAGGACTTGTGGCACCTTAGAGACTAACAAATTTGTTAGTCTCTAAGGTGTCACAAGTACTCCTTTTCTTCTTAGATTTTCAGAAAGCCTTTGACAAGGTCTCTCACCAAAGGCTCTTAAGCAAAATAAGCAGTCATGGGATAAGAGGGAAGGTTCTCTCATAAATTGGTAACTGGTTAAAAGACAGGAAACAGAGGGTAGGAATAAATGGTCAGTTTTCAGAATGGAGAGAGGTAAATAGTGGTATCCCCCAGGGATCTGTACTGGGCCCAGTTCTATTTAACATATTCATAAACGATCTGGAAAAAAGGGTAAACAGTGAGGTGTCAAAATTTGCAGATGATACAAAACTACTCAAGATAATTAAGTCCCAGGCAGACTGCGAAGAGCTACAAAAGGATCTCACAAAACTGGATGACTGGGCAACAAAATGGCAGATGAAATTGAATGTTGATAAATGCAAAGTAATGCACACTAGAAAACCATAATCCCAACTATACATATACAATGATGGGGTCTAAATTAGCTATTACCACTCAAGGAAGAGATCTTGGAGTCACTGTGGAGAGTTTTCTGAAATCATCCACTCAATGCGCAGCGGCCATCAAAAAAGCGACCAGAATGTTGGGAATCGTCAAGAAAGGGATAGATAATAAGACAGAAAATATCATATAGCCTCTATATAAATCCATGGTATACCCACATCTTGAATACTGCATGCAGATCTGGTCACCCCATCTCAAAAAAGATATTTTAGAATTGGAAAAGGTTCAGGAAAGGACAACAAAAATGATTTGGGTATAGAATGGCTTCTGTACAAGGAGAGATTAATAAGACTTGAACTTTTCAGCTTGGAAAAGAGGCGACTAAGGGGGGATATGCTAGAGGTCTATAAAATCATGAGTGGTGTAGAGAAAGTAAATAAGGAAGTGTTATCTACTCCTTCTCATAATACAAGAACAAGGGGCCACCAAATGAAATTAATAGGTAGTAGGTTTAAAACAAACACAAGAAAGTATGTTTTCACGCAATGCACTGTTAACCTCTGGAACTCCTTGCCAGAGGGTGTTGTGAAGGCCAATACTATAACGGGGTTCAAAAGGGAGCTAGATAGATTCACGGAGGATAGGTCCATCAATGGCTATTAGCCAGGATGGGCAGGGATGGTGTCCCTAGCCTCTGTTTGCCAGAAGCTGGGATTGGGTGACAGGGCATGGATCACTTGATGATTACCTGTTCTGTTCATTCCTTCTGGGGCACTGCCATTGGCCACTGTAGGAAGATAGGATATTGGGCTTGATGGACCTTTGGTCCTACCCAGTATAGCCGTTCTTATGTTCTTATGACCAGTATCCACTGTGGAAAGAGTCAAGCTCTTCAGAAGCTCTGTGTGGTTTGAAAGCTTGTCTCTCTCACCAGCAAAAGTTGGCCAATAACAGATATTCCCTCACCCTCCTTGTGTCTCAAATATCCTGGGATTCTCATGGCTATAACACTGCAACCGTCTTTAAAATTAGTCATGCATCATCACCAGAGGGCTATGTAAAGGGGTGTCTCACAGCCCTGCCCTACTATAAGTTAGTCCTTGGAATCAGGGAGCAACATAGTACTGAACAGAAAAGGAGGACTTGTGGCACCACAAGTCCTCCTTTTCTTTTTGCGAATATAGACTAACACAGCTGCTACTCTGAGTACTGAACAGGAGAGAGACACAAGATTTTTGGCTTTCAGCCCCAGCCTGCCTGCTGCCACGCTGAGGGTCTGTCTACAGTGCCATCAGGGGGTGTGATTTAATCCAGCTAGCTCAGTGACCGAGAGCGTGATGGTTGTGTGGAAGCCCAGCTGGGATCCTGGGTAATTATTCGGGTGGCCAGCCCATGCTGATGTCCATGTTGCTGCAGCTTCATTGCTCTTAGTATTTGCAAGATGTACTCCTGGATCCATCAGACATGTGCCGCATCACAGACCCGATTGCAATGTAGACATACCCTGAGATTTAGACTAAGCCGTGCCCTAGCTGACTGCAGCTAGTTTCTTGGCCGCCCACACATTTGACCTAGTGGCACAGACAGGTCCTCACTCCACCACTCAGACTCCTCTCCATACTGAACTTGGGTTCTTTCTCTCTGGAAGACTCTTGCACCAAGGAACCACAAATAGCATTCAGTAACAAGGAACTCGTCCTCCCAGATCCCTGTCATGCAGAGCGATCATTGTGCTTACAGGAGGCAGTGTGGCCCACTAGCTAGAGCACTGGGCTGGGACCCAGGAGACCTGCATCCTATTCTTGTCATTCACACTGGCCTGCTGAGTGAGTTTGGCCAAGTCATTTTTCTCTGTGCCTCAGTTTCTCTATCTGTAAAATGGGGAAATGATACTGATTTCCTTTGTAAAGTGCTTCGGGATCTATGGATGAAAAGCGCTAGATAAAAACTAGGTATTATTGTTCCCATTGTATAAATAGGAAAGCCGTGTTACCAATTCTTGTGATATTTGGTGTTCTTCTTACAGCCTTAGCTCCTGGAGTCATGTGATTATGTGAGAATCTCACCCTTTTTTTTTTTTTTTTTAACGAAAGCTAAGTTTATAGCCCACATGGCAGAGGAGAAAAGCTTGGAAATGTGACCTGATGGCTCAGAAAGCTGACAGTAACTGAAAGAAGCCTGAGCTGTGGACCAAAAAGAAAAAAAGTAAGCCCCACAGCCAGCCAATTAGAGCCAGCCTCTTTCCCAGCTCCCAGGGCAAAGGGTGTGGAGTCAGAGCACTGGTGTGCTGTGGTTATATTCAGCTGCTCACCATCCCGTAGGGGCCTTGGCCAGCCTACACACAAAATGAAACACTCTGAGGGTTGCTCTAACTTACTTCAGGAGCTGGCTGGGACCTGAGCACCAGGAGGCACAAAGGTATCCTTGCTTTATTTTGCCCCATATCTCCCTGCTTCTCTGCTGAGTGTGTTTCAGGACCCCCTTCTGTTGCCAGTCAGTGGAGGCTATAAGTCTGTCATGCAGCTAATGGGGGAGTTTTTAGCACAAGCTGTAGCAGGGCTGCCGACATGACAGCCATCATGAATGCAACACCGCGCCAGTGGAGATTCAGGTCCTGAGGGAAGCCTGATTGCTCTGGGTTGGTTATTGCAATGAATGTATGCAGCTTCTGCAGTGTGAGCCAGTCCTCTGGGGGGCTGCTTCATATCTCCACAGGGCAGCTGACTCTCAGCCCCTGTGCAGAGCTTCCTGGGCAGTTTCTAGACAGCAGAGAGATTGGCTGGGTGTGTAGCACCTATACTTGAGGTGCAGAGTTTTCCATGTTGGAGTTCTGCTGCCCCTGCACCATCTGTTTCATGTCAGACTTTCTCAGTATTTTGGGTGGCTCAGAACTGTTCCCAAGCCCCTGTTCATGTGTCACCCTGATCCCTCTGTCATGGTCCTGCTTTGAGCAAGGGGTGGGACTAGATGACCTCCTGAGGTCTCTTCCAACCCTGATACTCTATGTGAGAGGGCATGGCTAATGCAGTGTCCATATGACATCCTCACCAGACATCCCAGGGACCCCCATGTGTCCTTGGAGATGCTAAGTTCCTCAAAGGTCACACAACCCCCACCCAATAACCGTGGCATGCACTAGCCTCCCCTAGAGGACCGGAGAATGAAATCCATGCTGCCAACTTTCATGATTTCATCGTGAGTCCGGTGGGTCTTTGAGGGTTCCCATGAATTTCTGATTTCATCTTCCAGTTTGGTGAAGGTCTGCCCTTATCCAAAATGGCTGCCCTTTCTCATTGCTTTCGAATGCCTGGCAGTGGCTAGGGTGACCAGATGTCCCGATTTTATAGTGATAGTCCCGATATTTGGGGCTTTGTCTTATATAGGTGCCTATTACCCCCCCACCCCATGTCCCTATTTTTTCACAGTTGCTGTCTGGTCACCCTAGCAGTGGCAGTTCTGGCTTTGGACTTTCTTGAATGGTTCTTGAGACAGAACAGTCCAAAAAGGGTGAGCTGACCCAAAAAAATGCCATTCACCTGAGAAAATCCTGACCTTCAATCATACCCTGTGATTTCAGTGTAGACCTACCCAGGGGGAGGCTACATCACTGCTTCCTGGTCCCATCACACACGGCTTCTGGTGTCACGCACTGGAAGGCTGCTACATTTAGCTTCAGCATACAGCTGCGAGAGCATGATCTGGGGTTCCACTTGGGGTCAGTTCATCATCTATAAGGCTTGCACAAGGCCTGAGTTCAGGCAGTTTTATCTTTCTCTGGTGGAGGTTTCTTCACGTTCATTCCTAAACAGAGGTTCTCCAAAAGGACATTCCCATTCTAATATGTGGGCGATGAGGCCGGAGCGTTAGCAGATGCCTTCTACCCAACCTCGTGGGCTGGATTTTCCAAGAGAGCTCAGCACCTAGTAACTCGCATTATTCTCAGTGGAGTTCTCAACAGGAGCTGAGTGCTTTCGAAATGCAGCGGGTGCACTCTGGCCCTCAGGGTGATAAGACATCAATATCAGGGCCCAAGTCCATTACGCAGCCCTGTAGTCCCACTTTCAACTCCAGACCTTTAAGGAGAGGCTTGCTGCCTGTAATTAATGTAAACTTCCTCTCACAGGCAACATGGGGATTTCCTGATTCACTTACATTCCTCCCTCCATGCACACAGCATCCCCATTGTCCTCTGCTGCCAGAGCAGATTTCAGAGTAGCAGCCGTGTTAATCTGTATTCGCAAAAGGAAAAGGAGGACTTGTGGCACCTTAGAGACTAACAAATTTATTTGAGCATAAGCTTTCGTGAGCATCCGATGAAGTGAGCTGTAGCTCACGAAAGCTTATGCTCAAATAAATTTGTTAGTCTCTACGGTGCCACAAGTACTCCTTTTCTTTTTGCCAGAGCAGAGTTTCCCTCTGCTTTAGCTGGGGCTCGGAATGTGATAGCTAATGGCTTTTCTGCCATGGCCATATCAAAATCCTGTCGCTTCTTCCTTCAGGACAGCTGTGAGATTGGCCGGTCCTCTGTCCACATGGGTAAAACTCTCGTCCAGACCCCTTGTCATCTCACATCTTCACTACTGCACCCCCACCCCTCACCCCCACGCACACACACACACACACACACACACCCTTCCCAGCCTGTATAAATCCCTCTTTGCTGCTGCTTTGGCCATATCCCCCCTCTCTGTGTGTCCCTCGGCCGCCCCCCGCTTCCCTGCCACATCAAATGCTAGCTACTCATCTTCGCTTTTAAGGCTCATCATGGCCTATCTCCACCCCATCTGTTATCTCATACACACTACAGAGATGCCCACTCCTGCCGCCGCTCTGCCAATGGCGTCATCCTCCAGCACCCGTTGGTCAAATTGTCCAGCCAGCACCTCCATGCTTCCTCCCCTGGCGCCCTGCGGGGGTAGCGCTCCATAAACCTCCACTAGTCACCTGCCTCTTAACACTCCGCTCCACTGGGATGCAGACAAAGAACTCGATGACAGGATGGCAGCTGGTGTGCGGAGAGTGCGGCTTGTCATGCTGCTCAGAGTAGCCTCATTATTACCTTGCGCCTGCCCCCCGTCTGTGTGTTGTAGTCACTTGTCATGTACCTACATTGTCTTGTACGTCAATTGTGAGCTCTTCAGAGAAGGGGCCGTCCTTGTTCTGTTTGTACAGCACCTGGCACAATGGTGCCCTGCTCCCTTACACTACCATAATATCAATAATAAATAATACGGCCACACTGACATCTCGCATTCCGGAGACAGGCTTTAATTAAGTTCTATTATTTATCTATCAAAACCATAGGCGCCAACTCCGTGGGTGCTCCGGGGCTGGAGCACCCACAGGGAAAGAATGGTGGGTGCTGAGCACCCACTGGCAGCCCCCCATCAGCTCCCCCCCGAACACCTCCCACCGGCCGGTGGGCCCCACGGATCAGCATCCCCCCTCCCTCCTTGTGCCTCCCACGAGGCAAGGGGGGAGAAGTGGGGACAGGGCACGCTCGGGGGAGGGGGGAGGAACTGGGCGGGAAAGGAAGCGGGAGAGCAAAGGCAGGGCAGGGGTGGGGCCTTGGGGGAAGGGGTAGATGGAGGTGTGGCCTGGGGCAGAGACAGGGGGTCAAAGCACCCCTCACCACTTTGGAAAGTCAGCATCTGAGATCAAACCCCCACATTTCATTGTCAAGAGATGGTCCCACTGCTCTGGGCTTCACCTGTCTGTCTTGTTGTCTGTATTTTCCTTGGTCCAGATGTTCTGTGTAGATCCAGCCAGCAATGGTAAATGATCACGCTAAGATGGTGGCACCTGAACGTTCTGACACTGTTCTGCATGAACTTGTTGGTCCATTCTAATGTTAAAAAGAAAAGGAGTACTTGTGGCACCTTAGAGACTAACAAATTTATTAGAGCATAAGCTTTTGTGAGCTACAGCTCACTTCATCGGATGCATCCGATGAAGTGAGCTGTAGCTCACGAAAGCTTATGCTCTAATAAATTTGTTAGTCTCTAAGGTGCCACAAGTACTCCTTTTCTTTTTGAGAATACAGACTAACACGGCTGCTACTCTGAAACCTGTCATTCTAATGTTAGTTACACTTTTCCTTCCTCATCCAAGTGTCTGCCCACAGCTCTCTGCTCATCCATTTGCTGCTGGATGATAATCAGGGTGCTTTACTATCCTGAGGAATATTTGAAATTCCTCAGACGCAAACGGGGGATCATTATCTGACGTGATCTGGTCAGGTGACCTAGAAATGGCAAACATTATGCAATGCGTCACAGGGCCTGGCCAAAGGAGTGTTCTTCGTATGGCCACCTCGTATTAAGCATTAATCACAACTTACTCTTTTCTGCAAAATCAATGTGCAGTCTTTGCCAGAACCCAGTGAAAGCTTTGGCAGACTGGCTAGAAATCCAGAGATATTTTATCCTTTCATTTGTGCCCTTAGACGGAACTTGGATCTTTCCGCTACAAGGTTAGTTTTGGTCATCTCCCGCTTTTTAAGAACCTCTTCCAAGACTTTCTACCGGAAGTCACCTAATCCCAATGGAAAACTTAAACGCTGCAAATGCTAGCTGGCCCCACAACATTAGAAAAATGGTCTTTTTTATCAATACCCTTCACAACATTTGCATAAAAATACACTTTGAACCCGCAGACATAAAATCCCCCTTGTTCCTCCTTTTAGTGAAACTGGAAGCAGTCCCATATTTCCATAGTTAGCCTTTTAGCTTTTCTGTTTGTTTGGGTTTTCTTTAACCAGGAGGCAGGTTTCTTGCTCCTTCGCTGTCTTGGAGTTCCTCCCTTGGAGGAAGGCTGACCTGTGGTTAGTGCGCTAGCCTGGCCTTTGGAGAGCTGGTTCAATTCCCTGCTCTGCCAAAGATGGCCTGCATGACCTCGGACAAGTCACTGAAGGTAGGTGCAAATGGCAGCTGAAAGGGCTGATTCCCGGAATGGGTAGCACATGGGCTAGCATCTAAAAACCACAGTCTAGTGGCATGGGCTAGCTGCCTGCTGAATACATACCCAGGGGTCAGGGCGTCTGAACTTGGGTGGCTAGCCCAAGGTCACACCACAGCCACTTTGCTATTCTTAGGTGCTAGCTGGAGCAGAGCTAGCATATGTGTCTACCTGTGCTGGGAATTACATCTCCCAGCAGCCCTGAGTCCCTCTGAGCCTTAGTTACTTGTCTGTCCAACTGGGATAACAGCATTGTCCTCCCTAACAGGCGTGTGTGAGGATAAATACATTTAAAACTTGTGATGCTCTCAGCTATTCTGAGGGCCAGAGAAGTACCAAAAGATTGTTTCTGCCAACCCATCCTTCCTCCTTACAATGCTTATTATACTTGTTGTCCACAAAGAGCAAACAAGTCTTCTAAATCAGTGGTTTTCAATCTGGTTTCAGCTGCAGACCCCTAAAAACTTTCAAATGGAGATGCAAGTCCCTTTGGAAATCTTAGACATAGTCTGTGGACCCCTAGGGGTGCCTGGACCACCGGTTGAAAACCACTGTTTTAAATCCAAATGACCTTTCATTTAGGTTTATGAGACCAGCTGAACAAGAAGGAACAAAAGTCAGCTCCCCCGAGAGAGCACAGTGAGTAACCCTGCTGAATCCTGGGAACATAATGGTGGCTCCACTGTTTAAAGGTTCGGGACACAAAAGTGAAAGGCAGTGCAGTTTCATAGCTACACAAGTCACAATGGGTGTTTACACCCTGGTATTTTTGAGACTCTTGCTTGAACTACACCTAATAATTAATTGAAGACAAATCCAGTTGGGTAAACTTTCTGGTCTCTAATAATTGTGCATGCTGATTTTAGGACTGTAGGGGCTGGAATTGGTCCAGACAGGGGTTCATAGTTACTCCATAGCCTTGCAAATGCAGATAGTGCATTGCTATTGGGGAATACAACGGGGGGGGGGGGAGGAGGGGGAGAGAAAGACCAGGAAATTCCACAGGTAGCAGGATAGCACAGCTAACCATCTTCTTCTGTGGCATATAGCACAGGGTGTGGCCTTGAATGTTGTTGGCATCTCTTCAAACCCAGCTCTGCCTCCAAACCTAGGCCCTGACCGTATTCCCCTAACACGGAATAGTCCCTGAGTCTGTGCCTAGCCCTGCTGATGTCACAGGATCTCTTAATGGTGCTCCCAAACATAGAATATCAGGGTTGGAAGAGACCTCAGGAGGTATCTAGTCCAACCCCCTGCTCAAAGCAGGACCAACCCCAACTAAATCAGCCCAGCCAGGGCTTTGTCAAGCCGGGCCTTAAAAACCTCTAAGGATGGAGATTTTACCACCTCCCTAGGGAACCCATCCCAGTGCTTCATTCCAACGCTTCACCACCCTCCTACTGAAAAAGTTTTTCCTCATATCCAACTTGGACCTCCCCCACTGCAACTTGAGACCATTGCTCCTTGTTCTGTCATCTGCGACCACTGAGAACAGCCGAGCTCCATCCTCTTTGGAAACCCCCTTCAGCTACTTGAAGGCTGCTATCAAATCCGCCCCTCACTCTTCTCTTCTGCAGACTAAACAAGCCCAGCTCCCTCAGCTTCTCCTCCTAAATGATGTGTTCCAGCCCCCTGATCATTTCTGTTGCCTTCGGCTGGACTCTTTCCAACATGAGTAAGGGGGGCTCCGAATCTGGCGCTGGTGAATGAAACACAAGTGTGCAGGGGAGGCCTTTAGCGCGTCTCCTGCATCTCTTCTGGTCGCAGGCACTTCCAGCCAAGCTGCTTGGGGGCTTGAGTGGGGAAAGGCTCAGGCGGCGCTGGGGGAATTCATCCCCAGATCGCAGGCGGTGTTTACATGCCGCCCTCCGGGGACTTCTGCCCGGGCTGACGGTCCCACTCTCGGGCTGCGCCGGGTCCCTTGGCAAGCGGGAGCTGCAGGCACTTTGCACCGCGGCAAGGACTGAGGGTGATGCTGGCACAGCCCGTGCCTGGCACTTCGTCCGAGCCCGAGGGCAGACTCCGCGGTTGGACGCGCGAACCTAAACCTCTCACCCGGCAAAGCCAACCCCGCGGCGAGCGGTGAGGCCCGGGTGGGGCTGTCCTGGAGCTGGGGGGCGGGGGGGGGGGGCGCGAGTCTGCAGCTCGTGCTGGAGCCTGGCTGCGGGGGTGGGACGGGGGGGGGGAGCTACAGCTGGGTCTGCTTCTGGCTCTGGGGCCGGGGCACACCCTTGCCCTGCAGGCCCGGCTTCCTCTTCGCCCCGCCCGGCGCCCGAGCCCCCGGCCGCCGCGCCCCCAGACGCCGCTAGCTCTTTAAAATGTTGCGGGGGGGAGAGCGCGGAGCGTGCGGGCCTGTGATTGCCGGGGCCGGAGCCGGGCTGCACGGCTGGTGAGCGCCGCGGGGGCACCCCCGCCCGGGCTGCCCAGGGCAAGGAGCCGGCGGCAGGCGCGGGGTGCCGGGGAGCGGGATGGAGGAGACCCCCGGAGCCCCGGCGGCCGCTCGGACGGGCTGAGTCCGCCGCTGCCCCCGTCGGGGGCCGCGCGTCGCAGCCACTTCGGAGCCGGGCCGGCGCGGCTGGGAGGCGCCCGCTGCTCCGGGGGGCAGGGACCTGCCTAGGTGAGGGGGGGTGCACAGGTGGGAGTTGGTGGCCGGCGTGGGGGGTTGGGTGGCCAGGTGGAAGGGGGGTGGCCAGGTGGGGGAGGGGTGGCCAGGTGATGGGGGGAGTGGGCTGCTGAGGGGGGTGGACAAGTGGGAGAGGGGTGGCCAGGTGGGGGAGGGGTGGCCAGGTGAGAGAAGGTAGGCTGGATGGGGGGGTGGACAAGTGGGAGAGGGGGTGGCTGGTTGGAGGGTGGGTGTACAGCTTGGGGAGGGGTGGCCAGCAAGGAGGTGGCCAGTTCGGGGATGGGCCAGCGAGGGAGAAGGCCGGCAAGGGGCGGACAGGTGAGGGTCGTTGTCCTCACGGCTACCCTCCAGTTGGTGGACTAGCATAATGCCAGTGCCAGGGGTAACTGTCTTCCCCACATGTTTGCAGGTGACCGACGAGCCCTGTCACCAGCGGGGACCGGGGCACTATGGCACAGTCCGTCTCTGCCTTCCAGGCTGCCTACATCACCATTGAAGTGCTGATTACCTTGGTGTCCGTGCCAGGGAACGTCCTGGTGATCTGGGCTGTCAAGAAGAACCAGGCTCTGCAGGACGCCACCTTCAGCTTCATCGTCTCGCTGGCCGTGGCTGACGTGGCGGTGGGCACCCTGGTCATCCCACTCGCCATCATTATCAACGTTGGGCCGCGGATGGAGTTCTACACCTGCCTGTGGGTGGCCTGCCCCGTCCTCATCCTCACCGAAAGCTCCATCCTGGCTCTGCTGGCCATCGCGGTGGATCGCTACCTGCGTGTGAAGATCCCCCTAAGGTAGGAAAGCCCCTGGGCGCAGCAGAGCCTCTGCTGTCATCTTTCAGAGTCACCTTGTGACAGAGCCAGGACGCTGCTGCTAACAGCATGAAGACGGGTCCATCTGAAATCCTGGCTGAGATCAGGCACACCATCCATCGTGCGGTACACACCTGCCACATTGACAGGCCGTCCCATAGCAATCGTGACAGCACTGAATGTGTCCAGTTCCACAAGGGGTGCTGATAGTGCCCGGCTGCCCTAGAGAAGAGGCCCAGAAGCTGTACCTGATGCAGAGCTGCTTGCTCTACTCTGGCTTGCCCACATGCTTAGCACTTTGCTTCAACACTTCCTCCTGGGATGTGTTTCTTTAGAATGTGCCTGCGAAGTGCGCTCCTTTGCCATGTGCCTTGCGCCATGTGGCTATGTAACCCCCCTCCACTGCCCCCCCCCCCACTCTGAGGCCAGCACAGAACAAGGAAGCATGCCCTGGAGTTGAGCACTACTAGAGAGAGGATTAATGGCAGTGGCATGCATCAACGGCAGGAATGTGAAGACAGCCCCGGTGTGACTCCTGGCTCAGAGTGGGGCATGGAAGCCAAGCGTCTGATTATAATGGCTCTGGGGCATTCAAAGCACCCATCGGTCTGGTGCCCTTGCTATGTGGGGACTCCGGAGGGTCCAGTGCTGGTGCTGCATTGGGGCAGAGAAAGAGCCAGTGTTCAAATCAGCGCTTGCCACCTGACCCCTCTCCGTGCTGGAGCAGAACTGCCTGCCAGGGAGATGCTCCAGGAAGGCCTGCCTAGGGAGAAGCTCCAGAAGTTAGGAAATTCTGGAACCTTTATCCTCCTTGCTATTATGTCTGTGGACAAAGCCAAGCCACAGTAAGTGATGTCTAATTGCCATCACATTGTGCCTGGGTATAAATCAGGGAATGTCCTTTGTTTGAACTCTGTAGTGCTGATAGGAAATATTTAACCCCTTCACTTCTCCGCTGCTCCCCTGGTGCTCCTGGGCTGCCCGGCTCAGTGGCCTTTTCACGGCAGAGACCCTGAAACCCATGGTGGGCGCTGGGTATGCAGGGCGGGGAGCTGCATGGTTGCTAGATGTGGCAGTGCTGGACTGTGTGGCTTCTAGATGCATATGTACTGCAAGAAGCTCTCTGAGGTTCCTGCTTTGGTTACTTCTGCTCCTACTGGCTGGAGTCCCTGGCTGGCTCCCCTCTGCAGTTTTTTCCCAGGGCTCCATGGCAGAAGGAGAGAGGCGGCACCCCCAGACCATGCTGCACGTAATGATCTTGGGGGGTCCTTGAGGAAGGAATAAAACTTTTAATAAAACAAACTAGAGAGCGTCTGTGATGAACTGCCCTGCACAGCTACTCTGGGTTCTCAACCCAGCTTCCAGGGCACATCTCTAAACTCCTAGATTCATCATACTGACCCTCATGAGGGAGCATCTCTACATTATAATCTTCCACAAACATCTCTCTGCATCTTCCCTCTTAAAGAGAAACCAATTAGCTCTTAAATACATACATATATAAATAAACAACTAACAACCATCTAATAACATGGACGTTAAATACTCAACCCGTTTCCAGCACATTTCCAAACCCAATGTGTCAACTACCTAGAGAGGAGAAAAGAAAAGGAGTACTTGTGGCACCTTAGAGACTAACAAATTTATTTGAGCATAAGCTTTCATGAGCTACAGCTCACTTCATCGGATGCATTCAGTGGAAAATACAGTGAGGAGATTTATATACACACACAGAGAACATGCAACAATGTATATAAATCTCCCCACTGCATTTTCCACTGAATGCATCTGATGAAGTGAGTTGTAGCTCACGAAAGCTTATGCTCAAATAAATAAATCTTTCTCTAAGGTGCCACAAGTCCTCCTTTTCTTTTTGCGAATATAGACTAACACCACTGCTACTCTGAAACCTAGAGAGGAGAGGTTACCAGCACATCTCTCTGGAGTGAGTCTTTACCACTCACTTTCCCTTTCCATTTCTCCAATCATGGCCTTTGTTTTCATTCAACCTCAAATCGATATTTCTGTGAAAGGTACAAAATAGTCAATGCTATATTACAAACAAAATTAATTTCTCCTTTCATACAGAATATTTACAGGAGAACAGAAAATAGCCATTTTAGGGACAGCAACTGCATTTACTGGATGCTGGATCTTTGCAGACACAGCCCTTGGCACAATTATTGCATCTAGCTAGGCAACAGGAGCAACAACTCTTTTTGCAAGAGGTGCACTTGCAATTTTTGGAGTCAGCACAGGTACAGGAGCCACTGGTAGCACAAGGACAGTCCTGGGGATCCATCACTCACTGAGTTGCTGTGGTAGCTGCTCAGAGACGAGGTTTTTCTCCAGGCAGGTTAGTAAGTCCTCTGAGTCTTTCAGGACATTTTATCTCCCTCTCTGATCTTCTCGGTATCCGCCTTTCAATAGCTGTTCTCTTGTTCCTTGCCAGTTTCTCCTTTGTCTGTTGATGATTAAGGATTAGTCAGTTTAGAAATGCCAGAGTCCACATCAACTGTCAATGTGTTGAAACTTTCTGGGATTACTCAGAGATCCCTTTGATTCAGATGTGTCCCCCTTGTCTGTCTGGACTACATAAACCCTTGGATGCAGCTGATCTTTAATGGTACCCCTTTGGCCCCGAATATGAGATGTGTGATTCCTCAGGCACACCCCATCACCTGGGTTAAGAGATGGGGAGATCCCAGCCCTTTTGTCAAAATAATTCTGCTTCACTTCTGATTTTCTTTCATCTTCTGCATGGTTTCATTGTCATGAGATTTCAGCAAGTTACCTGTGATTGGTACATAAGATCTGATCCTCCTTCCCTTTACCAGGTGAGCTGGAGAAAAGCCATTCTCCAGGGGCATACGTTGGTAAACCACTAATGCTTTATACAAATCACCCCCACTGTCAAAAAATCTTTTTTAAAGGGTCCATTACTGTCCATATTGACCTTTCCACAAGCCCATTCAATTGGGGGTAATTTGGGCTTGATATTTTGTGAGGAAAATCCCAGTCTATGGCAAATTGCCTAAATCTGCACTGGAAAATTGTGACCCATTAACACTAAAGATTTCATCTGCCATTCCATGCCTGGAGAAGATTCCCTTCATGCCGGCTATCACTGATTTGCTATTAGTACTGTGCAGTGTGCAAATTTCTGGATACAGGAAATAAGAAGCTGTGGCTATTAACGAATCCTTTGATTGCCAGGTAAATAAGTCTGGGCCAACCTTCTCATAAGGCCTTTGTGGAAGTGGGTGAGGTCTCAGCAGCTCTGCCTGTTGGCATGGCTTATATCTCAAGCATGAAAAGCAGTTTCCTAACACATTAGTAATGTCGTGGTTGATCCGCGGCCAATACAGTACCTCTCGTGCTCGTTGTTTGCACTTTTCAATTCCTAAATGACCCTCGTGGATCTTCTGTGGCATTTCTTTTCGGAGGCTCATTGGAATGACAGCCTTACTGCCCATGAAAATCACCCCATCTATCACAGCCAGCCTGCAGTTCCAATGGTCTCTTATACTTGGGCAGCAGCTTGCTTCTTTCTACAGGCCACCTTTTAATGATCACTTCTTTAAGGATCCCCAATGATTCATCTTTCTCTGTTTTTCCTCTTATTAATTGCGATTTCCTTCTCATTCAGCACTTGTGACAGCAAGTAATGGTCTTGGAGTTCATTAACCAACAAAGCGGTGAACGAGGAAGGAATAAAACTTTTAATAAAACAAACCAGAGAGTGTCTGTGGTGAACCGCTCTGCTCAGTTAGGCTGGGTTCTCCACTCTTCCCCCCCCCCCCCCACACACACACACTTGCTGGGCACAGCTCTAAACTCCTAGGTTCATCATACTGTCCTTTATAAGGGAGCGTCTCTAAATTATAATCTTCTGCAAACCTATCTCTACACTGCATGGACCTGCTGTGGCCACAACCCAGCTGAACAGCCAGAGTTTGCTATGTTGGACTGTTTAGACAGGGTGTCCTGGCAGGGTTACTGTCCCTTCTGCGAGCGACCCCCAGCTCTTGCGGTGAGTGTGATGGCCTGATTAGCCCAGACTGGCCTTCTCCTTTAAGAATATTCTATTTATCTCACAGGGAAAAAATATCAGTGCCAGTTTGGCCAGGAGTTAAGAATTTAAACACAGCAGCTGGGGAATAGACAGTTGAAATTCCAGCACCAGGCTTGTCCCTGCAGCCTGCCCATCTCCTATCTACCAACCTAAGGCAGTATGCATGCACCCCTCCCACCTGAGAGCTGTACGCCCCCTCCACCAAACTGAGCTCTGACCGCTCTTTTGGATACATAATGATATGACCATTACTATTCTGTATTATTCATTTCTATTGTAGTAGCACTTAGGAACCCCAGTCATATCAACAAACGGGGGGGGGGGGATACACGCTCCTCTCCCCTGTGCTGAGAAGCTCTTGCACTGTGGGATTTCTGCATAGAGCACTCGATCCACCTGCAGGCCTCGTACCTCCCAGGGGTGCGAAACACACTGGCCGACAGCCTCAGCCGAACATTCAATGGCCATGAGTGGTCCCTTCGGCCAGACATGGTGAGCTCAATTTTCCAGTTTTGGGGCTCTCCCCAGATAGACCTGTTTGCCACTCCGGACAACAAGAAATGCCAGACATTCTGTTCTCTCAGGAACCACGGTGCAGGGTCTATCGAGGACGCCTTCCTCCTCTCGTGGGAGGGCTGCCTGCTGTACTCTTTCCCACCCATCCCCCTAGTCCACAGGGTGCTTCTCAAGATCCACAGGGACCGGGCTCGAGTCATACTAATAGCGCCGGCATGGCCGCGTCCGCACTGGTTCACCTCGTTCCTGAAAATGTCCATAGCGGCCCCTCTCACCTTACCGCTGGTTCCTGACCTGATCACACAGGACCAGGGCCGTCTCCGGCACCCAAATCAGGAGTCACTCCCCCTTACAGCCTGGATGCTCCATGGCTAAGTGCCACAGAGCTCTCTTGGTCGGACCAAGTCAGACAAGTCCTCCTGGGTAGTAGAAAGCCCTCCACTAGGGCTACTTACCTGGCTAAGTGGAAAAGGTTCTCCATCTGGGCGGAGCAACGTAGTCAGCCACTGCTCCTCGCCCTGTGCCATTTATACTGGACTACCTCCTTCACCTAAAGCACCAGAACTTGTCCCGGTCATCAATAAGGGTCCACTTGGCTGCTACCTCCGTCTTCCACATAGGTTCAGGCGGTCTCTCGGTCTTTGCAAACCCTATGGTCAATCGTTTTCTCCAGGGTTTGGATAGGTTCTTTCCACACATGCATCAGCCTGTCCCTGCCTGGGACCTCAATTTAGTCCTCTCAGGGATTACAGGCCCACCATTTGAACCTCTGGCCACCTGCTCCATGCTATATCTTTCATTCAAAGTTGCGTCCCTCGTGGCAATTACCTCAGCCCGACGGGTCTCGGAGCTCAGGACCCTCACGTCTGAGCCCCCTTACACAGTTTTTCATAAGGTTCAACAAGGACAAGTGCAGAGTCCTGCACTTAGGACAGAAGAATCCCATGTACCGTACAGACTAGGGGCCGAATGGCTAGGCAGCAGTTCTGCAGAAAAGGACCTGGGGTTACAGTGGACGAGAAGCTGGATAGGAGTCAACAGTGTGCCCTTGTTGCCAAGAAGGCCAATGGCATTTTGGGCTGTATAAGTAGGGGCATTGCCAGCAGATCAAGGGACGTGATCATTCCCCTCTATTCGACATTGGTGAGGCCTCATCTGGAGCACTGTGTCCAGTTTTGGGCCCCACACTACAAGAAGGATGTGGAAAAATTGGAAAATGTCCAGCGGAGGGCAACAAAAATGATTAGGGGACGAACACATGACTTATGAGGAGAGGCTGAGGGAACTGGGATTGTTTAGTCTGCGGAAGAGAAGAAAGAGGGGGGATTTGATAGCTGCTTTCAACTACCTGAAAGGGGGTTCCAAAGAGGATGGATCTAGACTGTTCTCAGTGGTAGCAGGTGACAGAATGAGGAGTAATGGTCTCAAGTTGCAGTGGGGGAGGTTTAGGTTGGATATTAGGAAAAACTTTTTCACGAGGAGGGTGGTGAAGCATTGGAATGCGTTATCTAGAGAGGTGGTGGAATCTCCTTCCTTAGAAGTTTTTAAGGTCAGGCTTGACAAAACCCTGGTTGGGATGATTTAGGCTGGGGATTGGCGCTGCTTTGAGCAGGGGGTTGGACTAGATGACATCCTGAGGTCCCTTCCAACCCTGATATTCTATGATTCTATGGATCAAGAGTCCATTGTGCAAGGCACTTCAAAAATACAGAACTAAAAGACCATCTCTCCCAACCCAGGAGTGTGGGAAGGATAGTCGTTCAGAGATCTCTAGGCCTTCTCAAGAGGGTGAATTGAGGGGCAGGAGCCTGCAGGAATCTCACAACTGTATAGGCACAGCTAGCGAGGCAACAAGTGAGTACAGTTAGCCGGGCTCCTGACTGAGAATTGCCTGGTGTTTCCCTTGTTTTACATACTAAACCTTACATTTTTAACAAATGTGTTGCTGTGGGAATTTCTTTGCTTTTAAGTGTATTTGCCATAATAAACTAGTAGCAAAGCAAATCGCATTGCTACACAGCTTCTTAATGTAGCAGTTAAGGCTGCAGTGATACAATGTCATAGTTCAAGGCTGGGACAGACAATGTTTGTAAAGGATTTTTCCGAGCTATAACCAGTATCATTTTATACCTGGTTTATCACTGTGTATACCCCCCCCCCATGTGTTAAAATTACTCCAAAAATATTCTTACGGGTCTGGAGCTTGCAGCTTTAAGCACCGCGTCACTGTACCGTTGATCAGGATGACGCTAAGGCCAGGTCGACCCAGCTACAGCGCTCAGGGCGGGATGTGATAAATCCACACACCTGAGCAATGTAGTTCAGCCAACCCAGTGCAGACAGGATGCGGTCGACAGAAGAATTCTCCTGCCCCTCGGGGCGGTGGATGAACTCTGCTGACGGGAGAACCCTTCCCGTCGCTGCAGTGAGCGGCTACAGTCGCGCAGCTGCCCAGCTTGATACCTGGGTCAAAGGAGTTGATCACCACACCTGGGTGCTCGGCATCGCTGCACATCAGGCTGCTTGGGAGAAGTATGGTGATAAAGTACCGGGCAGTGTCCCTGCTCTGCGTAGCCTGGCTCAGACAGCGTGCCGGGGATGAGCGGGCTGTGACTGGCTGATGGGATAGGGCAGAGGAATAGGTGCCTTCTAAAGGGGTGGTGAGTCAGGAAGGGCAGTTTGGAGACATCCAGAGCGTAAGCCCCATGCCTGTGTGCCCCAGCTGGTGTTTGGGAAACCCCAGGGAGGGCTGCTAGCCCAGGGTCCTGTGTCTGGCAGTTCAGGCACCAAGACACTAGAGAGCAGAGAACCAGGCTGTGATAGGATGCTGGAATCTGTCAGCAACCGCAACAGAGCTTCACATAGAGAGAGAGAGACGCTGCCACCCTGTCACACAGCAGAAGGGGCTCAGCTCTGACCTCTGCACCAGCCGCTTCTCGCCTCTTTCACCTCCGTCCCATTGGGTTGGGGAGGACTCGGGAGTGACAGCTCAAGGCAGCGCAAGCAGGCATGGTCTTCCAGGTGGAGAAAACAGGCTGTCTGCCAGCATGCGCATGGCACAGGGGGCTGACAAACCAGTCCCCACTGGATCATGCCGTTAGCCACAATCATGCTGTTGGCTGTGCTGAAAGGATGGCCAAGTGGTATGGGAACTAGTCAGGGAACGTGGAGACCTGGGTTCAATTCTTTGCTGTGCCACAGCCTTCTTGGGTGACCTTGGGAAAGTCACTTAGTTTCTCTCTGCCTCACTTCCCCTTCTGTACAGTGGGGATAATAGCACCTAATATTGTTCCATGCATGTACATGATACAGACTGGGTGGGACTCGGATACTACAGTAGTAGGGGGCATATAAACAGAGGTGGATTTACAGTAAAACACATGCTGCCCTGGCACAGGGCCCCCCAACAACAGCGGGCCACAAAGCCAGGCAGCTGCAGGGGCAGAAGCTTGGTCCTGGGGCTTCTGCTGCAGGCTCCGCACCCACAGGCAGCCAAGCTGCCTCTTCCCCGCCTTGTCCCCTGAACGTGCCGTGTTCCCGCCCCTCCCAGCACTTCCCCCGCTGCCAAATAGCTGTTTGCCAGTGCTCTGGGAGGGAGCGGAAGGAGCGGGGCCACAGTGCACTTGGGGCAGGAGGCAGAGAAGAGGCAGGGGCGGGGCCTTGGGGAAAGGGGTGGGATCAGGGCAGGGCAGAGCAAAGGCAGAGCCCCCGCGCTCCCCCTACATAAACCCCCCCAGCCCCCTGCTGTGAATCACATAGGGTGCAGGGGTGGGGCAGGGGGCTAGGAGCACCCCGCAACCCCAGCCCACACCCCCATCCCCTGCCCTGACTCCTGCACCCCCCTCACGCAACCCCCCCCCACATCCTCACCTGCACCCCTCGCACCAAATGGGAGCTGCACCAGGTAAGCGCTCCACACCCCAACCTCCTGCCCCAGCCCTGAGCCCCCTCCCACACCTTAACTCCTGGCAAGACTCTGCACCCCAGCCCCTAGCCTGCTTCTGCACCCTAACTCCCTCCCAGACCCTGCACCCCTGGCCCTGAGCCCCCTCCCGTGCCCTAACTCCTGGCCAGACCCTGCACCCCAATGTGTGTTTTATTTTATTTTATTTTATTTTTAAACAAAGCACTCTTATCCAAAGCACTTTACAATCATTTGCTAACGATACAAACAATATTTGGAAAGATCATTAAATGGTCTGCTGAGACCCTCCACGATTTTCAAGTGGTCTGTGGACAAACAAGTTAAACTACAAAAACAATCAAGGTACCTCCCTTTATTTTAATTTACTTCGTATTACTTATAGGAGAAGGATGAAGAAAAAAAATGATGAAAATAGGGGCTGGGGGAAGATAAGAGCGAATGTTCTTTTTCTTGGCTGGGTCCCACGGAGAGGCCCCAAAAATGAAGCTGAGCACAGGGCCCCACTAACTCTAAATCCGCCACTGCATATAAGTACTGAAGATAAGTTAAGCAGAGAAGCCCTCAGGAAGGGAAGTTCCCGACATGGACCGCTGTCACTGACCGCTCAAGGCAGGACAGTCGCATGGTGGAGACCAGTGGCAAGGTGAGGCTCTGACAAATAGCTGCCACCTTGTCTTATGAAGGGCAATAAGGCCAACCCTTTCGGCTGTTCTGTTTGCTCTTAAATTGTCCCAGAGCCCTGTCTCCTATCAGCAGCTCCCACAGCGAGCATTGGCTCTGTGTTTGCTGGCAGGGCAGGTGCGCCGGTAGCAGATGGGGGAATGCTTGTCTGATGCTGCGGGCTCCCTGTGAATGGAGCAGGAGCAATGCGTCCTTGGCCAGCACCTCAGCTCCATCTCTTTGCAAGAAGCCATGCTGGTCTTCAGCCCAAAATCAGCGTCCGCCTGAGTTTTGAGGCTTCTGTCTCAGGGTCCTGCTTGTTTTTCAGACCCCGGGGTGGTGGGGTTACTTGGCTTCAGGAGGGCTCTTCACATTCAGTCATTTACTGGCCACGGGGAAGTTCTGCTCCAGTAGGGACCACTGGCCAGATGAGAGAACAATGTGAGTGGACTGAATTTGGCCCCATGTTTGAACCATTTGACTTGACCTTCTCTGCCTCTGTTATCCGCATCTGCAAAATGGGGCTAACGCCTGGCTAGCTCACAGAGTATGTCACAAAGGCTCCTCCGATGCAAGTCCCATGGCAGGTCAGCGTATTATTGCTACCCACAATGACCAATATTTTGTCCACAGTCTAGTGCTCACCTACCAGGGCAAGCAGGCTTTGCGTTTACCGCTAGGAAATAGGCAGGCTGGTGCACTAGGAAATGCTTCGTTTTGCATCCTAGCAAGAGACTCCTGAGCATTAACCCAATGATTAAAGCTAAAGCTCCTGCTTCAACTCTGGGTCCTGTCCCTACACCCCCACCCCTTTCCCCACAGTGCACTTTCCCAGAAACCTGCATGATGAAATTAAGTCAGGTTGCAGAGCAGCGGATGTAAGGGAACCCAGAGTGCTGAGTGCTTTCCTTGCCTGGCTCCCGTTTTTTTGCTATGTAAGAAGCCACGTGAAGTGATGCAAAGCGGCTGAGGCATCTGGTTAACGTTTGGAATGGTCTGAACCTCGTGGCTGCAAGACAAACGGGGGATACTCACGGCACGCACAGGCTCTGGGATGCTGCCAGAGGTGACCCACGGAGCTGGGAGGCAGATAGCAGCAGCAGCTTGGCTGCCCGGCTTCTGCCTCAGCTTGGCTGGGTGCATGTCTCACTCTGAAGTTCGCATTCACAGATCCAAGGCCAAATCAGCGTGGAGAAGAACTCTTTTTGCTCGGGAATGGAATGCATGGTTCAGAACAGGGGACTAACCTTCCCTCGTGCTTTTTAAGCACTCATCTGACCGTGATTTTCAGTACAGCTCAGGGCAAGGTTCCTAAGCTTAGCCAGGGCCAGATGTTCCAAAGAACTCAGCACCCAATGTGCACCCAGCATGCTGAGTGGCTGCTCGTCCTGCTTGTAGAGGTGTCTGACTGAGAACAGGCTGTCTTGGAAAGTGACTGCCAAGCAATGCTAGTGAGTGCCTGGTTTGGGGAGAGCATGGTGACTCTTTGGATGATGTGTTTGGGCTCTAATGCACAGGAGGCCGAGATGCCAGCAGGCCCAGGTGACATTTTACTTTGTTTTTTTGTAGCAAACAGGAGATTTAGCCTTTTTAGTGACCTTCCTACATTCATAGAGTTTAAGGCCAGAAGGGACCATTATGATAATCTAGCCGCAGTTCCTGTCTAACACCAGCCCTAGGACTCCCCTGAATGAATGTACCTGGTTTTGTCTAAAGCTACATCACCAATTGTTCTGCATCTACCTTCCTAGTGAAAGAGGGGGTAAACTGCTTAAATAACTGACGCTGTCAGTTAATAAATAAATACATGTCAACAAGCAGAAGGAAAAAAAAATAAAATGGACTGTAAGTGGCTTTCTTTGATGTCCGTGCAGAGAGAAGATTGTAGGCTCTTTCGGGCAGGGGCTACCATCACAATACAATAAAAAAATAAGAATCTGAGCACAGCTGGACTGGGCTGGGTTGTGCTGCAGCACCCTGTATATTTGTTCTCTGTTTCTGAGAATAGCGTATGGGGCATCACCACTGAAAACCAATAGGTACCAAACCAGGCACCTTCCTCCACTGGGTCACCTCAGAAATAATGGTGGGGCAGCTGCACTGGTCTCTCTCTCTCTCTCTCTCTCTCTCATGTGCGTGCACACACACACACACACACACGTACGTGCAAGGAGAAATCTGTTCTTGCTTCAGCAGCTTCCCACAACGATCTCATCTCCGAATCTTTCATTCCTTTTTAAAACCTTCTGTTTTCTGTCCTGACTCTCAGCATCCCCGCTTGCAGGCCAGATTGAATTAAATCAAGGCCCTTTTAAATCAGTGATTTAAATCGCAATTTAAATCATCGAGTGGAAAGCCTCGATTTAAATTACGCGTTTTAATCAACTTCCCCATTTGTACGTCAGTTACGTTCTAAAGAATGATGCCTTTTTATTGCTTGATGTAACCATTTAAAATGTGTTGATTTACAACTAAATAAAGCCTTTACACTAGATTTAGTTCTTTTTTTTTTTTTTTTGCTTCCGAGGAGGGAACGCTATAACTATATTTGTTTATTTAAGCAATTATATAACTTAATATTTTCAGATTCTTATTAATTGTACATTTTTAGTGTGGCAGAAAATGGTGAATGATACATTGCTTATTTATTGCTGTTTTGCAATATTTCTAAAGCATGACCTCAAAAGCTAGATGTTTTGCCCGATTCTTTATATAGAAAAGCAGCCTTTAATGCAGAGTTTTTGCTAGAGGCTCCTGGATTCAGCATATTCAAAGGAAGTATTTTTTTCACACAACGCACAGTGAACCTGTGGATTTCCTTGCCAGAGGATGTTGTGAAGGCCAAGGCTATGGCAGGGTTCAAAAAAAACTAGATAAATTCATGGAGGACAGGTCCATCAATGGTTATTAGCCACGATGGGCAGGGATGGTGTCCATTGCCTCTGTTTGCCAGAAGCTGGGAATGGTCGACAGGGGAAAGATCATTTGATGATGACCTGTTCTGTTCATTCCCTCTGAAGCACCTGGCACTGGCCATTATCGGAAGACAGGATACTGGACTAGATGGACCTTTGGTCTGACCCAGTAAGCCATGCTTATGTTCTAATATTTATTTTTTTATTTAAATATTGTAATAGATTATAATCTGTTTAGCCCTGTTGTATTAATTCATATGGAATATATGGGCTAAAAGCGTTAACATAACCCAGCCGCTGTCCAATAATAGACAGTGTTAAATGAGGCTTGGCATATAGCGACCTCCACCTGCTTGGTACCATGGCAAACACACCATGAAAACTCCATTTAACCTTCTAATAAAGAGACAGAAAAGGAGGAAAAATGGTTAAAGCCTTTGCAATGTAAATGATTACATCAGGCTTTCATTCTAACAACATCCCCTGTTTCCTTTCGGTGGAGAGAGTGTTTTGGAAAACACTTCTTGTTTCACAGTCTTTTAGCTGGAATCCAAGATGATGGTAATTGTCCTTTCGGGGAAAAAAGGAGAAGTTGAGATACGCTAGAGCAGCTGTTGCTGATGCTCTGATTAAAACCCAGTCTTGACACCCTAGAAAAGAGCCTTATATGTGGATGATGTAATATCATTTGTATCTAACCCAAACATTTTCCTAAAATTAGTTTCTGAAGAAATGAGGACTTTGGGAAAGTGCCCGGATTTATCATAAATTATGCCAAATCTGAAATGCTAGCTGTAAATTTGCCAGACTCTGAAAAGTCACTCCTCCAGAAAACATTTGAATACAAACAGGTAACAAATTTTATAAGGTATCTGCAAATTCAAATCTCAAACAACCTAGAAGAACTCTAAGATTAAATGTCAAACCACTCCGTCAGCCAGTGAACCAAGCTCTGGCGTGTTGGGGGCAGCATGCAATTTCCTGGTTGGGAAGTATAGCCACAGTCAAAATGAATATTCTGCTAAGGATCTCTGTCTTGTTTCAAAATCTTTCTGTGATTATCCCAGATAAAACCCTAGCAGAAATACAGAAGTGCTTGCTTAGAATTTATATGGAATTAAAAAAAGACCAAGAGTGAGCGCAGATACTTTGTACAGACCCAGTAAACTGGGTGGACTAACTTCTTCAAATATGCTATGGTGCTAGCAAGCCAATCCACTCAAAGCGGAAGTGGACTGGGGGCACTGTAACCCAGCCCAACAGTGGGTCCTGTTGAACAAGAAAATTGCTACAGAGTAAACATCACTAGGCTACCATGGATTAATAAAAAAAAATCACGCCTGCCAGAAATTTACACAAATCCTTTGGCAAAGGCTTCTCTAGGGTTTTGGGATAGAACTAGAGATAAGATCAGTTCTTTTCCCTCACCAGTGACACCCATTGCACATAATCCAGCTCTTAACCCAAATTGCAAACCAGAGAGCTTTAAAGACTGGGACAGCCATGGAACACACACGGTTGGCCAGCTATTCGGTAAAGAAACTTTTCTAATTTACTTAGATATCCAACTAACTTTAACTGGCCCACTGGCATTGGTGTGATCACTGCTGGAAAACTGTGTCCAGTTCTGGTGCCCATAATTCAGAAGGATGTTGATAAATTGGAGAGGGGTCAGAGAAGAGTCACAAGAATGATTGAAGGATTAGAGTGATAGCCTCAAGAGCTCAATTTATTCATCTTAACAAAGCAAAGGTTAAAGGGAGTCTTGATCACAGTCTACAAGTGTTTACATGGGGAACAAATTTTATAATGGGCTCTTCAGTCTAGCAGAGGAAGGTCTAACACGATCCAATGGCTGGAAGCTGAAGCTAGACAAATTCAGACTGGAAATAAGGCATACATCTTTAACAGTGAGAGCAACCACTGGAACAGTTTATCAAAGGTCGTGGTGGATTCTCCATCACTGATCATTTTTAAATCTAAGATTGGATGTTTTTCTCAAAGCTCTGCTCTAGGAATCATATCAGGGAAGTTCTCTGGCCTGTGCTCAGACTAGATGATCACAATTGTCTTAATATCTATGGATCTATGAACATATGGGCCGAGAGTGTTAGCATAACTAAGTCACTTTCCAACATTAAATAGTGTTAAACAAGGTTTGGGGTTTGGTATACAGGGACCTCCGCCTGCTCAGTGCCATGGCAAACACACCATGAAACAGCCTATTCACCTTTTATTAAAATTACAGAAAAGAAGGAAAAACAGTTAAAGCCTTTGCAATGTAAAGTATTAAATAAGGCTTTCATTCCAACTACATCCCTTGCTTCCTTTAGCTGGAGAGAGATTTTAGAGGGAAGACCCGCCCTTGTTTGACAGTCTCTTAGCTGGTATCCAAGATGATATCATTGTTGTTTGTGGGAAAAGAGAAGAAGTTAGTTGAGCTGGGCTGGAGCTGTTGTTAAAATCCGATTCCATCTCATCTCAGGTGGGGTTGGGATCAAGCCGGAGCTGGTAGAGGGGCAGTGTCATCTGAGTCCCTCTCTCTAGCCTGGTTTGTCAGGACATTTCTCAAGATTAGGTTAACAAAGGCCTGGGTGTCGGGAAAGGGTGCGGGCAGCAGTTGTGATGGTGAAACTTTTGTTCTAGTAGCCTCTGTCTATTCCTCCCTCCTGTCCTTCTCTCTGTTCTTCAGTAAAATTCCTTTCTTTAAAGACCCACAAAGGGGAACAGTGGGTGAAATAGCCCATTCTCTTGTTATTTTGTCCACAATTAGGCCTACTGGCTGACACATCAATTTTGATTAATTAACTTCCGGCTTCACCACACCTGATTTTAGTTCAGCCCTGGAAATATATCTGGAGGCCTTCTCTTGTTGATGGTCTCTTGCAGCTGTTGATAACGTTCTTTATTGAAAATAATGTGACCTACTTTCCATGGTAAATTCCTAAGCAGGCAAAAATTACAGCTCGATTGTCACACCTTTTATACGAATGTCAGATTTCATTAGAACAAGTTTACTCATTTAAATAACAATCCAAAAGCTGATTTAAATAAAAAAAATCCAGTTTAATTTCTTTTTTTTTCAAAAAATCATTGATTTTTATCCCGCCCGCTTGTTTGCTGGTCCTAGCACTGCTGAGTGCAATGTCTCAGCTCCTGCCTCCCACATCCACCCAACCTTTTCCTCACAGCAGTGGAATGAGGAGCTCAGCTGGTCTGCGCCTGAAAATGGAGCTTCCCTCCCTTGTCTGTGCAAGCTGCACCCAGGAGATGCCAGGTCCGGAAATATCACAGGGAAAGCCTTTTGCAGGCTCCTTGGACCAAAAGTGCAGGCACCACAAAAGGATTTTAACGAAATGTCTCTGATCTCCAAGCAGGCTCAGCTTGCTACTGGTTTTAGGGATGTGCGAGGTTTCTTATTTGCTCTGACTTGATACCCATCACCCCTCTCTCTCTTTCAGAGATTCCTCCCCTATGCACGCAACCATCTCCACAGCAGCAACCTGGGCGACACCACCCAATATTGTCTGAAAGTGTGAGGTGTAATTCTGTAAGGGGAAGGTAGGCAGCATGGCCTGGAGGGTGGAGGGGCAAGTCAGTTCCTCTGCTTTTGGGCAAGTCAGTTCCTCTGTCTGAGTCTTCATTGCCTGTCAAATGGGGTGGTTGATGATGCTCAGTGTGTGTCACGTGTGAGAGGAGGGATGGTCCAGTAGTTGGGTGCCAGCCTAGTTTTTGGGAGAGCTGGGCTTAATTCCCTGCTCTGCCACAGGTGGCTTTATAACTTGGGCAAGTCCTTTAGTTTCTCTGGGTCTCAGTTCCCCATCTGTACAATGGGGATAATAGCGCTGTCCTGCCTTCTGGAGGGCGGGGGGTGAGGGTTAAAATGGTAATGACTGAACTGCCCAGATCCTGTTATATGATGAAGGAGGCCAGAGAGATACCATGTGATGTGAGTTTGCTGGAGGAATCTTGCAGGAAAATCGTGATGTTCCTAAAAGTGGGAGATGGGGGGCCGAGGGGTGGGGAAAATGTCTCCTTTCGCTTCCACACTGTGCCTCGCACGCCACAGCAGCATGGAAGCAAGGGTCACTTCAGGACCCCCATCTGTACCAAGCAGAACAGAGCTGGGACTCTCCCCCGCCCCATCTGCAATGCATACGACTGCTGACACACAGGCCTGGACTTCCTGTCTTGCAGCCACACTCTTGACTCACTGTGCAAACTACTGGGAAGACAGAACAAGTTCAAAGGGGTTGGAAATGAATGAGAGGGAGCATCTGGCAGGAACAGAATCCCGCCGAGGGCCACTTCCACCTATAGGTTCCCGTATCCAGGATGCTGGTAGAGATATCAACAGAGAGAATCGGCGGGTGGGACTGGCTCCCTCCTCTGGGTCTTTACCAAAGTCTTGACTTCCTTGCAAGATTCTTGTGGGGGGAAATCACACGGTGGAGGCAAGCTGTGAAGGGCTTGTATGCAGAGAGCCTGCATCTTTGATCTGAGAAACTACTTCAAGCCGGATGCTTTTATGGCACAATGCCCCAAAGGCAGAGCTCTGAGGCCAGCCAGCTGCCATAAAGTTGTCCTCCAGGTGAGCACCCAAAGTTGCTGCTGGCCCATGCCACCTGTTGCAGAGTGAGCCTTGATCTGGAGGGGTCAGTGCCCACCAGGGACGTGACCCATCTGACCCAGCAGACTGCTGGGAGATGGACTTTCATAAACAACACCAGCAATTGCAATCAGCCTGGGAGGGAGGCGCGGATTAGTGTTGTCTCACTTGTTGAAAGATGTTAGGGCTAAGTAGAGACCTGGGAAACCGCTGGTGTGCTGGGATGGTATTAGGGAGTAGAGTCACAGGCAGACACCGTTTCTTCGCTTAATAGACAAGTGTCATCCCTCACCCTCCCCTTCAGCGTGTTGGGAATAAATAACTGTTGCAGCTGAATAAGAAATGTTGTTGTCCAAAAAAAATACCTTTTGTGTAAAAGAAGTGTGATCTCCCCCTCCCTTCTTTCCCAGCTACACAAGCGAGCCCTGGGTCATGGCCCCTTCATCCCTCCCTTGAGAAGTGCTGATTCAGGGTATTTATAGCAACAAATCACTGGAAAGAAATGTATTTTCAAGGTAAAAATGCCTGTATAACATGCGTAATGCTGTGAACAATAGAAAGGGGTGGGTATACTAATAGTATGGGTGTTTCTATTACTTAATGAGGGGTTTTGGGGTGTTGTAACGGATGTAGGCATTTACATACTAACTTAAATAAAAAGAGTGTGCTGTAATTAATCCAGTGCTTACTCGACAATTGGGTCGAGGGGAACAAGTATTGCAATAAAGAAGCCCATACTCAAATCCGCCTCTAGGTCAACCTGCTCCTTTGTCTTCTAACATCACTGTTGGGCTCCCCGACCTGTCTGTATCCAGCTATTATCTCTTGTCCAATACTCGGCACTTAATTTGTGCCTGGGCTTGCTTGGGCTACGTCCCAGCACCCTAGCTTGGCAAGTCAGAGCCCCGGTACTTTTAGGCTCGGCAGTTCAGAGCCCCGGCCCCTCTGGGCTTGCAGCATCGGTTACGAATGTAAAAAAATTGCTTGAGCCCCAGCACCTTTTTCATTACAAATTAAGCACTGCTGATACTGTACATTCCTTGGGGTAAGGATCGTCTTTTGGTTCTGTGTTTGTACAGCCCCTAGCACCGTAGGCCCTGGTCTGTGGCTGGGGCTCCTAGGTGAAACTGCAATGCAAATAGTAAATTGTCATCGCAAGCTCTGGATTGGCAAAAAGCTCTTTGGACACCGCTGGCTAGCGAATCCCCCCCTTTGCTCAGCAGAGGCCAGTAGAGGTAGTTGAAATGTTTTGGGCGAATAGGAAATTCACCTGGAAATGCAGCTCTGGGGTGACCAAAATTATCTGCAAGCATGGTGGATAGGTTCAAGGACTTTGAAAGGGTTCATTCTGATATTTTTTGAACAAATCGTTTGGCCTTTTTGCTTTCAAAATGTTGTTTCGAAACAAGGTTTGAAAACCTTCTCTTTGACCCGAACAAAAGCTTCTTGATGGTTTGGTTTTGGCACCAAAAACTGAAAAAATTCAGTTGTGGTGCGAAGCAAATGGAAATTGGCGGGATTTTTCAGTATAACCACCAAACCAAAACCGCAGTGATTCCCTCAATTCCTGTGTCCACAGTAGCCCCGCAGGACCAGCGCGTGCCAGCCTTTTATTCATGCTGATTATTATCTTCCCCTGCAAATGGTCCTATTGGTTTTGCTGGGGCTACTCATGGAGGAAGCTGCTCCCTGGCAGAACCTGGTGAATCCTGAGTGAATAGCAAACAAAGCCACATAGCCAGCGCTGCAGAGTGAAGAACCATTACCCCTCCAGCTCTGGAAAGCCTGAAGGATCTTACTGTTGTCCTACAGGGCCGTCCATGTATTGACACTTACAAACCTTGTGCCCCTTTAAATTCTTTCATACCCACTTTACTTTGCTGCTAGCCCCTGTGAGAGACAAGGTAATGGCCAAATGGCTCAGGAATCTGGTCTGATCGGGTCTTCCCACCTCCCTCTAAGACTTGCAGTCTGCAGGGATATGCTTGGTGGGGTGGCAGGGCCTGTGAACTACCAGGGACTGGTAACCCTTTTTAGAGGGAAAATAAAGCTCCTGCTCTGTGATGAGTGCAAACCTGAGATCTAAATGGTCAGGGTGGGCTTCTGCCAGTAAGACCTGCCATAAGTCCTCTTCTGGATGGCTTCATAGAATCATAGAGTATCAGGGTTGGAAGGGACCTCAGGAGGTCATCTAGTCCAACCCCAACTAAATCATCCCAGCCAGGGCTTTGTCAAGCCAGGCCTTAAAACCTCAAAGGAAGGAGATTTCACCACCTCCCTAGGGAACCCATTCCCGTGCTTCACCACCCTCCTAGTGAAAAAGTGTTTCCTAATATCCAACCTAAACCTCCCCCACTGCAACTTGAGACCATTACTCCTTGTTCTTTCGAAAGAGAGGAAAGCCAGAGGCAGGGCTTCGCAACCCTTCCTGCTACCATGAGGAATGTCTTTCTGAAAGTTCTGCTTCATCTTAGCTGTGAGCTCTGGGTTGGATGCAAGAATCTCTGTGGATGGTTCTCTGGCCTGTGCTGTGCAGGAGCTCAGACTGGGTGGTCACATCAATCTCTTTTTGGTCTGAACATCTCTTGAAATGGACAGAAAATTCAAAATGGCTTTAAGGAAACACTTTTTCACACAGTGCATCGTTACCCAGTGGAACTCTCTCCCCCAGGATGTCATGGAGTTTAGCTTGGTTTAAAAAAGTAATAGACATGTATAGGGGAGGCAGAGTGGCCTAGTGGATCGTGTACTAGAGTGGGACTCTGAAGACCTGAGTTGGATTCCTGGCTCTGCCACTGGCCTGCTGGGTGACCTCAGGCAAGTCACTTATAACTGCCTTGTGCCTCAATTTCCCCCAGCTGTAAAATGGGGATAATGATACTGACATCCTTTGTAAATCACTTTGAGATCTATGGGGGGGAAATTAAAATACTCTATTATTATAATGAGAACATCTCCAATCACACTAGTGAGGGGGAAAATAACATACGGGGCGTGAGCCCTTATAAACCAATCACTATGTAACAGAAATTGGAGGAACTTTCCCTTGAGGGCAGTTGATTCCACTGGGGGCTTTCTTGCGCCTTCCTTTGCAATGTCTAGTACTGGCCATTGTTGGAGATGAGACACTGGACCAGATGGGACCCCCTGCTCTGATCTGACAGGTCAATCTTATAGCGTGAGAAAGGGTAACTGGGAGCTCCTGGTTGACTTTCCCACACCACTCTTTGCATATATTAGTACTATTATTATTTGTATTCACACAGCACCTAGCAGCCCTAGTCCCGGATCAGGGCCGCACTGTGCTTGATGCTGTACAAACACAGAACAAAAACAGCCCCTCCTTCTGAGAGGTTACAGTCCAAGTATAAAACAAGAGACAACAGGTGGACACAGACAGACGGGGGAGCCCAAGGAAGAAAATGAGAGAATACTGGTCAGCATGAAAGGCCGTGGTCTCAGCACACCTGCAGGCTAGCCCTTGCCAATGTTTCGTGCAGGCATCATGACCAAGGGGAGTTTTCAGGCAGGAGTCCAAGCAGGATGAGGAGGTTGTTCTGTATATTGAAGCTCTGTGTGGTGAAGGCTAAGGCAATATTTACTCCTGAGCAGAGGCCATGCAACGTGCAGAGTCAGAGGGAGGCCCCCAGGGGATGCTGCATGGAGGGGAAGCCAAGATGCTACAGTGGGTATTAACATGGGACAGAGCAGCCCGGGCCGGTGGTTGAAAATGCAAAGCGCTGCACATCATTGTTGCTCTATGAGCGTCTCCCCTGGGTGCTTGTTCTCCTAACAGCCGGAGCACATGGAAGAAGAGAAGACGCATTTGTAGGGAGTCAGACGGGTTCATTCTCCAGAGCCCTGACACATAAACTATTTCCTCCCAGCCTGAAAGTTTGCATCTCACAAGGAGTTTTAGGTTGTAGTTTGGGGCAGGGGGAGGGGGTGAGTGGCAAGGCTTTTGCCATCTAGCCTGTGGTGTAGCGACGGGGTGGGGGGGGAACAGTTCATGATTGCCTCAAGCGATTTCATGCAATCGCCTCAAGCGAGGCTGAAAAGTCGCTCGGAGGTGCAAACTGGACAGCTGCTCCGTGAGGAAGAGAAAGGTGTACATGCCTGTCCGGCTCAGTGAAGGGAGTATGTGGGAGCTGGTGATACAGGCGCTACGTGACGGATACAAGGGTGGCTGCAGAGGAACAGCTCTATGTATGGTAACGCTAGCACCTTTCAGACGCGTTAAGCTGAGCCTTCCAAGATAAAACAGCTGAGCTAAACCAGGGGCACAAATCTTCCTGATAAGAGCTGTCATGGGCTACAGGGAGGCTTCTGGCCTCCGAAAGCCAGAAGTAGGGAGAATTCCAGACATCCTTCTGACAAGACACCCATAATAGCTAAGGCATGGGAATTATTCTAGCCAATCAGTCTGTGGCTTTGGGCCAGCAGACCCTAGTTGCCTTCAAGGGCAATAAAATATGTGGAGTTGCTTCTGAGCAGTAGTTCCCAGGAGCTCAGGTGAATGAGGAGCGGCACTGCGATCCCCAAAATCCGGGATAGGCAGGAGAGAGCTGCAGGAGCTGGGGTGGGGTTGATGAGGCTGGAGCTCCGCTTCCTCCCCACCCCTTTTGAGGTGTTATCTGAGATAACCAGGGGAGGTTCTAAGGTCTGTGACGTGCAGGTCAGACTAGATGATCATGATGGTTCCTTCCAGCCTTCAAGTCTATGAGCCTATGGCAAACTGAGCAGGGCATGATCAGAGGGCAACATTGCCGGGAGATAGAAGCAGCACTGAAAACCTCACGTGTTCAAAAATCATGAGTTAGGATCCCCCCAAAATCATGAGATTTAAACCATGAATAATTCTCTGGTTTTCGTTGCTTCCCTTCTGAGTTTTGAAGCTTTAGGAGTCATGTTTTCCAGCTTTTCTCTGCAACTATGAAGGCCAGAAACTGTTAGGGTGTTGGGTTTTTTTTGTTTTTTACATGATAGCTGAGATTCCCCACAATAACATGACTCCAGAAGGTGGGGCTCTAAGAAAAACACCAAATATTGTCAGAGTCGTGATATGTTTCCACAAGTTAACAAGGCTGTATCTAGTTTAGCGTGAGAGAAGGGTCAATCCAGAGATGTGAAGAAAACCATTTCTTCCATGTTTTCTCCCTCTTTTTTAAATAAATCATTTTTTAAAGATGACTACTGTAGTCTGAGGTAATTCCTGCTCCCCAACCATCCTCAGAAAACGAGAACCCCTCAGCTCTCCAAACATGTAGAGAAGGTTAAAAACTTTCTGCAGCCTCAGCCTTAACTGGGATTTTGGTCAAATGCCCTGTCCTGGGAGATGTGTCACCCAGGACAATGGTCGGATGCACACAAGATGAGGCCTAAAGACCAAGGAGGAGATGTGTATTGGTGCAGGTGACAGCAGAACAGGCTGGGTGCATGGTTGGTGTGGCCACAATACTGCTGACGCCTGCCCCTTTGGGGTAAGGTGAAACCTCATAGTTGAGGCCAGAAGGGACCATTCTGATCTCCTGTATCACACAAGCCAGAGAACCTTGCCCAGGGACTCCTGCATCCAGCCCATAGCTTGTGGTTGAGCTATAGCAGAGCACATGGAAAAAGACACCTAATTTAAGACAGCCCTGGGGGCATGTGGAGGGAGGAGTTTCACTGCAAGTCTAGTGACGGCAAAGGTGGCTGGTTCACCCGTAGCTGCTCCAGTACTGCACACTCTGTGAGCACTATGGGACAACCCCAGAACTGTATTTTCACTGAGATAATAAAGAGGTGCTGAGCCTTGGATTTTGTGCCGAGGCAGGGAAGCCACTGCAGACCCACAGCACAGACTCTATTGGTGTGAACTTGTGTGCTCTTCTCTTGCTACTACGCCACTGTACGGGCACCCAGCCTGGGGAAATCCAGAACAAGAGTGCCTTTTTCTGATTTACCTTAATCCCCTTTGGTCTTAGTCTAGAGATGAGAAAGCTGAGGGGTGACATGGTAACAGTCTTCTAATGTAGAAAGGTTCTTAGAAAGAGGACAGTGATCAGTGGTTCACCATGGCCACAAGGGTAGACCTGAAGGAATCAGCTTAGTTTATAGAGAGAGAGATTTGGCTTGATTTTTAGGAAAAATTTTCTAACTCTCAGGGTAGTTCAGGGCTGGATCAGGTGACTTAGGGAGGCTGTGGAATCCCCATCCCTGGAGGTTTTAAAGAACTGGTTGGACAAACACCTTTCAGGGCTGATCTAGGTTTACTTGGCCCTGGGGGATGGGCTAGATGACCTCTCAAGGGCCCTTCCAGCTCCCCATTTCTTTGATTCTATAAGTGTGTCCACACAGGGACCTATTCCGCAATAGCTATAGCACTGTAAATCCACAGCCTGCCTTATTCTGGAGTAACTTTCCTGTAAGATAGTCACCATCACATGGTGATTTTCCAACACCCCTCTGCCAGTGATGAGCCTGAAGACTAGTGGAGCTCTCACCCCAGTTAGCTGTACGTGCATCGACCAGTCTGCGGCTGTGGAAATGGTGGGCATTGAAATGGGCTGTAGCAGGGGAAGAAACTGCCTTCTGCTTTGCCTGACAATCTGAGTGCTGCTTTATTTGTGTCCTGGCCCCGCTAGTGCTTTGCACTATGAGTTCTACTGTGGATACTCCAAGTAGTTCACCAATGCCTGAGAGCCGGGCATCAGAGCAGCTACGCCATGAACAGGAAGTGTTCTTACAAGCAGGGTAATGCCGTGCTGAGCCCCTGGGTGGATCATCAGCCGTATGGATTGAACCTGGGACTTCTGGGTCTTCAAGCATGAGCTTCCACTGCTTGCGGTAAAAAGGCCCGGCTTTGTCAACCAAGAATGTAGCAGGATCATTGATATCTGTAAGTGGCCCAGTCAGCACTAGAGGGGGACAGAGCATCACACTGATGGGGGTGGGTTACACTGACACCCAATATGTATTGCTCCCTGTGAGGACAATGCTAAGTGACATCACATCCTGTTGCCAGTGACCAAAAAGCACCATGAACAAGGTCAAAGCCAGCCTGACGGCAGGTGTCAGGGCGCTCATTCTCTAGTAGCACTTCCCTTGTGTAACAGCAATTACTCCTGGTCTATGTAGGGCTGGCCCTAGGGCCATTCTAGCTCCTGTTCCGATACACAGCACAAGCTTCTCCTTAGGTAGAAAGAGGCTTATGAATCTGCCTTGAAAAATCATGGAATCAAATAACGGGGGGGAATTCCCCAGGTGGAACTAGTTCTAGGACTCCTGCAGACCCATAAAGTCCTTTGCAAAGTTTGGGAAAGCACAGACACCCAGAGGCCTGGCCATCCTTGCTAGAGAGGTTTGAGACCTGGGCTTGACATGAGGGACGATTCAACCTGGCAGATGCAAGCGATGGTAATGCACCAGAGGAGGAAGCTGTAATGTCGAAAGAGACCGAGGGCAGAGAGGCCGAAGCCAATTAGACGTGAGTTTGCAACGTGATATGGCAGCAAAAGAGACTTGTGGTTTTTTTGCAACACACATGCAGAAGGATCACGTCATGGAGCGAGGGGTTAGGGGGTGCTAGTGTCCCCATAGTCCTGAGGAGGCCAAGCCTACAATCCTGCAATCTGTTCAGAGCACCTCTGCACCAGGAAGAGAAAGATCAAGTGGAAGGAGTTCAGAAAGCAGTGACCAAAATCATTAGCTCCACAATTTACAGGAGGGCTTGACTCCCAAAGTTAGTGGACAAATTTTCAAAGAGCTGGGCACATAGAATCATAGAAATGTAGGGCAGGAAGGGCCCTCGAGAGATCATCTAGTCTAGCGCCCTCTGCTGAGGCAGGACCAAGTAAACCTAGATCATCCCTGCCAGGTGTTTGTCCAGCCTGGTCTTAAAAACCTCCATTGCCAGGGGTTCCACAACCTCCCTTGGAAACCTGTTCTACCTCTTAACTATCCTTAGAGTTAGTTTTCCCTAATATCTAACCTAAATCTCCCTGGCTGCTGATTAAGGCACATTACTTCTTGTCCTACCTCCAGTGGATGTGTTGGGTGCTAAGTGTGTGGAAATCTGTCTGGGTGATCTTTGGCTGCAAGAGAACAAGTGGGTTGAGTTAGGAAGAGAATTAAAATTAGTAAGTGTGGGTGGCTTGGCTGAGGGGCCCCCTCCCCGCAGAGAGTGGGTGAGCTGGGCATGGATGCAAGGGGAATTGTAATAACTGTTGTGACAAAAAGAAAAGGAGGACTTGTGGCAGCTTAGAGACTAACAAATTTATTTGAGCATAAGCTTTTGTGAGCTACAGCTCACTTCATCGGATGCATTCAGTGGAAAATACAGTGGGGAGATTTTATATACACAGAGAACATGAAACAGTGGGTGTTACCATACACACTGTAACAAGAGTGATCAGGTAAGGTGAGCTATTACCAGCAGGAGAAGGGGGGAGGGGTCCTGCGCTTATTGGCAGATTTTCTCACCTCAGAGGTTCACGGCAGCCCTCAGTTTGGCCATTTTTGCTAGTGGCTCAAACCTGCTGTTCACTCAGCTAACCTCATCACTGGCCAGCATGGGGAAAAGGAAGGAGAACAATCCCCAGAGTGTCTGCTGGTCCACCTAGTGGGTTGGGGGAAAGGACAGAGACCTTCCCCTCTGGTGGGACTCACAGTCCAGGTCAGCTCCTCCTGTATTCAACAGGGAGTTGGGGAGATGGGGGGAACCTGAGCCCGCCCTCTACTCCGGGTTCCAGCCCAGGGCCCTATGGATCACAGCTGTCTGTAGTGTTTCGTGTAATACCTGTGTGATAGCTACAACTCCCTGGGTTACTTCCCCATGGCCTCCTCCCAACACCTTCTGTATCCTCTCCACAGGACCTTCCTCCTGATGCCAGATAGTGTTTGTACTCCTCAGTCCTCCAGCATCACACCCTCTCACTCTCAGCTCCTTGCACGCCCCTCCCTGACTGAAGTGAGGTCCTTTTTAAACCAGGTGCCCTAATTAGCCTGCCTTAATTGATTCTAGTAGCTTCTTAATTGGCTCTAGTGTCCTAATTAGCCTGGCTGCCTTAACTGGTTCCAGCAAGTTTCTGATTGTTCTGGAACTGCCCCTGTTACCTTATCCAGGGAAAGGGGACCTGCTTAACCTGGGGCTAATATATCTGCCTTCTATCACTCTCCTGTAGCCATCTGGCCCACCCTGTCACACTGTGTATATCTGAAGGGTGGAACCATCAAGAGAAGTTGGTCAGGGTGGCACAAGGGTTCAGCTAAGAATGAGGGGGTGACATTAAGAAAGGGAATTGTATGTCAAATATGAGGGAAGTCTTCCTCTCAGTGAGCTGTAGCTTGCTGGGAATTCCCCATGGGTACGGCTGGAAGCCTAGACACTGAGGGTATTGACATGTAGGCTGGACAGAGCCCCAGATACCATGCAAATGCAATTGGGAGCAATTCTGCTCAGCCAATTGAATAAATGAATGGCTGAATGGCTCTTTCACTGCTTATGTTTAGTATATGGGTAAAATTGTCAAGAGTGCCCAATGGCCAGATTTGTAAAGGTTTGAAATCAGGGGGAGTTACGCACCTAAACACTTTTTAAAATCTGGTCTTAAGCACCTAAATCTCATTTCCAAAAGTGATTTGGGCATTTAGGAGCCTTAATTTCCCTGGAAATCAATGGGACTTAAGATCCTATGTTAATTATGACAGGTTTCAGAGTAGCAGCCGTGTTAGTCTGTATTCACAAAAAGAAAAGGAGTACATGTGGCACCTTAGAGACTAACAAATTTATTAAAGCATAAGCTTTCGTGAGCTACAGCTCACTTCATCGGATGCATCCGATGAAGTGAGCTGTAGCTCACGAAAGCTTATGCTCTAATAAATTTGTTAGTCTCTAAGGTGTCACAAGTACTCCTTTTCTTTATGTTAATTATGTGCTTTTGAAAAATGTACCCGATACCATTATTAGAATCTCACACCATTCTTACTGGCGTGTGAGCAAAGGCGGGGGTGGTGGTGGTGGAGGGGGACTGATTTCCCATACTGTTTGAAAAGAGGAAAGTGATGAAAACTGAAGGAGTTAGATCCCTCCAGAAATCGCATAGAGCTGTATTTCTCCTGCAGTGCAGAGCAAAACCTGCAAAAAAGAAAGCAAGCAAGCTGCTATGATGAATCCAATTATAATCCAGGCTGGTATCTAGTTATAGTTCCTGGAGCTTTAGTTGTGTGTGTCTGAAAAGGCTGGCTGTACTTCTAAGGAAGATCTCCTTTTTCCAGAGCTGGGGGGCTCTTGTAGAACCTGCTTGTTCTGTCAGTGGGCCTTCCCCCAGAGTAATTTCAGTCTCTTCTCTTGCTGCCTTCTGGTGCAGAATTATATTTTTAGCAACTGAGGGTGCCCAGAGGTCACCTTTATTCCCAGGAAATAGGTAAAATCCATTGAAAACTCCATTGTCACTGAGGACAAAGAATAAAAGATCAGGAAATGGATCAAAGTCCAGTATCTGGTTAAGCTGCAGCCAGAAATTTTTGACTCCCTCCAGGTCACATTTTTAAATGCTCCAACTCCAGAGTTTTCAGGCTTCAACACGTTAGGTGCTTATTCCAGCCACAAGTGTCACAACAGGAGATGACAGCGATTCTCAGACCCTGGCTCTCAGTGTTTCAAAGCCGTGGATGGGCCATTCAGGCACCTACCTCCACAACCCTTTTCTTTAGAAAAACTTCTTTCCATCTCTGGTGCCCGGGATTTTTAGTCTTCAGGGTGGATAATGATTTGTGAGCATCTGACTACCCAGGTGCCAAAGGTCAGATGCTCCCCAGGTGCAGTTTGACCTCAGGGAGACCCAGATATTATTTGTATTGCAGTAATGTCCAGGAGCCACAGTACTGGACTGGGACATTGCTAAGCTGGATGCTGCTCAAACAGAACAAAAAGACAGCCTCTGTCCCAACGCACTGACAATTTACGTGAGTACAACCCCGGATGTTTGGGTCCATCCTCAAAGGCTCCGGGTACCATTGTAATTTCTGCAAATCCTGGGAACAAACAAGTTGTCTAGATACCTGGATTGTGAGAGCTCAGTGGGAACTGGGATAATCCACTGTCCCGCTAGCCACTGTTGTCAGTTTGCCTGCGTGTGTGTTCTCTCCATGTGCTGTCTCAGCTCTGCGCAGGTAGCTGGCTCAGCAATCTTGAGGGAACTGCCCAGAAAGATCAGACTCAGTTTGGTGGCAAAGGCACCAGGCCCAGGTTCATCACCCTCAGCACACAGTGCTAACAGCCCATAGACTCTACAGCGCCACGAGTTAGAGCGTGCAGTGGCAAGGATCAGCATAGTTAGCAGCGGGACTTTCTGCTACCCCCTAGGCTGGACAAAGGTGCCCTTCCTAGGATTTCTCTTTTAGACATTGATACTCCTGACATGGGTAGTTACCAACCGCTTGTACCTGCAGGTTCAAACAAAACATCCCTGTTCATCCTGTCCTCCCTGTCTTTGTCTTTGCTCGAGGTCGGTGTGTCCTTGTACCATTTCCTGGGATTGTGTTTATGCCATATCTCTGTATTGATGCGTACCTGTACTAGCCTTCTGGAATGTGTTTACATGAATACCCTGTGCCTCATACTTCTTGGGAGTGCCTGTGTTTAAGCAACACCAGCTGTGCTTTTGCAAAGTTCATGTACTGGACAGGGAATTTGCAAACAAGTGCCTGCTTTCTGACAGGGCCTGACTTCTGCTCAGAGCATGGCTTTTGCTAACTTTGGTTAAGGCCTCAAGCTTGCACTTGGCCCAGTGCTCCAGACTCTCTCTCTCTCTCTCTATTACAGCCACGTCCTTGTCTCCTAGGGTATGTCAACATTGCAGTGTAAACCAAGGGTTCAAACTCAGGCTCAAGCCTAACCCCTCTTCTATTTACACACAAATCAAGCTAACCCGGGGCTCAGACCAGGGTTCCAAGACCGCACCACGTTGTGGGGTCCAAGCCGGACCCAGGGTTCAAATCCTGTTGCTTTGCAGTGTAGACACAATCCCACTGGACTTGTGCTCCAGGAATCAGACAAAAGTATCCCACAATCCCCCAGGCCTGCTTTCTTCATCCTCTGAGCAGTCATGTTTTCCCACACTGCACCTCGAACGAAGGGCGAGAGCAGCCACATTTTGGGAGGGAGCTAGGAAATCTGGGGTACTGGGAAGTTGGACTCGGACCCACATAATGCAGTGTAGATACTGGAGCCCCACATCGGGACCCAGGGTTCAATGATTTTCAACCTGGGGTTACAAACGAGTGTAGACGCTCTGCTAACTCGAGTTCTACTACCCCTGGGCTTACACTGCAGTGTAGACAGACCCTCTGAGCTTCCCCATGTTAGGCTCACTGTGAGCTCACTGTGCTTGATGGGTGGCACCAGGGAAAAGAAGCTGATTGTATCCCAGTTCAGGAAGCAGGGACGGGACTTGAGGATGAGAGGGGACTCAGAAGCAGAGTTGAGTGAATAATGTATTTTTCAGTACAAGAACTGTTTTGATTCAAACTGAAACCTTGTTTTTATTATTTTTCATCAAATCAAAAAGATTTTGTTTCAAATTGACCTGAACATTTTGGGTTGGTTAGCAACAAATATTTTTCAGGTTTTCAATTTGTTCAGAATTGACCAAAACATTTTGGTTGGCTCAAAACAATTTTGTGGTCAAGATTTTGGTTAAGATTCAGCCATTTTCACCCTCTTTTTGTATTTGGTTTTTGAAAACAAAATAGTTGAAAAAAAACATTGAAAATAAAAAAAAATGTGGTATTTTTCAGCCAAAACGATATGCCGAATTCTATGTGAATTCACAAGTAATTTTGGAGCCCTGAAAAAATGCATTTTTCTGGAGAAAAATCTATTCACCCAAATAATTCATCCAACTCTGCTCCCGAGAGTTCAGGAGAAAGCTTATTTAGACAGTGTCAGGGTTCCTTCCCCACTCTGAACTCTAAGGTACAGATGTGGGGACTTGCATGAAAGACCCCCTGAGCTTATTCTTACCAGCTTAGGTTAAAAACTTCCCCAAGGTACAAACTTTGCCTTGGCCTTGAACCGTATGCTGCCACCACCAAGCATTTTAAACAAAGAACAGGGAAAAAGCCCACTTGGAGACATCTTCCCCCAAAATATCCTCCCAAACCCTACACCCCCTTTCCTGGGGAAGGCTTGATAATAATCCTCACCAATTTGTACAGGTGAACACAGACCCAAACCCTTGGATGTTAAGAACAATGAAAAATCAATCAGGTTCTTAAAAGAAGAATTTTAATTAAAGAAAAGGTGAAGGAATCACCTCTGTAAAATCAGAATGGAAAATACTTTACAGGGTATTCAGATTCAAAATACAGAGTATCTCCCTCTGGACAAAACCTTAAAATTACAGAAGACAGGAATAAACCTCCCTCTTAGCACAGGGGAAATTCACATAAAACAAAAGATAAACTAATCCGCCTTGCCTGGCTTACCTATACTGGTTGCAATTTTGGAGACTTGGATTGGGATGGGTTGGAGAAGATGGATTTCTGTCTGGCCTCTCTCAGTCCCAAGAGAGAACAAACATGTAAACAAAGAGCACAAACAAAAGACTTTCCCCCCCAAGATTTGAAAGTATCTTGTTCCCTTATTGGTCCTTTGGGTCAGGTGCCAGCCAGGTTAGCTGAGCTTCTTAACCCTTTCCAGGTAACAGGATGTTGCCTCTGGCCAGGAGGGATTTTATAGGACTGTATACAGAAAGGTGGTTACCTTTCCCTTTATTTATGACAGACAGTGTTTGCTCTGAATCAGTGTCGAGGACTCATTCAAAGCCCTTTGACGAGGACAGGTGTCTTGGGGTCCCAGGTTTGTCTACATAGGTATGGTATTGCCAGTAAATTTCCACATGTAAACAAGCCCTAAGTGTGGCTATCGCGATCCAGTCAGACGTTCCCTAGCTCCGTGTTCATTAAGCCAGATATCAAAGCTAGCTCTGGGCAGCAGGGGGTTTCCCTTGGTAGGGCAGGCGGAAATCTGGATTACACGACACATTCTACTCTCGGAGGGCGCACAGCTGCCACTCCGCCGCCATGGGTCTTTGGTTAACAATCACATACACAATCAGGTCACTTCAATGAGCCACGCATCCACCAAGCCAGTCAGAAAGGGATTAACCTGGGCTCTTATCAGCGTGTCTGCTGCCATATCCCTGTTGCAAGTGCCTGGATTTCCCATGACATCAGCAACCCTCCCTGTGATGGAAGCAGGGTGAGGGGGGGGTCCATAAGCCCCCTCTTCCCCCACAAGGGCAGGTAACAGGGCACTTCATCCCAGCAATAAGGAGGGGGAAGGGCCCTGAATCTTGCTCATTCCCCAGAGGGGTATAAAGGGGCTTCCTGGCATTTGCAGGAGTGTCGAGGCACAGGAGCTGTGCCTCTAGAGCCCCGTGCATGAGGTGCTCACGGTGGCTGCAGCCTGTGTGAAGCATCAGCAAGGGTGGCAGGATGACAGCGTAATGCAGACAGTGTGCTCAGGCGAGAGAGAGTAGACAGGGTTGTGGAAACGAGGCAATTTGCAGCACCAGGCGCAGCTCGCCCCCTTGACCTGAGCCACGTACCCACTGACAGAGTGGCTCAGAGCAGCGACTCACCTTACCAGACTCCTCTTGCTGACAGTGGCTGATCCCACCAGCTGCAGAGGGTGGCGTCAGAAACTCTGCCGAAGCAATTATGGATAAAGTCCACCTAGGGTCATTCTCCTCCTGAGGCCTGCTAGTGGGGGGGAGGGAGGTTACGCCCTTCTGCACATTCAGGGTCATGTGAGTCATTAACAATCTCTCTTTGCACAATGCTCTGCTCCCCATTCCCCTCAGGTTGCACAGTGGGGGAAGATTTCATTGGAAAGATTTTCATTGTTATTGTGGCAGGTGAAGATACCACCTGATGTGCTGAGATACCACTAAGCCCACCTGCTCTGCCATTCCAGAAGGGGAGGAGGGGTGTCCAGTACCTGGTGACTTGGACCCGTGTCTTTGCAGGGCTGTGGCAGCCATTGCTCGTTGGCTGTCTCGAGCATCCACAGGAAGACTAAGCTCTTTTACAGACCATTGTCTCTGCTACTGGCCCATTAGCACTGTCTGGCTTTCTCGTTGAGTCAACAGTGAGCCCTTGTTGCCAAGAAGGCTAACGGCATTTTGGGCTGTATAACTAGGGGCACTGCCAGCAGATTGAGGGACGTGATTGTTCCCCTCTATTCGGCATTGGTGAGGCCTCATTTGGAGTACTGTGTCCAGTTTTTGGCCCCACACTATAAGAAGGATGTGGAAAAATTGGAAAACGTCCAGCGGAGGGCAACAAAAATTATTAGGGGTCTGGAACACATGACTTATGAGAGGCTGAGGGAACTGGGATTGTTTAGTCTGCAGAAGAGAAGAATGAGGGGGGATTTGATAGCTACTTTCAACTACCTGAAAGGGGGTTCCAAAGAGGATGGATCTAGACTGTTCTCAGTGGTACCAGATGACAGAACAAGGTGCAATGGTCTCAAGTTGCAGTGGGGAAGGTTTAGGTTGGATATTAGGAAACACTATTTCACTAGGAGGGTGGTGAAGCACTGGATGGTTACCTAGGGAGGTGGTGGACTCTCCATCCTGAGAGGTTTTTAAGGTCAGGCTTGACAAAGCCCTGACTGGGATGATTTAGTTGGGGTTGGTCCTGCTTTGAGCAGGGGGTTGGACTAGATGACCTCCTGAGGTCCCTTCCAACCCTGATATTCTATGATTCTATGATTGTTGTAGCTGAAGGGCTGGTTGGGGGTGACACTCAAAGTAACCCATTTGAAATACAGATATCTGGCCAATATTCCTAACTTCAGATACAGAAGTGATACAGGCATACAAACTGGATAACCGCATTCAGTAAATCAGAACCTGTCCAATGATATCTTACATGAACCACCGTGCATAAAGTACATCTCAGTTTTGTCAAATCCATATCATAAGCATATTTCCATAAAGAATATGGACTGTAACATCGGTTGTGTCTGAAATTTCTGCCGGTTTCTAAGGTTGAAAAGTCACCCACAAACAATCAGCCCTAAATCCAGGCGAACAGAGAGAGCCATTCCGAAAGAAAGCTCTAAGTGCACAAATGCTCTAAGTGCATGTAGTCGGTGGACTGTGTCCACGGTACTGAGGCAACAGTCGACTTCCAGAGCTTTGCACTGTGGGTAGCTATCCCACAGTTCACCGCCCATTTGAATTCTGGGTAGAAATCCCAGTGCCTGATGGGGCTAAAACATTGTCGCCGGTGGTTCTGGATACATATAATCAGGCCCCCATTCCCTCCCTCCCTCCCTCCGTAAAAGCAAGGGCAGACAATCGTTTTGCACCTTTTTTCTTGAGTTACCTGTGCAGACACCATACCACGGCAAGCATCGAGCCCGCTCAGCTAACCGTCACCGTATGTCTCCTGGGTGCTGGCGGACGTGGTATTGCATTGCTACGCAGCAGCAGTTTATTGCCTTTTGGCAGCAGACAGTGCAGTATGACTGGTAGCCGTCGTCGACGTAGTCTTGGGTGCTCTTTTAACCGGGCGCCTGGGCAAACATGGGAGTGACTCAGCCAGGTCATTTCCCTTGTTTCGTCTCATGGCGACTGAGTCCTATCGGCAGTGCACTGTCTTTTAATTTGCAGCCAGCAGATGACAATAGCCAATAGTAATACTGCACCGTCTTCTGCCGAACACCCAGGAGGTGAAAATGACTAGTGGTCGTACTGCACAGTCTGCTGCCAGCATGATGTATAAAGATAGATGAAGTGGCTCAAAACAAGAAATAGACCAGATTTGTTTTGTATTCATTTTCTCCTCCCTCCCTCTGTGAAATCGACGGCCTGCTAAACCAGTTTTGAGTTCTATCCTTGAGGTTTTCAGTTCTATCCTTGAAGCGGCCATTCAGTTTCTCGCAAAGCCATCCCCTTTGTTGATTTTAATTCCCTGTAAGCCAACCCTGTAAGCCATGTCGTCAGTCGCCCCTCCCTCCGTCAGGGCAACAGCAGACAATCGTTCCACGCCTTTTTTCTGTGCAGACACCATACCACGGCAAGCATGGAGCCTGCTCAGATCACTTTGGCAATTAGGAGCACGTTAAACACCACATGTATTATCCAGCAGTATATGCAGCACCAGAACCTGGCAAAGCAAAACCGGGTGAGTAGGTGACATCAGCGTGGTGATGAGAGTGATGAGTACATGGACACAGACTTCTCTCAAAGCACGGGCCCTGCCAATGTAGGCATCATGGTGCTAATGGGGCAGGCTCATGCGGTGGAATGCCGATTCTGGGCCCGGGAAACAAGCACAGAGTGGTGGGACCGCATAGTGTTGCAGGTCTGGGATGATTCCCAGTGGCTGCGAAACTTTTGCATGCACAATGGCACTTTCATGGAACTTTGTGACTTGCTTTCCCCTGCCCTGAGGCGCAAGAATACCAAGATGAGAGCAGCCCTCACAGTTGAGAGGCGAGTGGCAATAACCCTGTGGAAGCTTGCACCGCCAGACAGCTACCGGTCAGTCGGGAATCAATTTGGAGTGGGCAAATCTATTGTGGGGGCTACTGTGATGCAAGTAGCCAACGCAATCAAAGATCTGCTGATATCAAGGGTAGTGACCCTGGGAAATGTGCAGGTCATAGTGGATGGCTTTGCTGCAATGGGATTCCCTAACTGTGGTGGGGCCATAGACGGAACCCATATCTCTATCTTGGCACCGCAGCACCAAGCCAGCGAGTACATAAACTGCAAGGGATACTTTTCAATAGTGCTGCAAGCACTGGTGGATCACAAGGGACGTTTCACCAACATCAATGTGGGATGGCCGGGAAAGGTACATGACGCTCGCATCTTCAGGAACTCTGGTCTGTTTCAAAAGCTGCAGGAAGGGACTTTCTTCCCAGACCAGAAAATAACCGTTGGGGATGTTGAAATGCCTATAGTTATCCTTGGGGACCCAGCCTACCCCTTAATGCCATGCCTCATGAAGCCATACATAGGCACCCTGTAGAGTAGTCAGGAGCTGTTCAACTACAGGCTGAGCAAGTGCAGAATGGTGGTAGAATGTGCATTTGGACGTTTAAAAGCGCGCTGGCGCAGTTTACTGACTCGGTTAGACCTCAGCAAAACCAATATTCCCACTGTTATTACTGCTTGCTGTGTGCTCCACAATATCTGTGAGAGTAAGGGGGAGATGTTTATGGTGGGGTGGGAGGTTGAGGCAAATCGCCTGGCTGCTGGTTACGCACAGCCAGATATCAGGGCAGTTAGAAGAGCACAGGAGGGTGCGGTGCGCATCAGAGAAGCTTTGAAAACCAGTTTCATGATTGGCCAGGCTATGGTGTGAAAGTTCTGTTTGTTTTTCCTTGATGAAATCCCCCGCCCCTTGATTCACTCTACTTCCCTGTAAGCTAACCACCCTCCCCACCTCCCTTCGATCACCGCTTGCAGAGGCAATAAAGTCATTGTTCATAGATTCATAGATTCATAGATACTAAGGTCAGAAGGGACCATTCTGATCATCTAGTCCGACCTCCTGCACAGTGCAGGCCACAGAATCTCACCCACCCACTCCTATGGAAAACCTCACCCATGTCTGAGCTATTGAAGTCCTTAAATCATGGTTTAAAGACTTCAAGGAGCAGAGAAGCCTCCCTCAAGTCAACCATGCCCCATGCCACAGAGGAAGGTGAAAAACCTCCAGGACTTCTCCAATCTGCCCTGGAGGAAAATTCCTTCCCGACCCCAAATATGGCAATCAGCTAAACCCTGAGCATATGGGCAAGATTCACCAGCCACATACTGCAGAAAATTCTTTCCTGGGTAACTCAGATCCCATCCATCTAATATCCCATCTCAGGGGATTTGACCTATTTACCCTGAATATTTAAAGATCAATTGCTTACCAAAATCCCATTATCCCATCATACCATCTCCTCCATAAACTTATCAAGTAGAATCTTAAAACCAGATAGATCTTTTGCCCCCACTGCTTCCCTTGGAAGGCTATTCCAAAACTTCACTCCTCTGATGGTTAAAAACCTTCGTCTGATTTCAAGTCTAAACTTCCTGGTGGCCAGTTTATACCCATTTGTTCTTGTGTCCACATTGGTGCTGAGCTGAAATAATTCCTCTCCCTCTCCTGCATTTATCCCTCTGATATATTTAGAGAGAGCAATCATATCTCCCCTCAACCTTCTTTTAGTTAGGCTAAACAAGCCAAGCTCCTTAAGTCTCCTTTCATAAGACAAGTTTTCCATTCCTCGGATCATCCTAGTAGCCCTTCTCTGCACCTGCTCCAGCTTGAATTCATCCTTTTTAAACATGGGAGACCAGAACTGCACACAGTATTCTAGGTGAGGTCTCACCAGTGCCTTGTATAATGGTACTAAAACCTCCTTATCCCTACTGGAAATGCCTCTCCTGATGCATCCCAAAACCGCATTAGCTTTTTTCACAGCCATATCACATTGGCAGCTCATAGTCATCCTATGATCAACCAATACTCCAAGGTCCTTCTCCTCTTCCGTTACTTCTAATTGATGCGTCCCCAATTTATAACTAAAATTCTTGTTATTAATCCCTAAATGCATAACCTTACACTTCTCACTATTAAATTTCATCCTATTACTATTACTCCAGTTTACAAGGTCATCCAGATCCTCCTGTATAATATCCCGATCCTTCTGCGAATTGGCAATACCTCCCAGCTTTGTATCATCTGCAAACTTTATTAGCACACTCCCATTTTTTGTGCCAAGGTCAGTAATAAAAAGATTAAATAAGATTGGTCCCAAAACCGATCCCTGAGGAACTCCACTGGTAACCTCCCTCCAGCCTGACAGTTCGCCTTTCAGTAGGACCCGTTGCAGTCTCCCCTTTAACCAATTCCTTATCCATCTTTTGGTGTTCATATTGATCCCCATCTTCTCCAATTTAACTAATAATTCCCCATGTGGCACGGTATCAAATGCCTTACTGAAATCTAGGTAAATTAGATCAACTGCATTTCCTTTATCTAAAAAATCTGTTACTTTTTCAAAAAAGGAGATTAGGTTGGTTTGGCACGATCTACCTTTTGTAAAACCATGTTGTATTTTGTCCCATTTACCATTGACTTCAATGTCCTTAACTAATTTCTCTTTCAAAAATTTTTCCAGGATCTTGCATACTATAGATGTCAAACTAACTGGCCTGTAGTTACCCGGATCACTTTTTTTTCCTTTCTTAAAAATAGGAACTATATTAGCAATTCTCCAATCATTCGGTACTACTCCTGAGTTTACAGATTCATTAAAAATTCTTGCTAATGGGCTTGCAATTTCAGGTGCCAATTCCTTTAATATTCTTGGATGAAGATTATCTGGGCCCCCCGATTTAGTCCCATTAAGCTGTTTCAGTTTTGCTTCTACCTCAGATATGGTAATATCTACCTCTATATCCTCCTTCCCATTTGTCATGCTACCATTATCCCCAAGATCCTCTTTAGCCTTATTAAAGACTGAGGCAAAGTATTTGTTTAGATATTGGGCCATGCCTAGATTATCTTTAACCTCCACTCCATCCTCAGTATTTAGCGGCCCCACTTCTTCTTTCTTAGTTTTCTTCTTATTTATATGGCTATAGAACCTTTTACTATTGGTTTTAATTCCCTTTGCAAGGTCCAACTCTACTCGACTTTTAGCCCGTCTCACTTTACCCCTACATGTTCTGACCTCAATTAGGTAGCTTTCCTTGCTGATCCCTCCCATCTTCCACTCCCTGTATGCTTTCTGCTTCTTCATAATCACCTCTCTAAGATGCTTGCTCATCCAGCTTGGTCTACAACTTCTTCCTATGAATTTTTTCCCCTTTCTTGGGATACAGGCTTCTGATAGCTTCTGCAGTTTTGATTTAAAGTAATCCCAGGCCTCCTCTACCTTTAGATCCACAAGTTCTTCAGTCCAATCCACTTCCCTAACTAATTTCCTTAATTTTTGAAAGTCAGCCCTTTTGAAATCAAAAACCCTATTTGCAGATTTATTTTTGTTAATCCTTCCATTTCGTTTGAACTGAATTAGCTCATGATCACTTGAGCCAAGATTGTCCCCTACAACCATTTCTTCTATGAGGTCCTCGCTACTCACCAAAATTAAATCTAAAATGGCATCCCCTCTAGTCGGTTCAGCAACTACTTGATGAAGGAATCCATCAGCTATCGCATCTAGGAAAATCTGAGCCCTATTATTATTACTAGCACTGGTCCTCCAGTCTATATCTGGGAAGTTAAAGTCTCCCATGATCACGCAGTTTCCATTAGTATTTACTTTATTAAAGACATTAAAAAGGGCTCTATCCATATCCAAATTAGATCCCGGAGGTCTATAGCACACCCCAAGCACTATCGTAGGAGAGGCTTTACTAGTTTTCTTCCCCAATGTAATTTTTGCCCAGACGGACTCTGTCTTATCCATTGCATCGCTTCTTATTTCTTTACATTCTACCTCATCATTGATATACAATGCTACTCCACCCCCTTTACCTTTGTTTCTGTCTTTCCTAAAGAGCACATACCCTTCAATACCTGTAGTCCAGGTATTGTTGCTTCACATTCATGCATTCTTTATTAATTCATCACACAAATAGGGGGATAATTACCAAGGTAGCCCAGGAGGGGTTTTGGAGGAGGGAAGGACAAGGCCACACAGCACTTTAAAAGTTTAAAACTTATTGAATGCCAGCCTTCTGTTACTTGGGCAATCCTCTGGGATGGAGTGGCTGGGTGGCCAGAGGCCTCCCACTGCATTCTTAAGCATCTGGGTGAGGAGGCTATGGAATTTGGGGAGGAGGGTGGTTGGTTACACAGGGGCTGTAGCAGTGGTCTGTGCTCCTGCTGCCTTTCCTGCAGCTCAACCATATGCTGGAGCATATTATTTTGATCCTCCAGCAGCCTCAGCATTGCATCCTGCCTCCTCTCATCACGCTGCCACCGCCTTTCAGCTTCAGCCCTCTCTTCAGCCTGCCACTTACTCCCTTCAGCCCGCCACCTCTCCTCCCGGTCATTTTGTGCTTTCCTGCACTCTGACATTGTCTGCCTCCATGCATTCGTCTGTGCTCTGTCAGTGTGGGAGGACAGCATGAGCTCAGAGAACATTTCATCGCGAGTGCATTTTTTTCGCCTTCTAATCTTCGCTAGCCTCTGGGAAGGAGAAGATCCTGTGATCCTTGAAACACATACAGCTGGTGGAGAAAAAAAAAGGACAGTGGTATTTAAAAAGACACATTTTTATAGAACAATGGGTACCCTCTCTTTCACGGTAAACCTTGCTGTTAACATTACATACATAGTACATGTGCTTTCATTACAAGGTCGCGTGGCTAACAGCGGGGAACATTTCTGTTCAGCCATAGGCAAACAACCCAGCAGGAACGGGCACCTCTGAATGTCCCCTTAAGAAAAGCACCCTATTTCAACCAGATGACCATGAATGATATCACTCTCCTGAGGATAACACAGAGAGATAAAGAATGGATGTTGTTTGAACGCCAGCAAACATATACTGCAATGCTTTGTTCTACAATGATTCCCAAGTATGTGCTATTGGCCTGGAGTGGTAAAGTGTCCTACCATGGTGGATGGAATAAGGCTGCCCTCCCCAGAAACTTTTTTTCAAAGGCTTTGGGAGTATATCCAGGAGAGCCATGAATGCCAGGGCAAATTAATCATTAAACATGCTGGCTTTTAAACCTTCTATAGTATTTTAAAAGGTTCACTCACCAGAGGTCCCTTCTCCACCTGGTGGGTCCGGGAGGCAGCCTTGGGTGGGTTCGAGGGGTTACTGGCTCCAGGTCCAGGGTGAGAAACAGTTCCTGGCTGTTGGGAAAACCGGTTTCTCTGCTTGTTTGCTGTGAGCTATCTAGAGCCTCCTCATCATCCTCTTCCTCGTCCCCAAAACCTGCTTCCATGTTGCCTCCATCTCCATTGAAGGAGTCAAACAACATGGCTGGGGTAATGGTGGCTGAACCCCCTAAAATGGCATGCAGCTCATCATAGAAGTGGCATGTTTGGGGCTCTGACCCGGAGCGGCCGTTCGCCTCTCTGGTTTTCTGGTAGGCTTGCCTCAGCTCCTTAAGTCTCACATGGCACTGCTTTGGATCCCTGTTATGGCCTCTGTCCTTCATGCCCTGGGAGATTTTCACAAATGTTTTGGCATTTCGAAAACTGGAATGTAGTTCTGATAGCACGGATTCCTCTCCCCATACAGCGATCAGATCCCGTACCTGCCGTTTGGTCCATGCTGGAGCTCTTTTGCGATTCTGGGACTACATCATGGTCACCTCTGCTGATGAGCTCTTCATGGTCACCTCTGCTGATGAGCTCTGTATGGTCACCTGCAGCTTGCCACACTGGCCAAACAGGAAATTGAAATTCAAAAGTTTGCGGGCCTTTTCCTGTCTACCTGGTCGGTGCATCTGAGTTGAGAATACTGTCCAGAGCGGTCACAATGGAGCACTCTGGGATAGCTCCCGGAGGCCAATACCATCTAATTGCGTCCACAGTACTCCAAATTTGACCCAGCAAAACCGATTTCAGCGCTAATCCCCTTGCTGGGGGTGGAGTAAGGAAATCGATTTTAAGAGCCCTTTAAGTTTAAAAAAAAGGGCTTCGTCAAGTGGATGGGTGCAGGGTTACATCCATTTAATGCTGCTAAATTCGACCTCAACGCCTAGTGTAGACCAGGGCTGTGAGATGCCACAAACAGGAAGGGTAGGAGCAGCCCAGGGAAGGGGTGAGGGAGTGTAAAGCGCAGTCCTTAGCTGCCCAACACAGTCCTTGGGCTGGGACCCAGGGGAGAAGGCAGACCTGGGTTTTCCGCATGATGGGAAACACAAGTCTCAGCCCTCAAAGAGGCAGAGACTGGCATGTCTGAGAGGGTGGTCCAACAGCATGACATAAAGGCCATTAGACTTTGGGTTTTTCTGTTCCCCTGGAAGGGACGGAACTGAAAAGTGACCCACTGGGATGGGAGGAAACGTCTGACAGCTGGGAGTGGTAGACCAGACGTACCCCTGCAATGCCACATCCTGGCATGAGGGCACGCTCTGGCCATGAGGACAAACCGAAACTTCCATCTGTGTGGGGTTAAGGCCCATTGAATTCAATGGAAGCTGGCTCAGGCCCTTAAAGAGGAGTTGGAGGAGGAGAATGTTCCTGTTTTTAGTTCAAGCCCCACAGAGGTCTCGAAAAGAGAGTTGGCAAAGACAGGATGTGCCTGAGGTGTGTTTGGAAACAGCTGCCAGGCTGAGCCCCGGTCCCGATTTCAAAGTTCGAGATGCCAACCCTGCTTGGTAGCAAGGAGGAGCCGAGAGCTAGAGGTGGAATGGAGATTTCCTCAGGAGCACAGGGTCCAGGGTCACCTGTCTGGCAGAGTTCAGAGATGAGAGGCAGATCAGACATCATTGAATCAATGTGTTCCTGATTATGCTTTTTGCAGCAAGAGTCACGTTCTCTGCTTTGACCTGTGAATCCAAATCAGTCCGTCCCAGGGAACGAGCCCTCGTTGTCAGCCTGGTGCATGATCCGCGAGGACCGAGGGATCATGAAAATTCATTTTTCTATGCTTATGAAAATACACTGCAAGGTTCAGAGGAAGCTGTAAGACGCCTCAGACAGGAATAGTGTCAGCACCAGCATGGTCGCTCTGGGCCATGGTTTCCAAAGCGCTCAGCAGGTTGGGCGCAGAGCTCATGTGGCAAATCCAGCCCCGCGCTAAGCGACGGTCAGTTGTGGAGTCCTGGTGCTCCTATAAAGAAATGAAGCCACCAAACCCGCAGCCACTGTGTGTGTGACGATTGTTGAGAGGGGATGTAATGGGCCTTGCAGGGACAAAAGGACAGCGAGGGGGTCACTGTAATTTTGCGGGTGGGAGATGCCGGTTCCTAAGAGTTTGTGGAGTAAAACCAGCTGGAAGCTCCTTGGAATTTGGGAAGAGATTGTCCAGCAGAAAAGTGATGCAAGAAAACAGGAGGAGTCAGGGAAAGCCAAAAGCACAAACTCCCAGCCCCTGTTCAAGGGCCTGGAGCCTGGGGCCAGCTTGCCCTGGTAGTTAATCAGATGCAGAAGGAAACAGGTGTTTCCTACAGAGAGCAGGGCCCTCCTTTGAGAGGGAGAACAGGAAGTAGGGTGGCCCCTGGAAAAGGCTGCCGGGGAGGAGGGGTGGCAGGGGGAACCTGCTGGGGAAAAGGGCTTCACAGCTACAGCCGTGGGCTTGGCTAAAAGAGCTGGGAACAGGAACGGCTCGGCAGAGCCCAGGAGTTGGTGCAAAGGGCGTGTAGTAGGGGTGCTCCGAAAGTGGGGTGACTTTCACGTTGTTGTCGTGTTTAAGAAGGGCTTGGTGTGCCCAGCGTTGAAGGCCAGCTTTCAAGGAGCCTCGCTGGCAGTGGAAGAGTGTCTATGGTTTTGCAGCTGTTGAACAGTGTCTGTCAGGGAGGAAGAGCAGAACCAGCCCAAACCCTTTACAAGGAGCTGGAGACTCCCAGGAAAGCAGTGCTGAGTTTGCATCTCGCTGACGCATCTCTTACATAACGCTTGCTTTGGTGTTTGCCCACAATGGAAGCCGCGGGCACCCCACGACTGTGCTTGCGTGACTTCCGTCCTGGGGCACAGACTGTCCAGTTGCAGAGCCCTTAAGTGTGTCTCACTGACTTCTGACAGAGGAGACTTGGGCACAGTGCGACCACTCATACAAGGAACTGCTCCCCGGTGTAAGTAAGAGTGGCCCAGTCAGACCCAGAAAGGGGACAAATCCCAGAGAAACCCAATGTGAGTCATACTTTGACAATGAGACTGGGTTATAAATAACTCATCGGGCATACTGTGAGATGATAATACCTTGCCACAGTGCTTCCCATCCATAGATCTTCAAGTGCTCTACAAAGGTGGTCAGTGTCATTATCCCCATTTTACAGATTGGGAAACTGAGGCACAGAGATGGGAAGTAACTGCCCAAGTAACTTGCACCCTGCAGGTCAGTGGCAGAGCTGGGACATTTCTGAAAGCATTAGCCTTCTTTTGTTATATTATTAATAATACACAATATTTTCTGCACCTAAGGAAATCTAGGCAGAAATGCAATTTAACATACTCTGCACTGAACTGGCATTTCTCATTAATTTTAATGTTGAAATCAGCCTGTTTTAATAGGTATTAAACAGCAGCCCCCAGAATATTAATCTGCGGAGATATTGGATCATTCATGCCGGCAGAGTCTGAAGCTTTCTCTGTCGAACTGTTCAGGGTTTTGAAGTCCGAAGTAGCTTTAGTTAGCACGCTACCCTGAAATCGTTGCCTACTTTAGTCAACGCCTGAACTCCCAGGCAAGGTCCACTTCCAGAGAGTTCATTCTGCACCAAAGCAGAGAGGAAATTTTTCATTGACTAGTAAATTAACTGGAAAATGCATTTTTCGGAGCACAGAAACTGTTTGTGAACTGGAGTTGAATATGGCAAATAGTTTCAGCAAAACAAATATATATAAAGTCAAAATGTTTTGTTTCAGTTTTTCATTTAGAACCATTTTGTTTCTGCCACTTCAAATGTTTTGATTTTTTGCTTCAAAACAGCATTTCATTTCAAATTTTCATTTTATTTTTTTTTAAAGTGCACACACACAATCACAGAAAGGTGGAAAAACGCCCGGAAAAATGGCCCAAAATAAATCAAAAAATGAAAAGAAAAAAAATGTTTTGGGTTAAACAATACGTTTTGTTTGAGTTGAAATGAAATTTTTCTTCCCCCTTCCCTCTCCCCCAAATTTGGTTATAAAAAATAAATCAGCTTTGGTTTTATTTTCAGAGTTTGTGATTCAGCCCCTGAACTGAGAAATCAACGATTCTCTCAGCTCTGTTCTGCACTACTGATATCTGTTAACCCTAAGGGGCAGTAAACTTGTAGGCACAAGTGGTTAAAAGTAATCAGCCTGTATATACATGTACAAAGCAGAGGGCTTGGATCCCTGCTCTGTTCTAGTCTACATAGGTTTTTATGCTGCACTCGTCCCCGCAGCATCTGAGCGTCTTGCCGAGTTTAGGTGCAAAGCGCAGCTCACCCATAACTGTACAGCCCACAAGAGCTCTTTCCCAGTAACTTTATACTTTATTTTCATACACTGTTCTACGTGGCATAATAAATAGGCCTGAGCATCCATGAAAGAAGTTTTCAGGGCTCTTTGTTTGAAGGAAGACGGGAAAAGGAGCTGCTGGCAGCTGTTCACTTAGGACCGTATCCTGGTCCTGAATCCCGTTAGGACTGGGTGTGGGCCTGTAGCACAATGGGGGAAAGCAAAGCCAATAGCAGGCCACTGAGGCCTTTGGGACAATCTGTTCTGTGGGGGCACCCCACAGGACAGCGCAATGTGGGTGTAAAGTGCTCCATGTCCACATTTCCCACTCATGTGGGGCAGCATGGGACACACACTCTGCACATGGCATACCAGCTGAAAGGAAGGTAGCCCAGGGGTTAGGGAGCTAGCCTGGTCTATGGACACGTGGGTTCAAGTCCCTGCTCTGCCACAGATTCTCTGTATGACCTGGGGCAAGTCACTTAGCCTCTCTGGGCCTGGATCCCCATGGACATTGTGAGGGTAAATACATCACATGGAGGTGCCTGGATCCTTTGGTGATAAGTCCCAAGTATAGTGAGCAGGAGAGAATTAGGTCTGTGGTGTTTTCCAAGAGCCCTTCCTTGCTGGGCCAAATTGACCCTTTGGAATCAGTTGGCAGAATGAAACACTCCTGGGTGTGGGGAAGGAACCAGCCACTGTCTCCTCTGAGCAACCCTTGGAGACTGGGGAAAGGCAGGTGATGCCAGAAACCATAGCTCAGTCTGTGACTTCAGTTCAAGTGAAGTGCTGTTAACTTGAGTGCCCGGAGAGTTTAAATGAGCCTGGACACATGTATAGAACCCTTTCCATCAGAACAGCGCCACGCATCCATGAATCAGTCCTGCAGCCAAGGCAGCTGGCCAAGAGAGCAGGATCCCCCGGGGCTTTGCCAGCTCCTCCTCTGACGAATTATAGTTTTAAAAGTCTTAGTGCAGCTCACTTGTAAAATAAGGGTGAGGTGAAACCACCACCTGCCTGAGCATGTGAGGAACGAACCCGTTGCAGTCGCTTCTCTGTCAAACTTGACATTAGACAATGGGAACTCGAGAAGCATCTTGTTTCTTTCAAAAGCAGTTTGACACCTTGTACGGGTCCCTTGCAGCATCGGGGCTCGCCTAGGCTAATGTCAGACAGGGACGGAATCGGTTAAGAGCTGATTGCAGCTGTTTAATTATTAAAGGTGTGAAATACGGTAGAACAAAGGCAGTTTCATGTGGCTGTTAATTACCAGGAGGGACTGACAATGACCCAGGTCATAGAGAGCTGGGAGGGTTCGCAACTAGGGCTGGCCGAAGAGCCAAAGTTTTGTTTTCCGACAAATTTTGACTTTTGTTTTGTCCCTTGTCAGAATGCAGAGAGAGACCCCTCCTGCTTGAATATCTATTAGCCCAGTGGGATGGGGGAGACCCGGGTTCCAGTCCCTATTCCACATAACTGAAGCAGGCAGTGTAGGGACTTGAACCTGTCTTTCCTATCCCAGGGGAGTGCTCCGTCCACTGGGATATTCTGGACATCCCGACTTCCTTTTCCCAACCAAATTTCCCTCAAAACCAACATGTTCCCCTGAAACAGTTTGGTTTTGATGAAACAGGATTTCCCAACAGGGAAGAAGTGTTGTTGGAAAATTTTCAACTAGCTCTGTTAGCAACTCCTGCAGAAGAAGAAGACTGAGGCAGAAGAAAACTCACTGAGATTAGGATGCTGGTGAGTGATGTTATGCTCATAAGAAGCACATGGGATCATTTTCAGGGGAAAAGGCAATACACCACATTTATTGGAGATACAGCAATTAGCATATGCATTCAATCACACACACACACACGCACTGTCCCACCAGTCGATTTTATAGTTACCAGTCCAGAGTCCGGAGCAATCTAGTGCCCAGCTAGGTTGATCACGGGTAGGGAGGAGCCGGGTTCTGTTGCTCACGACACGATGCTTCAGGGAAGTCTTGGCAGGACGAGCCCAAAGTTTCATGGCAAGGCACCCTGTTTATATAGTGATCTTCCTCCTTTGGGACCAATGAGTTTTGCACCATCATGTTGTAAACAATTGCTGTTTGATGAGTGCTTGTTTTCTTAAATTGTTTTTCTCATCCTCTATCTTGTTCCTTCATCAGTCTCTTGGGGAGTTATCCCATGCTGGTTTTAATCACAGCTATCTTGTCCCAACTGATAGATGCCTCCCTCATTTTTAGAGTCATCAATCTACCCTCCTTTGACATCTCAGTGGGGCATGTTGCAAAATCCTGGCGTCTTTACGTCTGTCCTTGGTTCCTCCCTAGAACATCTGGTCCGGTGATGGCCTTCACACTTATCTTCTAATATACACATTCCTCATGAACGCACAAAACATTGATTGATTTACGTACAACATTTGAACAGGAACATTAAATTGCAATGGAGAAGAAAACAATCATTGCATTCTTTTACTTATTTCAAAATGCTAATTTTAAACCTACAACAAAGCGGTGATCCTAAAGGTCTATTACTGCCTTGAAATCAGCTTCAGACACAAGATTCTGGCTGATGCATCTTTACCAATGGCACACGAGGCCATTCCCTTCTGCTTTCAGAAAGGGTGTCTGGCAGAATATGGTCAAATTATTCAATACATTTAATACATGCTGCATCATTATTCTTTATCCTTCATTCTAAATTCTACAAAATACATAAAACATAAAATCCTAGTACGACAGTGAGCACTAACACGAGCATCAACGGAGACAAATGCAAAGTGGCTGAAAGTCAGAAATATGGCAGGTTGGCCCAACCACAGCGCTGCAGGGATGGCCCTGGCATTATGCACAGAGCAGCAGGAATGGAGTGCGGGTTATGAGAGCAAAAGCAAAAGGCAAAGGATATTGTCACACGCTCAATGGACTGACTCCGACGGGGCGCTAGAGGAGAAGTTCCCGCTGTGCCAGCCCAGCCGCCAAGGGTGCCCCAGCAGTGAGCGCACTCTGTCGGTGCAGCTTATGGGAATGGAAACGAAACTCTGCCCTGAGAAATGGAGACAGCCAAAGTGGCTGTATGAGGAAATATAAGGGACAAATGGACAGATCTTGCTGTAAGGCAGCGGTTCTCAAACTTCATTGCATGGCCACCCCCTTCTGACAAGAAAAATTACTATGGCTCTGGGGGGGGGGGAGGAGGGGAAGCGACAGAAGCCTGAGCCCGCCCAAGCCCCACCACCTTGGGCATGGGGGGCCAAAGCCGAAGCCCAAGGGCTTCATCCCCGGCTGGGGGGCCTGTAACCTGGGCCCTTCCGCCCCCAGCCAGTTTAACCTCAGCCCTGGTGACCTCACCAGAATGGGGTTGCAACCCACTTTGGGGTTGCGACCCACAGTTTGAGAACTGCTGATCGAAGGTACACTAGTGTGAACTGAGAGCGGTGGAGTTACTCCTGCTTCACACCAGTATAACTTAGGATCATAGGAATTGCCATAACAGATCAGAGCAACGTATACTGCCTCCAGCAGTGGCCCGGGGAAGGTGCAAGACAAGAACCCCCTAGTGGGAATTATGGAATAACCTGCCTACAGGGGAAGCTTCTGCCTAATGAAACTTTGCTTTCTGCCTAGAAGCTTGAAGGATTATAGCTTTTCCAGGCTTTTTTTTTTAAAATCGGTCTTTTCAATGCCCAAAGAGCAAATCACGTGTCTGTCACTCGAGGTGACCTTTAGTTCAAATTAAGGAAAACCACAGAGAAAGAAAGAACCACTATAATGTCTTATGGTTGAGAGAGAGCACAGGGTGATTCACTCTGTAACAATCTGCATCTGAAATGAGCTACAGCATAGCAGGGGAATTTCTCTGCTTTTAAAGGCGCAGTTCACAGGAAGCAGGATGACAGCCACTCTTGTCTGTTGTGTAGATACATCAGGTAAAAAGACAAATACTGTAACCTTTGAAAACTGATCAGTAAGAAGGAGGAATCCCAGTGGAGAAACATCAAAGCCACTAGACAGGCAGGGAGTGAAAGGGCTGTCAAAGCAATTGCAGAGCAGCTTAATGAGCACCGTGCATGAGCGTTCACCACAGAGGATGCTTGGGGAACCATCGCCCCCAGGGTAACTCATTAGAGGTAGCAAAGAGCAAGCTGTGTTGGAGTGAGAGAGATGATGGGACAATCTGAGAGGTTAAACACTGATAAATCCCCAGGAGTGAATGGCATCTCCAGTGGGAATGACAGCCAGCACAGCAGAGCTGCTACCAACAGTAGCAATTTATCCCTGAAAACAGCTGTTGTCTTCCCCCCGCACCCCCAGGGATCCTGCTTGGGGGAGGGGAACTTGACATTTCATTGGATAAATTGAAGAGGAGCAAGGTGGAGAGGATGTGGGTGGGGAGGGGTGCACTGTAGTTGAGGAAGGATGATCGGGAGACCGCCCTGTACACCCAGGCTGGTTTCTAAGGTACATGGGCTTTTAACTGAATTGGAGTCTTCTTATCACCCGGCCCACTCCCTTCTCTGTGCTCAGAGATGAGCATCACTTGGACCGGAGTTCCAAAGTAGGAGGCTAGCTGGTTGGAAACAAGCGTGCTAATTGTGCAGAGCATCCTTGTTGGGTGCTGGCAGGGAAGGTGACTCTTCCAAGCTGTTTCTGGCGAGCCCCGGGCTCTCACACAAGACACCTGATCACAAGAAAGAACGATTGACAAAGTCCAGAGCAATCACAAAGAGCCACACAGCACTCAGGGTCCCTTCCTAAGCAGCTGTGAGCCAATTGCACCATGCTAGCCAGCCAGCCAGCCCATCCACCCCCCTCCTTCGCCTGCTTGGGGGCACGTAGCCGTGTTCAGATACTAGTGCCAGCTTTGAACTGACAGCATCCTGGTTAAAAACAAAATCATCGGCACTGAGCTGAAATGCACTCATAGGAAGTAAAAATTTCCCTTGCGCAGAGATGGTCCGTGCATCACTTATGTGTGTGGCTACAGTTTTGGCAAAGGACAGGATAGGGGCAATAATAAATCACAGATTTATTGGGGCCCAAGCCTGAACCCTGCTCCCCAGGGCTGAGTTACTGGAATTCTCAAGAAGTCACAGAGTTCTCGTAAAATCACAGAATCCGTGACAGGTTCGTTGCCTTACTTATGTGCCATTTTAGTGGAGGGGACTCTAGTGGTGGGATTTGAGTGGCTTTGGGTTCTGGCCATTGGCATGGGAGCGGATTTCTCCTTAGAGGTATACGAAATTGCAATGGCACAGTACATGTAGGGTGAAATCCTGATTCCATTGAAATTAATGGGACTTTTGCCTTTGGGGTCAGGATCCTTAGTAGTGATGCGAGATGCAGACATCTTGCTGCATCTGTCCTGCCTCCCACCAGCTCTTCCTCTTCGCTTTTCTCTCCCTTAGTTTTTGTTTCCCAGGGTGTGAGCTGTGAAACAAGAGCCCCAATTCTCTCCGCTAACAGAAGTGGGTCATGCTGCACCCAGCGCCGGTTTCTTTGTAGCTGGCTGGCACTTTTGATTATTTTAATGAAAATCTTTATGCAAATAGGAGCAGGAGAAGGAGGTGGAAAATTCCCACAGCCCGTGAATCCGTGCTCATTAACATGCCCTGCATTCACCGGTTTGAGAAGCCTGCAGCATAAATGAATGAACAGCGGAAATTGCCTTCTCTCTAGCCTAACGTTAACTGGAGCCCCACCCACCAGCCCTGCTCTTCTGGAACTAGTTCCTCTCCCAGGCCTGTCTCTTCCTACCTATCTTCCCATAGTATCTTGAGCTGCAGCAAAGCATAGGCAACATGTGTTGTGTCTGCCTCTAGTGTCTGGCCAGGAGAGTACAACAGCCTTCTACTGCTACCAGCTAACGGAGTTTGTTCTTTAGCTCACAGAGCAGTGCTTTTGTTCTCCAGTTCAAACGTTTACACTGTCTCCTGCTTCTCCTCAGCTACCACCTGTTCCTCTACAAGCCCACCCCCTCCTCTTCCTCCTGACTCTCTGAAGTTGTCACCTCCTCTTCCCCAGTCTCCCCCTGGCTGCTGCTGTCTATTCTCAGGATAACCAAAGCCATCTTCCCCAACCGCGTCTCCTGCTGTCAGGCGAAGTTGACTTCCTAGCTGTAAACTGCAAGATCCAGACAGACATGTGCTCAGCTACCAAGGGAATGAGTGTGATGTGACACCCTGACTGGAACAGAAAAATACACAGGGCAAATATGTAGCTTGCCTGCACGGTAATGCCACTGTCAGTCTAGAGCAAATGGTGCACCTGACCCCACTGCTGTCTAAGGTACTCACCTATCATTTTGTCCAAGCACCTCACAGTCTTCAATGGATTGACCCTCACCACACCCTCATGAGGCCAGGCAGTGCTATTATCCCTGACTGATACATGGCAACTGAACTTTAGGGAGGCTAAGTGATGTGCCCAAGGTCACACGGGAAGTCTGGTAGAGCAGGAATTTGAACACAGGTCTTCCAAATCCTAGGCTAGTGCTCTTGCCATTGGGCAATCCGGCCTAACTACTGGAGACCTCATCTTATCCATGATCGAGCAGAAAGAGGAAAGGTCTGAGAAGGGCAGCAAAACTTACTAGTGAATGTGACAGGAGGAGAGATTAAAGAAAGAGAGTGTTTAGTGTGGGTGGAATTCTCTCCATGCAGAGGGCCAGCAAACGCCCTTCACTAATGCGCAGACCTTGGCTCAGGGGTGAATTTCACCCATGTGACTCCAAATCTTGTACAAAGAGCCTTTCTTTGGCATTACCAGAGCAGATACGGGCTGTTTTGGCAACGGATTGTGATGGTGGGTTGAGTGGGAGCTTTGAAGTCATCTTGGTTAAATGAGCATAGAAGCTACAGAGGTGGTGAAGGAGAAGTGTCCTGCAGGGCTCCCAGCTGGGTGCAGCTTCGGTGAGGATTCTCACTGTTGTTTGCATTCTTCTTTGGCGCCTGCTCTGGGGAGAGAATATTTGCCCGCGCCAACATCTGCTTTTCCTTCAAGGAGAAACTGTGACTATTTTGTGGGCTGAGCATTTAAACCAGGAAGATGCTAGTGAGTCACGTAAGACGAATTCTTGTGGTTTGATTCATCTTGATTTGTTGGGTGATCTGGAGCAAAATCTTCCCCAGGCAGAACAGTCCATTGTACCTACCCCTATTGACCCAGCCCTTGCCCTGCCCTGATGTGACTCACCACCCAAAGCACAGGACAGAGGAGAAGCGCCTTGTGTCTAAGGCTGGCATGGACCAGAGTGAATGGGGCTTCGAGGGCACTCTTCCCAGGCCAGCCCTGCTTCACCAGCTTGAGGAGTCTCTTTGTCTGGCCCACATATGGGGGGGCTATCACGTTCTAGTGCTCAGAGTCTGGGCATGCTATGCCTGTCCCCATATCCTTTCCCCATGCTGGTTACCTGTGCAGCACCAGACCCAATCTGCGCCGATGATAGCTCTGTCTGAGCGAACGCCTTGCTGCCAGAGAGCAGTACTCTAGTGAGACGGAGGAGAGCTGTCCTGGCTCTGTGGAGACTCACCTGTGTCCCTGGGAGTCCCAGCCCTGTCCTGTGCTCTCTCCAGAGCAGACACTTCAGAACCATTTTGGCACTGGTTTTATTTCCGTAGTGTTGGTTTTCTGCTCCGATACCAGCCTGACCGGTGCTGGAGAATCTGCCCAAGGACTTGCTCGCTGCCTTCGGTTTGGATCAACATTGCCGGTGAATGAGTGGCAGCGTTCAGAGGCAGGTGCCCAGCGGTGCCAGGGGCCGTCGCCTGCTTTTCTCTCTCCTCGGCGTGGTGGCAGCAGTGGGAGTGCTTCCACAACGGGAGGGGTTGAGAATTGGCAGCCCTATTGTCTCCCATTGCGCCTCTTCTCCATCACTATCTGGACACCTCTGTGGCCCTCCCCCTCTTCCTGCTGCTTTTCCCCACATGTTCCCTTCCCACAGTCCAGAAGCAGCAGTGTGAAGAGCAGCCCTAGCAGATTTAGAACTGGTCTACACAGGGAAATGCCCTGGCATTACTCTTGCAGGATAACTAGACAGCTATGGTTATACTTGTATTGCTCCTGCTGGGGTCACTCTTATTCTATAGCTGTATGATTATACCCATATAGTAATGTTGTGCCATTTCTACCTGTAGACCAGCCCTGCTTCAGGTCTTCTTTTGCCTGCAGCCCTGGCAGCCCTGTGAGCATCACAGGGAAATGTGTGGGGCAGCAGCTACATCTCGGAGGAAATCCTTCCCCTGTAGGTCTAGTCCATCCATTGTTCCTTGTCCAGGGCTCATTGCCAGCATCATCAATAGGCGGATGGCTTACAGTGAATGACACAACGTCATTCAATCACCGGAGCCCATTGCGCTCACTTTGGGGTCTAAGATTCTGCTCTCCATTATCCAGAGCAATTCCCCTGCAGTCAGTGGGTTTACACTGGGGTAACTCAGAGCACCTGATCTCACCCCTGGTGTCTAGTATTTCCTGGTCACAGAACTACATTTCCCCTTATTATACAATTTGTTGCTGAATGTCGAGTGGTTGGATTGGCTGATGAGATATGCCGGTGTCATCATCTACCAGTTAATCATTACGTGAGAGACAAGGAGCTCTTATGTATTAATCTATGTCATATTGGCATGACTATTATGATCTGGCTAGCAAGGCCATGTTATTGTATAATGTCGGTGGGTGATTAGAATGTCCTCTATCAATGTAGGCATTTGATTTTATAGGGAAATAGCAACAGGAAAGCCACACAAACGGTTTAGATAAGGACACCCCAGTACACACTTGAAAGATAGTGTATTAAGGAGCCTGTATCTTATCTTCAACAAGCTGCAAGTGTTGCCAATGCTGGGAGCTTGGAGATCAAAAGGGCACCCCAGGGTTAACCAACTGTTATCAGGAGTGGAAAGGGGTCAGCTGCTGGCTCGGGAGACAGGCTGACACAAAAAGAAAAGGAGGACTTGTGGCACCTTAGAGACTAACAAATTTATTAGAGCGTAAGCTTTTGTGAGCTACAGCTCACTTCATCGGATGCAGCTGTAACTCACGAATGCTTATGCTCTAATAAATTTGTTAGTCTCTAAGGTGCCACAAGTCCTCCTTTTCTTTTTGCGAATACAGACTAACACGGCTGCTACTCTGAAAGGCTGACACAGAGGAAGACACTGCAGAAGGAGCGTATGGGTCTGATCAGTAATACTTTGCGCGAAGAAGGCTTTTTGGTCCCTGCTAGACTCTGGCACTGCTCTAAGAGAAGGGAACGCAACTGCAGGTTCTGAGCCAGGTCAGCCCCGTGGAGGTAATTCGGGTTAGGACCAGGGGACTGTAGAGTCCCAGCCAGTCTGAGAGTGGAAGAATCGTGAGTTCATCCGGAGACACCTGAGAATGAAGGTGCTCTTGGTGAGAGCAGGCGGGGGTCGGAGGGGTAGGTCACCCAGGAACTGTGACAGCAATGTTCAGGTTGGAGTTTACCAGACCCCTCACTAGTGTTAAACCTAGAAAATACAGCTGTACCATTCGCAAACATTCACAATCACGAGTCACCCTCCCAAAAAATGGTAAAATTGACTTATAAATCATGAGATTATAAAAATAATAAGTGTTGGCTTCTTGTCCTTCGTTTTCTGGGTCCTGAATCGTTAGAAGCCACATTTTCCAGCTCTTCTCCACAACCAGGGGGGCTGGGAACTTTCCTTCTTTCTTAAAGGAAAGCTGAGATTCTTCTCTAATCGCGTGAAGCCAGGAGATGAGGCTTCAAGAAAAGTGCAGTGTTTCACGGGACTTGTGATAAAGCCGTGAGAGTTGGCAACACTGGGATGTTTCTAGTCCCAGATCCTGGTGTCAGGAGGTGGTAACAGAATGTCAGTTTTCGGTTTAAAAAATTATGTTTTTAGCCTTCATGGCTGTGATGAAAAGCTTGACTTGAGTGAGATCATAGGAGAGTCACCTTCCCCAATTCATCCTTAGTACAGATTTTAAAGAAAACATCCCATGTCCGGATTTAATCTAGGAAGGGTGGCTGATCATCACTATATTGGTCTGTAGTCTCAAAAGTGTAAGTAAAATGTGCTATTCTTTACCAAAACAGCAAATGTTCAGTTGTGAGGATGGAAATGGCTTTTATAAATATCTTGATATTTTCTTTTGTCTTGTAATGCACAAGGGCTAGGTGAGAAAAATCAGTGTAGCCAATTGCTAGTCTCATGATATTTGGTGTTTTATTTAACGCTCCAGCTCCTGGGGTCATGTTATTATGTGAGAACCTCAGCTTTCATTTTAAAGAAAGCACGTTTCTAACCCTTGTGGTTGCAGATAATTGCTTGCAAATGTGACTGGGATGGAACCCAAAGTCTCAGAAACCAGAAAACAAACAAAAAACCCAGCTTTTATTTTTCACTGTTTTAAGATTTTTAAGCCAATTGCATTGTTTCATGGCTCATCTATTAGTTGTGAATGCTCTGGGTTGGCAATATGATGATATTGTCCCTTGCCAAGGTCTTGTGGTCTCGGGGCAGAAGAAGCCAGTGCAGCACCCTGAAACTCCAGGGAACAAATGCTGCAGCGTGGAGTGCTCTGACCCAGGCAGGCATTCACTAATGAGTGGGCTCAGCAGAGAGGCCAAGACTAGAAGGGGACATAAAGACTGAGCTATCTCTGAGGAATCCCCCAGATCAGGGTTGATGCCTGCTGGCAGGGCCATAGATGTGGGTAGCTTCCCCTACTGCTGCCCTGTAGATAAATGGATAATGTATAACACCAGGGATATCAATCCAAGACCTTTCACCTGCCTTAAATCCGTGACACAGTGTTTTAAAACTAAAGTTTATGGTCAGATGCAAACATGCAGTGTATGCATCTATGCAAATTAGATCACTAAAATATTTGCATGAACAATCACATGGCAGTGACACCGTGTCCCTAGCTGTTTCCCCAGAGGTCTCTTTGGAAGCCATGCAGAGCCATCTGCCCAAGTCTGGACACAGCCTGACATAACAGATCAAACCCGTGGGTTTAGGGACCTCCCGCTGATGCCAAACCAGCAGCTGGCTTTGGTAGAAGGGGCCCCTGCTGCCTCCTAGCATGGTTTTGCTTGAGTGGATGGGTTCAACAAAAGCTCTTTGAGCCAGGGACCATCATTTTGCTGTGTGTTGTACAGTGCCTTTCACCCCATAGTCCCGGTCCATAACAGTGGCTCCTAGGAGCTGCGGGACTAAAACAAAATAATTAGTAGTAATAATAATAATAATAGTTTTGATTGCAAACAGGCTGTTTGAAAAGCACACGGCACTTTCTTGATGCCAGCCGTACGTTTCTGACCTTCTGGGTTTCATTTGCAACATCCACGTTGTTAAATAAAAACATTATATCTCGGAGATAATGTCCCCATTCTGTTTGGAACCGCGCCTCACAGCACCCAAGCGCTGCGTGTCGGCAATGGTAAGCCCAGCCCTCATGAGGTATCATTGCTTGTATCTTGAGAGTTTATTTTAAACCCATTGGGAACAGAGTGAATGCTACAAATCAAAGAGGGTCAGTCAGTGGGTAAAACATTCACAGAGGATGAGGATCAACTTTGTGTACATTAAATCACTCTTTTTACTGCTTGGCTGAAGGACACTTCATGAAATATGTGAGAATGTGAACATACCGCACACTCATCACTGGTGAGTTCCATTTCTTTGCCTTCTTTGGACAACATCCATTACATCCTGTGCAATGCCGTGTGGTATGAAGGACGCAGAAGGGGTGTGAGGTCGCCATGCATGCCACACATCTTACATAGCAATCCCACCTACTCCTTACTTCCCACATTCCAGCAGTTATTTCCTAAAGGCCTCGCTAATTTGCAGCACTTCTTCTTTATTCTCTGTTTTCGCTGGTTTGTTCCATTCAATTGTCACAGGGAGTAGGAAGTTGTCTGTAGTGCTAATGTTACTTTGTTGTTTTATTGGATGAGGGCAGGGCACCGACCAGGGCATCTGTAGATTCCTGGAAGTCTGTGGCTTGCTTCTGGAGGGTGGAATGTGAACCTTTCTTCATAAATTCCTAGATTAAAGCCAAAAGAGTCCATCAGATCATCTAGTTTGACTTCCTATATATAGGGCCCTCCCAAATTCATGGTCCATTTTGGTCAATTTCACAGTCATAGTATTTTAAAAAGAGCACATTTCATGATTTCAGCTATTTAAATCTGAAATTTCATGTTATTGTAATTGTAGGGGTCCTGACCCAAAAAGGACTGGGGGGGGGGGTTGCAAGGTTATTGTGGGGGGGTTGTGGGACTGCTTCCCTTACTTCTGTACTGCTGCTGATGGTGATGCTGTCATCAGAGCTGGGCAGCCGGAGAGTGGCGGCTGCTGGCTGGGAGCCCAACCCTGAAGGCAGAGCCACCGCCAGCAGCGGTGCAGAAGTAAGGACGGCCTGGTATGGGATTGCCACCCTTACTTCTGCACTGCTGCCTGCAGAGCTGTCAGCAGCCACCACTGTCAGCAACCACCGTTCTCCAGCTGCCCAGATCTGAAGGCAGCACACATGTAAGGGTGGCCATACCATGCCCAACCCCTAAAATAACCTTGTGACCCCCCCACACAACTCCCTTTTGGGTCAGGACCCCCAGTTTGAGAAACACTGGTCTCCCCTGTGAAATCTGTATAGTAGAGGGTAAAAGCACACAAAAGACCAGATTCCACAGTCTGTGACACATTTTTCATGGCTGTGAATTTGGTAGGGCACTACATATATAACACCGGCCATAGAATTCCACCCAGTTATTTCCCTACATTGAGCCTAATATCAACTCTCAATTAGCACGTCCCAATCAGAGTATCGTTGTGACAATTTCTAAGGTCCTGAGGAATAGCAATGTACGAAGGGAGGGCTCTTCAGTTTAGCAGACAAAAGGTATAACAAGTTCCAATGGCTGGACTGGTTTAGACAAGAAGTAAGATGCAGTTTTTAAACAAATGATAATTAATCATTGGAACAACTTGCCAAGGGCTGAGGTGGATTTGCCATCGCTGGAAAATTTTAAATCAAGACTGGGTGTTTTTCTAGAAGATCTGCTCTAGTTCCAACAGGAATTAACTCAGGGCAGGTCTCTGGCCTGTGCTATGCAGGAGGTCAAGCTAGATGATCACACTGGTCCCTTCTGGCCTTGGAATCTATGAAGGTTCTGGGCTAAATGTGTCTTCTACTTAATATGCGTTAGAACTGGCCTGAGCCTGCAGTCACTCTACTTGTGAATGCCCGTTCAGCATCCAAACAGGTGTGCAGTCTAACTATGCCAATATCCCTTGTTAGTTTCTATTTGTTGACATCTGAGCTTTTGTTTGCACAGAGTGGTCCCCAATCTGTATTCACTACTCATTCATTGTCCTAGCGGATTGAACAACTCCAGTTAACCAATCAGGGAGCAGTGTCAACTCTGTACGAGTCCGGTGACTCTGTACACAGGGAGGCCAGGTGTTGTAAAACACCCTCCAGATATATAGTGGGGCACCTTTCTACCACACAAGTGTCTGCACCCCCAGTCACAGTGTGGAGAGGAAACCAAGCCAAGCCAGGCCATGGATGTGGCTACTCTGGACTAGCCAGTTAAACCTGGGCCCTGTCACGCTGCAAGTGGAGTGTTCCCAACTGACAACATGACCTGGCCCCAGAATTTTTTCCCAGACAGTTTGACCCATTTCTCCCCAGTCCCTGCACTGAGGCTGTGTCGGTGGAACTGGAGTCAGAGGGCTCGTGTTCCCTGGAGGGCCTGTTACTGGGGAAGTGGGGACACCAGATGCACCAGGAACCGGATGAGTTCGACTGGAAGCAGCTCAGCCACACGGATAGAACAGTGCACAGGGTTTCATACAGTCCCACTGGTTCCGTTTCACCTGCGGGCAGCCTTGCTCTTTGCAAATGACACACTCTGTGCTGTGATAACACTGGGAGCAGCGTTCTCATCCCCTTCATCTTCAAGCCTTAGGCAAAGTGATGGAGCAAGTGTTGAACAAAGTGAATTCGTGTCGATGGTTCCCTGTTTGTTGTCGCTCTCATTTATCCATCAGGGGAGACTGTTGGCCTTGCATGATGGGATTCACCTCGATTTGCTCGACCTTGTTCTGCTTGGTCTGGCTTTGAATCAATGCCGTATATCCGTGCGGGCAGCAATGCAAAGACAGCCAGGAGAACTTTCTAACATCCTCAGCAAGCTCTTCTTTGGCAACAGGCCCGTACAAGGGGCCAGAGTCCCTGCGTTGGTCCTTGTCACTCTCCGAGCCCAGAGCTGGGCAGGTGTAACTATGTAAGGAACAAGGAGAAGGCCTGGCAGGTTCCTCTCCATCCAGGCTATGAGGGCAGTGTGTGTGTCCTAATTCCTAGGGCTCTCCACTCTGAGCCATACAGGGGATGAGGAAATAGGCTTTCTGTATTAAGGACCTTAATACATGGTTCAGTGCTGACTTGAAAGCCTCTGCTGGAGACTGAAGGTCCTAGAGTAGGTCCAGCTGAACCTCCCTGGGCAATTGAGCCTGGGACAACCCTGCTCTGAGCCATATGTCATTGACAGCTGTGCAAACGGAATATGAAGTGCACCCAAATCAGAACAGAAAGGTTTGCACCATTGTGGACACATCTACACTATGGCAGCCTCACACACATTCCCAGAACACCGGACATTACTTCCGGAAGCAGAGTGGGCCGGCCCTCGCCGGCGTGACCTCTTATGCACAGAGCGTATGAGGTCACGCCCCACAAGGGATGCCATTTTGAGGAGTGCACTGCTTCACCCCCGCGGGCGTGACTCGTACGCACAGTGCGTGTGACGACATGCCACCGGAGCGGGGCACCATCTTTCAGAGCGCACTGCCCAGCCCCCAGCAGCATGACCTCACACAGATAGTCCTTTCCAGGTCATGCCAGAGGAGAAAGAGCGGTGCGCTCTTAAAAATGGTGTCGCCCTCCTAACTCTGGACAAAAGCACATCTGATTTTGTCACAGTACCAGACGAGGGAGAAACAACATCTCCAGCTCGAAGTGTAAGCATACCCTGTAAATGACACACAAGGTGCAAAGCTGGTGAAAAATCAGACCCCTGAAGCCTGAAAGCTGGAGCAGTTTGGGCATGTACCTTAAATATTGTAGGAATGGCTTCTTGTATGGAATATGAGTTCTGAAGTATCCTGTTTTCCTGGATTTTGTGCAGCTTTTGGTAGAACACTGGACTATCGGGTATAATGGGACATACAGAGCAATCAACACCGAAAAACTCCTGACCTGGTCCCCCTGTGCAGCCTTTGGTGCAGGACCCAACTCCAGTAGGCTTGCTCTGAGCATTACTGCTGGCTTGGGCCCCACAAGTGAGATAGGTGGGGAACACGTAGTTTGAGAATCCAGCTGGGATTCAATCAGGCCAGGACTACACACAGATATTGTATCAGTGTCAGTGTGCGTGTGTGTGTGTGACTTTTTATCAATATAGTGGCACTGTTACAACCCCTAGTGTTGGCTAGTGTAAATGTGATCATCCTGTAGGGGAATCATCTACACTGGTGTCAGTGCTTTTATACCCAGATAACTTCATCCGCCCCAGGGAAGCTGTCCAGCTTTTACTGTACAGGTATAGTTAAGGGATATAACTTCTATGTGTAGGCAAGATGCTTTGAAAATGTTACCCATTATGCCATCCAATTTACCCTGACTGGGCGCTTTCTGCAAAACTGTAATTTTCTTGCTCATCTTACGTTGCCTGCTCTCACTACAGTAGGGACAGATTCATGTACCGATTTATTCTTCAGCTGTCTTGGCCCATCTGCCTTTAATTGCTCTATAAATTCTCTCCCTCTCACACCTGCCTTTTCCTCCTCCCCTGGGCATAGTCATTTCCATACAGGTGTCCTGAAGGGTCATTCTCCTTCAATTGTCAGGCCTAAGCAAATGCAGCCGTCACATTTGCACTTTGCTTTCCCTGGACCCAGCTTCTCCCCCTCACTTTGGCAGGGCTGGAAGCACAGAACCCATCACATTTCTGCTGATTTTTTATTTTTTGCCATTGTTTGTTGTTTATCCAACGTTTAGTGCTTTTCTAACAATGATGCTAGTCAGATCGGACTCCACTCATTGAAACACTAAGAAAACACAAAAAGAAAAGGAGTACTTGTGGCACCTTAGAGACTAACAAATTTATTAGCGCATAAGCTTTCGTGAGCTACAGCTCACTTCATCGGATGCATTTGGTGGAAAAAAACAAATGCAGCCAAATGCATCCACCAAATGCATCCGATGAAGTGAGCTGTAGCTCACGAAAGCTTATGCTCTAATAAATTTGTTAGTCTCTAAGGTGCCACAAGTACTCCTTTTCTTTTTGCGAATACAGACTTACACGGCTGCTACTCTGAAACCTAAGAAAACACACAATCAGCAAGATGACAAGCTGAAAGGAAAAGTAAGGACTTGTCAATTTCTGCAACCTGATTTCTTTCCTCCTTGTATTCCTCTTCATCGCTGTCACTAGGACATTTCCACCAAAACTGGCCATCAGTGACTTCTGGGGCTCGTGAGCACTGCTGCCAGCAGAGCTACCAGTAAAGATCAGAGTGTCTTTGTTAATATAACACGCTATACTCCTGGCCCTGGAGATGCACCAAACTTGGATTGGCTTTGCTAGAATCGGTTTAAAAACAATTTATTTAAACCAGAATAAACCCAGGGTGGACACACAAAATCCTGGTTTCCAGTTGCTTTCAATTAGTTCAGCTTGTGTCTGTAAAGCCAGTGCAGCATCAGTGGGCAGTGCAGGACTAGGAGGCAGGATGTTGCTTGGTGTCCAGGTTTACACTGCAGTTAAAGGTGTGATAGCAGCAATGTGCAGATGGCGGCTTGGGTACAGAGGGCAGGCTGCTATCAATTTGCTGTGTTCACGATTCATATTTAGTAGCAACCACAGGGCATTCTTCTCCACTGGCTGCCCCTGCATGGGTAGATGTACTCGAGGTAGCTTTAATCTGGCTAGTTTGTAGGAGAAGGGAAGCTATGGCAGCCTGGACTAGCCACTTGAGCACATGCCCAGAGATCCTGAAAGACAGCAGCACTGCTCCCTTGTGCGTAGACAAGGCCGGAGAGCTTTTCTCTCTGGGGATCTCAAAGAGCCTCGCACACTCTGTGCAACAGAGATGGGGTTAAGGTAAGAGAAACCAGGTGAGCCCTTTCCCCCTCGACTGCTCTGGCTTACATCAGGGAGCAAGTTGGGCCCTGGACAGCCCACAAATCAAGGAGCTGCAAAAGAACTGAAAGCCACCTTTGCTGCAGCCCCCCGGAGCTGCTCGGATGCAGCCCGAGGTCAGGGCCTGTGATTTCAGGTTGCTTTTGTTAGTGCTCAAACGCCTGAATAAAGCGCTGAAGGGAAAGCTTTTGTGTTTAAGATTAAACAGCCAGGAGCCCCTCCATATCCAACAGAGTGGGGACGGTCAGGCTGACCTTCCTGGCACCGCTACGGCCTTGTCTATGCTAGTAAGTTGTACTGTGTTAACTCTCATGGTATAGCTAAAGTAGTACCACCACCCACCCCTACATCCTAGTGTGAGCTCACTTCTAAAGAAGCTTTATACTGGTATAGCAGTTCTGCAGGGGAAGGGCACATGTACTAGGATAAGGCACTGGTGTAACTGCGTCCATAGTAGACTTGGTCCTGGCATGACAAGACTGGTCAATAAAATCACACGCTAACTGACAGCGTTCTCCCAGTTGCCCTTTCGAGTGTAGGCCAGGCCTAAGGTACAAAAAAGGCAGGAGAAGAAACATTGTATGTGCGTGTGCCGGGTCCTTTCCTAGCCTCGTCACCCACCGCGATGAAACAAACAAGGGCTAAGACCCAAGTGGTGTTTGAATGACTTGCCCATAGTCACACAAGTCATCTGAGGCTGAAACAGGAGCCTGCTGTGCCAGGTGCTTTAACCACCAGTGGCCCTTTCACAGCGCTCTCAGGCATGATGGAGTTCCAGTCACAACAGTATCTAGAACGGCCCTGTTTGTTCATAGCCCTTCAGACCAGCTACTTGGAGCTGCTGGGAATGGGTCAAATTCAGAAGCAAATGTTTTGCTTTGGAGCAGAGAAGCCGTGGCAGCCAGGGGGCTCCTGCACACAGGTACATTGGGTGGACCCTGGATAACACCGAAGGTTCCTGGCAGGTGGAGGCTGACGGGAGACTTTCTGCGGAGAAGAGCAGTTTCCGTGACCAGCTAACCCCATCGCTTTTCTATCGCAGGTTGCACCGGGAGGTCAGTGCACATTACTGGCCCAATACACAGACTCCCGTTACCTTCAACGGGCTTTGGATCAGGCCTTGAAAAAAAAGGCACTGTGGCATTTACACAAAAGAAACGACACCTCTAATTGTATCTGTGGATGTTTCTGCTTCCCCGTGGCGCTGACTTGACTGCCTGGGAGCTATCCACTTAGTTGTGTTACTCCCACTGCCAGTCACGCCACTGAGCCCTGCTCACCACCCTGGACCTTGTGCAGCGCTTACACTGTCCGGGTTCACCCTGAGAGAAGGACCTGAGCCATTTCCGGGAGTTTCCATTCCACAGGTGAGACAGGAGGATTTAGAATCAAAAGCTGCAGAGGGGCTCAGCAGGATGGGTGTGGATAGACATCCCATGCCTACGGCCAGGAGGAGGCCACCCACCAGAGCAACAGGTGCTGTCTCAATACCATCCCCTGACCTGAAGCCTGGCAGAGATCCAGGATATTGGCAAAAAGAAAAGGAGTACGTGTGGCACCTTAGAGACTAACAAATTTATTAGAGCATAAGCTTTCGTGAGCTACAGCTCACTTCATCGGATGCATTTGGTGGAAAAAGCAGAGGAGAGATTTATATACACACACACACAGAGAACATGAAACAATGGGTTTATCATACACACTGTAAGGAGAGTGATCACTTAAGATGAGCCATCACCAGCAGCAGGGGGGGGAAGGAGGAAAACCTTTCATGGTGACAAGCAGGTAGGCTAATTCCAGCAGTTAACAAGAATATCAGAGGAACAGTGGGGGGTGGGGTGGGAGGGAGAAATACCATGGGGAAATAGTTTTACTTTGTGTAATGACTCATCCATTCCCAGTCTCTATTCAAGCCTAAGTTAATTGTATCCAGTTTGCAAATTAATTCCAATTCAGCAGTCTCTCGTTGGAGTCTGTTTTTGAAGCTTTTTTGTTGAAGTATAGCCACTCTTAGGTCTGTGATCGAGTGACCAGAGAGATTGAAGTGTTCTCCAACTGGTTTTTGAATGTTATAATTCTTGACGTCTGATTTGTGTCCATTCATTCTTTTACGTAGAGACTGTCCAGTTTGGCCAATGTACATGGCAGAGGGGCATTGCTGGCACATGATGGCATATATCACATTGGTAGATGCGCAGGTGAACGAGCCTCTGATAGTGTGGCTGATGTGATTAGGCCCTATGATGGTATCCCCTGAATAGATATGTGGACAGAGTTGGCAACGGGCTTTGTTGCAAGGATAGGTTCCTGGGTTAGTGGTTCTGTTGTGTGGTGTGTGGTTGCTGGTGAGTATTTGCTTCAGATTGGGGGGCTGTCTGTAAGCAAGGACTGGTCTGTCTCCCAAGATCTGAGAGAGCGATGGCTCGTCCTTCAGGATAGGTTGTAGATCCTTGATGATGCGTTGGAGAGGATCTACAACCTATCCTGAAGGACGAGCCATCGCTCTCTCAGATCTTGGGAGACAGACCAGTCCTTGCTTACAGACAGCCCCCCAATCTGAAGCAAATACTCACCAGCAACCACACACCACACAACAGAACCACTAACCCAGGAACCTATCCTTGCAACAAAGCCCGTTGCCAACTCTGTCCACATATCTATTCAGGGGATACCATCATAGGGCCTAATCACATCAGCCACACCATCAGAGGCTCGTTCACCTGCGCATCTACCAATGTGATATATGCCATCATGTGCCAGCAATGCCCCTCTGCCATGTACATTGGCCAAACTGGACAGTCTCTACGTAAAAGAATGAATGGACACAAATCAGACGTCAAGAATTATAACATTCAAAAACCAGTTGGAGAACACTTCAATCTCTCTGGTCACTCGATCACAGACCTAAGAGTGGCTATACTTCAACAAAAAAGCTTCAAAAACAGACTCCAACGAGAGACTGCTGAATTGGAATTAATTTGCAAACTGGATACAATTAACTTAGGCTTGAATAGAGACTGGGAATGGATGAGTCATTACACAAAGTAAAACTATTTCCCCATGGTATTTCTCCCTCCCACCCCACCCCCCACTGTTCCTCTGATATTCTTGTTAACTGCTGGAATTAGCCTACCTGCTTGTCACCATGAAAGGTTTTCCTCCTTCCCCCCCCTGCTGCTGGTGATGGCTCATCTTAAGTGATCACTCTCCTTACAGTGTGTATGATAAACCCATTGTTTCATGTTCTCTGTGTGTGTGTGTATATAAATCTCTCCTCTGCTTTTTCCACCAAATGCATCCGATGAAGTGAGCTGTAGCTCACGAAAGCTTATGCTCTAATAAATTTGTTAGTCTCTAAGGTGCCACACGTACTCCTTTTCTTTTTGCGAATACAGACTAACACGGCTGCTACTCTGAAACCAGGATATTGGCAGTTAGCACTGCAGACTGTTTGCTAGATTTCAATAAGCTTGCTTAGAAGAGGGAGCCTAGACGCGGGTATTTGCAAAGTCTAAGGTGAGGTTTCCACATGCTGTAGCGTAGGTGGTAGATTCCACTCATGGAAGATGCTGACGGTTCTTTAGAGGCAGGGTCCCAGCTATTCTCTGTTCTCCATACCACGCAGACATGCCTGGGGTCAGCGTCATAGCTTGTGGTCTGGGTTGCCATCAGTACATCCAGGACTCATTGCGTGACCGGGATGAATGCTTCAGAGGAGGGTGCTGTGCGTCTGGTCTTGCTCTCGGTGGCCCATGCAGCTGTCCCCGATGTAACAGATCTTCTCTACAAAGTGAGAAAACAGCGGGAGGTGCTGGACTCTGTGACTGAGTTTATGCAGAGTTCTGTGGGTTGTGTTTTTGCAGCCTGTCTGTTAGAGAAGTTGGAACTCTTCCCACCCTTCTTGGCAATGGTGTCAGTTCAGAGACTGTCTGAACTGGACTGTCTTGTCCATCCCGTCCTGAGTCCTGTAGCTATGCCAACCTAATCCCTGGATAACACACAGCTAGGATATAGAAGAATGCTTCCAGTGACATACCTGCTATTGCTAGGGGAGGTGGAGTTCTTACAGCTATGGAAAAACCCCTTCTATCACTGTAGTCTCTGTATACACTACAGGGTTACAGTCTCAGTGCCATAGCTACGCTGCTATAGCTACAGTGCCATAGCTAGGCTGCTATAGCGCTTGTACTGTAGACATGATCTTAGCAACTTGACCAGCATAATACAAAAAGTTTGTGGTAGGCCCAGGAATAGAATCAGATCTCTAAGACTGTGTCTACACGACAGAGCTTACAGTGGCACAGCTGTACCCATGAAGCTGCGCCACTGTCCTCTGTAGCATGGGTCACGGGTCACTTGGCATGGGTCACTGCTGGAGGATTCTCTGCTCCTTGAAGTCTTTAAACCACAATTTGAGGATTTCAATAGCTCAGACATAGGTGAGGTTTTTCGTAGGAGTGAGTGGGTGAGATTTTGTGGCCTGCATTGTGCAGGAGGTCAGACTAGATGATCAGAATGGTCCCTTCTGACCTTAGTATCTATGAATCTATGAATCTATGAATCAGTCAAGCTTGAGTTCTCTTCTTTCCTATGTTATCTGCCATAGGTCTGTAAGGGTGACTCCCTGGTTATAGAGCCCCTTCTGTGTCTGATCTGCAGGGGCTGGGAGTCTGTTACAGTCCCACCTGGTGAGGTAGCCTCTGGAGCTCAAGTTGTAGCAGCTCGTGCTTTTAGCTCTGGAGGTCCCTGGCTGCTAGCCGTGATGAGCGCTCTCATGTAGGGGGTTTCAGCCAGGATCAGAATGGTTGCTGCTCTCAGACATTTGAAATGAGTGACCTTGACCCAGAGGAAGTATTGACCTCTCTGGTGGTGTGTGCTGTGTACTCCTCAGTGCCTGACCCAGAGGGTGCGAGTCTGTTACAGCTCTAAGCTAGAGGGCTGGCTCATCAACTGTGAAGGTCCCTGAGTCAATCCCTGGGTCTGGCCAAGATGGCAGCCATCACACGAGCTCTCTAGAGCAGGGGCTGTGGTTTCTGGAGTTACAGAGTAAGGCCAGAAGGAACCAGCAGATCATCCAGCATGCCCTCCCGTGTATCACAGGACACCAGCCCCACCCAGCACCCACACACTAAACCACATAACTGAAATGAGACCGAAGTCTTACAGCCCATAAGAGACTAGACTATTGTGGGCCACAGGCAGAGAACAGGAGGGTCTGAGGTGCACCAGTGCCCGAAGCCCCTGCAATGGTAGAGAAATGATTACGTGAGAGAGACTCATATAATCCTGGCAAGTGACCTGCCCCACATGCTGCAGATAAGGTTGCCAGGCATCTGGTTTTTGACTAGAAGTCCAGTCAGTAGCGCAGTGGGGCTAAGGCAGGCTCCCTGCCCGGTTCCACATGGCTCCCGGAAGTGGCCGGCATGTCCCTGCAGCCTCTAGGCGCAGGGGCAATCAGGGAAGCTCCATGCACTGCCCCCGCCCCGAGTGCCGGCTCTGCAGATCCCACTGGCCATGGCTCCCATGGCCAATGGGAGCTGCGGGGACGCCGCCTGAAGGGATAGGCAGTGCGCACTGCACAGAGCCGCCTGCCTGTCCCTGCACCGCCGACTGGGAACCACCTGAGGTAAGTGCCGCCCAGCCAGAGCACCCAGCACCCCCTCCTACACCCCAACCACCTGCCTCACCCCTGACCCCCCTTCTGCACCCCAAACCCCTCATCCCCGGCCCCACCCCAGAGCCCACATCCCCAGCCAGAGCCCATGCCCCCTCCCGCACACCAACCCTCCTGCCCCAGCCCTGAGCTTGCTCCCGCACCCCTCGGCTCTAGCCCAGAGCCCTCTCCTGCACCCCAAACCCCTCATCCCCAGCCCCACTCCAGAGCTTGAACCCCCAGCCGGAACCCTCACCCCATCCCACATCCCAACCCCCTGCTCCAGCCTGGAGCCCCGTCCTGCATGCTGACCCCCTCGTTTCTGGTCCCACCCCAGAGCCCGCATCCCCAGCTGGAGCCCTCACCACCTCCTGCACCCCAACCCCCTGCCCCAGCCCAGTGAAAGCGAGTGAGGGTGGGGGAGAGCGAACAACAGAGGGAGGGGGGATGGAGTGAATAGAGGCGGGGGCTCGGAGAAGGGGCAGGGAGGGGGAAGGGCAAAGGTGTTTGGTTTTGTGTGATTAGAAAGTTGGCAACCTTAGCTGTGGAGGAAGGCAAAAAAAACCCAGGGTCCTGGCCGATCTGACCTGGGGGGAAATTTCTTGCCAACCCCACGTATGGCGATCAGTTAGACCCGGAGCATGTGAGCAAGAAACAGCCAGCCAAGGACCTGAGAGAGCAACTGCTCAGTGCCCACCACAGAGCCCTGGCGCACCTGGTCCTACATCCCATCTCCAGCTGGGGCCATCCCAGATGCTTAAGAGGAAGGAGATTTAAAAAACCAAAACCAGAACACATTGCGGGGGAGACATCGCTTTCTGACCCCTGCAAGTGGCTGGTTGAAACCTTGAAGCATGAGCTTGTAGGAACATGAGACACAGCCCTGGGCCCGGGGCTCACTTCCAGCGTACTTGGACTGCACTCAGTAACCTTTTGGGGGGCTGCCACCATAGAAATAAAGAACAGTGATAAATTAACAAGTTTCTTTTATGACTCCCTCTGGTGTTAAGTGATTATCTTCAGTCAGTGAGCAAGCCACTGGGAATAAATATCCAGCTTCAGCCTCATAAACGTTTATCTTTTTTACAACGTGTCCTTTAAACACTTCCTGGAGAAACAGCTGTTCTTCACAATTCTTCATAGTCCATGTCTCTGTGCAGCGGTCTTCAGGAGTCTGCAAGATCTGAAGCAAAGATAGGCAAGGGAAAAAGGAACAGAAACCTAAACTACCAAGGATCAAAGCTTTTTTGTCAGGGGGGTTTCCATGAGATCAGAAGCCATTCCGGCTTTTATTTCTGTGTAATCATAACTCAGATAAGCTGCATTTCAGTTGTACTTTCTCTTCCCCATTCACTTTGTCCAGCTTCATGTGATTAGCTGAGCCCTGTCTTCATTAGAGAACTTTTCACTAATTTATTTCCCTGGGGTTCTTACTGGAATAAGATATACCATTGTAAGAATTACTTTATTTGAGTCCAACGCACCTGCTTGGGCTACTTGGAAAATTATAGCTATTTTCTACACACAAAAAATCCAAAGAAACCAAAAACATTTGTTTCATGTGAAAATTTTCTCCAAAATTTTTAATTTTTTGTCCAAACAAAAGGGAAACATTTCATTTTGATTTGAATCTAAATGAATAATTGGGGGGGCAGTTTTGAGGGTATTTCCCCCCATCTCTCCCTCCCCCTCCTTTTTCCACTGGAAAAAGGAGGGGGAGGGGCCCAAAATCTGAAAATATTTTGTTTCAAATTAAACCCAAATGAAATGGAAAAATTCCAAATGACCTGGCCGTTTTCTGTAAAAACATTTGTACTGCTCAAAAAACATTTTTTGTAAAAAGAAAAAAACCCTTTTGGATGAAAATTACATGTCTTCTAGTTCCATTTGTGATTTTCCCTGGAGAATGGAATCATTATAGATAATACATGAGTACAAATTTCTCTAATGTGAACAGGGCCACGCTCAGCCACCAACTCCGACTTACAATAAGAGGCTGCTGCTGGAAATGGAATCAGGCTAAGCTTTAAAGCAGACATTGTTTTGAAAAAATACTGTAATTGTAACTTGAGTGTTGTGCTCTTCAGTGTGAATCTTCGCTGTCATGGTGATAGGTGGAGCTGAAAACCAAGAGAGAAGAAAACTCCATTAGCACAATGATGAGAGAAGGGGGATGTAATAAAAGTGTAAATTCATAGAGTTGGAGGCCAGAAGGGACCATTACATCAGCTAGTCTTGCTTCCTGCATAACACAGGCCATTAAATTTCACCCAGTTATCTCTGTATTGAGTCCAATAACATGTGTCTAGCTAAAAGAGAAGGAGGATTTGTGGCACCTTAGAGACTAACAAATTTATTTGAGCATAAGCTTTCGTGAGCTACATCTCACTTCATCAGATGCATTTGATCTGTAACTCACGAAAGCTTATGCTCAAATAAATTTGTTAGTTTCTAAGGTGCCACAAGTCCTCCTTTTCTTTTTGCGAATACACACTAACACGGCTGCTACTCTGAAACCTGTCTAGCTAAAGTCTCTCTTCTAAAAAGGCTCTAGTCTGGATCTGAAGACATCAAGAGATGGAGAATCTGCCACTTCCCTGGGGAGTTTGTTCCAAGGGTCAATCATCCTCACAATTAAACAATTGTCTCTGATTTCTAATTTGAATCAGTCTGGTTTTAACTCCCAGCCATCTTTCCTTGTTCTGCCTTTCTCCACTTCTAAACATGAGGCATAACAATAATGAATGTATTTGCCATTAATGTGATTTTTCGAGCACCTGAACAAGTGTTGGGTACCACATAAACCCACAGTCCTGCCCTGAGGAGGACTAATTTCAGCATGACATAAATGAAGGTAAAAACAGTCCTGGATATGGATGAAGGACAGAGGAGGATGAGGGTCCATTCACACGCCGATGGTCCTTCACTTTCCATGGGCTCCGTGGCTGGAGTTGAGTGTTGGGTGGGATTTCAGTGAGGTGAGGGAGTGGCGTGGAGATGGAAGAAGACAAAAGGGGTACCCAGGGGGCATTGGCAGAGCAGAGAGGGCTTGAGGGGATGACATAAAAGGGGATGACACCTTTCTATCCGTCAGAGTTTTATGCTGCTGCCCATCACCATAGGATCTGGGCACCTTCCATGTAAAATAGCCAAGTCCCTAGTGGACTTTCTGGAATCTCTGAGGCTTCTCTGTTTTCAGGATCAATCCTTGGAGTAGGATGTTTGGTTTTGATTTGGTTAGGTGTTATTAATTCCACTATTTAACTTTGTTTATTTATCCGGATAAGTCAGGGGTTCGGTAGAAGGGGGTACCTGGGTGGGGTGTGTCGTTCTTATGGGGGAAAAAACCTGTACTGCCTCCAGCCTCACACAGTAGTGCCTCCCAAGTGACCTCACACTAGTGCTGTTCTAAGCCCTTCTCCCAATGTCGCTGACTCCTCCTGCCTCTTCTTGCATGCTCTTCGGGAGGCATGCTCACCATTATCCATGCTATAACATGTCATTCTCAGGCACAAAGCAATAATGGTAACAAAGGGCAGGGAAGCGTGTACAAACACCGACGCTCAGGCATGCGCATGCCTATGCACGTGTGCACACAGACACAGAAACATGTACAGTCTGATCCCATCTCTGACATAGACCACTGCTGACAGTTTTGTATTCCCGCCCAATAAGCACTGGACATGGCCGTGGAGAGGAGCTGTCTGAGGGTCCCTGAGCCAGGGGTCTGTTCTCCCCCAGTGTAATTTAGGGAGGGGTGCTATATGGCTTGTGAAATTGTCGAGTACTGGGAACTGAATTGTGTGCGAGTGCAGAGACAGAGGAGCAGACAGGATGGCGGGTGACATGCAGATGCGTAGCCATTACAAATGCCCGAGACGGATCGGACAGGTTATGTGGAGAGCTGATGGTGGCTTTAGGACAGGATGTATGTGGGGTGGGAGGAGGGGTTGAAGGTAGGATTCTGGGAGGGTTGGGTGGGGGTAGTGATGGGGCAATGGGTACACTCTGTGTGTAGTCAGGGGAGATGGTGTGCAAGGACTATAAGGGACCTGTGTGAGTGTGGGGCTGCAGGCAGGAGAAGGTGTATGGTGGGGTGTCTCCCTGGGGCATAGGTAGTGTGCGTGGCGGGGTCTTTGTGTTGGTGGGGGTGGAGAGGCCGTGTATGATCTATGTGTGTTACCAGGTAGGGAGGGCGCTGAGGGTGTCGCCCATGGGATGTGGGATGTGGAGGGGATCGTTGTAGCAAGCTGTGCGTGATGTGGCTGGGCCGTGTGGGGAAGTGGGGCGGGGCGGGCACTGGGAGGATGTAGTGGAGTACAGGGGGGACCATGGGGCTGTGGTGGGTGTTATTTGCATTACCATAGCCCATAAAAACTCCCTGTCATGGCCCCATCCCCGTTGTGCCAGGCGCTGTTCAAACACAGAACAAAACAAAAGCCCCCATCACAAGGAGCTTCCAGTCTAAGTAGAAGACAAGACACCAAGTGGATACAGACATACTAGGGAGCACAAGGAATGGGGATTGGTGGTGTTGGGGTAAGAAGGGGTGGGTGTCTGTGCGTGCAGCCAGGGTGCATGCTGTGCTCACCATTACAAGGGGGACTCTGGGGGGGTGGAGGCCTATCGCTTCTGGGCAGCGCTGGCTTGCACACACCCTGGAGCTTGGCAGGGTGATTATCATTTCCAGCAGGCTGAAGTGCCCTGGTGCAGGTGGGGAAGGCAAGTTCCCTGCAGCCCCCGCAACGCCCTCCCTCCTCTGGGATACTATGCCCGCCAGATGGCCACTGGTTAGTGGAAAGTGGGTGTGACACAGCCAAAGCTCCCTTTCACAGACACGCTCTCCGCTGGGGTTCAAATGCACAAGCTGTAAACATCTAAAAAGAAAAGGAGGACTTGTGGCACCTTAGAGACTAACAAATTTATTTGAGCATAAGCTTTCGTAAGCTACAGCTCACTTGAAGTGAGCTGTAGCTCACGAAAGCTTATGCTCAAATAAATTTGTTAGTCTCTAAGGTGCCACGAGTCCTCCTTTTCTTTTTGCGAATACAGACTCACACGGCTGCTACTCTGAAACCTGTAAATATCTAGGATCTCAACAGGAGAGGGCAGAGATGCTGTCTGAGCAGCTCGAGCCCAGAAAGGGCTCTTCACCAGGGGCCTCTGGGCACTGGAGATAGATTCCTCAGACCGAGACAGCACCAATCCCTGCTGTAAAATGCAGTACACAGAGGCGATGGATGCATCGCGCCCTCTGCCCACCCCCCGCCCTCCGCTCTCCGCACTGGCCCAGCTCCCCAACTACCTCCAGCCCCCCAATGCCCACAGCAGATTCAAGCAGCTCCATTCTCTGAGCTATGAGATACAGCCCCTTCCCACCATTCCCTCCCCACAAAGTGACGCTGCTCTGAGGGGCCTGCACCAAGGATTGGTACGGAGCTTGCTCTGCTCCCACTCAACTCACCGGGAGCCTGTGCACCCCACTTCCAGCAAATCCACTAACATTCAGAAATGGGAGCTGCAGCCCGTTGGACTGGGGGTTCCCAGTGGCTCGCTCCTAGCCATGCGAGGGCCGGAGAGAATAGCTGCCTATGGGCATGGCTTTAGGTAAGTCTGTGTGAGTGGGGTTGAAACCGCTCAGTTATCATTCCCCTTTCCCCTGAGTTTGGCGCCACTGGACTTAGGGTGGCGAAGGCACTGGCCTTCACAGGCGGAGGGGTACAAGAAATATTGTACTGCCCAATGGCAGTATTTAAACATCAGTAAAATATGTGGCATATACAGGGCATGTCCCACCCCGCTCCCCCTGAGGGGCTCCCCCTTCCAGCCCCCTGTCTAGTTCCCTGGAGGAGCTCTCTATCCCAGCTTCACTGCCCCTCCAGTCCATTGCCCTTCCAGGGGCTCCCCATCCTCCAGAGTTCTCTCTAGCCCTGGAGGTTCCTGCCTCCCATCGCTCCGAGTGAGGAATATCCCCCTTTTCCCTGTTCTGTCCAAATTCACAGGACCACCCCGAGTAGAGAGCGATGCCGCCCAAGCTCCCCTGTGCTTGCCACCAGCCAGCCCTTCCTTGTCTCCTCTACTCCCAGGGTCCCTGCCTCGCTGTTCATGCCACACGGCGCCTTTCTCCTGAGTCACCCGCTGCTGCCCAGAGGCTGCTCCCTTTCCGGAGTATAAATCAGAAATTCAGAACACAGGCTCAGCTCACAAGGGGAACAGTGAGCAATTCTCAGGCCAGCCGTCCTTCCCGTGGGAGCCAGCCTGCCCCTCCGGTTGATGGGAATCATTTCCCAGACGAGGTGGTTAGCAGGGGAAACAAATGGGGACTGACTGCAGCAAACCCTTCTCTGATGGTAGATACATCAGAGCATGCTTATGGTTACTGAATAATTTATGCTCGGTGCTCTAATGAGCTTGGCAGCCTTTCCTTCCGCACCTCCCTTCCTCACACTGCTCTGGGGGACCATGACACACTCCAGTAGGCTCACTCCACCCTCTGACATCCTGCGTATTAGGACAGCAAAAGTCCAGACAGCTGACATTCAAGGTGCCCTGCAATGGGTTTGAGCCCTTACTTTGCTTACTCGTGTATAAAACCCCATGAAGTGATGGGGTGGTACCGCTCCTTTCGGTTTGGTTTTTGCATCAGAGCTACTGAGCTTGTCTCCTCGTTTTTTCTTGGGAGACTCTCTGGAGACCTGGCAGGGTTATGATACCACCAGCACCACAGAAGTGAACCCTGAGCAATAGGTGAGGGAGGGAGGTTTAGTCCGACTACTACATTCCAATTTGTTGGTGTTCACACCTATCTAATTGAAATGCCCAACAAACAGTTGGTAGAAAGGCATTCTTGGTTAAAGTTTCAACACCTCCATCCTTTCAGTTAAGCGCTAATAAAATTTTTGCTCCTCACCTCTACACCCTCCCTGGAGATTTTTTTGCAAAAGCAGGGAAGGTAAGACTTGCTGTTCTGATGGTAAAACTTTTGTTGGGGGTGGGGGGTGAAATAAAACCTTCCAGGCTTTATTTATTGGTCTTGATGATATTTTTCAAAGGGGAACAACCCCAGAAGGTTTTCCTGTGGCAGGTGGGTGCGTTGGAGAGTTGAACAGTGCAGAGCACCACCTAAGACTAGACGATGCTCTGTCTCTCCTGCTCCTTAGCTCAGGCCTCAGAGAAGGCAGGCCTGGTCCTCAGGAACTGACACATTAGGAAACGAAAAAGCTCTTGCCCAGAAGCTTCTCTTACTGGTGGGGGGTGGGGGGGGGCGGAATCGATTTCTCCTCCAGCCACCAGCTGGTACGGGAGGAAGCTTTTTGCTGATTGCTGTCTCGGTGTCAGGACTCTTTTCTGTGGGGCTTCCCAGGCCACTCCACTCCAGCTGAACACAGCCGTACAGAGCTAGAGAGCGCCCTTGGGCAGAGCCCCAGAAAGCCAGAAAGTCATTCTGCTGGACACGCTGACTTTGCTGTGTCAGTGTCCCCCAATATTTATGCCACACAGCGATGCAAAATAACATCAGGCTATCGTGCTGTGGTGACAGTCCTGGCCCTTTAAAATCCCTCCTGACTGCCAGGAAGGGGATAACTTTGTCACAGGATCTCAGGACCCAGCCCTGCACCTTGTGTGTCATTTGCACGTGTGCAAAGTGAGTGTGAAATGCTCCCACTGGTGGTAGGGGCGTGTTCTGCTTCCACCCACTGCTAACTTGGCTGGACTGTGAACCGGTAACCTAGAAGTGAATGGGCCATAGCAATTCTCTGACCCCCTACCCTCTTTGGGCTTAAAACTGTCTCTGGCCTCTGTGGTCAATGTAAAACTGCTGTAAGACCAGATTAAGTCCCCATTCCTTTCTCTGCCCCCACAAAGTCTCACCCCCTTAGCGCAGGAGCTTTCTCCTCTCCAGCCTCTGACCAGCCTGCCTGTGCCTCTCTGCCTCTCTATTTCATCTCAGCTCCTTGATCCATGCACCCCTCCCGGTGCACCCCCACCAACCTCCTCAGGCATTCACTCTATGGGTGATGCTGAGGCCAGATTTTCCAAAGAGCTCAGTATCCCACATGCGCCCATCATGGGCTCTTCTGCAGATGGGGCCACTTGTTTGGGTGACTCCGTGGGAGCTGCTCTCTCAAAATCCCCTTTTGCTGCAGGGCATGGAGCTAAGAAGTGACCCAAGCTGTGATTTCACCTGTACCTAACTCCGCGTGGTGTTTTCTGTCTCCTCCACAGGTACAAGAGTGTAATGACACCCAAACGAGCAGCTGCAGCCATTGCTTGCTGCTGGATCGTTTCCCTGCTCGTGGGACTGACCCCCATGTTTGGCTGGAACAACCTGAACAAGATGAGGAGGACTCAGGAGGCGAACGCCAGCCACACGGCTTTCATCATCAGGTGCCAGTTCGAGAACGTCATCAGCATGGAGTACATGGTCTATTTCAACTTCTTTGTCTGGGTGCTGCCTCCCTTGTTGCTGATGCTCATCATCTACCTGGAGGTCTTCAAACTGATCCGCAAGCAGCTCGACAAGAAGGTCTCATCCAACTCATCGGATCCTCAGAAATATTACGGGAAGGAGCTGAAGATCGCCAAGTCCTTGGCACTGGTCCTCTTCCTGTTTGCACTGAGCTGGATCCCACTGCACACGCTCAACTGCATCACCTTGTTTTGCCCGTCCTGCCAGACTCCCAGCATCCTGACATACATCGCTATTTTCCTGACTCACGGCAACTCGGCCATGAACCCCATCGTCTACGCCTTCCGGATCAAAAAATTCAGGACCACGTTCCTGCAAATCTGGCACCAGTACATCTGCTGTGAAACCGATAAGAACACTAACAACCTGGACAACAATGAGCTAGGCAACTGGCCGCTAGAGAGAGCAGGGACTGTCCCAGATATGCCGTACCTTGATTTACAAAAGTCCCTTTAATGTCCAAAGAGCAAACTTGGCTTCACCCCTTCCACATGCACACAATTGTAAATGACTGGTAGGGAAGGGGGAAGCAATGGCCCAGGAGACTTGAGATGGTCAGACTAAGCCGACGTTTACCTGAGCTAGCATAGGGCATTATTTATTCAAAGCCATTGTACTGTTCTGATATTGTAGCCTGCACTGTTCTTATTTTATTTTTTTTAGGGTGAAGTGTATCTAGGTATTCAAAGGGGAATTGTACAGACAAGGATGTGATTTATCTTTAACTCAAATAAAAAAGAAAGACAGCAGCTCTGCAGCATTACGGATGGGTTCTCGCTCCCGGGGTCTCACTGCAGTGCTCGCTCTTAGAACTGGGACAGCCAGAGGCTGCTCAAATCAAAAAGGGATATGAGACGGGAGAGGGGCACAGAGTGGGACAATGGGTGTTGTAAATGAGGTTGTAAATGTCCCCATGTCCCTCTCTCCTAAATCTCCCATAAGGATTCCTGTGACACCGAGGGGGGGAGAGTGGTGCATCATGGGAGATGTAGTCCTACCAGGGAGTCCAGCCTGTAATGGAGAATGGGAGCATAAGGCACCCAAACTATTACTCCCATGAGGCATCGTGGCACCATGTTGAATAGAAACATGTCAAAATTTGACCAAATTATTTTGCTGAAAAGTTAATTTTCTGAGGGGAAAAACCCTTATTTTCCAACCAGATTTACGTTGATGACATGAGGGCTAAGTTTGCCCAAGTCTAGCAGGTCAGGCATCCGGATTTTAGCCGGACTGTTCTCTTTTTGGAAAGGTTTGTCCCTGTCCAGTACCAGTCATGGCTCTGCCCCCGGCAGAATGACCTCATATGCATGATGCATGCAAGGTCACAATGGCTCATGTCAGGTCATGGCAGTAGGGTTATGCCCAGTATTCTGGGAATGTGTCAGAGGCCACCCTGTCGTGCCCGCACTATAGTTTCCACTGGTGGAGTTGGGACACCTGAAACTCCCAGTGCAGATGCTCAGCCGGGGACTCTGGGGATGAGTCCTTGGGGACTACAAATAGGTGGTCTCTCTGTCTACACTGAACCCACAACTTGCTTCTAGACAGGCCTCCGATGTGGAGCCTAGCCCAGACCTTAACAGTGCATCATAACCAGGCTAAGACAGAGCCTGACGGGACACAGGGCTACTTTTAGCTGCAGCTTCTCTCGCTCGTGCCTTGGCGTGCTTGCAGAGCCAGAGGCCTTCCCGAGGTAAGTGAGGTTGGCTTCCTCAGGTTCATTAGCCTGAGTTGATTGCTCTGGAAGCTCTGGAGCCAGATGGCGCCTGTATGTAGATGCCACAATGATGTTAATACACAGACAGCCTTAGCCAGCGCTGCCAGGTTAACGACATAGCAGGCCATGATCTCTGGACTGGCAGATATTCAGGCTGCCCTTTAGAGACACTGGCCAGAGCAAAAGCCATCTGCCCCCAGACTCCATTGTGGTAGAAGCTTGTATCATGGGGGCTGCAGCCTCTTTGTTCACATGCTCTGAGTTGTGAGTCACTGATCTGCACACTGAGCTCCCCTAGAAAGTCTTCCACCCGAGGGAAAGCGTGTGCCCCGGAGCTGCAACCTCCCCAACCCAGGAAGGCGGGCGGCATGGCCCCAGCTCCCTGGAACCCAGCAGCACTGACGAAGCAGGGCTCTGGGAGGTGGAGTGTGGACTGGGCCACACCTGGCTGTTTGGGGAGGCTGGGGGAAGTCACTTCCTCCCTGGGCTCTGCATCCCCCGAGGGACGGCCCTGTTACCTACGCTCTGTACTCACCCAAGATGTGCCTCCGATCACACTGCTATTTTTACCAGTGTAGTGTCCCGCTGATGGAACCTTGCCCCTGCCACAGGAAACGATTCACCATTTTAGAGCCTTCCACCGACATGTAGCTACCCACCGCAGCATGGACACAACCTGCTTTTCACTGTGACGTGCAGCCACATGCACGCTACAGCCGGTGGTGTGTAATGTAGACACGGCCATTGTTGCTTGCGCCCAGCTTACCAGATGGTCCAGATTGTGCCATTTGAGTGACCTGTCCTTTATCACTTTATCTTGTGCAAATTTTATCACTCATTATATTAAGTTTTCTTCCAGGTCATTGGTAAAGATGTTAAATAGTGTAGGGTCAAGAACCGATCCCTGTGGGACCCCCACTGGAAACAGATCTGCTCAGTGATGAGTCCCTGCTCTCGATTACATTTTGAGAGCCAGCTGTGAGTCAGTTTTTAATCCATTTAATATGTGCCATGTTGATTTTGTATCATTCTAGTTTCTTAATTGAAATTGCATTCAGTACCAAGTCAAATGCCTTACAGAAGTCTAATTATATTACATTAACACTATTACCTTTATCAGCAAACTTATAATGTTATCAGAAAAAAAGATATGCAATTACTTTGTCAGGCTCTGTTTTCCATAAGCCCGTGGTTATTGGTACTAATTATATTCCCCTCCTTTAGTTCTTTATTAATTAACTCCTGTATCAGCCACCCCATTATCTTGCCTGGGATCAATATTAGACTGACAGGCCTATAATTAAGCAGGTTGTCCCATTTATACTTTTTCAATATTGGCACAATGCTAGCTTTCTTCTACTCCTCCGGAACTTCCCCAGAGTTCCAAGACAAGTTGAAAAAAATCAACATTAACATTACAGCGAAGTCTTCAAACAAGTCTTAAAATGCTTGGCCTCAAGTTATCCAGACCTGCTGATTTTTAAATGTCTAACTTTAGTAACCGCTGTTAAACATCCTCCTGAGTTACTGTTGGGATGGAAAGTATTTCATTATCATTATATGATATGACTACTTGATTCTGTCTTTTTCCCAAATACAAAACAGAAATACTTATTGAACACTTATGCCTTTTCTGCATGATTATTAACAATTCTACCATTTTCATCTAGTACTGGACCAGTACCACGATTAGGATTCCTTTTGTTCTTGATATATTTCAAAAACTCCTTATTGTCCTTAACTCCATTGGCCATAGATTTCTCCTTGCATCTTTTTGCTTCCCTTATCAATTTTATACAGTTCCTTCCTTCTAATTTATATTCAATATATATATCAACTTCCCCTTTTTTCCATTTGTTTATATACGTAATATATAATATTTTATAGTTGCAAAAAGAAAAGGAGTACTTGTGGCACCTTAGAGACTAACAAATTTATTAGAGCATAAGCTTTCGTGAGCTACAGCTCACTTCATCGTAATGCATCCGATGAAGTGAGCTGTAGCTCACGAAAGCTTATGCTCTAATAAATTTGTTAGTCTCTAAGGTGCCACAAGTACTCCTTTTCTTTTTGCAAATACAGACTAACACGGCTGCTACTCTGAAACCTGTGATATTATAGTTGCTTTCACTTCCCCTCTAAGGAAGATTGGTTTTTCAACCAATGTAGACTTCTTTCTCCATTGTGAGATTATGGCTTTTGGGGCATTTAGTAAAATGTTCTTAACCAGCTCTCAATTATCATTCACATTTTTCTGTTTAAATTTTTTCTCCCAACTGTTTTGGCTCATAGTTATTTTCAGTTTTGTGACATCATCTTGGCTGACACACCAGGGACCTCCAGAGCTAAAAGCATGCTCTGCTCCACCTTGAGTTAAAAGGTCAAACCTGTCTGACAAACTCACATCCTCTGTGGATCCGGCACAGAGTGGTACCTCTAAAACACATGAACCAACGGGTTACATAAGATTTCCCTAGGCTTGTAATTGCTCCCCTACCCCATTTGAGCCATAGGAGAACTCCCCAAGTAGTTATGGGCTTTGCCTGACCTAATGGAAGCTGCATTCGCCACTGGCATAGATGCCAGGAGTGATCATTTCCACAAGCACAGTATTTGACAGAGACTTCAAATATTGTGCTATTTCCCGGTGCTCTCACTTGCTTTAAAATCTCCAGTGACCTGGAGAACATTCAATGTCCATGCAGCCTCTATAACCAAGCAAACAAATACACAGACCTAAAAAATGTCTTTGTTAATTAACCTTAACTCTGTCCCCATAATCCTGCACACTGTCTGTCTAATTGGTGGGGGAGAGTTAACTGGCATAAACCATTGCAGCTTTAGAAATATTTGAAATGGCTGACTTTCAATGATAACCTTACACAAACTACAAACATGCTCTTCTTCAGGATAAGTGGGTAAACTGAGAATTAGAGTTAAACTTGAGGTTGGTTTTAGAATCGCTTCATTTTCACGTCTTTTTGTTTGTAAAACACCATGCTGATAATATTGTTTCAACTCAAGCGCTTTTTATTCTCTTCTATAACTGTCTTCCAAGACTTTAATTTGGCAAAAATGTGACACGAATGAGTGCACATGACCTGCCCTGGGTGACGTATTTCCATCAGGCAGCCTCTAGGATGTTTGTAGTTTATTGCTGATGTCATTGTAAATCATGGGGCCTCGTTCCCACTTTGAATCATATTCAGCCAAGCAGCCAGGTTCCTGGAATCGACATGTTTAGCTGGGACTTACAAAGGTGCCCAGAGGCCCTGGGGTGGGAGGCTCATAAATTAAAAGCCTCTCTGATGATTGTTCTCAGCAGAGTTCTGCAAAAAATTTTCCACTTTGTGACCTCTGGAGAGAACTCGGTATTTGAGGAGGCAGGTTAGTGCCCTCACCCATGGCTTCACATTGCAGCGAACTCATATAGTACCAGTTACCCTTCATAGTCATAGATTCCAAGGCCATAAAGCACCACTCTGATTGTCGTCTGACCTCCTCCATAACATAGGCCCGAGAACTTCCCCATAATCATTCCTAGAGCAGATCTTTCAGAAAGACATCTAGTCTTGATTTAAAAATAGTCAGCAATGGAGAATCCACCTCAACCCTTAGTAAATTGTTCCAATGGTTAATTACCCTCCCTGTTAACAATTTACACCTTGTTTCTTCTCTGAACTTGTCTGACTTCAACTTCCAACCATTGGGTCATGTTAGACCTTTGTCTGCTAGTCTAAAGAGCCCATTATTAAATATTTGTTCTCCATGTAGGTGCTTATAGACAGTGATCAAGATACCCCTTAACCTTCTCTCTTTTAAGCTGAATAGATTGAGCTCCTGGAGTCTATCACTCTGAGACATGATTTCTAATCCTTTAATCATTCTCCTGGCTTGTCTCTGAACCCTCTCCAATTGATCAACATCCATCTTGAATTGTGGACACCAGAACCGCACATAGGATTCCAGCAGCGGTAGCACCTATTTGAGAGTCCCCCATCATTACCATCAACTTCTCTTTTTTTCCATTTGTACATATTATTTTTTATAACTGTCTTCACTTCCCCTCTAAACCAGGTCATTTTTTTAAACTGGTACAACCTTCTTCCTTGATTGTGGGATTGGGGTTTTTGGGGCATCTAGTAAAGTGATCTTAAACAATTTCTAATTATCCTTCATATATTTCTTATTACATTTCCCCCCTAGATGATTTGGTTCATAAATATTTTCAACTTTCTGCAACTGTCCCTTTAAAATCACTAAATATATATAGATATATATTTCCGATTTGGACTTTATTCTGTTTGCACATAAATATGAGCAAGTCTTGATCGCTCATACCTAAACTATCACTGATTTTTGGTTCTGTGATCAATTCCTCTTTACTTGTCAAGAGAAGTCTAATATAAATATAATATATATAATCCATCCATAATCCATATATAATATATAATCCATATATATAATATAATATAATATAATATATAATCCATATATATATAATCCATCCCCCTAGATTGGATGCAACACTTTGTGAGTTAGAAATTTGTCATCTATAATTTTTAGAAATTCCGAGGCTGTTCGAGTACTGGCAGCATGTGACCTCCAGCAGATGTCACTCAAATTGAGGTCCCCCATGAAGTACCCCTTTTTTCCCTGCACATTATAGATAGGTGCTTAAGGAGCCAGTTATCCTGATCCCTACTGTGATTTGATGATCATGTACCAACACCAACTTATATCCCATCTTGTGCTTTAGGACATTGATCCATAAGCATTCAGGATAATCTTTTTCTGAACTATGAGTGACTCAGAAACAGATAATGCCATTTTTGGCATCCCGTGCCACTTTTGCCTGCTCACTCCTTCCCAAATAGGTTACAATCATTGATTTTAAGATACCAGTCATAGGAATCATCCCATCAGGTTTCAATAATAGCAATTTATAGTAATTTATGCTCGTAAAACGTGGTATTGGCCTTTAAAGCACAATGAGGAAGCAGGGTGGTGCAGTGGATACAGCAGTGAAATGGGACTCAGGAGTCCTTGATTCTATCCCTGGCTGTGCTGCTGGGTGACCCTGGGTGCATCACCACCTTTCTCTGTGCCTCAGTTTTCCCATCTGTAAAATGGGAATAATGATACTGCCCTCTCTGGTAAAGTGCTTAGAGAGATACTGAAGAAAGGTCCTGTATAAAAGTTAGGGATTATAATGTTCAAACATCATAAATCAGCCCCTCCCTCCCCAAAACCACAAGATTGGTTCAAAAAAAATCATGGTATATTAAACACAGTAACGATTGGGGGTTCTTCTTTTGCCTTTTGGGATTACAATTGCCAGCTTTTCTGCCCCTCCGCCCCCCACCAGGCACATGGGTTAGAAATGTTTTACAACTGAAATCTGAGCCTCCCATGTAATCCCTGACTCCAGGAGCTGGGGCTTTAATGTCAGGAGACTTGTGCTAAAATCAATGTGAGAGCCAGCAACACTACCATGACGGGATGCAAAATACGCTGTCACCCAGCTCCTGAACACCTGGGGATGGTGAGGGGGCTTTGGCGGTGTGTGTGATGATGACTAGGATGACCAGATGTCCCCATTTTATAGGGACAGTCCCAATATTTGGGGCTTTTTTTATATGGGCTCCTATTACCCCGTCCCGATTTTTCACACTCGCTCTCTGGTGACCCTACACACACAGCCCCGTACACTCAGCACCGTACACCTCTTTCTTGTGCGAGTGGCAATCCGTGGACACAGCTGTGCCATGGGGAATACTGACCTGTAGCAAAAGTAGGGTAAAGACCTTGGTGTAATTACTGGGGTGATTTTACACTGTAAAAAACATTGTGTTTAGAACTGGGGGGGAGGAGGGGGCTGGTTTTACTGTTGAATTTCCTGTGCTTGTATGTGCTGAACAGAGCTGCCCCATGAACAACAAGAGGCCGCAGCCGGAGATGGAGAGCAGCCCGTGGGCAGTGGAGAAAAGAGACCCGGCCCAGGCAAGTTCTAAAAGGGCAGGACGTGAATTAATCATCTTGCTTTTCCCCGAAAGGAGCTGCATTCCCGAAGGTGCAACACAGGCACCGGGGGTGGGGCTGGTTACACAGGGCGTTGCTAGTGAGACTTTCACCTGCAGGGCGCCAGTCTGAATCCAACACCCCCATTCCCCTCCGCCCCCCCCCCCCCAGCTCTCAATTGTAACATCAGGAATGATCTCATCTAAGAGCTAGGTTTCAGAGCAACAGCCGTGTTAGTCTGTATTCGCAAAAAGAAAAGGAGTACTTGTGGCACCTTAGAGACTAACAAATTTATTTGAGCATAAGCTTTCGTAAGCTACAGCTCACTTCATCGGATGCATTCAGTGGAAAATGCAGTGGGGAGATTTATATACATTGTTTCATGTTCTCTGTGTGTGTATATAAATCTCCCCACTGTATTTGCCACTGAATGCATCCGATGAAGTGAGCTGTAGCTCATGAAAGCTTATGCTCAAATAAATTTGTTAGTCTCTATGGTGCCACAAGTCCTCCTTTTCTTTTTTCTCCCAGAACTGTGTGCCTATGGGCTAGGGAGATTCTCCCCAGCCTGGCTCCCCTGTTCAGCATGGGAGGCCGAGCACAAATGGCCAAGGGAGAGGAGCGCGCTCCATGCCCTTTGGCGCTGGGCCCCCAAACGTGCCACCCAGGTGGCTGCAGCCCCCGGCTCCCCTGGCACGGCTCGCGGGCAGTCATCCCCGCTGCTTCATGCACCTGCCTGCAGAGATGGGGGCAGGGAAATTGGTGCAATGGCGCCCTCTGGTGGTGGACATAGTGTGAGGGCGCTGCCCTGTGAAAGCTGCTCGGGCGTGCAGGGTGGGGCTGGTGAAGGTGGTGGCTGCTCGGGCTGGAGGCTGCCTCTGCTAGTTACCAGCTCCCAGGGTGCCTGTGGACATTGGGAATGGGGCAGCGGGGAGGGAGCAGGAGGCAGGGGCAGCAGAGGCGGGGTCCCCTCTATCGGGGGTGGGCTGCAGGGACGGTGGGATGGACCACAGGGGCGGGGAGGGGTGTCTTCAACTCTGCCTGGCTGGGGTCCCACTGCGAGCCCTTCCCAGGGCAGCAGGGCTATAGGAGTGGAATAGGAGACCCTCTTAGCTGTAAGGTGTGACCCTGTCCTGGTGTGTATCCCAGGGATGCAGCTGGGGCTGGGGAGGCCACGTTCCAGTGGCAGGCCAGGGGCAGAGCGGCAGGGTCAGGGCTAGCTGTCCAGCCCAGCAACCTGGCACCCGAGTGCACTTGCCCCTGGGGAAGGCCCTTGTTCAGACACATCTTCCAGCTCTTCAGGCTGAGCCTTTCAGCCATTCCCACACACCCAGGATTAGAAAGAGCCTGCAGCCCAATTCCCCAGTGCTCCCACCGATGCGGGAATTCATCACTGCCACACGGCCCCTTCATGGCAGCTATGCCAGCACCAAGCAACCCCAAAACAACTGTCCAGTTGCCCCCACCCTGGGCGATTCCCCGCATGCATGGATTCTCTGCCAGGGTCAGAGCTGATGCCACCTGTCCCTCACATCCCCTGCAGGAGGTGTGCTGGGGACCGGGCTGGGACATGCCTAAACCCCAGCTCTTCTGCAGTGCGGCAGCCTGTAGGGACCACGGCAGCAAGGGTGCATGCTAAAGCAGCTTGTAAAGCTGACCTAGCCCACGCAGGGGCAGTGTGCCTTGAACGGGTATAAAACTGACCGAGATGGGCGGGGGAGCTGCTTTGTGATTTGTCGTCAGCCTCAGACAGACTGTCTCTACACAGGTGATCTTTGATTTGTTGTTGGCACCATTGTACAAACCTGCTACCAAGACAATCTTTTAGCAGGCGGAAGGCAAACGAATACCCAGCTTGTCTGATGCACGGTGCGGCTTCGGTATGTCAGAACATGTGTAGTGGTCTATAAATGCTGAGCATTGCTCCTCTGCTTTGCCACATTATTACCTAATACCCAAGGTTTGCTACAAATGCTGTTTGAACTATCTGAGCCCGTTTGGCCAGCTGACGCTGCTGATTTACACTGAGCAGCCCCGTTCAGGGTCCAGGCCCCAGGGAACCAGGGGCAATGCAAGCGGATGCCCTCCCTGAGCCCTTAGTTATCCTGAGAAGGCTGAAGGGCCAGTGTTTTTGTCTGCTTGCATTCAGTGACTCTCCTGTAAGCAAGATTTCAGAGTAGCAGCCGTAACAGTCTGCAGCCGCAAAAAAGAACAGGAGGACTCATGGCACCTGAGAGCCTAACAAATTTATTAGAGCACAAGCTTTCGCGAGCCACAGCTCACTTCACTGGCATGCACCCTTTGCTGTCTGGGGGATTTGTGTCTGGCACAAGCCATTGTTAACCGGGACTTGACATACAGCCTGCAGGGCTGTGACCACTGACTTGGCTTGGTTGCTGAGTGACTGAATGGGGACAAAAAGAAAAGGAGTACTTGTGGCACCTTAGAGACTAACAAATTTATTAGAGCATAAGCTTTCGTGAGCTACAGCTCACTTCATCGGATGCAATGGGAACAGAGGCTACTGCATAAAGCAATTAAAGCCCTTTCCTTGCCATCCGGTTACCAGTTGTTGTTTTTTTTTAACCTGATGGATCAGTCTAGGGTTTATGCTAATAAACAGCCTCTGACCTGAGTAGTCTCCGCTCTGTAAGTAACGAAGCTTCCTCGCTGTTATTGTTAGTTAAAGGGTTTTATTCCATCTCCCTGTAACATATTCATACATTGTCTCACGCCCACATCTTGCTACTGAGAATAGTATGGTAACACCCATTGTTACATGTTCTCTGTGTATATAAATCGCCCCACTGTATTTTCCACTGAATGCATCCGATGAAGTGAGCTGTAGCTCACGAACGCTTATGCTCAAATAAATGTGTTAGTCTCTAAGGTGCCACAAGTCCTCCTTTTCTTTTTGCGGATACAGACTAACACAGCTGCCACTCTGAAACATCTCACAATTGGAGTTGTGGGGGGGGGGAGAGAAGAGAGAGCCTCCCCCTTCAAATATACTCTAGACCAGCGGGTGGTGCACCCACCTGTCCTGAGAGCTATTTATATGCTCAGGTACTTCGCAGCCCTCCTCCCCCAGCCCAAGGAGGCAGTCAACTATTTGCCTCCGATGAAGTGAGCTGTAGCTCATGAAAGCTGATGCGCAAATAAATTTGTTAGTCTCTCAGGTGCCACAAGTCCTCCGTTTCTTTTTGTGGATACAGACTAACACGGCTGCTACTCTGAAACCTGAGACTAGATGGGGCTTGTTAACTCACCAAGGGGCTATGGGCTGCCAGCTGTTGTGTAGCAGGGATATTATTTTTCTTTTATATAGCGTGACTCGCCCTTTTTATCACCGGCTTATTGAACACTCTCTGAGGATTTTGTGGTGTCCAAGGTACGGTACATTTGGGCCGCTGCTGTGTGTTAGTCTAGCTGGGTTCAGGGATTAGCCCAATGGTCTACCATGCAGGCTGCAAGAGCTAACAACTGAGGTGCTCGCAAATATACTTTTAATACAGGGGAATGTGCAGTGCTCAGATTTCTAGGAGGCAGGACATGTTGCAGGGAAAGTCTCTGGGTTCAGGCTGAACGTTGCAATGATTTGGGGTGAGTTCCTGGCCCCAGTGATGCTAATGGCTGAACCCCAGTTAGCTTCTGAAGGGGCACCCTTTGTAGTTCATTCTGCTTGGAATTTTAAAACTAGAAGGAAGCAATTGCAGTTGGTCTGATGAATGTGTCAAGGAGCTGAGTTCTGCTTCGGCTGCTTTGGAAAGTCAGCCTGGATCACGTTCAATAGCTTATGTTGCTGAGATCTTTATGAATTAACCCCCACCAGCCCACCTTGCAGCATATTGTGAACCCTGTGCTATTGGGCTACATAGTGCCCCCAAGATCCCGACGTGGAGAAGACCCCCACCGTCACCACTGATTGACCCCCCTGCATGGAAAGAGGACTCAGGTAAAGTCTGTGGCCGCATTCTCCCTTCCAGGTTTCCTGATGTCCAGCCCTACGGTTGCTCCAAAGGTGTCACTGTCTGTACTGGCTTTCCTTTGGCCTGGAGGCCTGTCCGCTCTAGGGGCGCCATAAAGCAGCCACCTAGAAATGCTGCTTTTGTATATGAAACTCTAGACCCCAGGGGATGACAGCTCTTCAAGGGAGCAATGCCTCTGCGGCGCCTGGGATACTTGGGTATCCTTCCTCGAGACCCCAGGGGAGCAGCAGCATCTGCTGTCAGGTTCTGGGAGGGAGTGATCATCGAGACCCATCACGAGGGGGGGGGGGTCAGAGGCAGGAGGCCCTGCAGATCAGTGGAGATATGGGGGGAAGCTGGCAGAAGGAAGGAGTCTGTGTGAGACCAAGCCCTGAGTTACCCAGCTGATATGTCTCAGCTTTCCACACTTTGTGCCTTTCACAGGTGGGTTGCAGATGTTGGGTGAGTCTCCAAGTCCCCAGAGCTGGGTTAGGGGTGTAGAGATCAGTGTTCAGAATGCCACACCGAGGGCTGGGCTGGGTGCAAGACCCCAGCCAGCTACAGCAAGGCAATGCACCCCTCCAGGGTAAGAGGCAGCTGCTGGTTTAAAGTGCCCAGCAAGGCTACGCTGCAGTGCAGGGTAGGACGTGAGGACTAATGCTGCAGGCAGTTGGGGTGGGGGACAGAGCAAGTTGGGGCAGAGGGTGGAGAGGCAGCTGGGCTCTGCACTGAGACTGCAGGGCTGAGGCAGGGAAAGGGAATTCTCTCTGCAGCAAGGGCGGATGTGGAAGGGGCAGTTTGGAGGAGAAGGCAGCAGCGTCACCAGCCAAGAGCCCTGCAGCTGCCAAACAATCCATTTGCACCAGGCCAGGGCCAGCTTTTCACCAGAGCTCAGTGCAAGGGGTGCCGGTTGGGTGCTGAGTTCTTTGGAAAATCGGGCCCCAGAGGTGGGCCCTGAGTGCCTGAAAACGTGGCCTGAAAGGCTCAGGCCCTCGGCTTCCCAGCTCTGCAGAAAGAAAGCAGCAGTGTGCCCCCCCCAGCCCCAGCACACTGCTGGGGTGTTAGCTTAGTTAAAGAAGAGAGACATCAGCTGAGCCAGCCATGCCGCTTCCTGCAGCATAACGTGACTGGATCCCGTCTTGCAGCCAGGGCTAAGTGGGTGTAATACGCTGCATTACAAATCTTTAGCAAATCTGCTCCCATGTGCTTATCATAGACTCATAGAAGATCAAGGTTGGAAGAGACCTCAGGAGGTCATCTAGTCCCACCCCTGGTCAAAGTAGGACCAACCCCCAATTTTTGCCCCAGATCACTAAATGGCCCCCTCAAGGATTGAACTCACAAACCACTGAGCTATCCTTCCCCCCAGCTATCCCTCCCCGCAGAGGTCAGCAACGTGTCTGTGGTAAACATGTCGAAGTCCGCGGTAATGAATGACATAACTCTCCCGATGTCCGTCACTACGTCCGGGAATTCTGTCAAGTGTCCGTCGTGCAACATGGTGGTGCCAACCCCTGGTCCCCCCCCACCTCTTTGACTGTCCCGTCCACGCCCCATCATCCTCATGGATCCCATTTCATGCTCTGCCTCATGGCTTTGCTAACACCGGTGCCCCCCACCCTGGCCACCTGCTTATGCCGCTCCTTGCAGGGGGACCCAGCCGCAGCTTCCCCCAGGGGAGTGTGACTGGCCCTTCCAGGGGCCCACAGGCAGTCTGAGCCCTGCCTGGCCCCATGGGCAGGGGTGCTCAGTTTCAGTTGCTAAGGCAGAGCCCCTGCTGCTCAGAAGCGCTGCACCCCCATCACACAGCTCCTGCCCCCAAACTGCCCCCTTGCAGCTCCAGATGCTCCAGCAGCCATGCATGGGGAAAAGACTCTCATCTCCCCCCAGCCCCACACACACACTGCCAGCTTGTGAGGCTGGTCCAGAATCCCGACAACCGAAACAAACCTGTGCTCTCTCCAGCCTGATGCTCAGGCTCAGCCCAGTGCTAACCCCTCCCTGACCAGTAGGGACCCCTCCTTCCTGGGTGCAGAGCTCCCTTGGGCTCCTGCCCATTGAGCACCTAAAGGAAAAGCAGCCCAGCCCCTGCCCCAGAGCCTTGCTTTGGCTCAGCCCCCACCCTGCCTTGCCCGCAGAGACCACGTAGCCGCGCCTCGCACGCTCAGTGGGAAGCTTTTTATTGTCACAGCTAAAGGCACGTTGGGGACTGGAGCGCCGGAGCAGGGCTGCCGCCACAGGACACTGCTTCAGAGCGGGACAGAGCTGAAGACGATCCCAGGTCTGGGGACAGGGCCAAAGCCAGCAGGCTCCGGGGTCCACTGCATTTCTGCTGCCCACGCTACCAAGTGGCAACTTCACTCCAAGCTGCAGCTTCCGTCTATGGAGCAAAGAGAGCAGGCCTGAGCCAGCGGGACGGTGCCATGCTGAGACCGGAGCCGCCGGGGCTGGGGGGCAAGGAGAGGCTGTGCAACCCGTCTGTCCAGCTTCAGAGGGGAAAGCCTGGCCCAGAGCTGCTTCCCGACGCCCACACAGGGTCCTCTCATGCTCTGGCCTAGCTCTCTTCCTACAGACGTGTCCTGCCCCTTGCCCCTCCCACTGTATGGCCAGGCACCAGCTCCACTCATCTGTCTCCCCACTGGCCCCGTCCTACTCCCCCTGCATGAGCACCAAGGGCCCAGGCTTGGACCCCCATATACAGATGCTCCCCAGAATCCGACCGATGCTTTGCTCTCCCTGTACATGCCCACCCCCTACCCTCCATGCGTCCGGCTACACTCATTTCCCTGTTTGTGACCATGGATGTCTCCCAAAGACTCTGTGCTCCCCAACACGCCAGAGGTCCCCTCACCCACATGCCCACTAATGACACAGGGCTCTCCACACACCTCCACCCTTACCCCACCCACCCCCACCCAGCACGGCCCCAGGATTGGGAACGACTTCTCTCACAGGGCTTGGCTTGTCACCAGACTCACACAGTGAGAGCAAGGCCCGGGTCTCTGCTCCCCATCCCCACCATGCTGCACTGGCCAGAATATGCCCTATCGCGCAAACAGCCCTCTCTCCACCAGCAGGCGGTCCACAGGGGGCAAGCGGGGATGGTACTGATCACACAACCTAAAATGTAGCAACCGTGTTTGGGTCCTTGGGGCCGGATGCCCCTGCCCCAACTGGCCTGATTATAGCCCCATCTAGACGCCAACCTACCTTGTCCTTCCTCAGACCCGCCACACGGCCCTCACTGGGGTACTGTGAAAAACAATCCCATAGCGGAGTCAGGAAACTGCCCCTTGGGCCTTTGCCACTCGTGCTGCAGGTCAACGCCATCCTTCATTTCCACCACCATCTTCTCTGCCCTGCCCCTCAAGTTCTGCCCTCATGGGGGGGCCACAAACCCCGCTCTCAGGGAATCCAGTACCCAGACCCACTCGTCTGATGTAGGAATGTTTCTCTGTCCATTCCGCCTTGGCTTCAAGCCACCACCTGTTGCCCTGCCACCATCGGGTCCCTTGCCATCTTCCCAGGCTGTGTGCGCTCCTCCTCTTCCTATTCTTCCCCTAAAGGTATTGGCAGCTGCACTCATGGCCGCTCCGCTTTGCTGGACTGCACGCACAGCTCCCATGGCTCCTAGTCACGAACCCAGGTGTCATCTCCTTACCTGTCTTTGTGGTGCTCTAGCTTTTCCAGCCTGGGCCAGGGCTCTGGAGAGTGACACTGTCCCCACCTGAGGGCTTGGCTCCCCTAGGGTCCATGTGACTCCCCTATGTCGGTCACTAGCCCTAGCTTCTACAGCCACATCACACTCTCCAGAAGTGGGTCCGCACCAGCTCAGCCCGCTGGGGTCCTGTCACTGCAGATGCATTTACGCCGACAGAATAAGTACGCTTAGCCCAGCAAGGATGCAGCCACAGTGATGCTGAGCCACTATTGTAGATGGGGACTGAGGGGGCGTGAACCCTCCCTCAGCTGTGAGGCCTGCCAGGGCTGGGCCTGTTTGGTATCTCCACTGAGTCCTCTCAGGGGGTGCCAGTGAGCGACTGGACATTCACATCCCTACGTCAGCTGGCAACTGACGGGGACGGGCTCTCATTGACTGTGGGTGCTGGTGCTGGGTGGGGGGGTGGCACCTGTTTTGAGGTCACCCCAGAGCAGGCAGCAGGGCAAGCTCCAGGGGGTGCTGATGGGCAGTGCCAGCTCATTCCAGGGAGGGGATAGGCCCCACCATGGTGGTTCTCCAGTGGAGCCATTTGCAGGCGATAGCAGGTCCCCAGGCGCCTTCTAGCATCTTCAACTGAGCCAGGAGCTGTGTCCCTTTTCCCCGCTGATCCCTGCAATGCTGGGTCCTAGGCCCAGCCCCTCTGTGCAGAAGGGTTATGTCGAGCATGTCACTTGGCGCTGCCCTGCAGGGCTAGTCAAAAGCTGCAGGTTGTGCAACACGGCTGCCCGATGTCGGCAGGGCAAGCCAATGTGAACACCCAACACCTGTGCCCAAGCCCCGCTCAGGCTTCACTTTCGGGTGTGATTCAAGCTGTTAATACTAGAGCCCCTCAGACAGTCTCAGGACGACATGTCCTCATCGCCTCTCCATTATGAGCAGCTGCAATGCTCTTGCTCACCTCCCAGGGGCAGTGGTAAGGTAGCAGGCTCTCAGCCACAGAACCACTCCCACTCGTGGCCCGACAGAGGCCAAGTTTGGTGACTTCTAGGCCGCGAAGCCAGGCGTGTCTGTTCAGCCTAGCTGCTTAGGGGGCTACTTGTGCAGGATGTAAGGGGTGTGGCCAGCAGCTGGGTTGCTAGTTTATATTGTGGGGAGAGGGGTGCCTAGAGCGGCGATCTGGCTAACTGGCTAGTAGCTTCCTACTTTCAGCCTTCCCAATGGAGGTGCCCTTGTGTGCTCTTGTGTGCCACTGCCATTGCCTGGTCGCCAGACAGCGCTCCTGGTTCCCTGTACACTGTGGCAGCTCAGCAGATGGGCTCTGGCTGGCTGCACCCCACACCAGCCTGAAACCCTAGCGCAGCTGTTACAAAGCCCAGTGTATAGCCAGAGGCTCTTTGCCACCCCTGGAGCCTAATATCCCAGCCACAGAGCTCAGCTTAAAGAGATCGCAGTAGGGCAATACGGTGACGCTGTGGCACTCCAGAGGGAGGAAACATGGATCGCCACGGGACAGTTCCTCATTCCAGCCAGGGGCGTCTAGGGGAGCCAGGCACAAATCCGGCTCATCTAGCCGCAGCCGTGGGGCTATAGCATCTGGGTGCCGGGCCTTGTGCACAAAGGCCACGTGAGATGGATAAGGGACGTTCTACTGGAAACCCAGAGGCCTTCCAGCCTGAGCGCACCTCTCTTACCCGCCCCGGGGAGCGAGCTGGGAAGGCTCTGAGAATGGCAATGAGGTCGTGGCCCGGAGAGCCACGACTAGCTGGCAGCTGCTCAGTGAGGGACCTAGGCCCCGCTTTGGTGGACAGCTTTCCGCATCACAACGGTTCTGGCCACATGTCCATGGGGGGTGCTGAGCGCTTTGGAAAACCGGGGCACAGATGAAGATGCTGAGCCCTTGGAATGGGGCTCTCGCTGGCTCTCCTATTAGCAGTCTCCACCCAGCAGTCTCCACCTGATGGGCTATGGAGGATGCACGCCCTACCCAACCCATCAAGGTGCTTATATGGTCCTCCTCACTCCCAAAGTACTAATGAAGGGCCGGCCTGGGGCCCTTCCCTATGGGCATTGGGTGCTCATCCACCGCCTATGCTGCACCAAGGGTAGCATCTGTCTCTAGGGCTGTAGAAGGTGCTGGGAATGTCCTAACTAGAGCCTGCTGCCTATCACCTTAAATCTGGGGCAGATACAGCCCTTCCCCCATGACACAGTCATGTCACCCACTGAGGAGTGGGTGTTACAGGTCCCCCGCTGGGCCAGACTGTCAGAAGGGCAGGGAGGGAGGTTTGACTCTTTAGCTCAAACTGGCACCATTCATGCTTTTCGCTCTGGAGGGCCCCGGTTCAATCCCTGCTGTCCCTCAAAATGGCAGCCGTCAGAGCCTCCTACATACAGTGAGGCAGGAGGAGATTCCAATGCAATGCCGTGGGTTTCAGTAAACCATTCAGGGTTGAGATTTAAAAAAGCCTAATGCCCCAGATCTCAGTAAGACCCAGGCACCGAAGGCTCCTGGACATCTCAGGCTGTGATTTTCAAAGACAAGCAACCCCAGTGCTGGGACGAGGAACAGATCCACAAGAGCCGCCAGCCTTACCTTTCACATCAAGCCTACAGTCCACCGAGGCTTCCCCGAGGGGATTGACCGCTTTGCAGGTATAGATCCCTCCGTCGAATGGGCTAGGTTTCCGGATTTCCAGCGAGCAAACCCCCTCATTGATCACTGCAATGTACTTGGGGTCTTCCCGAATCTCCATCTGGTTTTTCAGCCAGATGATTTTGGGCTGAAAGACAGCGAGTTTCATTAGCCATAGAAATGAACTCGTTTCCCGAACAGCTGCTCGCGGCAGCTGGAGGCACCTCACCAGCCCAAAGCATCTTCCTGTAGCCAGTGCTGTGCCTCTGGTCGTCTTCACGGCTTTTTTGCACTGGTCCTGGCAGTGAGACCTTTGAAGAGCCCCTTTGCCATGGTGAATTAGAAACCACCCAGCTGGTGTGATCTGTCAGTTTCTGGACAGGAACCTCAGGGCATGCAGCAGGGCCTTTGGGGGAACAGCCGTCCAGGGCCCCATGCCCATCGCTGACAGGGCAATGGGGTAGCTCCCTGTGTGTGCGTGTAATGGGCTTGGTGCAGCAGAGGAGTGGGTTAACCACACAGGTGGCACTGTTCCCTTGGTGGTGGTAAAACACCTTGATGCCATGGAGAGGGGCACCTTAGATACTAACACACTTGCCCTCCGCAGCCCCGTGGGGAAACCGGCAAGTATTACTAGCCTCGTTTTAGAGATGGAAAAATTAAGGCTGAGGTGACGTGACTTGCCTGAGGCTGTAAATAAGCAGCACCAGCAAGATTAGAACCCAGGTCCTGCAGCGGCTGGCCCCGCATTCCAGCCACTGCCTCGTCAAGGCCATAGTGAAGTCCATGTGAGGAGGGCAGTGCATGTGGCTGGGGAGCCCGGGCAGAGTTTCTGCACCCCCCCTCCCACAGGGTTGGCGTGCTCCCCTAACCTGCCAAAACAGGGCGCTGCAGTCCCAGTGCTCTCAGATAACTCCTCCAGCCCCTTCAGACACCGACCCCACTAATGGAGCAGCCTCCGAGCCCACTCCTTCCTGCCGGTCATCTGGTGCCACCTAAGCACCCAGCACAGTCACACTGCAGGCTCTGGCAGTCGCTCAGGCACCCTCCCCGTGACAAGACGTGCAAGGGAGGGCGGAGGAAAGGCGGGGTAAGGAAAGGGCGGAGTCTCACCTTGGGGAAGGCACGGACGCAGCAGAAGAGCTGGGTGTTGTAGCCTCTGGTGGTGGACCTGTCCGCCAAGGGCTGGGTGAATTTGGGAGCTTCGGAGAAGTCCCGGCCCAAGTATTTCTCGGGCTGGTAAACAATTTCTAGGAAACAAACAGCAGGTCACTGCAGCAGCTGCCTGTGCCCCGGTGCTCGTGCCAGACAGAGGTGGGGCTCGGGGCGCCCTCAGCCGAGAAGCACGGACTCCTCCAGAACACCGTCCTCCCAGGAACAGAATCAAACCCTGCCAGGAGAAGGTCACTGGAATGTGACCCCGCCCCATGCTCTGTACCAGCCCAGGGGAACCCCCACCCCACAACAGCCTGATGTCCCTTGAGATCCCACCTCAGCCCCCCAGCTTTTCTCAGAGGCCCAACATCTCATGCTGGGAGAGCAGCTCTGAGGCCGTGCCACCCCATGCTACCTGGCAGGAGATCACAGGAGAGAAAGCAATGGGTTGCGGGGAAATTACCAGGGAGACCACTCCTCCTGGAAAAAAAGCTATTTTAGAAAGGTTTAAGAGAGTCATTTATTGGGACTATTTTTCATATCCTTCCGCCTTTGGAGCTAGGGGCTGAATCCAATGTTAGGGATCCCAAAGAGGTCCACAGAGCTTCCCAAAAGTGCTCTAAGCTAGCTGTGTGCCTTTCACACCGTACCGTCCACTACCGCAGGCTCTTGGGTGGGGTCAGGAACAAGGGCTGGGCTAGGACTCCCCCGTTCTAATGAGAGATCGCTCCCGTTTCGAGGCAGGCAGGGCCCGAGCCATCGGAGCTGAACGCTGCAACCTTTCGACGTCAAGAAAACCCTGGGTCTCCTCCTTTCACTCACATCAGCATTGCTGAGCAGCGGCCGGCTGCAGCTTCCCCAGCCAAGCTGTCTGGCCCCCGCCCTGGGATCTGGCTGGAGATCCCGCTTCTGCCATTGGCCACCTCTTAGGGAGAGTGTCTCCTCCCCACCCGGCCGCTCCTCTTTGTTGGGCGCCCCCAGCACCCACCTGGTTTCGGGATGTGGGCCAGCTCCGTGGTGACAGCCGCCATGGCGCTGTGCCCGCAGGCGTTCTCCGAGAACACCCGGAAGGAGTAGCTGTTGCCGATGATGAGGTCCGAGACAGTGCAGCTGAGCCGGGGGCAGCGCTCCACCACGGTGAACCATTGCTGGAAGCCAAGGGGAGCCGGGCTGTTAGTGCAGGGACTGGCAGACCCCACCCAGCCCCCGGGGCTCTTCCCGTTGCAAGCCCCAGGGCTGGGAGAGTGGGGTCAACCCTCCGCCATGGTTACAGCACAGGTTGGCAGGCAGCCCCTCAGCCCAGACCCTGGGGGGAGCCCGGGGCCCTGGCGCTCCAGCTATGGGCCCGGGCTCCATCCAGGCACCGAGTCGGTCTTTCCATGCCTGCATCCCCGCTGCAGCCCCTCTGCCTTGAGCAGCCGAACCCAGCTTGGCCGAGGCCTCACCCTCCCATGAGGCACCGGGCAGGAGCTGAGATTCCCTAGATGGACACGCCGCCCGAGCCAGCATGGCAGCCAGCTTTGGCCCCCCTCCACCCTCCCCCATCTTTTCTCTCCTCCTCACCTCCGCATTAACAGCTCTCTCCCTGCTCCACGGCACTCCCAGCCATCACCCCACTCCACCTTCACCCTCTCCTCCAACCCACTCGCACCCACCCCCCCCACTCAGTGTGAACCCCCTGCCCTGCCCTCCATCCCACCCTCAGCGAATGCTGCTCACCCCAGAGCCTGGTGGTGGCCTGGCCCTTCTGCTCTCCTCAGACCTCTGCTGGATCCTTGACCTCAGCCCCTCTGACCTGCCCAACACTCTCCATTGGCCCGTCGCTCTCCGCAGGCTCTTTTCTCCCGGATTTTACCATCTCCCCTCTCATAATCCCTCCCTTGAGCCTCCCCGCCAGCCCCTCACAGCCAAGATCCTCAGACACGCAGCCTTGGCAGTCCAGCTTTAACATCTCACCCCAGGCACCCAGTGGCCACCTGGCCCCTTCTCCAGCCTCATCTCCCTGGACATTCCCACCGTCTCTGATCCTGTTGATTGCACCACCTGTCTCAGCTGCCTCTCCCGGGCATGGCTGGTTCTCCCCCCGCCTCTGATGCCCTCAAGTTACAGAGAATCCACCACTGACACTAGTATAAACCTGCAAGTGACCCATGTCCTATGATGCAGAGGAAGGTGAAAACCCCCCAGGGTCTCTGCCGATCCGACCTGGGGCGGGGGTATTCCTTCACAACTCCAAACATGGTATCATAAATAAAGGGAAGGGTAACCACCTTTCTGTATACAGTCCTATAAAATCCCTCCTGGCCAGAGGCAACATCCTGTTACCTGGAAAGGGTTAAGAAGCTCAGCTAACCTGGCTGGCACCTGATCCAAAGGACCAATAAGGGAACAAGATACTTTCAAATTTTTGGGGGGAAAGGCTTTTCTTTGTGCTCTTTGTTTACATGTTTGTTCTCTCTTGGGACTGAAAGAGGCCAGACAGAAATCCATCTTCTCCAACCCATCCTAATCTAAGTCTCCAATATTGCAACCAGTATAGGTAAGCCAGGCAAGGTGGATTAGTTTATCTTTTGTTTTATGTGAATTTTCCCTATGGTAAGAGGGAGGTTTATTCCTGTTTTCTGTAACTTTAAGGTTTTGCCCAGAGGGGGATCCTCTGTGTTTTGAATCTGAATACTCTGTAAAGTATTTTCCATCCTGATTTTACAGAGGTGATTCCTTCACCTTTTCTTTAATTAAAATTCTTCTTTTAAGAACCTGATTCATTTTTCATTGTTCTTAAGATCCAAGGGTTTGGGTCTGTGTTCACCTGTACAAATTGGTAAGGATTATTATCAAGCCTTCCCCGGGAAAGGGGGTGTAGGGCTTGGGGGGATATTTTGGGGGAAGATGTCTCCAATTGGGCTCTGTCCCAGTTCTTTGTTTAACACGCTTGGTGGTGGCAGCGTACGGTTCAAGGCCAAGGCAAAGTTTGTACCTTGGGGAAGTTTTTAACCTAAGGTAGTAAGAATAAGCTCAGGGAGGTCTTTCATGTGGGTCCCCACATGTGTACACTAGAATTCAGAGTGGGGAAGGAACCCTGACACATGGTGAGTAGTTAGACCCTGAGCATGTGGGCAAGACCCACCAGCCAGACATCTGGGAAGAAATTCTCTGTAGTAACTCAGAGCCTTTCCCATCTGGTGGCCCATCTCCAGCCGTTGGAGATATTGGCTGCTAGCAGTCACAGATCGGCTCCGTGCCACTATAGGCAGACTCCTCACACCATCCCTTTCTTCACCAAGAAGAAAGTCAAGGAAACTGTGGGCTCCTTACTGAATGAGGGAGGCAACCTAGTGACAGAGAATGTGGAAAAAGCGAATGTACTCAATGCTTTTTTTGCCTGTCTTCACGAACAAGGTCAGCTCCTAGACTACTGCACTGAGCAGCACAGCATGGGGAGGAGGTGACCAGCCCTCTATGGAGAAAGAAGTGGTTCGGGACTATTTAGAAAAGCTGGACGAGCACAATCCATGGGGCCAGATGCGCTAAATCCGAGAGTGCTAAAGGAGTTGGCGGATGTGATTGCAGAGCCATTGGCCATTATCTTTGAAAACTCATGACGATCGGGGGAAGTCCCAGATGACTGGAAAAAGGCTGATGTAGTGCCCATCTTTAAAAAAGGGAGGAAGGAGGATCCTGGGAACTACAGGCTAGTCAGCCGCACCTCAGTCCCTGGAAAAATCATGGAGCAGCTCCTCAAGGAATCAATTCTGAAGCACTTAGAGGAGAGGAAAGTGATCAGGAACAGTCAGCATGGATTCACCAAGGGCAAGTTGTGCCTGACTAATCTAATTGCCTTCTATGACGAGATAACTGGCTCTGTGGATGAGTGGAAAAGAGTGGACATGTTGTTCCTTGACTTTAGCAAAGCTTTTGACAGTCTCCCACAGTATCCTTGCCAGCAAGTTAAAGAAGTATGGGCTGGATGAATGGACTATAAGGTGGATAGAAAGTTGGCTAGACTGTCGGGCTCAACGGGTAGTGATCAATGGCTCCATGTCTAGTTGGCAGCCCGGTATCAAGTGGAGTGCCCCAAGGGTCGGTCCTCAGGCCGATTTTGTTCAATATCTTCATAAATGATCGGGAGGATGGCGTGGATTGCACCCTCAGCAAGTTTGCAGATGACACTAAATTGGGAGGGGAGGTAGATACACTGGAGGGTAGGGATAGGATACAGAGGGACCTAGACAAATTAGAGGATTGGGCCAAAAGAAATCTGATGAGGTTCAACAAGGACAAGTGCAGAGTCCTGCACTTAGGATGGAAGAATCCCATGCACCGCTACAGACTAGGGACCGAATGGCTTGGCAGCAGTTCTGCAGAAAAGGACCTAGGGGTTACAGTGGATGAGAAGCTGGATATGAGTCAACAGTGTGCCCTTGTTGCCAAGAAGGCCAATGGCATTCTGGGATGTATAAGTAGGGGCATTGCCAGCAGATCGAGGGACGTGATCGTTCTCCTCTATTCGACATTAGTGAGGCCTCATCTGGAGTACTGTGTTCAGTTTTCGGCCCCACACTACAAAAAGAACGTGGAAAAATTGGAAAACATCCAGCGGAGGGCAACAAAAATGATTAGGGGACTGGAACACATGACTTATGAGGAGAGATGAGGGAAGTGGGATTGTTTAGTCTGCAGAAGAGACAAATGAGGGGGGATTTGGTAGCTGCTTTTAACTACCTGAAAGGGGGCTCCAAAGAGGATGGATCTAGACCGTTCTCAGTGGTAGCAGATGACAGAACAAGGAGTAATGGTCTCAAGTTGCAGTGGGGAAGGTTTAGGTTGGATATTAGGAAAAACTTTTTCACTAGGAGGATGGTGAAACACTGGAATGCGTTATCTAGGGAGGTGGTGGAATCTCCTTCCTTAGAAGTTTTTAAGGTCACGCTTGACGAAGCCCTGGCTGGGATGATTTAGTTGGGAATTGGTCCTGCTTTGAGCAGGGGGTGGGACTAGATGACCTCCTGAGGTCCCTTCCAACCCTGATATTCTATGATTCTATGATCCCTGTCAAAAACTTATCAAGTTCAGTCTTGAATCCAGTTAGGGTTTTTTGCCCGCACTGTGCCCCTTGGGAGGCTGCTCCAGAACTTCACTCCTCTGATGGTTAGAAACCTTCACCTAATTTCAAGCCTAAACTTGTTGATAGCCAGTTTATATTGCCCAATAGAGAATCCAGGGCCTGTCCCATTACTCAGTCCTTGGGGCCACCCTTGGGGCCAAAAATAAGCCATGTAGCCGCAGCAGTGGGAGCAACAGGGAGGGGTGAACAGAAAGAGATTCCTCATCTGGGCAACCCTGATACCTTCCCCCTCAATTGTCATTTTAGCCTATTAATTACCCATAGGGCAGATGAAAAAACAAAAACCAACACAGCCCACAACTCCGATTTCCTCCAGGAGGAGACACGTGGTTGTCTTCTCTGTGCAAACCTCTGATACACAGATGGGCAGATTTGTCTCCCCTTGGGATAACCTCGAGAATGACTTGGGGACCTTTTGCTTGGCGAGCTACAGAAAAAGGCACTGACAGAAGATGCCGTTCTTGATAGCTCAGATCGTTACTGAGATACCAGCCTCATGATTTTCTCTTTGACGTTGTTCTGGTGGAGAATCTTCCCTCAGCTGCAAAAAGTACAAGCCACTGAATGCCCCGAGCAAGACAGACAAGGCATGGCAGCTGGCCCTCAGCCAGGGTGAGTCGTTAATGCACAGGGTAAGCAATTTGCTCATGGAGAGGCTGCAGTTGTTGACACAACAGAGAACAGTTGCCCTTGTGCCTGACTCAGCGGGTCCTGCCTGCATGACATTCTCCCTTTCGCCTGCGCCCAAGCATCATTCAGCAGCGACTGGTCTTTTAACAGGTGCCTGTGGGGTTGGGCAACGGGAATCTCACTGCTTTAAAGGCTGAAAAGCAAGAGATGCTGAAACTGGCAGGCCTCCTCCCGTCCCCAGGCCACCCCACCTCCCCGCCTTCCTCTTCCCTATTCCCAGATGCTTCCTCGGGACAGTCCCTCCCGTGACCTCCTCCAGTAGCAGCAGTGGGGAGTGGGGGGAGCTGCCATGACCTCTACATCTGCCCACTCCCCCGCCCGACAATTAATTCCACCCTCCAACCCCCAGATCAATCCTGTCCCCCATCAATTCTGCCCCTCCATCTGTTCTGTCACATCTCTCCTCCTGCAGTTCCTGGGGTTCTTCACCTTCTTCTCCCAGGCCTGGGGAGGGGCTGCAGCGGGGTCCCCTCTCCAGGCAGGATGTTGCATGCAGGGAGGGGAGAGGCAGAGCAGACCCCGTTGCTCACAAGGGGAAGAGTGGGGAGGAAGTGGAGCTGCTGGGGTCTCTCTGCTCTCCCTCAGTCCCCCGCTTGACAAGGTGGCATGTCATTGGGAGGGAGGACAGAACCTTGTCTACCTCCTGCACAGATCTGATTGGCTGCTCTTCCCCAGGAGGTGGGTAAGTGGGGAAAGCAGCCAATCGGGGGCAGTCCCCAAGTGGTACTAACTATGTGCCCCACTGAGACAGTTTATGGCCCGGGTCTGCGTCCCGTTGCACCGTGAGGCTTGAGCACTGGGTAGTGAGGGGCCTGGCAGTGACTCTCCACTCATATCGGAAGGGCACCCGCCTCTTCCTCAGCCCTGGGCCCAGGGCTAATCACTGCTCTCCAGCCTTCAGGGCAGCAGCCAGCCACCCCATAGGCAGCAGCAGCTGGAAACGAGATGCCCCGGCTAGAGGCACCGCACCTCAGAGTGCTTCCCCGGGAAAACTCCACTTGACAGACCATCTCCATGGCAGGTGGTTCTGATCACGTCTGTCCCTCGAGCCCCATGCCCCACCACCAGCTCCTCCTTCTCCACGTCATCACACACAAGCTTCTGCTCCTTTCCTTTCAGGTCCTGCACAGCTTAGTGCCTCCCTGCTTATCCACATCACGTGGCCCTGACTTCCCCTCCTCTGCTGCCCCTACAGCGCCAACCTCCGCGCCCAAAGCCACTGGTGCATCTTCTTCGGATCACCCCCTGGGGTGGGCAGCGTCCTCCTGGAGTGACCTGTGCCCTCGCCTCTTTCAAGCCCCTCTCCGAGGCTCACTTCACTGGGCCACCTACGGGCGACTCCCAGCTGAGAACGTCGGGTCTGTAGGGACCTTGGACAGACACCTGATTTCTCGCTCACTTTGTTATTTTTTGGAAATAGCCAATTTCAAACCACCTCACTGTGAACAGAGCTGGCCTGGGTAAAGGCATGGGCCACCCCCCACCCCATGCTTTCCAGCTGTTACAGCCACTTGCTTTGTCTTGCCTGCGAGCCCTGGCTGTGCAGCACCCGGCCCAACGGGACCCGGATCCCGATTGGGGGCTGTTGTGCAAATAACCGAACACATGCAGAGCTGGGAACCCAACCCTTTCGGAGGCACCCAAGAATGCCCCGTGCAAAGCACTCCTGGGCTGCGACATGAGGACTCGCCTACACTGCGCAAACAGACCCCAGGAGGGGGCTCCATCTCCACAGCGCTGCCTCCTGTGGGAGGTTATGAGGCTATCGACACCAACACCCCCCCGTCCCCCGCTGCCATGTCCGCAGTGTCTGACTCAGCTCAGGCCGTACACCCTCCCCAGGTCCTGCTGCTCAGAGGGATATGCCAGGCAGTCGCCACAGACTCACCCCACTCTTCCTGTCCGATTTCTGGACCGTGTACCCTTTGAGGGCTGCGTTCCCGTTGTCCTTCGGCGGGCTCCACTCTAGCGCCACGTTAAACCCCCACACGTCAACCAGCTTCAGGTTCTCTGGAGGGCCCGGCTGCTCTGCAATGACAACCAGAGACTCATACCCGCCATTGAGGGCATCTCCTGGCAGGCACGGGGTGGGCACGGCAGCTCACAGCAGTAGCCAGAGAGCTCATGCAGCCACCTGCCTGCGGAGACAGCAGCTGCTTTGCTGAGTCCATGGGTTGTGGCTCTGTGGATCAGTATGGGGTGGGAGTAACTTGGGGAACCCTGGCTGGTCCCTCACCCAGAATCTGCCCCATCTCTTACGAATCTATAGCGCCCATCACCATGGTGACAGAGCAGGGAGAGACCTGCATGTGTGTCTGTCTAATTTCATGGGTTATTCATGTGTGCAGGAGCCTACAGCAGCATCCAGGAGTCTAGCAAGAATATGTACCCTGTCCCCCAATCCCCACATCAGTTCTGCCCCCCACCCCATAATGACCCTCTCTCCGTCCCTACCTGCTATCCATTTTGTACCCTCTAATTCATCCCTTTAGGGCATCTTAGCCTTATGCCCATAAGCAAACCCCAAACCCTGCAGTGTTTCTCATGCAGACCTTTCCTCCTGAACATACATAGGGCAGTGGGCCGAGCACCCTGCTCGGGGAGGTGCTGCAGGAGTTTCCAGCGTCTCACACATAAGGACAACGAACCCACTCTCTCCCCACGTTGCTGGGTGCTGGCAACACCATCCCCAGCCACACCAGGGCTTGGCTAGCCCAGCTGGAGCTGCCAGGTGGCAGAAGTGAATCCTAGGGGTCCCGTGCTGCAGGGAATCTTGCTTGATGGCTGCAGGCCCATGAGAGCCAGCAGAGGCTCAAAGCTCCATCCAGGCACTGCCCCGTGCCCAGTGCTTGTACCGTTCTTACCGATCACGCGGATGTCAATGGTAGCTTTGTCCTCCAGCCTGTCTATCTTGACGCTCAGCTGGTACTGGCCAGAGTCACTGCGCTCTGCCTTGCGAATGAAGAAAATGGTGTCCCTGTCACCATTGCGCACGGTCACCCTCTTGGGATCCAGAGGCTGGCCGGCTTTGCTCCAGCTCACCTGGGGCCTCGGCTTTCCCTAGGACAAAGGTGGAGGAGAAAGCTCAGGAGAGCAGGTCAGCTCCATTCCACCAGCCGAGCACCGCCCAGCCAGCTCTATGCCAGTGGTCCCTGTGCGGTCTTTGCTGGTGATGCACAGGATAGGGCAGAGACGTGCCTTCTGAGAGCACTTTTGAGATGTCAGATTTTTAGGGGGCGAATGGCTTTGCCTAGTGGGTGAATCTGTGGCTTGTCTGCAATGCCATTTCCAATGCCCCGTCTTCCGATTTCCCCTGCAGCTGTGGTACCTGGGAGCAGTCGCTGCTAGTCAACAGCCTCAAGAGGACAATGCCAGCTGGGTCCACGCATGCTAAGACTACGGCTAACAATACAGCATCCATCCAAAAAATACAGCATCCATCCGAAAGCGGATAGCCTGTGGCCCTGATCCTCCCGTGGGAGCCACAGAGGATCATCTCGATGGCCCCGCCCTGCTCCCGGCTCTGGCCACCCACTCTTACAATCTAGTCTAATTAGCTGCAACAGTGTCCAATTCTCGTTTTGTCTTGCCTTTGCTAGAGAGACCAGAATGTGCGGACAGCGGGGCGGGGGGAAGGTTGCTGCTCTGGAGCACTCAGCGTTTGCATTGAGTGTCACCCACTGAAGGGCACTGACAGTTAATTACGGCCGTGCTTTAATTGGCACAATATCCAGATCACAGCACCAGGCACCTGGCTGGAGAATGCACAGCACTTTGCAGGCACCTACTCGGCCGCACGAGCCAGGGCAGGAGGATCGCAGGGTACGCGGAATAGACCTTTGCAGCTGTTTGGTTAGGTAAACAGACAGGGCGGCCCTAGGGCAGAACGCTCAGCCCCCATTGGGGCCCCTAGGCTCTTCACATGGCGTTGGGGCCAACAGCTACCACTGGGGCCAAAGAGAGTTGGGGGATGCCCTGTCCTAGCCAGTCACTGGTGCACGTGGCGTGCAAGGTGAGCAAGGGAAACACAGCCCCAAGCCCCCGAGTCACGCTCCTGGTAGCAGGCAGGAACCCCCTCCTCCACTCTGCAGGGGTCCCACCAACCCCTCTCTGCGTTGGGGCAGGGCATGGAGGACAGCCCTGGGGATGCAGCAGCCTCCCTACTCCTGCCAGGTGTGAAGACCCTGATGGTATGGCTCTAGCCCCTCCCACCCAGTCAGTGGGGCAGTAAGTATGTTCCCAGTACCCCCCATGTGGTTGGGGGGTAAAATCCCACTGGGGCCTTCCCCCAAGACCTGGTGCCAAGGAGCTGGGGGAGGGGTGAATGGCTTTGACTGAGGGGAGAAAGGGCATTTCCCCATGCCCTGTAATTGTCAGAGCTCCTTTCTCCCTCCAGCCTGTCCCATATCTCAGCCCAGCTCTCCGCCACCTCCCGAGTAGCGTGGGCCCGGCTGACCTCCCAAGGCCACCACCTGGGCTCTCAACCAGGCCTCCTCGTCAACCCTCCAGAGCCAGGCAGCATCCCATTATCATCTCTTCTTCCTCCGGCATGTGGCCTTCCCGTTCTGTCCCGGGGGCCTAAACTCCCCTCCAGGTCTCCTCTGCCTTGACCCTCTCGAGCCATGCAAAGTGCAGCTGCTGACACCTCTCTATGGTGCTTTCCTGGCTCTCCTCACCTCGCGCCTCTGAGCACCTGCCGACCTTTACCATACTTACCCTCACACAGGCCTGAGAGGCAGGGCACTGCTAGTCCCCATTGGCCAGCTGGGGAACTGAGGCACACAGAGACTAAGGGACGTGCCCAAGGTGGCACAGGGACTCTGTGGCAGAACCAGGCATTGAACCAGTGGCTCTTCAGTTGCAGGCTAACCACTCTTTTCTCTTTGCTCTCCACATGCCTTTTGGAGCCCTCCACTAGCTCCCCCTGTTTCACCCCACCAAGTTCAAGCTTCTCTTCCCTCCCCACTTGTCCGCCACTGTCTGTTCTGGTGGTCTCCTTTGAGCCACCTGCTACAAGGATGGAGCCCCCCTCCTCCCCCCAGCATTTCCACACATGGGAGAGGGCTTGCTGTGTAGACAGAGGCCAAGCCCAAGAGCTATTCACTGGAAACATCAATCACCTACCTGGAAAGGAATTAACAGGTTCACCGCCTCCCCAACGGGCCGGATGTACGTCTGCCGCAGGTGGCGCGGCACTCGGATCTTCGGGTGCTCTAGACAAAGCAGACGTCACACACGCCCGTCGTTTTCATGAGAGCTTCGGGAAATCAGATCTCGGGCCCCCAGAGCACTTCTTGTCCCAGGTATCCCCAGCTGCTCCCAGCCTGGGCAGCACAGGATTGGCTGACTTGGCACTAAAATGCAGCCACCTCTTGGCTGGAGCGTGGCTACTAGCTCACACCAGTAACACAACACAAGGGGATTACGGAGCAAGTGGGGAATTACTTCTCCAGCAGAACCTGGGCAGGTTGCTGTTGGGCCAGAACATCCCGTCTCTAATGAACAGGGGCTGCGGAGCTGTTACTGCCCACAGGTGGTCACGGTGTTGGTATTTTTATTGCAGCTTAATGGCTGTGACTCCTGCAGTGTAGCACGAAATAATGCTATTGCTGGGACCGGAACTCGCTCCAGAAAGAGCGCCCCCTACTGAGTCACCCATGCCGCTCCCTGCAGCATAGCGCCCCCTAGCACCACTCTGGGTCATTGGGGTCAGTGCTCACCCACTGGAGAGAGCGCCCCCTACAGAGTCATCCAACACCCCTCCCTGTAGCACAGCGCCTCCTAGTGGGGAAATTGGTTCTCTACGGACTCAGGAGAGAGAGCCCTTCTAAAAGTCATGCAGCACCATTTCCTGCAGCAGCTGGGGTTCCCTGCTTGACTGTGAGCTGAGAGAAGAGTGCAGGCCAGACGGTGAGGGGTACGAACTGGGACCTCTGGTGCTAACACCATGTGCTGGAAACTTACTTCTGTGTTCCCTGGGGAACGTACAGAGAGAAGCAGAGAATGTTTGCGTGTGTATACGGACTTTCTGTCTCCTTTACCAGAGTCAAAATAGCAGCAGGGTAACTCTACCATGGCTGCATTTGTTGGTAGTTCCTTTGGGGGCAAAGGATTTATGCTAGTACATAATAAGAGAAGCGTGTGCCTCTCCCAGGATTAAACGTGCAGGGGCTTACCTCTAGGAGGGATATTGTATTGTGGGGGTGTCTAGAATCAAATCTGAGTTGAATGATGCCTAAACAGCTGTGGGAGTAAAACATAGGCAGTGCGGTGCGGGTAGCGAAGGAATGCCTGACATTCCCAGATGGCCTGCCCAACAGCTGAGCTAGCATCTCCTCCTCGCACGCTTCTATTTGGTCCTGGAATTTCTCCCTGATGCCCACGCTTGCCCTTATCAGTCTCAGTGGAACAAAGCAATCTCACACCCCCAAGAAAAAATGTTAATTCATGTGTATCCTTCTCAGCACCTATACACACACATCGTCAGGTGTAACTTACCCTGGCAGAGACGTCATGATAATTGTTTCCCCAGGTATGAAACACTTCTTCCTGCCCTAGTTACATGTGAAATGTGCATTGTGTTGACTGTCCAACAGATACATCACAATTCCCGATTCCTGCTTTTAACTGTCTGTCTAGGGGTCTGCTGCTATTTAAAATCTCTTCTGAGCACTCCACATGATTTGTTGAAACAAGTAAACTGCATCAATAAATAAGTGAAAATTGAAGATAACAGATGGAGCAGAGTGACGTACGCACAGTAGGGTTTAGCAGAACAAACATGCAACATTAATAAGCCATGCACAGTATTTGTTCCCAGCACAGCGAGGAAAGCAGTGACAGGTACATATTTAGAATTAAATGCAAAAATTAGATTAATGCCACTTTCTGGTTGAGATTTTAGCTTAACAGAAACCAGGAAACTCAAAACTGTAACTTGGCCCCAGGGCATAAGCATGAAGGCATCAAACTGGCCAACATACCATAGATACAGAAAAATAAAATACCACGCAAGGTGGCCAAGTTACAGTTTGCTCAGGAGCAGAGTTCCTTTTTTCATTTCCAATGTTTTCGGTTTGGCGGCTGAACCAAAATATCCATCCCCCCCCAAAAAAAATCTTGTTTGATTCAACCTGAAATAAATGTTTTCATCAACTAACTTGAAAAAGTTTCATTTGGAATCAAAATGTTGGTCGACTCAAAATAAAATTATTATTTTTTAGTTTTTCATTCTAATTTTGGCCTTTCAGGTGTTTCCCACCCTTTATGTGTGTGTGTGTGTGTGTGTGTGTGTGTGTGTGTGTGTGTGTGTGTGTTATAAACTGGGCAGATTTAAAACTGAAACACTGTTTTGAATGAAAAAATCTAAACAAAACGTTTTAAAACAAAAGAGTCGAAATAAAAAATGTCACCTTTTTTGGAAACAATTTCCAGTTGAAACTATTCATCGAATTCAAATTCGGCAAATGTTTCGGACCCTGAAAAATGCATTTTTCAGCAAAAAACAAAGCAAAAGAATTGCTTTATTCACTAACAAAATTTCACCCTGTACTATTCAGGACCCATCTTTGAATTTCCTGATTCAAACATTTGCCCACGGTAGTGCAGTGTTCTTTATTTAGCATGCGTTTTCAGAAGTGACTGTGTTTTCAGAAAGCTGCTGGGTGATGGTTAGTGGCCTGTGAGATACAGGAGTTAAGACTTGATGTTGATCTCTTCTGACCTTAAACTCTGTAGGCCCGTCTTACTGCGTGGCAAGCCAGGCATGTGACTCTAGAGCACACCAGCTTGCCGTGCAATAACTCATCCTTTGCACGTTGCTACAGTGCAGTGAAAGTCCCAGAGTGTGGCTTAGTTCGCATGGAAATTGGTGTGCTATAGATTCACATGCCTGGCTTCCCACCCAGCAAATCACCATGTAGATTAGCCCTGGCATGTCTACACAGGGACACTCAGGAAAATTAATCTGAACTAACTAAAGGTGTGAATTTACAGTGGATTCGTGAAACCACATTAAACTCCTCTGTGGACACTCATTTGGAAATAAACGGCCTTAATTTGATTTAGTTTAATTCACTTGCAGAGTGAACTAAAACAGGCCTCCTCTCCACTGGGACATCAGCTAAAATTACCAGTTGATCTGCTTCTGGAAGCACAGGTGTTGACAAGGTGCTGGTGGCTGCAGGCATATTAAACAATGGTTTGTGTACAATTGCTCTGAGCAGGGTTAAACAACGCTGCCTGCAACATCCTGGCAGAGGCCAGAGGCCCTGCATATGCTAATAACACACTGGAGCTAAGGTGGCAGTAGCAATCAAAATACATCAATTCAAATACATCAAAGAATCCTTATGTGAATACCGACACAGTTTGTGCTCCTGCCTGACGGGATTACAAATTGCATTACCTCCGCTGTCAACTGCGTTCCTGGGGAGGGGGCTCATCGAGAGAACATCGTCCACCAGCACGATGGTTTAATCCTAATCCCTCTCCACAGTGATCATAGAAACCATGATCTGTAACCACATGAGCTGATGGGACGCATAGTCCTGCTGCCAATGATGTACAGGGCCTCAGCATTCCACACTCCACATGGGATACTGCAGGGCAGGCGTAGCAATGGCCATTCAAGCTTTACATCCCTTTTTCAGCTGCTGATAGCTTTATCAGAGTTTTCCTGTGGGGTTATTTCTCAGAAGCAATTTATTTTCTTTTGGGGGGGCGGGGGGAGTGTTTAAAGAAAATCCACTGAGCTCTTTGAGTTACAGGAACATGAAAACACACAGGTTAACAATTTCTCAGTCCTGTCTGCTCTTGGCTAGCTGACAAATAGCTTTGTGTTCCCATGTCACAAGTGGCATGTTCATAGCCCGCCGAGAGGAACAGGAGCTTTGCTGAGTGTGGGGACCATGATTCTTTAGCCAGTTCAAAGTGAGTCACGTTCCCATGTTGCACACAGACAGTGCGTAACTCTTCCGAGCAAAATAAACTGGCATCATTCTAGCACACAGACAGTTGCATACATGTGTGTGAATGTGCAACAACACATGAGTGTGCAAAGGACAAGTGAGCCAACAGATGATATGAGTGTATAAATAGAGGAGTGTGAGTGCACACACTGAAATAACACAGCAAATGTTTATTTCAATGATTAGAACGTTCAAATGAACGCCTTTTGCTGGCGGTCTGACGATACATGGACATTCCATGAGCTATCTAGTGGTCTTTCAGGAAGTGTCTAGACACAGGTCAGGGACATCCAAATGGTGTGCCCTGAAATCAATGAAAGTTGCACCCATTTATATCCAGGCTGAATTTGACCCAGTAACTATTATTTGAGAAATAGCATTTGATCACAATCGAAAACCATACTGTAATGCATCAGTGGGCAGAGTTAAGGGTTAGTGAGAATTCAACCTTAGCTGAGCACATACTGACTTCCGTGCTTCTTTGTGCTATCATAATGTTGCACCAGTGTCGCCTCTGTATAGGCTGCACAGAGTGAGGACAATACCATACCAAGTATCTCTCTGATGACAACAGGCTGTTCCAGGACAGCTGGAACACTCATGCCCCCAGCATTCACTGCCTTCACGCGAATCTGAAGTCTATCTCCGGATGTCAGGTTGCGGATCGTGAACCAGGTAGAAAGAAAGAGTTCTTTGTTAGCAGCTACCCAGTCTTCAGCTGGAGCAAACAAACAAAAGATCTTCCTTAATCAGACAGCAGGTTACAAGCGGAAAAAAGCTAACTGCCAAATAAAGTAAATGACGGAAGTTAAATGGATTCTGACAATGTTCATAGGCCCAATGTGGGACCAGTTTTGTGGCAGTGCAATGCACCTGTCTACAAAATCTAATTCTCTCCATACGGGAGTTTCCCAAAACTACTTCAATGCACCTGTGCCACCGTTCAAATCCCTAGCTAGCAAGTTGTCAATTTCATTCCCCACAGAATGCAACCCAAAAGACCTCTGTGCAGCCTCCTCCATCCGCAGCAGAGCTGGTTAAAGAGTGAGTAATGCTGGTTTGGTGAGTTTTAATCAGACTTGCAGTGGGACTCTGCTTACTTGATTCAGGCAAAGACAGCAGAAAGTTATAACGGTCAGGTTATCCAGTCAGGGAATAGAAACAATGCCATGTGGCTAGAGGTGACCATTTGCACAGTGTGACTATGGAACGGTGAATACCAGATACTCGAAGGAGTGCTCATGCAGGCTGAAATTTACTCACACAAAATATCCATCAAACAATCTGGAACAGCAGACAACTTTCAAACAGGAAAAAGGGGCAAAACTCACTGAATAAATTGCTCGTTCTGAACTGTTCACCCAGCGCTCGGCCTCAGTAAACCAACACTCACCAGCCCCCTTGGATCCACCAACCAACCAGGGCTTGTTAGCCATCCCCACCAGCCAGCTCATTCGTATTTATCAACCTCTCAGAAACAAAACTAGTGTCCCATCCAGTGTCCAAATGGGGCACAGCCTGCAGAAGGGAAATGGCCCACAAGTGAGGAACTTTACACATTCAGGTGCTGCACAGAATCTAGTGCATTGCTGCTTCCCCCTCGGGACCGTACAGCTGCGAGCCTCAGGCTCCATCCTGCTCCACTTTGTACGTTCCCACTGCACCTCTGGTGAGTCAGTAGCGTAGCAGGCAACACCACAAGTTGCTGGTGAGTTGACAGCCACATAGCAGGGCTTGTCATCCACCCTAACATACCAATCTTCATGCCCTGGCCTCCCCAAGCCAACTCATTGGGGCTCCCTGACCAGGGCTTGACAGCTGCACCAAAACAAGCAATAGGCTAGGACTCCTCTACCATCCGCTAAACACTAACTAGGGCTTGCTGGCCAACCTCAGCCAGAGCTAATCAGCTGCCTTCAACCAGCCACAGCTTGGGAGCACAATACCTCTAACATGCTAGACAGCCAAGGCTTGGGAGCCTCCAAAAGTCAATCAAAGTAAGGACTGCCAGCCATGCCATCCAACCAGAAACATCCATGCCTTGGAAGAAGTCCTCAAGACCCACCGGTCCGTCCCCCCCAAAGCAGCCCCCCAGAGCTAGCTTGCCTCAGCACCCAAACAAGCGAAGGTCAAAAGCCCTCCCTTCCACCCCCAGCCACCAGCAAGGTTTGTGCATCAGCCAAAACTTTCCAACCAACCAAAACTCTCATGCCGGCCCCAACCAACCAACAGCCCAGATCCAACCAGCTAGCCAGGGCACAACAGCTACCCACTGCCAGATGGCCAGGGCTCCCTTACCAACTAACCAGGCCCTATACAATCAAGGATCATAGCAGACTGGATATTAGCCCAGCTCTCTCCAAACAGGTGCTTGGTTTAGCACCAGACGTGGGACTGTCAGGTTGTGAAGCACTTTTTCCTCCTTCACTACACAGTTCAGTGTTAGGTGCTGGTGGCAATGTAACCTACATTAAGGCAGCTTCCCATCCTACCAAGGCTCATGGGTTACCCCAAGCCAGCCAGTGCCCCTAAACCTCTCCGGGGCTAGCACTCTGCCCCAAACCCACCAACCAGGGTCTGCGGCAACCAGACATCATGGACCCCCACTATCCAACTGAACAACCAAAGGTTCACATAGCATCCTGCTCACACAACCCTGCCAGGCTCATGAACCGCCCCACACATCCAGCTAATGTTAATCTCCCACCAACAAACCCAGCCAGAGCTCCCCAGCATCCTCCAAAACTCAACGCACCAACAAATGCAAATAGGGCATCCCCAACCACCAGTCTGAAAAACACAATGGAGCAAATCCTTCCACCAGCCAAGGATCAGCCCCAAAGAATCAGCCAGCCGACGCCAATGAGAACTTGCCAAATGCCACCAGCCAATAAGGTCTCCTTCCCTAGGCTGCCCTATTCCATCAACCAGCAAAGCAACCAGTGGGCTAATCAGAGACCATCAACTTGCCAACCAGAGCCTGCCAGCTGCCACCAGCCCGCCAAGTTTCACTAGCCTAGTCCAATCCAGTTTGCCACCATCCAGCTCATCACCAGTCCTCAACCCAGGAACCAACGCCTACAGCTTCAGCCAAGCATAACTTGCCAGCTCTCCCCAATCCTCTCTTCCTATTCCTTACATTTCCTTTCAGATCCATGAGGATTAAATATTTCCCCTCTCTCTGCCTATCTCCACCCCCTCACCAATCATCCTGAGTCTGAAGCCAAAATATATTGCACCTGCTGATCAAACATAACGCCAACATGTTCAAAATTCAGTGCCTCAAATTAGGGATCTATGTCTATATATAGGCACCTAAATATATGAACTGCTTTTCAGAGGCACTGAACAGCCACAATACCTGCTGATTTCAACAGACCACTGAAAATCAGGTCATTTATTTAGGAGACAAAATAGAGACACAGACCTATATCCTCAAAAGGATTTAGGCACCTAATGTCCATTGAAATCAATGGGAATTAGGTGCCTAAATACCTTTGCGGATCTGGGCCACAGGGCCCTGAAGTGAGGTACACAAGTTTGAAAATTCGGGACTGACCTTCTTAGTGCCCCTCCGTTTAGCCCTAGCCTCCCACCCCCTGCTGTTCCTCTGCAAACTTTTTCCTCCTCCTGATGTTTTTACAGCTTTCTTGCATCCAGATCTACATTCATATGTAGTGATTCAAATGTTCAGAGACTCCAACATAGGACAAGGAACCACCCTGCTGTTCCCACCGCTGTCTCTTGACTCCAGTATGCAGCTCAGGAAGAGAGACTTGGCTTCATAGATTTACAGATTCCAAGGCCAGAAGGGACTGCTGTGATCATCCAGTCTGACCTCTGATATAACACAGGCCAGAGACCTGCCCCAATATAATTCCTAGAGCAGAACTTTTAGAAAGACATCCTATCATGATTTTAAAATGGTCAGCCATGCAGAATCCACCACGACCTTCAGTAAATTGTCCCAATGGTTATTTACCCTTGCCATTAAAACTATACACCTAATTTCCAGATTGAATTTGTCTAGCTTCAACCTCCAGCCATTGGATCATGTTAGACCTTCCTCTGCTAGACTGAAGAGCCCATTATTAAAAATATGTTCCCCGTGTAGCTACTTATCGACATAATCAAGTCTCTTTATCCCATGGGAGCAATGCTTCCACTACCGGTTGTCACTGGAGATTAAACCTGTGGCCTTCAGCACCAAAAGCATGGCCCTCTTCCCGTTGAGTTATTGGCGTCAACCCACTATCTGGCACCAATAGTAAGCTCCTATCCTCTATAGAGTGCTGGCCAACTTTTATTTATTTGGAACTTTCAAAGAAAAAAGAAATTTTACACAAAAATGTTTTGCTGGTTTTCAACCAGCTCCTCCCCTGTGTGGCCTGTCCATGAGTCAGGGACATGACACACTCAGCCAGTGTGTCACACAATCTTCCCCATTAACATACAGCTCTTCATGCTTATAAAGGAGTAAAGCTCAAGCCTACTTCCATCTCTGCAGCACTCCACCAGGTATCCATCCAGGCCAGTGGAGCCTGCCTGCTCTGGGGCTTTCCATGTCAGGGACACCGAGTTATCATTCACGTCCTCCACTGCCAGGTGCAACGGGCAGCTGGGTGGCTCTGTAATAAACACAGACATGTTAGAAAGACACAGAACCCCCATTGACACAACCCCTCCGGCTTGGCCTGTTCACTACACACAGCTTCTCAATGCATTCCCCTAGTGCCTAACACACTCCCACCTCAGCCTCCCAACACCCCCACGGGACTCCCACCCCAGCCTCCCCCTCCCACCCCATCCACTCAGAGATACCCACCCCAGCCTCCCCCATCCATCCCCAGCCACCCACCACAGCCTCCCCCACCCACCACCCACAAGACACCCACCCCAGCCTCCCCTGCCCAACCCCCCAAGACACCCACCCCAGCCTCCCCCCGACAAGCCCCAGCCACCTACCCCAGCCTCCCCTGGCCCCCCATCCACCCATGGACACCCACCCTAGCCTCCCCTGCCCACACCCTGTGACATCCACCCCAGGCTCCCCTGCCCACCCCCCTGAGACACCCACCCCAGCCTCCTCCATCCAACCCCAGCCACCCATCCCAGCCTCCCCTGGCCCCCCATCCACCCATGGACACTCACCCCAGCCTCCCTCACCCACCCCCCACAAGACACTGAGACACCCACCCCAGCCTCCCCTGGCCCCTCATCCACCCATGGACACCCACCTCAGCCTTCCCCACCCAACCCCCACAAGACACCCACCCCAGCCTCCCCTGCCCACCCTCCGAGACACCCACCCCAGCCTCCCCCATCCAACCCCAGTCACCCACCCCAGCCTCCCCTGGCCCCTCATCCACCCATAGACACCCACCTCAGCCTTCCCCACCCAACCCCCACAAGACACCCACCCCAGCTTCCCCTGCCCACCCTCCGAGACATCCACCCCAGCCTCCCTCGCCCACCCCGCACAAGACACTCACCCCAGCCTCCCTTGCCCACCCCCATCCACCCAAATACACCCACCCCAGTTTCCCCTGCCCAACCCATTCCCTCCTAAATGCATCCACCAGCCTCCCCATGACCCAAAACTCACCCCATTCCCCTCTGCCCACCCCAGCCCTCCAATAACCCACCTCAGCCCCCTTGCCCACACCCATGCACCCAGACACACACATTCCAGCCTCCCCTGCTCATCCCAGCCTCCCAATACACCCCCAGCCTCTTCATCCACCCCCATCTCCCAGTACACCCCCCCCCCAGCCTACACTGCCCACGCCCCTACTCCCGGATACCTATCAATGTAAGAGGGGCCATACCAGGTCAGACCAATGGTCTGTCTAGCCCAGTATCCTGTCTCTGACAGACAGGGCCAGGTACTTCAAAGGGAATGAGCAGAACAGGGCAATTAATGAGTGACCCATCCCCTGCTGTCCAGTCGGAGGTTTTGGGACACCCAGAGCATGGAGTGTGTCCCTGACAATCTTGGCTAATAGCCATGGATGGACCTGTCCCCCATTGAATTATCTAATTCCTTTGGAACCCTGTCATACTTTTGGGCACCTCAGCCTCCCACTGCCTACCCCATCCCCTAAATACATCCCCTCCCCCTGCCAGCCTAACCGCCACCCCTCTATACACTCCCAGCAGCCCCCTGCCCAACCCATCCCCTAAAAATACCCTCCCCCACCGGCCAGACTAACCCTCTCCCCTCTTTATACCCCCCAGTCTCCCTCTGCCCACCCCATCCCCCTAAATACATCCCTCCCTCCACCAGCCTAACCTCCTCCCCTCTTTGCACCCCCTGCCCACCCTATCCCCTAAATACAACCCTCCCCCACCAGACTAACCCCTCCCCTCTATGCACCCCCAGCCTCCCCCTGCCCACCCCATCCCCCTAAATACACCCTTCCCCCACCAGACTAACCCCCTCCCCTCTTTGCACCCCCTGCCCACCCCATCCCCTAAATACAACCCTCCCCCACCAGACTAACCCCTCCCCTCTATGCACCCCCAGCCTCCCCCTGCCCACCCCATCCCCCTAAATACACCCCTCCCCCACCAGACTAACCCCCTCCCCTCTTTGCACCCCCTGCCCACCCCATCCCCTAAATACACCCCTCCCCCACCAGACTAACCCCCTCCCCTCTATGCACCCCCAGCCTCCCCCTGCCCACCCCGAACCCCGAGGATAGGCTCCCAGGTCCGCCTGGTTCCCCGGCACAGACGCTCCTCTCTGATCAGATCCCTGTTCCCCTCCCCTGCACCTGCTTTAGCCTCCCCGCGCTCCGGAGCACTGGCCGGGGGCTGGGGCTCAGGCGACAGGGCGCCCCCTGCTGGCGAGGCGGGAGCCGCTTCTGCTGCCCGGGTTTCGGCCGGTTCGGCTGCTGGGGTCGCCTGGGCCAGCTCTGGGTCTGGTTCTTTGCCGGGCATGACCGTAAGGTCTGGGGGCTCAGCTCTAGGGGGGAAGAGGGCTCTGCTCCGGATGGGACCGGGTCTCTGCTCCGGATCTGGGGGCACCGCTCCGGGTGGGACCGGGTCTCTGCTCAGGATCTGGGGGCACCGCTCCGGCTGGGACCGGGTCTCTGCTCAGGATCTGGGGGCACCGCTCCGGCTGGGACCGGGTCTCTGCTCAGGATCCGGGGGCACCGCTCCGCCTGGAACCGGGTCTCTGCTCCGGATCCGGGGGCTCCGCTCCGCCTGGAACCGGGTCTCTGCTCCGGATCTGGGGGGCTCCGCTCCGCCGGGAACCGGGTCTCTGCTCCGGATCCGGGGGCTCCGCGCGAGGGGACCGGGTCTCTGCTCCGGATCCGGGGGCTCCGCTCCGCCTGGAACCGGGTCTCTGCTCCGGATCCGGGGGCTCCGCTCCGCCGGGAACCGGGTCTCTGCTCCGGATCCGGGGGCTCCGCGCGAGGGGACCGGGTCTCTGCTCCGGATCCGGGGGCTCCGCTCCGCCTGGAACCGGGTCTCTGCTCCGGATCTGGGGGGCTCCGCTCCGCCTGGAACCGGGTCTCTGCTCCGGATCTGGGGGGCTCCGCTCCGCCGGGAACCGGGTCTCTGCTCCGGATCCGGGGGCTCCGCTCCGCCGGGAACCGGGTCTCTGCTCCGGATCCGGGGGCTCCGCTCCGCCTGGAACCGGGTCTCTGCTCCGGATCCGGGGGCTCCGCTCCGCCGGGAACCGGGTCTCTGCTCCGGATCCGGGGGCTCCGCGCGAGGGGACCGGGTCTGTGAGTCGCTGGAGGCTCTGGAATTTTTATAGGCTCCGGCTGCCACCTGTCACCTCCCCGCAGCCCCCTGCCGCGGGCGGGGGCCGCCGCCAGGAATAGCCGCCCGGGAGCTGCGCGTGCCGGACTCCCCCCCCCGGCCACCCCCCCGGCCCGGAGCTGCGGGGCTCCTGACTCCGCCACCCCGGGACCGGCCCCGTGCGCCGCCGCCCCGCAGCGGGCCCCCAGCGCCCCCAGGGCAGAGCGGGGCGCTCCCCAACCCCGAGGGCCACAGAGTCTCCTAAAGTGAGCCGGCTGTGGGTACTGTTCTCCTGACCCCCATTCCCAGAGTCACCCCCCCACACCCCCACTCCCTGACCCACCCCCCCTCCTACCCTGACCCCCACTTCCTGAGTCACCCCCCGACCTACCCTGTTAAGTATCCTCACACCTTCTTGTCAGCTGTCTAAATGGGCCATCTTGATGATCACTACAAAAGTTTTTTTCTCCTGCTGATAATAGCTCATCTTAATTAATTAGCCTCTCACAGTTTGTATGGCAACTTCCACCTTCTCTGTATAATGACAGGTTTCAGAGTAGCAGCCCTGTTAGTCTGTATTCACAAAAAGAAAAGGAGGACTTGTGACACCTTAGAGACTAATACATTTGTTAGTCTCTAAGGTGCCACAAGTACTCCTTTTCTTCTCTGTATGTATATATATCTATCTATCTTCTTACTATATGTTCCATTCTATGCATCCGATGAAGTGAGCTGTAGCCCATGAAAGCTTATGATCTAATAAATTTGTTAGTCTTTAAGGTGCCACAAGTCCTCCTGTTCTTTTTGGGGATACAGACTAACTCAGCTGCTACTCTGAAACCTGAACTCCATGAATGACTCACCTGTTCCCGCCTGCCACTTCCTGGGTCACTGGCATCCATATTAGTCATCTTGGGTTGCAAACAAGGTGAGCAGGTGCCCCCTCCTTCTCAACAGGGTCTAGTGGACATGGGAGCAGGGGTTACTCAGTCCAGTTGCCTGTGGGCCAAGAGGGGAGGAGGCTTTGTTCTTTTAACAGAAATAAAGTCCACTCAAGTTGTATCAAATTCACCCACAAAGCAAGAATAGCACTGAAGGATTAAGCACTCTTTGCTCTCTCTCTCTCTCTCTCTCTCTCCCCCTCCATTTTTACCACACTCATCTCTGCATGCCAGTGCCTAACAGAACTGTCATCACCACTGTATAAAGACCCCACGTGGTCTCTTTTCCTCCCTACCTTTCCCTGAGGCAACCAGAAAGTTTTCTCCTCTTTCTCCACATTTGTAGTTGTCTACGTTATGGCTGGGGAAAAGTTTTATGGTGTCTGTTTCCACCTTTCTGGGCCAGCTGCAGAGAAAGCTCTGTCCGCTGCCCTGGTGGGCTTTGCCCTGGGGGCGCACGATTTCATAGTCCCTGAGAAACTTGCCTGCCTAGGGAAATCATGGCTGCAGAGAGGCAGGCTTGGGCCAGTTATCTGGAGGGTATTAAAGCCTGAATCTAAGCCACTCTGGGGCACAGGGAGCCACTGCAGTGAGCAGTGTACCAGGATGATGTTCTCGCAGCAGCCCATCTGGCTGAGGAGATGGGCTGCTGCACGCTGGACTAATTAAAGCATTTTTAATGTTGGGGGGCTCATTCCTAGGTGGGGTGAGCTGCAGCAATCCAAGAGGGAGGGCATGAAAGCATAGAACACCACGGCCTAGTCAGCGTCTGCAAGGAGAGGGACAAGCTCTGAGCAGCTGTGCTGAGGAGGAGACATTTTTAGCCACAGTAGTCATCTGAGTATCAACATCAGCAGCACAAGGTCCAGAAGGCCCCAGGCTGCACACTGCTCTGAGCATCTGAAAGCAGACTCAGTAGAGGGCAAAGTTTTAGCGGTGGCCAGATCTTCCGAATGTTTCCCTCTTCAGTCACCAGGTTTAGTTTCAGCCAACCGCCAACCATCCAGGTGCCAGTATCAGCCAGGCACTGGGCCTGCTGAGAGATAGGAGCATTCACAGTGGCAGACGTAAATGATATGTTAAATGACGTGTAATCTGCATGTTGCCGGCACTTGAGATTCAGTCCCTGAGTCCTGCAAAACCCGCCAGGACGATACTTTTATGGGGAGCCAGAACAGCATCTGCTGGCACTTCCAGTATTTCCAGTATTTGCATTCTCCAGCACAGCGCTCACCTGCCAATGTGTCCGTGATATCTCATGATCCCCCCATGGCCTCGTGGAGGTGTTAAACAGGATGAGGAAAAGAACAGAACCAGGTGGAACTCCACAAGGTATTCACTATTCTTTAGGAACTGCAGAAAGAAAGGGTTGGGCCCATCTTGGCACTTTTCTGTTAACTCCTGCTTTAGCTTCATGCCAGGAGAGTAATTGATGATGATCATTAGCATCCAAAACCACCGAGAGATCCACTAATATGGATATGGACATTCTGACCATAGTCCAGCGTCATTCTCCTTCTGTCCATTCAGCAGCATGGCCAGCATTATTTTCATTCCACACCCCAGCCCGGAGGGATCTAGAACACAGGTGTAGTTGTAAATGACTCTTTACTGGTTTTTAAATTACTATATTCAAAAGTAAAAGGATACCAGGCAGTAGCAGGTAATGTCTGTTAAATCAAGAGATGGCTTCTTGGGTACCAGCTGGATACCACATGCACAGTCCCCTCTGAAAAGGGGTATTGACAATATCTGTTAGTAGTAGTCCTAGCGGTTGTCAAGTCACTTTCACAAGCTAGGAAGGAAGTGGGTCTGAGGCCTAGATAGATCCTTTACGGTATTTAGGCTCATAAGGTCCATTGAGGCTCTGGGCCTGACTCAGATTTCCCTCAGCATTTCTGCTATTTTTTGCTGTGTTAGATGCAGGCGTGGGTTTAGCCTGGGTTCCTTTCCACCCCCAGAAACCAAGGGTGCCAAACTTGAGTGGTGCTGTGACCCCATGCACCAGGTCAGGACGCCGGGTGCAGGGAACTAAGCCTCGACCCAATGGACAGGAGCTGCTGCTGCGGGGTGAGTGAGGAGTGGGCTAGCTCTCCAGACCACCACCACCACCCAGGGCCTCCCCTCCCACCAGGCTGGGATTAGGGTTGCAGTGCTGGGACAGAAGGTGCTGTTGAGAGTGGTTGTTGCCCCTCCCTTGACTACAACTCAAAATCACGTCCAAGAAGAGTGCACCCATGTTTTTTATGGAACACTAGTAATGCACAAGTTAAAAATAAATGTCTTTGCAAAAACTGCAAAAGCACCTAAAACATGTCTGGTTATGCTAAAGAATTGAAAACTCAGAATAAAAAGCAAAAATGTATTTTAACAAAGGGGGGGGGAATAAAGAGTGAAAAAACAGACCATTTTTCTCTCATATGCTGTACCAAAGCACAGCTTGTGTTATAAATGACTCCAGCCATATTATATTGTAAATAAACTAAATTAATCTGTGTATACATTCGGGTTACTAAAAACAAGGGAAATGTAACACCAAACAAACAAACAAACAATATATCCTGTTAACCAACTTAAGCTATTTAAGGGTGCATCCCACAGACTACAAACACAGGAAATATCGGTACACAGTGGAAAAAACCTGCCATGTTGAAAATATTTTTTTAAGTGTGTTATAAATAACAGACTGGTCCACTACACTTCTGCCTACTATACATGGACAAACGAGGATGCAATCAACTATAGAAACATTATAAAAACCACTAGCCGGGCCAGGTCAAACTGTTATTTAAACTGTATATTACTGAGCAAAGTAAGTTCACGCATATACCTGTGGTTTTAAATCTTTCTCACTAAAATATGGCAAAATTTGGTTACTGCGTAAAAATAAATGTATCATTACTGCATATTTCTTGGTTAATTAATATGATAGCATCTTATCAGAAATGAGCACAAAATTCAAGGGCTGGTCAAAAAATTATTTCACAGTCTGGTATCTTTCAAAATACTGGCTACATTTCAAGATGATCTAAATATCTTCTTGAAACAGGGGTAATATATATATATATATAAACTCATGAACTATTTTGACTACCAGGCAATGGAAACCATTTCTAAACTATGGTACTGACGGCCTGGCCACTAAGAAATGGTACACCATTTACAATATGCAATATGCTAAACTGTAAAAGCACAAGTACAAATTAATAAATTATTATCATGGTAGGGAAATTATATGTACCACTTACCATGTAACTTTCATAACCAGCTCATTAAAAAGGAAAAAGGAAAATTGCCCAACCTTATTAACAATAAACAGTTAGCTAATTGATAAAAACTCTAGCTAACTGACAGTGTGTTAAAGCATGTAACCAAATTCCCTTTAAGAACCATTTGAGGTCAGTAATACAACATCCTAATTAAGGCACGTGTTATTCAAAACAATCTTGCTTAGTATCTGGTTCCATGTACACTTCTCTTACGGTATCACTACCAATATTGGATCCTGACACCCAATATTTAATAAATTGGCTACTGTCCATTCAGCAGTATCTACACTGAACTGGAAGGTATTATCTACAAAAACAACTGAATCTACGTCAACTACTGGTGTATCATGCACCAACGCACACCTGATAAGCACCCCACACAGCTTCTTATGCCAGGGATGTTTTTAATATCACAACTCTAGAAAGGCTCAGCACAGTATCACAGACAGAGAAGCCCGACGCTCCTATCTCCTGCCCAGTAAAGCTTACCAAATGGTAAATGTCAGCGGGAAGGGTGACCTGTAACATGAATGGACAGTACTGTGTAGTAACTAATTACAAGAAATGTCACTTGTAATGTCACTACTCCAGATTTCTATTTTACTCCTCATGTACGAGCCTGTGGAACACACTAATAATGCCTATCCCAGTTTTTCAAAACAAATCTGTTATCCGAAGTAAGCTCAATACCAAAACAAAGTTAACATTTACCTACCAATTTTAATGTGTGTATTAATCATTTTAAAACATGATTAGCCAAAAAAGCCACACAGATTATTCACATTAGCAATAACATGCACAAGGCAAAACAGGCCTCGAGTAACTTGGTCCATAGTGGGGATCTCGACATGCTGATTTCTTGCACTTGGATGAAGTTGCGTTTAAGACTTTGCTTGTGTTACAAGGTGGATTAGTTTTAGCTGTGGTAATTATGTATTGCCGCTTACACCGTTTGTTAAAACACTTTAAATTACATATAAAGGGTTCTCACCACTAATTCATATATTAAATTGGCAAAAGTATCACCTTGACTACAACAAACAAGACAACAAGCAGGGGCCTTGTTGAGTAATATATCCTGGCTAACATAAATATATATCAATAATACATATTATCTGCACCATATATATACATATTAGTATACATTAGTATACCAACAACATTAATCAGAAATATTATAACAGTGATATAGCATAAACAGGCCTATATCAAAATCCCGTTCACTTATGCTAAGTATCCAATAACACCTTAGATTTGCTGAAGTAAGCATTTCACTTAAGCAGATAGGAAACTTGTCAAAATCAAGATACATTTGTTCTATGTCTTAGAACAAGCTAGAGAAGGACCTTCATGGATCAATACCAAAACAAAGATCAAAAAAAAAGAGAAGGAAAGATCAGAACAACAAGTTAGGGAATTGGGACAAGCTGATGGATTGAATTTTAGTGATGTGTAAAGAAATGTATAACTTGTAAAATCATATGCATAATACCAGCTAAAATGTGTAACTTGGGGGAGCACACCTTCTGCACAAGGTAAGTGTAATATCCCTGCACAGAATTGCTCTTTGGAGACTGGTATCATATAAACCCATTTTCCTGCACCATATTCACAAACATGACTAACGTTGGTTCTTTCTCTTAAATATATTTCATAACAAACCAATATAGGGTCAAGCAATACAAATCTTGACTGAAAACCGAAACATTTTGAAATATTTCCGTTTTCAGGCATTTAGTTTATTGATGAAAAATTGTAATTTTCTGTGTCTTGTGGACATTTTCCACAAAAATGGTTTAGGAAGAGATTTTTCAGCCAGGCCTAAGAACAATATATACCCATCTCCCAGAGAGGTTGTGAGGCTTCATTAATTATTGCTTGGAAATTGCTTTGAAAGTCTCAGATGAAAGATGCCACCTAACTGATAAGGTATCACTCTAATTCCCAGCACCCTCCGATAGAATCTCTGGAATACATCTTGGAAATTTACCTACCAACTCTGGAATCCCTATTTTCCCTTCATTCAAGAGGGTGGCAAGAGTGGACTAGCGCAGAATGGGGAAAAACTGTTTCCTGCAGTTCAGTTTTTCCCAAGGTGCTTAGGCCCAGATCCTCAAAGGTATTTAGGTGCCCAACTCCCATTGAAACCAATGAGATTCAGGTGCCTTAATACCTCTGAAGACCTGGATCTAGTATTGTGACATTTGTGTTACCTCTCAGTCCATATACAGGTTTGCTTATCACCAGAGCACCTGGATTCCAAATGCATGATTAAGGAGAGCACCAATCCTTTCTTAACGGACCAGAGTCCTCACTTCTCACTCATCGTAGGCCCTTAAAATTTGTCTTCAGAAGCAGTGTATTGAGAGAAGGCTCGTGCGAATGGATGAGTCCTATTGCACCCTATAAGTGGTCAGGCTCATCCAGATTTTTAGCGATAAGAAATTACGCAGCCAAGAATCTTCCCCCAGATCTGGCCTGGGCCCCCAGCACTTTCACTCTGAGGACCATCAGGCATTTAGATCTCTGTTAACCACAGCTGTTGTCTTGGTGCATGGAGATAGAAGCTATCTCTGAGACAGCTGGGCTGTAGTCTGAGGCTCCTGAGATTAAGACCAGCAGCTTGACATGGATCCAGAATTAGACCAGTCATGATGACATTATGTAAATGCAGGAGGACATGCCCTCATGTCATAGAGCAAAGTTGTGACACCAAAAGCCCAAAATAAATTCAGGACTCTTTTCTTGTCCTTGTGGGAGAGGCTTGTGAAAGAAGGGTTGTTCTGAGGGATTAGTAGTAGTTAAACATTGACACTGTGCGTGAAACTTTAAAGTGCGCAGAAGACACAATCCTGCTCTGACGAGTTTAGCTTCAGTCTGCAATACAGAGAAGTCCTCCACAACTTGCACCCGGCGTCTAAATCCAGTGTTCACAATCTCATTAAGGGCAATGGTAGGTGTAACACCTAAGCACGGTTCTGTAGAAATCTGATATTCCCAGATAACTGATGGGAAAGTTCAGAAGATATTTACAGCTTGATATCTTCAGTCTGCACATCTTCAAAGTCACCTCACTCTGATCACTTATTCCCCACTCTGGCTCATGTTTTTTTATAATCAGTGATCAAGTCAGAGCAATACCCATGTAAGCAGGATCTCAGTGAATGATCCTCTGACAGCTAGCTGGGAGGGGGAGAGACTTTAGGTGTGTTTATGTAAATACAGTTTGCTCCTGCTCTGCTTAGATATTCAGCAGATAGAGTGGTGTCAAAGTGATCAACGTTGGCTGATGTTGGGTTACAAATCACTTTAGTACCGAATGCAGGGGTAATGAAATATGGTTACCAATGTTATAATTATTGTAGGAATACAGGGAAGCAGGACTGTGCTTAATCTGTCCCAAATGAGGGGTTTCAGAGTAGCAGCCGTGTTAGTCTGTATTCGCAAAAAGAAAAGGAGTACCCGTGGCACCTTAGAGACTAACAAATTTATTAGAGCATAAGCTTTCGTGAGCTACAGCTCACTTCATCGGATGCATTGAGGGGGTCACCCTCAGTTGAAATACCCTTATTAAGTCAGGGGCTTGAATACCAGAGTCCTGTGCAAATAAGATAGGTGAGAATAAGAGTCCTGTTTAAAGCTGGTTTCACAGTAGCAGCCGTGTTAGTCTGTATCTGTAAAAAGAAAAGGAGTACTTGTGGCACCTTAGAGACTAACAAATTATTTGAGTATAAGCTTTTGTGAGCTACAGCTCACTTCATTGGATGCATGACCTTTCCCCAACTGTTCTTCTGGAACTGGTTTAACATGTTTCCTACTTCTCTTTTTTCCCCCCACCACTTCTTCAAAAAAAGAGCTAAACAAGCTTTATTAGCAAAAAGAAAAAGAGTACTTGTGGCATCTTAGAGACTAACAAATTTATTAGAGCATAAGCTTTCGTGAGCTACAGCTCACTTCATCGGATGCACGAAAGCTTATGCTCTAATAAATTTGTTAGTCTCTAAGGTGCCACAAGTACTCCTTTTCTTTTTGCGAATACAGACTAACACAGCTGCTACTCTGAAACCAGGCTTTATTAGGAATCTCTTTGTATTTTATATGCTCAATCTGCACTAAAACCAGGTGTGGTAGGACTATGTTTCTGCCATGCTAAGAGCTAAAAATCACTGATAGCTGAAATCACTCAAGATGGGGCAGGGTTTCTGCCCAGCCTGCAAAGAGCTGGAAATCACTAAGGACATGGCTACACTGGAAACTTCAAAGCGCTGTCACAGGAGCGCTTTGAAGTGTGAGTGTGGTCGCACGAGCGCTGGGAGAGCTCTTCCCACTCTTCTGGTAATCCACCTCCACGAGGGGATTAGCTCTGAGCACTGGGGAGCCTGTCCACACTGGCATTTTAAAGTGCTCTGACTTGCTGCACTCAGGGGGGTGATTTTTCACAGCCCTAAGCCAGCAAGTTAGAGTGCTATGAAATGTAAGTGTAGCCAAGCTCTGAGAGACTGATGTCCAGAGGTCACAGCAAAGACAAAGCAGGTAGTAGCAGAAGGTGACTGACAATCGGCAGGCGAATGAGTGGCTGGTGAGGCGGTACAGTGGGCGGTTGGTGGGGTGGCCAGGTGGTACAGTGAGTAGCTGCAAGGCCCAGTGAGTGGCCAGCAGGGCAGCTGCCAGAGAGGGGCGGCAAGCGAGTGCCTGAGCAGTGGAGCAAGTAAGGTGCCTCCTTACCTTCACCCAGGGTAGGAGGTGAACTCTGTAGATGCACCTCTGAATTCTGGGTCTGCACTGGCCAAGGACAGCAACTGTGAGTGGGGTGCAGAGAAGGGACGGGCACGTTAAAGGGACTTTTGGGTTACTGGACTCAAGAACCTGAGGGGAAAAGGACACTGCCCAACTTACTTGGGGGTGGGTCTGTTGCTCATGGTTTATGTTTATGAACCCTGTTTGCGGTGTTTTCCCAAATTAACACTGAGTTACTTCCCGCCTTTTATTAAAAGTTTATTTTCTCCACTCAGACTCTGTGCTTGTGAGGGGGGAAGTACGGCCTCTCAGAGGTGCCCAGGGGTGGTGTGTAATTTTCCCAGGTTACTGGATGAGGGCTCAAGCCAGATCTGTGTTGTATCAATGGCAAAGAACCCTGAGATATTGAACCCGGTCCTGGTTGCTGCTGGCTCCGCCTGGCAGAAGGGTTACACGTATATGGAGAGATGATGGGGAAAGAGAAGGCTCACAGATCCTGACAGCAAATGTCACTCCAGAGAAGCCCATTAAAGGCAAACAAAGTGCCTGTCATTTCATGTTTCCCTGGGCTCTCAGAAGAGGCATTTCCCATCTTAGCATCATCAGGATATTCACAGCAGGCTGAGTCAAATCCCTTGGATACACAGCAGGTGGACTTGGACACAGAGAAGCTTCCCATTTTGCGTGTCACACACAGACATTTACCTCACTCGTAAGCAATGATGGCAGGCGGGACCTCTTGAGAGTGGGCAATGAATCAGGTTCCACCTGACGTTTGTCCCTCTCTGTTGTACCCTATTCTTCAGCACCTCGGTAGTGCAGTGCACCGGGTCCGCTCTCAGCATTCGTTCATCTGAGACAGTCTTTGGTTTTGTTTAGTTCTATAATTTTATTAATATTTCCTTTATTTCTGAACAGTGCATCCAATCAAAAATAAGGACACATTTCACATGCTCAGTGTGGGATCTCCAAGCTCCTTTGTACACTGGCTCCGACAGTTGCTATGAGTCCTTCTGCCAGCAGATGGAGACTAGGGGGAAAAAAGTCCTACATTTTCAAAAGTGACTTATTTTGGGTTCCCAATTTAAGGGACCTGAAAGGAGCCTGATTTTCAGAGAGAGAAAGAGAGGGTGCTCGGCCCCTTCTGATAATCAGAATTAGGGGCCTTGAATGAGGTACCCAAAATCACCAGTCACTTTTGCAGAGCTGTTTGAGGTGAGCCCTGGATAAAGCTCCCAATCTGAGGTTTCCAGAGCCCTAAAAACAAAACACATCTTTTCATTTCTGGAATTGGCAACTTCAGGTAGAAATGGCCCCAAGATCCACCCACACAACAGAACAACTAGCACCTGGGCTGGCATGTTAAGAGAATTAGAGAAAACAGTTCAGTGGACTTTTATTCCCAGCATCCCAGTGGGATGAATGCCAATTTAGCCGACACTAGTGGGACATACTATACACACTGCCCAGTTGGTTATACTGGCACAGACTGTGGTGCCTTCAAAAATCAGATCAGCTCCTAAGCTGGAGCAAGTCGGAAACTTTCTGACAAAACAATTTAGCTGGAAAATGCCGATTTGTCGAACCCAAAATGTTTTGTGGAAATATCTTGAGTGTGAACCCTGCCTGGTTTCCAGGGTAGCCTGGCCTTCCAGGGTCCATAGCTCAGGGGCAGCCCACCTGGTGGACTCCCCAAGGATGGTGGGAATCCCCAGGTTTCCAGGTTCCCTGCTACAGAGCCAGGAAACCCTAAGAATCCTGGCCATTCAGTGCCTGGCAGCAGTGACAACTGACAAGACTCATCTCTATTTCATTCAGAAGCTGTCAGGCTCTGCATTTTTTGTTTCAGAAACACCAGGGGTCGGTGTTTCACAAATGAAAACTTTTCAGCATTTCCAGTTCACAGGAAATTTAAAGAATGTTGATTTCAGTCCAAACTGGAATGAACCCAAATTTCAAAATGTTGAGATTTCCCACAAACTGGAAATTCCAAGTTTCTGCCAGCTCTATCCAAACAGATATAGGTAGGGGACTGTAACATCCTGGGAATATCCACTCTCAAATCCTGGCCTGGCCTTTGCACAAATGAAGAAGAAATGCCCACTGATGAATCTAGCCCAGGTTTATAGTGGAGGATGGGGAGTTTTAGTGATTGCTGGGCAGATGCACATGTATCTAAGATGATATTTATTGATAAATCAAAGCAAATGTTTATTAATGTCGTATCCTTGCCTTAGGCCACACCGCATACAAAATAAAAACATGCTTTAGAATCAGCTCAGTAAAATGGATACACAGGTTTTTAAAAGACAAAACTTAAAAACACAGGATTAATCCTGTTCCCAAAATCAGTTACACCTTCACAATCACCCTGCCTGATGATACACAGTGTGAAAGAGGCACATGATGAGCTATGAAGAAATGAGAAAGACACGTTCGGTGAGGAAATACCTTTTATTGGGCCAACTTCTGTTGGTGGAAGGGACAAGCTTTTGAGCTTCACAGAGCTCTTCTTCAGGCAACATAATGTAATTTTAACTCTGGTTATTTAGTTTTGTATATTTACTGATAAAGGAATTGACTATGTAGTTCCTCCAGCACTGAATTTTACTGCACTAGGGAGGGTTTTCAAAAAGTTCCTAAGGGAGTGTGGTACCCAGCTCTTCTTGAAAGTGAGTGGGAAATTGAGCTCCTGACACCCTAACTCCAAAGGCTTCCCGTAAGGTCCTTCCTAGTGAAAGTGACATCTTCATACACTGCCTGTAGTGTTTGGCTCTATGACAGTTCCTCTCAGTCTCTGGCCTGCCCTCCTGATATAGGCGAGGCTTTCAAGCCTGAAATAGCAGCTGCGGGCTCCAATAGCTGCTTGCTGAGCCAGTTGCTCTGCTGTACTATATCAGCAAAGAATTTAGCCCCTTGTTCTCAGAGCAGTTCCTATTTGGCTGCTGAGATGGGTCAGTGTTGGCTGCTCCAGGTGTTTTTCACTGTCAGTGACTGTGTGTGCATGTGCGTATGTTCATGATTGTGACCATTTGACCTCCTGCATAACACTGCCCAGAGGACCTCATCCAGGTATTTCAGCATCCAGCCCATAACTCATGGCTGAGCTAGAGCAGAGCTTTTAAACAACTATCTTGGCCTGGATTTTTAAAGGTATTTAGACCCGTAATTCCAATTTAAATCATGGGAGTTAGGAGTCTAAGTACCTTTGAAAGTCTGGCTCTAGTCTTGATTTAGACTCCAAGCAATGGAGAATCCATCACACCCCTTGGTTGTTCCCTTGGTTAATTACTCACTGTTACAAATTTGCACTTTATTTCTGGTAGGAATTTGTCTCACTTCAGTTTCCAGCCATTGGATCCCGTTAACGATATTTCTGTCTACACAGGAACACTGTCAGTGATACATCTGGATGTCTTCAAGACATAGCGAGCTTCCTTGGTATGGTTCCTCCTGGGGACTGAGCTTGCTGGGTAGTCCCAACAGATGATGTTGGTGTGGATGGGACAGCTGTTAGCGCAGCAGGTGGCCAGCCTCTATCTCTTTGAACTCTGCCCTTAAAGTGACAAATACATTTCTGGTGGTGTTACAAGAAGAAGGAGGAGGAGCAGATGAGTCCTTCAGATGAGGACTCTGAAGACAGAGAGAACCTATCATTTCCCCTTAAGGAGCTGAGCTGCTCCCTAGTGCCCAAGGCCAGATCTGAAGAAGCAGACACAGCAACACTGGTCCAGTCCTAGCTGGAAGGATCAATGCAACAGTATCAGCAACCACGCATCCAAGAGCCGTAGAGCCCTTAGCCATTGCCCTCAAGTCTAAACACTTACTTGGCAATGACCCATCCTCATATCCATGGTGCTTCTTTGCAAGCTGTTCCAAGCAATAAGTCCAAGGGGAAAGGAAGGTACAAGGATACTCACTAGACACTGGAGTTCTCCCTCCACGGGTCATGTGCTCCTGAGTCTCTTAAGCAATTTGAAAAATCCCAGCCTGGATATTATTGCTTCTGCAGAGCAATTTGCAATGGCTGTTGGATCTCAGCCCAATCCCCAAGCTGTACAACCGTCATGAGACTCGTCCTGTGAACTGCCGACCAACCGCGGCTGTGCAGGGGGCCAGACACAAAGCCCCTCTCTGCTACCCTCCCCTTTTAACTATTAAAACACTCCAAAGAAACAGAGGAGGCTGCAGAAACAAGGAGAAGCCCAGATAGAGTAAATCACCCTCTCTTCTCCACCAGGAAATCTCCTCTGCAGGGCCTTGTGGTAGGGGATTTGTAAACAGCAGACTATCCCGGGGAAAGGCTGAGGACAGCTAATTAGAGACCTCTTGAACTGGGGCAACGATATCTGGAATGCTCAGGGTCAATCAACCAGAGACTGGTTCCTGGTGGATCCCCAGGCACCTCATCCTGGTTTGGAAGGGATGTGGGGATGGAGAGCTCTTCCCCCATGAGTGGGCGGGATGCTCAGAAAGAGGGTGATTTGATTGGACTGTATACCCTGGGGTGTTACTAATCTGCATCTCCTCTCAACCTCATGCTCTCGCTCTCTCTCTCTCTCTCTTTTGGGAATCTACCCAGTAACCCACTTCATGGGCAGTGCATAGGATTCACTGGGTGTAATTATGTTACACTGGGAACGTAGGAGTTGCCAGGTTGGGAGTATATCTAGCACAGGCTCCTGTCTCTGCCAGCAGCCAGCTCCATCTGCTTCAGGGGAAGGTGCAAGAAACCCCCTATTGCAGAACAATGGACTATGCCCCTAAGGGGAGCTCCTTCCTTTCAGTCAGTGCTTGACTCACGCTGCAAAAGGAATTCACCTCCAAACAGGGGCAAGGGATGTGACCCATGATGGAGAAGGATAAACCAAAACCTTCACTGAGATACAAGGCCTCATTTTTAGCAACTGCATGAGCAATGTGTTACACACAGGTCTAGAGCTTCTTGGCCAGCAGAGCTGGGCTTGGCATGGGCCCAAGGGAAGCAAAGGTAGCTTTAAGACTCCTTTGGCCACAGAAGAATGGTGCCCATGGCTCCAAGGGGTCGCAGACAGATGTTGCCATGTCCCAGCCATGCCCTCTTTGCCTGGATGCATGGGGCAGGGGCTGTAGGAGCAACTCTAGTGCCTCTGTGCCGCCAGAAGATTCACTTGCCACGGAGGAATCCTTTGCTCCCTCTGTCTCCTGGATCTACAGATCTACTCAGAATTTGCCTGTTCAATTAGGGCAGTTCAGTTGGGGATGAACTGAGGATGAGCAGATGGGGATAGTATCTCCCATACTGTCACTGCTGGGGCTGAGCATTGATAGTATGGGAAATGTGGGTAAAAGCAGAGAGCAACACCACTCCTGTCTGATGTGAAACCCAGACTGAACAGGCAACATTCTGCTCTGGGAGAAAGACTGATTCACATCACTGGAGGGAAGAAGAACTGGTCCAATCTGAGGGCAGCCTCATTAACCCAGGGGGCTATGGACCAGGCACGGAACTACTGAATCACTGGATTCAGCTACGAATGATTAGATCCCGGCTGCTTTGACCAGTGTCAGGGAAAAACGTGGGGAGAACTGCCTTTTCTTTCCTGGTTTTCAGTGCGTTTGGGGAGTTGTCACCAGTGGCCTATCAAATGGACTGTCCTTCATGCCAATTAAAGCAAATGGAGAGATTTGGGGGTGGATATTTCTGACGATTGGTTAATGCTTTCTTTGGGAGAACAGGGACAGCAAGTGGGGATTAAACCCTGGCTCAATATACAGATCTGGCAGTGAACAGACTTTGCCCGCATCACCTTGGGCTGAAAGTCCCTGTCTGGGGAAGATTGCTGGGAAGTGGAGATCCAGCTACACTTAGAGATCCCAGATTTATTTTGGTCCATCTTCCCCTGAAGCCCTACAGAGAAACAGCAGTGGGAGAGGAAGTAGGGGCGGCCATTTCCCACTGTCTTTTACCCTTCTGTACGCTGCCACCTCTGTTACACACACTCGTACACACAGTGTGCATGCAGGTGTCTTTTTGCATATAGTTATTTAGAGGGAAACTAACAGTCAAAGTAGCTACATGATCTTAGAGTGGTAGTGCATGTCCACACACACCTGCCCCAGCCCTACCCCTTGGCTGATGATAGCACCCAGGTCTGTGTGCCTATAGCTCAGACTGACAAGGTAGGTGAGGGAATATCTTTTATTGGACCAGCTTCTGTCGGTGAGAGACACAAGCTTTTCAGTTTACACAGAGTTCTTCTCTGGGTGTGTGTAAGCTGGAAAGCTTGTCTCTCTCACCAGCAGAAGTTGGTCCCCTAAAAGATCTCACCTCACCCACCTCGTCTCTCTGATCTCCTGGGACCGACACAGCGACTGTGACCCTGCATCCAACCACGTAGTTCAGACTGTGAGCTCTGCCTGGCTCTGAGCACACTTCTGGGGGCTTGATGAACAGGTGTCTCTATCAGCTGGGGAGGAAGCAGAGGCTGTGTGGATACAGATGACCCGTGATCTCTTTCTAGAGATGGACAAGAGCGAGGTGGCCACCCTGACACCGCAGGGTCTGTCATGGCTTTTGATACAACTGACCCTGCTGTGCCACTTCCTGACCTGGGGGTTGGAGGAATGGATCTGTAGGAGGTTTGCGCCTCCTTGTTTGTGAAATTCCAGCTTCCCCCTCAGAGTCCTGCAGGCCTCCAGGTTATACCCCCTCCCAGTCAATGTGGGAGAAGGCTTCCGCAAGGAGTCGAGGATACTCTGCTGTCACCGGACCCAGAGATCCCAGGGACTGTGTCTGTCTGAGCCAGGGATCTATAGACTCTTAAACTGGCACTGACTTCACCCCTACAAGCCGGACGTAGAACTTGACAGATGCAGTTATTATCCAGACTACAAAGCTCACTGGGGAGCAGGGTGCCGGAGGCAGGAAGAGATCTGCCGAATTAGGCAGCCTGAGAGACCCTGTTGGTGAGAGAAGCGCAGTGGAAACGGGAGGGAGCTGGGTTACTCCCCAGCCTACGGACGCTGCAGGATCCAGGGGGTGAGAGGGGCCACAGAACATGAGAAGCCGGGTTCATTTCCCAGCCTATCCAGCCCATCAGGATCCCGTGGGGCCACAGCTGCTGTGGAATGGGAGGGGCTGGTTCATTTTCTGTGCCAGGTTCCGTGACTCGCAGCAGGCGGTGAAGGCCACACGCTGCGTTAATATTTTCCTGAACGGCTGTTAATGATTTATGAATAAAACTGAACCCCCCCACACCCACTATTGTGTGACATGGTTTTCACTTTCCCCTCTTTCCCGAGTGCTGCTGGCTGGAGCTCAGGGCTGTTTCCTCACTCCCTGTTTCTGGGAAGCTGTATTGTTTGGAGGTTCAGGTGGAGTGAGTGCAGCCAGATATCTGAGCCTGTCCCAGCTCCAGGGTAAACTTAGCCTGGCCTTTCACAAAGTATTTGCTGTGGCAAAATGCTGCGAATGCCAACAAATACTTAGGGATTAGCAAAATGTATGGAATGGCTCAGCAGAGAGCGTGGAGCTGATTCAGCCTCCCAGAGGCAGGGAACTACCCAGCTGCCTCACCAGCCTGATCCCTTCACCTCTACCCAGGGCACCACGGGGAACAGCCCCTAACACGGGCACTTATTGTAACTGCTCTTTATTCCTTCAGGCTTGAAGGTAACTGGGGGAAGATGGTGGGCCCCAGAATGTCCAACTTAACCCCATAGATACAGGCTAACAGTAGAGCAGAACATGCCAGGCACCAGAGGCACCATGGGCCCATGATGGAGCAGGAATGCTGCTTTATTCTCTGTTGCTTCCTCCGTATTTTTTCCTTCATATTTCCACGGGAATTTCGTGCTGGTGAAAGGGGAGAAGGTGGCGGCTGGGCAGAAGCACGCAATCCCCATCACGCCACTCCCATGACGCCTCCTTTTCCTCTGGCATTCGCCCCGTGACGCAGATCGGCCCTGGCTTGCCTCACGGTCTCTCTCAAGGATCAAGGTTGACACAAACGCTCCCCCGTGCCCACCCATTTTCCCACTCGAATTAAGAAATAAGATTTCCGCAGTTGTAGAAGAGAAGTAGCACCTGTGACCAAACGCACCCTGGTGTTTACACCCTGTATGCCATTGTAATCATCTTGGTACAAAATATGCCTCAGGAGGTATCATTTGAAAACTAATAACTCCCTGGTCAATAATGTCATGGTAGAATGTGCGTAGCAAAGTTACAAATTCCCCCTGAAAGATGTTGGAGACTCACGTTCAAGCCCATGTAGCCCCAGTTAAGCAGGACTGGTCAAGCATGGTCTAAACAAAGGAATGTGTGTTTACCTCAGTTTACATTTAAATTGTAAATAGGATCCCCAGACAGAGGGGGGGAGGGGGAGGAAAGACAGGAAAATCTGCAATCCAGAAAATAGATGAAAGAAGAAACAGCATGCACCCTCTTGCACCACAAGATCACCTTCTTTGCTGTTTGAATGAACTTCAACTAGGGATAGCCCTCAAGAAAATGCATTTCAAAAGATAATTGAACTATAAACGCAAAGAGCAAAAACACCAAGTCATCGCTCCCCATTCATCTCTCTCTTTCACCTAAAACGACAAAGAAAATGTTGATCCTGGCCTGAGAGTTTGGCCAGCAAGGTGCTGAAAACACACAGTAAGGGACTTCACTTTGAACCGAGTCTAGTTTGTTACATTTTGAAAGCATTTTATCTTTAACCATTTCGGTTGTACTCAGTTGTACTCACTGAAAATCTCTCTCTTTGTAGTTCAATAAACTTGCTTTATTCTGTAATTCAAATGAATCCAGTGTTATGAACTGTTTGGGGAACTCCATTTAAGGCAAACTGTTGTATGTTGATCCCCTTAGAAGGGCAACAGACCTAATATACCTGGACTGTTGAGGAGAGGGCTGGACAGAGCAGAACACATGATTTTGGGTGGAAATCCAGGCATGGGAGCGTGTTGGGATTATCCTACAGGTAGTAACCAAGGCTGGTGGGAGCCAAAGTGTGGCTGGTATTTGCTGACAGCTGCTGGACCAGAGCTGTGGATACACAGACACTCAGGTTGGGACCTGCATGCTGTTTGTGAGGAGCACTGGTCGGGTGCTGCAGCAGTGATGCATTAGGAGGCACCCCAGGTTACAGAGCAAGTGGTGGCACAGCCCCTCACTGGTCTGGCGTGCACCCTACAATGTCATAGTACCCTGAGTCATTGACTAGAATAAGAGGAGAAAATATTGGTACTAAAAAGCTTTGTAATCCAGTGGAGAAAGGCAGACCAAGAACCAAGGGCTGGACGTCTAAGGCAGAGACATTCTCATTTGAAATGAGGGACACAGGTAAACAGTGAGGGTGAGTAACCACTGGAGCAAACTGGATATTCTCCATCTCTTGATATTTTCAAGTCAAGGGTGGGTGCCTTTCTGGAAGGTGTGTCGGTCAAACAAGTTACTGGGCTCCATGCTAGGGCAAGGTGGATGAAATTCTCGGGCCTGGGTTACACAGGAGGGCAGACTAGAGGATCTAATGGTACCTTCTAACCTTAAACTCTGTGAGCCTCTGATTGGCATGCAGCTGGAAGAGAATCCAGCTCCCGTTCGTGGTCTCTCTGATCAGACTGCTGGCTCCGTCTGCTAACAGCCTTCGCTCAAGACAGCACAATGCTAGATCTGAACCTGTGATGGGGCAGCAAAGAGGCCTTACGGCCCAGCACCAATCAATCATAGAATCAGAGAAGATTAGGGTTGGAAGAGACCTCAGGAGGTCATCTAGCCCAACCCTCTGCTCAAAGCAGGGCCAACCCAAACTAAATCATCCCAGCCAGGGCTTTGTCAAGCTGGGCCTTAAAAACCTCATAGGATGGAGATTCCTCCACCTCCCTAGGGAACCCATTCCAGTGCTTCACCACCCTCCTAGTGAAATAGTGTTTCCCAATATCCAACCTAGACCTCCCCCACTGCAACTTGAGACCATTGCTCCTTGTTCTGTCATCTGCCACCACTGAGAACAGCCGAGCTCCATCCTCTTTGGAACCCCCCTTCAGGTAGTTGAAGGCTGCTATCAAATCCCTCCCTCACTCTTCTCTTCTGCAAACTAAACAAGCCCAGCTCCCTCCACCTCTCCTTGTAAGTCATGTGTCCCAGCTCCCTGATCATTTTCATTGCCCTCTGCTGGACTCTCCAATTTGTCAACATCCTTTCTGCAGTGGGGGGCCCAAAACTGGATTCAATACTCTAGATGTGGCCTCACCAGTGCCAAATAGAGGGGAATAATCACTTCCCTCGATCTGCTGGCAGTGCTCCTACTAATGCAGCCCAATATGCCGTTAGCTTTCTGGGCAACAAGGGCACACTACTGTATCATATCCAGCTTCTCATCCACTGTAATCCCCAGGTCCTTTTCAGAAGAACTGCTGCTTAGCCAGTCGGTCCCCAGCCTGTAGCAGTGCATGGGATTCTTCTGTCCTAAGTGCAGGACTCTGCACTTGTCTTTGTTGAACCTCATCCGATTTCTTTTTGCCCAATCCTCCAATTTGTCTAGGTTACTCTGGACCTATTCCCATCCCTCAGCGTATCTTCCTCTCCCCCCAGCTTAGTGACATCTTCGAATTTGCCAAGGATGCAATCCATCCCATCATCCAGATCATTAATGAGGATGTTGAGCAATGCCTGGGGCTAGCCTAGTGTGGGCAAGGCATGTGTTCAAATGCCATGAGTCAGGCGGCCCAAAATCCTGAACTTGGCTTAGAACTCATGTGCGCTTTTCTAACTGCTGGGATCTTTTTCTTTCCTTTCTGGCTTCTGAGCCTTTAGGGTCACACCCAGGGGGGCACATTGTCAAGCTGTTCTCCACAGCCATGACAGCTAGAAATTTTCTTTAAAAAAAAAAAAAAAAAAATAGCTCAGATCACCACACAGTCTTCTGACTCCAACCAACAAGGCTTTACACAAAGTAGCAGGAGACCTGGCAGCCCTGCCATCCAGGCTTCATTCCCTGACTCACCAGCTTCTAAATGTGTATTTGCTAGAGTAGGGGGAATGCTTGGTGATAAATGATACAGTCAACACACAGAGCCAACTTTTCTGTTCATGACCAAACCCTTTTTTTCTAATGTTACTCTCACACTCTAGGGAAACCCACCCTTACCCTGTTCCTAGGGCTCAGGTGTAACCCTGCAGGTTTGCAGGACCTTTTACTAGCAAAAGAACCTTACACAGTAATATCCATAGCCTCTATTTATTAACAATCACCAAAAATAGAATGCACATGCTACCCATATATTGCTCACCATGCCCAATAAGTTTCAGAGTAGCAGCCGTGTTAGTCTGTATTCGCAAAAAGAAAAGGAGTATTTGTGGCACCTTAGAGACTAACAAATTTATTAGAGCATAAGCTTTCGTGAGCTACAGCTCACTTCATCGGAATGCATCCGATGAAGTGAGCTGTAGCTCACGAAAGCTTATGCTCTAATAAATTTGTTAGTCTCTAAGGTGCCACAAATACTCCTTTTCTTCATGCCCCATAAGATAGATGAACTTTTCTTGATGGCCAGTCAGGATCAGGTCATCCAGGGACTCCAGTTTCTGCACGGTGTCATTGGGCAGAGTTTTGAGGTCTGGCAGCTCTGATCTTTGGTGTGTCCGGGAGTTGGTTCCCAAAGAACTTCCTTTTGGACCCCAGTTTATATAGTGACATTTGAGTCCTGTTTAACTATACCTTAACCAATCATTATACTAAAGTTTTACTAATCAATCCTAACATAGTGTAACAAAATTCTCTAACCAGTCCTACCCCACCACCTTAATTCATTTACACATAGCAAAATGAATTATGTAACAGACAGAAACACTCAAAGAATCAGGCAGAGATCATACAGATAAACCCTAGGGAAGTATTTCAGAGTAGCAGCTGTGTTAGTCTGTATTTGCAAAAAGAAAAGGAATACTTGTGGCACCTTAGAGACTAACAAATTTATTTGAGCATAAGCTTTCGTGAGCTACAGCACACTTCATCGGATTAGGGACCATAATGACAAAACAAAGAAGTGAGGATGTCACAACCACAACTATTCATAAGCGATTTCTTGAAAGACAGGATGGTTTGATCTGTTTCTTTATCTGGTGACAGTGGGGGCCATTAGGACGGGGTCTCCTTCTTAACAGCCTGATATTACATTGTTATAGTGTAATTTAGATGGAATGTGAGGATGTGACTTCCTGCTTCTCAGCTAATGGCTGCTGCTCAGCTGCTCTTTTAATCTGGCTGCAGACGAAGGCCTTAGGCCTTGCAATATAGCTGCAGACAAAGGCCTGATCCTTACACTAACTTGTTCAGTCTGATCATTGTTTTACCATATATTTAGGTGTGTGGATTTAACACAACAACAAGACGTGTACCTAGGGCTCTACATCCTCTAGCCAGTTGTTAACAGTACAATCAATGCAATGAAATCCAAACACCCTTAAAGTGAAAGCATATAGCTCAGTGATCCAGCATTTGATGACAGCTGAAGAGACTCCCTGGTTCAAATCCAGGTGCTTGCTCACTACAGGAGCTCAGACTAGGTGATCACTGATCTTATACTCTGTGAATCTTTCCAGCCGAAACTCAGCTAACCAGTAGGGTGACCAGATGTCCCAATTTTATAGGGATAGTCCCGATATTTGGGGCTTTTTCTTATATAGGCAGCTATTCCCTCCTCCCCCAACCTCCGTCCTGATTTTTCACACTTGCTATTTGATCACCCTACTAACCAGACACCAACTGAGCTGGCTTTTCACCCCTTCACCATTTGGTGAAACATACCCTCATTCCTCTCCAACAACTGTACCAAACATTTTTATATGAATAAATTGTAGCCTATGGGCCACTTGTACTTGTTGAGTTCTTAGTTACATGGTGTCACAGAGCATTGCTCCTGCTTACTGATTATAGTTTCACTCACCCAATTAGCAAGGGCAGAGTGGCCAATTAAGGGGGGTCTTAGTGGGAGCAGTCTGTGACATTAGAAGGATCTAGGTCGCCAGGATGAAGGAATTTTTAGGACGTGATACACCTTTTCCTCCCCAGGATGCTGCTGCTGTCATATAGTTCTATTATTTAACGGATGGGCCTTAATTGAAATGGCTGCTAAATTACTGCTCTTTCCACCCTTTGTGAATTTTGTTTAATCACAACATCAGCTAAGCAATTTGGGCCAGGGTCCATCTCTTTGTCCTGTGTCTGCCCTGTGCCTAGCACAGTGGGGCCCTACCCATGGCTGGGGCTCCTATGCGCTATGGTAGTGCAAATGAGAACCAATCATTCTTTTTTCCCCACAGACATTCTGCGAGCGAAACACCACTTCCAATATTCTGAATTCTTGGTAAACAGTCCGGCCACACCATACTGGAAAGGAGAAACATGCACCTGTGCTAGCCCCATCGCAGGCTGATTGCCTCCAGCTTGCACGCTCGCCATTCTGTCATTCGTGTTCCTATGCTGCTGGCAGTGCCCGGTTTGTCTCGTCGGTTACTCATGGATAACCCGTGTTAGGGGCGGCTCTACCTGATACTGGGGCCGCACTAGAGGGCTCTCTCTTTAGCGAGCCCATGCACCAGACAGTGCACATGGATCCCTGGGCTGATCCATCTCTAATCCCATATTGTGTCTCCAGCAGTGGCCAGCACCAGCTGTTTCAGAAGAAGGTGCAAGAAACGTCCCCTAGTGGGCAATGATGGAATAACCTGCCTATGGGCTTGGGGGGAAAGGGAGGTTTTCCTTAACCCTTCCTAGCCCAATCACACCTGCCTAATCTGAGCTGTTCCCCATTAGGTCCTTTCTGGTGTGTACCTCCACCCACTCAGTGTGACACTCTGTCCCCCACTAGCAGTGGCTGGGCCATACATAGAGACGGAGGATCCTGCTGTATCCTGGGTTAATTAAATTGGCTTTTTTTCCAGCTCTGGAAGTAGAGACTTGTGTGCTAAATTCCAGAGGCTCAATCCCCACAGGCAACAACCCCCCCCCCACCCTGTAGCAGATCGAGCACTCACGGCCACGTGTAGCAGCTCACTCGCTCACCGGCATGGCGCCTCCTGCTGGTTGCCTCAGGAATTAGCTCCTCAGCCTCAGAGCACCTCCTGCTGGCCAGTGTCTCACCTGCCACAGGCCCCATGTTCCTCCCAGACCCCACTACCCCTTTCCTTGGGGTGCTGCCCCACGGCAGTGCCCCCACACTCTGGGTCTCCCTTCCCAGGGAAACCCCCTCCCCCTATGCTCACCTTGCCTCAGTAGGTGCTGCAAGTCATCATCTAGCCCCCTTTCTTTGGGGCAAACTACAGTCTGTGATAGCCACTCATCATTGGCAAGGGGGTTGGACCTGCTGCCTTTCCCTGCAGCCCCAGAACCTCCCTAGGCCTGCTGGTCAGACCACAGCCTGGGCAGGTGAGGGACCAGGAGTCCCCAGGTCCATCTTTCTCCAAAGCTTGAGAGAGACTGCCTGCCTTTGGGCCCTGCAGCCCTTTTATAGGGCCCAGCCTGGCCCTGATTGGCTGCCTCCCAGCCTTTTCTGATTGGCTCTCAGCCCCAGCCCTCTCCCAGGCTTTCTAAGCCGGAACAGGGTGACCACCCCGTTACACCCCTCCCACAGGGGAGTTGTGTTCCAAGATCTCCCATGCTGAGGGGCTTCAAATAACCTTTATTCCTCATCTAAACCTGCTCCTTGCTGAAGCCCCCTTGCCACAGCACTCTTTTCAGACAGCAGGTCCCTTTGCACAAGATCCAGTCTCCTTTCATCATGAGCAGCTCGGGAGGCGAGGAGTTACAAGGCATGTGCCCTGTGCCTTCTCCAACCCCTCGCATCTGCTGCCCCCTGCTATGACACTCAGAGACCTACAGAGGCACTTCCCTAATCCTCTTGGAGCTGCCACAGAGCGGGTAGTAAACTGACTCAAGTGCACGTTCCTCCGGCAACCCAGCCATCCACACCGCTCTCGCTGATCCTCCCCGGAGGAGGTTGGCACCTCTATCTAATGACTAGCACCCCAAGCCTGGGCACATCATTACACAGAATTGCTTCTGTTAAAGGCAAATAGAAAATCAAGAGCCCAGGGAGGAGAGACGGAGAGGGGCCTGATGGGGCTCTGCATTACACAGCCATGAATCAGGAGTCACCCCATTGACATCACGCTGGCATCTAATCGGCCGGAGTGAGAGGGAGGCGCAAAGATATTTGTGCAGAGTGGAGCCACTGTTTAAAATGCACTGAGTTCCTACTATGTCAGGGGTGCAGGGAGAGCTGTATGCTGTGTCGCTCATTGCCAAAGAGCTAGATAGAAAAACGAGCGAGGGGGGAAGAGGCCTGAGCAAAATACAAAGGAGCTCACCCCCAGCTTTCAGTCAGAGGCATAAAAGCCTCAGAGCTTAACGGTACAAGAAAGGGGAAAAGGAGCCTTCTGCAAGGATCTTCCTCTCTTAGGCAATCAGGGGATTTTCAACACAGCAAAGTACTTGGAGTCTCTCTCGGGCCTCCCCCCGGAGCAGTTTTGGTGCTGTAACACTGCCCTCGGGGGGTGAAAATTCCATAGCTTAAGAAAAGACTGAAGATCAGATCAGGAAAAATTCCTCCTGACCCCATTGTGAGAGGTTGGCTTAATTAAGCCCTGAAGCAGGAGGGTTTAGATCCCATCCAACCCCCTTGAGTTTTCTTTTAGTGTTCATGACTGTAACTCTGGATATTCTTGTTAGCCATGAAAAGGTCCACCCCTTTTTTTAAAATTTTGCTATGCTGTCAGCCTCAATGATGCCTTGCAGCAATGAATTTCTTCTCCTCTACCTGTCTAAGTTCTTATACTAGGAAGAAGATGTTCTTCTGTGGAAGAGCTCTGTGTATCTCGAAAGTTTGTCTCTTTCACCAAAAGAAGTTGGTCCAATAAATATATTACCTCATCCCCTTGTCTCTCTAATATCCTGGGACCAACACAGCTACAGCAACACTGCAAACTACAATGTAAGTTCTTATACTGCATCTAAGCATCTGCCCCCAGGAACATCAGGTGGCTGGCCACCCCTGGGACACCTTATGGAGTTATTCAAGTACCTGTGTAAGCAGAGTCTGGATGAGATGTCCCCTGACATCTAGTGGTAAGCTGTGGATAAAGACTTCAGAAGCTGATCTCATTTGCATGGACATACCCACCCTGCCTATGTGCTCATCGTGATGGGATTGCTTGCCCAAATTATCAGTTGTGGCTGGTGTTGGATCCTCAGTCTCCTTGTTATTGGGGCAGGAGTAATTAGGGGTTGTTATCCTCGTTGTGTGAACCGAGGGCAGCAGAACTGTACCTGGCATATCCCAATGGAGGGACTCACCCTCAACTGAACAGCTCTTGCTAGGCAGGGGACATGGGTTTCAAATCCCCCAAAAAGGAAGGAAGGGAAAAGCTAGTGAAACAATGCAATGCGCTGCTACAATGCAGTGTGTAAGGTACCTTCTTTACCCCCCTCCCCACCTAGGGTGGGAGATGAATTCTGTAGATGAACCTCTGAACTCTGGGGCTGTACTGGCCAAGGAGAGCAACTGTGAGTGGGATACAGAAAAGGGATGGGCACATTAAAGGAACTTTGGGTTACTGGACTTAAGACCCTCAGGGGAAACAGACACTGCCCAATTTACTTGGGGGTGGGTTCTTTGCTCATCATTTGTGTTTATGAACCCTAGTTGTGGTGTTTTCCCAAATTAATGCTGAGTTATTTCCCTCCTTTTATTAAAAGGTTTTGCTACACTCAGACTCTGTGCTTGCGAGAGGAGAAGTATTGCCTCTTTGAGGTGCCCAGGGGGTGGTGTGTAATTGTTCCAGGTCACCGGGTGGGGGCTCAAGCCAGTTTTGTGTTGTATAGTTGAAAAGGCACCCCTAGATACTGAACCCGGCCCTTGTTGCTGCTGGATCCACCTGTCAGAAGGGTTACAGCTATATGATTCATAACAATCTTTATGGCACAGCAATGCTAGCCCAACTTTTTGTGTCCATCCTGCAAGGGCAGTGACATACAAGGAATTACAGAGGCTTCTACCAGCAGCTGTGTATTTGCATATGCAAGGCGCATTGTAAACACCCAGATCTTTGCTTGGGAGAACATGATGTTTGCAGAAAGTAAAAATCCAGATTCAATTTATTGGCCTGGCAGTAAAGTTTGTCTCTCATGGCAACAAGCCGAAAGAATAAAATGCACTCCCTACAGTGTGTCCATTTTGCTGTCACTGTGGGTGGCTCTGCAATCCCTCAGAAAGGAGCTTTCAGTGCAAATGTTAAAAGTTCAGCCTATTTAGCATTTCTGAGTTTGCTCAATTGTGTTAGCCGCACAAAGGAGTAGTGTTTCTTCAGGGATGTGTTGTAAAAAATACTCTTGTCTCTGTTTTCTTCCAGCCAGAAGCAACCTCAGCAGTATCCAGGCTGTAGCAGAATGGGACTAGATCTATGGACTTTCCCTAAGAAAAGATCAAGATTTGAACAAACCCCAAAGAAAAGAATGGATTTCAGAACCAGTGCCCGAGGAGGGGCAACAACCATTCTGTCAGCATGATCCTCTGCTCTCAGCTGTTCTCAGGAAACTGAAATTACAGGGACCTTTTCCTCTAGGCATAAGAAAAACTGGATTTTTTTTCTTCTGCAAACATCAGATTCTGCCAGGGGAATCACTCTGCACTGCATGCTGGGTATGCAAATTTGCTGTTGCTGCCCCATGCGTGTAATTTAGCCTCTACCATGCTGCCCTGAGTTGGTGGAGCAGAATGGTAGAGGCTAAATTACACTCCATTATACTCGATTGAATGACCACTAGCAGTGACTGCCTATGCCACAGGCTCTTAGTATGAAGACCCCCTACAATTCCCCCGACACGACTGCCAATCCTGCAGCACTTTGCATCCTCGCTCATCCCCTGGCATTGGCTCCTCACTGCCGCCATGGGAAAAGCATCCCTTGTTGAGTCGCTAACTCTGCTTTGTGCGACAGGTTCCATACCTGAATCTCCAGCGCCAAGCTGTGCAACAGAGAGCTGAGCTGGGGCCTTGGTCTGACGGAGGAATATGCACCATCTATTGAGTCTCCAGCTGCTCCTCCTGCAGCACAGCTCCCCGCGGAGTGTGACGGGGGTATTGCAGGGAGGGGGTATCTCGGTATTATTACACTATTGTGTGTGTTTGAAAAGCATCCACCAATATTGCAAATGGGTGAGCTTCAGGCTGGCCTGCAGCCACCAGAAGTGATGAGCTCCACAACAGCAGCTCTGTGTTTGAGACCCTGCTGTCCCGGACAACCCTGAGCTCCAGAAACGTTCCCGCTGAATTTAGCAGTGCGGAGAGTGCCCATCCCGCCCCCAGTCTCTGCAGTGCAGCACCACTTCCTATTACAGCGCTGGAGCCAACGTCAACTCTGGTTGATGGGATGGATTGCACGCTCAGCAAGTTAGCAGATGACACTAAGCTGGGGGGAGAGAGGTAGATATGCTGGAGGGTAGCGATAGGGTCCAGAGTGACCAAGAGAAATTGGAGGATTGGGCCAAAGAAATCTGATGAAGTTCAACAAGGACAAGGGCAGAGTCCTGCACTTAGGAAGGAAGAATCCCATGCACCGCTACAGGCTGGAGACCGACTGGCTAAGCAGCAGTTCTTCTGAAAAGGACCTGGGGATTACAGTGGATGAGAAGCTGGATATGATACAGCAGTGTGCCCTTGTTGCCCAGAAAGCTAACGGCATATTGGGCTGCATTAGTAGGAGCATTGCCAGCAGATCGAGGGAAGTGATTATTCCCATCTATTCGGCCCTGATGAGACCACATCTAGAGTACTGAATCCAGTTTTGGGCCCCCCACTACAGAAAGGATGTGGACAAATTGGAGAGAGTCCAGCGGGGGGCAACAAAAATGATCAGGGGGATGGAGCACATGACTTATAAGGAGAGGCTGAGGGAACTGGGCTTGTTTAGTCTGCAGAAGAGAAGATTGAGGGGGGATTTGATAGCAGCCTTCAACTAGAATCATAGAATCATAGAATATCAGAGTTGGAAGGGACCTCAGGAGATCATCTAGTCCAACCCCCTGCTCAAAACAGGCACAATCCCCAATTTTTTTTGCTCCAGATCTCTAAATGGCCACCTCAAGGATTGAACTCACAACCCTGGGTTTAGCAAGCCAATGCTCAAACCACTGAAGGGGGATTCCAAAGAGGATGGAGCTCATCTGTTCTTAGTGGTGGCAGATGACAGAACAAGGAGCAATGGTCTCAAGTTGCAGTCGGGGAGGTCTAGGTTGGATATTAGGAAACACTATTTCACTAGGAGGGTGGTGAAGCACTGGAATGGGTTCCCTAGGGAGGTGGCGGAATCTCCATCCTTAGAGGTTTTTAAGGCCTGGCTTGACAAAGCCCTGGCTAGGATGGTTTAGTTGGGATTGGTCCTGCTTTGAGCAGGGGGTTGGACTAGATACCTCCTGAGGTCTCTTCCAACCCTGATATTCTATGATTCTAAAAGTCATGCCCCACTGAGTCCTGCAGCACTTATATTTTCATTTGAGGCCTCTCTCCATCCCCTCCTGGTTCAGCTTAGTTTGGGAGATGTGAAAGGTTGAAGGGTTACAGGGAGTTGCCAAGGGAAGCAGCTTTTCATAACATCAGCTACTTCAACGTAACAAAAAAAAAAAATCTGGTTAAGGGAAGTGAAAGCAACAATAAATTATATGTATCTACAAACATATGGGGAAAAGGGGAAGTTTGCAGTAATGATTATAGAAGAGAAATTGAGATACAGATAATTGATAAAGAAGATAACGGTAACAATGAGAAAAATATACAGCTGGTATAGCAAGCACAATAAGAAGCAATTCTTTACATGTATATGGAACAAAAGAAATTGTGGCAATGGGATAGGGCCGTTACCAAACGGATACGAGTACATCGTCTGTAATGATACAGAAAAGGCAGATGTGTTCAATAAATATTTCTGTTCTGTGTTTGGAAAGAAGCTGGACAATGTAGTCACAGTTTACAGTGATAGTGGAATCCTCCCTATTCCAACAGTAATCAGTCTCAAATGAAATGCAGCATTTTTAATCGACAGGATCAGACCACTTGCACCCAACTGTATTAAAAGAATTCATCTCGGCGCTGAATCTCAGCCCCGATGTTGATTTTTAATCAATCTTGGCTTAATGGGGAACTTCCAGAGGACTGGAAAAAAGCTAATTTTGTGCCAATGTTTCAAAAGGGCAAACAGGCGGATCCGGAACTAAAGTCAGATAACCTAGCATTGATCTCCAGCAGAATCATGGAATGACTGATATCGGTGGAATATGTTTAAAAAAAAAAATTTGAAGGATAAAGTGTAATTAATGGCAGTCAGTGATAGGTTGTATGGAAAATACATCCTATGAAACAAACAGGATCATTTTTTGATGAGATCATGAGTTTGGTGGATAAAGGTAAGTGTTAAGATTATGGACTTAGACAGAGACAAACTCCTATGGGATCTCTATCAAGCATTCTTAAAACTATAATATTGACCTGGTGAAGTGAAGAAACAGATTGACAGAGCCAGAAGGGTACCCAGAAGTCGCCTACTACAAGACAGGCCCAACAAAGAAAGTAACAGAATGCCACTAACTGTCACCTTCAGCCCCCAACTAAAACCTCTCCAGTGCATCATCAGGGATCTACAACCTACCCTGAAGGGTGATCCCTCACTCTCACAGACCTTGGGGGAGAGGCCAGTCCTTGCTTATAGACAGCCCCCCAATCTGAAGCAAATACTCACCAGCAACTACACATTACACAACAAAAACACTAACCCAGGAACCAAACCCTGAAACAAACCCCGGCGCCAACTCTGTCTGCATATCTATTCAAGGGACACCAACATAGGACCTAACCACATCACCCACACCATCAGGGACTCATTCACCTGCACATCTACCAATGTGATATATACCATCATGTGCCAGCAATGCCCCTCTGCCATGTACATTGGCCAAACCGGACAGTCTCTATGCAAAAAAATAAATGGACACCAGTCTGACATCAGGAATCATAACATTCAAAAACCAGTAGGAGAATACTTCAACCTCCCTGGTCACTCAATAACAGATTTAAAAGTGGCAGTTCTTCAACAAAAAAACTTCAAAACCAGACTTCAAAGAGAAACTGCAGAACTGGAATTAATTTGCAAACTGGACACCATCAAATTAGGCCTGAATAGAGACTGGGAGTGGATGGGTTACTACAGAAACTAAATCAATTTGTTAGTCTCTCAGGTGCCACAAGAACTCCTTGGAGTCCAGTGGCACCTTAAAGACCAACAGATTTATTTGAGCATAAGCTTTCATGGATTAAAAATCCCACTTCTTCAGATGCATGGAGTGAAAATTACAGATACAAACATAAATATACTGACACACGAAGAGAAGGGAGTTACCTCACAAGTGAAGAAACAGTGTTGACAGGGCCAATTCGATCAGGGTGGATGTAGTCCACTCCCAATAATAGATGAGGAGGTGTCAATTCCAGGAGAGGCAAAGCTGCTTTTGTAATCAGCCAGCCACTCCCAGTCCCTATTCAAGCCCAAATTAATGGTGTTAAATTTGCAAATGAATTTTAGTTTTGCTGTTTCTCTTTGAAGTCTGTTTCTGAAGGTTTTTTGTTCAAGTATAGCTACTTTCAAATCTGTTACAAAATGTACAGGAAGATTGAAGTGTTCTCCTACTGGCTTTTGTATGTTACCATTCCTGATGTCCGATTTGTGTCCATTTATTCTTTTACATAGGGATTGTCCAGTTTGGCCAATGTACATGGCAGAGGGCCATTGCTGTCACATGATGGCATATATCACATTGGTAGATGTGCAGGTGGAGGATTGGGGTCATCTTTCCCCATGGAATTAGAGACAACCACTGTCCCACAATGATATGTAAACTTCATACACTGAGATCTCCCAAAGACAGTGCAGGAAATCGGCATGCCTGTCACATACAGCATTCTGATTAACAGTTTAGCACTGTACAAAACTCAAAGCAGCACGTATAAAATTAATTTTAACAAACTGGTTAACTGATAGATCAAAGTCATTTAAAAATGGGAACACCTCATCTAGTGGAGTTCTGCAGAGCTCTGTTCTCGGCCTGATGCTATTCAGTATATCTAGCAATGATCTAGGAGAAAAATATACATTAATTGATGGTAAAATTGGCAGACAACACAAAGATTGGTGAAGTGATAAATAGGTCAGTGATACAGAGTACCTTGGAGCACGTGGAAACCTGGGCTTATTTGAACAACGTGTATTTTTAGTACAGCCAAATAAGGTCCTACATCAGACTAGATCAAAGACTGTACATCACACTTACAGCAGGAACTGTATCCTGGAAAGCAGTGACTCTGAAAAGGAAGTAGAAGTCCTGGTGGAAACCAACTAAACATTATCTCCCAGTGCAATGCGGGGGCTAAGACAGCTAATATGATCCTTGGATGCATAAACAAAAAGATGTTGAAACCACTGGGTAACTGAGGCTCTCTGGCCTGTGTTATGCAGAAAGTCAAACTGGCTAAGGCCATTCTGGCCTTCCAATCTAGAAATGTTGTGGTCCTACCACAGGCTTTCTGTGCTGTGCTAAAGGACCTGAAGCTGGCTTTGTGCCCAGAGGTTTCCTGGGGTGCCAGGTGATGCATTTTGCCTCTGGGCCCTGGCTGAGGCAGGAATCCTTCTGCTGGGCTGGATTTTGGCAGCTGAGCTGGCTGCTGAGTGACAGATGAGGAGCGCAGCCCCTTCTGTGGAGAGGCCCCTGCAGAGGAGCTGGAGCAGAAATGTGATCAGGGCAGGAAAGCAGGGCCTGACAGCAGCTGCCCCCAGGTATGAAGCAGAGCTGTCCTCTCTCCTCCCCTCTAGGTGTACACCTGCCTCCCTCCCCCCACAAGGAGCAAGGGTGTCCTGTCCCAATCTCACCTTCTCCTTCCCTAGTGTGCAGATTAACCCACCTCTCCCACTACAGGGGCAGGCTCAAAACTCCCCCACATGTGCAGCTCCCCCACCAGAGGCAGGGCTCTCCCCTCCTCCAGGTGTGCAGCCAGTGGCCCCCCCCCATCGGGGCCCTCCCCCCGGTGTGCAAATCTGTGACACTTTCAAGGTTACCTGGGGAGTAAATTGCTACTGCCTGCTTGTAGCACAAGGGAGCCTTGTCTGTGCCCATCTGGGGAAACTCGCCCCAAACAACCAGCTGCTGACACAAGCACCCCACTCCGGGCTCTGTGAGCCCCATTCTTTCCCTTTGCAGGCTAAGTGATTGGCACACCCCAGCCCTTAGGCTCCCTAAGAAAGCAGAGACAACCTGGGGCTAAATCTCTGGAGTCAGTTAACCCCCAGAGCTCACACTGACCCTGGGGCACAGGTTCCCCCCTTCCTGACAGCACTTCAGTACCCTCAAGTGCCCAGCCCCTCGACTTCTGAGATGCACCTAGCTTCTCTGCCTCTGCCACCCAGCTCAATAGCTTCCCCTCCTTCAGCTTTCTCTGAGACACCTTTCATGAGACACTGGCAGAGAGTCGCCTGCATAATGGACACAATCTTGTGCCGTTCTTTCTCCCTTTGTACAGTCCGAACTGTGTGTCTCTTTTCATAGCTGGGGCGTTTTGCCCTACTGAGGGTATTTTTCAGGGGCTCTTTTGGGCTTTGCCAAGGCTCAAGCTCACGCCTTGTCTAGGCTGTCAAGACATGGCTGGGCTAGGCCAAAAGATGTCAATTGTTCTCATGCTTGACAGAGTCAGCTCCTAGACCCGCCCACCCCCGGGGGACCAGTTTCACCTCTAGCAGCTTTGGACCCCAATATTCTACAGGTGACAGAACCCCCAAACTATTTCCCAGACACACCTCCAGGACAACCAGCGAGTTCTTTGCGTTGGGCAGAGACTGCACCCCACCCCCATGGGTGAAATATTGTGAAGATGGACACAATATTTCCGATGAAGTGAGCTGTGGCTCACGAAAGCTTATGCTCAAATAAATTGGTTAGTCTCTAAGGTGCCACAAGTCCTCCTTTTCTTTTTGCGAATACAGACTCACACGGCTGCTACTCTGAAAATTGTGAAGATGGTGATCAGAGGGGAAACATGCCCATCGGGCATAGGCAGGGCCCTGGGTAGAGACTCAGAACTGTGTCAACGTGGGGCATCTGGGTCACACGCTTCACCCCCGGGGGGGGTCAGGGCTCTGCCGTCCATCTAGGTACGCAGCCAGCTCCCCAAGGGCCTGGTTCAGGGTCCTGCCCGCGGCCCCAGGTATTCAGCCAGCTCCGCTCCTCCCCCCATCTGGGCTCCTCCAGGTGTGCAGAGCTTCCCCCCCCCCACCCGAAAGCGAAAGCGCGGCGCCCGCTCCGGGCTGCAGAGGGACCCGCCGGCCGGGCGCCGCGCTCAGGGTCACGGCGGCTGCCGAGGGGAGCGTCCGGAGCCGGCATGGCCGGGGCGGGGATCGTCAGCTTCTTCCGAAACAGCGTGCGGCGCAGGCCGGCCCGAAGAGGTGAGGGGGGCGCGGGGACCCCAGTCCCACCCGCCTGCTGCGTCTGGCCTCGCTCCGGACCCCTTGCTGCGCGCCCCCCCGACAGGTCTCCCTGCCCCACTGCTGCGCCCTCTGCCCCCCCCTCCGGCCGGCTCTCCCTGCCCCCCCCCTCCGGCCGGCTCTCCCTGCCCCACTGCTGCGCCCTCTGCCCCCCCCCTCCGGCCGGCTCTCCCTGCCCCACTGCTGCGCCCTCTGCCCCCCCCCTCCGGCCGGCTCTCCCTGCCCCACTGCTGCGCCCTCTGCCCCCCCCCTCCGGCCGGCTCTCCCTGCCCCACTGCTGCGCCCTCTGCCCCCCCCTCCGGCCGGCTCTCCCTGCCCCACTGCTGCGCCCTCTGCCCCCCCCCTCCGGCCGGCTCTCCCTGCCCCACTGCTGCGCCCTCTGCCCCCCCCCTCCGGCCGGCTCTCCCTGCCCCCCCCTCCGGCCGGCTCTCCCTGCCCCATTGCTGCCCCCCCCCCTCCGGCCGGCTCTCCCTGCCTCATTGCTGCGCCCTCTGCCCCCCCCCCCTCCGGCCGGCTCTCCCTGCCCCATTGCTGCGCCCTCTGCCCCTCCCCTCCGGCCAGGTCTGCCCGGCGCTTGGCTCGGGACTGGTAGCTGTTCTTGAAGGAGGATCCGGGACTTTCCTGCGGGGGCAGCAGCCTGGGATTCCCGGGGCCCGGAGCAGGAAGGCAGCGCTGGCCCCGGCGACCCATGCGGAGCTCGGAAGGCAGGATCGGGGCCCCTCCCGCTGTGACTGTGCCGCTGCGAAGGGGCTTTACGGGGCTCCCTCTGCCCAGCCCGCTTAGAAATTCGCTGGCTTTGAATCCTGCCTGTCCAGGGCACCTGCTGCCTCCCCTCCCCTAGCCTGGCAGGATCCGGGTGGAGCGCTCACACGACTTCCCACCCGCTGGCCAAGTCTCCGGTGCCCTGACCTGCCACGGTCATTCACGCCTCTGCAGAGCCCCGCCTTCCCGATTCACACCTCTCTGCCCAGGATGCAGGGGCCATGGACATTCTAGTTTTACACCCTTGAAATGCTGCTGGGATAAGCTATTAAACAGGGTATAGATTCAGACGAATGGTACCTATATGCCCTCTGTTACTGGAGAATCCCAGCATGGTGCAATCTGACTTGTATTTGTTTGGTGAGTTAGGGCAGTGCCACTCTCCCCCTTTTACAGGGGAGAAACTGAGGCGCGGAGCGATACCGCCACCCAGGACGAACTGAATAGAACCTGAGTCTCCCAAGTCCCAGCCCTAACTCCTGGCCCTGTCTTGGCCTGGCTCTTATCAGTCCTCAAGATAGTGGGCCCTAAAGTCAGCTCAGAATTGCAGCAGTGCTGGGAAAACATTCTGACCATCATTGGAAAATGGGGAGATGGCTTGCAAGATAATGTACCTTGAAATATTGATTGGTCTCTGGACTAGGCAACAAGAGAGACCATTTACAGGGTGCTTTGAGCGTCCCAGATACCTCGGGCTCAGTGCTGCCTAAATTCAAATGCCAGGCTTGATAGAAGTGGAGGCAGGGCTGAGGATTGCCACTTTAGAGGTGCAGCACTGGCTGGGCCTTCATTTTGTCATCTGGCATTTGCTATGTGGCACCCAGGGAGAAGTGGAGGCCAGGGGGCCGCCCTGCCAGGAATCTGCATGCCCATGGTTCTAGTGCTCTGTGGGTGCTGGAGCGGCAAGCCCTTCGGCTCTTCTAGGGGAGGCTGGTTTTGTTTTTTGGTACTTGTCAAGTGTTTATAGAGCTGTAGAAAACCCATTTCCTCTCCGCTAGGGCAGGTGGGTGTCTGCATGTTGCAAACAGAGCATGAAACAAAATTCTTCTGCACTGCAAAAGTGGCCAGAGAAATGGAACATTTCTTGCAAATAGTAAAATATTAAAGGAAGTCTGTGCTTAAAGGTCAGATGTTATCACAGAAGGAACTGCCTTGCTGAGCTGGAATGAGCCTAGCAATCATTCCCAGTTCTGATCTCATGTAGACAAGGCAGAAAGTGTCCCCCGTGCAGTGCTGCCAGGAGCCTGAGGGGTGTGTATGCAGGGCTTATCTATGCCAAGAAATTACATTTATCTTAACTCCGCTCAATTCAGAAACCAGTTTAGTGAAATCAGGGCAATTTCAGTGTCGATTGGGCCTCAGGGGCATCTTCCTCCCACACCCTCTCCCCGGAGGGTCATGCCAGGCTGTACCAGGAGGAAGAAGTGGAAATGAGCTGCACCTGCTTTGGGTTCCAGCTGCAGCTGTTGGCTCCTGGTACCTGCTCACCCAGCCAGCCAGCCAGACTTCCCTTAGTGGGAAGGAGTCTGAAGACCAGTCCCCTCCTCCCGAGATGGTCGTGCTACTCCCTGTCTCCCCCCGACTCACCCTCCTTGTACCCAGCCTTCACCAGCCAGGCCTGTTCCCTCCCCCGCTTTCTTATCATCACTGATCGAGAGCTCCATCAGATCAGAACCACTCCCACCTCAGCAAGGAAAAACCTGCCCCCCACCCCCCCCCGGTTCACAAACTGATGGGGACCAATTCCGGCTGATCCACCATCAGGGTGAACGCCTCACCTCCCCAGTCCCCTCAGGCCCCAAACCAGCAGGGCAGCCTGTGGGAGTTGCTGGGGTGTGGGCAGGATGTTGGGTGAACGAGGAGACGTAGCAGCGGCACTAAACGTTTGTTGCAGAAGCCGAGATCTTCCCTTCCTGAGTCAGAACCCTGTTCTCTGGCTTCTGAGTAAGTGCCTCCCCCCCCATGTGGGGCTGGCCCATGCTGCTCACCCCCCAGGCCCATGAGGGACTAGCCCAAGCCACCAGCCCACGCCACTGCCCCCAATCCTGCCCGTGCAGGGCTGGCCTGGCCTACGCTACTCGCCCGAGCCCTCCCTCCCCTCACGCAGGGCTGGCATTGCCCCCCGCACATTCCTCTGCACCCCACTCGGGGTCACTCCCCACTTTTGGGTCAAAACTGGACATTTGTCCCGTTTGCTCTTGCCAACTGATGAACAGCTGGCAAGAGCAAATGGGACAAATGCCCTTTTTTGCCAAAAAAGTCGGGACAGGGCTTAAAAATGGGACTGTCCCAGCCAAAACGGGATGTATGGTCACCCTGCTTCCGAGTTGATTGGTTTGTGTTTCTGAAAGTGCTTTGGAGATCAAGGTCCCCACCACAGGCTTGTAGCCAGTCCTTGGGTGGGCTGGCTCTCTTTAGCTCTTGTAATGGTGGTCATTGCCCGTCTCCAGTTCTTTCCCACCACCTCACCAGATTATATCCATGGCAATAACCATGTGTCCGTTGCTGGGGTTCAGGGTACGCTTCTTATTCCGTGTGCACTAGGCCCATTGGTTGATGTGTGTAACCAATTTGACCCAGTTTCCTTCATCCCATCTCCCTGTATGGTAGGATGTCCTAGAGTATAAGTCCGCTGGGCACTCTTATCTTCTGCTGAGGCACTATGGGATAGAAGCCCAGATTTTCCCACCAAACTGACACAAACCCAGTTGGCGTGGAAGGTATGGATTAGCTCAGGTGGCTTTTATGACTGCCAAGCTACTGAGTGGACACAGAGCTACCTGTGACCCATTAAGATGACTCTCCCCCTAAAATCTCAGCTGCATTTACAAGGCGGAGGGGCTCTGAAAGTGCTGTTGGTGCTACATGCTATTTCCAGTTAGGGGTGTCGGGATTTCAGAAGGGAACAAATTATTAGAGCGTGGTCACTTGATACCTGGTGAAGAGATTCAGACAGGTGGTGTCTTGATCCTGCCAATATTGGAAGAGCAGTAGCTGGAGTGTATTTTAAGGTTAGACCAGGCAAAGCATTAGCAAGGACATAGAGCCATGAGCGTTCCTGCGTTGGCTCACCAGACAAGGGCTGGGTGGGGCCTAATCAGGATCTCTCTTCCCAAGTGGCAGCTATATTATTGGAAATCAGAGGATAACATCTGAATTTGGTCAGTACGGTAGAAACCAGATCCTACTTTTAGCTGCAGCCTGCTGCTTTGCTGAGGGTTTGCTTTTGACAGGGAGGGTGTCTCCAGTAGGAAGTGCAGCCTTTTGACCATAGCAGCTATCTCTCGCCGCTCCTGTACACTGGCATGAAAATCTTCCTCCACTTCCAGGGCTCTCAGTTTTGCCTGACAAGGCTGCTGTCCCAGCTTCCATAAGTACTCTGAGATGAACCTCTGTACCATCCAGGAGGAGCCTGGCTCCTCCCTGCACCCAGCAAATCTAATCTCTTCCAGTAAAGGACACGCAAGGCCAATGCGGGGACATTCAGCTTCCCCTATGCGTCTGCGTGCACTGCTCATCAGTCAAACCAGTTTGGTCTTTTCCTCTAGCATGTCAGCTTCCCTTGTGTGGGGATTTGTCTTCTCAGTGAGCTTCCCTTTGCGTTGAATCGATGCGGGAAGACCATGGTGCAAAAACTCAGAGCAGGTGATGTCAATTTGGAAATGGATCTCCCCTCTCTTCTTGGAGGGGATCCTCCTACCCCTAGTTGCAGCTGGCAGGAGGCATTGTGGGGATGATAGTCGCTGGGTTGCTGCACCTGCTCTGTGGATAAGGAGAAGCTGCCTGTTCTCCGCGTCTTTCACTGGCTGGAACTAAAGGAGTAAAGGGATGAGGCTGATGCTCCAAGAAGTCCCTTCCCTTCCCCCCCACAATCTGTTCCGTGTCAGTGCTGCGTACAGCGGAGAATGTAGGTGCAGGGGTCGGAGAGCAGAGCGGAGGGGCCGGTCTCAATGGGCACGGGATGAAAGGAAATGGGGAATAAAGGCAGCCAAACAGCTGAGCACTGGGAGGAGCCCAGGAAGCGAGTCTAGGTCACAAGGTTGGACCTGAGTCAAGATCACAAGGAACAGAAGTGGGCAGGGTGGGAAGGGAAGGAGGGCGGGGAAGGTAGGGAGAAACCTGTTTCAAAGCTGACTTGCTGCTGATGCTGGACATCTGTGTGTGGAGGCCCTGGCTGTGCTTAGGACAATCAGGGGACTGGGCTAATGTGGGGTTTGGAACAGGCCCCAGTGTGTCACTGACAATATCGGGTCAAAGCACCCTCTAAGGAATGTACGCCGCCCTCTTTGGAAAAAGAAAAGGAGTACTTGTGGCACCTTAGAGACTAACAAATTTATTTGAGCTCAGATAAATTTGTTAGTTTCTAAGGTGCCACAAGTCCTCCTTTTCTTTTTGCGAATACAGACTAACATGGCTGCTACTCTGAAACCCCCTCTTTGGAGTGCATGACCAGCGTGTGGGCAGTAGGAGAAGACTGGTGCCAGGCTACAAGGATGGCACTGCACCTTTGGGCCCCCTCTCACTGGAGAAGACGAAGGTGGTTGTAACTGGCCTGGTAGACACCCCCACCCTTCTGAGAGCCCATCCCCAAAGCTTGGGCAGAAGGAGAGGGTGGCGGCCAAGACCTTGTGCAGAAAGGGCTTTGGGGTGACTCACCATGCATGCAGTCCTAGCCCTCCTCCCGCTTACTCCTACAGCTGGTCAGAGAGGGAGAGAGCCTCCATTAGAGCAAAAGGCTTCACCTCTACTTCATCCGGTCCTGGGCCAGAGCTGGGGGAACAAGGCATTTTTGGAACGATGGCCTCAAATTTGGAGTCCAAGGTTGCCCTAAAGCTGCTTTGTACAAGTTGGGATGTGATGCTTGCTTAAAATAAGATGGATGCTACCAGTGAGAATGCAGGGCAGAGAGGCTCTTCTGCAAACCTGCCTTGTATTCATCCCTTTGCTGTCAGAGTGCTGTGAAAGGGACAGACGTCAGGCCCGGGTGTCACTATGCTGTCTGCATCCAAGGCTCCCATCCGCCCAACTCTACTGCCGTCAGTTTGGATCAGAGCAGGCAGTCCTATGCTAGCAGGGTATGAAACCACATGGGACCCTGGAGTATTGGCAGAGCTGTTCATAGGCTTTACGATGGGTATAGACACTGGCCATGGAGGTTCTAGCTCCGCTGAGATGTGGCCCCACCTCCCAGCTGCATGCTGTTGTTCATCTCTAGCAGTCATCCCCTGTGACGAAGTGGGACTGTTCTTAATGTTTCTTCTGAATACTGTAGGGGTGCCTCAGTTTCTCCTATGCACTTCTTAAGTCTCTAGGGGGTGAGATAAGGGGGTGTAATTGTTGCCGAGCAAAGGGCCAGGGTACATAAATGGCTGACACTCTGTCTCCTGGCAACTGATGGCCTGGGCCCTTCTCCCCTGCAAGGTGAGAGCTAAAGGGTCGCTGAACAAAGGACTCAGGTGACCTCCTGGCCCGGGAAAGAGACAAAGCCCAGAGATGGGGGGGCTGGAGAGAGTTTCAGTTTGGGGCTGGCTGGGGACAGGGAGTGAAGTGCAGACGTGGTTGTCTGGCTCACTGCCCCCCAAAATGGACCCGGCTGAGCGGTCCTGTTCTCTGAACCTACAAGCTCTGTTTTAGACCATGTTCCTGTCATCTAATAAACCTCTGTTTTACTGGCTGGCTGAGAGTCATGTCTGACTGCGAAGTTGGGGGGGCAGGACCCTGTGGCTTCCGCAGGACCCCGCCTGGGCGGACTCGCTGTGGGAAGCGCACGGAGGGGCAGAGGATGCTGAATGCTCCGAGGTCAGACCCAGGAAGGGGGAAGCCGGGTGAGCTGTGTGTCCTGCAGACAGTCTGCTCACAGAGAGGAGGCTCCCCCAGAGTCCTCACTGACTTCGTAGGGAGCAGTTCCAGAGCATCGCTCGGGTACTCCGTGACATCCCCCTCATCCCCCCGAGAACTTTCTCAGGTCATTGAAGACAAAGTTGAGGGTTCCAAGAAGATGGAGAAATGGGAGAGTAGATATAGAAATGTCACCCTCGTTAATGCCTGTTGTGATAATTGGGCCTACCAATTTACCCTAGTTGCAATCTCAGTTGTAAAAAGTATATGAAAGTTCATAAAATGTTACTTTCCCTTAAGATTTGTTGTTATAGGTTATTGCAGGGATCAGCAACCTTTGGCACGTGGCCCGCCAGGGAAAGCCACTGGCGGGCCAGGACGGTTTGCTTACCTGCAGCGTCTGCAGGTTTGGCCGATCGCAGCTCCCACTGGCTGCGGTTCGCCGTTCCAGGCCAATGGGGGCTGCGGGAAGTTTTATCCTTGAGATCTTGGGTCAGCTGTGCACCAGACCACTCACCTGGCAGAACTTACATTAACTGCCAGTAGCCGGAATGCAGGGGAGCCCTGGCTATGCCCCCTCTCCCTATGCCAACCACAGGGCAGGGGGGTGGTGTAGGACCTGTTGCACCTGCTGTATGCTCCCTGACGTTTCCCCCTCCCAGGTCTGGCTATTCCAGCTTTAGGGGCACTTTGTGCACAGGAATGACAGTTTCTCCCAGACTGCACAGTGTAGAACAGATAGATTGTAATAAATGTGGCCCCATCATTTCATGATTTCTTGGTGCCCTAGAGTTTTGCTCCACTTGCTTTGCTGATCCTCTGCACTCCTCCACCCCTGTGTGATGCAACTTATTATTTCTGTTCTGTTGAGCCTTGGACTCGGGGTGAACAACCCTGTCCCGCTCTGGCAACCCTGTATTGTAGCCACTTGTCACCTGCTTCGGGGGCAATAAAACTTGAAAGTTAATGGCACAATCCAAATGATAACAGCCAGATACATCCTGGGATGTGAAGAGGTTATTGGAGTTGATATACATTGCATTGGAAGGATAGCTGCTTAGTGTGTGCACACAGTGTCTTGCAGGTCTGAAGGGGCCTGGCTGTGTTTGGTATAAAGCGCAAAGCAGGTCTGGGCTTGGTTAGTTCCAGGACGGGAGACCACTGTCCATTCCAGGCTTTCTGTTTCGCAATAGCAATGGCTGCTCTTTGGGACACAAAATGGAGAAAACAGCGTTAATGCAAAACGAAGGCTGAGAGATCCTGCACTCCAGACAAGTGGCCTCTGGATTCCTTGCAGCGGGGAAGCACCCTGCACATTTGTGGCTTTAATATACTGCCCTTGCTGATGGGCGGGGTCTCTGACGGACTTCACACCCATGGGCTCTGCTGTGTTGGTGCTAGGAGGTGCTTGGCCTCCCTGCCCTGGCCTAGTCAGCCTGCTCTGTACTCCTTCAGGGCGAGGTGTTGAAGTTAAACAAGCAGCGAGGGAGTGACCTGGAGAGCCTAGGTTACATTGTGAGAGTGACTCATGTAACCTTAAGAAATAGCCCATGTGGCTCAATACTGTGACTGTATTTAACTTCCTGCTCTCCAGAAGCGGCAAGGCGATTTTCACACCTGCTAGGATTTCCTTTTTCCCTTGGCAAATTTGTAAAAGCCCTTCCTGTTCTCCCCTGGTGGTATTAGCTCTTTTTTTTCCACAGCAGCAGCCCTTGTCTGTTCCTTTCATGTTTGAACAGGGGTCTTCTCTTTTCTCCTGTCACCTGCGCAGCAGACAATTAAACGTGAAAGTTAATGGCACCATCCAAATGATAACGGAAGTGGCCAAGTGCATCCTGGGATGAATACATTATAGGAGTTGGTGTAGGTTGCATTAGAATGACAGCTGCTTCCTGTGTGATAATCTCCTGCTGATAATAGCTCATCTTAATTAATTAGCCTCTTACAGTTTGTATGGCAATTTCCACTATCTCTGTATGTATATATATATCTTCATACTATATGTTCCGTTCTATGCATCCGATGAAGTGAGCTGTAGCCCACGAAAGCTTATGCTCTAATAAATTTGTTAATCTTTAAGGTGCCACAAGTCCTCCTGTTCTTTTTGTGTGAACACAATGTTTTACAGGTGTGAAGGGGCCTGTGGACATTCTTATTCTGAATTATCTTAATCCATTTTGGAAGTGGATTAAGCTAATTTTCAATGAGTCTTCTATTCCAGAATAAAATCATGCATGCAGGGAGTTAATCAGGAATAGGGGGGAGGGATAGCTCAGTGGTTTGAGTATTGGCCTGCTAAACCCAGGATTGTGAGTTCAATCCTTGAGGGGGCTATTTAGGGATCAGTGCAAAAATTGGGGATTGGTCCTGCTTTGATCAGGTGGTTGGACTAGATGACCTCCTGAGGTCCCTTCCGACCCTCATATTCTATGAATAGCTTATTATGCTTTACATTCGCACATTGCCTTAATCCAAATTAACATCCCAGTATAGACAAGCCCACAGTCTGTGTTTCCTTGTTTAGTTGCCTCCCTTCTCCATTTCCAGTGCCGGTCCCGGTGCATTACACCCTGCTCTCTGAGCCGAACTGCAGTCTGGATCACTAAAAAAGGCACCCCCCTTGGCTGCCATGTCACCATGAACCATAATTTTTGGGTTACAGATGTAAATCAGGACGCATCCCAGGATGAAAGCAAATCTGAATCTGCAAGGAGGCCGGGAGATCAAAGCCCCTTCTGCTACTCACCAGGACAGTTCTTCTTTGAATACCTCGTCGTTGTCTCACTAAAGAAGAAATCAGAGGATGATTACGAACCCAAGATAATCTACCAGTTCCCAAAGGTGAGGAGCCCTGTCATGGTTACAGAATGTGCACGTATTTGTTAGAAGTCATCTCAAAATCATCAGGGCTCTGGGCAGCCTGATCATAGATTACAGCAGCCTGAGGTCATTTTAACTTAGTCTGGGGGGGACAAACTGACCCCCAACGGGCCTAGAATATGGGAAGTGCAAAGGAGACTGATCACAGGCTCTCTCAATCAGAGCCCCAAACTCTTTTCTTCTCCACCCACCCCACACCTCCTAGCAGAATCCTGCCTGGGGCGAGATGTGGAATGTGAAATTTCAGGAGCTTGATCCCTTTTTGGGGAAGGGAGGAGAAGGGTTAAAAATGGTGCTTCTGGTGGAAGGTTGGCTCTTGCCTTCCCTTGGGAGGGTCAGCCCGGCTCCAGAATGCACCTCTGTTCATGGTCACAGTGCCTCCTTTTCAGCTTGGAAAGCTTCATTGTGGACTGCATCAGTACAGCTGAGTCTTGCGTCTGGCCTTGCAGCTACCAGCAGCTATGCTGCCCTTCTCGCTTAAAGCCTATGCTCCCCCACTAGACTGGGGAATCCTCATGTCCACCCTGGAGACAGTCTAGAGAGACAACGGACTAGGTAGTGACCCGCTCTTCCAGTCCCGGGGCCCTGCACTGCTCTGCCGACGCACCGGTCGGGACCTACAGAGCCCAGCTAGAGAGTCCAGATGTTTCTCTTGTGCAGTGGCCCCGGCTGGATCCTCTCTTATTGTGATTTTTACTTCTAGTATCATTTTCATTTCAGCGTGAGAACTTACTGCGGGGCCAGAAGGAGGAGGAAGAGAGGCTGCTGCAAGCCATCCCCCTCTTCTGCTTCCCTGACGGCAATCACTGGGCCCCACTCACGGAATACACCAGGTGACTCTCAGATTGATATGGGTTAAGGGACCAGCCCAGAGCCAGCGCTGCAGGCAGGGGCCGGTGGGCAGGGAGCAGGGAAGGGAAGGCGAGTCCTCGTGCTCCCTCCTACTGCCTGGATGTCACAGGAACCCAGTGAGCTGCCTGGGTAGGGAGAATTTCCCTGCCTGGCTTCTGCAAAATCAAACCATTCCTGGCCAAGGTTTCACATTATTGGCTTTTAACCATTGCAGTTTATCTGGCCAGGGGTTAGTGCTTCATCATCCCATGCTGCTTAGTGCTCAGGGCTGAACATCTCTCCTCTAGATGTTTTGTGGTCTGTTTATTTGTTCCTCTTGATAATTATTATTCATTGTGATCACAAAAATGCCTAGCTCTTATCAGGAGATCTCCAAGCGCTTTACAAAGCAGGTCGGTCCTTATCTCCATTTTACAGATGGGGAAACAGAGGCCCAGAGCGGGGTCATGACTTGCCCAAGGTCACCCAGCAGGCCGGTGGCAGAGCTGGGAATAGAACCCAGCTCTCCTGAGTCCCGATCCGGGGCTCTGTCCATTAACCACATTGCCAGCCCGTAGCACCTCGAAACTCCAGTCACAGGCCAGGCCCCCATTGTGCTAGGACTGGACAGGACCTGCCCCAGGGGGTTGACAGTCTAAGCCAATGGACCTGACTGGTAATCAAGTGGAGGATCCAGCTGTTGGGAGCGTCAGTCACTGGCAGGGTAGGGGGCTAGGCTGCCATCTTGGGCAGTGCTAGGGACTCTTTCCCCACTTCCTTTTGCCCCGTCGCTCAGTGGCTCCAAGCTACAGCTCTTGTGCCTTGACCCTTAGCAGCGCAGTGGAAACATGTTTCTCCTTGTCTTTCAGTGAAACCTTTTCGTTTGTCCTGACCAACGTTGACGGCAGCAGAAAGATCGGCTACTGCCGGCGGCTGCTGGTGAGTATCCCTCGCTTTAAATAATCTGGTCTCATGCAGGCCCTTTGCGCCCTGAGCAGCCAGCTTGGCTGCAGCGCGTCTCCATCCCCCTGGGCAGGGCAGGGAGAGCAAGCTGAGCCGGGCTAGCCCCAGGGAACCGCGTACAGGAGACTGTCACTCTGCAGTCGGCTTTCGGGGGAAGTGCTTGTGCCCAGCCCTGCTGCAGCTGCAGGCATGGCCTGATGCCAGACAAAGAGGTGGTTGGAGAAGGGTGTGTGTGGAAGGGTAACCGGCGACAGGTGCAGCATGGGGGTGGGGAAATGTGCAGAGAGGCAGGAGGAAGAGGAGAGCTGATGAAGGGCACCTTGGTACCGTATCTAGTATGATGAAACTGCTGCATTCCGTCATGGCTCCCTTAGAGAGACTGAGAGAGACGGGCACAGGACTGGTTAGCTACCTTCGAGGGCCTGACTGGCTCAGAGGCTGGACGATGAGATATGGATGGTTACCTCTCGGGTGCTGGTTTGAATCCAGCCCAGTTCGGCTGTGGTGGAAGACTGTTACCAGGGCCGCTGAACTGTGTATTGTGGTGTTGGTCACTTACATTCAAGGCCCTGTGTTGTCCCAGGCAAGGTGCACCTAAATTCTGTGTGGAGATCACTAGATTCTTCAGCCTCTCGTTGAAATTTGGTGGCAGTTTCAGATCAACTTGATTTATCTGGAAGGTTTAGATTATAAGAACGGCCATACTGGGTCAGACTAAAGGTCCATCTAGCCCATCTAGTCTTCCGACAGTGGCCAATGCCAGGTGCCGCAGGGGGAATGAACAGCACAGGTAATCATCAAGTGATCCATCCCGTCAGCCATTCCCAGCTTCTGGCAAACAGAGGCTAGCGACACCATCCCTGTCCATCCTGGCTAATAGCCATGAACTTATCTAGCTCTTTTTTGAACCCTGTCATAGTCTTGGCCTTCACATCCTCGGGCAAAGAGTTCCACAGGTTGTATGAAGAAATACTTCCTTTTGTTTGTTTTAAACCTGCTGCCTATTCATTTCATTTGGTGACCCCCCAGGTCCTTGTGAGAAGGAGTCAATAACACTTCCTGATTTACTTTCTTCACACCCGTCATGATTTTATAGACCTCTGTCATATCCCCCTTAATCAACTCTTTTCCAAGCTGAAAAGTCCAGGTTTTATTAATCTCTCCTCATTCAGAATCTGTTTTCTGAACCTTTTCCAATTCCAGTATATCTTTTTTGAGATGGGGCGGGCACATCTGCATGCAGTATTCATTGTGAGTAATCCACACCCCTGAGCGACGTAAGTTACACCTACCTAAGTACCAGTGTAGATAGCACTATGTCAGCTGGAGAGCCTCTCAGGGAGGTGGAGTAATTAAGTCGACGGGAGAGCTCTCTCTTGTCGGATTAGAGCATCTTCACCAGATGCGCTACAGCTGCACCAGTGCAGCATTTTAAGTGCAGACGTGCCCATAGTGTTCTAGGCCAGAAGGGACCCCCCACGTCATCTAGTCTGATCTCCTGTATTTCACAAGCCACCACCCAGCCAGCCACACACCGAGCCCCGCAACCAGAAGTAGCCCAATTTATTACAGCCCTCAGGAGACTCAACTGTTGATGCGGCAGGCAGACAGCAGGAGGTTAGCAGTGCCTTCCGTTGTCTGCAGGCTCAGGAAAGCTGTAGAGCTTCGGTGACTTTTAGTTTGTGTTTTCAAGCTTTTCTTCAAGCCCTTAAAGGCTAGGAACACACAAGCTTTTTTAGTCTGTTGCTTAGATGCTGAAGCACAATCCTGCAGGCTGGGAATTGTGGAACCCACGTGGTCCTGCCTCTGCCCAGCACCAAGGCCCTGTTTGCTGTTCGTTCTTATTCAAGGCCTGACGTGATGCGATAGCAGACAGAGATCGGTGCATGCTGGGAATTGTGCTGCACTGTTAATGGGCTCTGAAAGCGTTGCCTGCTTCGGTTCTCTTGAAATAACCCTAAAGATGCCCCCAGCAGAGAAAACAGCATCCCAGCCAGGGAGACAAGCCAGTTCAGCTGCCTGAGAGGCCTCGCTATTGATCACCGCCTTGGCATGCCAAAGCCTCTGTGCGCATTGAGGGCAGACAAGTCCACGCTAGTGCACCCAGCTGTGGCGCTTCCCCCAAACAAATGGAGGTCTTTGCCAAGCGATGCGTCATTCGTCTGTGCTTGGCGATTCCTGAACCAGACTCCGCCACGGCCCCGAATTCCACCCTAGGAAGGGAGTTGGAATCCCTCCTGAGCCACCTCGCTGGCTGCCTGCTCTTGGGGCTGGGGAGGCAGACGTAGTTGCGGGGCGGGTAAGTGATGTTCTCCAGAGGTGGTGTGCATGGAGGGTCCAGGCTAGAGTATGCTGCCCCAACCACAGACCCTGCCTCAGTGTCTCTTGCCTGCAGCTTTATCGCGCCCCCATGAGCCTGTGGACCCCTCTCTCCCAAACCTGCCGTGCTTAGCTAGCCGCCAGCTTAATGCCTCACTTGCCTTCCTGACACACATTCTGTTCCATGGTCTCTGCTGTTACCCTGTGCCCCTCCCCAGACCTGCTACACCCCCACCCCATGCCTGGGGCTTCCAGCAGCATGCTGGACAGCATCCGCAATGATTCCTCTGGTCAGTCTGCAGGGCCCTTTTCTGGAGGTCTGTGGGCCAGCGGGAGTCCTAGGTGCCTTCCCTTTGTCTCAGAGACTGTGTACATGCATCTGCTTCTGGGGTGGGGCATCTCCTGCAGCTGAGTTTGGAGAGGGCTGGTACCAGCCTCCTTGCTTTTTCAGCTTGTTCTGCAAGTTTCCTGACTTGTAGTTTGTTAAGTAGCCAGGGAGGACCAGCTGGGCTGTAGGCTGGGTGGTATCGTTAACCAGGTCTCTGGGAGGCAGGCAAGGCCAAGCCAGGGATGGCTCCTAGCTTTGCTGACATCTGACTTTGCATTCCTCGGAGGGGCCATGGCCCCGCCCTGAGTGGCAGTTCCCATAGTGATGGGGTTGGCATGGGGGCTGGCTTGGTGCACCTGATAGAGGGGTCAAGAGATTGTGAGGTACAGTTAACCCTTTGTGTGCTGATCCTTCTTTCAGCCTGTTGGCCGGGGCCCTCGTTTCCCAGAGGTCTTCTGCATCATCAGCTGCCTTGGCTGCTTTGGATTGTTCTCCAAGGTAGGAACGTCGATTCCCACGGGCAAAACACTAACGCAGCCTGCATGCCCGGTCCGGGCCTCGTGCAGCTGCTGGTCCCTGTCTTGCAGCTGCCTGATCTACAACTCGGTGCAGGGAAGGCCCTCTGCCCCGGGGAGCAGTTGGTGATGCCGCGGCACTGAAGGCCACCTCTCTGGGGATGAGGAGGGTGAGACCTATGGTGCTGAGGCTGGCGCTGGCTGCTTTTCCTCAGTGAGGACGCAACGGAGCCGCTGCTGTGCCATGGGGCGGGGGGGGTAGTCGGGGAATTCTTTGCCTTACTGTGGCTGACGGGTCTCTCCTTCCCATAGATCCTTGATGAAGTGGAGAAGAGGCGGCAGATCTCCATGGCCGTCATTTACCCCTTCATGCAGGGCCTCCGCGAATCCCCCTTCCCGGCACCAGGGAAAACGGTCACCATTAAAAGCTTCATTCCTGATTCCGGAACGGAGGTTTGTGTCGGCTCAGTAATCTGTGCTCGGGTGCTGCTGACCTCCAGCAGGGCCTGTCTCTCCACCCCTAGGAGCTGGTCTAAGAGGAGGCCGTGCTGGAGCGTGTGTCCGGCCGTCTGGCCAGCCGGAGCTTTGTAGGCTTTCCTCAGTGCAGTCTCTGCTAACGCACTTCATGTCTCCGGCTGCCTAGGGGCAGTAATACACAAGGGTCACAGGTCAGGGTGGACGAGGAGCGCTGGCTGAGTTGAAGAGCAAGGCTGTGCTGTCTGGGAACGACGGGTTAGGGAACGACCCCTTGGAACGAGCTGGCCGCTTCGTGCCAGTGGAGATCGAGCCAGCAGTTCAATCAATTCTCCGCCCTCTGTGGGAGAGTTGGTGACGTCAGATGTTCCATATTCCAGCCGTCCAGCCTGACCGCTATGGCTGGGTACTCCCAGGTGGCCGGAAGGTGCAGTGAGATGGGTGCTGCCCAGTGCACAACTGGTGTAGCGCTCCGAGAAATGCTCAGTGTCGGTCCTGCTGCAAGGATCTATCAGCACGAGCAGCCGTTAATGCCAGCAGATGTGGCGTTCACACTTCTTGAAGCTGCTGTTGCAACCTCTTCCTGCAGCCTGCAAGCCATGCTTTCAAAGAGGCTGCTGATTTTGGGAGCCCAGCCTGAACCCCCTTGGGCCCGATTTCCAGAGGTGCTGGGCATCCTTTCGTGTCAGCCAGAGCTAGAAGTCCAGTGCCACCTAGAACAGTTCACTCTGCTCCCAAGCATGTTTTGGGGGGCTCGGCCCTAACAGGCAACCAGAGGAGAGAAGTGAAGCCTAGCAGCAAAACAGATGGCAGAGCTGGAGGAGAAGAAGACACCTCTACAGTAGAGGAAATGGGGGTGTGGATTTTCCAGAGATACCCGGCAGCATGAGAGCTGGGGGGAGAAAGCAGATGTGGCAGGGGGCCCACGGTTGGGGCATGGTGAATTGGACTGAATGGTGGGAAAGGGGAGCAAAATCATGACGGGTGCAGACAAGGGTGGTGTGGCAGAGTCAGCTGTGTGAAGAAATGATTTATAAGCAATTGTCATCAGTAATGGGGAAAACCCTGCCAGGTTAGGAGCTGGGGAGTTTGGCGTCAGGTCAAAGGACGTGAGGCTGATTTTAGAGACAAGTGTGAATCTGGATTAAAACTGGTTTCAGTGGAATTGCACCAGTGTATCCCAGGTCCCTGGAATTACATGACACTGCCCCTAGAAGCCTGCACTGTTTCCCCCACCTCTGCAGTCCCATATAATCAGTGCAGGATCCCTTGTTTTATTGAATGTTGCATTACACTTAATTGATTTGATTGTGTGTCCGGATTTTTTAGTGTGCTCACAATTCTATACTGACCCACTTCTAATTTGAGTTGTGTGGCTGCTGAGTCAGCAAAAGCTTGGGCTTTCCAGACCAGGAAGCAGAAGCCTGGCCACTTTCACTCCCCCATTTGATCAGGTTTCAGAGTAGCAGCCGTGCTAGTCTGTATTCGCAAAAAGAAAAGGAGTACTTGTGGCACCTTAGAGACTAACAAATTTATTTGAGCATAAGCTTTCGTGAGCTACAGCTCACTTCATGATTTTAGATATCTATTTTTCCACCGAATGCATCTGATTAAGCGAGCTGTAGCTCATGAAAGCTTATGCTCAAATAAATTTGTTAGTCTCTAAGGTGCCACAAGTACTCCTTTCCCATTTGATCAGAGGCAGCGAGGACTTTAAATGTGGGGTGGGTTGAAGTGCTCCTTCTCCAGCAGTAGCCCTTGCTAAGAAGTGACACTCACTGTGCTCAGCAACAAGGAAGCAGTTAGCTCAAGGTTTCTACAAAAAACAGCGATGAAAGAGTTAACAGCATGGCCTTTTTAATCACTTTCATTCACACCTCCCTTTGTTGAATGGCAGCCATTCACACCTCTCCTGAAGTTATTGTTTCATGCATCCGATGAAGTGAGCTGTAGCTCATGAAAGCTTATGCTCAAATAAATTTGTTAGTCTCTAAGGTGCCACAAGTCCTCCTTTTCTTTTTGCGAATAGAGACTAACAGGGCTGCTACTCTGAAACCTGTTTCATGCTGAGTGCAGAGACTGCTTTGCATCTGCTCCTCTCAGCTGGCAGCGCTTGAGACAAGACACTGGGTTTATAGTACACAGTTGTGCCCATTTAACAAAAAGATGGGGGAGGGATAGCTCAGTGGTTTGAGCATTGGCCTGCTTAAACCCAGGGTGTGAGCTCAATCCTTGAGGGAGCCATTTAGGGATCTGGGGCAAAAATTGGGGCTTGGTCCTGCTTTGAGCAGGGGGTTGGACTAGATGACCTCTTGAGGTCCCTTCCAGCCCTGATATTGTATGATTTTAGATATCTATCTAGTTAAACCTAATACAGATGAATGGGGATCAGTTTCAGCCTTGCTGGTGTCTGTTGTTAGCTTAATTCCATACAGTTGGCTTTGCTTTAGGAGTTTGCAACTGTACAATTCAATCCTGTCCGTGCAAGCTCTGCAATGGAGACAAGCCTTTAGGCCTACTCTGCACTGGCGGGGGGCTGCTGATGTAACACAAGTACAAACTGGGACTTGCTCTGGTGTGGTTTATCCTGGTTTGAAGGGGGGCTGAGCTGAGTGCATTGCTCGTCTGTCCCCTTGTGCAGACAATGCATTTCTATTTTTTACATGAGAGGTTTGACTCTGCGGTGCGCTGATGCAGCGCTTGTTTTGGAATGGGGAATTGCAGCCACCTCGTCCCATTGCACATTGGGTGCTGGGTGTAACTGAGAGCAGGAGCCGGCTTGGCACAGGTTCTTCTCTGCCAACTTCCTGGGTTATGAAATCTTTTGTGATTCTGCAGCAAGAAAGATAAGATTGTGTAAAGACTTGGCCTATTGCTTCATGTGTTGGCTGCTGGCAGCACTGCAGAGATGGGAGCATTTTCTTCAAAAGCGTCAGCATGGGCGGTTATCCAGCATTGTCAGTGGAGAAGGGAGCTGCTGCTAGGGAAGCCTAGGCTGGGAGCTGGCCGTGCGTGCGTAGGAGAGAGAGGGTAATGGAGACCCATGGGTAGCCCAATGTGCAGCAAAGCCTGGGCTGGACTAAGGTCTAAGTAAGGTCCTTCACTGAATGGTGGGAGGTTGTTCCGAATGCCTGGGGCTTCTCCTGGATCAGTAATCCAGGGCTCAGCTTTTGAGGCTGGCGAGAGGTTTGATTTCACCTCACTGGCAAAGGCACCTAATACAATGACACCAATTAGTCGTAAGGGCTTACCTGGGCTCTTGGCTGGAATGAAGTCTAACCAGCCTAACAGAAAAAGATGTAGAGAAAGGTAGGAGTGTCTGGAAACAGGCATTCCAAATGGCCACTAACTACAGTGATTGCAGCAACTCCATTACTTCTCCTTTTGTGGCAGTCTCGATGCTGCTTAATGTGGCCATTTGGAAAAGATGTGTAAGAGGCAACGAGATGGTGCTGCATAGGTACCTGCATGGAACAAAGCTAGTACAGGAATCGATGCTAGCGGACAGAGGCAGATCAATGTCCAACTGCTGGAAGTCAGAAAAATTACCGCTGGAACTGGGATGCAAATTTTCAACAATGAAGGTTATTGTGACATCATCCCGTGGAGTCTTGACATCCAGATTGGGTGTGTCACTCCAGCTCAGTCACAAGTTACTGGCCTCAGTGCAGGAATCGCTGGGGGAAATTCTCTGGGTGGTGTCATGTAGGAGCTCAGACTAGATGGTCAGAGTAGTTCCTTCTGGCCTTAGAATTTATACACTCCAATGCCCAATGAACGCTTGGGAGAAAGGATATCTTTGTTAAAGATTCAACACCACCCACCCGGTTCAGTGAGGCTCACAAAGCAACCTCCTAAAGCCTGGTGTACATACTAGTTTGTTCCGGATTAACTAAGGTATGCTTTGTAAACTGGTCTAGTTAAACAGTGCAAGTATGTGTGTAGACAAGGCCCAAGATACCCTCCCATCAAAACCAGGGCAGGCCAGACATGACACCCAGATACCTGGGCTCCTCCTACCAATGTCTCTGCACTTTCTGCCACCCTGCACTCGGAGAGCCCTTCATGAGAAGCTCTGCAAGGCTGCTGGGGGCTGATGAGAACTCCTGGAGATTGCTGGTAATTGGGGATTACCTATGAATTCATGGTGTTGGTAAAGCAGCTTTGAAGCAGAGGACTGGTCCCCGCTGGGATCTTGTGCCGATTCTAGTCTGGGGCATAGCTATATAGTGCACACCAGGAAAGCTATGGCTTGCCTGTCACGATCTTATCCTGCTTTCAAGCCGGAGTCATCTCCATCAGTAAACAGCGGCTGTGCCCATCTGCGCTAGAGGTTTGCATCGAGGCACATCCCCAGGGAAGACACGGTCAATTAGGGCCACTTATTGCCTCAGCCACGCTCTTATTTGGTGCACCAGTTTCCCCCACTCTTGGTCTGTTAGATCGATGAACTCTGGGCGGGACAGTGCCTGGCGCATGCTGGGGACTACCAAAAAGTAATCCTAACTAATTGTAATATTGCAAAGATCTCTCATGACACACACCCCCTCCCCCCCGCACGCATGACACTCCCTTCCTGCCTCCTTTCTCCGCCATACGGAAGTAGGCAGGGCCCAGTCCAGCATGTCTGAGGCCTTCTGCATGGTGCTTTTAATAGAATTAATTAGTGACTTGTTAGCTCACTCGTGTCCCCTCTGCTTCCCAACAGCTCATCGAACTCACGCGGCCCCTGGACTCCTGGCTGGAACATGTGGAGTTTCAGGCCCTTCTGCAGCACCTCAGTCCGGAGAACATCCTTTTGCTCTTTGCCTCTGCGGTTCTGGAGCGACGGATTATCTTCGTGGCAGAGGAGCTCAGGTGAGTGCCCTGCACTTAACCAGAGAGCTAGTTCTGGGAGCTTCAGAGAGCTACAAGTAATTCTTCTGCTCTACTCCGCACCGATTAGGCCTCAGATGGAGTATTGTGTCCAGTTCTGGGCACCACATTTCAGAAAGGATGTGGACAAATTGGAGAGAGTCCAGAGAAGAGCAACAAAAATGATTAAAGGTCTAGAAAACATGACCTATGAGGGCAGATTGAGAAAACTGGCAAAGAGAAGACTGAGAGGGGACATGAAAGCACATTTCAATTACATACAAGGCTGTTACAAGGAGGAGGGAGAAGAATTGTTCTTCTTAATCGCTGAAGCTAGGACAAATTGGGCTTAAATTGCAGCCAGGGCGGTTTAGGTTGGACATAAGGAAAAACTTTCTAACTGTCAGAGTGGTTAAGCACTGGAATAAATTGCCTAGGGAGGTTGTAGAGTAGCAGCCATGTTAGTCTGTATTCGCAAAAAAGAAAAGGAGGACTTGTGGCACCTTAGAGACTAACAAATTTATTTGAGCATAAGCTTTCGTGAGCTACAGCTCACTTCATCGGATGCATTCGATACATTCGATGGTTGTGGAATCTCCATCACTGGAGATTTGTAAGAGCAGGTTAGACAAACACCTGTCAGGGATGGGCTAGATAATACTTAGTCCTGCCATGAGTGCAGGGGACTGGACTAGATGACGTCTTGAGGTCCTTTCCAGTCCTATGATTCTCTCAGCTCGTAAGTACCAGTCACATGCAGCTCGCCCAGCCCTGGAAAGCAGCCTGCAGGTGCCCTCAGTTCCATTCCCCCCTTCATAAGGGGTCAGACGCAGATGCAAGTGTCGAATGACGTGTCCTGAAGTCTGCTACTCTGTATCTTGGTCCCAGGCTAGGTGTAGTTGGGGCTGGCTGAGGGCACCCTCCCCATCCCCACAGTGCAGTGAGTGGTGATTAATTTTTTGTGCCCCATCCAGTTCAGGAGATAAAATCAGAATAAATTAATTCCAGGTGCAGGGGCGAGAGAGAAGCTGAGAACCTTCCACTCTGGGAGCTGACCCTGAGGCGTCTGAGCAAGCAAAGGGTCACTAAACTCAGACTGTTCATGAGGCATGGAAGTCTGATCTAGTGGACAGAGCATTGGTCTGGGACTCGGGAGACTGGGTTCTATCCCTGGCTCTGCCACTGGCCTGCTGCATGGCCTTGGCCGAGTTACATTCCCTTCTGTGCCTCAGTTTCCCCATCTGTAAAATGACCTCCTTTGCAGAGTGCTCCGTGGATGAACAGTGCTAGATAAGAGCGAAGTGGTATTATTATGTATGATAGAATAACAAGACAGCTGGAGTCTGTTCCCAATTGAGCCCAAAGGGTTAATCCTCACTAAGCTGACAAGCCCAGGGAGGCAGGTAGCCAGGAAAGTCACCCTCTCATGCTAACATCAGCAGAGCGTAAAGGTTATGCTCACTCTTCGTGAGACAGCCAGTCGAGTCAAATCTCTCCTCTCCCTCTCGGATTTCCTCATTCCGACTCATCAGCAGGAAGGATGTCTCTGATTTGATCCCAGCCACCAGAGACTTTCACTCTTCAGACCCTAGGAAGAAAAATACACACACTGACTGCCCTGCGGAAGGATCCTCTCTATAAAATTAGCAAACAATAACTTTGTCTAGTGAGGGTTAAGCCTTAAAAGCATTGAAATAAGGAGTGAAGGGGGAAGACTTGTGCCCTCCTTTCAACCACAATGCTGTCGATATCGCACTCCCCAAGGCTTCCACTTCCAGCATATTCCGAAAAGCAATTCAGACCCCAGCCTCCTCAGACTCACGCTGTGCAGGTAGAGCACCAGACCAGGACTTGGGAGACTTAGGGTCTGTTCCCAGCTCTGCCGCTGGCCTGCTGGGTGACCTGGGGCAAGTCATGCTCCCTCCCCAAGCCTCAGTTTCCTCATCCATAGGCGCTGACTTCCCCACTGCCTGGTGGGTGCTCAACCCCTGCCCCAGCCCCACCTCTGGCCCCACCCCTGCACAGCCCTTGCCCCACCCCCATTCCACCCCCTTCCCTCAAGTCCCCGCTCCTGCCCTGCCTCTTCTCCACCTCCTGAGCGTGCTGCATCCCCGCTCCTCCCACTCCCTCCTGGAAAGTCCTAAGAGCCGCCAAAGAGCTGTTAGGTGGCAGGGGGGCAGGAAGCGCTGGGAGGGAGTTGGAGGAGTGGGGACATGGCGAGGGGAGAAGGAGGCAAGGAGGTGGGAGCTTGGCTGCCGGTGGGTGCAGAGCCCCCATTAATTTTTTTCCATGGGTGCTCCAGCCCCGGAGCACCCATAGAGTCGGTGCCTATTTTCCCCATCTGCAAAATGGGGATAACGAGCCTGTCCTCCTTTGACAGCTACTGATGAAAAGAGCTAGGTATGATTATTATTAACTCAGAACCTTAGCAGCTTTTGTGTCAACAGATTAGTATATATGACTGTCCCCCATTCCCTGCATTTGGGAGGTTATTTTGCCTTAACTCTGCTGAGGTCACTGTTAGGGATTTGTCAGGTTTCAGAGTGGCAGCCATGTTAGTCTGCATTCGCAAAAAGAAAAGGAGTACTTGTGGCACCTTAGAGACTAACAAATTTATTAGAGCATAAGCTTTCGTGAGCTACAGCTGGCCAGTGCTATGCAGGAGGTCAGACCGGATGATCACAATGGTCCCTTCTGGCTTTATAATCTATGAAAAACAGCATCCACCTGTTTAGGAACCTCTCTCTCCTTGGAAGTCACTGAGACTTTGGCTCCTATGTCACTCAGTTGCTCTTGAAAATCTCACCCAAGGCCTAATCTGCTGGCCAGCTACTTGCCAAATTCATTTACTAATCAGAACCCTTATTTATTCGGCAGTGTCCTGTCCCAGTGCATCCATGCCGTGGCAGCTCTTCTCTACCCCTTCTCCTGGGCGCACACCTACATCCCCGTGGTTCCGGAAATCCTGATCGATACCGTCTGTTGCCCCACACCCTTCATGGTTGGAGTCCAGAAGCGCTGCCTAGAGCAGGTTCTCGATCAGCCGATGGAGGAGGTACTGTCGGGGGGGGTCTCTGTTCCCATGCCGCAGATGGGCTTGAAAATGAATCGTCCCTTGATTGTTATCTCCACGTGGTAGCAGGCAGGGCCGAATTTACAACTTATGCGCCCCTGGGCACAGCATCTTCAGCGCCCCCCCTGCCTACAGCTGACCTTGTGTTGCACACTGTTTGAGAGAGGCAAGGCGCCCCTAGAACGCAGGCACCCCTAGGCACGTGCCTACGGTGCCTAATTGGAAATCCAGCCCTGGTAGCAGGCCCTGATTTTGTCTCCATCCTAGCCTCAGGAGGAGAAAGGCCCAGAAGGAAACAAGAGTGAACTCCAGCCTGCTCCTAGGGTAACACCCAAGCTGTTCCCTCGGCCAGATGGGATGCTGATATCTCCTACCCACTAGCTGGGCAAGGGCCTCAGCCCAGATCCCCTGGGACAAAGGGGGCATGCCTTGCCCTCAGCTCACCCTGTAGTCAGCATTGTCCTAAGCGTCTCATTGCTCATAGCTCATGGGAGGTGAGCACACATCTTAGAAAACTAGTGTAGACACTGCCAGAGTTTCCAGGACGGTTCGCTCCTTGGCCTTCTGCTGGGAGCACTAACAATGGGGCAGTAGTGGGGCTGTGGCCCTCCCCCCATGGGGATATGGGCTGAGACCCCTGAACTCATCTCGTGTGGGCCTCCCAAGAGACACCGGACAGGAACCACTTTCAATCTGGGCTGGATTGGACCCAGTGACTGATTCTAGAGGTGAAAGGCTCCAAATCTCCTTTCCATGTCCCGGGTCCATTCGTTCCCCCAGGCCAGGCACTGCTGCTCCTCTTTCACCAGGCAGGAAGTTTGGAGGGGTGGAGAAGCCTTTTCCATTGCAGTGACCTAGAGCAGATCATCATCAGGTGCAGCTCAGAGCTTTTTAAATGGACTTGGGGCACAGAAGATTGATCTTGAAATACATTCTCTTAACTTGCTGCCGCTCAGAAGCAGCCTTGCAATGCAGCCTGGCTAACGCTGGGTCCTGTCTGTTGGTTTTAGGTGCTGCTGGTTGACTTGTGCGAAGGGAAATTCTTAAGATCGGTAGGTGTCCCTGGTGCGATGTAGACTGTCCCTCATGCCGTCACTAGACGCAGGTGCTTGTTCGTTGCTTGATCAGTATTACTGAGCTACTGCAGGGTCCTTAATCCTGGCTTTTCAGTAGCTGTCACTCCCTCCTTCCCACCTGTCACTTATTATTTGCACTCTGCAAGCTTAGGGGGGCAGGGCCTCTTGCCCGAGCTTACAGAGCACACTGTAACGTTAGCGTTCCTGGTTTCAAAACACCTGGGCACAGCCCTGCAGGAAGAGGCCAGTGGGAGTTTAGTGCAAAATTAATTTCTCGGGCCGTTGCGTTGTCTCTTTCTCGTTACGGGTGGCGGAGGAGAGGCTGTGTCAGAGACAGAGGTGTCAATTAACCCTGCAGAAGGTGTCTCTCCAACATCCTTTGAGATCTAAATTGATAGGCAATAGCTTCTGGCAGTAGCTGGTGAGCCCCACCGAGACTATGGTAATGCAGACTGCGTGGCGGCATTAAAGAATGGGTCGCAGGGGATCTGGTGGGGGGAGATGTGTTCATTCCAGGATGCTTTGGGCCTGAAAGTACACTCAGAAAGTGGTTTGGCGAGCTAGAATCCTCTCTCACGCTTCAAAACCTCTTCTCAGTAAAAGCCACTGTCTCAGGCTTCCCTGGTTTGCAAGAGCTGGCTGTGCTAACATCGGAACATCCGCTTTCAGGTTCACGACGAAGGAGACATCTTACCGGCCAAGCTGCAGACCGAGATGCTGACTTCTTTAAAGACGCACAACAGCAACAACAACATACAGAGTAGGCAGAGAGTTCTTTCTTTGGGGTGCGCATGGTGGAGTATCTGTGAATGCCCCACAAAATGACTGCCGGTGTCCCAGGCTAACCAGCCATCCTGGGGCAAGTGGGCTAAGAACCCAGGACCTAATTTCCTATGCTGCCTTCTCAGTTCCAGCCACCCCATCTCTAGGGCTGTGTATGCTTTAGACTCACATGCACGCAAAGAGAATAGCTAAGTGGTCTAAGCAGCTGGACTGGAATAGCCAAAGTCCCTGGGTCCCACACGCTCAGCCTCTGCAGGGACACCTTAGCCCTTCCCGCTTCAGAGGTAGAAAGAGACTGAGGTTTGTGCTGCTTATGGAGTGTGGGGCAAGTCCTCAGCTGGTGTAAAATTGTCATCACTCCATTGGCTTCCTCTCCACATTGACTTTAGTGGAGCTGTGACATTGACATTGACTTTAGTGGAGCTCAGGATCTGCCCCGGTGTGTCTTCAATACAGCACTCGAAAGACCAGCACAGAACTGTCAAGGATCCCAAGGCACTTAGCTATGATTGGGGTTTACTTTGTGGACCTTACCCAACCTTTCGCTTCCCCCACCTGTTGTTCAATGTGATATGCTCTGATTAGCTGCAGCTCTCCACTCCAGAGGTGGCTGCATTTCACCTGCATTTCAGTGGTGCTCTGGTTCTGCAGGTTGTGAAGTGCTCTACTTTATTTCCCATCCCCAGCTAGCAGGCATAATACATTGTTTCTACTCTGCATGAATACTAAAGTGCAGCCATGGTCAGAGAAACCCCTGTGGTTATAGCAACTTCTTTGTGTGTGCAGCAGGACCTGCTGACTTCATTGACAAAAATAGATGCTTTTTATTGTTAGCCTCGTAGAGCCAGCGCAGTTCTGGGAGAAGGAATTGGATTCTAGCAGACGTTACTAAATTCCAGTCTTCGTTATTGGTGGGGATGGGCGAAATGGACAGAGCCCAGCGTGACTCTCAGACGCCAGGCTGAGTTGGCAGGGCTGGGTGTTATATAGAGATTTAAAAAACCCCACAGCCTTTCTAGCTGTCGTGCGAGCACGTGTGATCTGAAGTCATTGGAACGCAATAAACAAGGGATTTTTACCAAGTCATTTTCAGACTAGTACCATTGCCTGCCAGTTCTTGTAGTGGCCATATTCTGAGCTGAGCATCTTCCTCTCTAAATTCCACAACCATGTAGGATTGTGGAGACCAGTCAGGGAAGAGAAATAATCCATCAGTAGGCAGGGGAGCAAAAAATCCAGAAGGCTGTTGATAGCTTTATCTTGACAAAACAGAAAGCCAGTGACCCTGAATATCCCCTCAGTGAAATCTGGATCTGGAAATCTGGAAAGCTAGACTCCCTTCTGCCACTATAGAGTATACGTGCTAATCAAGCAGGTGGAGTCCTCCATCCAGAGTAGCCTGTGAAGGGCAGTACCATGTGCTAGTGGCTGTTACAACTCTTTAATGATTTAACACCAGGAAATTGGATTTTAATGTGTGAAGGAGATGGCCATTGCTTCTGACATTAACGCAGCATGTGAATTAGGTCAGCGTGCAATGAGGCCCTCCATCTAGCCTCTCGGTAGGCTGGTGTACTTCACATTTTAAAGTGGTAGACGCAATTCCTTGAATATGTATACAATGCTCAGAGTTCCTTGGAAGCAAAGTGTTATAAGAAGTCCAAGTATGATGGTCAACAGTAATTATCCATTGGACTGGGCAATTGAATACCACATTGGGATTGAATAATGGTTCAGTTTATACTCCTGCCGGCTCCTTAGCGAATGGAATGTCCTGGCTTTTCTCCCTTGCCATGACTGGGTTTGGGAGTCACACAATTTAGCACCATTCAGGTGTTACAGCTGCTTTTGAATGGAAAATGCCCCAGACTGTGGCACAGACAGGAGAAGAGAGGTGGGATGGCCCAGGGGTCAGAGCACTAGCCTGGGACTCAGGAGACCAGGCTTCAAGTTTGTGCCCCACCACAGAAGGGGTGATCCTTGGGTGGGTCATTTCGGCCCAGATCCTTTAAGGAAATTTGGAGTGTAAAAATTTCTGAGGATCTGCCCCTCCATTCCCCCATGATTACCCTGTCCTGCCTCACAGAAGGGTTGTGAGCGTAAATACATTCAGATTGTGAGGTGTCCACATCCTGAGTTAATGGGGGTCATGTGAATACCAGCCCCCATGCCCAAACTGTACGTTTTCTATTCCCTTTTCAGCGTCCGAACAAGTGAACACCCACGTCTCCAAAACCTTCATGCAATTCTTCGTTAAAACCGTTGGCCATTATACATCGCACCTCAAGTGGAATAAGAGCGGCCAGGGCTCCTTTCAGGAGAAGGCATTCTGCAAAGCCATCACTTCCAAGTCCTGCCGCAAGTTTGTGAAAAGATTTGTGAGGACTCAGATGTTTTCCCTCTTTATCCAGGAAGCAGAAAAGAGCAGGATGATCCAAGAAGGTAAACTGCCCCATCTCCTCCCCTTTCTGTTACTGCCCTGGCATTCAGGAAGCATCAGGATCCCTGGAGGCCACTCTTTGGTTTCTTTGAGCTAGAGGGAGCAGGACTCATTTGCATATTTGCTTGTGCAAATGAGGTGCAAATGTTTTTGTGTGACTGCTCCTGAAAACACAACCACTGGGGAAGGGAGAGAGATGCTGTTAGAGAAGATGGTACAGGCAATGATAGTGAGTCTCTCCCACAACCTCTGCCTGCAATGCACCAGCAGAGTCCGTTGCAATAGTCTCCTCGTCACTGTAGCCCCCTGGATGGAGGAGGTAATTGCAGACTCCAGAACTCGGCCTGCGTTTGTATTGAAAACAGTCAAAGGGCAAGGAGGAAAGCACTAGTGCAAAGCGCTCCTTGCTTATTCTCTTCTCTACAGTGTATTCCCTGACACACACACACACACCCGTTTCAGGGCTGTAAGTAATGCAGCATGGCCTAGTAGTTGGAGCACTGGACTGAGCCTCAGGAGAGCTTCATTCTAATTTCTAGCCCTGCCACTGGCTTTCTGGCTGATCTTGGGCAAATCACATCACCACTCTGTGCCTCAGTTTCCTGTCTGTAAAATGGGCTGTATAAGACCTGGGGATTATGATTATGATGATGATGATTGCCACTTTCAAGAAGAATTTCAACATTGTCTCTCAGTTACTGAACTAGCTGCACCTCTGAGCCCCACACTCTCTGAGTGTGCTCCCCCATCCCCTTCAGTTTGGATCCGGTACCATTTTATCCCCAATATTTGTGATGCTTGCACTGCTGGTTCAGCTTCAGCCTATCGTTGCTCAAGGTGCAGGTGGATTTGGAGCCAGTGCTGCTGCTCTGGTGCCCTCCGATGCAAATTGACAGGAACCATTCGATTCTATTCCCTGCCTCTCTACCTCCTTCAGCACCTAAATCCCATGGTGATTGATGTACTATAATAATATATATGGAGAATATTACCATAGCTCCATCTTCCCAGTCTATCTTCAGGTTCTCTGCTTTGATCACTGGTTCTTATGGAGTTTGTTGGGCTAATCTCTGCTTCTGCATCCCTACCATAGCATGTTGTTGTTAAACAGAAACCAGCCAATGACCTCAATTGTTGATGAAACTCCAATGTAGTGGTGTAACTGATCCAGCTTTTGTTTTCCACAGGGTATTTCCAGCAGAAAGTAGCTGAATATCAAGAACAAAAAAAGAAACAAAGGAGAAATTCCTGAAGTACTGTTCTGAAAGAGGGGAGCCTGGCTGGGCTTGGGCCGATATCTTCCTGCAGCAAGATTCTGTCCAGACTGGGTCAGCGTCTCACTCAAAGGCAGAGTGCCCTGAGCTTTGCTGGCTCTGAGCATCTCTGGAACCTTGCCCATCCTCTTGTGAATGAGATGCCTGGTCAACACAGAACGCCAGTTCCTTCCCAGTCTCTTCTTTCTCAGGGCATGACTGCATAAGAAGCCTCTCTTCTATATCGCTAGCAAATAGGGGTGTGAATTTTTTTTCCTGGCCAACTGACACCGTGGACCAAGCTGCAGTTCTTAGCCAAAGGGGTGCAAGGAGTTCGTCTTGGAAGACAATCAGGGACCTTGCATAGAAATAGAGTGAAATCAAGGCACAATTATCTGCTTGCTGTATAATGGCAAAGAATGTAGAATAATTATTGAGATAAAATGTATAAGTAAGAAATATTTTTAATTCTTATTAAAAAAAAAAATCTAAATTTTCTAGCTGAGATACGTTCTAGCCAGTGTGTATTCCTGAGGGGCTCCCATTGACAAGGTGGTTTCATCAGGTTGGAGGGAGGTTACCAGTGGAGTTCCTCAGGGATCGGTTTTGGGACCAATCTTATTTAATCTTTTTATTACTGACCTTGGCACAAAAAGTGGGAGTGTGCTAATAAAGTTTGCAGATGATACAAAGCTGGGAGGTATTGCCAATTCAGAGAAGGATCGAGATATTATACAGGAGGATCTGGATGACCTTGTAAACTGGAGTAATAGTAATAGAATGAAATTTAATAGTGAGAAGTGTAAGGTTATGCATTTATGGATTAATAACAAGAATTTTAGTTATAAGTTGGGGACGCATCAATTAGAAGTAACGGAAGAGGAGAAGGACCTTGGAGTATTGGTTGATCATAGGATGACTATGAGCTGCCAATGTGATATGGCTGTGAAAAAAGCTAATGCGGTTTTGGGATGCATCAGGAGAGGCATTTCCAGTAGGGATAAGGAGGTTTTAGTACCATTATACAAGGCACTGGTGAGACCTCACCTAGAATACTGTGTGCAGTTCTGGTCTCCCATGTTTAAAAAGGATGAATTCAAACTGGAGCAGGTACAGAGAAGGGCTACTAGGATGATCCGAGGAATGGAAAACTTGTCTTATGAAAGGAGACTTAAGGAGCTTGGCTTGTTTAGCCTAACTAAAAGAAGGTTGAGGGGAGATATGATTGCTCTCTATAAATATATCAGAGGGATAAATACAGGAGAGGGAGAGGAATTATTTAAGCTCAGCACCAATGTGGACACAAGAACAAATGGATATAAACTGGCCACCAGGAAGTTTAGACTTGAAATCAGACGAAGGTTTTTAACCATCAGAGGAGTGAAGTTTTGGAATAGCCTTCCAAGGGAAGCAGTGGGGCAAAAGATCTATCTGGTTTTAAGATTCTACTTGATAAGTTTATGGAGGAGATGGTATGATGGGATAATGGGATTTTGGTAAGTAATTGATCTTTAAATATTCAGGGTAAATAGGACTAATCCCCTGAGATGGGATATTAGATGGATGGGATCTGAGTTACCCAGGAAAGAATTTTCTGTAGTATGTGGCTGGTGAATCTTGCCCATATGCTCAGGGTTTAGCTGATTGCCATATTTGGGGTCCGGAAGGAATTTTCCTCCAGGGCAGATTGGAGAGGCCCTGGAGGTTTTTCGCCTTCCTCTGTAGCATGGGGCACGGATCACTTGCTGGAGGCTTCTCTGCTCCTTGAAGTCTTTAAATCACGATTTGAGGACTTCAATAGCTCAGACATAGGTGAGATTTTTCGTAGGAGTGGGTGGGTGAGATTCTGTGGCCTGCGTTGTGCAGGAGGTCGGACTAGATGATCAGAATGGTCCCTTCTGACCTTAGTATCTATGAATCTATGTTCTTTTTATAGCGAACGGCTTCATTGTTCCAGACTTACATGAGCTAAAAACGACCCCACAGATTTTGATGAGGCTTCCTGAAAGGCACCTGTTGGCTTAGGCGTTGATGAGAACAGGAAGCCTAAAATAGACTATGTGAAGGAGAGCAAACTGGGGATTGGCAGGAAGTTGCTTGTTTGCACTAGCTTCGTTTCGAGAGGCTGCGGGGGGGTGGGGGGGGAGAATGTGTGCCTTAGTAGGGAACATGGTAAATTGGCAGCTCAGTGTAGGGAGACAGCATTGTTAAAATTCAGTGGTGCATGCATTCCTGAAAAGCTGTACTCTTCTGTCCTGTTTTGGATGCTGAATTTTAAAACTCTTTTCCAGTTCATCTTTTAGAGACTGCATTGAGCTTAATTATACCTGTCCATCTCTCCCCTTTCTTTATCGCATTCTTACAGGGAGCATAGTACCAGAGTCCAAACTGGTACTGCCTGCAGTATTAACTGGCCCTAGCGGGAAGGAACTATCTGGATAAAATCAGACACCTCACTCCTGCAAGTGCTGGGATGGTTGCACAGATGGGAGAGCTTGCTGCACTCTTTCCCAAAATGCACACAGGTTTTTCACTTTACTCAATGATGCCTCAAATGACTGCTGCCTTTAGACCCTAGAGATTGCCCAGATGTGTGTGTTATATGTTACCAAAGATATGAGCATTTGTTCTTTGCAGTGCGTAGGAGTCTCTCATGGAACATGACCCCATTGTGCTAGGTATGTACACAATATATTAGGTGTATTACAATAGTACATAAGATCTCCAGTGCTGGTCCAGGACCTGATTGTGCTCCTCTCTCTCTGCCCCAAAGACTCTCCCTGTTGTATAGAGCAGATGCAATGGGTATTTAGAAAATAACTATTTAGGATTACCAGTTTCTTTTTGCCCCTGTTATTTTTCATAAGTTTACCTGTTAGCAAAGACTGGCATGTGAAATCTTCAGAGAAACCCCAGGAAGAATTGCCCTTTTTCAAAATGGCCACCACCCCCATGTCTCCCAGTGAGAGTGAAACTATGGCGTAGTCAAATATTTTTTTGTCAAGGTCCAAATTTCTTACTCAAGGTACAGACTCCAGAGAAAATAATAATAAAAACCCCCCCAATAATGAGAATTAAATGAAAAGATTTCAAACCATTCGAAAGCACCTGGCAGTCCAGATTTGGCCTCCGGTCTGCCTATTGACTACCTCTGTGCTTAGGGAAGATGGTGACCCTCTGCTGTCAGGCAGTTACCTTAGACCTTAGTCCATCCCATGCTTTGCTGCACATTGAGCTACCCACATTTGCCATCCTTGCCTGTCTGCTGCCCTTCTCTCCGCATCTCCCATTTCACGTTGAGGTGCTGTCAGGCGGTAGACAGAGAAAAAGGGAGGTGGCAGCCCTTTTGAGGATAACTCATTGTGCAGTTCTCTGAAGTAGGTGTAGTTCTCTGCAACCGCTGAAGAAAGTTATGAAGAATAATTTCAAGAAATGACCATTAAACCTAAGATGATTTCTTCAAATGCAGAAGATTGCCATGAGTTTTAACTACATGGGACATTTGAAGTGTCAGGGTTATCCAGTAAAAAAGAACATGAAGGACAAAAAAAAAAAAAATCTGAAACTGAGTGCTAAATTTCTTAGGACTTCAAAAAATGCATTTTATACTGTAGTGCTGCATCTGGGTTGGGGGACAGGAAATATACCGTGTTCTGATGTAACAAATATCCTGAAGCCTTGCTTTAAGAGCAAAACTTGATCTCCTAATGGTTCTCTTTTTACTTATCTGTGATAATGCTCAGTCTCTCCCATTCCTATGGGACTGTTCCTCTTTCTGATAGCTGATCTCTTGGATGCAGTCTGTCTGCTTTTTCTAGAGCCAGAGAGACCTGTCTCCAGGTGCTGCCATGGAGATGATTGTAATACTTTGGTCTCATTTCAGTTGTTGGCTTCTAGTGTGCAGGTCCTGGATGGGGCTGGTGGCTTGTGATGTGCAGGTCGGACTGGATGATCTGGTGGTCCCTTCTGGCCTTAAACCCTATGATAGTTTCCCTCCTCCCTCCTTAACCCAGTGCTGGCTCTTGGGATGCATAGCTGCTAAGCCTTTGTCAAGCCCTTTGTGACACATACTGATGTGCAGGCTGAATGGTGCAGCAGTCTCGTCATGACCCTGGCGGTACCAAGGGGCCATCTGCTGCACAGAGGCCAGCTAAACAGCGAGCATGGCATTAGTGAGAGCTTTGGCATACACATGGTGGATGCCCTAGTTGATGATTCTCTCTCCTACCACCTCAATGTAAATGAAAATCCCTGGTCCCCCCAGTAGTCACCCTAAAAATGTTTCATTTGCATAAGCTATCTGAATGATGTTCATTTTTGTATTTGTGGGCTTGATTGCTAGGGTACTGGCAATATTGGTAAGCGTTAGTTTTAGGGTGTGTATATACTCTTATACCCAATTTATATCCTGACAGCGTTGGGCAGTTTAGGATCTAGGTTGAATCTTTACTCTCTGTCAAGTGTGGTAATCTTGAATGCTTTATAACAATTACAGGAGGCCAACAGCTGTTTAGTTTTCTCTCCATTCTCAAGAACTCTTAGTGGGTTTTTTCCCCTTCCTCTTTCCTGTCTTTGTGGTTGTGAAGAGGTGGAGCTAATAGTTCCTTCTGAATGTGGTAAGACTTTGGTCACTCTGCTATCTTGGGGGAGTGAATTCGTCATGGGCCATCTGTGATTGTCAGGCTCTGTCCTCAGCACCTGTAAATCTAACCTATAAGGCTGATATTGTCCCTGAGAAGCAGAGTTATTATGGCCAATCCTAATCAGAGAGGGAGAGACTTTGAAGATTAAGGCTAGAGTTGAATTTGATTCAGTATACAGGGGGGAATAAGTGTAATGTCCAGAGTACCCAGATGAGCTTAAATTCATAACTGTTAGACACTAAAAATCATGGTCTTTATACAGACACTGGGTTTATAGTTTATTACAACAATCAGTAACGCATTAACCCTCCCCCCCCCCCCCTTTTTTTTGGTCCTCTAGCTCAAGAGGTGTTAACAGGTCACTTCACCTTGAATAACACATTGTGAGACCAATTATGCTAAACAATCTGTTCCACCTTGTATTTAGCTGTGAAAAGTACCTGTCCCAGACCTCAAGAGCTCCAAAGCTTGTCTCTCTCACCAAAAGAAGTTGGTCCGATAAAAAGTATTAGCTCACCCACCTTGTTTCTCCAGATCCTGAAAGGCATTTAGGTGCCTAACTCCCAGTGGTTTCAATGGGAGTTAGGCTCCACAATGCCTTTGAGTATCTGGGCCTTATCCTCCCCTGTGCCTCAATCCCCCACCTGTAAAATGGAGATAATAGCACTGCCCTACCACTCAGGGGCATTACGAGAAAAAAATTCATTAAACATTTTGAGGTGCTCAGATGCAACAGAAATGGGGACTATATACGTACTGTATATAGACACACTGTCTCTGCATCACACTCTTTGCCATGTTTGAGACGTCTTATAAATTAAACCCACAAACCAACGTTTTTGTTTCATTGGCCCCCAGGTAGAGGGGAAATTTTCTGTCTGGTAGTGTGGTTTTTAGGGGTAGCTCAAAGCACCATATGTCACATTTTGTTTTCAAGACAGTGAGGTTTGTACTCATTCTGATGCATTCCAGGAAGTTCTACATGCAAGAGAGAATTCTGTAAAAGCGCTGCATGTAATGCTTGCTTGTACTCTACATCAGAAAGGGTAAAGTTTAAGGTTGAACTTGCAACGTTTTGTTTCTTTGGCCTTATGAAGTATGATACACTTTACTTGGAAATCTTGTTCAGTGTCTCAATTAATTCCACAGCCTTAGGTCCATATGTCTAATAATCTGCAATCACATAGAGAAAGTATCATAATACATAAGGACAAAGTTCATCTATTACAGGCAATTTGTATAGTACCTATATATACACACTTTATGAGCAGTAACATTTCTCAAGTATAAGGAGCAAGCTCCCCACAGCACCTGGTAATGCTGCAGCTTTACAAGCAGAAATGGGAAATCTTCCTCCTAGAGTGAAGACTAGGGGTACTGGAGCTACCAGTTAGTGAAAAGCCTGGGGAAAGGTGCAACTTATAGCATTTCCTGTACAGGCTTTAGTTTAGACTTATTTCCGGAAGTGAAGGCCTTATGTTGACTCCCTCAAGCCTCATTCTTGAGACATGAGATTAATTAACAATTAATTGTTCCAGACCAACACAAATAGTGCAGTGGATCAGATTGGGAGCAGCGGTCTTTGAGATAGCTAGACAAGAGGAATTTTAAGGCTTTGGGACTGCAGCTGGTAAGCAGCACTCTAAATTTCCTATCTTGAGCATGGTCTTCGGTGCTGTTGCTAGTAACCTGAACCTGCAGCTCACTATATGCACCGATGTGGCTCTGAGCTGAGCCCACTCATGGACTAGTCAGTGCAACTGTAACTTTGAGTGGCTTTTGCCTTTCATTTTAGTATTTAAATGGAAGGATACAACAGATAAGCAGGGGTATAAGTATTCAGCTTAGACTGATTTCAGTAAGTTACATCTTGCTTTGCTCCTGGAATTCTGCATCCGCACATACACTCTTAGATCAGCATGTGACTTCTGACAGAGCAATCATATGGGAAGAGATTCCTGGAGAAATATGACACGTTGAGGTTGTGCAACTCCTAATACCTAAAAGGGGGCAGTATGGCTTATCACTTAGAAGATAAGTAGAATCCAGACTCTTAGTAGTCCTACTCCAGACCCAATATGAACTATTGGAAGTTATTTAGATTACTTGTGCCTCAATTTACCACACATAAAATGGGCATAAATATGCCTATGGCTTTGGGAGCTGGGCTGTAAGGCTTTGCTAATTCGCAAAGAAAGTACTTTGAGATGCTTGGTTGACAGGCACTGTAGACACATGAAGCATTATAAAAGTCTCTCTAAACAGCAGTTAAGATTTTGCTTCATCACAACAAGTACTTAACCCAGTGTGACAAAGCAGCTGACACACATGGAAAGATTGTAGCTCTTAGAATTTCCTTATTTATTAAAGAGCAGAAAAATTTTTGCTTAAATTCTATACGTAAAAAAGTAACAGTAAAATTTGCTTTTTAAAGTTTTTCCACTGAAGAAAATTGAAATAAGTTTTTATTAAAAAAATAGACAAACACCACACTATATTGCATGCTGATAGTCACCCCCTTCTCCGACAAGGTCCCACTAAAATATACTGTTGAACAGTATATGTAAGCAAATAAACCACCTCAATCTGGACTGAAAGTCCCTTCAGCTATTTCAGCCACACAAGCTAGTGGGATCTCTGTTTTACAAGCTCAGCTGTTTATTAAAAGAAATTTCAAGTGGACACTAAAGTATTTCACTAAGATGATGAAATATTAAAATTATAAAGCACATTTTTTGCAGTTTGTAAATATACTACATTAGAAATTTCAGTTGTTAGGGATCCATTCACCATAGATAGTTTATTCTGTATTCAAGGTAATTACAAAGACAAAGCATTACTCCCTGCATGCTTTCCTGGGCACAGAACCAATTGAGTTGACTACATGATGTTTAATTGGAGAGTACTTGGAATTCACTCTCTCATAGGCAAAGACTAGTTAAGGAGTGTTACCAGTAACAAAGAATAAAAGTTATACAACGTTGATTATTATAAATTAGAGTTGTTCTTATCTGCTCCTTTTGCCTTAGTCTCCTAAATATGTTCATATTCTTCCCTATAGAAAACACTTGTTTTGTATTTTTCATCACAGCAACCACCCCGTCACTAATGGTGATTAGAATGTGTGGAAGACCCCTTGATTCTGAATACATGGATGCGCAGATGGGAAGCAATCTGATTGCACACGCTGATGCAGTAGCGGAGCAAATCAAAGAGGGAAAAGATCTGCAAAGGGAAAAAGGGCATGCGTTAGATTTATCTATACTCGACATGAATGTACCATGTTTCATCTATCCTTCATATTATCAGTCTCTCTAAAAGCATCAAGGACTGCTCTCGAGTCCTTCTCTCCCTCCACTAAAGGTTTATTCCTATAGTCTCTGAAAGCACCAGGCTTTCTTCGTTTTTCAGCCTAGAATTTAAATCTACATTTCAATAAAAGAAAAGTTGTAGTGACTGTAGAAACCTTTTGTAAGAGGTCCCATGAGTTGTGGATATTAATGATTTCAAGTGAGGAATTCTGATCTTACTTTGGGACAAAATGTACACAATGCTGTATTTGAATGTATTTTAAAGTGTTCCATTGTAATGGGAATGATCAAGTTTCAGCATCGAAATTTATGCAGGTTGAACCTTTATTATATACCAAGCTCCCAACTAAAACACTCCTCAGTGAGCACGAAGTGTATGTACTGCAATTCCCTAATAGCTGGGCTTTTCCACCACTTGCAGCTAGTACAGAAAGAAGTTTCCAACTGCTCACAAGATTAAGCAGCTGTAATCATGTTACACCTGCAGAGCATGCTTTAGAATGGCTGTCTAGAAAGTAAAAAGAAAAAGGAGGACTTGTAGCACCTTAGAGATGAACAAATGTATTTGAGCATAAGCTGAAGTGAGCTGTAGCTCACTTCGGATACATTCAATAGTTCACGAAAGCTTATGCTCAAATAAATTTGTTAGTCTGTATTCGCAAAAAGAAAAAGGAGTACTTGTGGCACCTTAGAGACTAACACAGCTGCTACTCTGAAACCCGTCTAGAAAGTGGCAGCCTGATCTGAACTTGGTTTGGTTTTCAATGCTCTAATCAGGGACAGACATGGCTATATAGCCAAGACTTCCTTTGTGAGACTGGTTCTGGTAGCTATCATTGCTCTGACACTACATGAATTTCAGGAATTCCACCAGTGGGTTTTTGTGTTAGAGCTTTTGCTGTGGTGCACCCCAAAGTGTGGAAATTATGTTCCTGCAAAAATACATCTCAGCACATTTCTCCCCAGTGGGTTCTAAACCTAGGACTTTGAGTACTGCTCATTCAACATGGCTTTAAAACAGAGTTTAAACAGAGTGGGGTCCATAAGCCCAACCCAACCATGTTTCAGCCAAGTTAGCCTGAACTTGGTTTAAAACTGATTCAGGCAAGAAGGTTCCCATGCTTCTTGGTGAAAACAGGGTGTGATCGGTACACAACTGGCACAAACTCTGTATGCGTGTGGGGAGTGTGAGCGAACAAGCAAATGCACAAAAGATCACTGATAAACAGAAAATACAATGACTTACTTACCATGGCAATCCAAAGCACAATATATTCATCAATAAAGCTGTTAAAGTACTGGTCCAAGAACAAAAGTGCTGGACCTATGAATGCTGTATCATGCAGATGCATTTCACTTTTGGTCATATGTGCAACCTATTAAAAAAAAAAAAAGACAGTAGTCTAGTCTAAACAAATCACAAAATATATTTTGACCCAATATTTTCAGCTGATTAACACATCCTTATAGAGTATTTTAATTAAATGTCACCAAAAATTATTGCAATGTGAATTACATGCTGCTGGTTCATTCCTTTGTGGGCTATGACAAATTCTCAAGTAAAATGTGGGTTGTAGCTACCAATTAGAACCACTACAGATTCATGGGATACAGAGAAGTTGCATTAAATGACTTTAATGCAGCGAAGGAAGGGTGTGGCTCGTCTTTCAGGGGAACCGACGTTGTGAGGAAGGTAGACTTGAGAAACTATAAGACCATCTTATACAATAATAAAGGAAAAGAATCAATGACTCTGAGGCACTTACCACCAATTTGTTAGTTATCTTAGCAGATACAAAACCAAAAGTAAGTATATACAGGCAAGGATGCTTTTCAAAGAGCTGCACAGCAGATTTCTTGTAGATCATTGCAGCTAATATGATCACTGACCCAATATGAAGAAAGGGTGAAAGGACACTTGTTCCCTATAGCGAGGGAGAAGAAAGTGTTAGCTTAATGAAAAGTGCACACAATTGAACAAAAGATGTGTTGTGTGCATATTATTTAAATTAAAATGTGCCTGTCTGAACTCACTTGGGCCAGTAGTGAAATGTGACAGAGTGTCAGCTGATAAAGTGGTTGGAGCCTTTGGTTTGAAGTTCTCATAAGTTGTGTGTTGCATGAAGGAAACATTCAGTTTCAGCTACAAAACAAAAAATGTATGTATTGGGGTGGGGGGGGGGGGGAAGAGAGGAGAAGGCTTCAAATTGCAAAAAATGGTGCTGTAGTTATCTTAACTCCTGTAAAACAGGAAGGAGATGATTCTGTTCTTAAATGACAGGGGCCCAAACGTGTGTGTGTCTGTGTAATGGTGATAATACATTTTTGTTAAGATGTCAATGCTCAACAGCAAAATATAACTAAAAAGACTAGTCCAACTCACTCAATTGGCACAAACACAAAAAACAGACTCTCCTAAAAATTTCACAAAACCTTCCACAACTCCCCCCACCCCCCTAAAAAAAAAAAAAAAAAAAAAAAATCACAAATCCCTTAAGAAAGAAGTCTGACAAGAATATTAACTTTGACTTTTATCCCCTCTGGAAGGTCAATAGGTTTCATATTCTTGTCAGATGCAAAAACACCAAACAAAGAGCATGCGCATCAGAGAGGGAGTTTGGTTTGGAAAATTCATGGATTCTAGAAGGTAAGACCTTGTAGAACATAAGAACGACCACAGCGGGTCAGACCAAAGGTCCATCTAGCCCAGTGTCCTGTCTTTCAACAGTGGCCAAGGCCAGGTGCTTCAGAGGGAATGAACAGATCAGGCCATCATCAAGCGATCCATCCCCTGTCATCCACTCCCCCCAGCTTCTTGCAAACACAAGCCAGACAAACTCTGACCATCCTGGCTAATAGCCATTGATGGACCTATCCTCCATGAATTTATCTCGCTCTTTTTTGAGCCCCGTTATAATTTTGGCCTTCACAACATCCGCTGCCACAGAGTTCCACAGGTTGACTGTGCATTGTATGAAGAAGTACTCCTTGCGTTTGTTTTAAACTTGCTGCCTATTAATTTCATTGGGTGACTCCTAGTTTTTGTGTTATGTGAAGGGTAAATAACATTTCCTTATTCACTTTCTCCACTCCAGTCATGATTTTATACACCTCTATCCTATCCACTCGGCGTCGTCTCTTTTCCAAGATGAAAAGTCCCAGTCTTTTAAATCTCTCCTCCTACAGAAGCTGTTCCATACCCCTAGTAATTTTTGTTGTCCTTCTCTGCCCCTTTTCCATTTCTGGAAAAGATGGAGCGACCAGATCTGCACGCAGTATTCAAGATGTGGGTGTACCATGGATTTATATATTGAGGCATTATGACATTTTCTGTCTTATTATCTATCCCTTTCCTAATGGTTCCTCACTTTTGGTTAGCTTTTTTGACTGCCACTGCATAGTGAGCAGATATTTTCAGAGAACTATCCACAATGACCCCAAGATCTCTTTCTTGAGTGGTAATAGCTAATTTAGATCCCATCATTTTGTATGTACATAGATGTCAAAGCATGGGAGGTGATTTTATCATTCACCTATTTCAAATCCATCCTTTTAAAATCTTCTCAATTCTAAAAGCTACTATTTTCATTTAGATAAGATTTATCCCTTTTTTCAAGCTAGTAAACTAGGTGAAAGTGGATTTTACACCAAAAGCAGACATTAAATTAAACACACTTGAAAGCATATCAGTTTTCTATAAACCATCATGCAAACTACAGAGCACTCAGAAAAGAAGGTAACATAATAGATTCACAAAAGTAGAACAAAGCACTCACAGCTATAGTTGATCCATTTTTGCCAACACCACCTGTGAAGATCACACCAAAATAGTTTGTGCAGGAGAATATGGTTCCTGCAACAGTACAAAGAGCTGGGAATATTTTCATTTGAATATTCAGCACTGGAATCTTGACAATAGAGAAATAAAAAGATTAAAATATGTACAATTAATCTAAAATCGTGTTTACCTATTTCAAGTAAACTCAAACACTCCACTTTTCTAAGTCCACTTGGGTTTTCCTCTCTCCCCCAAAATTAGTCAATATTGGTTTAAATTTCTACGAACTAAATTTGGGAGGAATTTCTCTCACCTGCCATATTAGCAAAATTCCCTGATCCATTTGCTTTTATATTTAATTACCACAGAAGAACATGGAGCAGAATCCCTGTCTCCTAATATTATCCTTCACAATGCTGGATACTTATCAACCAACCTCTAAAACCTGAGCCAGGGGTTCCTCAGCATGGAGAGAACAGAGGCCTAGCACAGGTGAAAGGATGGACCCCACACTTAGTATCCCAGCCTTGAGTGCAGGGTGAAGCCAGGTATCAGTGGGGATTAGCATGTGAAGACCCATAAACTGGACCACACCCCATAGGACAGACAAGGTATAATGAGAGGAGGCATGATAGGGAACAGCAGAGAGGCAAACAGCCACTAAGGTTACTTTTCAAAGTAAGACAGGAGTGGGTGGCTGGGCTGGTAGCAAGGGAGTGAGAAATGAGTGCAAGATGGGCTGGGAAGGAAGACTAATAATCCTCTCTCATCTTTTCGACATAGTGCCTTGGGTGGAGAAGTAATTATAAGAAGAGAGGGAACCACCCAGCAACAAGAGTCCAACCTTAACCATCCAACTGCTAAAGAACAACTTGAACCCTCCAGTAACAAGCATCTACACTCATACCTCTTCCAAAATGAGTAAACATGCTCCATAGTGTACGTCCCCATATGTCTATTTCATATGGGACCCTAAATGGATTCAAGTTGTTTTTATTTTAGTATTTTGAATTGCATGTCCAGTCTGGCTTTGAGGCTTTTCTAAAAGATAATTCTTGAACTTACATTATGCTTTACAACTTTAAAGCACTGTGCAAACAATAATCAGACCATACACATCTCCATCTTTGATACTTTATTATCCCCATTTGAGAGAGAGAGAGAGAGAGAGAGAGAGAGAGAGAGGGGAAGGAAGTGACTCAGACAAGTTCACTTTGAATGAGTGGCTGGAACTGGGATTAGAATTCAGTGGGTTCATGCAGATTTTTTGTTGAATTACAAGGTGCAGTTACAGGTTGCAGAATAGCAGCTATGTTAATCTGTATCCACAAAAAGAAAAAGGAGGACTTGTGGCACCTTAGAGACTAAACATATTTATTTGAGCATAAGCTTTCATGAGTTTCAGCTCACTTCATTGGATGCGTGCAGTGGGAAAAGGTGCAGTTAGAGACTAATTTGGCTCTGTAGTTCTATCCATGTGTTGCCCATATGGAGCCTACAACCAATACCAAGTGGAGGAGGAGGAGTAGCAGCACCTCACCTGATTGTTGCTCTGCACTCTGGAGTTCTCCTCAAGCAGGAAGTTCTAATTATGCTCTCAGGTATCCCTCCCACCCGGCCTGCTTACTCTGCGCTTTTGCTCAAAGACAGGATTCAGACAGTGAAACCGCAACAGAGTGGAGAGCGCTAGCTGAACTGAAAAATTCAGTAACAAACACACCATTACTCTCAGAGCTGCTCCAGAGCTTGTACCACTCTTATTAAACAGCCTGCCTGTGCTGCCATCTGTTTTGATAATGATGCTTTCTTCAGTGGTCAGTGGAAATATTTGAGAATGGGGTGATGGGGTTGTGCTTCTTTGTACATGTGAGGATGAAGAACAAGAGTAACATTCTGCCCATGGTGGAATCTGTACAGAGGAGGTTTCAGGATGCCACAGAGAAGGTTTCAGGATGCCACAGAGAAGGGAGTTGCAGCAGTCAAGAGGTTTTGTACATTGGCAAAAAAAACAGGATTTATTTATAGGGCAGCTCCAGGAACAATGGAAAATACGAACAGTGGAAGCTGTAACGTGGACAGGGCTCAGAGCAGGATGAGACCACATAATGATAAAAATGTTTGATTCCACCTGAACCATATCCATATTACGGCTCCCACCACTATCACTGATGGAGCTGCACCAAGTGGTTATTTATAAGGTCCTATTTTTGCCCAGCGTAAACAGACCCTACATGATAGGAGATCAAGGCAAGGACAAAGACTTCTGCAGTGGTGGAGTGACGAAAGTTAATGTGACAAAACCGATTTGCAGATAAAGTAAATGTGGGAAGAGTTCTGAGTCAAAGATTATGCAAAGGTTATGAATGGCGGAGACAAATGGATGGTGTGAGTCAAAGAAGGCAACAGAAGATAGAGTTGTGCTGGAGGATGATCCTCTTACTTTAACACTTCTGTCTTCAGAGTGGTTAGCTAAAGGAGGCTGAGATAAAGCCACAGGTTTACTTATTCTTTGGTATTCTACATATAATTGTAGCCCATACTACAGTTTTGCCCTTTACACACAGCTTGATCTTGCCAGGTGTTGACCACTGACTTCAGTGGGAGTTAAAGGTGTGCAACACTTAGTAGGACTGAATGTATAGTGCTGAAGAGTGTCCCAGGTCAGATCTTCTTCAGGTAAGTGATGCTTCTCTATTAAATCCTTTGAAGTTGATCAAGACTGGTTATGCTGCTGCAACAGCAGAATACTCAACTTCAAAAATAGAGCAAGTCTGCTTAAAAGCTATGATGTTTCAAGTTCTGCCACAGAGAAGTAAGCATGTCAATAAAAATAAATGTCACAATGGGTAAGTGCTCTAATCTGTTCTTGGGCAACCAGTGTTCAGATCCAGATTCATTCACAAGGGAAAATGAGTTTGGGAAGCTTATTCATGACTCATTATAATCTGTTTACCTCCTATAACTAAGCTTGGAAGAACTAGATTTTGATCAGTAAATGTTGATTTCACTGCACACACCAGCCAATGAAAAAAAATATCATAGACAATAATCTAAGTTTACATATAGGCAAAGAAAGAAAAATGCTACTTGAGAACTTAAGAGTTTAAGGGTATATACTCTGAATATTTTGACATGTGATGTTGACAATTTGCGTTTTAATGGTTGTAAAGCTTTAACTTTTTGAATCTCAATGTCTCCTGTCATCAGATAGTTATTGTCTGACACCCCCCCCATTATTTGGGCTTCCCATAATTTCCACAACGGTGAATATTTAAACTGATAAAAATTGAAAAAAAAAAAAAGAAAAGAAAAAGAAAACTTAAAAACAATATAATCCATCAAAATTATAAAAAAAAAATAAAAATTTAATTCTTCCAAGCCTACATATAACAGACCCATATCTCAACATGTCCACAATCAGCAAAACCTCTGGTCAGGAGGAAGAATGAGGAATCAGAGAGAGAGTCAAGAATGACAGTTATCAAGATGAGATGTGGTCAAGGAAAGGGAATAAGCTGAAGGGTGAAAGGCAGAACACAGAAGATATCAGAATCAGAAACAAGAACAAAGCAGAAGTGAGAATAAAAGAGGGAGAAGAGTTCTGACTGGATGTTATCAAGATCCCATGCTCCAGGTAGTTGGAGATGTAGGGAAGAAGGAAGACCATTAAAGCAGCAAGTAGGGTCAAGAGAAAGTTGATTGACAGCACACATTGAAACGTGGAGAGAAAGGAGGCAAAGGAGAAGGAATAGTTAATGGTGAGACAAGAGACGGGATGGGGGCAGGGATTAGAGATTTACGTACCACATGTGAAGATATTTCTATCATCAGTGTTGGTGGCTGTCAATGGAACAGGATTCATAGAAGGTGAGGTACAATGAAGTAGTGGAGCAAACCACGGACTGAGATGTAGACAGGCAGAAGAGCAATGTTGAGGGGATACTACTCCATAAAAGAGAACACATTTAAATAGTGGTATTTCTCCCTATAAATATTTCTTGTGATTTGATTTTTTTCCTTCACAGGTTCAGATTCATATAAGGTAGCGTGGCAGAACAAACTGGGCTAGTCATAGTGGAAGGTTTAAATCAACTTCTCCTCCCTGTAAACTTTCCAATTACCTGAGAGTATCTTTTTGCCTAGTAAAGCGTTCGACAAATTTTTTGACTGCCTTTCTACATTGTCTTCAGCTATTCTCATATGTATGGCAAACTCCACTTACTACATGAATTAAAAATAATGCATAGCACTTATGCAACATTTCATAAATATTACCCTAATTAATTAATCCTAACAATGCCTGTGTGAGGTATTTTACTGATAAGGAAACAGATAAGGAAGGCTTAAGTAATTTACCCAATGTCACAGAGTGAGTGGATGTCAAGGCTGGGATATAAATTCTGGGTTCACAGGCTCATGCTCACACCTCTTCACCACTCTACACTATCAGGGTGAAACTGACCCTTGTGCAGAGGACCAGCCCAAGGCTCATGCACCCATAAAATCTGATGATTCAGGTGGGATTTGAGTAGTGCTCAGTGCTGGTCTGGAGCACAGGGATCAAATTCCACCCTTAATTCAGAAATACAAATACTTTTAGTATACAAATACTATCTATTATTCCTGTTCCAGGAAGAACAACAGTTATTGAGCTCAAAACCAGACCTACCTTACATTACATGAAATCTATACCCAGCACATTCAACAAAAGAATATTTTTTTTACTAAGTAATGAAAGTAATTGTGGCATTTTATTTCACTTCCAGCATAACAGGAACAAAATCCAAAAGATTATCTATTAAGAGCTGCACCAACCTCACTACTCCACTGAAACCTACCAAATGGGAATCTCACCTGCAATAATACTCACCACCTCTCAGAAAACACTGGATACCAGGAGTCTTACAGAATGCAGTAGTGCGTTAGCCAGATTGAAAGAGAAACTTCATAGACAGAGAGAAGGAAGCGAATATACTGCATATTTTACTGGGTACAAAAGGCCAATAAAAGCAATAATGGAGCACAGACAGTTAACTATCTCAGAATTTACCTGCTTTCTAATTATTAGAGGGAAAAGTGGAATGTTTGAGTATACAGCTGAGGTATTTTCATTAAATAAAATAGGTCTTTCAAACAAACAAAAATCCCTCTGTGATTGTCTTTTTTTCTGTCAAAAATTAAATACATAACAAAATAAAATATCAGGGCAAGTTGAATGAAATATCAGGGAAAGTCATGATTCCCATGGCAATCCTGGGGAAAGTTTGTCTTCTGAAGAAATGCATCCATAAATCTAATAGAAATATTGAACTTCAAAATGCTTTCATCTTTTTTGCAGCTACTGAAACAAACCTTTACTCCTCCTGAAATCTGCTATATTAATAGCTATTTGCTGCAGCAAAAATTGCTTGAAAGGTTGAAGTGTGTTAAATGATAAAGGGAAGACTTTCCAAGCTCTAAATAATACAAGCAAGTTTCCTTCACACTGAATTGTACTAGAAATAGCTATTGCAGCAAAATAGTTTTTAACAATTGGAAACAGAAAGCGAGTAATTTTATAGTACAGAAGTGTTTTGTTTTAATGGAAGCCAGGCATCATGCACTAATAGCTCCTACAGACAAGACAAGACAATACACTTTTGAGAAGTAGTTCTGTCTACATGAATTCACAAGAGTTCAATCACATCCTTTAGGTGGTATTTCTTATATGTTGTTTGTCTACAAGCTCTGAAATCAAATATACTCTGTGGCAGAAGCCTGGCAGATGTTTAACTGAGTCAGGCCCTTATTTGGGACATTCTGTATATGGCAGTGTAGATTTCAGGATCTAATTGGCTGTAACAGATTAATTATGCTACAACGCAACATATTTCATCCTAAACTAGTCACTGTGAATTGTTTTTTGAACATTTTGATGCTTTTTTCTAAAATTAATGAGAATTTTTTCAGACTACCTTAGGAAGTGATTTCATTAGCTCTTTGAAGTTAAGCAAGGTCAGCACCTAAATGGAAAACCTTCAGGGAAATCATGCTTCAGAAAGTAATGCTGGCAATTCATTATGTAGCACATTCCTCTGAGTCAATTCTGCACTAGCACCCCAGGATGGTTTTAGATGGTGCTGATATAAAACTGAGTTGCTGAGCAACCTTAGGCCTCAATCCAGCAAGCTGCCCCAAATAGGCAATACCTTATACCCACACTGAGCCTCAGTAAAATCAACTGGGATCTGTATGGGTGCATGGATCCAATCATGCAGATCAGCTTACAGGATTGGGGCCACAGTCATTAAAAACCTTAAGGCAATTTTCATAAGGGAGAGAGAGTGTTAGCACCTGTGTTGTAACCTATTGCAATTATGGGCAATTACATGCTGCATTCCGAAAATTCCCCCTGTAATTTCAATTGATAAAGTATTTTTCTCTTTCTGACCTAAAATTGTTAGATATTGTTGATATCTATGTCGAACAGTTCACCCAGAGGCGCAGGTTTTCATTGGTGGACAAAGTAATTTTCTATTGGTAAAAGTAAGTCTGTAAAGTCATTTCGGACCCTTCTACATGAATACATGTAGGTACAGCATGCAAAAGAATGACTGTTTTTCATGTGGTGCTGGTAAAACCAGAATGCGTTGCCATTTCTTAGATATGAAATTCATTCAAGTTCTTCAAGACCACAAATCTTTTAATCTTATGGGAAAATGAGATCTTCTCTCCCAAAGGAAACTGATACTGTTCTAAATATAGTGCTCTTCCAGATGTATACCAGATTAGAAAAGACAAGAAGCAGAATAATCAGAAATATACATTAAACTTACTATACAATATGAGCAAAATTACCATTGATTGCCAAAAAGGTGGTCCTCCAATCACCGCCAGTAAATGCATGATTATTATGAAGATTTGCACTTCAGTCACATCAATTCTGATTAGGTACAAAAAAGCCAAAAAAGCAGAATTATTTGAAGCAATTTCAAGTCAATTATTTGCAAACTCAACAGGTCTCCTCTATCATGCACAATAGAAAGGACTCACAATACTGAGGGAAAATTGAGAAGGCATCAATAATTTATTACGCAAATATATTTTTGAGCTTTAAGTAAAATCTATTTGATTAATTTCACTGCTTAATAAACCCATCTTGCCAAAAGGAACAGTTGGAACTCATTTACTTATTTAAATTGACCATAACTAGTTGCAGAAATAAATACAAAGGTTTAACCTTGCCTACAAAATAAATAAAAATAAAAATGTTTGTGTTAATTGCAGGGGAGGGTAGGGGGGTGGAAGAATCCCCCTTTATACTCCTTCCTCTACCATCTTGTAAAATTATATTGTTTTGAAAAATATCAAAACTTGCAGCTAAAATATACAAGCAACATAAAACCCCATGGAGCTTGTGCAAATGTAAAACTGTATTGCTAAAGACTACAGTTCAATATGCAGAAAGAATAGGAATCCCTTTCTCATTCTCAGTGTGGCAACTGTCCTCAGAGGAAATGCAGGTAGGAGAGCCTTGTAGAAAAGACTGCACTGAAGGAAGTTAAGAATTTGCTTTAAGGATCCTGCGTAAGTCTCACGGCTAGCAAGAGAGAAAAAACAGGGGCACAGAAATCAATGCCAGAAAATGAAATTACAGAAAAAGAACTAGGTAAAAAATATTTAGAAAGAAAATGGGGTCTTTTATGGTATATAACATGAATAAGTTTATGAGGTTTCTAAGGGAATACTGTAACTTTCATGGCATACAACATGAATTAGTACATGCTGTCTCATAAGGGAAGACTGTGCCATCAGACTATAGAGATCTGCCCAAATATTTACAACGTATCTTAGTTTGAATTGTAAAATGCCTAAAAAAGGACTCCAAGACCAGCCAATGCACAGGTGCCACTTACATTATCAATGACAGTTGTATGTGTATCAGAGAAGAACGGACTCCATATTTTTAAACTAGCTACTGAAAATATAAAATCTGTATCTGTGGACTTGAATATACTGAATATTAGACTCCTGTGTACCACTCCCCCTACTCCATATAGAATCTCTGACCTAGTTCTGCAGTAGATCCTCTTATTTGGAAGAGCTCCCTCCCAACCCAACCAAAATTCCTTCATCTTAGAAACAAAATTATATGAAAAAGAGGTTCTTTAGTTAGGATGTGACTAGACAGTTATTTTTGATACATACATGTTTAATGACAAATGGAATGAATCAGGATGAAAAGAATCTGAACAGCTGACCTGGTGTGCGGTGTTTTCAATAAGGGGGAATTAGATTCAGAAGCAGACTCAGGAGATTAAGCAGGTGGCAAAGCTGATCCACTCAGTCTTGGATGGAGTTGGGTGCACATCATACAGCTTTTTTTGCTTGATATATGAAGTAGCCTTTTGGAAGGGGAAGGGCCAGAAGTATAGAATTACAAAATAAAAATGGAGGGGAACTAAGTGCAACGTCACCTACACAATACAAGGTTGTTAAGTAAACAGTGTATTTAATACAGTGAACAAGCAATCTCCTCTAATCCTCACCACAAATGCCAAAAAGGCATTCAATAGGCTCTCATCTTGTCCTATTTTAAAATTTAGAAAAACACAGAACTGCTAAAACATATAGGACTAGGCTCATACTTAGACCTTCCCTGATAATATGGGAAAGTGATAGGGTGAATTTACTTACCAGTAGTTGTGTATTTAAATGTAGTCATCTCTCATCTTATGATATAAAACCCCTAACTCTGAGCTGTTGATTCCAGCTACCAGGAAGCAGAATGCAAAAACACAAATGTCTCTACAGTATAGGTCCATTTCTTTCCCAACAGTCAAGAGACTTCCCGAACAACTTCCTAAGATGTGAAGTGAAGCTGGCAGAAAGGAAGAGGAGAAGACTCCAACAAGTATAACTCTGTAATACATCTTTCCATTACATCTATTATGCCAGTGTGAGAGTAGTAACCATGTGGGTCATCTTATAGGCTTACTTCAACATGATTACTCCTGTTGGGCAATCAGAGACGGTTTGCAGAAAGAGATCAGCAAAAAAGGTTTCAGAGTAGCAGCCGTGTTAGTCTGTATTCGCAAAAAGAAAAAGGAGGACTTGGTGCCACATCCGATGCATTCGATGAAGTGAGCTGTAGCTCATGAAAGCTTATGCTCAAATAAATTTGTTAGTTAGTCTCTAAGGTGCCACAAGTACTCCTTTTCTTTTTGCAAAAAAGGTTGACAATCACCTGAAGATCTGAAACCTCAATCCTCATCCAAACAGATGAAGCATCTAACATGTTTTAGAAAAATCTTGCACAGCTGCAAACATTTGGGCTATGCAAGAACAGTGAGCTACCACATGCCTGAACATATTTCTATATTAACTGCCCACCTCAAGAAAATGCTTAGGAGCTGCTTCCTCTCAATCAATATGCTCATTTGACTAGATGAATGGGAAGGTTTTGGAAATAATTATCTCCTGGGGGTATTTCTAGTGAGGTTTTGCAGGGATGTGTTGTTGGTCTAATGCTATTCAATATCTTTATCAATGATCTGAAAGAAAGTATAAAATCATAGTTGATAAAGTTGCAGATGAAACAAAAATTAATGGAGTGGTAAATAATTCTAAGGCCAGGTTCAGTTCTAGACAGTGATATAGACTGTCTGGTAAACTGGGATCATTTGAGCTATTTTAATACCACCAAATGCAAGGTCATACATCTAGAAACAAAGAATGTAAATCACACTCACAAGATGGAGGAATTTTGGAATACAGTGACTCTGAAAGGGACTTCGGGGTTATAGTGGAAAGCAACTAAATATAATCTCCCAATTCAATGTAGTGGCTAAGAGAGCTAGCTCAATCCTCAGCTACATAAGCAGGCAAATATAGGAGTAGGGAGGTGACATTTGTGAGACCACTACTGAAATACTATGTCCAGTTTTGGTGTCCACCCTTCAAAAAGAATGTTGAAAATCTGGAAAGTGTTCAAAGAAGAGCTACAAGAATGACTCAAGGTCTGGAAAACCTGCCTTATAGCAAGAGAGACTGACAAAGTGCAATCTATGTAATTTATCAAAAAGAAGGTTAAGAAGTGACTTGGCCAGTATCATAAGTTCCTACATGGAGAGGAGATTTCTGATAGTAGGTGGCTCATTAATCTAGTAGACAAAGTTATAATAAGACCAAGTTGCTGGAAGATGGAACTAGACAAATTCAGCCTGGAAATAAAGTTGCAAAATTCTTAATAGTTGGGTAACTAATGATTGGAACAATTTACTATGGATATAGTGGATTCTCTGTCACCTGAAGTGTTTATTTAAACATTGGCTGTCTTTCTAAAACAGGGGTCGGCAACCTTTCAGAAGTGGTGTGCCGAGTCTTCATTTATTCACTTTAATTTAAGGTTTCGTGTGCCAGTAATACATTTTAACATTTTTTAAGGTCTCTCTCTATAAGTCTATATATTATATAACTAAACTACTGTCATATGTAAACAAGGTTTTCAAAATGTTTAAGAAGCTTCATTTAAAAATTAAATTAAAATGCTGATCTTACACCACTGGCCCACTCAGCCCGTTGCTAGCTTAGGGTTCTGTTAACCTAGGCTGGCAGCCAGGACCCCGGCTGGCAAGGGGCCGGCAGCCAGGACCCCAGACCAGCAGTGGGCTGAGTGGCTCAGCCCGCTGCCACTCAGCCCACTGCCGGTTTGGGGTTCCGTCCGCTGGCTCCTGCCAGCCAGGGTCCTGGCTGCCGGTCCTGCTCAGCCCACTGCCGGTCTGGGATCCCGGCCCTGCCCACACAGAGTGGGTACCTACCTTCTCCTTGGTTCTAGCCCATTCTCTTCCTCTCTCTGCACTGAGCTGAGGGTGGGAGTGCGCTGAGCACAGGGCTGGGGGTGAAGGAGCAGGCTGGGGGTTGGGGTGTAGGGTCTGGCCAGGAGCTGGAATGAAGGAGGGGACTCAGGATTGGGGCAGGAGGTTTGGGTGTGGAGTGCTTACCTGGGCAGCTCCCATTGGGTGCTCAGGGTGGAGGTGGGAATGTGGGGGGGGGTGGGTGCAGGAGCTCCCGTTTGGTGCTCAGGGTGGAGGTGGGAATGTGGGGGGTGCAAGAGTCAGGGCATGGGGTGTAGGGGGCATGGGGGTGTGTGAGGAGGGTGCAGGAGGCTGGGGGGGTGCAGGGGTCAGGGCAGAGGGCTGGGGGTGTGGGCTAGGGTCGTGGGGGTGCTGGAGGGGATATGCCCCGATTCCACCGCCCTTTCCCAAGACCCCGTCCCCACCTCTTCTCCGCCTCCTCCCCTGAGCAGCAAGCGAGCTGCGGCTCAGCTTCTCCCCCTCCCTCGAAAGGGCCATCAGCTGATGGGCGGCAGGGAGGGAGAAGAGGAGGGGCAGAAAACCAGCATGCTGGGGGAAGGAGCGGGGGTGGGGGGAGCTTGTCTGCCCTGCAGCAGCTGCAGGCAGGACCAAGCTTCTTCACCCTGCCCCTGCGGGGGACAGGGTGGAGAAGAGCGGGCCGGGGCAGGCAGGATTTTTAATGGCATGCTGCTACCTGCCGGGGTCCCGGCCTGGGTTCAGCAGCAGGCTGAGCCAGGCCAGTGCCTGGGATCCGGCAGGCAGCAGCGTGCCATTAAAAATCGGCTCACGTGCCGTCTTTGGCACGCATGCCATAGGTTGCTGACCCCTGTTCTAAAAGATATGCTCTAGTTCAATCAGAAACTATGGGATTAATACAGGAATTATTGCATGAAATTCTAAGGCCTGTTACGCAGAAGATGAGACTATATGATCATAATGGTCCCTTCTGACCTTAAAAACATATGAATATAAGGATCTATCTAACAAACATTCATGAAGCTAGAACAACGTAGGAGAACACCACTTGGGAAATGGGAACAGAAGGTGGGTGATGGGAAGAAGAAACACTGTATTCCTTCATTCCTCTAGCTAGAGGACAAATTCAGAATGCTTGAATATGGGATCTCCTTCCAAAAGTACTGAGCACTAATGAGATGAGCGGGAGTCAATCTATTTCACACAGCACAGGAGTAGAGGCATGAATGAGAAGAAGTGAAGGCTCTTGAATTCTTATACAACCTTAAGTGAGTCATTACCAGTGTTTATTATAATTCAGAAGTAGCTGAATTGTTAAACTGCTTTTTAAAAAGTTTGTCCTTAAGAAAAATAAAGAAAAAATGATTGGTTAATTAGGAACTACCATAGAATCATAGAATATCAGGGTTGGAAGGGATCCCAGAAGGTCATCTAGTCTAACCCCCTGCTCAAAGCAGGACCAAGTCCCAGTGAAATCATCCTAGCCAGGGCTTTGTCAAGCCTGACCTTAAAAACCTCTAAGGAAGGAGATTCTACCACCTCCCTAGGTAACGCATTCCAGTGTTTCACCACCCTCTTAGTGAAAAAGTTTTTCCTAATATCCAATCTAAACCTCCCCCATTGCAACTTGAGACCATTACTCCTCGTTCTGTCATCTGCTACCATTGAGAACAGTCTAGAGCCATCCTCTTTGAAACCCCCTTTCAGGTAGTTGAAAGCAGCTATCAAATCCCCCCTCATTCTTCTCTTCTGCAGACTAAACAATCCCAGCTCCCTCAGCCTCTCCTCATAAGTCATGTGCTCTAGACCCCTAATCATTTTTGTTGCCCTTCGCTGTACTCTTTCCAATTTATCCACATCCTTCTTGTAGTGTGGGGCCCAAAACTGGACACAGTACTCCAGATGAGGCCTCACCAGTGTCGAATAGAGGGGAACGATCACGTCCCTCGATCTGCTCGCTATGCCCCTACTTATACATCCCAAAATGCCATTGGCCTTCTTGGCAACAAGAGCACACTGCTGACTCATATCCAGCTTCTCGTCCACTGTCACCCCTAGGTCCTTTTCCGCAGAACTGCTGCCGAGCCATTCGGTCCCTAGTCTGTAGCGGTGCATTGGATTCTTCCATCCTAAGTGCAGGACCCTGCACTTATCCTTATTGAACCTCATTAGATTTCTTTTGGCCCAATCTTCCAATTTGTCTAGGTCCTTCTGTATCCTATCCCTCCCCTCCAGCGTATCTACCACTCCTCCCAGTTTAGTATCATCCGCAAATTTGCTGAGAGTGCAATCCACACCATCCTCCAGATCATTTATGAAGATATTGAACAAAACGGGCCCCAGGACCGACCCCTGGGGCACTCCACTTGACACCGGCTGCCAACTAGACATGGAGCCATTGATCACTACCCGTTGAGCCCGACAATCTAGCCAGCTTTCTACCCACCTTATAGTGCATTCATCCAGCCCATACTTCCTTAACTTGCTGACAAGAATGCTGTGGGAGACCGTGTCAAAAGCTTTGCTAAAGTCAAGAAACAATACATCCACTGCTTTCCCTTCATCCACAGAACCAGTAATCTCATCATAAAAGGCGATTAGATTAGTCAGGCATGACCTTCCCTTGGTGAATCCATGCTGACTGTTCCTGATCACTGTCCTCTCCTCTAAGTGCTTCAGGATTGATTCTTTGAGGACCTGCTCCATGATTTTTCCAGGGACTGAGGTGAGGCTGACTGGCCTGTAGTTCCCAGGATCCTCCTTCTTCCCTTTTTTAAAGATGGGCACTACATTAGCCTTTTTCCAGTCATCCGGGACTTCCCCCGTTCGCCACGAGTTTTCAAAGATAATGGCCAAGGGCTCTGCAATCACAGCCGCCAATTCCCTCAGCACTCTCGGATGCAATTCGTCCGGCCCCATGGACTTGTGCACGTCCAGCTTTTCTAAATAGTCCCTAACCACCTCTATCTCTACAGAGGGCTGGCCATCTCTTCCCCATTTTGTGATGCCCAGCACAGCAGTCTGGGAGCTGACCTTGTTAGTGAAAACAGAGGCAAAAAAAGCATTGAGTACATTAGCTTTTTCCACATCCTCTGTCACTAGCTTGCCTCCCTCATTCAGTAAGGGGCCCACACTTTCCTTGGCTTTCTTCTTGTTGCCAACATACCTGAAGAAACCCTTCTTGTTACTCTTGACATCTCTTGCTAGCTGCAGCTCCAGGTGCGATTTGGCCCTCCTGATATCTTTCCTACATGCCCGAGCAATATTTTTATACTCTTCCCTGGTCATATGTCCAACCTTCCACTTCTTGTAAGCTTCTTTTTTATGTTTAAGATCCGCTAGGATTTCACCATTAAGCCAAGCTGGTCGCCTGCCATATTTACTATTCTTTCGACTCATCGGGATGGTTTGTCCCTGTAACCTCAACAGGGATTCCTTGAAATACAGCCAGCTCTCCTGGACTCCCTTCCCTTTCATGTTAGTCCCCCAGGGGATCCTGGCCATCTGTTCCCTGAGGGAGTCAAAGTCTGCTTTCCTGAAGTCCAGGGTCCGTATCCTGCTGCTTACCTTTCTTCCCTGCGTCAGGATCCTGAACTCAACCAACTCATGGTCACTGCCTCCCAGATTCCCATCCACTTTTGCTTCCCCCACTAATTCTACCCGGTTTGTGAGCAGCAGGTCAAGAAAAGCGCTCCCCCTAGTTGGCTCCCCTAGCACTTGCACCAGGAAATTGTCCCCTACGCTTTCCAAAAACTTCCTGGATTGTCTATGCACCGCTGTATTGCTCTCCCAGCAGATATCAGGAAAATTAAAGTCACCCATGAGAATCAGGGCATGCGATCTAGTAGCTTCCGTGAGTTGCCGGAAGAAAGCCTCACGAACAAGCCATAATGAAGACCTTGTAAATTTAGGTCTTGATAAAAAGTAGATAAAGGTTTACATGGAAAACCTGAACATATGTCAGCTGCCCAGATACTGTAATATTGATCCTATCGGGTTAAAGAGTAATCAAAGTTTGTAAAGCACTTTCAAGATAAAAAGTTCCAATTATTATTAAGGAGCAATAAACTTCCTTGAACCACAGAATTATTTTTGAAAATCTGGGAGAACTGGGCATATAACCAGTAGACTGGAGCAAGAAAAACATGGGGAGGGGCAGAAGCCTGATTGACCAGTTTAAATCTAGGTTGATTAAAGCACTAAAAAGCTGTACTGTTAAGAACAATACTGCACTGGCCTCTGGGGAAGACTGACTACATTCATGATTCTTAAGCTGTTTTTACAAACACTTCACTGGGAGTTACCAATATTTCTATGCAATATTAGCTTTAATTTTAAATATATATATTTTTGGCCTGTCTTCCAAACATAAGCTGTTTTTTAGTTATTAGATTAATGAACTATAAATTACATTGGGTAATATGCAATTCATGGCATTTTTAGTAAGCAATATTTAGAAGTACAATTTATATTTTTAATTCAAAGAAACAGAAGTTTATATGCACCATTCATAAATGTCATAAAAAGCACAACACACATCAAATTTATTGCATTACAACCTATGGAAATCTTTTGGCTTAAATACACAAACACCACAAAGATGAGAAAAGAGAGAAAAAAGGATGTGGGATTTGGAACTTCACGTCACAAGTGAAAAGAGAACCTTTGGACCCAGAAGGTCTTTTCTACCTCCACCTTATATAAAAATCAGACTATCGTTCAGACAGACAGATGATCTGCTCCAGTCCAGAGTGCCTGACCCTAGGGATGGGAACCACAGAGCAGGAGAGGTAGGCCTAGCAGAAAAAAGGAGGCCCAACACATTTCAGGGGCTGATTCTAGTTTTTCCTTTTGCCTTTCTTGTGCTATTTTCTTATTTCGTTAAATGTATCAATAAAAACAAAATTGAAAAAAGAAAGCTAACAGTACAAATACCAAAGCCAAAGTAAGAGGGCTCTGCAGAAAGCTTCTTGATTGGGATATTTTCAGCACCCCAATCATTTTGGACCAGTCTTCTACAAGACTGACAGTTCTTTTGTCTGGTGCTTCCTGATTTAGTGGAGTCATATCAGCTCAGCAGAAATAGTTTTTCACAGGATAAGGAAAAGGAAAAATGCACAAACAGCGGATCCCTGATAAATATGAAGTGAAAACAAATTTTTTTTTTCTTGTGTGTGATTAGCCCAAGACAAAACCCAAAACCACAATGGTTTTCTATAACTGGGCCAGGTCCTCATCTTATGTAAGTCAGCTTAGTTCCATTAAAGACAACTTATTCAACTAGTACAGTGTACTTCTTTTCACACAGGCACTCAAATTTTAAATTACCCAGAATAAACAGGAGAACCACACTTAAATTTTTAGGCCCTCAAGAAACAAAGGCCAACTATCTGCTTGCCATTCTTTAATAATATTTATACTGCAGTAACGCCCAGAGGCCCCAAAGAAGGTCAGGCCTGCATCATGCGAGGCAGTGTATAAACACAGACCCTTCCTTGAACAGCTTACAATCCAAGACAGACAAACCATAACAGAATCACAGAATTAGTTAGAGAGATGGAAGAGATCCTTTAAATCATCCACTCCACCTCCCTGCCAATGAAGAAGATACACTTCAGGTGTGTGAAGCCTTCTTTTAATATTGTTGGAAAGAAAGAAAGACAGAAAGGACAGAAATACTGGATTTGTAGCAAATGGACATTGCAAGAGGACAACAGAAAAAAGTAATTCTGCACTAACTTAAGGAACTTAGCTGTGACTAACTAAACAAAGAGCATCTACTATTGTAGCTGCTGAAATTTATTCATGTTAGTCCTGAACTCATAAATTCAATGCTTATTTACAATCACAGCTTAATTACAGCTGAACTATTGAATTAAATATAAGTCACCTCCCCTACTTCACCCTTCCAGTCAATAGAGGTACAGAACTAACTAAAGAATGTTCAACAATAGCTATTCTTAAACCTATTTAAGAATTCTAGTAGCTCCAAACCACAACCATTTGGATCTTCCAGTTTCATTAGTTGCAAAATGTAGGAACTCTCCCTGCTGCAACATTTCTATTGTCTAATCTGTTCATCAATATTTGTTTACAAGTAAGAACTTTTTCCCAACTGAATACAAAAACTGTGCTCATACAATATTATGATGAGATCTTCCACCCACAAAGTCAGGAAATCCAAATGTAAGGCTCTCTAACTGTACTTTGTATTACTCTAGGTGGTGTTACTTAAAAGGTCCAGTGTGATTCTGTAGGAAGAGTTTATAAAGTGTCAGATCTATGACAAAGATTAATAGCATTTTTTTTAAAAAAAAAGTGTTTTAACTTATTTGCGTATCCCTATATTAACACACAGTCTTAGAAATAAACAAAACACACTAGAAGTAATACTAAATTCCCAGAGAAAAAATGCATTATTAAACTGAAAATTGCTAGTGAGGAAAATATTTTAAAAAGAGTATTTCAGTTAAATGAACAAACACGAGAAAGCAAGGAAATTCTGTTATGATAAAAAAAATTTTCATTGTTCATCCTCTGCCTAAACTCACTAAACTACCATATGACTATACAATAGGCAACCCAACACTGGCAGTGAGCCAATACCTGCATGACAGCGTACTGTATTGCATTTACCAAAGCAATGTGCCTGAGCACAGACAATACACCAATTCACTCTTCACTTACAAAACCATCTCTCTCGTCTCACTCTTCATATATCACCAAGTCTTCATACCATCTTCCCTCATGACAGCTGCTTGAAATTTAACTACCATTTACAGAGGAGAGATGGGGGCAACGGGAACGTAGGGTCACATGCTTCCCCCCCCATGATTTCTGCCAGGATTGATATGCCCTGCCCTGAACCCTGCTGCATACCATCAGAACCTTTAATTTGTGCCCCCCACTATCAAGTTGCATGTCATCTCTGACCATTTAAACATATTATCTACAGAAGTCAAATTCCCTACAGCTTCAACCACCTAAGCCCCGTATGCATTTGGGTTCCCCTAGGTAAGTCTGCCACATAAATAATAGGGAAACATTGCAGTTGCAGACTTCAAGTCTACAAGCAAACTGCCAAAGTATAGGGGGGTTAAGATATCTCCAGCCTCAGGGGCTTGTGGCCAAACTAACAAGGGATAAAATGATCAAGTGAACAGGGAGAAGAGCAGCCTGTGGAAATGAGGTGGTTTGAACGTTCTTAACTCTGCATTTTTAGAATTTTCAACTTTTTTTTATTTTAAACTTGACTAATTGCCTAGCATTCCATTTTTCAGAGTAGCAGCCGTGTTAGTCTGTATTCGCAAAAAGAAAAGGAGTACCGGTGGCACCTTAGAGACTAACAAATTTATTAGAGCATAAGCTTTCGTGAGCTACAGCTCACTTGAAGTGAGCTGTAGCTCACGAAAGCTTATGCTCTAATAAATTTGTTAGTCTCTAAGGTGCCACCGGTACTCCTTTTCTTTTAGCATTCCATTGTTTGTTAAAAATGTCAATGCTCTTTGAAGTATTTTCCCTCCCAGTTATTGATTGTTACTTGCACATTTAGCTCTAAGTTTCTCTCTCTAGAAAGTTGCTTAGGTGTTTCTTTTTTTTAATTTAATCAAGAATAAACCAATAGTCCCCCTTGTCATATGGAAGAATATATTCCATTAAATTAGATTATACCCGTCTTCATTAGCCTTCTTTGGATTCCTGATTGCTAGATTTGCCCCCAAATTACCTCAAAACTACACTTGCACATTTCATACCTTTCATCCCAGCTGATTCAGAGCTGGACTACGAAGTCTTCACTCCTAGGCCAGCGCACTCCTTAACTTACTTTAATGCAGTTGGTTTTGCTAATAGCATATGGAGTCCCTGTGTAGCTTAGAAACTCTCCATGACATGAGTCCATTCATTCATGTGTGCGTGATGGAATTGTGTGTTTCAGAAATGATGTTGGGGACATTGTGTGTATGTTTGGGATGGAAGGCTGGAAAGGCGTCTTTAACCCAGTCCAAGTTCATATTGCGGTTTCTAAACTTCCCCAGAGTTTACATGGAGGTTAGAAGTCCAGAGAAATTTATATAAAGCTAAGGACGTCTTTCAAATCCTTTCAGGGTTTAGGACCTCCAAAACAAATCATTTCCTCAGTTCACCTTTGAACTGAAGAAAATTCACCTTCCAAGAGACAAGTGTGAGAATTTTCAGCCTTGAGTCATGCTTTAAGTAATGAGAACAGGGGCTTTTACAGAAAATGCCTTCTCTTCAAGTGTAACTATAATGCCGTTACCAGGATGCACTAATATCTTGATTAAACTTTTCCTTCCTTTGCTTGCTGTACTACCATTTCCTGAGTAATTTTTTTTTCAATCGTTCATATATTGTCAACAAGAAGGTATTTAAAACTCATAATATCTAACCATGCTCAGAGCAGGTCTAATTGACATGTTGCTTAAAATGCCATAGGCAACCAGTAGCCCAGCTACAATAACGGCTCCCAACGTTAACACAACTGGAGCTGAACCAGAGCGGGAATTTTTGAAAAAAGTCCCCTATTGTAGAAAGATCTTGTGCCACAAAACTAAAATGATAAACACAGGAGTATAATACCAGTTTCCATTTATGCAGCATGCTACCGCACAATAAATTTAATTGGACCAAAAAAACAAAAAAAACAACCTCTTAGGGTAGAAGTTCTAGAACGTTTATGTTGTTTTAATGAAATCTGTTGTGTTTTTAAGTTGAGACAAAAGTTATCCTTGTATTCCTGGAATGTTTCAAGGCAAAATTCCTCTATAGCTATTAGCTAGGATGAGCAGGGATGCAAAAACCATGCTCTGAAGTGTCCTTAGCCTCCGTTTGCCAGAACCTGGGAGTGGACAACAGGGGATGGATCACTCAATGATTGCCTGCTCTGTTCATTCCCTCTGAAGCACCTGGCACTGGCCACTGTCGGAAAACAGGATACTGGGCTAGATAGACCATTGGTCTGACCCAGTATGGCCATTCTTATGTTCTCACAAGCCGAAAAGGTGGTGGAAATTCTCTCTCTCTCTCTCTCTCTCTCTTCCTCTTCAAGCTTCTACTAAAATGAATGATTACAGCACCTATAAAACATTGTTTGGTCAATACTGGCCATTTTAATATGTATTTTAATAAAAAAATCTAAAGTTGCTCACTGAAATTTGCCATTTTGCTCCATAAAAATGATACCTTTCATTAAAGATTCATAGATTTTAAGGCCAGAAGACCATGATCATCATGTAGTTGGACATCCTGTATACCACCAGTTAAGGAAACTCACCCAGTAATCTCTCCACCAAGCCCATCACTTCTGTTTGAGTTACAGCAGATCTTTTAGAAAGATATTCACTCTTGTTAAAGCCTTCAAGTGATGGAGAACCACATCCCCAGGTAAGTTATTCTAATGGTTAATTACCTTCACTGTGAAAAATGTGAGCCTTATTTCTAGTCTGAATTTGTCTAGCTTCAGCTTTTTTGTTACTAGCTCCCAAATTTCTGGGATTGCAAAATTTCCTTGCTACTTTCTCCACTTTTTAGAATTAAATAATTATCTCATAAAGTCTAAGACCCTGCCTTTATACAAGTGTCTTTTCTAACAAATAATGCAGCAGTTGAAAATTTCCCATTATCACACTTTGTCAGTAACGATATAGCTGACACCTGCTTTATTAAGTAGCTCCTCTTCCCTTGTTAGCCAGTCTGGAAAATACTCCCTCCTCCACCACACCCTTTTTTTCTAACATTTGTTTTAACACGCATTTATGGTCTATTGCTGTTTGAGTGCACCCTCCTATTATGTGATGCAAAGTAAATCAAAATTCTTTTCATGGATGTGAAACTCTTGCTTTTCCAGCCTATTACCCATTCTCCCAGCATTTGCACAGACCCATAGCACAAATGTTATGCTCCTGTCCCTTTTTAAACATTGCTTTAATAGCTAGCGATTCCCATTTCCCTTCATTAAATAGGCCAGAGACCCAATGAGGTCACTGCCTTCCTACTTTCTCTTTCTTTTCGGGACACACTCAGAAACTCCCTCTTTGCAGTTTCTTTTCAACGACCATATATCTATTCAGGGGACATCATCATAGGGCCTAATCACATCAGCCACAATATCAGAGGCTCGTTCTCCTGCACATCTACCAATGTGATATATGCCATCATGTGCCAGCAATGCCCTTCTGCCATGTACACTGGTCAAACTGGACAGTCTCTACGTAAAAGAATAAATGGACACAAATCAGACGTCAAGAATTATAACATTCAAAAGCCAGTTGGAAAACATTTCAATCTCTCTGGTCACTCGATTATAGACCTAAAAGTGGCAATTCTTCAACAAAAAAAAAAAAAAAAAACTTCAAAAACAGACTAACAAGAGACTGCTGAATTGGAATTAATTTGCAAACTGGATACAATTAATTTAGGCTTGAATAGAGACTGGGAGTGGATGGGTCATTACACAAAGTAAAACTATTTCCCCATGTTTATCCCCACCCCCCACTGTTCCTCAGACGTTCTTTTCAACTGCTGGAAATGGCCCACCTTGATTATCACTACAAAAGGTTCCTCTCTCTCCCCCCCACCGCCCTCCTGCTGGTAATAGCTCATCTTAAGTGATCATTCTGGTTACAGCGTGTATGGTAACACCCATTGTTTCATGTTCTCTATGTATATAAATCTCCCCACAATATTTTCCACTGAATGCATCCGATGAAGTGAGCTGTAGCTCACGAAAGCTTATGCTCAAATAAATGTGTTAGTCTCTAAGGTGCCACAAGTCCTCCTTTTCTTTTGTGAATACAGACTAACACGGCTGCTACTCTGAAACCTGCCATGTTTCACGTAGCACTGAAACTATTTGTAGTCAGTTCATGTTCAACCATAGGCATCTATCTGTTCATCTACGTTTACACATCAAACTTGTCACTATGTTACTTGAGAGCTTATCTGGAATCTCAGTTACAGCAAACATGACAAATGAAAAGTCACATAAAATGTGAAGACTGAAATGGCAACAGCTTTGTGCTGGTAGCCATTTTAGCTATCGAGTGCAGTGCATTCTTGAAAGGAGGAAAGAGGAAGAGGATTTCCCACATTTCCCAGGGTACATCTGTGACTCTCCCACTGGCACAACTCCCCCATCTCACAGGCATCCTTGCTTGGGGAAGTGACCACCACCTGCTCTCCTTCTCCCAAACACTGGATTTCCCATTTCCACTGGCTCTCTCCTGTCACCTCTTCCCAATGCAAAGAATCTTGTCTGCTGGCAGAGCTGTCTCCCTGATTCAGACACTGCTTACCTCTACTCACTTGTCCCATCTTCTAGCTGGTGCCCTAATCACTCCCTCCTGCCAGGCAGACAGCCTCCCTCTCACTACTACTCATACTTGGATTTTGTAAATACTAAAGCAAACAGTTTCCTAGTCAATGAAATGCTAGATTGGTCACATCCCTAATCAGCCCTTCATTTTAGATTGGAAAACCCCTCAAAATAGTGCAAAGCTCTGATGTAATGTCCTTCAAGAGCAAAACTAACAAAGAGGAAGGGTTCAAAGAAAGGGGGAAAAAAAAACTGATGCAGGATCTTGAGAGATGAGGGAACTCAATTTGTTTAGTTTTCATAAAAGTAAAGAGGAAATTAACTCTATACAGACTGGAAGGGCACAAGTACAGAAGAGGGGAAGGAAGTGTTTGACTGGATCCCAAGGGAAAACAAGCTAAAGATGAACAAGGATACACTTAGATTAAGTATTAAGAAAAGTATTTTGAAAAAAAGGTCAGACAGTGAAACTGCTAATGATGAAGTTATGGTATAGTCACTGAACTTCTTGAAGGAAAAAAAGTGATACATAGCCTTTCCTGAGCTTGAAGCAAGGGTTTGTCCTAGATGGACAAGATATAATCTTTATAACCTTATCTGGCATATGATTCTATTAACCACCCAAACAATTCTATTTTCTGGGGGGAAGGCATTTAACAACAAGAACTTTCAAAAGGCAGCTCCAACCAAATTAATCCAGACCCTTGTGTAAAGAGGTGCTTTCACCATTATGGCTATCTTTATATGCAAAGATGAAGCCAGCACTATAAGTTTTAAATAACCAATTGGGGGGAGGGGGACTTTGTTTAAAAAGAAAGTTATCTGTGGTTTTAAGTAAACAGTGAAACACACTCTCAAAACCTCATTTCCAATCAAAGTGGATTTTTTTTTTTTTTTTTTTTTTTACTGCCCCTTCATACACTACAGATATTTTGTCTTTTAATAAAGCAGCTGTCTGTGAAATATCATTAGAAAGACACTTCTCATTTTCCAAGTTACTCTGTGCATGACAAAGACGGTACCTCTACAGGATCTATGCCATTTGATCATTGGGTAGTATTTATTCTAGCTGTTACCGTATAGTTCCAGAACCAGGGCCCCACCATTCCTGTGAAAAGCTCGAGTACTAGAATACAAAGCAGGGACTCTGTAACATCAAATCTATGTGTGAGGGAAAGAAACATTTCAAAATACTGAGAGCTTCATCGAAGTAGCCCCATTAGAACAGATTTTCAATAACTGCTAAAGTGTATCAAATATGTACTTTTAATCTTTAAAAGATTACAATAGTTACAGCTAAGATTTTTGGAGGTTTGGGGGTGGGAGTTTAGCTTTAATAATCGTGAAAAATGATGGCTTGGAAGCCCCAAAGACTAAACACCACTTAGCACTTATATAGTACTTTACATGTTCAAAGCACTGTATGGATTTTACCTAATTAGTCCTCGACTCCCCTCTGAATCAGATGGGCAAATACTATAATCTCCACTTTATGGAAGGGAACACCCAAGACTTATCTATACAAACATTTAGTTTTCAGCACGCTGGGCTGTGAATCTACCCCGCACTAGTCTGTCCACGTGGACACTGCTGAGGCACATTAACAGTCCATTATGCTTATGTTCAAATAAATGTGTTAGTCTCTAAGGTGCCACAAGTCCTCCTTTTCTTCTTCCAGTCCATTAATGCACTTTGATCTAGTCCCATTGCAAAGAGGACTAGATCACAACGCATTAATAAAGTGTTAATGTGCATGACCCGCATCCACATGGACAGTTAGTGTGTGGCAGACTAGTGTGGGGTAGATTCACACCCCCTCTTGCTGCAAACTAAAAGTTTGTGTGGACAAGCCTTGAGAAACAAAGCTAACGTGGCTTGCTCAAAGCCACACAGAAAGTTAGGGACACAATCAGAATTAGAAATCAGGACCGCTTGTATCTAACCCCATGCTCTTAATTCAGACAATGCTGAACTTTTATTAAACAGTCACATGCAATAGCACTGTAAGTTTTCCACTGAACAAATACGTGGGCAGTGGTAGTGCAAGCTTCCTCACAGCAGCCTGGCCAGCATGGCTAAATCGTCAGCTAGCTGCCTCTAGCGAGTAGGGAGGTCTGCCTCCATACTCATTCAAGTCCTTTGCTTCTTGCCAGAGATTGCCAACAAGTGTGCTAAATAGGAGACGGACACCTGTCCACTGGTACAGAACTGTTACCAGTGTGGTGATCTTTATTAAATATAAGTTTTATTTCTGTCAGAAAGAGTGGGAAAAGTAATAAACTGTGGCCTAGTGAAGCAGAGAGATAGCAAGAGGAGCTGAACATATTCCCCACAGAGGCGCATTTAGAGAATACAGTACCTGTAATAAAACTAAAAGCTATTTTTAGGTAAGGCTGAACAATTAAAAATAGAATCATAAAGCCAAAGAACTTCAAAAATTAAAAGGTCCAGTAGTAACAGACCCACAATATTTTACATCAGCAGTTCACAAATTGAGATGCATGTAACGGTGGTATGCAAGTTGCAAGTTTAAAATTTAAATTAAGTATAGTATCAGATTAAGAATCTACTGTAACTGCATTGATTGAACTTATGAATATGGTGCACTAGATGCTTTTCAATTTTAGAGGTGGTACACCAGGTTTCAGTCTGAAAACTGCTATTTTATGATGTATGTATAATGAGAAACAGTAAATATATTGCCACAGTTAAGGAAAGTAGGAAGAGAAAATTACATGTTACTCTTGGAACTGACTCTATGCAACCTTACCATCACATTTTTATTCAAATATGGTTTAAACTGTAACTTTACTTAGAGAGATTTCACTGGACCACTCGCCTAATTAAAGTTAAGCACGTACCTATGAAGTTGCAGTACGAGGGCCTAATTTCTTATGCTTTGTGTTTAGTTTTTAACTAAAAAGAGATAGGCATTTGAAGCTAAGATCTGGTGGTTTTCCTAGCGAGGGCTGGAAGCATCTTGAACCAAAACCAGTACAGCTGACTAGCCCTACATGCATGTGCAGTATATGCCTGTACAAAGTTTTCACTGTATACGTTTACTATGCAGTTTTTTTTAAATGATCCTATTTTTTGCTAAAAACAAAACCAATTTTATTTCAAGTCAAGAAAAGACACTGCTCCTCCACGAAGATTATGTCCCCACCAAGTTTCAAAATCTGGCCCTTTTTGCTGTAGTTGTGGTCAAAAGAATGGTTCATTTTTCCTATTCCCACAGCAGAGAAACAGTAATTTTATTTACACTTCATAACTGAGGGGATTTAGCTCAAACTTTTAAAAGGTTCACCTTCCAAGAGAACCAAGCAAGTGTGAATGTTTTGGAAAGCTATAAGCACCAGAAAACAGTTTCAGAACAGTTTCCACTGTAATCCATTTCTCACCCATCTGCAAGTACACACACTAGATTACTGAGTATGAGCACCGAGTTGTGGATTTGGGCATAAATGACAAGAGACTGCTTTGCTACTTGAATCTCTGCACTAAAAAGAAAAATGCACAAGAACCCAACATCACTGAAAGGCAAAAAGAAAAGGCTATTAAGTCTAATGTGCAAGGAATGTGACTGTTGAATTTAAAGTGTCATTTCAGGTCATTCTAATCTAACATTTTCATATAAATGAATGTAAGGAGATGTGTGCATGGAATGAGTACAGCAGTACTGTAGAGAACTAAAGATAATTAACAGGGCTGTCAAGCGATTAAAAAAATTAATCGCGATTAACTGCGCTGTTAATAGAATACCATTTATTTAAATATTTTTGAATATTTTCTACATTCAAATATATTGATTTCAAAACAGAATATAAAGTGTACAGTGCTTACTTTATTTTTGATTACAAGTATTTATACTGTAAAAAATAGTATTTTTCAATTAACCTAATACAAATACTGTAGTGCACCTCCACCATGAAAATTGAACTCAGATGTAGACTTGTTAAAAAAACAACCTACATTAAAAACAAAAACAAACAAAGTGAAATTTTAGAGCTTGCCAGTCCACTCAGTCCTACTTCTTCAACCAATTGCTCAAACAAGTTTGTTTACATTTGCAGGAGATAACGCTGCCCGCTTCTCATGTACGGCACCTGAAAATGAGAACAGGCATTCTCATGGCACTGTTGTAGTCAGTGTCACAAGATAGTTACGTGCCAGATGCGCTAATGATTCATATGTCCATTCATGCTTCAACCACCATTCCAGGGGACATGCGTCCATAATAATGACTGGTTCTGCTCGATAACTATCCAAAGCAGTGTGGACTGACAAGTTCATTTTCATTATCTGAGTCAGATGCCACCAATAGAAGATTTATTTTCTTTTTTGGTAGTTTGGGTTCTGTAGTTTGCACATGGGAATGTTGCTCTTTTAAGACTTCTGAAAGCATGCGCCACACCTTGTCCCTCTCAGATTTTGAAAGGCACTTCAGATTCTTAAACTTGGGCCGAGTGCTGTAGCTATCTTTAGAAATCTCACATTGGTACTTTCTTTTCATTTTGTGAAATCTGCAGTGAAAGTGTTCTTAAAATGAAGATGATGTGCTGGGTCATCATCAGAGACTGCTGTCACATGAAAGATATGGCAGTATCCAGGTAAAACATTGTCAGAGACGTACAATTCTCCCCCAAGGAGTTCAGACACAAATTTAAATAATGCTTAAAAAAAAAACCACATCACACAAGCGTCATCAACGTGGAAGCGTGTTCTCTGGAATGGTAGCTGAAGCATGAAGGGGCATATGAATATTTAGCATAGCTGGCATGTAAATGCCATGCAAATGCCTGTTCTCACTTTCTGGTAACACTGTAAATAAGAAGAGGGCAGCATTATTCCTGTAAATGTAAACAAACTTGTTTATCTTAGCAAGTGGCTGAACAAGGAGGAGGACTGAGTGGACTTGTAGGCTCTGAAGTTTTACATTTTTTGTTACATAACTGCACTCAAAAATAAAACAAAGTCTACATTTGTAAGTTGGACTTTCACAAAGATTGCACTACAGTACATGTATGAGGTGAACTGAAAAATATTTCTTGTTTAAATCTTTGCACCGTAAAAATGATCAAAAATATACACTTTGATTTTCAATTACAACACAGAATACTATATACGAAAATGCAGAAAAACATGCAAAATATTTAATTTCAATTGGTATTCTATTAACAATGCATTTAATTTTTGATTTAACTGATTAATCCACAGCCCTAATAATTAACTTAAATAGTGCTAAATGCATCTTTCTTCATTTAAAAATGTACAGCCAGTATTTCCCCTTCTTTTGTACTGTATTTTGGAAGACATGTGCAGCAAAAGGAAATCCATGTCAATTAAGACTGTTTACAAATTTTGCACTGTAATTTTATATATGTGTGTACCTAAGGTTGTGAAATCTTCCTTTATAATTAGAGTTATCTTGTGAAAACTTCTTGTAGGATACTTGGGTAGAAAAGTTGACAAAACATTATAGAAAGAAAAGAGGGCCTCGAAAGTTGCAAATGTAATGTTTTTTTAAACCAAAATTCGTTTTGAAAACATTAAGTAGGACCATTCTTGAAAAAACAAAAATGTTTTGGACCTCCATTATTTTGTGTAATTCAGTCATTATACCACAATAAAGGTTGTTTTGGTTTTTTTGAATTCATACATACTGTGGCAAGCTTTAATTTCCCGTTATTTTAAGGTCTAAATGTCAAACAGTAAAAGACAAGTTAGCCCCCAAAATAAAGTATCTCCAGCTAGAAAGATCCTTTAGGGAACTTTTGTTTTTACTTATATACACATCCTGCCAGTAACTGCTGTAGTAGTCTATGAAACATTCAAAAATGAAAATAAATGGGGAAAAATAAGTATTTTACAAAAATGGTTTGAGAGACTTATTGAAAAATAAAAAGGCAATATAACAATTGTAATACAATAAAATATCTGTAACCTGCATTTTAATGGGTTAAACCTAACATTTCTTTCCCCCCCTTCTAACAGTTAAGAGGAAGGTGAAGAAAACATTAAGAAAAGCTAATATTTACTTACTTGTAATCTACCTCTTCACTGATCAGCAATTTTATAAATAACAATATTCTAATGGGGTCCTCAAAAGACAACATGCAATGCTAAGAACATTGTTAATCCCAGTGATTATGCTGGTGCACAGATATGCTGTCTAAATGCAGGTTTTTAATTAGAATGGCTAGGTTAGATAAAAACCCACAATTGGGAGCTAATATGGACTATATTTTAATACAACTTCTATTGTAACTGAACTTTAAATGGTGTTTGATCATTTTCTTTGGGAGAAAATTAAGCATTTTGGGGTATCTTCTCATTTCAGCTTGTGCTAACAAAATTATTATGGTTGGCCAGCAGCCATACACGAGGAGCACAGAAGAATTAAGGTATGGGCACAAAATACTTCCATTCAAGGAACTTGTTCTTACAGGTCTCTGTACCAATCTGAGGTTTGTAGGGCTTACTTTGCTTTCCTCAGTTCCTTGCCAGCAGGTACAAACTGAAGAAAAACTTCAATTAGACACTACTTTCCAGGACACCTTTGCTCAGTTTAGTATATTCCACAATCCTAGGTCTTGTACAAGCTGAAGATATCCTTGGTATTGTACGAGGCTGATGCACCATAAAGGGGAAGGGGAGGGAAAAAAAAAAAAAAAAAAAAAGCATAAAGCGGGTGCAACTTCACAATGAGAGAGTGCCCTGTTTTTCCTCCAGATTCCATAAACCAGCCTTCACATCCAGGCTGGATTCAAACAAATCTACTGTGCACCTGAATTTGCTGATCTCAGACAGTTCTTCAGAAACGTCAGTGTATACCAGGGTTGGGGCAAAGTCTGTTCTAAGCAGACATTAGTTGCTGCAGAGAGTCAGATCCCAAGATTTTGCTTTCTTCCCCAGATACTTCATCTATATTTCAACTCCTCTTTAAATGAAGCATTTCTGTCCAAATTTCCATGTATTCCTACTTTTGCGTGCACGCACACTTTACAGACAACGTAGCCAAGTACTTTTAGATTTAGAACTTTATTTCCGAGAGGCAATGTAGCAGGAACTATGGGTCACATTGCTCATGAGGGGTATGAAGCCTCGCTCAATAATAAAGGTTGTGAAAGGCACAGAATTAATATCAGTCTCACTTTCTGTGGTGACTATCTCATGGTCTCTTAGTACCCAGATAAAAACACCTTGCCAAAGGCACCACAAAGATGGAAAGCAGCAGGAGGAGGACAACAACGATCATCCTTTCTGTCTGTGTCCTGTCAGGAGGTTCAGCTGTGTGTAGCATGCTACAGAAAGATGCACACACAATACTAATAGAAGCCTGACCGACCTCCTGGAAGCTTTACTGAGAAAAAGCTAGATGGGAAGTAGCAATTGGTGACAACTTTTAACTCAGAAAAACTAAAAGACATATTCCTTGAGATAGCAAAAGGCACCTTCCTGACCTCAGGACAATCCTCTGCCAAAACTTCAAGTTCCTTTCTGCAAACCATGGAGTCGTTAGAATTCTTCAAGAAGTGGTCAAAATAGTTTTTATAATGTAAAGGATTAGACAACATAAATATAGGGGCTGCTGCCATTTAATGAATTCAAATCCTAAAACTGGTCCCAGGGGTACTCCACTCATATCACATTTTCAACATGTAGCATTTCCTTCTATGCACAGGGCATACTTCCTGATCTTAATGCCAATTTTTTAATTCTGTACAATGTCTTATCTCCTTTTCTGTTACTCTTCCATGGCCAAGAAGCTCTGATGTGGAAAGTTGTCAAATGCTTTTGAAAGATACGTACGTTTACTAAATCCACCTCGTGGCTTACAGCGGTAACACTTTCAGAAGATTCCAGCAGGTCAGATCTATGGCAGGGATAGTCTATTTTTTTGTCAAAGGCCAAATTTCTCAGTCAAGGTCCAGGCTCCAAAGAAAATAATTTCTGGTATTGTGGAGTCCATGACTGACTGCAATAGTGTGGATGTAGTCTCATCACAACCATTTTCAAAGTGCTCATCAACTCCTTGTTCTTTGATACTTTTCTGTATACAATCTACCATGGTATTGAGAGGCTATCACTCAAGTCTCTTACAGCATCACGGCTTCCACTGCCCTTCCTATGTACTGTCTGGGGGATTACTTTCAATCAGGAAGAATGCATCTAACAGGTCTGAGAGAATCTCCTTTTATTTTCTGCCCATCTTTCTAACTTCCGTAGCTCTGTTTATATCTTCATCAGTTTATAAGTCTCCACATTTTATTTCATCATCATTCTGTTTACTTCTTCTTTCACAGCTACTGTAACATCTTAATAATGTAACAGATCGCTGGGATATTTTGTAGCCTACCTTCCCCAACTCATCACACTCATTTACCATTACCTTTCATTTACAGCTGAATAGCCCATTTTCAATTTATGTAACCCTTGAATAGGAGCTCTGTATTTGAATAAAAATATCAAGTCAGATTTCTAGTGAATGCACTACACAGGTCCAGTTATATTGCCATTTCCCTTTGGGAACTAATTTTGTAGTTTGACAAATAAAATCATCAAATTTACTCTAAAGCTTCAGCTATACTTCTCATATTCAAATTTTAATTTCCAATTAAATCCAAAATATCCACTGACTTTGTTGGCTGTTAACATGTCAGGTAACAAAATAATTCTTTACTACCAAAGCCTCAACAAAAATAGCCTTTGTTACCATAGAATAGAAGTGCCAAGTCATCCCAAGGGGAAGCAGCAAATGAGAGCTACCAACATCTATTTGGAACGTATAGGTACCTATATCTGCAAGTCTCAGACAGTAGGCAGAATAAAGTCTTATAGTGCAAAGATTGGTAAAGAGAAAGCTTCAGAGACAAGCTAATATTTAGCACTGCTTATTGTCTTCTTTCCTAATATTCATTCTCACGTTTTTGTGGCAGACATTAATGAGAGTTTGTTGTAAGCCGATTAGCCGTATGACCATGGGACTGGTTAAAAGTACGAGTTCATTATACAAATGCGGATCTGATTCAACTATATTATGTGCTCAATATTACAAGTATGACATTTATTATGACCTTTTAGATGTATTATAAATATTGATTTATCAGAAAATACTGATAATTTTTCATTTTAACAGCGAGGTTCCTGTAGAATGAGATTTTGAAACATGGTATCTGTAAAATTAGAGACAAATTTTGGTGCATTGATCCCAGTGAAAGGAATCTTAAAATTAATATGTGTAAACTAGAATATTTACATGGCTACTTCTCTGACTGCACCTGGAAATCAAATAGTTTGAGATGTAAATATCATTTGCACCTTTAACATTTAAGCACATGCTTAGGCCTCTATAAAAATCAGGTTCTTTGGGATGGTCTCTGCAGGGTGCCGATTGTCCTCAAGTCCTTAAGTCCTCACTGACTTAAATGGGAGCTGAAGGTGCTTGGCCCGTCCCAGGGTACAGCTCTTATTGTGTTCTGAAAGAACAAGGACCCAAGACTTCTCCACATAAAATTATGGGCATAAGTCCAGGAACTGGGACCAAATTTTCATCTGTTACAACATGAATCTCAAAAGATGCCAATGAGGTTGCTAAAGTTGCTCTGGATTTATGTGATTGAGATTAGAGTCTGACCCTTGATTTTTATGGATCACTGAATACTGGCTATTTTGGTGTTTCCTATTGTTCTATCAGAAATCTATTCACTGAGCTAACCAAATGAGACTTATCAGGTAAGCTCAATGAATATTAAATTTCTCCTTAAAGGGCTATTTCAGCCAAAAGGTCCAGAACTTAATTTTAGTTTGATAAAATTTTACAATACCCAGAAACCTGTTGACTGACCATTTAATGAATCATGTTTGTAGCTTGCATGTACCTTAAAGCTGGAAAACACCACAAATTAGTAGAATATCAAAAGTGTCTAGAACTGTTCCAAAAATATGATTCTTCTTCAGCACAGAGGGCATCCTTCAATATGCTGCTTAGCCTCATTTGAAATATACTTAGCAGATGGACTTCATACATATGTAGATATTACCAGAAATATAAATATTGTATTTTGAGGACACTTTAGAGCCAATAGGATTACACAACAACCATTGATTAGGGACCTGATCTTGCATCAGAACTTAATATCCTTCTAGATGAAATCCTGCCACACCAGCCCCCCCCTTAAATCAATGGAAGTTTCGTAATTAATTTTAATAAGGTCAAAATTTCACTCCCAGAGTCAGACTTCTCACAAGCACTTGGGATCTGTTAATACACACCCCAATGCAGGGTGAGGGCTTCAGATTGTAGGAAAAAAATGTCAATTTATATTAATTTTCCACATCAAAAAAATCTCACCACATTCTATTAAGATTTAAGTAAATCTTATTTAAGATCAATGCTCAGGGAATAAACATGCACATCTTGCAAAAATCAACTGCTGTGCAAATGCTGTGGTTGATTTTTCCAGACACATAGTGATGACTGCATAACTGAAATCACGTTGCCATCTATCTGAATAGATATTTTTGTGTTTAATTTACATCAGGAGCTATTAGCAATTATTTCTAAGGGCAAAAGTTTTTCTCCTGATAACAAGAGGCTCAAAAATTTAGTGTTTTTTTTGTATGCAGTGGCTCCAATATATAGTAGTCATCACAGGTAATAAAAAAAAAAAAAGTGTGTGAATGTATGTATAAGTATCTGTACATACATACCCCACCTTTTACTAATCTAAGAATCTTAGTACAGGACATATATTGAACAGAAAACTGACTTCCACTGTTTACTGTTTTACTTTCAACTGAGTTACTTACATTCCAAAGCGCAAGGTTCCAGAGACGTATGTCTGCCAGTGTGCACAATAAAACATGAATGTCCCAGCAAAACAACAAAAGAACATCCAGTCAGGATTCGTCCCCAGCTGCACAGCAATACAAGTTCCCAAAATCACAAAGACTGCAGAAGAAATTAGACAAAAAACAAGCAAGCATGTACAAAGAAATCTTTACAAAACCATACAGGAGACAGAATTCTAGCAAAGGACCCAGAGAAAGCGGCACAGTGAGATTACTATATAATGTAGCAATTTACAGTAAAGACTTAACAAAAATTATAAGTCACAAACAAAAACAGTTCAAGAAATGCAAATATTTCATTGCTTTATTATTGCTGTTCATTGAGGGTGCTCAGCATCTCACAGGGTGACTACGGAGATGCTGTTGATTATACATTACTGTGAACTACAATACCGCTGCAAAAATCTTAATCTTGAAATCTCATCACAAGAGATTTGCAGAGCAGCAGCTAAGAGTTTGTAGAGGGTACCCATTGCAAAAGGCACCCATTCCTACTGAATTCAATGGGAGTTGAGAGAAGTCACAGCACTTTTTAAAAGAGATTCTCAGCAATTTATGGGATCAGGCTCTTAATTTGGAATTTCCTTGTTTTTTTGTTTACTTTTGTTCAAGTTTGCCATTTTCTTTCAATGCATCTTTCATTAAAAGACATTTCCAAGTTTTCTCATGTGTGAATCACAAAAAAGGCAACTATTACTCCTGGGGGAATTCTACTGCATTGCGCATGCGCAGAATTTACGTCCCCTTCAGATTTCTTTGCTTCCCCACAGAAAAATGACTTATGGGGAAGCAAGGGGAAGCCACAAGAGCAGTCATGCAACCTTCCCAAGCAGTACGTTTTGGGTGCCCAGGGCAGCCTGCAGAGAGGTAAATCATTATGGGGCAGGGGTCGAACTGGGGAAGACCCGGCTGGTGGCTCTTAACCTGCACCAGGCTCAGCTGCTAGTCCCAGCTAGGCTAGGGAGGACAGTACTTTCTCTTCCCCTGTATGGCATCCAGGGCTGGGTCAGACCCAACCCCAGATTTCTCCCCCAGCTGCAGGAATCTCTGAAAACTCCCCCCACACTTCCTGCACCCATCGCTCCTCAGCTGCAAGGGGAGAGATCCCTGTACAGGGAGCTGCTCCCCCATCTGCCCAACCTCCATGCATCCAAACCCCCTCATACCCAGACCCTCCCACCAAGCCTCACTCACCCCATACTCAGAACCACGCCAATGAGCCTCACTCCCCATGCACCTGGAGCACCCCAATAAGACACCCATACCTGGATTCCCAGGTCCCTGAACCCCAACCAGCTGCACCTGGATCCCCATTCCCCCACACTGGCCTCCCTCACTGAGCCACAACCATCTTGACCTGGACCCCCCTACAGAGTCCCATTACCATTGCACCCAGAACCCTCCCTCCCCACCCCCCAAGCCCCTGTGCATCCAGATCCCCCTTGCACCCAGATCACCCACTGACCCACCCAGCCCCACACAGAACCCTCTCAACCAACCCCTGGATCCCCCCCACACTAAATCCCTCCACACTTGGATCCTGCCTTGCTGAGCCTGCCTGTCCACACCTGGCATGGAGGGACAGGGACCTTCGGTGTTTCTGGGGCAGGCCCAGTCTTGGCGCTGTGTCAGGGTTGGGTACAGCCTCACTGCTGAGTCCATGTCCTGGGAGGGAGCTGCACAGTGATCTCCCACCTGTGTGCAGCCAGTGGCCTGTGCTCCCCAATGCCATGCTGGAGCCTCCACATTTATTTGACAAATACAATTTTGTGTAATTTTAAATTATTGTGCACAATTTAATTTTTTTTGGCACAGAATGCCCTCAGGAGTAAACTATGCATTCTATAAATCTAAAACTACAAAATGACTGATCATCCATCAAAATTTAATATTAGGAGTCTCAAACTGTGTTCTAAGTACCCAAACAAAAAGAATCTGAATCATTCATTGAACAAACAGGGTTAAAGTCACCTCTGCTTTCAACAGAGTCAAGGCTGAATTTGGACTCCCAGTGTCACATAGTTTAGGCCGAAAATTTGACTTTAAAATTGTTTTAATTAACTTTGGAAGCGTTCTTTGTACTCTAAATGTAACCTAGGTAAAGTTACTAAATTAAGCTCAAATTTAGCAAGCCACATGTGTAGACCCCATGAGGTCAACAGAACTACTCATATGCTTAGAGCTTTACAGATTCTTAAGTACCTTGCTGAATCAGGACGTAAATTCCCCTAGTGTCATATTTACGTTCTGCTTAGAAAAAAACAAAGCTGTGTCAGGCATGCTGTTGGAGATGAGCAATTTGATGCTACTGTTATATTGCCAAATAAATCTTTTGGTTGTGTATTTTTTTTTTTCTTTCTATATTCTAGTTTATTATTAGGAATATCTCCAAAATATAAATAAATTTATTTAACCATTATCTTCCAGTTACAAGTGACAATACCTGTGGACAGTGAATCACAACCATGGTCAAAAAGTTCTCCCAGAGGAGTACTACTACTGGTTCTTCTTGCTTGTTTTCCATCTATAGCATCCAAAGACTGGTAAATGAAAAGGCCACATGCACAAGCAAAATATGCCCATGGAGGTGCCTAAGAGAAAAATAAATAAATAAATAAATAAATAAATAAATAAATAATGTGAAGGTCAGTAAAAGATTAACCAACACCTTAAACAGACCTTTATTCTTGTAACAAAATACTTCCAATTTACAGTACCTGAAAATATTCATGACGTTTTTGAGAGTTGATTGCAGGGGGGGGGGTACCAAGTCTCAGCTAGATCAAGGAATCAAATCTAAATCCTTTGGTTCAGTGGTTAAAGTCTAAGTCGCTATTAGCGTCATCAGTGGAAATCCTTCAACCTATCTGTCTCAGTTTTCACATCTGTAAGGTGCGGCCAGTAATACTTTGTACTTTCATCTGTAGATCTCAAAGTGCTTTGCAAAGGGGAGGGGCATGAGAGATGCACAAAATAGTTCCATTTTGCATGAGTCTCATTTGCAATACACCATGAAATATACATATACTTGCTATGCCACTAGGACTATGCCTTCTCCCCCCCCCCCCCAGTTTGTAATACAGGGGTGAGAACTGCAGAACACACTGGTATGCTGCACTCCAACTCCCTCGTGTGGACACTGCTGCTGCAAGCTAAAAGGTACCAAGTTCATGTTAAGTCTTCTTTCAAATGGGGCTAAGTTAACCTGAACTAGGTACCTTTTAGTTCATGTCCACAGGGTCTACCCGGAAGAGTTATAGCATAGCAAACTAGTATGAGCTGCAGTTCACACCCCTGTAGTCCAAACTCTGGGGTCATGTAAACAAGCCTTAAGTTAGCTGTGCATGCATCCAAGGGACAGCCTTTGCTTTGAATATTGGCACATATGAAATAAGGCCCCCAATCCTGCAAGGACCTTCACAGTGGTAGGATCATGACCTACATGTCAAGCTCCAAACTAAACCCAGGTCAGTTGCAATACCAGTTATGCTAATAAACAAACAACATTTTGTACTAGAGTTCCCCTACTCCTGTGGTTCTCAGAATTCTTTGCAAAAAGGTAGGCATACAGGTATAGGCCAATTTTACACACTATAGCAAATCTCATGGATCCAATACTTTGAGAGGCATTGCACTTTACTGAGTGAAACCTCATTCTATTCCTAAGTGCACATATATTACAATAGTTTTATGTCTTTATATTACTTCATGATCATGCAGTTCTCTCCTACAATCTTAGGATACCAGCCTATACAGTTACACCGTTTTCAATAAAAAGAAAAGGAGTACCGGTGGCACCTTAGAGACTAACAAATTTATTAGAGCATAAGCTTTCGTGAGCTACAGCTCACTTCATCGGATGTATTTGGTGGAAAAAACAGAGGAGAGATTTATATATCTCTCCTCTGTTTTTTCCACCAAATGCATCCGATGAAGTGAGCTGTAGCTCACGAAAGCTTATGCTCTAATAAATTTGTTAGTCTCTAAGGTGCCACCGGTACTCCTTTTCTTTTTGCGAATACAGACTAACACGGCTGCTACTCTGAAACCGTTTTCAATGGTTTCAGAGTAGCAGCCGTGTTAGTCTGTATTCACAAAAAAAAAAAAAAAGGACTACTTGTGCTCCTAAGTGTTAGTACTTAGAGTGTTAGTACTTAGAGACTAACAAATTTGAGCATAAGCTTTCGTGAATTTCAGTGGAATGCATTTTCAATGTCAATTTATAATTTTTTTTAATACAAGTTCCTCTCTAAGATTGCAGTTTCATAATTTGTCTGTACCCATGCACTACACATAACAGGACAGTTTTCCTCATTGGAGACAGTTATCCCTTTGAACACTAGTTTGTTACTGTAGACTATCACTAGCTGTTTGCTTCTAAACTAAATATACTTTAGAGTTTTAGTAACTTAATATTGTTTGATTACAGTAAGATTTTCAAAAACATCTAAGTGACCTGAGAACTTAAGTCACATGGACTTGCAGTAGACAGTCATACTGTGGTGATAACAGTCAAAGGTTGCTTGATCCAAGTATTGTATGTGATTTTAATTTCACATAAGAATGAAAGGTTTTGGGTTTGTTTTTTTTGTTTTTGTTTTTTTTAAAAACACACCTAACATTTCTAAATGGAAAAGTACAAACTGAAAATTGAGTTTTTCCCTAATGAGACCCATGTTTTTCTATATCCAGTTAAAATAATTAGCATTAAGATATTTAAAGTAAAATTTATTACCAAGGCACACCTAATATGGACAGAGGTATTGAAAGTTATTTTAATTGTAAACCCCTCTGTCAGCTTGTACTTTTCACTATCACTACTCAGTATTACATATGTTGTCCAAGCATGTTTTACTGTGTATTTTCATACAAGTGACTTTCATTAACTTCACCTTGAATGGCCCTTAGAATACATGCTAACTACTTATGCCAAAAACTGTTACATCTTGTTTTTAGCTCTGACACCCTGAATACTTTTCCCAGACCTAAAGAAGAGCTCTGTGTAGCTCAAAAGCTTCTCTCTCTCTCTCACCAACAGAAGTTGGTCCAATAAAAGATATTACCTCACCCACCTTGTCTCTTTCATGAACTTTGTTGTACACAGTATACTGTATACTCCTGAGGGCATTCTCCACCAAAAAACTAAAAGTTCTGCACACTATTTTAAAATGTGCAGGTTTTATTTGTCAATAAATAAGTGCAGAAGCTCCAGCATGGCAGTGGGGCACACAGGCTGCTGGCTGCACGAAGGTAGATGATCACCCTGCAGCCCCCACCCCTGTCCCAGGGCACAGACTCAGCAGCGAGGCTGCACCCTACCCTGACACAGCACAAGGGCTGCGCTTGCCACAGAAACACCCTGGAGCCCTGCCCCTCTACACCAGGTGTGGGGCAGATATGCTCAACCAGGCAGGATCCAAGCATGGAGGGGCTCAGTGTGGGGTGAGAGGATTCTGTGTGGAATAGTCTGGGTGCAAGCAGCTCGGGGTGGGGAGGGAGGACAATGTCTAGGTGTGGGAAGGATATGAATGCACATAGGCTTGTGAGACAGGGGGCCCAGGGGCAATAGGACTCTGCAGAGGCTTCCAGGTGAAGGTGGTTGGGGCAGGGGTCTGGATGTGTGGGCTCAGAGTGGTGCTGGGGGTGGGGGGGTTGAGTACAGGGAGCTCAGTTGGGGGTGGGGGGTCTGGAAACAGGTGGGCTCCAGATGCAGGGGCTGAGGTTTAGGTATGGAGGGTTAGGGAGGTTCTGGACATACCAGATGAGGTTTGACAGTGGTGTCTGGGTATGGGGGGGGCAGCTCCCCATACAGTGTCCCCTCCCCCCACCACAGTGGAGGAATGATGGGGGCAGGAAGCAGGGGAAGATGCTGAGCTCCCTGCAGCTGCAGGAGGTCTCTGGAGGTGGGTCTGACAGCCTTAGCCACTCCTTATAGGGGAAGAGGAAGTCTCGTCCTCTCCTGCCTCCAGCCCAGCCCGAATAGCAGCTGATCCTGGCTCAAGGTAGGAGCCACTTGCTGGAGCGTCCCCAGCCCTGCAGTGATTTACCTCTCTGCCAGCTGCTCCAGGTACCTGAAACGATGTACCTGCACTGCTAGGGAGTGGTGCGGTACTGCTCTTGCTGCTTCCCTGTTAAAGTCATTTTTCTGTAGGGAAGCAAAGAAATCTGTGGGGGACATGAATTCTGCACATGTGCAGTGGTGCAGAATTCCCCCCAGGAGTAAGTATTATACTATAACAGACTGCAGTTAATATTGTAGAACAAGTTTTATAATGTGTTTGTATTATTTGAGAAGGAGTATGTAATCATGTAACTAGACTGTGGAAATACATAGATACTAAGGTCAGAAGGGACCATTCTGATCATCTAGTCCGACCTCCTGCACAACGCAGGCCACAGAATCTCACACACCCACTCCTGCGAAAAACCTCACCTATCTCTGAGCTATTGAAGTCCTCAAATCATGGTTTAAAGACTTCAAGGAGCAGAGAATCCCCCATCAAGTGACCCGTGCCCCATGCTACAGAGGAAGGCAAAAAACCTCCAGGACGTCTTCCAATCTGCCCTGGAGGAAAATTCCTTCCCGACCCCAAATATGGCAATCAGCTAAACCCTGAGCATATGGGCAAGATTCCAGATACTACAGAAAATACATAAGGGGAACAAAGTTAAAGCAGCATTCAGCACCTTAACACCCTAGACTTCTTTCCAAAGAGTGTGCCTCCACTGGCGATAACAGCAAGAAGGGCTGCAGGCAGATGCCAACACTTTAAGCATGTCTTCTTAGACCGACCCATTCTAAGCATGTAATAGCCCTCCATACATTGCTAACACTAGTGGAGCTGCTCTACTGTTAGTGTTTTTCAAAACAACCTATTTTCAGGTGGATATCAAAAACGCTTGTTCTGGTATATATGGGTATGCAGAAAGACACCCTGGCACCTCTCACCGACGAAGTAAACTGACTGCAAAGTTTGCTTAATGAAAAAGGATTCTCAGGCAAGCTTGGCTGAAAATGCTGGAAAGAACTTGATTGAGGTAAGCTTCTTAAGATATAAGGATAACTTGTTAGTTTAGTGTAGGCTCCAGAATGCATGTTCTGATTACCTATAAAACAATCATTGTTCCCATCTCTCACACTGGCTTGTTTTTAATTGAATCTATTTTCTTAAGTAGATTTTTATTTTATAATTGAACTTGAGTGCTGTGCATAATACAGGAGCCGTATTCTATGGTAAAACTGTGGTACACTGGGTGATCAGGGCTGGATGCCACAGGGCAACACTTCAAAGGGAGTCAGGGGCTCTAAGGTGCCACAAGTACTCCTTTTCTTTTTGCGAATACAGACTAACACGGCTGCTACTCTGAAAAGGGGCTGCAGTGCATCTATTGTCAACCCAGGCTGGTATAGCCCATGGAAGAGTGCTTGAGTGGCTGACAGGCTGGTTGTGTTATGGAGCTATCACCCAGCTAGCACAGACAAGACTACCTCCAGCACGAGACAGGTAGTAACGAGGTGACTCTCAGACTTGAGTGCACCAAGAAGCATCAGACCTACCTATCAATTCAGTTTGAATTACAACACAACAACAACCACCACCACCAAGAAACTTTAGTCTACACAGAGCTTCAAGTGACCACAGTACAATCACAAGTAGTAAAAAAATAAGCGGTAACTATACATGCAATGCCAAGACATGATAGCTCCAGCTTCCTTTTTTTTTTTTTTTTTTAAAAGCTTCCATAGGAACTCAGCAGCTTCTTGTGAGGATCCAAACCAATTCCTTTCTGTCTGCAGCAGCCCCCACACAATTGCTACTAGAACAGCTTGAGCTCCCTTCACAGTCTATTGTGCTATTACATATTCCTTGACTGAATGTTTCACATGTATTTAGGCAGAGTCAGACAATACAATGTTAGTGCATGTTGGCCCTTGACATCACTTCCACTTGCCCCAGCGTAACTAGTGAGCAGCAGAACCCAGCTGTTTTCTTCAGGAAGTGCCAACACGGAAATGCATTTATGTTTTCCTACACACAAATGCTTGTAAATAGGAAGACCTCTAAGATCCCCCACCCACATACACACAAAGCATGTGTGTTCACAGAACAGCTCAAAATAAGAATTGTAAATCACTCAGTGCAAAACAACCTTTTCCCCAAACACAAGAACATAGCCAAAATAATGTTGGCTCCATGCTACTCACATTAAATATGAAGTTTGTCATAGTTAGAAGCCCATCTCTTACCTGCTCTGCAGCTGTTGGGCAGTAATACACTAATATTACTGTTGTACATATGTTTATTAACAGTCCAGTAATGGTGATCAGATTTGGGGCAATCCAGGCTGGAATTCTTCCAACTAACCATTCCCAGTAACCTTGCATTAGTGGCTCAAGCAAGGACTGTCCAGCACTCTGATATTTGTGTTCTTCTAACCGCTTTAGCTGGTGCTTTGACAACGGTGGTGTAGGCAACTGAACCAATTTGCGTAACACACACACTGTAGCAGGAACATGACCACAATCCATAGGGGATTCTATGCGTGACTCTCCACATCGCTTCCTTGAGGATCGATGCCCACTCATGGATTGGTTAGCCTTGGAATTTTTATTTGGCAGTTATAATTGTGAAGTATTAAGATCCAGATCCACCTAGAACATAAAAGGAATTTAGACATATTTAAGATGAAGAAAATGTGCGTAACTTAGTTGCGTTCAACCTCCAAGTGTAACACTATTGTAAGTCTGACATTTGACAGCCCAGGCCAGTTGCAAGCCAAATGTGTCCTAAGACAATGTTCAGAGGCATTTGCAGAGAGGAATTTTTGAGAGGAGTGGAAGTGTTATTTCTGTTCAGCTACTAATGAACATGTGAGTACATAAAAAAATTATAACCACAAGTGGCACTAGCTTTCACCCCTTGTTGCCTCTCTTGGCAAATATACTGCTGCCCTTAGCTTCACTTCTAGCTCTAGTGGAAATATACACCACTGATATGCATCAGAAACCGAAGACCATCACAAACCTAACCATCTTCTGATACAAGTGCAAGTCTCACTTCTTCAAAATTGCCTTCTCTAATATATTGTAGCATGTACATTTAAAAACAAAATAAAACCCTACCCAAATGCTATGTTGTATAGTCAGCTCCTCCTGTGAGGAGAACAAGGTGTCAAATCACAGCATTCAATGAATTCAGATATGAGGAGGATAGTATAAGAAGCTACACAGAATGGAATAGAATTAAGTTTTCCACAAATCATTGTACACTTCCAACATTGCATGCAAGCCTCCAATATGGTTCCAGCTTTTCCAGTTGCAGCAGAAACTGGAATGCGATTTGAAGCAGGCGATTTTTTGACAGCGCCTACCTGGGTTAACTCTACAGCCTAGAGATCACACAAGCACCAACACTGTTCATTAGTTCATTGCTGCCTATTCTAGGAGAAATCTCCAGTTAGCGTATTAGCATATTAAATTTGGAGAGACAAGATTGTGGACTAGAATATCAAATCCCTAGGACCCTGGAAGAAAGAAAGTTGATTTTTTTTTGGGGGGGGGGGGGGGGAAGCAAAATCAGAAGGATTCCATATTAAGAAAAGGGGGACTTGTGGCACCTTAGAGACTAAAATTTATTTGAGCATAAGCTTTCGTGATGCATCCGATGAAGTGAGCTGTAGCTCACGAAAGCTTATGCTCAAATAAATGTGTTAGTCCCTAAGGTGCCACAAGTCCTCCTTTTCTTTTTGCGAATAGAGACGAACACGGCTGCTACTCCGATTCCATATTAAGACATTTAAATACAACTGGACTTTCTAAGCTCCCACAAGCCACTAGATCGCCGAGCGGCTCAGAGCTTGCGGGACTTCCAGCTACATTTGCTTTCCAGCGACACAGATGGTCCGATTTCAGAGTAGCAGCCGTGTTAGTCTGTATTCGCAAAAAGAAAAGGAGGACTTGTGGCACCTTAGAGACTAACAGATTTATTAGAGCATCAGCTTTCGTGAGCTACAGCTCACTTCATCGGATGCAGCTCACGAAAGCCGATGCTCAAATAAATGTGTTGGTCTCTAAGGTGCCACAAGTCCTCCTGTTCTTTTTTTTTTTTTTTTTGGTACAGATTGTCTGAGAAACCAGAGGGACGCCTGCAAGGTTTCCTGCCAGGGGCCGCCAGCCCCAGCCATGCTGCAGAGAAGCCCTGGCCCGGGGCGGTGGGACAGGGCATCACCCTACACAGCGGGAAGCTGCAGACCTCGCTCCGCGGGAGCGCCCCGACCCCCCGCCGCCGCCGCCCGCTCAGGCCCCGGCCCGGAAGGCAGGGACCCCGCGGGGGCGAGACCCAGGACCCCGCACGCACCAGGGAGCCCGGGGTCAAACACCCAGCCCCGGAAACAGGGACTCCCCGGCGGAACCGCTCACACGGAGCTCGGGGATCCCGGCTCGGCCCGTCAGGCACCGTCGAAGAACCCGGCATTTACCTCAGCCTCGCTCCGCACAAGCCCGGGAGGCGCTTTTACGTCCCTTTTGCGGCTGCCGTAAATGAGCCGGATGGGGGGGGGGCGGGTGACTCGGGAGCGCGCGCTGAGAGGTGGGTGGGGAAGCCCGGCTCCGGAGCGGGCGGGGCTGGGCGTGTGGCGCGCGCGCCCTGGGCTCGCTCACTCTCGTCCCTGCCGTGCGCGCGCGGCCGGGTGCGGAGAGGCCCATAGGGGTGAGGCAGGAGAGCCCGAGGTAAGGCACGCGCCGGGGGGGCAGAGCGCGCGCGCGGGGGAGGGAGCGCGCGGGGGGAGGGAGCGCGCGCTCCCCCCAGGGTCTGACAGGCACCGAGCCGGGTCCGAGTCCGCCCTGCCCCCCTCATCCCTACACTGCCCCGCCCCCATCTCCCACCCCCCTCCACTGCCCTGCCCCGCCCCCCTCACCCCTACACTGCCCTGATCCCCCCCTCCGCACTGCCCTGCCCCGCCCCCCTCACCCCTACACTGCCCTGATCCCCCCCTGCACTGCCCTGCCCCGCCCCCCTCACCCCTACACTGCCCTGATCCCCCCCTGCACTGCCCTGCCCCACCCCATCTCCCACCCCCCCTACACTGCCCTGATCCCCCCTACACTGCCCCGCCCCCATCTCCCACCCCCCCTACACTGCCCTGATCCCCCCCCCTCCGCACTGCCCTGCCCCATCTCCCACCCCCCTACACTGCCCTGATCCCCCCCTCTCCCCACTGCCCTGCCCTGCCCCATCTCCCACCCCCCTACACTGCCCTGATCTCCCCCCTTTCCACACTTCCCTGCCCCGTCCCCCTCACCCCTACACTGCCTTGATCCCCCTTCTCCGCACTGCCCTGCCCCGCCCCCCTAACCCCTACACTGCCCTGATCCCCCCCTCCGCACTGCCCTGCCCCGCCCCGTCTCCCACCCCCCTACTCTGCCCTGATCCCCCCATATCTCTTCCCCCCACTTCCTGCCCCACCTTCCTCCAGTCCACTGCCCTCACACCTCCCCTGCCCGCCTTCAGCCCCCCACCCCCTCCCACCACTGCCTCTTCCCCTCACATCTCCCCTCCCCGCCTCCAGCCCTCCACCCCCTCCCACCACTGACCTGTCCCACTAACCCTTTCCTTTACACCTCCCATTTTCCTGATCCAGCCCCCCACACCCATTCCTGCCCTGTCCCACTGACTCTCTTCGTGCCTCCTGTTACCCTTCCCCGCCGATTCTCTCCATCCTGGTGTTATCCCACCCCTTCCAGCTCTCCTCACCCTTCCTGCTTTCTTTACTGGTGCTTTTTTCCTTTGGGATCGCCTTTCTGAAGCTCCACCACTGTCCAGCCCCCTTTTAAATCTTCCCTTCAGCCTGGCTCAGGTCAGAGTAACTGCCGGGGGGTTCCTCCTGTGCCCCAATACTCTTACTTTGTGGTGTGTATCACCAGGCTTACTACGTGTTTCTCTGGGCTTTCCACCCCGCCTCCTCCTTTTTAGTCACCTTCGCTTTACCTTTAACTTTTACCCTGACGATACAATGAACCCTTCAGACACATTTAATGACTCCACCCTCTCCGTTCTTTGTGCTTGTCTTGACAAAGTAATGTGCGCCTGCTTGCTTCAACACAATGTCTCAGGAATGGAAATGCTTATCTCAGGTATAGCTCATTTTCGTTCATCTCCTGTCTGTCCCCGAGAGGGCCATGCTGTATCTTTCATTTAACTCCTGTGTTCCTGGATGTCATCCTTACCTCAGAATTTTCCTTCTTTCACAGCTGCTGTTGGGATTTCTGCCTACTCTGCAATACAGTCCATCTGAGCAACTATTTTAACTCCACCTCATCCATGCCTTGACAGCCTCTCATCTTTATTATTACAAAATCCCTTTTCCATAGCCTCATAAAGTCCTAGATCTCTCTGCTTAATCATATGCAGAATGTTCCTGCACACCACACACATTCAAAGAAACAAAACCACATCACACCTATCTTCAAAGGAGTTTTCAGGTTTTTAAGCTCTTCATTGACCTTCTCCAGCCTATTGATTCCCCCCACCTCATCTCTGCCCCCTTCAGCCCACAGTTTTACCCCTACAGTTGTGGGAGTCCTCTCCTCTCCAGTTCTGTCTTTTTTCAGATTTAATTTAAAAGCATCTTTACTAACCCTTGCCTAGTCCTGATATTTACCTATAATTACACTTGATAAATAATGCAAGAAGGAGAGAGAAACTAAGTGCTTTAATATATTCTATCCAACAGAAGGCTAAAAAAAACTCCTTAAGAAAATGGAAATAAAGAGCCAGAGATTGAGATAACTACTTAAAAATACTTAAATACATCAGGAATAAAAACGCCTACATTTGTGACTATCTAGACCAGTTGGCAAAGGAGGATTATGACGTAGCAAGGGAGTTAAAGTATTTGTTTACATAATTCTTTACAAAGAAGGTAATAGAACATCTTCATAGAGTAAATTGTTAATAATAATTTATACAATACCATAAATGTACACCGCACTTTACAGATAAAGTGAAGACACACTCCCTTCTCTGCTTACACTGTGCAGGGCCTACCTATACACAAGCATCTGCCCACATAGCTCCAATTGCACAATACAGTCCTTAATTAGACAATTAAAAAAAAGAGGCAGGACACAGGGCAGCTGTTTAGGTGAGGGGCCATGGGAGAGTAGAAGAATTCTTAGAAGTGAGTTTTAAAGAGAAATTTGAAAGATTTGAGAAAGGGTGCTTGGTGGACAAAATATTCAAGGCTTTTCTAAGCACAGGAAGTTGCTAGTGTGAATTAATTTTGTACACAAAATCTTGGCTTTGGATGTTCACAAAAGCACAATTATATGGACTGTCACGAGTATGCTTTCATGTACATCCTTGCCATTCTTCTGACAGTCTGACCTTGTGCTATATTACAGTGACCTTATGCATAGATTAAATAAATACATTAGTCAAACAGAAGGAGACCAAAGTCCTGAGGTAAGTGGGGAAGTGGGATACCAGGAGGAAGGACGAGCAGGAGCGTACGAGAAAGAGGGACGATCAGTGAGTTATCTCAAGTGCCGATACACAAATGCAAGAAGCCTGAGAAACAAGCAGGGAGAACTGGAAGTCCTGGCACAGTCGAGGAATTATGATGTGATTGGAATAACAGAGACTTGGTGGGATAACTCACATGACTGTAGTACTGTCATGGATGGATATAAACTGTTCAGGAAGGACAGGCAGGGCAGAAAAGGTGAGGGAGTTGCATTGTATGTAAGAGAGCAGTATGACTGCTCAGAGCTCCGGTATGAAACTTCAGAAAAACCTGAGTTTCTCTGGATTAAGTTTAGAAGCGTGAGCAACAAGGGTGATGTCGTGGTGGGAGTCTGCTATAGACCACTGGACCGGGGGGCTGAGGTGGACGAGGCTTTCTTCCAGCAACTCACGGAAGTTACTAGATCGCAAGCCCTGGTTCTCATGGGAGACTTCAATCACCCTGATATCTGCTGGGAGAGCAAAACTGTGGTGCACAGACAATCCAGGAAGTTTTTGGAAAGTGTAGGGGACAACTTCCTGGTGCAAGTGTTGGAGGAATCAACTAGGGGCAAAGCTCTTCTTGACCTGCTGCTCATAAACCGTGAAGAATTAGTAGGAGAAGCAAAAGTGGATGGGAACCTGGAAGGCAGTGACCATGAGATGGTCGAGTTCAGGATCCTAACACAGGGAAGAAAGGAGAGCAGCAGAATACAGACCCTGGACTTCAGAAAAGCAGACTTTGACTCCCTCAGGGAACTGATGGGCAGGATCCCCTGGGAGAATACAATGTGGGGGAAAGGAGTCCGGGAGAGCTGGCTGTATTTTAAAGAATCCTTATTGAGGTTACAGGGACAAACCATCCCGATGTGTAGAAAGAATAGTAAATATGGCAGGGACCAGCTTGGCTTAATTGTGAAATCCTTGCTGATCTTAAACACAAAAAAGAAGCTTACAAGAAGTGGAAGATTGGACAAATGACCAGGGGAGAGTATAAAAATATTGCTCGGGCATGCAGGAGTGAAATCGGGAAGGCCAAATCACACCTGGAGTTGCAGCTAGCAAGAGATGTTAAGAGTAACAAGAAGGGTTTCTTCAGGTATGTTAGCAACAAGAAGAAAGTCAAGGAAAATGTGGGCCCCTTACTAAATTAGGGAGGCAACCTAGTGACGGAGGATGTGGAAAAAGCTACTGTCTTCACGAACAAGGTCAGCTCCCAGACTACTCCACTGGGCAGCACAGAATGGGGAGAAGGTGACCCTCTCTGTGGAGAAAGAAGTGGTTCGGAACTATTTAGAAAAGCTGGATGAGCACAATCCATGGGGCTGGATGTGCTGCATCCGAGAGTGCTAAAGGAGTTGGCGGATGTGATTGCAGAGCCATTGGCCATTATCTTTGAAAACTCGTGGCGATTGGGGGAAGTCCCAGATGACTGGAAAAAGGCTAATGTAGTGCCCATCTTTAAAAAAGGGAAGAAGGAGGATCCTGGGAACTACAGGCTAGTCAGCCTCACCTCAGTCCCTGGAAAAATCATGGAGCAGCTCCTCAAGGAATCAATTCTGAAGCACTTAGAGGAGAGGAAAGTGATCAGGAACAGTGAGCATGGATTCACCAAGTGCAAGTCATGCCTGACTAATCTAATTGCCTTCTATGACGAGATAACTGGCTCTGTGGATGAGGGGAAAGCAGTGAAAGTGTTGTTCCTTGACTTTAGCAAAGCTTTTGACACTGTCTCCCACAGTATTCTTGCCAGCAAGTTAAAGAAGTATGGGCTGGATGAATGGACTATATGGTGGATAGAAAGTTGGCTAGATTGTTCGGCTCAACGGGTAGTGATCAAAGGCTCCATGTCTAGTTGGCAGCCAGTATCAAGCGGAGTGCCCCAAGGGTCGGTCCTTGGGCTGGTTTTGTTCAATATCTTCATAAATGATCTGGAGGATGGTGAGGATTGCACCCTCAGCAAGTTTGCAGATGACAGTAAACTGGGAGGAGAGGTAGATACGCTGGAGGGTAGGGATAGGATACAGAGGGCCCTAGACAAATTAGAGGATTGGGCCAAAAGAAATCTGATGAGGTTCAACAAGGACAAGGGCAGAGTCCTGCAGTTAGGATGGAAGAATCCCATGCACCGCTACAGACTAGGGACTGAATGGCTAGGCAGCAGTTCTGCAGAAAAGGACCTAGGGGTTTCAGTGGACGAGAAGCTGGATATGAGTCAACAGTGTGCCCTTGTTGCCAAGAAGGCCAATGGCATTTTGGGCTGTATAAGTAGGGGCATTGCCAGCAGATCGAGGGACGTGATCGTTCCCCTCTATTTGACATTGGTGAGGCCTTATCTGGAGTACTGTGTCCAGTTTTGGGCCCCACACTACAAGAAGGATGTGGAAAAATTGGAAAGTGTCCAGCGGAGGGCAACAGAAATGATTAGTTTCAGAGTAGCAGCCGTGTTAGTCTGTATTCGCAAAAAGAAAAGGAGTACTTGTGGCACCTTAGAGACTAATGAAGTGAGCTGTAGCTCACGAAAGCTTATGCTCTAATAAATTTGTTAGAAATGATTAGGGGACTGGAACACATGACTTATGAGGAGAGGCTGAGGGAACTGGGATTGTTTAGTCTGTGGAAGAGAAGAAAGAGGGGGGATTTGATAGCTGCTTTCAACTACCTGAAAGGGGTATTCCAAAGAGGATGGATCTAGACTGTTCTCAGTGGTAGCAGGTGACAGAACAAGGAGTAATGGTCTCAAGTTGCAGTGGAGGAGGTTTAGGTTGGATATTAGGAAAAACTTTTTCACTAGGAGGGTGGTGAAACACTGGAATGTGTTACCTAGGGAGGTGGTGGAATCTCCTTCCTTAGAAGTTTTTAAGGTCAGGCTTGACAAAGCCCTGGCTGGGATGATTTAGTTGGGGGTTGGTCCTGCTTTGAGCAGGGGGTTGGACTAGATGACCTCCTGAGGTCCCTTCCAACCCTGACATTTATGATTCTATGATGTTGTACAGTTAAGCATGCAAAGTGAGGAAATTCCAAAGTTAAGACTGTGAGTATTGCATTGTGATATAGTTGATTACATCATTATGTTTCTCAAATACTACAATACATCATATCATCTTTTCTATGCCTTTAGCTAGATCTACAGAATTTTGTATGTTTGCCACTTCTTGTATACTTCTACTGATTTAGTTGCTGTAATAGTCCAGTATACAGTAACTAACTTCTTTATGGTTTCAGAGTAGCAGCCGTGTTAGTCTATATCTGTAAAAAGAAAAGGAGTACTTGTGGCACCTTAGAGACTAACAAATTTATTAGAGCATAAGCTTTCGTGAGCTATAGCTCACTTAATCCAGTGAAGCTGCCACTTCATCTCTTTGGACCCTTACATATACTAGGCTTAACCAGTTTCTGTGACCTTTGTTTGTCAAATGTAAGACTGGCCTTGTGGTTAAAGCACAAGACTGCGATTTTGTAGAACTGGGCTCTATTCTTAGCTTCCTGGTTGGAGCCAGTAGCAAACTACATGAAGTGATGAAATTAGCTGTAGCTCCCGAAAGCTTATGCTCTAATAAATTTGTTAGTCTCTAAGGTGCCACAGGTACTCCTTTTCTTTTTAACTTTTTTATGACAAATTCTCTGCTCACTAAAGTTGGTAACTAAATTAAAGTACCTTACATTTAACAGGATTCTTTTCCTTTCGAGACAGTTACATTTCTGAACAGGAGTTCAGTATTGTATCTCACAAGCTGTTTCTCAAACAAAGTTGTATAGTCTTATTGCTGACTTATCTTTTATGTGGATTTGTACATTAGTATTTTTGGTATGCTCAAACTATCTTAATAAAGCTCAAATTTTACTTATGACATTCTTCAGTTTCTCTTAAGAACCTGTGTGTAGAGTTTATGCTTATTTGCCACTGGTTTGAAAGTTATGACTATATTTCTAACCAAGCAGGTACAACACTTAAACATATTGAGTTGTGACTTTTAAGCCAAAGAGTTTTTAAAATAGTGAATCTTGGATTCTTTTTATTTATGGTATTTGAGTCTTTAAAGCTTTTGTTTTCAAGTTTTTTTCACAAAGGCAGAAAATTACTTTAATTTAAAAAAATGAAAGCAGATTCTAGTATAGTCACATGACTTTTGGGGGCAGGGCTTTAAGAAAATCTTCAGTAAAATCAGAACAGTTGGCAGCAGTGAATTACTGGTGAAATTGTATAGCTTGTGTGATGCAGGAGGTCAGACTGGATGATTAATGGTCACTTCTGGCCTTAAAACCTATAAGCCTAAAACCCTTATCTGACATCTTACTGTCTGGTTATATTGACACTTTTCTTTATGGGGTCTGCTAACACTTCCAATTAGGTCTGTCAAAGGATTAAAATAATCGGGAGATTAAAAAATAATCACTATTAATCACAGTTTTAATCACACTGTTAATAATAGAATACCATTTATTTAAATATTTTTGGATGTTTTCTACATTTTCAAATATGTTGATTTCAGTTACAAATCAGAATACAAAGTAAAGCTCACTTTATGTTGTTATTTTTTAGTACAAATATTCGCACTGTAAAAGAAATAGTATTTTTCAGTTCACCTCATACAAGTACTATGGTGCAATCTCTTAATCGTGAAAGTTGAACTTACGAATGTAGAATTGTTTTTACCTGGTTTTGGTTTTTTTAGCCTAACCTAACTGTCCAGAGCACATGTTTCCATGCTGATGACAGGTTCTGCTCGATAATGATCCAAAACAGTGCAGACAGACGTACTTTCATTTTCATCATCTGAGGCAGATGCCACCAACAGAAGGTTGATTTTCTTTTTTGGTGGTTCGGGTTCTGTAGTTTCTGCATCGGAGTGTTGCTCTTTTAAGACTTTGACGGCAATCCTATAATGGAAGTTCACAAAAGTGCTAGTGTTATTTTATTAATAGCTTGAAAATGAAATGTTAAATGCCAGAAAGTTAGTACATGTGCACTTCAGCTTCCCACCCAACCTTAATTCTGCCTTTGTATCCCCATCCACCTTCCACTTCCATGCTAGAGACTATCATGCATCATAGCAAAATACATCTGCCTTTTTGTTGTATGATGTAACCCACACCCGCTCTTCAGGTTTTATCAAGTACAAAGTAGGTTTCTGTCTCATGTCAAGAGAGTTCCAGAGCCTGATTAATGGCAGCCAGTTATGCTTAGAATCTAAACCCCATGCTTGAAGAGGTCCCCAAATTTATCAGCAAGTGGTGGACAGAGGATTGGTGCTGGTGTAGCATGTAAGATCCAGACTGAGTGGGCAAAGGAGCAAGAGTACTTAAATTAGTGACCAACCTCAGGGAGGTAGTTGAGGGAGGGATACCTGGCAGCCATGTGCTGTCAAGCATGGCCTCCACACAAATCCTACACCCATCCATGGGGAAAGGGCAGAATAAAGACACCACTGAGGGACATGGGATACTCTGGGATTTCAGGGCAGTATGCAAAGAGTGGGTAAGATGAAGATGTATGTCTGGCCTGTCTCATAGGGGTTGGATCAGTTCATATCAGAAAGGTAATCTGGATAGAATAAATTCTCCAGCCCTCTGGGACATGAAAGAGGTTGTCAGCTCTGGACCATATTTTTTCTTCTCTTCATATCCTTCTTCTCCTATTCCTGCTCTATCTCCTGCCTTTATGCTTGCCCTTTGGACTCTTTGCCTGCCACCCCCTGTTCTCCTTCCTCCTACTACTCCACTTCCTGTCAGTCTATTATCTCTGTCAGAGTTCACAGCTGAGGCAGGAGCAGATGTAGGCTGGAACCGGGGCAGGCTAGATGAGAAACAGCCACAGGTACATGCTAGAGCAGGAGCCGCAGTAAGGGCAGTGTTCCCAGACAAGTAGTGACATTGAGCAGGCTAGAGAGGCTGCTTCCCAGGAGCCTATGTACCTGCCTTGGGATCACCTGGTGGGATCTCGCCTGTGGGTTGGCTGAACCCTGTAGGTAACTGATGACTCATTACACTCAAGCAGGCTCAGAGGTAACTCAGGATGAGACTTCCCACTTTATCTCCCACTTCCTCACTCTGAGACCCATCCCTCCCTCTCTGACTCAGCTTCTGCTCTCTTCTTGGAATCTAGTTTCTTCTCTCACTTCCCCATCCGCTGGCTGGAGAGGAGAAGCCTCCTCATCACTTTCAGATTCTCTCTTCCCATACCTCCTCTTCCTTTCTATCTAGTCTCTCTTTCCCCCTCCATGGGATCCTCTCTCACTCTGGCTCCCTCAGTCTCTGTTCCTGTACTTTGATGTCTGGCTCTCTCTCTATTCCTGTTACTGCAACTGACCACCCTCATTCTGGTTAGTTTCAATGTTGTATTTCCTATCCAGCTCTGCACTAACTCCGCTCTGCCTTATTCATCATCTAGCCCTGCTCTTTTCCGAGAGTTCTGACTTTGACCTCTCTCTGATCACCACTCTCTCTACATTGCTCACTTCTCCTCATCTTCTTTGCCCTGTCCCTTGCTCTGTTCTCAGTCTCCATCTTTCATCTCTTTGGACTCTTACATCTACTAGGCTTAACCAGTTTCTGTGACCTTTGTTTCTCAAATGTAAGACTGGCCTTGAGATTAAAGCACAAGACCGTGATTTTGTAGAACTGGGCTCTATTCTTAGCTTCCTGGTTGGAGCCAGTAGCAAACTACTTCCCCCCCAGCAGCAAGGAAGGAGTTACAGTTCCTTCCCTGTGCTCTTGTGGGGGTGACACAGCTACACATTGTGCCTGTACATCTTGCTCTGTATGAAGGGTAATTTTGCTCTGAGGCTCAGATGTTCAAAACTGGATAGGTGTATAAACGAAGTGTGAGGTACTTAACTAACTAGGTGTGTAAGTGGAACTTCCTCTGCAGCTGAATTAGGTGGTGGTTGTCTCTGGAGGTCCTGGATGGCAGCAGCCAGCTCTTGCCAAAAGAAATCTATGCACATATTTACTGACTTAAGTGTGAGGTTGTAAAGTGTCTGGAGAGCTTCAGATAGAAGGTGCTCAATAAGTGCAAGAGTTACTAATATTTCCATGTCGTCAGGTCACTTTGTGAATATGCCCAGTTTGTTGTTAATGGCAGTTGTAGAACCTTTAGTTTCCTTTGTTGGTAAAAAGAAAAGGAGTACTTGTAGCACCTTAGAGACTAACAAATTTATTTGAGCGTAAGCTTATGCTCAAATAAATTTGTTAGTCTCTAAGATGCCACAGGTACTCCTTTTCTTTTTGCGAATACAGACTAACACGGCTGCTACTTTGAAACCTTTGTTGGTAAAACTGTCACTGAGGCATATTCTGTCCTCACTGCACTCACTATCCTCCCTGATCCCTGGAGCTTAACCTTGAAGAGGTTTTATGCTCAAATAGAGTCAAAGAGAAAGAATCACCACACAGTGGCTTTCCTGACACAGCTGTGGAAGCAGACAAATGTGGAAGCAGACAAAATGACATCAATGAGTTTCTTCTCTAGTTTTCTTCTGTGAGTTGTAGAATGAAAGTTTCCAAAAGAAGTTTCTGCTTTTCACTTTAAAATTACTTCTGGGTTGTAAGGGCAGTGACTTCGCAAAAGTGCTTTCAATGACACTGATACTAAATCCAATTTGTCTTCTCTTACTATGGCTGTTTATAACAGGATGCGAATGGAGACTGCACGTTAACACAATTCCCACTTTGGCTTCAAAAAGAGAAAACCACTGAGACAAAGATTTTTTGCCTATTTGATTCTTCACAGCATTTGGATTTGTGAAACGGTGCTGCAATGTGGTGGTTTCAGCAAGGCCTCTGTTTCTTGCCTTCGGCTTTGGTTGTTTGGTCAGCCGCTTCTTTCATATTTTCATACATTACCGCAATCCTTCTACATCACATTGACCCTTTGGTGCCCTACATCAGGTCAGTAAAACTCTTAACTGTTGCACTGTTAACTATACCACAGTATTCATGCCAAAACTGGCCTTTCTTTATGCAAATGTTTACCCTAACCTTTTAAAAATTGTAGTTTAAAATGTATAGCTTTGGGATTAGCAGTTCTAACATTAAATTAAGAAGATATTTAAAAAAACCCAAAAACATCAATACTTGTCTTGGTAATTTAATTTGGTTTAATTTTTTGAACAAACACAAACATTTACATTTTAAAGTTTTCATGGCCTGTGTTAATGTCATCACGATATCACCGTGTGTTTTAGTGATCACTAGAGATGTTGGGTAATTGGAGGCACAGAGCCATAGACTAAATATCTAAATCCAGAGTTCTTGTTCTGTGATGCCAGTTCTCAGCCTCTTCTGTGTTTGGACTCATCCAGACACACCCTCCTTTCTAGCCATATGGGAAGGGCCAGGTGGTTACAACCTCCTCCCCTCCCGAGGCTTGCAATCTTGAGATTCATGTTTCATGTTCTCTGTGTGTGTATATAAATCTCCCCACTGTATTTTCCACCCAATGCATCCGATGAAGTGAGCTGTAGCTCACGAAAGCTGATGCTCAAATAAATTTTGTTAGTCTCTAAGATGCCACAAGTCCTCCTAATCTTGAAATTGGGAACCCGTGTTCCATGACAATATGGCTTTTTCATTTGAAACGTGGGCTTCTTCCTCTTTGGTTTGAACATGTTTTGTAACTAAAATCAGTTGCTGGTTTAGTGCCATAGACAACCATGGGTAAGTCTTAGTTCTGCTAACCACGCACAGGCCCAGAATTTAACATCTCTCTGGAAGTACTAAGGGCCTGCCCGTGCCTTTGCTACTATCCTCCTTCAGATGGCTGGACCTACCATCATCTTCCCTCTCTAACTTCTCCTCCTTTGGTGGAAGGACTGGCAGCCTTCACAAATTGATCCACTGATTTGAGCTGCTAGAGATGAGCTGTAACTGCCCATATCAGAAAAGGTATCATGCTTTGTGCAAATTACAAAAAATTCTATCTTTCCAGTACGAAACCTAGGGAGAATTAGCTTTCTGTGAGTTCCAGAATGTATATTTAGATCTAATCTCTCATATTCCTTAGTTTAGTGCCCTTCTGTGTCAAGTGGTTTACTCTCATTTAGGCCAGGATTTCAGTGTTACCTTCTGATTAGGGCTTTTTTTTTTAATAAAAAAAAAACCCCACAATTTTTAGCTGCTGTTTCATAACGTTGTTAATCACATAAAATGAGATTCACCCCATGCAGAAAGCCAGCCCCAGAGCTATGTGCCACTTAATTCTTTCTTGGGTTCTCAGAATAGGGTTTAAAGGGATTTAAACAGTTCCTAGGCCTCGTTCTGGTCTTTGCACTGAGGCTTTACAAGTTAAATTAGCAGTGAGAACTTTTCACTCATTGTTTAATCTCTTTAAAACTCTCCTTCCTAACAAAAAGAAAAGGAGTACTTGTGGCACCTTAGAGACTAACAAATTTATTAGAGCATAAGCTTTCGTGAGCTACAGCTCACTTCATCGGATGCATCCGATGAAGTGAGCTGTAGCTCACGAAAGCTTATGCTCTAATAAATTTGTTAGTCTCTAAGGTGCCACAAGTACTCCTTTTCTTTTTGCGAATACAGACTAACACGGCTGCTACTCTGAAACCTCCTTCCTAACATTACTTCTTACTTATGTGGGTATGGCAGCTTCACCCTTAGGGTTTGAGAGACCAGCCCCGCCTGCGGGCTTAATGCCCAATCATTCCCTTTGTTATGATTAATGCTGCTGCCTTTTTGATCTCCTGATAGATTTACTCAGAGTTCCACCGTGGTGCAGTGGAGATACAGAAATATCAGGCAAGATTTTCCTGAGATTTTGAGAGCCGAATTTGAGACACTTTAAAGGAGCCCTTTTTTCAGAAAGTGCTGAGCATCCACTTTAGAAAGCGAGGCCCCATTAAAGTATTTCAAGTTGGACACCCAAAAATGGAGGCTCCCAACCTATTAGTCACTTTTGACTATCTTGACCCTCATTTATAGGTGTAAAAATTTAACTCTGCAAGTCTGCCTTGTTTATAGTGAATCAGTTTGGTTGTGTGCATTGAATAACATATGGGACCACATGTTGAACACTTAAAGATAAAAAATAATGAACAGCTCCCGCATTTACTGTATACAGTCCAGCCTGCACATTAAATGATGCAAGTGTCCTTTGAAAAATGGGTGATTATGTAATTAAAATCTATATTGTAATCTATATGTCCAGTTGGAACCTTAACTTTGGCCTTTCCAGACTTCAGAGTGCTTCATTTTACAGCCTTGACTGTCTTAACTTTTTATCTAGAATTAACATAAACAAACAGGATAGCTATGTTGGTTTGTACATATTGTTCCTGTTCTAAAAACATTGTGCCCATAACAAAACGGCAGTCATGTTGGCTTCTGCAGCCCTAGAAACTAGTTTAGTAAATTGCTTAAATAGTGTACAACAAAATAGGTGAAACTGCTTTGAATGGTTCATGACCCTGTTTCTCCTTTCCTTTCCTCCTCTTATAAAGATGCATTTCTGTGGTGGGAATTTACAGTACATGATGGAGAACCATATTTCTTATACTGTTTTTCTTACAGTGACACAGGGACAATACCTCCTGAAAGATGCTTATTTGGGATTATGTTAAATATTTCCACTTTCTTAGGTAAGTAGATAAAATGACCTCTAGCACATTGTAAACACTTCTGGAATACAAATTATTAAACAGGAACGCCAAGTTACTTATTTATAAGTAATGCCTTACTTATAGTTTCATTATTACTAAATTACCCATAATTCCCAGACAAAAGCTACATTAAGAGAGTGAGGCTGAGAGTACAGATCAGTTATTTAGGGTGAAATGCATTATGGGGTTGTTGTAATTATCCCCAGACCAAGCATTTATTACTGCAGGAAACTCTAAGGTGCCACAAGTACTCCTTTTCTTTTTACGGATACAGGCTAACATGGCTGCTACTCTGAAACCTGTCATAGCTAAGGTTAAGCTTAAAAGAAATCAAGACATGTTAAGGTATGAAAATGCACATTTATGACATGTCAATAACCTTAATTGTGCCCAGTAGTGACATCATCGGGGAAGTGGAGTCTCATATGTCTTTAAAAATCAGTTTCATCTAATCTGGGATCACAAACACTACATGCCTTGATCAGAAGGTATTTGCATTTCTGTCACTTCACTTCATTTCCTGGCTTGAGTTCCTCACTTTGCTCTCTTAGGGCTTGTCCTCACTAGTCGCTAAATCGGCACTGCTGTGATCGATGCATCAGCTTCGATTTACTGGGTCTGGTGAAGACATAAGTTGATGGCGAGCGCTCTCCTGTTGATTTCAGTACTCCACCTCCTTGAGAGGTGGAAGCTATATCAACAGGAGAGCATCTCCCATCAACATAGTGCAGCGCAGACACCGCTGTAAGTCGATCTAAGCTACGTCAGCTTACGTTACATGACTAATGTAACTTAACTAGTGTAATTTAGATTGACTTCCTTCATTAGCGTAGACAAGAATAGTCTCCTTGTTTACTTAAGCCTCACTGCATTTGGGTTGTTTGTTCACAGGTATTGCTACTGTGTATGTTCGCTATAAACAAGTGTATGCTCTGAGTCCAGGAGAACCCAAGATCGCCAGATTAAATAAGGCTGGCTTTATACTCGGAATGATAAGCAGCTTTGGACTTTGCATTATTGCCAACTTCCAGGTTTGTGTTCTGTCTGCAGTTTTCTGGATGTTATAGTGGAAGGACAATTCAGTATTTTGGACCAGATTTCAGAGGTGCTGAGCACCCACTGACTTAAGTTATAGCTGTGGATGCTCACCACCTCTGAAAAACAGGTCCTTGATGTATGTTTTCTTTCAAAACAAGACATTTTTGGATGAATTACAAGCCCTAGTAACCTCTGTCCTTCTCCTGTCTCTCAACTGTCTATTTTTCTCTACAACATTATCTTCCTTTTCAGAGTTTTCCCTCTCAAACTGATAAGCTTTTAAATATTCACACCACAAGCAAGAAACGCCATATGCAGAGCTTCCAGGAGTCACCATCTGATGGCAACAGTCATGCATTTGGCAGCCATGTCATGCACGTCCGCATCTCAGTTGGAGTCTCTTGCATCCAGCGGATCTGCCAAATGCTGGCATTTGTCTGCAGTTATGCAGCTTTTTGGCTGCTGGGGTGCCTGCTGAGCAAGGATCCTGGTGCCTCCTTCCCCTGGTGGATTAGAGCCAGGAATGAGAAGCCAGGAGGTGGCGAGAGCATGTGATGGGAGCAGAAACACAAGATGAGGAGTTTGATACTGGCCTCAGGCTCCAGCCTCCTCTCTTCCCCCAAATCCAGTTGTACCACATGATCTATAGCACATAGCCCCTGCCCACTGGGAGCCCCAGCACTTACTGTCCCCAGCCGCCTCCAGGGGCTTTAGCACTTCTTATCCTTCCACAGGCCCAGCACTTCTTGATGTCCAAGCAAGCATCCATCTAGCTACTCCTTCCTCCCTGTGCCCACTCACCTACCATGACTAGAGATGCCAAGTTTTATTCAGCTCCATGTCCTAACCCCACCAATGATCAAGGGATGATGTGTTTGACTAGGCCTAAATTTAGGGTTATGTGCAAGTTAGTTAATTAAATACTACACATAAAATGGCACATGGTACAAACCAGAACTTGGCAGCTATGCTTATTAGCGTATTTGACTACCAGTACTGGCAAGGAGGATCCCACAGAAAAAGGAAGGAGCCAAAAAAAGAAATTGGATTCCACTAACTACAGAAGATAAATCAAGAGGGGGCAGAAAGAGGAATAAAATCGAACGGTGAGCAAAAGGGTTCCAGAGGGGGACACCAAGCAGAGAACCCCAGATAGTGGTTGATGCAGAAACTGTTGAGGGTATCAGTGGATGCTGCCTCGTAGAACTCTGCCCAGATGGGTACATGTGAGAAGCCAAAGGCTCATCTGCAAGGAAAAATTGACAGGCATAGTGAGAGCAGAATAATTGAATACTTATTGTGCTATAGCTACGTAGGTCAATTTTGCTGTGCAGACAAGCCCAAAGAAAATTTCTCTGTTGATTGCTACACTGGCAATATAGATAAACATATTTGACCACTGGATGGCAGTATAGCAGTGCATAATTTAAATTCTGATTTCTACTGTACAGATGCAGAGTCAGCCTTGGGAATTTATTGGCATTTGATTAAATACGTGACCAGATTTTGTAAGGGACTGGATGATTTAATTACCATTACTCTCATCTGTAGTTATGTAGCTAAAATAAGAGGAACCCAGTCTCATGTTTTAGGGCATAAGATGATCTGCGGAGAGAGGAGGAATCGATCATGCACAGTCAGTCAGGTGCATTTTTTTCCTACCTTCCTTCTGAGCATGAGGAACTGGTCACTGACCAAAGACAAAACACTTGTCTGAGTGCATCAACAGTCTGATTTTCTATGGAAAATCCTGTGTTTCTTTGATAATAGTAGAGTCTATTCCATCTTTTACAATTTGTTACTGTTAAATTTTGAAGTATGTATTCTACTTAAAGTGTGATTCTATTCTACTTCTAAAATAAGTAGAAGTGACCCTTTCTTATTCAAAGGAGCAACTGCTGGTTCTAATGCCAAGCTTTTATTGTTCTTAACCCCTGTTAGAACTGAAGAGCAAACATACCTAAGAGGGAGTAAGGTGAAATTTATTTCTCCTACATAAAAATTGTTTACTAAATTCCAGTCAGTTAGACCTGTGCAATGCTATTGCATTCAGTGGTGTTGCACAGGTGTCACTGAGAACCTGCTTTGACCTGAAGAACCTTTATTATTGGTGGTGATGCACAAGTGACTCCAGCTGGTTTGAGTGTGCAGAACTGGCAGTCAGGAAGGACTAATACACTGAGCCAATTTTATCTAAAGTAATTGAGACACAAACAGAGAACCCCATGATTTCATTTTTACAGAGTCACTTTTCAGAGTAGAACCAGAACCACTAGGTTTTAGCCTGTATTGTGTGATCCTGTTGTGTTCATAAACTTAGATGTTAGGATAGAAGGGGTTAATAGGCCATCTAATCCCTGATCCCTGCCCTCATCTGTGTAATTGCAGGGCTTCCTTTATCCAGCTTCAGTGTTGCATCCCTGTTTTCTCTGAATACATCTTGTGATAGGACCTTGATGATTTCTTGTCATTAAACTACAGGCCTCCTTGGACAAGTAGCATACAGCCAGATTTGCAAGAGTGGTTACTGACTACAGGCGACTCGACAGTTGTGTGTCCAGCTTGACGCACTTTGTGCATCATTTACAAAAGTGCTGAGCACTTGCAGTGCCTAGTGGCTTGAAGTGGAGCTGCAAGTGCTGTGCGACTCAAAGTCAGGCCCCAAGCCTCTCAAGCTGGGAACCCAAAAAATCAGTGGCCTTTTTGAAAAGGTCAGCTTTGAACTCTGTGCCTTGGTTTTCTCATCTGTAAAATGGAAATGTGAATACTTACCACAAAGGTCATGTAAGGGTCAGTTTTTTCATTAAAAAAATAGCTTGATCCTCAGATGGAAGACGCTGTGTATGTGCAGGTTACTGGTACTATTCTCATCATGATATTATTCCATTGTCTGATGGGCCTATTCTCATTTTACTTGCTTCAAACCCTCCTGATAATTCCTCCACTTCCTCTTTGCTAGTACTGTTCAGTTATTTACAGACCAGTCTCATTAAGGCTGTATTTCACACAGCCATCCTAGGAGTCAGTTTGTCATCTTTTCATTATTAAATGAGAATCTGTGACTTGACACTGAGTTTTTTGTGTCTGAATGATGGGAAGTGATGACAGATGAACTATCTTAATTGGGAACACTGGGTGTTGCCAAGTCTAATAATGAGCTGTTTAAGAGGGTTAAGCTTAGCAACAACACTATTATAAGAATTATGTGGCCAATGAAAGCTCAGTAAAAGCTTTTATTCTTCCTTGGTGATGAGCCCCCCCACCTTCAGGTAACTAAAAACAAGGGTTGTTTTAAAAAATAAAAGAAGTTCATGCTGTTATGCTCAAGTCCATGCACTGTTAACATAGCTCTAGTTATTGCACTAACTAACTAAAAGTTATTGCAACAAACTAAAAGCCCTGCTGTTCTGGCCAGTTTACTAAAATCTCTGCTCTTGAGTAAAGTGTCACAGGAACTTTAATAACCGCAAGTGGCCAAGACCTTAGTTTTATGTTTCATCTGAAAGACTGGCCCTCCGGCAGCCAATTGCTCCATGACAACATGTACTGACAGAGTTGGTAGCTGCTGAATTACTGCTAACCCACATGTGGATTTCCTTTGAAGGTCTCCCATCCAAGTATTGACTCTGTCCTAGCACTGCTTAACTTGAGAGATGTGAGGAGATCACAGTTAGAGGTGGTGGCAGCTGCAGGCAAAGCTTTTACAGAAATAAATTGTCTGAGCTTTGATAAAGTGGAGCTATCAGCACTGCAATAAGCTAAATTGTGTTCTGTATATTTTATGGTACATATTATATTTTATTTATATCTGTCTTTCCACCTAGAAATATACTCTGTTTTATATGCACGTAGTTGGAGCCTGTCTAACGTTTGGAATAGGAGCCATTTACATACTGGTTCAGACTATTCTTTCCTACATGATGCAGCCAAACATTTTTTGGATCCGAGTGATCGTGTTACTCTGGTGTGGATCAAGCATAGCAAGCAGTATCCTTTGTTGTGAAATACAAATAACACTGGTAGTACAAGCTAGATCATAAAATAGAGTAAGTTTGTGAAAAATGTGCAAAGAAACATGTAGGGTCTCTAAATAGTTGTCAGTGCTAAATAACATATAACCATAGAATACATACTAGTCTATAGACGTACAATCTATATTGTGCTCTCTCTTCATATTGTCTCATGGGTTTTGTCTAACATCAGAAGGAAAAGAATCACTGAGTTAATCCTGCCAATCTGTCACACTAGTTCAAGGCAGGCAGAAGGGATGTTTCACCATGTACTGAGATTGCAAAGTAGATTCTTCATTCCAAGAGAGCTGAAGATTGCAAAGAAATGTGGTTTCAAAACACCAAGACCTGAGAAGGGGAAGTGCATGAAAGAGACGAGTGTTTTTAGTGGGAGAGCGACAGTAATTAAATAAAAACAAGCAAACCCTGCATTAACCATGCTTTTGTCATCTTTCATTTAGAGTATGGAAGTGTGCTCTAGGTTAAAGATGCATCTTAAATCCATTTCAAAATGTAAACTACAGAATGCATAAGATCACAGGACAAAAAATAGGAACTGAACACAGAACTAAAAATTAGCAGTAGCTTAGGTACAAATAATCATGACTTGATCATTTGTTATGTGCAATTATATAATACTGGTTTGGATTCTATATACATTTGGTGTTTTTAAAAGGGCCAGTTTCACAAAGCTGAAAATAAGTATGAGCCAAACCAGTTGACAAAGAATTTAAACCAAAAAATAATGGATAATTGGGAACTATTTAAGAACATTTTACTAGATACCCAAAGAGCCACACTAAAGAAAAGGCCACACTGGTTTAAAAAAAAACCAAAAACCACCAGCTAATCTCGTATAGATGGGAAGTGAAAGTAGCTATTTAAAATAACTCTCACCCACCCACAAAATGGAAGAAAGGGCAAGTTGATAGCTTCTGAATTATATTAATGCTATGAATTGTAGAAAATTGGTAAGGGAAGCAAAAGGAGTAATCTATGGCCAGTAGCGTTAAACACCTTATTATCCTTAAGTATAGGATTCCTTTTGTTCCTAACAATGGTATTGGTCCATTACTAGCTGGACATGGTTGACCTGTCAAAAAGAAACTGAAAAGGTAAAAGTGTTCAATAAATATTTCTGTTCTGTATTTGGGGAAAAGTCAGATGATATAAATATATCATATGGTGATGAAATAATCACAATTGGAATGGAGAGTAAGGAGGATGTTAGAGAGCAGCTACTAAAGCTAGACATTTTAAAAATTATCTGGTGTGGTTAACTTTCAGCCAAGAGTTTTAAAGGAGCTGAAGTTGATGTAATGTACCTTGACTAGACAGGGTAGTGCACGACATTTTGATAAGAAACTACAAGAGTACAAAATCAACCTGGCTCACATTAAACAGATTAAAAACTGGCTGACAGGTCTCAAAATGTAATTATAAATGGGGAATCATCATTGAGCAGGTGTGTATCAACTGGCGTCCTCCAGGTCTTCGTTCGGAGCACCGCACTATTTAATATTTTTAGTTAATGACTTGGAAGAACACAAAATTACAGATAAAGTTTGCAGATGAAGATTGGGGAGAGTGGTAAATAATGAAGAGGACAGGTTGCGGATATAGAGCGGTCTGGACTGCTTTGTAAAGTGATTGCAAGCAGATAGCTTGTGTTAACAGAACTCCATAGAAAGTCATACATCTAGACCACAGAAGGTGACCATTCAGCATCAGGGCCCCTACAGCATGAGAAGCAGTGACTGAAAGATACCTGGACAATCAGCTGAACATGAGTTCTTAGTGCAGTGTTGTAGCCAAAAAGGTTCATGAGATCTTTGGATGTATAAATGAGAATATTGAGTAGGGAGGTTTTATTACTTCTGTAAATGGTGTTGCAACCTCTGGTGTCCCCTGCTGGTGTCCACAGTTCAAGAAGGATGTTGATTAATTGGAGAGGATTCAGAAGAGAGTGAAGAAAAAGATGAAAGGATTGCAAACAATGTTTTCAGGGCTAGGCTCAAGGAGCTCAAACTGTTTAGCTTAACAAAGGGTGACTTGATTATAGTTTAAATAATTGCATGGGGAAGAACAAACTGATAAGAGGGCTCTTCAGTCTAAGATATAACAAGATCCAGTGGCTGGAAATTGAAGCTGGACAAATTCAGACTAGAAGTAAGGAACAAGTTAACAACAAGGGCAGTAAGCCATTGGAACAACTTACTAAGGATTGTGCTGGATTCTCCATCACTGGAAGTTTTTTAATCAAGTTTTGATGTTTTTCTAAAAGATCTGTGCTAGTTCAAACAGCAATTAGTTCAAGAAAGCCCTGTAGTCTGTGTTATACATGAAGTCAGACTTGATCACAATTGTCCTTTCTGGTCTTAGAATCCATAAATCTACCCCTTCCCACTTGTGCCATGCTGTCATCCTGACCCTGAAAAAGGATTCCCACAACATATCAGATCTTCTTGTTGGTCATAGAACTTAGTAATCACATTGTTCATACCTGCTCTGTGTGTAACCTCCTTGGGGTTTAGAGAGTGTGGACCCTTTAAAACCCTGTCCTGGGGCAGAGGAAGTTTTGGTTGTTGCAGGGGAGTGGAGAGAAGGGGAGGACAGAGTGTGTGTGTGATTCATGCCATGAAGCCATGTGATTCCCCACCACCACAACTTCCACTGATTCACTGTTCCCACTCCATTAATTATTTTTTTAAGGACTGAAGGAATTCATTGACTAAGAATCTCAGTTATCGGTGGGGAGATCAGACCCATCTCCAGAGGCAGCGCAGACCCGGAGCTTCCTGCAGCCAGAGGAGGTACCTGGAGATGCATCTGATCTCCGCCCAAGAGCAGCCGTGCAGGGGAAGAGCAAGTCCTGTCCTTCCCCAGCCCAGTAGGGAGTCAGACTTTGGGCTTCTGCCCCCACGGCTCCCGCTGGGGCTCAGGGTGCCCATTTTTCCAAGGGGCCCGCAAATTGGCTGGGGCCCCTGGGCATGGGCCCATGCATTAATCTGCCACTGGCCTGGACTAACATCTAGGAGCCTCTGGCTGAGGCATTCCAAGTAGATAGGGGAGATCACACTCACCTCCACCTCTGGGAGCTTCTTCCAGCTACCATGAGCTCCATGGCTGCTGCCTTCAGAGCTTAGCTCTGAAGGCAGCACAGAAGTGAGGATGGCAATCCCGTGACTCCCCTACACCAGCTTTGCAACTGCCCTACCCCCTTTTGGGTCAGGACCCCCACAGTTACACCACCATGAATTTCAGATGTAAACATCTGAAAAAGTGAAATTGACTAATTTTCAAATCCTATGGCTGTGAAATTGGCCAGAATGGACCATGAATTTGGTAGGGCCCTAGTTATGGGGTAAGAAATTACACTTTTGTTGCAAAGAGTAACTTTCTGTTTCACCTCGAGGTTACTGTTCATTATGGTAAACACGTCTTATCTTGGCATTTCAGAGCCCAAGCTCCCATCCATTTATGCAGATACCTGGCCGCAGGGTGAAACTTAGTATAGACCTTAACAGGAACATTCTTTCCAAATTTGCCATTTAGCATCTTGCATCTTCCTTACCTTGTTTCTTTAGTGTTTGTTTCTTCGGTCCTTTTGTACAGTGGCCTGTATGGAACTGACCTAGTACAGAAGCTGCACTGGAACCCACAGGAGAAAGTAAGTCTGATTTTGAGAGCGGGGAGGAAAAGGTAGGACAATTCCATAAAGGACGGTGTGTCCATTTAGAATTGGAGAAAGTGTTCCATGTATAAAGGCTAATGCAGACTTTCTAACTGATGGGAATGCCCAAGCTGCTGGATTGCCTGGATCACAATGGTGAGGGGATGGAAGTTTGCTTACCCTTGGAGAATGAGAGGGGCCGAGGGGGAGAGCACAAGAGCTGCTGCTACTTGTGTGTTTCTCACTAACTCTTAAGTTTTATTCAGAGACCATGTTAAGTTATAGGTGTAAGGGGACAAAGTAAAGATTGATCATTTAACAAAATCTGTTTCCAAATTTCCTGTATTTGCTTTTCTGTGCTTAATTTCTCAATGTTGCATCTACAGTTTTCCTTTAAATCAAAGTGTACATCTCTCCCATGCTTTCGATGACCTTCAGTTGCAAATATAGACAAATGCATGAACAACTGAGAATTACCATAAAACAATTTCAGTAGATGGAACAAATGAACTTTTACTGTTTGAGCAAACATGAGATGGCTTGCCCAGTTGCTACTCAGTGCAAGTAAGGGTTGCAGAATCATGCCCTAAATTAGACTAGAAACCTTGAGAAGTGTTAATGAATGAAGGACGTTGTGAGGATTACTACAGTGAAAAGAACTTTAAGAAGTTATTAGGTACAGGCTCTGTAACCACTGGTAAAAGTACAGGTTTAATGACTAGCAGCTGCTGTGCTGTACATGACCTGCTTTGTCTTTGCTCACCACAAGTTATGATCAGAATTGTCAGCCAACAAGATTCTTTACAGTCACGTTTTAACATGGTAGCATTTTGCATTGAAGATGAAGCCTGTGTGTTCATTGCTCTTTGGTGGGTTACTGAAGTGGGTATGAGAGATTAATAGGAAGAATCGGGGTGGGGGAGGGATAGCTCAGTGGTTTGAGCATTGGCCTGCTAAAGCCAGGGTTGTGAGTTCAATCCTTGAGGGGGCCATTTAGGGATCTGGGGCAAAATTTGGGGATTGGTCCTCTTTGAGCAGGGGGTTGGACTAGATGACCTCCTGAGGTCCCTTCCAACCCTGATATTCTATGATTCTGTGAATGGAGAAAGAGGGGAGAGGAAGAGAGCAGGAGACAAAAGAGGGAAGAAGAGAGGAAAGTGGGCAAGTCAGAGCTACATGTGATGTAGCTATACTTCGTTAGTTGACCTTTAGAGGCCATTATATAGTAAAGCAACAATCTAGCCCCCAATATATATTAGAAGCAATGTGTACAAGGTACATGAGTTCCAAAAAATAGTGAGTGAGGAATTGTCATCCATCTGCACGTGACATCTCTGCACCCCTCTGGGGAAAGAATACTTCACCCTTTCCCTCCCAGACACCAAGTAAATTCAGCTTATTTCATTTTATTATGAAAGAGTTAGATAAAGATAATGGAAAAATCCTGACAGATCTAGGAGAGCATCCTTTGAAATGCAGAAATATAAGCCTTCTACCACTGGAGACTGAAAAGCAGCCTCACTACATAGATGTATTTTCTCTTCAATACAGGGCTACATAGTTCACATCATCAGCACAATCTCAGAATGGTCTCTGGCTTTCTCCTTCCTCAGCTTTTTCCTCACCTACATCCGTGATTTTCAGGTAAGGCGCAGTTCGTGTCCAATGCTTTATATAGCCTGAGACTCATGAAATAAACTTAACATCCTTCATCAAATATCAGAGCTGGTAAACTCAGCCCCACCAGCCTAGTTACAACAATACACCTTTCTTTTGATTGTCTTGGGATCCTACCCTGAAAGAGCAGCAAGGTAAACATGGTCCCATCTTACTCAATAGATTTTCTTTGTGTCCCTAAGGTATATCTACTGAGGGACCAGAATTAGCTTTCACTACTTTCATATCCTATATGTGCTGCAGAGCTATCATAGCTCAGGAGATAACATGGGAAATAGCACAAGAGAGGAATGTTTCAGAAAATTCTTGGTTACTGAAAACGGGATTAGAATGAAAACTGTTTTGCAACCTATCTCTAGCAACCTCTGTCTGCACCTGCAGTCACCTATAGATCAGCCGATTATCTCCTTCCTGAGCTGTGAAGACTTTCACACCCTGAACAGTCGTGAGAGAAGTTTGGACAATGCCGTATTATTTCCTCATGGGTCTCTCAGGGCTATTTGAGTTACTAATATTTCGCTTTCTTAACAGGCAAGTAGTTTTTGGAGTGATATGCATTTCAGGGTGCTTGGACTTGGCTGTAGAAGCTACTCTGGGGAAAGAGCAGAGTAAATAGTGGAGCTCTCCTAACTTATGTTATTTTTTCTCTCTCATTTTTTTCTGTTACAGAAAATTTCCTTGCGTGCGGATGTCAGTTTAAGTGGACACAACATTTGCAATATACCCAATAGCTTTGTGGCTGATGAACACACACTGTTGATTGGAGGACATTTATAACTAAGTGAGAGAGAATATACTTTCTCCGCTTTTATATCTCAGGAATTTAGAAAATAGCAATAATACTAACAATTTATATAAGCGTTTGTATCAAAAATTCCATCCAATTAAAGAGGAGACTAAATTCAATCACTTTGACAGATAAAGGGCTTTGCTATTAACCCACATAGCAATGCAAAGGTGATTAATAAACAGTATTATCAATAACCTGTGTGACAAAGCTCTGTCCTTGCCTCCGTGGGTCCCACATTTCCTGGTGGATTTCGCTAGCGTCAGAGGCTCACTGTGAGCCTCCACGTAACCCTTCTTTCTCAAGAAACAAGGGTCACAGTCTACTGAGCCATTTTCATCATAAGCCAGCGAGGGAGGTGAGGAGAAGTTATCCTTCCTTGCACAGTCTCTGTTGTCTCCCAGTCTCAGTGATTAAACAGGGGCCAAAGATGGGGGGGGGAGTCCGGGCCCACCCTCTACTCTGTGCTCCAGCTCAGGGACCCTAATAGTATCAGCTATGGTAGCTGACCTTTTAGAAACATGACATGTACAATTCTCTGGGCTACTTCCCCCACAGCAGCCCTCACTTCCTCAAGCTCCACTTCACCCTTACCTCAGGGCCTCCTTCCTTGTGCCTGATATGGTGTGTACTGCTCAGTCTCTCCAACCACGCGACTTCTTCCCACAGTTCCTGACATGCACCCCCACCTGACTGGCTGGGAGGCTTTTAACTAGTTTCAGCCAGCCCCTGATTGGCTTCAGGTGTCCCAATCAACTTAGCCTTCTCCCTGCCTTCTGGAAAGTTCTTAATTGGCCCCAGGTGTCTTAATTGACCTGGAGCAGCTGCCATTTCACTTATCCTGATACCAGGGATTTGTTTAGCCTGGAGCTAATATATCTATCTCCCACTTCTCTTCCGTAGCCATCTGGCCTTGCCCCGTCACATATCCTTCCCGCCCCCGCTCAACACCATAGAGTTGGGCAACTTGGGACTCCAGGCAGTATGCTCGTGACAGACTATCAGCGTTGCCATAGTGGCATCCAGCCCTATGCCGTATGCAGAACTGGAATGGCTGGAGGGATAAGAACCACCTGGTGACCCTTGCATTCTTTTCCTTATTCCGCTGCATCCACTGGAGGGGTGCATGGTCCGTCATAAGAGTAAATCACCGGCCTAAGAGGTAATAACACAGTGTCTCCATAGCCCATTTGACAGCAAGGCATTCTCTCTCAACTACTGCATATTTCTGTTCTCTTGGGAGAAGCTTTCTGCTTAGGTAGAGGATTGGGTGTTCCTCTTCTCCCACCATCTGCGACAGAACTGCTCCCAACCTCACCTCGGAAACGTCTGTTTGTAAAACAAATTCCCTGTTAAAGTCCGGGGCTATGAGTACAGGGTCATTACAGAGGGCCGTCCGAAGGTCTGTAAATGCCCCCTCTGCTGCTTTGGTCCACTTTACCATGTCTGGACCTCGGGCCTTCACCAGCTCCATTAGGGGACTTGCCCTAGTGGCAAAGTGGGGAATAAACCGTCGATAGTAGCCTACCACACCTAGGAACGCACGGATCTGCTTCTTTCGGGTCGGCCCGGGCCAATTTTGAATTTCCTCTAACTTATTCATTTGGGGCTTCACTATGCCCCTTCCCACAATATATCCCAGGTACCTAGCCTCTGCTAGCCCTATGGCGCATTTAGCAGGATTAGCAGTGAGGCCAGCCCGCCTTAAGGTGCGCAGTACTGCCTCAACTTTCTCCAAGTGGGTTCCCCAGTCTGGCATATGGATGATGACATCACCTAGGTATGCAGCAGCATAACTAGTATGGGGGCGCAGCAGCTTATCCATGAGGCGCTGGAATGTGGCTGGGGCCCCATGTAGTCCAAAAGGGAGGACGGTGTACTGGAATAGCCCATCCAGGATGGAGAATGCTGTCTTTTCTTTAGCTTCTTTGGTCAGAGGAATCTGCCAGTACCCTTTTGTCAGATCCAGTGTAGTCAAGAATCGGGCACTACCCAGTCGGTCAAACGGTTTGTCGATGTGTGGTATGGGGTATGCATCAAACTGGGATATTTTATTCAGTCAGCGAAAGTCATTACAGAATCTCATGGTACCGTCAGGTTTAGGCAGTAGAACAATTGGACTGTAAGATTCTTCTTACAGTCCACTGACTGTAAGATTCTTCAATAACCCCCAATTCTAACATTTTCTTTACTTCGGCCTTGATTTCCTCTCTTTTGTCTGCTGGGATTCGGTAGGGTCTCAATGTTACCTTGGCTCCAGGGATCGTGCAGATATGGTGATAGTCTCAGTCATCCTGGTTTTGTAGAGAACACATCTCTGTTGCGATTAATCATGTCGGCTGCCTCGATCTTTTGGATCGGCATCAAGTCGGATGATATCCTCACTTGCTCGTGTAAGTTATCCTCCTGGGGAAAGGTCTCCTGCATGACTAAGCATGTCTCTCATCATGCCAAGGTTTTAGAAGATTGATGTGGTAAATTTTCTCCAATTTTTGGGGGCCTGGCTGCCGCACCTTATAGTTCACCTCTCCTACGGCTTCGATTATTTCGTAGGGTCCCTGCCACTGGGCCAACAGTTTACTTTCTGCTGTGGGCACCAGTACCATCACCCGATCCCCTGGTTGGAACCGCTGAAGCTTCACTTGATGGTTACAATGGGTTCATCAGGTCTCCTGTGCTCTCTCCAAGTGTTCCCGTACAATGGGCGTAACTTGGGCTATCCGATCTCTCATCTGCAGTACATGCTCAACTATGTTCCTTCCGGGACTCTTCCCAGGTTTCTCTGGCTATATCCAATATACCCCGAGGGTGGCGCCCATATAGTAGTTCGAATGGAAAGAAACTCGTGGAGGCTTGCAGAACCTCCCGGATGGCGAACATGAGGTAAGGCAATAGGGTATCCCAATCTTTCCCATCACGGCTCACCACTTTCCTGATCATGGCCTTGAGGGTCCTATTGAATTTTTCCACAAGGCCATCTGATTGCGGGAGGTATACAGAGGTCCGTAGGGCTTGTGCATGGAGCAATGAACAGAGATCTTTCATCAACTTGGACATGAAAGGTGTCCCTTGATCAGTCAATATCTCCTTGGGTAGCCCAACCCGGGCAAAGATCTGTACTAGCTCCTTAGCTATTGTCTTGGAAGTTGTGTTGCGCAGGGGAACAGCTTCTGGGTACCGGGTTGCATAGTCCAGTACAACAAGCACATGTTGGTGGCCCCGAGCTGTCTTCTCTAGGGGCCCTACCAGATGCATGGCTATCTGTTCAAAAGGAACCTCTATTATTGGAAGAGGTACCAAAGGAGCCCGCAAGTGTGGGCGAGGGCTATGTAACTGACAACAGACAAGAGGTGCAGTATTGACGGACATTTTCATGTATTCCTGGCCAGAAGAACCTCCGCAGGATCCGTGCCTGGGTTTTCTCTACCCCTAGGTGTCCTCCAAACAGGTGATTGTGGGCGAGACTCAATATGGCTTTCTGATGTTTTCGTGGCACCAGAAGTTGTTGTATCTCTTGCTCCTGCATTTGCACCACGCGGTACAGGAGATCTTTCTTCACTATAAAGTAAAGTCCGGGACCCCGGACCTTTCCATCCACGGGTATCCCATCAATCTCGGCCACCTCTTTCCTGGTGTTATCATATCTGGGGTCCTCCACCTGGTCCCGCCCAAAAGTCTCTCTCCCGGGACTAACCTGCCCAAGCTCCCAGGGGCCGGCTTCTGCTTCTTCCAATGGCTCGCCCCCGTCATGGCTGGGGGCAGCTTCTGGCTCACCTTCTGTGGTGGAAGTTTCTCTGTTGGCTGCTCGCATCCATCTGCCTACTAGGGAGGTCTTCTGACCCTGGGTCAGAATCCGGGTTCCCAAGGCCTTCGCAGCCTTCCTCTCCTTTTTTGTCTTCTGGGTCTTTTGAGGGGCTGAGAACTGATCCTGAGAAATCTCAGCGAACATCGGGAGTTGACATTCTCCCAGTGACAAGTCATTGTCCTCAGGGTCCCCACCTCCCTCCAGCCTCTCCAGGGGGAGTAAATTATCAAACCCTGGATTGTCCCTCCCAATGACTACAGGATATGGGAGTTTAAGAACTACGTCCACGGTCACCTCAATGGGGTTTCCCTGAACCTCTCTCTCCACTGGGATGGTGGGGTAATGGCTCACGGCCCCATGCACACACGTCACTGCTACGCATTTGGCTTGTAGCAGCTGACTATTTTTTACCAGCTTACCCGATATGAGGGTGATAGCACTCCCAGAGTCCACAAGCACTGTAGTCTCTCCTCCATTTATCCTCACTGGCCTGGGGTAATTATGCGAGGCTAATGCGACCCCCGTGAGGTGGATAAGGGAGCATGGGACCTCCCAATCCCCCAAGTTACATTGCATAGGCTCCTCGGTGCTGGGACACTGTGCTGCTATGTGTCCCCACTCCCCACATGCATAACATCTATAATTGCTTTTAATCACTCCCCTATCCTGGGGGTTAGGGGGTTTAGTCCCGGGGCTCCTCCCACTCAGGCCAATCCCTTCCTTCTGGGATCCCCGCTGGTTTTCGGCCCCCCGCTTCTTCCACCTAGGACTCCCCAGGGGTTTGGCTGCCCAACCTTCCAGGGTTGGGGTCGGGTGCTTGTTTCAAAAGGGGCCTTTCTTGGGTAGTCGGGTCAGTCCCCTGGCTGTCATCCATCTTTCTACCTGTGTTATCATCTCATCGTACGTGGATGGATCATTCTGGCCCACCCATTTGCGGAGATCTGGTGACAGTCCCCGCATGTAATGGTCTATGACCAGGGTTTCCAAAATCTCCTCCAACCTGCACACCTTGGGCTCTAACCACTTCCGTGCCAGGTGTATGAGGTCAAATAGCTGGGACCTCGGAGGTTTGTTCTCCTGGTATTTCCACTCATAGAACCTCTGGGCCCTTACCGCTGCCATTACCCCTGCTTGTGCTAGGATCTCTGCCTTCAGACGGGTATAGTCAGTGGCATCTGTGGCAGGCAAGTCAAAGTAGGCCTGTCTGGGCCTCGCCACACAAAAAAGGGGTGAGGATGCTGGCCCACTGCTCCTGGGGCCACGCCTCACGCTGAGCAGTCCTTTCGAATGAGAGGAGATATGCCTCTACGTCATCTCTTGACGTCATCTTTGGCAGACAACCAGTGGCCCTCAGGGTTCGCGTCCTGTCGACCCCTGGGCCTGGGTGGTGAGGCTCTTCAGCTGGTCCACCACCTCTCTCAAGAGGGCATGATCTTGGGTCTCCTGGCTCATCAATAATTGATTGGTTTCCTGCTGTTGCCGCATAGACTCCTGTTGTGCCATTGCTTGAACCCGGGTGGCCTCCTGCTGGGCTGCCGTGGCTTGTACCAGGGCTCTGACCACCTCCTCCATTGTGGTACAAAGCAAACAAACAAAAACCAAACCAAAACAAAAAAATCCAAAGCCCGAGTGCACTTTTTTTTTTTTTTTTTTAAAAAAAACCTCTTTCTTCCACCACGCTGTGAACAAAATCCCACTCCTGACACCAGGAACCCGGGCCCACCCTCTTCTCTCGGTTCCAGCCCAGGGACCCTAATAGTATCAGCTATGGTAGCTGACCTTTTAGAAACATGACATGTACAATTCCCTGGTCTACTTCCCCCACAGCAGCCCTCACTTCCTCAAGCTCCACTTCACCCTTACCTCAGGGCCTCCTTCCTTGTCCCTGATATGGTGTGTACTACTCAGCTTCTCCAACAGCACAACTTCTTCCCACAGCTCCTGACATGCCCACCCACCTGACTGACTGTGAGGCTTTTAATTAGTTTCAGCCAGCCCCCGATTGGCTTCAGGTGTCCCAATCAACCTAGCCTTCTCCCTGCCTTCTGGAAAGTTCTTAATTGGCCCCAGGTGTCTTAATTGACCTGGAGCAGCTGCCATTTCACTTATCCTGGTACCAGCAATTTCTTTAGCCTGGAGCTAATGTATCTATCTCCCACTACTCTTCCATAGCCATCTGGCCTTACCCCATCACACCTGTAATACATTTCTGCACTTATATATTTTATAGAATGAAGAATAAAATGGATATTGGAAAGTTGTGAGTGTCTCTGCCGATTTGGTCCATGCATTCTGCATGCACAGCAAGGCCTTGGACAAGATTCCAAGCTGTTTCCACTCAGGGCCTGATACAACTCCCATGAAAGTCAGTTGCAATGAATGGGAAGATGTATTGAATGAGGATTAGTTACATAGATGGGCATAGGTGGAGAGGAGTTATACCTTAAACAGGTCCTAGCCTTGATAATTTTGACAAATGCACATGCACAAGGGGCCACATTAAAGGTTGTACAGCCTTAATTCTGGTATTTCATACCTTTTGAGAGCTTGACTTTGCAACCTTAATATTCTTACATAGTTTTGTAGGTAGTTTCCCAGGTTTTAAAAAAGCAAACGGGGGTGGCGGGGGAGGGAACCACATTCCACCATGTGACACTAATATGGCTCATTAGCAGGCTTGGAACCTTTAGATCAACTGCACAGACCTCTGCAGAGCTAATAAAGTGAAGTAGAAGAATAGCAGGTTATCCTCTGTGGACTGCACTAGAGGGGTTGAGACATTTAGCCACTAGTCTCAGGTATTTGCTGACAGGAGGAATGATGGGATTGAGGAATCTTGGATTCCATTTCAGACCCTGGAGGGGAGTATCTGCTCTACTGAGCAGAGACCCTTTTGCCAGTTCCTCCAAGCTTGACACCTCTGCCTTTTCCCCTCCAACCTGTCTGTTCCCCACACCTGGCTCTTCATCGCCATTCACTTTGCCTTCCCAGCCCCAGTCTCCTCACCCAACAACTCCCAGTCTCCCTCCAGCTCAGTCCCCATCTCCAACTCCCAGTTTCTCTCCTCTTCTTTCACCCCCGGCTCACCAAGGTTTTGTCCCAGTCTGCTCTTTCTCTCCCCCAGTCAGCTCCTGTTCCCATGCATTCAAATCTTCCACCTTTCCTCTTCCATGCTGGCTGAATGCCAGCATTGGGTCATTCAGATCCCAGAAAAGACAGCAGACAGAAGTGCCATGAAGTTGAGAGTAGGGCCTTGCTTCATTCAGCCAAGAACAGAAGCAAGGTCATCAGCCTCTGCAAAACTAAGTGAAATGAAACAACCGCCACTTCTCTCCAGCTACCAGATAGTCCAGGATAGCCCCACCCTTCCCACCACACTCCAGGGCTGAAAAATGCAAGTTGTGCTCCTCTCTTCCCTCATGCCTACTTCCACTTGCACCCTAGGGATGCGCAGAGCATGTGACCTCTCCAGCTGGGCACTGCTCATGTCAGTGTCCCCAATGCCTTGTGCTGACATCAGAGTAGCTTTTCCTAGCACTACAAAGGCAAGGGGGACAGACCTGCTTGTGAGTAGGGTCTCAAGGAAGTGCCAGTGGAGGCTCTTTCCTTTCCTCCACCCCTGTATCTTGGATCCCATTTTCTTCATGCTTCACTTCCTCACTCCCCCATCCCTTCATTCCATCCCACTGTTTTCTTTCCACCAATCACCCACCCCCTCCCCACACCTCAATATCTGGAGTCTCCTTCCCTCTCACCCCAACCCTACTATCTGGCTTCTGCTTTGTACCCTCCCCACTCCATTTCCCAAGATTTGGCTTTGCCAAACATGGCAGCTTGGGGAAGTGATACTTTTCAATAGCTAGACTGCCTGGGCTGGCCAGTTCTGAATCCACACATGGAGTTAATCAAGAATAGTTCATCTGGAATAACTCCCCACGTAGACAAGCCCTTACATGATGCTCAGTATTGACACAATACCCAAATCCCTGTGCTCCAGTAGTTCCTCGTCCACATGACTATGACAGACAAACACTGTCACTTCATCAGCCTGACCTTCCATCTGAAAGCCCAATGGACACCAGCCACCCCTGCATTGTTACTGAGGGAGTCGTCTTACACACTTAGAGGTTAAAAAACCAAGTAGATCCTAATGTGTTTTATGAAACACTTGCATTGTGTCGGCACGTAGGGTGTGATCCACAATAGTACTTAAGTGCTACCACAAGCTGCAAAACCCTGTAGGCCCCTAAATTCACTCAGCACCTAAGTGTTTGCTGTAAAAGTTTCCTAGGCACTTATGCTTCTGCTGTGAGCATGCACACTGCTGCCTCACTCTAGGCACCTGGATGTTGGTCTCCTGCCTACGTCCCAGCATGCGTCACAAACCAGGAAAGACACACACACACATCCAAGTCACATGTGGGGCCCATTCTGGTAAGTAGGCTGAGAGGCTGCCTACCAGATCGAGCCCCTCAGACAAATTCACAGTAAATATCTGGCGGAAGGAACAGCTCTTGGATAGGGTACTCACCTGAACTTGAACCTATATGCTGGGTGAACAGGGATCTGACACCTCTCAGGTGTGTGCTCTAACCACTGGGTGATGCAGTGCTCCCTCACCCTCTCCTATTGAAGTAAATCAATAGTAATTGAACCAGAGAGGAGCATAGAACAGCATCATGTCACACCTGGCCCAGGCCAGGGAAGCTAATGATCCAACCAGCGAACCAAATTCAGGGATGAATCCTGGTCACATGAGGCACATTGCACATATGCTAATAAGAACTGGACCAGATAAAGTTAGCATGACTCTATACTAGTGCTCAGAGCACTCTCCTGAGAGGTGGCAGATTCCTGTTCAAATCACTTTTCCTCAGGCAGAAGGGGGACTTGAACCAGCGGTCTTCCACATCCCATTGAGTACCCTCCCCACTAAGCTCTAGTTATAAAGGAGGTTCCCCACCTCCCTCAGCTTTTTTTGTGTGAAATTGCCTGAGGCACCTGATCCAATTTTAAATACCATTTCCTTCTCCCTCATGCATGGGATTGTACAAATCCATTACATGGGCACACATAGCATCCCTGATTTCCATTGTGTCCGTGGATCCAGCAGTCATGACCGGTGCACTGTCTGGTTCTGCTACGGGCTCAGCAGTGTCTTGAATCTACTCCTCGCCAAAAAATGTTCCCCCTTGTCCTCGCAGTCATTGTGCAGAATACAGCAGGCCACAATAATGCGGACTGCACTGACGACACTGGCCTCCAAACGGTTTTGTAGGCAGCGCCAACAGGATTTCAATCTGCCAAACGCACATTCTGCCACCATCCCACAGCTACTGAGTGCGCAGCTGAACTTTCTTTTGCCAGGTCCCCCTGAAATCAGGATATGATTTCATAAGCCATGGCAACAGCGGGGTAAGATGGTTAGAACAACAATGGGGACAATGACTCCTTTTATTATAGTGTCATGTGGTCAGAATAATGTCCCAGTTTTTCCATGAAGGAGAAGTCCTGATCTCCAGAACATCCAGGCATCATGCACCCTGCCAGTGCATCCCAAGTCAGTGTCCAGGAATCTGCCCCCTGTGGTTGATCAGGGCCTGTTCCTCCTATGTGTTTTAATCTAAACCAGTGAGTTTGGAGTGAAATGGGTGGGAATCTTAGCTCACAGAGGCTGCTGCATTTCCTCTCCACATTGAGGGGGAGGCGAACTGGATAATAAATTCATACTAGTTGGGTTTGGACCAGGGCAAGATGGTACAGCTCTGGGGTCCTAGGCTGGAAAGCTGGGCGTTATTTTGGCTGTAGCTTCTCTATTGTCAGTTCACATGCAGTGGCTGGTCAGAGAGCCTGCATGTAACTGCAGCTGGGTGTGTCCCTACCTGTGTGTATGCTGGTGGAAGTGTTATTCAGAGATTTACCAGGAGCGTGTCTGCAGCTTGTCACAGCAGCACAGTGTGAGAGGGAGCCCAGGCTGGTGGGTCAGAGGGCTCAGCAGTACCCCAGTTCCAAGTGGCACCCCAGGGGGAACCTGTCACAATTACAAACAGTCCTTGGGCTTCCCCAGTTACGATCCCCAAAAAGGATGGGATCATAAAATTTTGTGTTGATTATAGAACACTTAACACTGTCACAGTTCCTGATGCATACCCTACATCCGCAACTGATGACATGTTAGACACTTTAGGAAGGGCAAAGTTCCTAAGCATCCTAGATTTAACAAGTGGATATTGCCAAATACTCTTAGCCCTGGTATACACTACAAGTTTAGGTCGGATTTAGCAGCATTAGATTGGTTTAGCCCTGCACCCGTCCACACTATGAAGCCATTTTTTCTGACTTTAAGGGCTCTTAAAACCGGTTTCTGTACTCCTCCCCAACAAGTGGATTAGTGCTGAAATCAACCTCGCTGGGTCAAATTTGTGGTAGTTTAGACACAATTTGACGGTATTGGCCACTGGGAGCTATCCCAGAGTGCTCCATTGTGACTGCTCTGGACAGCACTCTCAACTCAGATGCACTGGCATGGTAGACAGGAAAAGCTGTCACCACATGCATTTCCCCTGCCCTGAAGCACCAGAATACCAAGATGAGAGCAGACCTCACAGTTCACAAGCGAGTGGCAACAGCCCTGTGGAAGCTTGCAACGCCAGACAGCTACCGGTCAGTCAGGAATCAATTTGGAGTGGACAATTCTACAGTGGGGGCTGCTGTGATGCAAGTAGCCAATGCCATCACTGAGTTGCTGCTATCAAGGGTAGTGACTCTGGGAAATGTGCAGGTCATAGTGGATGGATTTGCTGCAATGGGATTCCCTAGCTGTGCTAGGGGCAATAGACGGAACCCATATCCCTATCTTGGGACCAAACCACTAAGGCAGCCAGTACATAAACCGAAGGGGGTACTTTTCAATGGTACTGCAAGCACTGGTGGATCACAAGGGACATTTCATCAACATCAACGTGGGACGGCCGGGAAAGGTATATGATGCTCGCATCTTTAGGAACTCTGGTCTGTGGGAACGGCTGCGGCAAGGGACTTACTTTAGCAAAGCTTTTGATATGGTCTCCCACAGTATTCTTGCCAGCAAGTTAAAGAAGTATGGGCTGGATGAATGGACTATAAGGTGGATAGAAAGCTGGCTAGATTGTCAGGCTCAACGGGTAGCAATCAATGACTCCATGTCTAGTTGGCAGCCGGTATCAAGCAGAGTGCCCCAAGAGTCGGTCCTGGGTCCAGTTTTGTTCAATATCTTCATAAATGATCTGGAGGATGGTGAGGATTGCACCCTCAGCAAGTTTGCAGATGACATTAAACTGGGAGGAGTGGTAGATATGCTGGAGGGCAGGGATAGGATACAGAGAGACCTAGACAAGTTAGAGGATTGGGCCAAAAGAAATCTGATGAGGTTCAACAAGGACAAGTGCAGAGTCCTGCACCTAGGACAGAAGAATCCCTTGCACTACTACAGACTAGGGACCGAATGGCTAGGCAGCAGTTCTGCAGAAAAGGACCTAGGGGTTACAGTGGATGAGAAGCTGGATATGAGTCAACAGTGTGCTGTTGTGGCCAAGAAGGCTAAAGGCATTTTGGGCTGTATCAGTTGGAACATTGCCAGCAGATCGAGGGACATGATCATTCCCCTCTATTTGGCATTGGTGAAGTCACATCTGGAGTACTGTGTCCAGTTTTAGGACCCACACTACAAGAAGGATGTGAAAAAATTGGAAAGTGTCCAGAGGAGGGCAACAAAAATGATTAGGGGGCTGGAGCACATGACTTATGAGGAGAGGCTGAGGGAACTGGGATCGTTTAGTCTGCAGAAGAGAAGAATGAGGGGGGATTTAATAGCTGCTTTCAACTACTTGAAAGGGGGTTCCAAAGAGGATGGATCTAGACTGTTCTCAGTGGTAGCAGATGACAGAATGAGGAGTAATGGTCTCAAGTTGCAGTGGGGGAGGTCTAGGTTGGATATTAGGAAAAACTTTTTCACTAGGAGGGTGGTGAAGCACTGGAATGGGTTATCTAGGGAGGTGGTGGAATCTCCATCCTTAGAGGTTTTTAAGGTCAGGCTTGACAAAGCCCTGGATGGGATGATTTAGTTGGAGATTGGTCCTGCTTTGAGCAGGGGGGTTGGACTCGATGACCTCCTGAGGTCCCTTCCAACCCTGACATTCTATGATTCTATGATTCTGCAGCCTTTCCACTACAAGGAAAGGTTCCAGAAGTGGGAAAAGGCAGGGCAGGCAGTGCAGAAAGCCTCTGGCAGCTTCCTGCTGCTGGATCCTTTCCCCGCTGCTCCCCTGTGCCACAGCCACTGATGCATGTAGCTAAACACCACGGTGTGGATGCAGCCTGCTTTTCACTGAGACGTGTAGCTACAGTAGTGTAGGCGTAGCCATAGCTGAAAAAAATCTATAGGACCCTAATACTTCCACAAAACAATGGATAACTGTTTGTGCCATAACATTCCAACTTTCTAATTGGGAATGCCCTATCTTTAACCTGGGAACCCGGTGGTATGTTCCACTTGTAAAATCAGAGTATAGAGAAAACCAGCAACATTCCCTAGTGCAAAGGGAGACTCAGGAATCTAGTCCCAACCTCCTCAGCAGAGCTTTTTTTGCTGTTCTTAAAGGTTGTAGGGCCTCATTCATTTGACAAATAAGTTGTGCATTTGTTGCAACCTAACAACAAGTCAAGGGCACTGTTTCCCTGCATGACAGCACGCAGTTCCTCTCATGGTCAGTACACTGAAATTCACCAGGATATGGCTCTCAAGCACTCATGTGCCAGGGATCCAAAACATAACTGTTCATACTGCCATAGGCCAGATTCTATCTGCCTCTGCCATGTCTCTTTAATGAGAGCGCTCACTGCAGGAAAGTTGGCACCTCTCATCCAAAGAGTCCTGAGTGGAAAGAGGGGACAGAGATGAAGAAGGAAGAGGATCATCTTCCAAAGACTCATGCTGGCAAAGTAAGATCAGCAGCATTTCCCAGAAGCTGCTCTGGCTCTGTGGATAAGTAGAGCATCAAAGTCACCTCTTTGAATGTTCACTGCCATTATCACCCTTGGGAAGTCTCCTTCTGTCTCCAAACCAAATAGGGCAGCCAAATTCCTTCTTTTAACACTTGTGAGTCTAGGCCAATAAGCTCTTGCTCATTACACCTTCCTGTGGCCATCACTGGTTAGAAAAAGCCAGTCTTGTAGGATGGAGCCAGGCAATGTACCTGGCAGACATCAGCCATAAAGGAACTTTACCTTTCCAACAGATCCTGGAGAAATTCTACATTTGCAAACCATTCTGTTTTCTGTTTGTAATGCTGCAAATCCCCTGTATTGACAAAATGTCTGGGAGAAGCATGGAGAAGCAGTAACTTGAAGCCCAGACACAGTAAAATCCCTGGGTCAGATTCTCTGCTTTCATGGTGTGCAGCAGGGAGTGGGTTGGGTCAAGGAGCTATTACAACTCCCTGTTTTTCACAGTGCCCACTCACTGGACTGCCACCTGGGCATGGCTATAGCAAAGCATGCTCTGTCTCCTCCTCCTCCTCCACTCCCCACTGCCACCGGGGGGAGGGGCTGCAAGGTGTTGTAGGAGCCAGCTGGAGATTCCACCACCTGAGGACAATCCCCAGCAAGGGGAATGTGGCCAGTCTCTGTTCCCTTGTGTCTCCTGAATGGAGCACCATTAGAGAACCTGCCCCTGTGAGAGCAAATGAATAGAAGTATCTGGCATCTCTGCTAAAGCTGGATGGCAAATGGAATGGAGATGGAGAAATGTATTTCTGCTGGCTGGAAACTAACCCAACATGACCTCCCTGGAAAGGAGAAACTCCCCAGGGTGCAGTTTCCAATGTTCTAGGCACTGCAGCTACGACTTAGACACAAACTGGGTCTTGCCCCTCAGTCTTGATTATAACAATGGTTCTGTTTTTAAAAGACAGACACATTTCCCCTCCTATCCCACCACTCACTGGCCCAATGTCCCCAAACCACTCATCCTCCCAACAGCCAGATCCAGCCCGCCCAGGGTTCCCACCAGATGATCCTCAAATGAACAATCCCTCCAGCCCAGGATCCCTGCAGTAATTTCCTGCCGTACAGACTGTCCCAGCCACCACCACCGCTCCCAGGCCTCAAGCTATCAGGAGAAAGCTGCACAAGCCCAGACCCCTGGCTTCTATTCCAGAGGGAGGCGCTGAGGCGAGAGGGGAGGTTTTCTCACATTCAGTGCATTGATGGGGTTTCCCCTCCAGCAGACAGGGATCCCTATGCATTTCCTGGAACAACTTTCACCGTGAGTAGATCTTCCCCTCTCTTTTCCAGGTGGCTTTTCTAGTGCCTGTTTTCCACAGCTAGACCTCAGGGAAACCTTCCCTTTGGATCTTCCTGCTCAATCCAACATGGTCTGATTCCCACAGGCCCCCTATGGCCAGGATTCTCTTCCTTGCTTTCACTCAGCATCCCATCTTCCGCTGTAACAGGAAGAGACTTCAGCCGTAATGAATCCCCTGTGCTGGCGGGAAAGGTAGTCTGGAAGGAGGAACAACAAAGGGCCTGTTTATAGTGGTTTATAAGACTTTCAACCCAAAATCCCTATCACCAGAGGAGGACCCTCTAGGTTTCAGAATCCCCATCTGAATGTTCACAGAAGAGGTGAGTCAGAGGAGAGTATCCGTCCAGAAATCAGTCAGTACTGGGGAAGCCAGGAGTGACGCCTGCCATGAGCACATGGGAATTGCCGGTTGCTGCACCAGAAAAGAGACCCAGCGGGCAGCAGCAGGAGGTGGCTGTTTCCCTCTGCCCTTCCTCCTTGCGTGCCTATCCCATGCACATGCCGCCATGAGAATCCTCCACCCACACACATTTCCCGTGGGAGAGGTCCACCCTCCCATTGTTGCTCACCTGGGCTCACCCAAGCACATTCCCCTCAGACATTGTTCTCACACTTTTCAGTGAACACCCTGCAGGAGATAGCCCTACCTGCTTTGCCCTTGTGAGACAAGGGGACCCACATGCATGTTTTCGCCTCCCAGAGAAAGGATTCCTCCCCTGAAACATTCACTGTGCTATGCCTTCCACATGAGGCACCTACACTTCTTATACACTCCCCCACATGAGATACTGAGTCTCAAAGGCATTGCCCCTTACAATTCACCTGCTCCATCTGGGCCTCTCACACATCTATCCCCACACCGCACAATCCGATGTGCCAGGGTGCCCCTGAGGTGTCCACCTCTGTATGCATGCTCCCCCCATGCCATGCCTGGCCCGACATACCTGCATCAGTACACAAAACCCTTCCCATAATGCATACCCCTCCATGAGATGCATGCTCAAATGCCCATTCTCCCATGAGATGTCTGCTCCCACACACTCACACCACCCATGGTGGCTCATGCAACACTCATCCCCAAATGTAAACTTCCCCTATAATAAATGTACCCTCCTGTGCACAATCTGTTGTTGGAGACCTGCTTCCCCTACCCAGGCTTACCCTGTGGGATGTCTGCCCTGTATACACACTCTCCCATTAGATATCTGCCCCTATATGCACTCCTGTATGAATGTTCCCCATGGAACAACTACTCCTGTATGTACTTTGCATTCTACAAACTCTCTTTCCCTACACAGGCTTTCTTCCATGCTATGCAAGTCTGGAAACATATTTTATATTGATGCTCTTTGGGGGCAGAGGGTGTCTTTTTTTATCCTGTGCTTGTACAGTGCCTAGCACAATGGGTGCTGCTCCATGACTGGGGCTCCCAGAAGCTATGGCAATACAAATAATATACAATTCTCAAAGAAGCTTCAAGCAACACATCAGTGGTAAACGGATGTCATGAAATACGTAAGGTGGTGTATGTTAGTTGTTTGTTTTAGCCTATAAATGTTGGGGTACTTCACCTTAATTCTTTGTTCGGCTGAGGGAGCAGTGGAAAGTCCCACCGCGAACTGAGCTGTTCCTTGCCACAGGACACTCATGTGTTAGCATATCTGTAACCATTGAGCCAGGGTGGTAGGACTGAGTCTTGATGGCAATAAACCTTGCGGAGTGCCTTTGTCACTGAACTGTGTCCGTGGTCCTTCTTTATGAGAAACAGTGAGGTCCGCTGAATGTGCAGGCTGCCTTATCTGCTCCAAGAACGGAAGCACTGGACTGCCTGAATGGCATTACTAAGGCAACGACATTCCAGCCTCAGTACTTAACCACACAGGGTAATACTACCAAGATCTGCTGAACCAGCTGTCTGCACAGAGCTGGACAGTACGTTAAAAGAACATAGACATGCAAGCCAACTGACAACACCGGCTGTTTGTAAGTAGAAAGTGATTGCTGAGGAGACAGTACATCTAAAAATCAAAACAATCACCCAGTATCTTTGCTTTGAGAGAGATCATCATTAAATATATTATTTGTTGCTATTTCCTTCTCTACCTGCTTAACTGTGGCAGGATCATGCATAGCTTTCAAACAATGGCAATTTCTTAAATATTTGGAGGTTGGATAACAAGGTGATCACAAATGGTCTGTTCTGGCTTTATAATTATGACTCTTATAGTCTATTAACATTTTAAGTAAAATTTTCATACGCTCCTTAGTCCCACTGAAAATCAATGAGATGTAGATGCCTTTACTCTAAGTCTTGACAACCTTCCTGTTTGATGTTATGATATAATCTTGCTTTCCAGAATCTCATCTTGTTTGTTTTTTTTCAGTCTCCACTGTAATGGTTGCAAAGAAATCACTGACAACCTGACTAGAAAGAAGCTGATGTAGCGATGTCTGGCTGAGTTTGCAGAGAGACTGAAACAATTGCTCTGGGTAGGGCATACCATTCTATTCATCCCTCAGCAAGGGATTGGGGTTTAACTCTGAGGCCCAAATGTGTTAATTTGTCAACATAGGTAACGGCTGATCAAAGTATCTAAAAATGCAGAAGGATAAACACATGGACTGTCTATGGTGAGTAGCCTCTCATTTAGGTGCCCCAAACAGGTGATGCTTGTGAAGTTACCCACACTTTCCCCACAGTCTAACCTGTGGAGCCAAAACGGAGGAGAAGTGAAAAAGAGAACAGAACCCCTTCCAAGAGGGAGCCAATTTCAGAGCCCAGCATTGAATCTGGACCCCAAGAAGGGAAAGCCAATCCCACCTGAGCACATATGAATATGAACATCTGTACAGTCAACTACCTCACTTTGGTGTCTCAGCTGGGCAGAGTTTGGCTTGCAGTTTGAGTTTGGAAGTACCACTGCTTTTTTCCCCCACTTCAAGCCTGGCCTTGCAGGCTCCCATTCTGAAGTCAGCCTTCTTTTGGCCCAAGAGCCCTCACTTTACTTGTACACTGGACAAGGTTCTTGCTGAAAGCTTGAGCTCACTGTCTCAAGGAGGAAGCTGGAGGTACAATCTTCTAAGAAGCAGGCCCAGGCCTCTGTCATTGGTTTCTTATAGGCATATAGACTAGGGAGGGACTTTGTTGCATTTAGGATTATATTTTTTTAAATTTAGAGACGGCTCTGAGCAGAGTATCACAAGATACTGCACCAACCCAGAAGTAGCTTCAGGATATACTGAGGGTATGTCTACACTATGAAATTAGGTCGACTTTATAGAAGTCGGTTTCTTTAGAAATCGTTTTTATATAGTCGACTGTGTGTGTCCCCACACAAAATGCTCTAAGTGCATTAAGTGCATTAACTTGGTGGAGTGCTTCCACAGTACCGAGGCTAGCGTCGACTTCCGGAGTGTTGCACTGTGGGTAGCTATCCCACAGTTCCTGCAGTCTCCACTGCCCATTGGAATTCTGGGTTGAGATCCTAATGCCTGATGGGGCAAAAAACATTGTCGCAGGTGGTTCTGGATACGTCATCAGGCCCTCCCTCTATGAAAGCAACGGAAGACAATCTTTTCGCATCTTTTTTCCTGAGTTACTTGTGCAGACGCCATACCACAGCAAGCATGGATCCCGCTCAGCTCACTGCCACCGTATGTCTCCTGGGTGCTGGCAGACGTGGTACTGTATTGCTACACAGCAGCAGCTCATTGCCTTGTGGCAGCAGACGGTGCAATTGGCCTGAAAACCATCCTCATTGTGTCCGAGGTGCTCCTGGCTGCCACGGTAAGGTTGGTCAGGAGCACCTGGGCAGACATGGGCGCAGGGACTAAATTAGGAGTGACTCAACCAGGTCATTCTCTTTAGTCCAGCAGGCAGTGCTATTGTACCATCTTATGGTGAGTAGGCAGGAGATGAGGATGGCTAGCAGTCCTATTACACCATCTTCTGCCGAGCAGCCAGGAGATGAGGATGGCTAGCAGTCCTATTGCACCATCTTCTGCCGAGCAACCAGAAGATGAGGATGGCTTGCAGTCCTACTGCACCGTCTGCTGGCAGCCAAAGTTGTGAAAGATAGATGGAGTGGATCAAAACAAGAAATAGACCAGACTTGTTTTGTATTCATTTGCTCCCCCCTCCCTCTCCCCGTGGAATCAATGGCCGACAATCATTTTGGTGATGTCAGTCAGGGGCACCTGGAAAACTTTAATGGAGATTCAGTCCTGCCTGAAATACCAGAGGGAGGGTTCATTTAGTGGGTTGAGCATTGCCCTACTAAACCCAGGGTTCTAAGTTCAATCCTTGAGGGGGCCATTCTATGTGACACTTGTTTTTGTTTCTCCTTGATGTAAAGCCACCCCCTTTATTGATTTTAATTCCCTGTAAGCCAACCCTGTAAGTCATGTCATCAGTCGCCCCTCCCTCCATCAGAGCAACGGCAGACAATCGTTCTGCGCCTTTTTTCTGTGAAGACGCCATACCACGGCAAGCATGGAGCCCGCTCAGATCATTTTGGCAATTAGGAGCACATTAAACACCACACGCATTATCCAGCAGTATATGCAGCACCAGAACCTGGCAAAGCAAAACCGGGCAAGTAGGCGACATCAGCGCAGTGACAAGAATGATGAGGACATGGACACAGACTTCTCTCAAAGCACGGGCCCTGCCAATGTGGGCATCATGGTGCTAATGGGGCAGGTTCATGTGGTGGAACACGGATTCTGGGACCGGGAAACAAGCACAGACTTGTGGGACCGCAGAGTGTTGCGGGTCTGGGACGATTCCCAGTGGCTGCGAAACTTTTGCATGTGTAAGGGCACTTTCATGGAACTTTGTGATTTGCTTTCCCCTGCCCTGAAGCGCATGAATACCAAGATGAGAGCAGCCCTCACAGTTGAGAAGGGAGTGGCAATAGCCCTGTGGAAGCTTGCAACGCCAGACAACTACTGGTCAGTTGGGAATCAATTTGGAGTGGGCAAATCTACTGTGGGGGCTGCTGTGATGCAAGTAGCCAGCGCAATCAAAGATCTGCTGAAATCCAGGGTAGTGACCCTGGGAAATGTGCAGGTCATAGTGGATGGCTTTGCTGCAATGGGATTCCTAACTGTGGTGGGGCCATAGATGGCGAGTACATAAACCGCAAGGGTTACTTTTCAATAGTGCTGCAAGCACTGGTGGATCACAAGGGACGTTTCACCAACATCAATGTGGGATGGCCAGGAAAGGTACATGACGCTTGCATCTTCCGGAACTCTGGTCTGTTTCAAAAACTGCAGGAAGGGACTTTATTCCCAGACCAGAAAATAACCGTTGGGGATGTTGAAATGCCTATAGTTATCCTTGGGGATCCAGCCTACCCCTTAATGCCATGGCTCATGAAGCCATACACAGGCACCCTGGAGAGTAGTCAGGAGCTGTTCAACTACAAGCTGAGCAAGTGCAGAATGGTGGTAGAATGTGCATTTGAATGTTTAAAAGCACGCTGGTGCAGTTTACTGACTTGGTTAGACCTCAGTGAAACCAATATTCCCACTGTTATTACTGCTTGCTGTGTGCTTCACAATATCTGTGAGAATGAGGGGGAGACATTTATGGAAGGGTGGGAGGTTGAGGCAAATCATCTAGCCACTGGTTACACATAGCCAGACACCAGGGCAGTTAGAAGAGCACAGGATGGCTCAGTGTGCATCAGAGAAGCTTTGAAAACCAGTTTCATGACCGGCCAGGCTATGGTGTGAAAGTTCTGTTTGTTTCTCCTTGATGAAAACCTGCCCCCTTAGTTCACTCTACTTCCCTGTAAGCCAACTGCCCTCCCCTCCCCCCTTTGATCACTGCTTGCAGAGGCAATAAAATCATTGTTGTTTCAAATTCATGCATTCTTTATTAATTCATCACACAAATAGGGGGATAACTGCCAAAGTAGCCCGGGACAGGTGGTAGAGGAGAGAAGCACCAGGAGGGGTGGTAAAGGAGGGAAGGACAAGGCCACACAGCACTTTAAAAGTTTAAAACTTATTGAATGCCAGCTTTCTGTTGCTTGGGCAATCCTCTGGGGTGGAGTGGCTGGGTGGCCAGAAGCCCCCCCACTGCATTCTTGGGCGTCTGGGTGAGGAGGTATGCAACTTGGGGAGGAGGGCAGTTGGTTACACAGGGGCTGTAGCAGCGATCTGTGCTCCAGCTGCCTTTCCTGCAGCTCAACCATATGCTGGAGCATATTAGTTTGATCCTCCAGCCTCCTCTCATCACACTGCCACCACCTTTCAGCTTCAGCCCTCTCTTCAGCCCGCCACCTCTCCTCCCAGTCATTTTGTGCTTTCCTTCACTCTGACATTGTCTGCCTCCACGCATTCGTCTGTGCTCTGTCAGTGTGGGAGGACAGCATGAGCTCAGAGAACATTTCATTGTGAGTGTATTTTTTTCGCCTTCTAATCTTCACTAGCCTCTGGGAAGGAGAAGATCCTGTGATCCTTGAAACACATGCAGCTGGTGGAGAAAAAAAAAGGGACAGTGGTATTTAAAAAGACACATTTTATAGAACAATGGGTACACTCTTTCACGGTAAACCTTGCTGTTAACATTATATACATAGCACATGTGCTTTCGTTCCAAGGTCGCATTTTGCCTCTCCCCACCATGTGGCTAGCCCCCCACCCCCCCACGTGGCTAACAGCAGGGAACATTTCTGTTCAGCCATAGGCAAACAGCCCAGCAGGAACGGGCAACTCTGAATGTCCCCTTAAGAAAAGCACCCTATTTCAACCAGGTGACCATGAATGATATCACTCTCCTGAGGATAACACAGAGAGGTAAAGAACGGATGTTGTTTGAATGCCAGCAAACATACACTGCAATGCTTTGTTCTACAATGATTCCCGAGTATGTGCTACTGGCCTGGAGTGGTAAAGTATCCTACCATGGTGGACGGAATAAGGCTGCCCTCCCCAGAAACCTTTTGCAAAGGCTTTAGGAGTACATCCAGGAGAGCCGCAAATGCCAGGGCAAATTAATCATTAAACATGCTTGCTTTTAAATCATGTATACTATTTTAAAAGGTACACTCACCAGAGGTCCCTTCTCCGCCTGGTGGGTCTGGGAGGCAGCCTTGGGTGGGTTTGGGGGGGTACTGGCTCCAGGTCCAGGGTGAGAAAGAGTTCCTGGCTTTCAGGAAAACTTGTTTCTCCGCTTGCTTGCTGTGAGTTATCTACAACGTCATCATCTTTCTCGTCCCCAAAACCTGCTTCCATGTTGCCTCCATCTCCATTGAAGGAGTCAAAGAAAATGGCTGGGACAGTGGTGATATTAAAATGGCATGCAGCTCATCATAGAAGCAGCATGTTTGGGGCTCTGACCTGGAGCGGCCGTTTGCCTCTGGTTTTCTGGTAGGCTTGCTTCAGCTTCTTAAGTTTCATGCGGCACTGCTTTGGGTCTCTGTCCTTCATGCCCTGGGAGATTTTAACAAATGTTTTGGCATTTTGAAAACTGGAACGGAGTTCTGATAGCATGGATTCCTCTCCCCATACAGCGATCAGATCCCGTACCTCCCATTCGGTCCATGCTGGAGCTCTTTTACGATTCTGGGACTCCATCATGGTCACCTCTGCTGATGAGCTCTGCACTCACCTGCAGCTTGCCACGCTGGCCAAACAGGAAATTGAAATTCAAAAGTTCACGGACCTTTTCCTGTCTACCTGGCCAGTGCATCTGAGTTGAGAGTGCTGTCCAGAGCGGTCACAATGGAGCACTCTGGGATAGCTCCTGGAGGCCAATACTGTCTAATTGCGTCCACAGTACCCCAAATTTGACCCAGCAAGGCCAATTTCAGCACTTATCCCCTTGTCGGGAGTTGAGTAAGGAAATAGATTTTAAGAGCCCTTTATGTCAAAAAAAAAGGGCTTCATCATGTGGACGGGTGCAGGGTTAAATCGATTTAACGCTGCTAAATTTGACCTCAACTCCTAGTGTAGACCAGGGCTGTGACTGAGGTTAACCTGAGTCACATTTTCTTCTGTCCTTCTACATGCCCCAACGGGAAGGGGATTGGGCGGCAGCAGGAATTACAACAGTCCTTGTGCTAAATGATTTCCTGAATAATGGGCCAGATTGAAAACCGCAGACAATAAGAAAGCAAAGTGTATGTTCTCTCTCAATGTAATCTTGTAAAAGACACTCCGATACCAAGGTGACAAGTGCCCTATATTTCTTATAACAATAACACTAAAAGATCTGCATAGGCATTCGTCCCAACAGTAGCCAATGGTATAGTTTGCTATGCCATCTATATCTTGCTCTTTCTTCAGATATGTACAATGGCCTCCATAAATAAAATCACCCCCTTTTTTGTTGTACAATTTTTATTGTATAAAATCTAATGCCCAGATCAAATAATCTTTATTTAAACACTGACAACTAAGGTATTGAAACAATTTAATGTTATAGTTTATTTCCTGTAATTCACAAGTCAGCATGCACTAAAAATAATAATAAAAAAAAATCTACAGTTGAGGTTTTCAATTCACATTTCATTTCCAAAAAACAGGTCTTGAAATTCCAAAGCACGAGAATTTTCTAGCACTAGTACAGAAAAGCTCTCACTCTAAAGGCTAAAGAATACACCACACTGAAAATTAAAGTAGCATATCTTCTGCACACTAAATTCTTTGACACATACGGGCTCTCCAAAAGCAGAATTCTGGACAACCCAGTTCTTAAGTTCCTTACTCCTGGAATCTACTCTCCTCTATATACATGCATTTTAGCTCCCATTAATGTCCTGTGAATACCAGAAAATTAGATTATATGTTCATTTTAAATGTTCAGAGGCACTAAACCAAATTAATCTCTTGTTTGAGTCACCAATGTCAAGGGAGTCAGAATGAATATGGTCCAGATTACTAGTTAGATTTTTCAGGTCTGCTGCATCTTTTTACGAATTTCTTCCAGTGCTGCCTCTCGTTCTCTTAATAGCCGTTTCAGTCGTTTTATTTTTTCATCTCTGATTGTTTCATCCAAGTCCGGTGGAGTCAAAGGGAAAGCATCTTCTCGAAAGGAACTTTCATTAGTTGAAACATCATCTTCGGAAGAAACTAAAGCTGAACAGCATGTGTCTTGAACTTGGTTATCTTGAACACATGAGTCTTGCTCAGAGTTCCTCCCTAGAGAAGATGCAATAGAGCTTGTGGAATTTTTCTGCTGTGATAAAACTGGTGTGGATGAAATACGCTTGTTAAGTATTACAGAACTGGTGCTGTTGTTTTCCACGCTTGGATTTATGGCTGATTTGACCGTCATTTTCCTTCTCTTTCCATTTTCTGGCACTGGTGAGAGTTTTGCTTTTCTTTTTTTAGTCAAATCCTGTTCCAGGTGCACAATTATCTGTATATCAAGAAAAAAAAAGTGTTTACATTAAATTGTATATCATTTCAATGTTTTATCAGCAAGGTAAATTAAGCACATACTAACAACTGTTTGTTGTAGTTATCTGAGGTTACTGTGCTGAAATAATGTTTAAAACTATTTGATGCAATATGCTCCAAAGTTAAGGTTATCCTTAAGCAAATAAATATTAAAAAGTATGTAAACCTGCAGTGATAAGGTTGGAGCAGATGGCTACAGGAGAGTGATAGAAGGCAGATATATTAGCCCCAGATTAAGCAGGTCCCTTTTCCCTGGGTAAGGTAACGGGCAGTTCCAGATCTATCAGGAACTTGCTGGAACCAATTAAGGCAAGCAGGCTAATTAGGATACCTGGAGCCAATTAAGAAGCTGCTAGAATCAATTAAGACAGGAAGGCTAATCAGGACACCTGGTTTAAAAAGGACCTCACTTCAGTCAGGGAGGGGTGCCCAAGGAGCTGAGAGTGAGAGGGCGAGTTGCTGGAGGACTTAGGAGTACAAATGCTATCTGGCATCAGGAGGAAGGTCCTGTGGTGAGGATAAAGAAGGTGTTGGAGGAGTCCATGGGGAAATAGCCCAGGGAATTGTAGCTGTCACACAGGTGTTACACGAAACACTGTAGACAGCTGTGATCCAGAGGGCCCTGGGCTGGAACCCGGAGTATAGGACGGGCCTGGGTTCCCCCCATAACCCCACTGGATACAAGAGGAGTTGACCTGGACTTTGAGTCCCATCTGAGGGGAAAGTCTCTGGCCTGTCCCCCCGACCCACTAGGTGGATTAGCAGAGACTGCGGGGATTGTTCTCCTTCTTTTTCCCCGTGCTGGCCAGTGATGAGGTTAGCTGAGTGAACAGCAGGTTTGAGCCATGAGCAAAAATGACCAAACTGAGGGCTACTGTGAATCTCTGAGGCAAGCAAATCTGCCAATAAGTGCAGGACCCACCAAAGCAGAGGAGAACTTTGTCACACTGCAATTAATTAAACGTTACCACTGTGTGTCATTCACTGCTCATCATCCAATATTCATACCTGAATGGGGCAGGGGTCCTGTGAAATTACTGATTTGTAATCACGTCATTGAAGACTGTATTATAAGGAAGACCCACAAGGGAACAGAAATCAGGTTTCATGGGTAAACTCAGCTTTGGTGTTTCCTGGATTGCAAGTGCTTTACTGTGATACCGTAACACATTTTTAAAGGGATTTCCTATTTTGAAGAAAGAAAACTCTCCCCAAGTTTCTACTTCCACTGGAGTCAATGGCAAAACTTCCATGGTCCACAATTAAGGACCTCAATGCACAAAATCATAGAATATCAGGGTTGGAAGGGACCTCAGGAGGTCATCTAGTCCAACCCCTGCTCAAAGCAGGACCAATCCCCAACTAAATCATCCCAGCCAGGGCTTTCTCAAGCCTGACCGTAGAAACTTCTAAGGAAGGAGATTCCACCACCTCCGTAGGTAAAGCATTCCAGTGTTTCACACCCTCCTACTGAAAAAGTTTTTCCTAATATTCAACCTAAACCTCCCCCACTGCAACTTGAGACCATTACTCCTTGTTCTGTCAACTGCTACCACTGAGAACAGTCTAAATCCATCCTCTTTGGAACCCCCTTTCAGGTAGTTGAAAGCAGCTATCAAATCCCCCCTCATTCTTCTCTTCCGCAGACTAAACAATCCCAGTTCCCTCAGCCTCTCCTCATATGCCATTTTAGATTTAATTTTGGTGAGTAGCGAGGACCTCATAGAAGAAATGGTTGTAGGGGACAATCTTGGCTCAAGTGATCATGAGCTAATTCAGTTCAAACTAAATGGAAGGATTAACAAAAATAAATCTGCAACTAGGGTTTTTGATTTCAAAAGGGCTGACTTTCAAAAATTAAGGCAATTAGTTAGGGAAGTGGATTGGACTGAAGAACTTACGGATCTAAAGGCAGTTGAGGCCTGGGATTACTTTAAATCAAAACTGCAGAAGCTATCGGAAGCCTGTAACCCAAGAAAGGGGAAAAAATTCATAGGAAGGAGTTGTAGACCAAGCTGGATGAGCAAGCATCTTAGAGAGGTGATTATGAAGAAGCAGAAAGCATACAGGGAGTGGAAGATGGGAGGGATCAGCAAGGAAAGCTACCTAATTGAGGTCAGAAGATGTAGGGATAAAGTCAGAGAGGCTAAAAGTCGAGTAGAGTTGGACCTTGCAAAGGGAATTAAAACCAATAGTAAAAGGTTCTATAGCCATATAAATAAGAAGAAAACTAAGAAGGAAGAAGTGGGGCTGCTTAACACTGAGGATGGAGCGGAGGTTAAAGAGAATCTAGGCATGGCCCAATATCTAAACAAATACTTTGCCTCAGTCTTTAATAAGGCTAAAGAGGATCTTGGGGATAATGGTAGCATGACAAATGGGAAGGAGGATATAGAGGTAGATATTTCCATATCAGAGGTAGAAGCGAAACTGAAACAGCTTAATGGGACTAAATCGGGGGGCCCAGATAATCTTCATCCAAGAATATTAAAGGAATTGGCACCTGAAATTGCAAGCCCATTAGCAAGAATTTTTAATGAATCTGTAAACTCAGGAATAGTACCGAATGATTGGAGAATTGCTAATATAGTTCCTATTTTTAAGAAAGGAAAAAAAAGTGATCCGGGTAACTACAGGCCAGTTAGTTTGACATCTGTAGTATGCAAGGTCCTGGAAAAATTTTGAAGGAGAAATTAGTTAAGGACATTGAAGTCAATGGTAAATGGGACAAAATACAACATGGTTTTACAAAAGGTAGATCGTGCCAAACCAACCTAATCTCCTTTTTTGAAAAAGTAACAGATTTTTTAGATAAAGGAAATGCAGTGGATCTAATTTACCTAGATTTCAGTAAGGCATTTGATACCGTGCCACATGGGGAATTATTAGTTAAATTGGAGAAGATGGGGATCAATATGAACATCAGAAGGTGGATAAGGAATTGGTTAAAGGGGAGACTGCAACGGGTCCTACTGAAAGGCGAACTGTCAGGTTGGAGGGAGGTTACCAGTGGAGTTCCTCAGGGATCGGTTTTGGGACCAATCTTATTTAATCTTTTTGTTACTGACCTTGGCACAAAAAGTGGGAGTGTGCTAATAAAGTTTGCAGATGATACAAAGCTGGGAGGTATTGCCAATTCGGAGAAGGATCGGGATATTATACAGGAGGATCTGGATGACCTTGTAAACTGGAGTAATAGTAATAGGATGAAATTTAATAGTGAGAAGTGTAAGGTTATGCATTTAGGGATTAACAACAAGAATTTTAGTTATAAGTTGGGGACGCATCAATTAGAAGTAACGGAAGAGGAGAAGGACCTTGGAGTATTGGTTGATCATAGGATGACTATGAGCTGCCAATGTGATATGGCTGTGAAAAAAGCTAATGCGGTTTTGGGATGCATCAGGAGAGGCATTTCCAGTAGGGATAAGGAGGTTTTAGTACCGTTATACAAGGCACTGGTGAGACCTCACCTAGAATACTGTGTGCAGTTCTGGTCTCCCATGTTTAAAAAGGATGAATTCAAACTGGAGCAGGTACAGAGAAGGGCTACTAGGATGATCCGAGGAATGGAAAACTTGTCTTATGAAAGGAGACTTAAGGAGCTTGGCTTGTTTAGCCTAACTAAAAGAAGGTTGAGGGGAGATACGATTGCTCTCTATAAATATATCAGAGGGATAAATATAGGAGAGGGAGAGGAATTATTTCAGCTCAGCACCAATGTGGACACAAGAACAAATGGGTATAAACTGGCCACCAGGAAGTTTAGACTTGAAATCAGACGAAGGTTTTTAACCATCAGAGGAGTGAAGTTTTGGAATAACCTTCCAAGGGAAGCAGTGGGGGCAAAAGATCTATCTAGTTTTAAGATTCTACTCGATAAGTTTATGGAGGAGATGGTATGATGGGATAATGGGATTTTGGTAAGTAATTGATCTTTAAATATTCAGGGTAAATAGGCCAAATCCCCTGAGATGGGATATTAGATGGATGGGATCTGATTTACTATAGAAAATTCTTTCCTGGGTATCTGGCTGGTGAATCTTGCCCATGTGCTCAGGGTTTGGCTGATTGCCATGTTTGGGGTCAGGAGGGAGTTTTCCTCCAGGGCAGATTGGAGAGGCCCTGGAGGTTTTTTTGCCTTCCTCTGTAGCATGGGGCATGGTTGACTGGAGGGAGGCTTCTCTGCTCCTTGAAGTTTTGAACCATGATTTGAGGACTTCAATAGCTCAGACATGGGTGAGGTTTTTCATAGGAGTGGTGGGTGACATTCTGTGGCCTGCGCTGTGCAGGAGGTCGGACTAGATGATCAGAGTGGTCCCTTCTGACCTTAGTATCTATGAATCTATGAATCTATAAGTCATGTGTTCCAATCCCCTAATCATTTTTGTTGCCCTCCGTGGGACGCTTTCCACATCTTAAGTTATCAATGGAGCTTCATCAAATGAGTGTGAATAGGCCCACTTATGAACATTTTAACAATTGGGATAAAGCTTTCAGTATCAATGAAAGAGGCAACCAGAGTAGTTCTCCCAAATCCAGGGAGACTATATTTTTGAATCATTCTGTTGACCTATTTCCCTGTTAAACCATGATGTAAACATACTGACCAAGGTTTCAGCAACTAGATTAAATACATTATAACATGATATATATTACACACACACACACACAAGACAAGATTCCTCCAAGACAGGACATCTAACAACGTTGGATATGTGCTGGGAGCTACCCACTCTGCCTAATCAAAAGAGAGTTCTTGGCTATCCCAGAGTTGCCAGCCTTGCTCTGAGACTTTTAAAGATGTTTATGAAAAAAAATTAGGGAGGTTGCTCGGACCTCTCTCTTCCCCCTCCCCTCCTTTCCTCTATGGCCACTGAGGAGGGTCAACCATTGCATTCTTGTGTTCCCCACTCCCAAACAAAAAGAAGGGGAGGATCGACCCTAGGAAAGCTGCCCTCCTATCCTGCCTAGGGTCCTTAATTATCTTGGCCAGTCCTGGGCCTAGATCTCCCTGGGCAATGGAGAAGAATGCCCCCTGTGGCTGCAGCACTAATTGCTGTGTTCAAACCTGAGTGGTGGTGAGTGAGTCTCTCTCTCTCTCTCTTTCACACACACACTTTATATATGTAAAATGTGCAGGCTTGCAAAATCAGTAGATTGAAGCCTGAATTAGTAATTTAATAATTACATTAAAAAATCCAGATGATTACTGAAAATTAGGGAGAGCGGACATCTGATATTGTTATTATATCACAAGAAAGCTTTTGATTGGGTAGAGTGGAAATATTTGGTGTCAGACTTTGAACACTATGGAGTTGGATACTACCTTCTTAGATGCATAAAAGGACTCTTACTTCTATGAATCTTAATGATAATTCTACAATACAATCAAAATTACTGAACCACTGCAATTATTTCTCAGAAGAAATAAGAGTGCCAGAACAACAGGGAAAAGCCAACAAAGCACTAGTTAGTCTTCAAAAGGCAAAGTAGTAGCAACTACTACTTCATAGATCTAATTCCTATCCTTAATAAAATAATGGAACAAATACTGAAGAGGAGGGTAGTATTAATGAAAGATGACAGAAACAAGAGCAACAGGCAGAATGGGTTTATAAAGAACAGATTTTTCCAGACAAACTTCATTGCTTTTTGTTCTTGTTTTTTAACTAGATGTACAAAATAAGTGAATGAAGAGACAAAGTAGATACATCACATCTGGATTTCAGTACAGTTTCTGAAGAATTTAAGATTTCATTTAAAATTAAGTTTCTAGCTCTTGTGGTTGTGACGATATTGTCCTACACTTGAGGAACACAGTTTGATCTTCCCTAATCTGTAGAATGTGCGATGCTTTAGCAAAAAGGGCTAACATGTTAATTGGGATACAGACAGAGGAACACCAAGAAGGAGGAGGGAAATGTATATGGCATTGGTAAGGCAACTGGAATAGTGTGTCTTGTTCAGGGACTCACACTTTTAAAAAAAAGAAGTTGAAAACTGGAGAGGATTTGCAGAAGAGCAACAGAATAATGGGAGATGTGGAAAATATGCCTTACAATGAGATTAAAATAAGATCAACTATTTTTCTTATTGATGGAAAGGTTAAGAAACAACTTGAACATGGTCTATAGTTACTCATACAGGGAGAAAATATTTGATATTAGAGGGCTCTTTAATCTAGCAAAGGCTTAAAATGAACCAGTTGATGGAAGCTGAAGTCAACGAAGTTCAGACGGAAACAAGATGCAAATTTTGAACAGTGAGTAACTGAACATTGAAACAGGTTACCAAGGAATATGGTAAATTCTCCATCACTTGAAATGTTTACATCAAGACCAGAGATAAAATAGTCAAAAGTGCCTACAAGACTTAGAAGCCTAAATCCTTTTCATTTCAAGTGAAACGTAGGCTCCTAAGGAGCCAGATGTACAAAGGAAATGAAGCACCTAGAGATACAGAAGGTGTCTAATGGGATTTGTAAAAGAGTCTATGGTTAGGTGTCTGACTCCTATCAAAATTAAGCCTGGTCAGCTTTTTGGCTGAGTTGTCAGAGGACACGTGAGGTCTTGACTAACCTCAGTTCTACTCTGCCCAATGGTAAAGCCCCTCAAGAGTCTGTGGCTCTTTATGCTCCTTTGTTTCAGAGCTGTAATACCACTCACATGGCTTCAGACATGGTTTTTGTTTGAATGAGCCAACAATACATGCCTGCTTTCCTTATAGCTTTGGCAATAAACAACAATCATCCTGGTAAAGGCACATGTATTTGGATGTCAGACCAAAAGGCAAGGATTTGGACTGGAATGAAGTGAGCTTTCCTGAAAACAAACTCCCGATGCATGTGGGCAATGGACATATTGGGCAACCCTGAGATCAGCTAAGGCAAAGAAATCCTCTTAGTCCCAAGCTGTCAGAATAGAGTGGAGAGAGATACTCCATCTTGAACTTCTGGAAGTGGCTGAATGGTCACAAAATGTATCCAAGAGGGGTCTGACTGCTCTGGATTTTGGGGAGGAAGGGAGACCATAATTTAAACTGAGTTGACTCTTTATAGCAACTGGCCTGATGGGAACAGAAAAAAGGCTCCAACACTGATTAGATGATGCAACCTGTTGATGATATGATTTCTTCGATGAAGGATCATGAATGTGAGAAGAGAAAACAGTTGTCAGAGTAAAAAGGGTGGGAAGAAGGACGGCTGGAATTCTGAGATATTTCCGACTCCACAACACAAGAAACACTTGTCTAACAGGATTGTGGGCTATCCTTCAAAGAGAGAGACAATTCTCTCACTTTGCCCAACACCACTTGCACCCTACCTCCTAAGGAGAGAAGTCTCTTAATTCCAGCTGGATATTCCCTATCTCTGAAAGAACTAGACTTCACTACTGATCTGCAAGACAAAATATGCTGGTATTTGGGTTTATTGTACTTAATGCGAGACTTCTGGATGTAAACATGTTGTTCTATTCTTTAAAAACAAGGATAATGAATGCATATGTCAAGAATCTGAAAGAATGATTTCTTCTTGAAGACCTAATTCAGGATCAAGTCCATGAGGTCAAAGAACTTAAAAACGTAACACTAGGTTCTTTGAAGGTCAGGGCCAGAATTAGTCTCTAAGGTGCCACAAGTACTCCTTTTCTTTTTGAAGAGAAGACTCTCCCTCAGAGGGATTACACAATCTGACAGCTGTTTAGCACGGCCGGCTGTAGGCCACTGTTGAAGGTCATCCTATCCCATGCCACTAACTGCTGATTGCTAGGACAAAAACTTAGGTGGACCAACTTGAGGAGACAAGCAAATGTCTTGTCTGATTTAAGACTTCTGTTAGGTACTAAATGGCTGCTCTGGATCATAGGAGACACAGACCTCAGTAAGTACTCGAGTGGATGCTCTGATGGTGGCTATCTGAAGGAGAGTTTTACAAGCAAATAACTTCCTCCCACCTCCAGATTTTCACAGACTAAGTTAAAAAACGCCATAAAACTTGTCAAGATAACAGCTCTGCCTGAAGTTCTAGCTGCTTCTCTTATGATGTTAGTAGCAAAAGAGGATCTGCAGGAACCACTGATGGAGGCTGTGAGAGGTGGTTTGAAGGAATCTGGGAGAAAAGAAGTGTTTTTAGCGAACTGAGTGCCATCTGCGTGCCAGATGAGTGGCAACCAACACTGCCTGTACTTGTGGCAGCTACAGTCTGGAACAGGAGCTGAACCGCTAAGTTGCTATTTTGTCTCCTCTTTCACTCACATTAATTTCACTTGTGTTAAACTGTAATTTAATTAGCAGTGAAATTCTACTTCTTAAAGTGTAAGCATAGGCTATTGTAGGGATACACATCAAAATACATAAACACTGAGATACCTTTTCCTCTTCACCATGGTCCTGCTTCTTGGTTGTTATCACCATTTCTTGTGATGATGCACTCCAAGAATCATTATTCTTTTTAAAGTTATTACTGGAGCACACACTTGCTTCTGATCCTGCAGGAGTTCCAAAGGGAATTCTATTAAGGTATACTCTCTCCTCTTTAAAAAGACCGAATTTCTTTCTTAATTCAAGGTATTGTTTCCCATGGGGTTCTCTTTTGTGTTTGATTTCAGTGGCCTTTTCTGATGAGCACACCTTCTCATTTCGAATCTGAAATAATAAGAATACAGTATATAAACAGCAATACAGTCACTCATCAACACACCTGTGATCATTAAAACACTGACATTCTGGTAAAAAAGTGTTCATTAAACTTTAGATACTGGCTTAATTGGAGAAATTATAATATTATAATATGATCATTTGTCTTTTCATTGCCATGTTCATTTATTTATTTATTTTAAAACAGCATATAAATTAAAGTTATCAAGTCCTGCTACTATACTAACAAAGTGCTATGAGAGGCAAGGTAGCCACTTAACCTAAGATCCCAGAATTATCAAAAAACAGATGACTAAATAGAAAACATTCACCACAATGACACTCTCCCGGATCACAGTGTGTTTGCAGGTGCCTACATTTCAAAGATGACTCATAATTCTAGAAGTTTGGTATTAACAGTCCTCCGTACATAATTTTGTTGTAACCTGATGCCACTCTTAACCATTAGGGCCTGTCACTCAACAAACACCTGTTTGAGCATGCACATGTGGGAGGAGAGAAGAAGAGAAGCAGCAACATATCTGAAACTATCTGGTCTCCACAAAGGCCTCAGGAACTGAGAAAGCTCTGACATAAGGGTACCACAAAGCAGATGACAGAAATAAATTCAGTCCCATTTTGGGTGCAGAGGTACATAATGAACTAAAAAACCCAAAACCAAACCCATAATTTGTAGCAGTGATTTAAAATACATATAAAATGATTGTAAGTGTGTCCGGCTCACGTGAATGTTTAGGTTGGCAGAAGGGAGGCACATACCAAGATGGGACTAGAGACAAAGAAATGAAATAATATTTTAAAATAATAAATTTCTCATCCAGAGGTTCTCAGCCTTTCTTAGTCTGCAACCATAAAATGGCCAAATAAACCGATTTGCCACTCACTGTATCCTACAATCCTTTGTGGGTACAGAAGATTGTGGGATTTGGGTCATGGTATTATTTTTTGGCTATTATGTGGGTTAGGAGTAAAAACTAGTGTCTAGTATAGGCTGGGAAGGGTTGTTGCCAGTAAAATTGCTACTCTGTCTCCCTCAAAGTTTCTCTCTGCCTCACCCCACCCCACCCCATAGCCCAAAGGGAGTGGATCTCTCTCCCTCAGAGCACTACATTTACATATCTGGATTGGGAGGGGGCTGGTAAGTGTCATCTCTCCCTCCCCAGCTTGGCATAGCATGTGGAGGACCAAGCACCTCCTCTTTCCCCACAATGCATTTGGCAAAAAGGAAACAACTCTTGCCTCTAGTTCTCCCTGCTAGCTGAGCCTGGAACTGCTCCGAGCTGCTAAGCAGAGCTCTTATCTCCACTCAACAGCTACTCATGAGCCCTGCATGGGAGGAAAATGCTGAGGGCTGCAACACTCCCAGGCCTGGGAATAGCCTCATGTTCCCTCCTTTGCTTCTCCTGAAACTCCCTGTGAGTCACAATCCACAAGCTAGAAAACCCTGCAATAGTTAAGAACAAAAAACAGGGCTGTACTACGCACTTGCCTGTCCCAAAGGGAACAGGTATGACTGGCTTCATATTGCATTGTTCTCTCCTCATCCTCTGTTGCTGTTCTTTCGAATGAGGCACTTAGTGGGATGGTGATGACATAAATAACTTAGCCAATTTTCATACAGAAAATATGACTTTAGTTTAGTATGGTAGCACGTCCCAGGATGACATGGTAATTGCTACTCTGCATCTTCCTGTTATCTTCTCTTCTGTCGTGGCTTCAAAACCCTTTCCTTCTCTCCCCATACCTGACACATTCTCCTGTCAACAGCCTGTTGCTATGTAGGAAGACTTTGACTTCCTCTACCAAAGCATATAGAGATAAGTATAATTTCACCACAGGTCTAGAGAAGCAAAGGGTCCCCTACGTTTTCATTTTCTACCCTCATGGATTGATTCCAGGAAAAGCACTACCAACTCTCAACATGTGCATCTGCAGAACATACTCCTCCTGAGAAGCTTAAAAAGATGAAGTTTGCTACTGCAAGCAGGGGCGTGGGGGGCAGGGAGTTTGCCCAGGAACAGACGCTGCATCCTGGGTGCAATGAAAACGTGTACAAACCTCACCCCAGCAACCCACATGGAGAGGGGTTGATCTCAGTGAGGCATGGGGCCAAGCTCAGATGAGGTATCACCTGAATAACCACCTGGTGAGGCAAAAAACTAGGCTGAAGCCTTTGACCTCAGATACAGGTCCCACCCATAGTTTAAACCCACTTCCAACCAGGAAGGAACCGCAGAGAAGAGCTCGATAACCTGCTGCTCCCGGGGACAACAGGGGAATATGAAGAAAGAACACCCTTGGATGCAATGAGACTACACAGAGAGATGGGCAGCAGAAGAAGGGGCCTGTAGGAGGACTCCCCCCAGCTGATGGTAGCAGGATGAGTCCAAGGGAAGGTGTTTGTGACAGTCTGTACCCCTATGTTCACCCTTTTACAAGAGTATGATAAATTTTGTACAAAGCATACTGTGTAAGGTATCATTTGAAAACTCATGATTTGCTGACCATTATTGTCCTGGTAAAGTATGTGTGGCAATGCTGTATGTAAAGATACAAGATTCCACCATATGATTTTTCCCAGGCCTTGTTCCAGCATTCTCTGGAGGGCAGTCACAAACAAGTTCCTGGCCACACAGACTTTCTGTCTCCTGAACATCAGTGGGAGATGATTCTTGCACAAGAAAAAGGGCTACAAGAGGTCAGCGCCCCAAATTTCTCTCCCTTGCTTGCTGCCCACACCATCATCAACCCCTGAAGAACAAAGGAAGCAGCACTAGACTGGGGAAGAAGGAAAGGGGAGATCCTGACTTAAAGAAGTTCAGCCAGTCCCTACAGGAAGCCGACCTCACAGCTAACCCGTCTAAGTGTAAGTTGGCTGTGACAGAAGTAACTTACTTTAGGGTATCAGATAAGAGAAGGCGTTGTGAAACCTCTATTAGACAAAGTCCATGAATATTCATGAACAATTCATACCCCATGCTCCAGACTAGGAGAGAAATACGGCGCTTACTGGGCCTGATGGGATACTATCACCGATTCATCCTCAACTCTGCATCAATCACAGCTTCCCTGACCGATGTGCTAAAAGGCAAACAGTGACAGGGGTGATGAAACCTTGAATACACTGAAGATGTGACCAAGCCAGGCGCTGGTCCTTGCCAACCCAGACTTCACCCGGGAGTTTATTTTCTATACAGATGCTTCCGATGTTCGCCTGGGAATGGCACTCTCCCAGAAGCATAACCAATCTCATATTTAGGCAGGAAGTTGTTCCCCAGGGAGAGACTGAATTTTGAGAAGGAAGCTGTGGCTATCAAATGGGCTGCGTACTTCCTCAGGTATTACCTGCTGGGTAGTCCCTTTTCTCTAGTCACAGACCATGTGCCCTTGCAGTGGTTACCATCCATGAAGGACTCAACCTCCCAGATTATGTATTGGTATCTGACACTCCAGCCCTATAGCTTCAGGGTGCAGCACCAAACAAGAAAAGAGCATGCAAATGCTATTTCCACCCCCCGCGCCGACCCCTTCTCCCCCGGGGGAGATGGGACTGTGGAAACACTTGAGCAAGAAACTTTTCTGGACTTGAAGAGGGGAGGTATGTGATGGGTTACGCCCCCATCCCACTGATGGAAAGGCAGAGCATCCCTGCACTCAGGCAGTGTAAATAAGGTGCACTTACAGAACATGCTCCATCAGGAAAAGGGGAGCTTAAAAAAGTGATGCTCACTACTGCGGGGGGGAAGAGGGAGTTTGCCCTGGAGGAAAGGCTGCTGGGGACGGGCAGTGAGCTCCAGTAGCAAGGGGAGCCCAGGCCTGGGTAGTGGTTGCCCTTTCATTTACCCCACACCCCTCTTCTTTGGGGGAAGACTGACCTTGCAAGCCTCATATGGGCAAGAGGCCCTTGAAGGCTGCTCCCAGCCAATAACTGGTGGCAAGACCTGGGGAAAGCCAGCATGGACTAGAGATATTTGGATTCAAAAGAGATCCTGGGAGTGAACTGAACTCCTGCCAGAAGGGGTGAGATTGCCCAGGGGGGTGGACTCCTGTAGGGAACCCAGGGGCAAGATACTACGGCAGAGCTCAGGCTGAGGGTCAGCCAACTACACCCCATGAAAAAGGATATCAGACTATTTTTTGGTTTTATTTTTTGTGTGCATGTTTTTTATATTAAAGTCCTCACTACTACTTACGCACTGTGACTTTTTAACTTAACTTTTTGCTAAGCTCTTAGGGAAAGAAACTATGAAAGTCAATCATTGGCCTTTCTACTTGTGTCTTCCTCCCCTCCAGTTGGATATCATCAGAGATAAGTCTATGGTTGCCTGGCATCCACTTTTGCACCTGCTAGCCCAGTCCCCTTGGACTTCCAAGGCTTCAGTTGGTTTGCACAAATACCTTTATCTCATACTGCAGTGACTCTGCTGGTTCAGTCTCTGTCTCTTGCAAAGCGAGCACAAAGCAGTTTCAAATAAGCATTCCCCTCTTTGCCAAATACCCAGAAGAGGCTGGGACTTGGCTGGTAGGAAAACAGACTGATGGGACCGGACTCACTCTTCCTTCCGGAAGGAGAGCTCTTCCTCGGCTCCACCTGAAAGGGAGCATAGCTTGGAATGAGGGGTATGGTTCAGTAGGAGTTTTTAGTTAGTTTGTACCAGATTAAAAATGGCAATCATTGGCTAACACAGAAGTAAGCTTCCCTTTCTTTCCTTTTCTCATGTTTGTTCATTTGTGTAATGCACTCTTACTAATTAAAACCTTATTGCTTTTCTTTTTGGTAAATTAAGAAACATTTGGGGGGCAGCATGCTTGTTTAGAGAAAAAATGTGATTTGAATGACACTGGCTTCAGTCACATAGAATCAGGATGTAGAAGTAATTTGGTATAGATAAACGTGGGCACATTTTGCTGTAGACAGTTACCTTTTGTTCTTCTTCACTGAAAGCATAATGTTGTTTTGATTGAGGTGTAACAGCAGTTGCTGCTTTGGGAGAGTGACTCTTCTCTTTGCTGTCAGAATGCATGTTTTCATCCGTCACCATTTTTTTAACTGGTTTCACTTCATTTGAAATCCCCCCTGTTGTGGACAAAGGCCTGCACTGGTTTGTAGTAATAATATGCTGATTCACACTTGGTGTTGCAAGTAGAGTGGGTGCAGATTTTAAGTTCTTTCTTAAATCAGGCTGTGGAACAAGCTCTGTATTTACACTTGGCTTTGGACCCTTTTTGGTAAGTGTCATACTTTTATTTTTTGACAATACTAGATTTACCACCTTATTGGTTATCAGCTGAGATGTGTCCTTTTTAAAAGAAGCATCAGTACCTGGAGAGGCTTGTTGGTCAATTTGGGCTGACAGAATATCAGACCCTCTTTTAGTCAGTAAATACACTTTCCCATTGTACATCACCAGAGCATTATCTTTAATGGGAGTGATTGTCTGACTTCCACTAGCGCTGTTAGAACAGATTGGTAAAATATTTGCAGAATTTTTTTCTACATTCTTCATATCTGCCAAAGTTTTCAAGATCTTTGAAGCCATGTTATTTGATGACTTCACAGGAACAAGGTAAGGTATTGATGCCTGGGAATTTTCTTGCACGACCCATTTCATCGGAGTCTGCTGGCGCTGTTGGCCATCAGAAGTTCCCACTGGCGGAACAGAACTCTTTACCGTCGTTTGTGTAGTTGTCATTATGATGGGTTCTGAAATTTCTGTGACAGGTTTTGGGCAAATGGTTTGCAAGCGCTTGGGAACGACCGTTTTCACTGTATTTACTGGTGACACATAAATAACAGTTGGTGTTTTTGTGGCTTCGGCTGCTCCAGAGGCATTTGTAGCTGCAGCTGCAAGTATTTTCTGCTGTACTGTAGGTGGTAAAGAAGAAGCTGGGACAGATTTCACTTCTGCATGAGCTGGTATCTGTAGGTGATGCCCAGAAGGCAGCACAGGAGACTTCACAGTCACTGGAAGACTTTTTGTGTTGACTAACACATATGCTGTATTACTCTGGTTAGATGAAGTTGACACAGCAACATTTTGCAAAGACAATCTATCAACTGAAACAGAATTACTCTGAACATTAGAAACTGGTTTTGTAGTCAAGCTCTCTTTTTCAGGGATCACGCTAACATTTTCCTGTTTATCCAATGTCCTTGTAAGAATGATCTTTCCAGGATTAGTGGACTTAAAAACAGGTATCTTGACAGATGAAGATGTGGTGCTATTGGCAATCTGTGTCTTAAAAGTAAAATGAACTGGACTTGATACATTCCCTTTTGCAGCATCAGGCACAACTGATGACTGAACTAGTGGCATAAAATTTCCAGACGATTTAGTGATTGGAAGCAACTTCAGAAGGTTTTTTCCATCCGGCCCAGTCGTCTGAACTACTTGGTACATACAGCCTGCAATGCTTAAAAAACAAAAGAAGAGGAAGAAGAAAAGAGTAGTGTAAATGATCAGAATACAGATATTTTGATTAATATGCACCAATGATTGTACACATACCATAGGCTTATCTTGGAAGCTGGATAACTACAGAAAATAATATAGTCTTCAATAATTTCAATGGTAAAATTATGCTTCTTTAGTGATACACATCACTGTGTCAGCTGTTACAGAATATTGTCACTTAGTTTGTACTCGCACCTAATTATTATATCCTAGAGAAGAATGTCATTCCCTGCTACTCAGCTAAAAATCAAAAACCCCAAAATAACTTCCTCCTCTGCCTATAAGACCCCTCATTCTGAGGTATAACCTTTCGCTATTCCTGGGAGAAGACATCTCACGACCACTCTACTGCTCTTATATTTACCACTTCCTCTCCACATCCCCATCCACCAAAAAACTGGAGCACTGTGCGGGAAAGAGCATGACGCTGAATGTAAAAAGAAAGGATGAGATATCCACTCCTCTTTCTATGCTTCGTACCTCCAGGACTCTGGAGAGAAGAGAAGCAAGAAGCAGGTTGTTAACATTCACGCAGGGAGGAGAGGTAACTGCTGGCTCCTTGCCTGCACATGTGTCCCTAAGTGGGGAAAGTTACAAAGACAGACAGACTTGTCTGTTTGATAACTTATTCTCTCATTCAGCCAGATCCACCAGTTCTCACTAGAGGGTATTTACTGCTCCTGCAACCATGAGGCTCAGTTTCCCTGGAACACCTGCCTGATTGTAATAACCACCACATATACATAGAGGTCTACCAAATTCGCAGCCGTGAAAATTGTGTTAAGGACTGTGAAATCTGGTCTCCCCCATGAAATCTGGTCTCTGGCCGCTCAGCTGTGAAGGCAGAGCAGAGAGTGGCAGCTGCTGGAGGGGCACCCAGCTCTGAGGGCAGCACCAATGCCAGCAGCAGTGCAGAAATAAGGGTGGCATAGTATGATATTGCCATCTGTATTTCTTTGCTGCTGCTGGCAGCAGCACTGCCATCAGAGCTTGGCACCCAGCCAGCAGCCACTGCTCTCCAGCCACCCATCTCTTACTTCTGGGGGAATTCTGTGCCAAAATATTAAAAATTCTGCACCAAAAAATTAAAAATGCACACAGTATTTGAAAATTCTGAAAAATTCTACATATTTTGTTTGTCAAAATTACACAATATAATCATGCCAGTTACAATTATTTTGGTAATTTATTTCAAAATATCTGTCAGAAAGTATGTCTGTAACAATACAGACCCCCGTCCCCGTCCCCAAAAAAGATTCCGGTATTTTTTTTTAAACCAATAGATTCCTTACTAGGCATATTAATAGAGAACTTTGTGTAATTAATTTAAATTACAATACAGAACTGTATTTCCTGCACCTGTCAGAAGCAGTGCAAAGGCTTGGTGAAGTCAGGGATAACGGAGGAGATGAGGGAGAGGGAAGGAGCCTAGGAGTGAAACTGGAGGATGTTGGGTGTGGATGGGAGGTTTTTCTTTTGGAAGGGGGGATTGTTAGGGTGTTGGGAAGCCTCCCCCATGCAGACCGTGGCTGACCCCAAGTCTCTCCCATTCAGTCAGGCATGTCTGCCCCTGTCCTCGCAGCCTTCATCCCAATGGGTCTCTGCAGCCCCTCCTCTCCCATCCCCAGGCTCAGCAATGTCACCCCACTAGCTCCTGAGCCCATGCTCCAGTCTGTCCCCTCCACTAGCCATTCTGAACCCATCTGTGACCCCCAACAGCCCTATGTGCCCCACTTTGTCCTAACCTGGTTCTGCAGACAGGATGCTGTGATAAACTTCTACTCCTAGGGGAATTCTGCAGCACTGGACATGGATTTTTCTATTTTCCAGCATAAAAACATTTTGCCTAATAAGTGCTGCAGTTCCACCTTTTGCCCACAAGAGGCCACTGTGGCACCAGACCAGCCAGCTGTTTTCACGCTGGCTGTTCTAGCGCCACAGCAGCCCCTAATGGGCAAAAGGCAGAACTTCAGCACTTCTTAGGCAAAATGTTTTTTTTGCGGGGAAAATACAAAATTATGCGATACATGAATTCTGCATGTCCACAGATGCTCAGAATTCCCCCAGGAGTAACCTGTGCAGGAAGCACAGAAATAAAGGTGGAATACCACAACTCCCCCTACAAGAAGCTTGCAACCCCGTTTTGGGTCGGGACCCCCAGTATGAGAAACGCTGCAGACAAATCACTACAAAAACATAGTCTGATCCATTTGGGCTGAGACATCCTGACTCCTGGTCTCAACCCCTCAGATAGCACAAAGAGGCTGGGGGAACCTACAGATTAATTTATGTAAATGTCGAGGGGGCCTTAAGTTATCTAAAAGCTTGACCTCCTTGCATGTGAATGAGACTCGAGGAAACATAATGGCAGACTAAGTGCCTGATGGAGTTAGAATCAGAGACATTTTAGATATTTGGAGAATACCTAAGCACCTTTACCTTATGGAACATGATGTAGGAAGGGTCAGTCCTCAAGTCTGAATCTCAACTAACTCTCTGGGTTTATGTTATGGCTATGATTAATTCCACCTTCACGGAGATGACACAGAAAATAACCTGATAAAGGTGCAAACAGAGGCCCCATGATCATTGTGAGAACAATATTCAAATCCAATGGTAGAAGGGGCTCATAAACCAGGGGAACACTGTAACTTGGTTACTGAAGGGTGAATGTAGACTGTCAGCACACTGGAGGGCTGAAAGCCAAGATGGCAGCCATATGGAACCTGACTGATCTCAATGAGTTTTGACTGTTTCAATCATAGCTGATAGTCCAAGTCCACAACATGAGAGAGTCAATGAACTGGGAAATAGGTTTTATGGTTTTGATATCAGTTCTGGAAGTTTTGAGAACCAAAACTGCAAAGAAATCCAGGCTGGGGTTATCAACAGCATCTTGGTTCTGTTCCATTTGACTTTGTGCTTCAGCAGCATCATGGGACATGCATAGAAGAACTACTGATCCCACTGAAGATGAAGGGCCTCCATCAGCAATGCTGAGTCCAGCTTGCTCTTAAGATCATCTGGAAGTATGTAGTATTCTTTCTGTGGTGAGTGAAAAATCTAGCTGGGCCTTCCAGCCCTTGTAGAAAAGGATGAGTCTTTGAGGGATCATTCATGCTTCCCATTGTAGTATCTGCTCAAGAAGTCTGCCAATATATTGTCCTTTCAGAGCAAATATAGAGCCACTGGGGTGATCCAATACTGGATGCTCCACTTTCAGAGTAGGACAACTTCCTGCCACAGCTACAGAGGTCAGGCTCCCCACTGGTGTTTGGTGCAATACATCATCACCATGGTTTTGTCTGGATGGTTTTACCCCATAGAGCTTTCCTCGCTCTGAAATCTAGAAAGTTAAGCTCTCTGCTCCAGCACTTTGATATGAAACCTCATTTCCAAGCATATTTTATGTTCACTTTGCCAGAGTCTAAATGTTGCACTCCAGTACAGCAAGTAGAAATCTCTGCAGCACCTTCATTTAAATAAATAAATAAATATTTAACATTTCCCCCATGTTTTCATTTTCAATATTCCACATACTTTTGTACTGACAACCCATATTTGCAGTGTGGAAGTTGTGAGTGGAAAATTGAGGTTTTATGAGCTGAGTAGGACACAGATGGGAGTTTTGGCACCAGAAGATATGGGTAAGTACTTCAGTTAAGTGTTTTTGCTTAAATGAACCCAGTGAAACAATTAATATGAACACTTAAATAGCTATCATGTTTCAGCATAAAACATCCTATTGAGATGAATGGGGTCACTTTACACCTCTCAAAGCTATTGTTCATGCAGACTCAGGAAGACAACACCTGATTTGTGGGTCACACGCAGGTTTGTAGCACATGGGTCATATTTTGAAGGTTTCTTTCATAACCACGTGGTCTAGAAATTTTCTTCTTTTAGACATAAAAGCTTAGATTCTGCAGCCAGGAGCAGAATTTGCAGCAAATTCCCTAGCCGTGGAACTGCTAAATACCTGGGGCTCTGCACATCTCCTGTGGAGTCCACAGGCACCCCAACCCACTCCCAAAGTGACTACTAATGAAAACAGGAAAGGAGTAAGAATGAACTCTATGATAGGCATGCTCCTCCTTCCTCCACCCCAGCAAGGAGTTATGGCTTTGTTTTTTAGTTTTTAATCACCCAAATGATCACGAACAAAGGAAGAAACAAATGATAGAGGCATTAAGGATAGCAAGTATGCTCTGGACTCTGCATATCTGCTGGACAGAAAGAAGTGAACAGGTGTTTGCGCCATACCCCTAATTATACCTGTGGAACCCTGTGTAAGAGGAAGGCAAAAGGCAAGCTTCACCAACAGATACTGTTTTCGAGACAATTCCAAGCTTGTGCTGTAGAGGTAAAATTGCCTTATGGACAATTCACTAAGGAGGACTAATAAGATGTAGCATTACAAGACACTGAAAGCTGAACAATGGGGAAGGAAAGGAATTTTCAGTCAGACAGTTTAAAAGTTCTGTTTTGTTTACATCTGTTTAACTCAAACATACACTAAACAACTAGGAGAAAAAGCAGTCTTTGTTAAGATGTGACACTTCTCTTGCTTCAGTTAATGGTTGAGAAAGCTCATCATATACACTGGAGATCACTGATGAGTCTTAGCAAAACTAGGAAAGACCTGGACTGACATTTCAAATGTTTTTTAAAAAATAATAATAATTTTAATTTTTTAAAGTCTCAGCCTTTCTTTATACATCATAAAGTGGGTGGAGCAGAGAGAGTTAAAAGCCATTTTTCTCCACATTGCAGATCTCTTTTCCTTTAGAGAATATGATTATGAATTATTTTGTATATCTAAATGGAATGATGAGTCACCAGTCAGTCCACTCACATGTGAGTAAATGAGATCTATTTTTTAAAATGAAGCTTAACTCCTTTAGTAAAGAATTATGGGTAAACTCCTCCTATCATTCAAGCAGAGCTTAACAGCTCTGGCACTGCTAAAGGAACAGGAAAGAGGACCCACCTCCAGTTACTAATTTTAGTTTTACGCTCCTTGGTGACATTGTTGAAAAAGAAATCCTTAAAATGAGTTTAACAGTTTCAGATTTTTGAGTTTTGCAACATTTCACTCCCCTCGCTTTTTAAAAATAAAAAATAAAATGAAATTTTTATAGAAACTTTTCCTAGTTCTTCAATAACCCACCCCAATCTCTCACTGCCATTTTACTGTAATTATAGGGTGTCTATTTTCCCCCTGGAGTCATGACTCTTGACAATGCACTAAATCTTGAATATAAGCCAAACTCTTGAATAGAATATGAAGGTGATGAACTTCCAGGAAGAGAAGCAGTGATAAGATGGTTGAAATCTTCTCTAGAATGATCCATCCAGTTTCTTCAGTATCAAATTTTGGAAGAGACCCCAGGTATAAGTGTCCTACCTTTTTTCAGCACGTGACAGATAAAGGAAACTAACATAGGGAAGACATCATGCATCCGATGAAGTGAGCTGTAGCTCACAAAAACTTATGCTCAAATAAATTTGTTAGTCTCTAAGGTGCCACAAGTACTCCTTTTCTTTTTGCGAATACAGACTAACACGGCTGCTACTCTGAAACCTGACATAAGGATGCTACCTTTACTGAACATAAGAGCCAGGCTTTTTTTTGTCCAGGTGTGAAAATACGTATGACAATTTTTTTAAACTTCCTGTTCAGAAATGGGAGTGGTGGGAAGGCAGCAGAAAATGCCTGAACAGAGTCAAAAGTGACCTGTAAAAGGAGAAAAAAAATCTGAATTTGGGCCATGTTTTAATGCTTTTTGTTGTTGTTTTTGATATAGAAAGGCAGTCTGAGGATCTCCATATCAAAATAAATAAATATTTTTTTAAAAAAATCCTGATTTTTCTTACCTTAGAATAATCTGGAATGTCAAATCTAGTGTGCCCGAGAAGTCGCATATTATGAACTTTCTCAGCCATTAACTGAAGGGGAAGGGTGTTGAATCCTTAAGAACCTGTTCTCCCAAATGTTTATCCAAGCATGCATGTTAATAGGTGTTCGTTCAATAGTTATTTCCCTCTCCTATCCCTGTTTGAACAAAAGTAATATTCCCCTCAGTCAGGGTTAACTAGCATGGCATCTCTACTATAGTCTTACCAGTTCTCTATGCTATTACACAAGACAAGTCCTGAATTTCTAATGTGAAAGATATAAAGAAAAAAAAAAGTACATGCATCTCTCTCTGAAGAGGAAAAATTTCAAAACAAGCAAAAGCCAATACCATTTCAGTCCTGCATGATACCTTAAAGAAGCAAGAAGACACAGTCAGTTTCCCTCCTTATCTTTTAGCTACCTTTTAGTGTGCCTTTAATCACAGTCATCAAATTGTTCATTTTGTGAACCTCAGTGTGAATAAATCCACTAGTGGACAGCTGACTCTCTACAAATTTGTGATGACATCATGATTCAGGCCCCATTCTCTTAACAGGTTAACTCTGAAACCTAAAGATGACAATCTAATGCATATTGTAAATTGGAAGTGTGTGGACCGAGTAAAATAAATTGAATATAAAAAGCAAACTCCACAAGGAAATTAATTGCATATTTTTGACAATTAAACCTATAGCTAGAAAAAAAAACAGAAACTGCAGCGGAGGCTACAGGAGGTAGGGATCTTTCTCCAGAATTTAGGTCCAGCTTGTTCTTGAAAACCTCCAGCTTGTTCTAGAGTACACAGGGCTTTGGCTTTACCAGATGGTTCTGGCAGACGCATAACGAATCCTTTTCTTTTTCAGGATTGTGAGGACGAGAATATCTTCTAATTTTGGGTACACAAAGCTTGTAGAATTGGTGGCTTTTCAAGGAGTTGCAGACTGCCAGAACAAGAACAATTATGTTAACTTCTGAACCAGAGCTGCGCCAATGACAGGAATTTCCAGTGATCTTCTTAATCAAACATTAGATGTTAGAGAGACACAGAAATTTAATTTGATGACAGAATGAGGAGTAATGGTCTCAAATTGCAGTGGGGGAGGTTTAGGTTGGATATTAGGAAAAACTTTTTCACTAGGAGGGTGGTGAAACACTGGAATGTGTTACCTAGGGAGGTGGTGGAATCTCCTTCCTTAGAAGTTTTTAAGGTCAGGCTTGACAAAGCCCAGGCTGGGATGATTTAGTTGGGGATTGGTCCTGCTTTGAGCAGGGGGTTGGACTAGATACCTCCTGAGGTCCCTTCCAACCCTGATATTCTATGATTCTATGAAATAAAAAAGCCTATGAAGCCATTGCTGCAATTCCATGTCCACTTTAAATCTTGATACTACGCAGCAATCTAATTTCTAAATCTCAGAGGGTGTGAAGAACTCCAGATTTCACAGTCATGATTAAGAACAAGTAGAGTCCAGGTATCATTCAGACTGTAGGGCATTTTCTACAGACTCAAGATTCAATAAGTAAGCTCTGTTTTCACAGCTGGTTGCTTTTCTGGATATTTGGAGGTCTAGGACCAGACAAAGAATGTTCTTTGTGAATAGTTACAACTCTAAAGTGTATTCCAGCTTACCATTTTCCAAACTCATCTGTTTGATAGACTTCTCCTGTTCCATAAGAGTTCCATGGGAAACAACCTGTCCTGATTCACAGTCAGAACCTGATTCTGAGCAAGAGAGTTCCTCCTCACTGCTTTCAGTGAAACAGTTGATGCAACAACAGGACCTAATGTGTTTTCTCCATTTTTTAAAATATATTTTAGACATCATGGAGTTTCCTCAGTTGCCTCTTGGGAGAGAGAAAGAAACACAACAATGTTGAAGGCCAGAACTGCAATTAGCGGGAAGTGGGTAAACTTTCCTTACTGGAGAGATCAGTGCATCCCAGATCTTTCTGTAACCTGTAGGGTAGGGATTCTGTGACTCAGAAGCTACATGTCACTCAGTCACAACAGCATTGCAGCTCTCCTCTCATAGAACTGAATAGTTAGGCACGCCTCTAACAAGGAGCTACCTAGAAGACAAACTAAGCACAATGGTCCTGGCTTAGTTATTGACAGTGATAAGCTATTTCTAATGACTGTTTAGATTACAATTATTATATTGCACTGATTAGATTTGGCTTGCTCCCTTTAAAAGGTTCTTAACCCATGCCTGCAAAGATACTGACTGACAAAAAAAGGTTCAAGTGGGAACCAGTAACTGCCCTTCTCTATATTAGTATCCAGTATGGAGTACAAGACCACTCAATCTCAGAGGTGTAAAAAGGGGAAGTCTTGCTCTGAATCATGCTCCTGGAAGAAACCATCTTTGGCCAACTGAGAGAGATTTATTGCACCTATAGAGCCACTACCCGTACCCTTCCCTGGGAATAGCCCTGCAACCAGTCCTGTCTGCATAAGAAGAGACCCTTCTATACCTTTTATTGGGAGAAACCTGAAAGTGGCACAGACCTATTCTGTGTGATGTTCATGGGAGAAGGAGTGAAAGCAGTGCTTGCCCTTCTCCTCACTGATGGCTGCCCCCTTAAGACTGTGGGACAGCCTTTATCTAGTTTTACACTACTGGCTTAGATCCCGCTCAGTCTTTCAGGAAAATCGTTGCCTATATACAGAGCAGGTCTTCTCAGACTGATGCACCATGCCAATGATGTCTTTAAGGGACTGACCTAGACCAGGGAACCATAAACTGGCTCCCAAAATTAAGGAAGTTTTCCTTTGATAAAGCAACTCTGGCCACTAGAAAAAGTTGACAAATCAAAAGGAAAATACAGTTTTACAAGGGAATAATGTGCTCTGTTTAACCATGGAGGCAAGACCAGGTCTTGTCCATATGCGTGTAACACAAGTGCGCGCACGTGCTCTCTGTTGTTCCTAGGTAGGGGAACAGAGAGGAAACATACCACGTGCCAATCCAGCGCTGGGGTGGAGCAGGGAAAGTGGGCTACACCCCCTGCCCCATCCTTCCCGACCCTAATCCGATTCCCTTTCAGGATCCAGCGCAACTGTCTCCCCCTGTCCCCGTAACCTTCCATGAGCCTAACGATGCTTGTTACTTACCCGGCTTCACACTGTGCTTTGAGGGTGCCTGGGAAGCCCAAAGCTGGGCTCACCCCAGTGACAAACAACAGCCCCCCAGTACCTCGGGGTCCTGGTCCCCCTGCGGTGCGGCCCTAGCTCAGCGGCAGGCCAGAGCGGCTCGCTGGTGCCCTACCCTGCAGTGGCTTCCGCCTCCAGGCCCGGGGCTCTCGCCGGGGGGGGGGGGCAGGCTCCGCGGCTCCTCCCCAGCCTGGGAAGCGGCGCGGCCCGGCCCGGCCCGGGGGGCCGCGGCGGGGCCGCCCGGCCGAGAGGATCCAGCCCGCAGGCCCTTCCCCGGGCACAGCCCCGCGCCGCCTGCGGGCGGCCCTGCCGGGACCCCCTCGGGGGGCGGATACTCACCACTGCGCGGCGCTGCCGGGCCCTTCCTCGGGGCTCTGCGGCGCCCCCAGCGGCGGCCCGGACATGGTGCGCGGAGCGGGCCCGGGAGGCGCCCGGCCGCCCGCGGCGCCGGGGGGCGCTGTCCAGGGCACTCCCCAGGCGCGGCGGCTCCTCCGGACTCCCCCTGCTGGGCGCGGGCGGCTCCCGTGGGCTCCCTACAGCGGGGCCCGGCGCTGCCCGCGGCCCACGTCACTGCCCCGCTCGGAGGGACGGACCCCGTTAAAACGCACTTCCGGCTGCCGGAGCCTCCCGCAAACCCGACTGGTCCCCTCGCAGCGGGGCCCGTCGCGCCCGAGCCCGTCGGGAGCAGCTTCCGCTCAATCTTCAGACACTTCCGGGTCACACGGGAGGAAAAACGAGGCAGGAGCGGCATTTGCCGCCCGCGGCCTTTCTGCGCAGGCGCGATTCAAGATCACTTCCGGTACGTAGGAACTACTTCCTGTTACGCACATGAGCCTTAGACAGTGTTCTGAACACTGTCCAACATGTGCAGATCAGAGTGTGAATCCCCAACCGCCCCCTGACTCCCCATTGTACCCACTAGCCCCCATTGACACCCCTCATCCCATCATCCTCAACTAACCCCCAGAGTAGCCTCACTAACCTCCCTGTGGATCCCCCATCACCCCAACTGACCCCCTTCATTCTCCAACCTCACACTGGCCCCTTCTTTCTCCAGTCAACCCAACACGCCCCCAGTTACTTCTCGTTGACCCTCTACGAGGGTTGCCAACCCTTCTGGTTTCGCCGGGAGTCTCCCGGAATCGGGCTCTATCTCCGGGAGGCTACTGAAGCCAAACTGGGAGATTTTAGACGGTTGAAAGTCTGGCACCACAGCGGGGCTAAGGTAGGCTCCCTGCCTGCCCTGGCCCTGCACCACTCCCAGAAGCGGCTGGCCCGTCCCTGCAGCCACTAGCGGGGAGGGGCAGGGGACTCTCCGTGTGCTGTCCCCGTCCCAAGCACTGACTTCTCAGCTCCCATTGGCCAGGAACCATGGCCAATGGGAGCTGTGGGGTCGGTACCTGCAGGCAGGGGCAGAGTAGGGCATCCCCTATCCCCCCACCCCTGGGGCCCCAGAGACATCCCAGCCACTTCCAGGAGTGGTGCAGGGCCAGGGCGGGCAGGGCACCCTCCTTAGCCCTCTTGCGCCACCGACCGGGAGCCACTAGAGATAAGCACTGCCCGGTCGGAATATGTGTTCCTGCTCCTGATCCTTCTTGCAGGACAAATGTGCATTCACTGCATACACAACTGGTGAGCACCTTGGGAGAATGAACTTGGACCTTCCTTACAAATCAAAGATGGGTAACTGTGATGGTGACTGTTCCACTGGCATCCCATGACACAGAGATGATGTCCCATTGCTTGGGAGGATGACCCGTTGCTGCAGAACTTCAGAAGGAGGAAACAGAAATTCCTGGAGCTCCATGAAGAGCTGGCCCCAACACTACAGTGGCAGAACACTCAGTTCTGTAGACCCATATTGGAGCAAAAGAGGGTAGCTATTGCCCTCTGGAAGCTGGCAATGCTGGACAGCTATTGGTCAGTCACAAACCACTTGATTGTAGGGAACTCCACTTTCGGGCTCATGCTGATGCAGGTTTGCAAAGCTATCGACACTCTCATGTACCCATAACATAGGTGGTTGCCGTCACCAAAGTTCCAGAAATTATAGCTGGGTTCCAGAGAATGGGGTTTCCAAACTACATGGGGGCTATCAATAGCACTCACATCCCCATACTTTGCCCACCGAAAGGAGTGAGTGAATATGTCAGTCAAAAAGATTACTATTCACTCATTCTTCGAGACTTAATGAATCTTGTTAAAGGCAGGTTCATGAATGCTGAGGTTTCGATACACAGGAAAGGTTCATGATGCCAGGGTGCTGAGGAGATTGAGACTATATTTACAAGGGGAGGAAGGGACTTTATTCCCCAAAACAACATGGTTTTGTATGGTGTTTCTGTGCCCACGGTTATTCTGGGAGACCCCACATACCTGCTCTGGCTAATGAAACCCTACTAGACATCAATGGCCCTGAAAAACGTGAAATCAACTTCAAACTACAGTTTCAGGATGGTAGTGGTGTATGCCTTTGGATGGCTCAAGGCTTGTTGGTGATGCATGCACATTCGGATGCCAATATGGATAATTCCATCCACATTATTGTGGCATGCTGTGCGCTTCATAATATTTGTGAAACTAAAGGTGGCTACTTAAGGACAGAGTGGTCACAGGACAGGGCTGGCTTGCAAAGCCGACAGCCTGATCTGGTATACTTTTGTACTGGCGCTGGATCACAGCAGACCAGGGAAATCCTGGATGTAATTTGTGCCTACATCTTGGAACAGCAAGGAGGCAGGGGGTGACCTCAGCCTGGTCCCAAACAAAGCACCATATCCCTTCCATCATCATCATCATCATCATCACTCCCATAACTGCATTGATGATTGTGTGTCAGTGCTTGAGTCTCCAAAAAGTCCATTCCTGTCCATACTTTCATGTTGTCAATCCATCTCCTCTTCCATCGACCTCTTCTTCTCTTCCCCTGTACTGTCCCTTACAGGATGATCTTTGATCAGCCAGATGATCTTGTTTCATGGCCACACCACTTCAGCTTGTGCTTCTTCACAGTCGTCAGGAGGTCATCATATGACCCACTGCATTGGGTGATGATGTTATGGACCTCTTCAATAGTGACGCGGTCAAAGTAGGAGATGCCCAGGATTTTATGGAAGTATCTCATCTCCACTACCTGTATTTTCTGTTCAAGTTCTGCCATAAGGGTCCATGTCTCATACGCATACAGAAAAATGGAGATGACCAGTGCATGCAGCAGTTTCAGTTTGGATTCCAGGGAAATGTTCTTGTTCCTCCAAACTGGCGTTAGCTTTGCCACTGTTGCTGTTGTCTGCGCAGTTCTTGCCCAAATTTCTGCCTTGGATCCTTCATCAGTGATGATTGCCCTCAAATACTTGAACTGTTTCCCGCTCTCCAGCTTTTGTCCACTGACAGTAATATGTGAGCTGATCCCATCATGTTTGTTTGTCATCAGCTTGGCTTTCTCTGCACTGGTTTTCCATACCGTATTTTGCGGAGGTTTCATCCAATCATTTCACAAGGTTGGCAAGTTCATCTCCGCTACCTGTCAGGCCATCAATGTCATTAGGAAACTGAAGATTTGAGATTGTTCGCCCCGCTCCCCAATGCTGACTTGCATATGTGATCTTTTAGGGCATCAGTCATTATGCTCTCCAAGTAGATGTTGAACACTGTAGGCAAAAGAAGGCAACCTTGCTGGATTCCAACAGTCGTACGAAACCACTGTCCTATTGTGCCATTGCTTGCCATACAGTTGTTTAATGGTAAGAATAAGCCTTCAACCAACATTGTACTTCTTCATGGTTGCCCAGAGAGCTTTGTGCCATACTCTGTCAAATGCCTTCTTGAAGTAAACAACGACATGGTAGATGTCCTGCTGGTGTTGCAAGTACTTCTCACATAGAACACGAAGATAGAAAATCTGTTCTGTTGTACTTCTTCCAGCATGAAAGCCAGCCTGTTCTTCAGTGATGATATTCTCTGCTTGTGGTTTCAATCTGTTCAATATGACTTTCAACATCACTTTGCTAGGATAGCTAATTAAGTTTATGGTCCGGTAATTTTGACACAATTGCAGGTTGCCTTTCTTTGGCAGAGTGATGATTAGTGACTATGCCCACATGGAGGGCCACTCATTGGTCTGCCAGATGTTGTTGCAGATCTTGGTGAGTACATCTATTACTTTATTCACCCTTTTCTTTTTCTTCCCCAGTTAATAAAGTTATCTGTTATTTCCATGCACATTGCACTTTCCACATGTCTCCAGTTTACTATGTTCTATTCACATATATCTGGACAGGAGGAGGGAGTTGGGGTAAGTTGGGAGGAACAAAAAGGACCTTCATTTTTCTACTCAGGGGAGTTATGTGACTTAAGGTACTGACTGGTGGGGCCTAAAGCTGCGGGGTGGGGGTGGGGGTATGACAAAACAATTTACTCTTTCATCACAGCCAGAATGAAGGGTCCACACATAAGTAAACAAAAATAACATTTACTGAAACTAGTGAGTGTAGGAATGAGGGAGGGATAGCTCAGTGGTTTGAGCACTGGCCTGCTAAACCCAGGGTTGTGAGTTCAATCCTTGAGGGGGCCATTTAGGGATCTGGGGTAAAAATTGGGGATTGGCCCTGCTTTGAGCAAGGGGTTGGACTAGATGACCTCCTGAGGTCCCTTCCAACCCTGATATTCTATGAACATATTTTTAAAAGCAACTGTGGAAGAAAGCAAAACGGATTAGACTCCCTAAGAACATTCAAACTATAATGACTATGCCCTTGTTTTTCTTGGCCTTGAACTCCCTTTCCCCCAGACAAGGGGGGAACGTCTACAGAAAACAGTCCAGGGGGGACAAACAGGGGCATCTTCTGCATGGGGTTTGGGGGCGGGACACATGATAGCCTTCAGGCACAGTCTGATTCTTCCCCTCCTACATGGTCACAGAGCTTCCCTGAGGAGGGGCTTTGGGGCCAGTGCAGGGTGCTGTGCCTGGAGTCCTGCAGCCCACGTCTTGTCACTGGGGGTGGGGTTTGAATCCTCCATCTCAGCAGCACCCTGGGCTGCAGATGCTGGAGGAGTAGATGGCGGATGAGGAGAAGGTGCCAGTTCCCAGACATTGGCAGTGGCTATTGTGGCAGGCAGGACTGAATCCTTTTGGTCCTTTTGGGCAAGCTCCTGTTCCCTTTACCGAGTGTCCTGCTCCAGTAACCAGATCATTACTGACTCCTGCCTCTGGCAAAAATGTTCCTCCCACTCAGCAGCCCATTCCTCCCTTCCTCTCATAAAGTCAAATTGCTTCTGGCTCCTTCCGTTAATGCCAATGAGCAGGTCCTCAAGTGTCGTTCCTCTTCTAATGTCCTGGGCTGCTACTCCTGGCTCCCAGGCAGAATGGGTTCACCCTTCTCAGCCAAAAGATCATAGAATCATAGAATCATAGAATATCAGGGTTGGAAGGGACCCCAGAAGGTCATCTAGTCCAACCCCCTGCTCAAAGCAGGACCAAGTCCCAGTTAAATCATCCTAGCCAGGGCTTTGTCAAGCCTGACCTTAAAAACCTCTAAGGAAGGAGATTCTACCACCTCCCTAGGTAACGCATTCCAGTGTTTCACCACCCTCTTAGTGAAAAAGTTTTTCCTAATATCCAATCTAAACCTCCCCCATTGCAACTTGAGACCATTACTCCTCGTTCTGTCATCTGCTACCATTGAGAACAGTCTAGAGCCATCCTCTTTGAAACCCCCTTTCAGGTAGTTGAAAGCAGCTATCAAATCCCCCCTCATTCTTCTCTTCTGCAGACTAAACAATCCCAGCTCCCTCAGCCTCTCCTCATAAGTCATGTGCTCTAGACCCCTAATCATTTTTGTTGCCCTTCGCTGTACTCTTTCCAATTTATCCACATCCTTCTTGTAGTGTGGGGCCCAAAACTGGACACAGTACTCCAGATGAGGCCTCACCAGTGTCGAATAGAGGGGAACGATCACGTCCCTCGATCTGCTCGCTATGCCCCTACTTATACATCCCAAAATGCCATTGGCCTTCTTGGCAACAAGGGCACACTGCTGACTCATATCCAGCTTCTCGTCCACTGTCACCCCTAGGTCCTTTTCCGCAGAACTGCTGCCGAGCCATTCGGTCCCTAGTCTGTAGCGGTGCATTGGATTCTTCCATCCTAAGTGCAGGACCCTGCACTTATCCTTATTGAACCTCATTAGATTTCTTTTGGCCCAATCTTCCAATTTGTCTAGGTCCTTCTGTATCCTATCCCTCCCCTCCAGCGTATCTACCACTCCTCCCAGTTTAGTATCATCCGCAAATTTGCTGAGAGTGCAATCCACACCATCCTCCAGATCATTTATGAAGATATTGAACAAAACGGGCCCCAGGACCGACCCCTGGGGCACTCCACTTGACACCGGCTGCCAACTAGACATGGAGCCATTGATCACTACCCGTTGAGCCCGACAATCTAGCCAGCTTTCTACCCACCTTATAGTGCATTCATCCAGCCCATACTTCCTTAACTTGCTGACAAGAATGCTGTGGGAGACCGTGTCAAAAGCTTTGCTAAAGTCAAGAAACAATACATCCACTGCTTTCCCTTCATCCACAGAACCAGTAATCTCATCATAAAAGGCGATTAGATTAGTCAGGCATGACCTTCCCTTGGTGAATCCATGCTGACTGTTCCTGATCACTTTCCTCTCCTCTAAGTGCTTCAGGATTGATTCTTTGAGGACCTGCTCCATGATTTTTCCAGGGACTGAGGTGAGGCTGACTGGCCTGTAGTTCCCAGGATCCTCCTTCTTCCCTTTTTTAAAGATGGGCACTACATTAGCCTTTTTCCAGTCATCCGGGACTTCCCCCGTTCGCCACGAGTTTTCAAAGATAATGGCCAAGGGCTCTGCAATCACAGCCGCCAATTCCCTCAGCACTCTCGGATGCAATTCGTCCGGCCCCATGGACTTGTGCACGTCCAGCTTTTCTAAATAGTCCCTAACCACCTCTATCTCTACAGAGGGCTGGCCATCTCTTCCCCATTTTGTGATGCCCAGCACAGCAGTCTGGGAGCTGACCTTGTTAGTGAAAACAGAGGCAAAAAAAGCATTGAGTACATTAGCTTTTTCCACATCCTCTGTCACTAGCTTGCCTCCCTCATTCAGTAAGGGGCCCACACTTTCCTTGGCTTTCTTCTTGTTGCCAACATACCTGAAGAAACCCTTCTTGTTACTCTTGACATCTCTTGCTAGCTGCAGCTCCAGGTGCGATTTGGCCCTCCTGATATCTTTCCTACATGCCCGAGCAATATTTTTATACTCTTCCCTGGTCATATGTCCAACCTTCCACTTCTTGTAAGCTTCTTTTTTATGTTTAAGATCCGCTAAGATTTCACCATTAAGCCAAGCTGGTCGCCTGCCATATTTACTATTCTTTCGACTCATCGGGATGGTTTGTCCCTGTAACCTCAACAGGGATTCCTTGAAATACAGCCAGCTCTCCTGGACTCCCTTCCCTTTCATGTTAGTCCCCCAGGGGATCCTGGCCATCTGTTCCCTGAGGGAGTCAAAGTCTGCTTTCCTGAAGTCCAGGGTCCGTATCCTGCTGCTTACCTTTCTTCCCTGCGTCAGGATCCTGAACTCAACCAACTCATGGTCACTGCCTCCCAGATTCCCATCCACTTTTGCTTCCCCCACTAATTCTACCTGGTTTGTGAGCAGCAGGTCAAGAAAAGCGCTCCCCCTAGTTGGCTCCCCTAGCACTTGCACCAGGAAATTGTCCCCTACGCTTTCCAAAAACTTCCTGGATTGTCTATGCACCGCTGTATTGATCCTGCCAAGTCAATCACAAGAGCAGCATTATATTTTTTCTTTCCCTTCAAAGCGGGTAAAAAATCCTCCGACATAACATAACTTTGCTGTTGAAGGCCACAATACAGATGCTTTTTGGCATTTCAGGAATGCAATTGTTTCATTACCCTTATTTCTCAGATAACTTTTGCAGTCCCTCAGAAAGGAGTACCTGCTTAAAATTTTAGGTAGCATGAAATAATAGTTATAAAAAAATGTAATGTCTTTAAGTGTGTGATTGGGTTGGTGGGCTGGGGGGGTGTTTATTTTAGGGGCAATGTTAATGGTTCCTACTGTCTTTTTTTAAGTCTGGCCATCAACTAGACAGAGAACACAGCAGTTCTGAAAGTACCAGACTGGAAAAGGGAGGTGGCTTCCCAGTCCTGTGGTGGGGATCCAACAATCTATGCCAGAGAGATGTTGGTGTTGCTGCTCACCCCTAGAATGGAGAGGTTTTGGTGAGCTATGAGAACTTGGACCCAGAACGTTTGTACTACCATTGGAACTTAAGAACCAGCTAGAGTTTCTGCTGCGCCCAAAATTTGTGGACATATACCTACAGGACTGGGAGGCAATCCAAACAGAAATAAATTAAATACTAAGATAGAAGATTGTGCCTGCCTGGAGAGGGAGAAGTAAACCACTGCAAATGCTTACCCTTCCCAAGCCAGCCCACACAGTGTCAGGAAATCCAGCCCCTTCATCTAGTGAAGTGTGGAGAAAGGAACAGGGAAAGGAACAGCAACTGTACTTTTCCCCCATGAACTTTCCAATCAAGACTGCAAGCCACACACTTTCCCACTGTAAAGGGACACTGCATTGCATTTGTGCAACCACTGGAGCAGATCCACCCCCCACACATTTCTTCTGCCTTGTGCGGCATGGCTCCAAGCAGGGAGACCTCAAACACTGGGAAGCAGGAATGCTTGAAAACATTTGTACTGTGACAGCGGGCCATTGTCCCATTCTTTGGAGAAGCACAGATTCCACTTCTCCTTCTCATATGTAAACAGATAGATTCCCAGTTGTTTCCCTGGTTGCAAATGCCTGGTAGGCTATCTGTTGAAGGCTGACAGTCAGGAGAAGGTGTGAGAGCTGGCTTTGAGAGAAGCAGAGAGACAGGACTTTTTAGGCACAGAGCTCATTGGAAGGGCAGACTTGGGATTTCTAGGCAAGGAAACTGCCTGCTGCTGTTTGTTTCTATTGCATTCAAACAGGCCTATGTATGCATTTTTGGTAAATAAACAAGATTGCACCAAGAACAGACTTGACTTATATCACTAGTTATTTTCCTACCAGAAACAATCCCACAAGACCCCAGTCTTTGGCTACCCACTCAGGCCAAAGGGGCTGTGATGCTGACAGACCAGGTGCCAGCTCATGCTGAAGCCCTATGTCAATTCACTTGTATATTCATGTAGATCAAGGTAACTGTTAAATGTATAAGTGTGTATTCGGTGTTTAAACTTCATTAAAATTAATGGGTTATTAATAGGGCAGTTGATTAATCGCAGATAACTTACATGATTAACTAAAAAAATTTAATCGCGATTAAAAAAATTTAATCGCAGTTTTAATTGCACTGTTAAACAATAGAATACCAATTGAAATTTATTAAACATTTTTGGATGTTTTTCTACATTTTCAATTATATTGATTTCAATTACAACACAATACAAAGTGTACAGTGCTCACTTTATACTATTTTTTATTACAAATATTTGCACTGTAAAAATGATAAACACAAGAAATAGTATTTTTCAATTTACCTCATAAAAGTACGGTAGTGCAATCTCTTTATCGTGAAAGTGAAAATTACAAATGTAGATTTTGTTGTTGTTACATAACTGCACTCAAAAACAAAACAACGTAAAGCTTTAGAGCCTACAAGTCCACTCAGTCCTACTTCTTGTTCAGCCAATCACTAAGACAAACAAGTTTTTTTACATTTACGGGAGATAATACTGCCCGCTTCTTATTTACAGTGTCACCTGAAAGTGAGAACAGGTGTTCACATGGCACTTTTGTAGACGGCATTGCAAGGTATTTACGTGCCAGTTATACTAAACATTCATATGCCCCTTTGTGCTTCGGCCACCATTCTAGAGGACATGCTTCCATGCTGATGACACTCATTAAAAAAAGAATGTGTTAATTAAATTTGTGACTGAACTCCTTGGGGAAGAATTTTATGTTTCTGGCTCTGTTTTACCCACATTCTGCCATATATTTCATGTTATAGCAGTCTCAGATGGTGACCCAGCACAAGTTGTTCATTTAAGAACACATTCACTGCAGATTTGACAAAATGCAAAGAAGGTACCAATGTGAGATTTCTAAAGATAGCTACAGCACTTGACCCAAGGTGTAAGAACCAGAAGTGTCTTCCAGAATCTCAGAGGCACGAGGTGTGGAGCATGCTTTCAGAAGTCTTAAAAGAGCAACACTCCGATGGGGAACCTAATGAACCTGAACCACCAAACAAGAAAATCAACCTTTTGCTGGTGGCATCTGACTCAGATAATAAAAATGAACATGCATTTGTCCACACTGCTTTGGATTGTTATTTAGCAGAACCCCAGTGTCATCAGCATGGACCCATATCCTCTGGAATGGTGACTGAAGCATGAAAGGACATATGAATTTTTAGCGCACCTGGCACATAAATATCTTGCGATGCCGGCTACAATAGTGCCACACAAATGTCTGTTCTCACTTTCTGGTGACATCGTAAACAAGAAGCGGGCAGCATTATCTCCTGCAAATGTAAACAAACTTGTTTTCAAGCAATTGGCTGAACAAGTAGGACTGAGTGGACTCGTAGGCTCTTAAGCTTAATATTATTTTATTTTTGAATGCAGGTTTTTTTGGACATAATTCTACATTTGTAAGTTCAACTTTCATGATAAAGAGATTGCTCTACAGTATTTGTATTAGGTGAATTGAAAAATACTATTTCTTTTGTTTTTACAGTGCAAATATTTGTAAAAAAATAATATAAAGTGAGCACCGTACACTTTGTATTGTGTTGTAATTTAAATCAATATATTTGAAAATGTAGAAGACATCCAAAAATATTTAAATAAATGGTAATCTATTGTTTAAAGGTGCGATTAATTGGAGGGTGATTAATTGTGCAATTAATAAGGATTTTTTTAACCGTGAGATTAATTGCAAATAATTTTTTTAATTGCTTTACAGCCCTAGAACTTATTACGTGCACTGTTTTAACTTATATGTATCCTGTTATAATGTAATAGCAAACATATACATTGCATATACCCCTGCAACTAAATAACCCATCAAATGAAAAAGAAGCTTTGTGGAATGGAAATGAAAAACTTCAACGGAAAAGTGCTAATTTCAAAGCAAGTGGCTACTGTGTGTGATGACCAGTGGTCAAAGACCCTAAGTGCATTTCTCACTCATCACCATCAAAGGAAAAGTCCATGTGGGTAGTGACCCTGTCAGCTTATTTTCTGTGACAATAAGCGATAAGAATAGATTCAAGGAAAGATCTTTCATCTCTGGACTCTTACAGGGAAGTTTACCAGATGCAAAGTGGAGATCCCCAGCAACAATCTGGGTACCCTGAAAAGGCTTTTGGGAAACTGGCAATTTATTACATCATTGCCACCATTTGGAATTACAAATGGTGACTTACCTGTGCATATATTTTACCTGCTTTAACTTCTCAGTAATTCTCATTTCCTTTTCTTAGCTAATAAACCTTTAGTTAGTTTACTATAGAATCGGCTGCCAGCATTGTCTTTGGTGTAAAAGTTGAGTACCAATTGATCTGGAGTAAGTGACTGGTCCCTTGGGACTGGTGTAGTGTGATTTTTGGTTTAAGTGACCTTTTATCACAAAGTCCAGTTTGTCTGGGTGGCAAGATAGACTGGAGAGTCTAAGGGAACTGTCTGTGACTCTATAGTAAGACTGGTATGAGATCCAGGAGTTTACATTTGTCACTGGCTAGGTGAAATCTAATTATAGAACACCACCAGTTTGGGTATCTGCCGGTTTTCTGACAGTGTGCCCTGAGGTAGGCACTCACAGTGGTGAGCCATTCCAGCCAGTGTGACTGGGGCAACTTTCCCAAGCCTGACTCCCTTTGCTCTTTAATGGATATATTCTAATCCAGCATGCATAGAAATTCAAGGAAAGGCCAAAGTGAGGAGAGGAAGATGGACATCTCTGCCCCTCAGTGCAATCTAAATGGGCGGGGGGAGGGGGTGGTTAGCCTCATTAATAACCAAAGCTGCTTGATGTGATTTATACATGACTGTCTGTCAATACAGAAGGGTTTCTTGAAAATCTATTTTTTAAAATGAGCCAAAACAAATATTGCCACTCTACCCGGTCAAAGGCCTTCTTTGCATCCAGAGATAACTCTAAATAAGGTTTGTATTCTAATTGGGTTGAAAGTATTAGATTTACTACACACTGAACATTATCTACTCCATGATGTCCAACTATAAGCTCCACTCAAACTCTGTGGATAAGTCTTTTCCATGTCAATATAGATAGCAGACAATCTACTGGAATGCTGAAATTGTGTCTAACTAAATTCTTTAGTAGTGCTACAGCTGATTATGCAACTTCTAACAGTGACACTTTGTATCTTACATGCCAGAACCCTATTTTCAATGACTTAGAACTATTTTTTCCCCAAAATTCTGCATTTTGAACTCTAGCGGCAAACAATATGAAGTTTGAAGTTTTAAAGTGTAGCCAAATGTGAGTTAACTCCATGCAAACAAACCCACGAAAGACCAAACTCAGGCCTTATCTAACAGATTACAATGTCAATGGAAAGATTTAGGGCCTGCTTCAATGGTGATGAAACAATGGTTATCTGCTTGGTTTACTAACAGCTCAATGGATTTTCATGTAACTTAAAAAAAATCTTTGTGCTGACACCAAGTATAGAAATTTCCAAGCTCAAAGAAAAATTTCTGAGTGAGTGAGAAGAGATGTTTGTAACTGGGCAAAAAGAATCTGTAGGATTCACAACCACAAAATCTATTACACAGTGAAAAAACTGAAAAAGAGTGGTGGTTCTGAAATCCAAATTAGAATTTGCAGTCCTTTGTCTCATTCTAGCGGCTGGTCCACATAAGACATTTATAAGTCTGCTAATGTGTCCAGCTAATGGATTACATATAACATTTTCAAAATGGCTAAGTGACTAGGCTCCTAAGTCCTATTTTCAAAAGTCCCTGGGGCTTAGACTCCTAACTCACTCAGTGATTTTTGAAAATTTTACGCTTTGTCCTTTAGCTCAAGCGATGAAGATTCTACCATTGAAGGTCTTGGGTTTGAACCTTATTATCAATCCAAGCAGGGTTAGTTACAAAAATGTTGCCCTACGCAGGGCTTCAACTCCAGTAGACCCCATATGCTCAGGATGAGCTTCACCAGATGGAGGAAGCATGTAACTCACCCTAGGAAAGAAACTGCCTTTGTCTCCCTCAAGGGGCTGGTCCACAAATACAGGTTTATGAATCTGCTACTGTTTAACAGCTAGTGAATTTATTCCGTTAGCTCAAGCAGTGATGCTTGTGCTTTTAGCAGTTGAAGGGCCCAGGTTCAAACCTGTGGTCAGCCTAAGTGGAGTCAGTACAATCTCTTATTAACATTCCTGGGTCACCCTTTATTACATGATGTCATTTAAAATTTAAGGGTGAGATCTTCACTCTTGTTCTGGCCCATTTACACCACGTAAAAGGAGCAGAGCAGAGTAAAAGGGCCCTAAAAGCTTGGATGCAGTTGGGGAAGGAACTGCAGAAGACAATAAGTAAGACGGCAAGTGTCCATATAGGCAACTTTGGCCCCAATGTAAACACAGACCTCCGCAAAGATAAGCTGCAAAGAAAAAAAATAGCAGGGGCTATAATAAATGTTATTCAAGGTTGGCACAAGGTTGGCTTTCTTTGTGTATAAAACAAACATAACATCAGACAATATGGTGAATTATTTTGTATTTAAGGCACTCATCACTTTGGTTGCTGAGTGCGCTTTGCATGGCTTAAATCATAGAATCATAGAATCATAGAATATCAGGGTTGGAAGGGACCCCAGAAGGTCATCTAGTCCAACCCCCTGCTCAAAGCAGGACCAAGTCCCAGTTAAATCATCCCAGCTAGGGCTTTGTCAAGCCTGACCTTAAAAACCTCTAAGGAAGGAGATTCTACCACCTCCCTAGGTAACGCATTCCAGTGTTTCACCACCCTCTTAGTGAAAAAGTTTTTCCTAATATCCAATCTAAACCTCCCCCATTGCAACTTGAGACCATTACTCCTCGTTCAGTAAAATCCAGTCACTACCATTGCCAAATATGAACAGTCAAACATCACACTCAAAAGAACAGAGGAAAACTGATCAGTTGGCTATGTGCTCAGGATATCATAACTCACAATAAGTGTGAAGCCTGCACAGCGGGATGTGTGGCCAAGTTTACATTTAATTATTGTTGGCCTTTTCCTGAGCAGTAGCAGATTTCAGGGTCTTTTAGGTCAGGTTTCCCCTGGAGAAGAAATTGGTGATATGGATTTTTTTTATTTACAACCTGTTCCCAAGTCCTGTTCCCTTAACTCTACAAGGGTAACTGCCTCCTGCAGAAACTTCAGCTAAAACACCACTGCTTTGTGACCAGGAAGCAGATGTCTCGGGTCTCCATTTCTTTTGGAATCTTTGTGCTCAACACATTGTTCCTTGCTCCTGCTTCTGGGCTTTACCTGGGAACCTCCATGTCTAAACCTGCTCACCTAGCACTACATAGCCTCAAAAGATGAGTGTGGGCATCAACCCTCCTTCTGTGCAACTGCTTTACAACACAAAGGAACTTCAGAAAGTGTTAAACTGCCCACAAGAGAGTGTTTTAACCCACACAATCCCCTTACTAGCTGCTTGGGTACAATGACTAGATGGTTAATTTTAACTCTTTCTATGGAGAGTTTTATCCTGGGTGGCTACACAGACACCCCCTGACTTACGCAATCGTACCGTTCTGGAAAGCCTTGCGTAAGTCGGAAACATATACCCATATGTTACACAAAAATTTCCACAACTCAAAATCCTATTTCTGGTTTATGGAACTTTTTCCGTAAGTGCGAATTTGCGTAAGTCGGGTCTTGCGTAACTCAGGGAGCATCTGTACATCAATTATTTAATGTGTATGAGATCAGCACCTGTTGACATAACAATACATTTTCTGGTGATAATGAATTTCAGAGGTATTGAACTGCTACTAAAGGTCCTACCTCTGGCTATCCCAAGTGTCACCTTTAAGACAGTTAGTTACAGTGCTCTTGATAAACATAGGTCAGAGATGGAAAGGTGCTCTTTTCGGTAGTGAGATTTTAGGTCTAGGCCATATGGAGCTTGTGAGTAATGACTGACATCTTGTGTAGCGGGGTGACTACCCCGCTCCTGCTCTGATGGGGTTAAAGCACCCCAGGAGGGGGCTGTGAATGGGAAAAGCAGGCTGATTGGGAAAGCAGCCACAGCTGTGGCCAGCTTAATCAGAGTCCAGCTGGCCCTTATAAGAGAGCTGTGGGCCAAAAGCAAAGACAGACACTCTCTATAGCTTCCTAGAGAGAGAAGGACCTGGCTGCCTGGGAAGCTAAGAAGGGTACGTAGGGTGGAGCAGTGCTGGGGAAGGGCAGAGGGAGCTGGGGAGCTCCAGCCTAGCAAAGCCCCAGGCTGCAGGCCTAGTGAAAGGCCTATGAAACGGTCCTGGGGCTGCAGAGGGGCAGCCCAGAGATAGGCAGAGGCAGCTGGTCAACCCCCCTTGCCGATGATGAGTGGTTCATAGACTGCAGTCTGCCCCAGGGAGCGGGGGTTAGATGGTGACTGGCAGTGGCCACTGAGGCAAGGTGGGGGTAGAGGGTTGGGGGATCCCCTGGGTGGGGAGACTTGGATTGTGGGTTACTGCTGGGGCAGAACCCGGATGAGGAGGGCACCAGGGTCCAGGAGGGACATGGGGGCCAGCAGCAGGCGAGACACCGGCTGCAGAGGCCGCTCCTGGCTGGAAGGGCTGATTCCCAGGACAACTAGCAGGAGGCGCCGCACCGCTGAGTCGTCACCCCACAACACCTTGACTATGATGAGGCAAGATCCATATCCAAGCCCCCATTTCCTCCTGCAGTTGGCAAAGGAGTTCTGGACACTAATGCAGTTTGTACGGCTAGGAGCAGTAAGGAATCTAATTAAACCCCAAGACTGTGGGTGTTGACCACATCTGAGCAGATGGAGCAGTAACAAATTGCACCAATGCTTCTGCTCAAAAATACTTTCCCTTGCTAATGAGCAGCACCTCCATCTTCTCCCACATAAGCTTTAGAGAACTGGCTTTCATCCAGGTCCCCTGGCAACTACTGTGTCTGACGAAGAACCATAGAGCCGAATATCATCCACATGCCATCTCTTCTCCCAGCAGCTTCATGTAGACTTTGTACAGCACAGGTGACAGGACTGATCCCCTTCAGGCCTGTGTAGCTATGGGATTTTATTCATTCCTGCCAGGTCCTGCAGATGTGCCAGAAATGAGCATTGTCAAAAGCCACTGGATGATCCAGCATTATCATCAGAAATGTCTGACCTCTCTCCATGGCCCATTGATTGTCATGATTCGTGCCATTTCTGTACTAGGTTCATGGGCTCTTTAGGGTGAAGAACTTGGAGATGCCAGATTGCTGATGGAGTTGCCCTTCCCACCAGTCCCTCAAGGAGCTGTCCCAGAGACACAGGAAGACACCATGCATAATGGTGGATTGTTCTCTGGACTCCACTTTGCATAAGTCAGAAACTTCAACAACAACAAAAATCTATTTAAAACAAAACTACCAACCTCCTCCCCAAATAAAACCTCCAACTAGACAATGGGCTACTCTACTTCTCTTTGAAATTTCACAAACTTAATATTTCAATTTAAAGTGCCTTTTTGCTTGCATCCAGTTTAAAAAAAAAATCCCGTATTTCCCATATTTTTTTATCCCATATTTTTGCAGGAACTTACTGTGATGGCACATAGTGCTGCTATAGGAAACTGGGTGGCAGCCCCCGTTTCACAAGGTATTTAGCACGTCTAACTTTAAGTACACGGGTAGTTGTATTGAAACCAATGGGACTGCATGCGTGCTTAACATTTCCACTTGCACATTAGTACACATTGCTGAATCAAGCACTGTGAGCCCACAGGTAGGGTTGGCACACACAACCAAGTGCAATTTTAGGGCTGGTCTACACAGAGCAGTAATGTAAACACTGGGGTAGGAGTGGGATTTTTAAAGTGCACTGCATTACGCATTAGTTGGTCTGTGTAGAACGTGCTGGTGCACACTAAATGTTCCCAACTGCGCTTAAATGTAGTATAAGCCATTCATCCAGTACAATCACTAACTATTTACATGATTCCCCCAACAAAAGTCTGGATCTTCTCTTTGCCATTCTGCAGATCTTGGTAAGTCCTTACAGAATCTATGTCTGTTCTCTATTCCGGGCACGTTTTCCTTTCTGTGGATTTTCTTCAGAGAGTTCATGCTTTAGCCCGATTTCCATTGGATCATCCATGTCATCTAGGGTGGGGGAGAAAAAGGAAAAGCATAAAACCACTGCACAAAAGCAGCTTTGTGGGTAGAGCACTGGATTGGGACTCAAGAGACCTGGGTTTTATTTCCAGCTCTGCCACTGTCTTGCAGGGTGACCTTGGGCAAGTCACTTCCCCACACCGCCACAAATTTCAAGTGGCTAAAGCAGGACACAGCACCACTCAGGTTTGGCCCATCTGCCCCTCTGTAGATGGAGACAGAGGGACAGCTGGACCAAACCTGAGTGGCTCTGCAACCCTATGTGCCAGGTCACAATGCCACTTAATTTGAGGTCCTAAGGCAAACTGTCATTCCCCCCGGCCTTGAATGGGGGAAATGTTCACTTCAGCTGAGACAGAGAATTTTGGGGGTCAAAGCAGGAAAGACCTGGGACTGTTGGAAGGTCTGCTTCCCCTGCTCTGTGCCTCAGTTTCCCCATCTGTAAAATGGGGATAATGATACTGATTTCCTTTGCAAAGTGCTTTGAAACTTACTTAAAGTGCTATATAAGAGCTAGGTATTATTATTATTTCTATGGCTCTATCAGAGGTGACATTCAGTGATGATTGCTGGTAGGTGAAATTACGGAGCTCAGATACAAACGTCTTAAATTTACAGGCAATATGAATGATCTGGGAGCCAGGAACTCTGTAGTTTCACAGCTGGCTCTGACACTGACAAGCCACTTCTATCTGTGTAATAGGGAAAATAATAATACTTGCCTATATCACATGGTTGGTGGGGGGATTAACTGGTGAATGTATAGTTCTGACTGTGAGGAGCTAACAGCTAATATGCATTCATCTTGGCATGGTAATGTGCAGGAATGGGAATGATTTGTTCTGTCTGAACATACAAATTAATAAATAGATGCTTAGAACTATCAATCACTGTATATTTGATTATGGAATATCTACACTGATCACTGGAGGACATTTAGATCTAATGATACTGTTGTAGCTGTATTTCTGGGTGGGATTCCCCTTGTGCAGAGGGGCCAGCACAAAACCTGGTCCCATCACTTAAATTGTATTTCAAGGGCTTACGTGGGCCTTGAGTGGTGCCTTGGATGGCACAGTGGATAATAAAACTTTCTGTGAGTTCAGGCTAATCCAGACTAGTTGGGTTTTCATCCATATTCTCCAGAGAAGCTGCGGAATCAAGGAAGCTGTAATTTCAGCGGTCATTCATAGCCCTTTCTCTCTCTACTTCGTCAGCAATGGAATCAGAGACACCTCCTTTCATTGTATTCACTTTGAAACCCATTCTTCCATCCTTAGTTGGAATGAATACTATTCACTGCCACTGAGTTTAACGGGACACGTCTTCTGAGTAAGTACTACTTAACATAACCAAGGAATGTGGAATTTGGCCCAGGTGAAATAATATGAAAGAAGCCACCTATTTCACACCACTGTATTTAGCCAATGACTTCTAGAGGGTTTTTTTGTTTGTGTGTATGGGAGGAGGGATAGGTGAGAGAGAGGGCTTTTTAAAAGATCTTGTTTCACAGCCTATAAACCAGTTCTCTGTGAAATTTCTCAAATATATTCAGGTACCGACAGAACCTTTCAGATTTCCATTACCATAGGATACATACAATTACCAAAGAAAAAAGAATGTGGAGAAACTTCTGCGTGGAATCATCTTCAGAAAAGATGACCCAGGAGAGATACCTTTGATCAAAAACTTTTATTTCCCTATTCCAATTGTTCATTCACTAGCTATTTATACTTTATCAGCTGTCTTACAGCTTTACACATCTCCATACGATGTGCAGTCTCAGGTTTATTGTATAAGATCTCCAACAACATTTGATTCCCTTTGATATACACTTGTTTCTAGAGTCACGATTTTTTATCAGACGTTAAAAGAAATTGAGCAAATGTTATGCTTTAAGGCCCTGATCCTGCACCTGGATCTGCGCAAGCAGACCCCCCATGCCCATATACAGCTCAACTGAAAGGAGTACCCAGAGAAGTTTCCCAGATAATTTTTGTGGTTCAGATTTCTTTATCCAATATATCACATTTGGAGCACAAGCACCACATTTACTTACATCAAGTGCATTTCTCAAAATATTTTAGGTGAGATCCTCAGCAGATATCAATCAAGGGAGCTCCATTTCAAAAGAGCTATGCAGGTTTACATCAGCTGAACATCTTTCACTGAGTCTCATTAGTTAAGCATGGTATATTCTGATCTATGAACATAAATTCCATAGTTATAGCATTAAGAAAAAAATTATTAGGAAGAAAAAATTGAGGCTTGAGTTGCAGGAAGGAATTAGAATAATTTGATTGAAAATGTTCACCTATTTCTTGAATCTGAATGGTGTGGGGCACAAGGGGTTTGAGAAGATCTCTCAGACATGCCTATACAATGTCTGCTCTGACTCCTTGATTCGTTATATATGGAATTAATCTATTTTAGCAAAGAAGAGAAAAGATTAATATATTTAGTGTTGTAAGACAGCAACTCCATTCGACTCTGTCAAAGGCTTTTCTGTAACCAACTTTTTCATAACTTTCTCAAAAGAGTTTTCTCTAGGCTAAAATCTTCACGTGTGGTTAGCTCAAAGGTAATTTACCACACTGGATCAGATCAATGCTATATACAGTCCTGTATCCCACCTGCTGTCATACTGGATCAATTCAATGGAACATCTAATCTAGTACAATGTCTGACAGGTTTCTGGGGGATGCCCAATATTTGTGGGGCACAGAGCTCAGCTCTGAGGCGGCACACTAGAAGGCAAATGGCAGATCTTCAGTCCTCCTCACTTGTTGAGGTTGCATAAACGGTTGCCAAGCCCTCTCTAGCCATTAGCTTGGAATAACCTACTCAGAGGCACTGATATACACAAAAAGCTGATCAGCCGAGTAAGAGGAGGCCATTTTTGCAGTGAATTTTCAGACCACAGCCACAATTTAAGATACCTAAGATAAAATTGTCTTTCTGATGGCTCAGCTGGAATATCTCTGAGCTAAGAGAAATTCTTTTACCTCTTGGCTTCAAATTGACAAATTCAGACTTCCTAATTTACCATTCAGCAAGATGGGACAAATTCCTACTTTGGTAAAATCTCACTTTGTATTAAGGGAAGAGTGGGCCTATGGCACAAATTATATGCCAAACATAAATTTAAACAAGGAAGTTTATAGATTTCCACAGAAATAGGAAATTAATTCCCTAGAAAGCCTGGCATCGGAGGGAAAAGTTTAATCTACCTAGAATAAATATGATATTTTTAATGATCTGAAACAAAAACGCTGAACAGAGTTTTATAACTCTACAGTGAATGAAAAAGCTTCATGTTAAGCATCTTTCAATAAAGGCTCCTTAGTTTCACTGCAGCCCCTTGAAACACGTCTTTAAAAACAGATGTACTTAGCAATTCTATTAGGTTTAACACTAACAACTAACAATAAGACCTTGACATCAATATGACACACTCAAGAATAGGCACGGGTTCTAGAAAGAGCCCAGTAAGTTATGATTTCAAACAAACTCAGGCTGATATTTGACAGAAGCATTTCATTCTGACATCACCTAGCATTTTTCACAAGATTACAATAAATTTATTCAAGAAATGTAAAATGTGAGCCCTGTATCTTTTTTTCATTCTATATCCATCTATATCATCCAAAATCCATGACCTTTGGGAAGGAATCTGCTCAGTCATACTCCAAACGTTTCAGTCCACATTTTTTTATGAACTCAAGGTCTCTTTAGAGTGTAATAAACCAAGGAGTCTAACTGAATCCCATATTAAAAGTACATCATGATCCTTTGTTCTTCCCAAAACAAAATGGATACTTAATATATCATCTCTGGAAATCTGGATGGTTCTGATTAACCCTTGTGAACACTCAGTTTATGTGAGCTAACCATTTCATTTTTACATTCCTCAGCAAATGTAACCCTTTCAATGTCTGTGCACATACAGCACTTTCTTCTGTTTCCATTCACTCCCATAAAGTTGTAATCCTTTCAATGACAGCATAAATGAACCCATTCCCTCCTATTCCCCCATTTCTTTGGTCACAATTTTTTTGTGCATTTGTGTGACTATGTATATGTGCAATGGATAAAGAAGAAATGAGAACTCCGCATTCCTCATTGTTAAAAGACATTTTATACAGAAATAATCATTTGGTCCACTGGTGATCAGATTTGTAGATCAGTATTTACAGTATGTAACTGGTGGTATGAAATCTATATTGGCTGTACAGATGAAGTATACTGGCTGGTGAGATTGTAGTTCGGTGTAAGGGGCATATGGATGGATACATACAGGATTATTTTATGTGTATCACCTGTGTGACAGATATAGCAATTTCCTATATCATCTTTGGGAGATCTTACTATATTAAGTTTATGTATCATTGTGGCTAGGGATTGTATGTGATTCCAAGGAGGATGGTATGCACAGCCTGGACAGGAATTCAGAACAGTGGGAGGTGATTAGAAAAATTCACTCAGGTTGTAAAACCTTTAGAGAGGTACCACCTGATCAAGAAGCTGCACATACTGGTTCAAACTGGATTCTCTAGAGACCAGCAGACAAAGAAAGGACTTTTGGATAAATAGCCTGAGTTTAAACTGACTCAGGGGCTGTTTTCTGATCTAACAAATGGACAGGACCATCTTTTCCAAGGGAGGCCCCTGTTCTTCTGGGGAAGGGTTGGAAGGACTTGACCTACTCATGAAGGTTCTTGTACTGAGCCAAGATGGTTACTAACTTGTGACTGCAGAAAACCCCTTGGTGGGGTTTGAAGGACTGATCACCTGCCAGAGCCCTTGTTGGAGTTGATCTCTGGTAAGCTTGTTATAGATTCATAGATTCATAGATACTAAGGTCAGAAGGGACCATTCTGATCATCTAGTCCGACCTCCTGCACAGTGCAGGCCACAGAATCTCACCCACCCACTCCTATGAAAAACCTCACCCATGTCTGAGCTATTGAAGTCCTTAAATCATGGTTCAAAGACTTCAAGGAGCAGAGAAGCCTCCCTCAAGTCAACCATGCCCCATGCTACAGAGGAAGGCGAAAAACCTCCAGGGCCTCTCCAATCTGCCCTGGAGGAAAATTCCTTCCCGACCCCAAATATGGCAATCAGCTAAACCCTGAGCATATGGGCAAGATTCACCAGCCAGATACCCAGGAAAGAATTTTCTATAGTAACTCAGATCCCATCCATCTAATATCCCATCTCAGGGGATTTGGCCTATTTACCCTGAATATTTAAAGATCAATTACTTACCAAAATCCCATTATCCCATCATACCATCTCCTCCATAAACTTATCGAGTAGAATCTTAAAGCCAGATAGATCTTTTGCCCCCACTGCTTCCCTTGGAAGGCTATTCCAAAACTTCACTCCTCTGATGGTTAAAAACCTTCGTCTGATTTCAAGTCTAAACTTCCTGGTGGCCAGTTTATACCCATTTGTTCTTGTGTCCACATTGGTGCTGAGCTTAAATAATTCCTCTCCCTCTCCTGTATTTATCCCTCTGATATATTTATAGAGAGCAATCATATCTCCCCTCAACCTTCTTTTAGTTAGGCTAAACAAGCCAAGCTCCTTAAGTCTCCTTTCATAAGACAAGTTTTCCATTCCTCGGATCATCCTAGTAGCCCTTCTCTGTACCTGCTCCAGTTTGAATTCATCCTTTTTAAACATGGGAGACCAGAACTGCACACAGTATTCTAGGTGAGGTCTCACCAGTGCCTTGTATAACGGTACTAAAACCTCCAGTAGGGATAAGGAGGTTTTAGTACCGTTATACAAGGCACTGGTGAGACCTCACCTAGAATACTGTGTGCATTTCTGGTCTCCCATGTTTAAAAAGGATGAATTCAAACTGGAGCAGGTACAGAGCATGGGTGTGGGTTCTTTTACTGTTTTTAATGTGTTTTCTCTATAATGCTTTAGCAGAAAGAGCTGTGCTGTAAGTTAACTGTGGATAATTACACTGTTTATAGTCTCTGAGGAGAGAAGTAAAGCAGACCTGCTTAGGCAGTCTGACTTTGCTGGGGAATTCGCAGTGTAGGCTAGGAGCTGTGCAGCCTGGAAATACCCAGGTCAGAAGGAAAGCGGCACATGTCTCCGCCCAAGAGAGGTATTGACTGGGGATCGAGAAGCCTAAGAGTGGGTGACCTGGCTGGACCACAGAGCGGGAATACAGGTGCATTTGCCCTGAATTATGACAATCTATAATTCATTGTGTCCTTCTGAGCAGGTGTGGAATCGCATTAAGTGCACCCTGCTGAATCGAGTACTGAAACCACAAAGGTAGGTTTAGAGTACACGGCCAGGTGCAGATTTATAAATCCATTTGCAAATCTCTCTGAAATGTCTTACAAATCGAGAGATGAAGTAAAATCCATAATATTACTATATGCATATTATAATGTTCACATTATTAAAAACAACTAGTACACATCTGGCATTTCAAAGAGAGTAACTGATTATAATAATAATTATTAAAACTCTTTCTTAAGATGAGTTAACACCAGCTGGGATTGAACAATATCACTGTGGCTAAGAGCGCGTTTTATTATCAGTAGAGCCCTGCAAATCTGCATATATCCACTTTATATCTGCAGATATCTGCATCTGCGGATGTGGTTGTATTGTTTACCCTCTTTGCGGATTATGCATCAGATGCAGATCAAAATTTTTGTATCCGCGCAGGGCTCTAACAGTGAGATAGGGTGCTGGTGCCAATATGGATATATATAAAATGTGGAGTGCAGATCATGGTCTGATACAAGTTAATTATTGCAGCTGCAGATACACTTTTTTGTACCTGTGCAGAGCTCTAATGATCAGTTATCTGCACAATTCCAATCACACTGAAAGAGCACATTTTAATTCACAGCCATGGCTAGTACTTGTATTGCAATCACACTGAATGTGCAGTCTCTTAGCTTATCTTACCTCTTGTGAGCTGTGCTGTTCCATACTGTTCTTCTCTGACCTGTTTCATGAGCTGCAGATTACGGTCACTGGCTTCCTTGTGGTTTACCATAGGGAGTGGGTAATCTTGACCTGACAGAAAATATCAGCAGCCATTTCTACAAATGTGATTTATTTAAACACTATCTTTTCAAAAGGATTTGCACCAGAAATTAAAGTATTCAGGCCTTTTTATTTTTTACTCTTCAACTGAATACCAAATGGTAAGCCCGGGAAAGCTGGGAATTAAATTCCCCCCTGTACCAATGGTGTATGCACCACTTCAGTCTGCGTTTTCTGCTAGTCTCTGCATGAGGGTGAGATAATAAGATAACCAGAAATAAGAAGACCTTAGTGTGACCCAAGACTTCTGATGCCAAGTGGCAAGGGGGGTTACAGAAATATCCTGATTCTCAGTATGTACATTCTAGTTCACCAATGAATGTTGTGTGAGGTCTTGAATGAAAGCCGGGGTAAAGATGAGGATACTACATAAGGATACTCTATAAGGAGTTTTATATATATATACACTGAACATACTGAAAATATGTTTTAAAGTCTCTATTAAGGCAGAGTTGACAAACAGGTTTTCTGTTAGACAAGGGATGTTTATTCACTGGTTTCTATGTTGAAATGTACATTAAGTATTGTCTCACTCACAATGGGTCTCCCATCACCTATTTAAGCTGAATGCAGATGAAGGATTTTTAGAATTTCAGAAAGGAACTAACAGGTAGAGAAACACAGCACAGGATTATCTTGAGATACATATCAAGGGTTCACTGGACTTTATCTGGGAAAAAAAAAGACACCTCATTATCTTACACCTAGACAGTAAATGGGCAGTATGTTTGCATTAGTGAAAATGGGATCACAACTAACCTCCTTTGAAATGCTGCCCCCATGACTTTATTTTTTGGGGGGGAGGTAAACATTTTTAGACAGGAGGTTAGCCTGGTAAGTTTAGTCTCTAGAAAGCATGTGATGATTTTGTTTTATACATAACGTTTTGTTTCCATTATCCTTACTCACTATCTCTTGAATCTTGAGTCTTTAGTAATACAGGTATTCTTGTTTTCACTATCAGTGTATCTCAGTGCTGTGATATCGAGCCAGGTGCTGATCCTGCATTGAATCACACAAGCTGGCGTGTGCACTGTTCCCTTGGGGACAGCAGACCTGGTGATTCTCTGAGTGTTCTGTGGATAATGGGCAAGACGCTATAGGGGATCGTGTCAAAGGGGCCTGAAGACTGCGGGGCACCTGTTGTTAACCTGCAAGGCAAAGTCAGGGCTGGCATTGCCCAGAAGAGCATGGTTAGCTGGCGAACAGGCTGGTGATGTCAGGGAGCTGACACCCAGTTAAGCTCCAGCAAGTCTCCTTTTCGCTGGAGGCAGAGGTGTAACAAGGTGACTCATAGTCCTGTACACCACAAGAACCATCACACTTAGATCTTAGTTCCTCCTGTGTCTCTGACACATCAGGAAGTCCAGTTCCTCCACTGACTATGGTTGCTTGCTAGTTGTGGTACTTCCTCCCAGGTGATGCCAGCACATTCAATATCCTCCGTCACTGTCTTCTGCAAGTTCTTTCTTGGCTTACTTTGTTTTTTTCTCCCGTGGGTACCTAATTCAATGTTTGCTTAGTATGCCTCCCGTCTTCCATATGGTATATATGTCCCAACTACCTGAACCTTCTTTTTTTGAGAGTATTTTCTAATATGTCCTGTTCTGTCTACACCTTTGCTCTAATATTTGTTATTTTGTCTTTCTATGAAATGTGTTATATCATGCTCAGCCATCTGTAATGGGCAGCCTCCAGTCTCTTTTTGTTAGCCACTGTCATTGTCCAATTCTCTACTCCATTCAGCAGCATGCTTAATACAACTGCATGGTATAATCTAATCTTTACTTTGGCATAGAAACCTCTGTTTGACCAGATGTTCATTCTTCCAGAAGTAGTGTTTGCTTTTCCTAGGCTCATATGAATGTCTGTATCACAGCCACCTTCAAATGTCATCACACTCCCCAGATAGCAGAACTCTACCTGTTCAATTTATTTTCCATCCCCACCTACAGCCTTGCATCTGTTTCCATCTTACTTCCTTCATAATCTTGGTTTTCTCTGCATCTACTTTCAATCCAACTTTTGCTGCTTCCTGTTCTAACTCTGATGTAAGGGCAAGCATTCTGGTCCACGTCATGCTTAGTAAAGCAATTTCATCGGCAAAGTCAAGGTTGTGTATCTCATCTCTGCTAACCATCTTACACCATCCATAATGCCTTTTGTTGCCTGTTTCATCACCCAGTCTATTGCTAATGGAGTAGTGATAACACACTCTTGTCTAACTCCTGTCAAAATACTGAACCACTCACCCAGAGCTGTATCCAATCTTATCATGAATCGACTTCATATAAACTCCTTATTATATTGATCAGCTTTGTCTGGTATCCCATAGCTTCTAGCAATATTCCACAGGGTCTGTCTGTGGTCACCATTGAATGCTCTCGTAAAGTCAGTAAAGTTGATCAAGATGGCCCTTTGCCAAGCAGTAGCTTTTTTTGATGATCTATCAAAGACTGAGTATCACTTCACAGAATGATCTCCCTGGATGGAAACCAGCCAAGAAGTTGAGTTAATTAGAATAGTTATTTTAAAATATATTTTGAATTTTTAGCCTGGCAAAACCTGCTTAATGAAAACAGTATTGGTATTTGGGCACCTTTTGGACAGAGACCATCTTTTTCTTCTGTTTTTGTACAGCGCCTAGCACACTGGCACAGTTGCAGCCACTACTTGAATATTGTGTTCAGTTCTGGGGCCCACGCTGCAAGAAGGATGTTGATAAATTGGAGAAGAGTCATCAAAGAGCCATGAGAGAGATTAAAGGATTAGTGATTGAGCTTCTGGAGTCTAGATATTTAGCTTAACAAAAAGAAGAATATGGGTTGACTTGATTTCTATCTATAGGTACTTACACAGGGAACAAATATTTAATAATGGACTCCTCAATCTTGTGGAGAAAGGTCTAACACAATCCGATGGCTGGAAGTTGAAGCTAGATAAATTCAGATTGGAAATAAGGTGTACATTTTAATAGGGAGAGTAATTAACAATTGGATCAAGGGTTGTGGTGGATTCTCCGTCATTCACAATTTAAAATCAAGATTGGATATTTCTTTGAAAGATCGGCTCTAGGGATTATTTGGGGGGCAGGTCTCTGGCCTGTGCTATGCAGGGGGTCAGACTAGATGATCCCAATGGTCCTTTCTGGCCTTGGAATCTATGAATCGGGGTCCTGATCAATAATTGGGTCTCTAGGTACTACCTCAGTGCAATTACTACTAATTCCCTTACACTCTTTGAAATCCCAGCCAAGATATCGTGCTGCTATTAGACGCATATATAGAGAGGGACAAATTACAGCTGCTCCAGTGCATGTCTGCTAGGAGTGGGAGAGAGGGTGCAGATAAACCCTTCCCTCTTGCAGCAAGTCCATGTCGGAGGTGTTGGTATTTTAGGCTGCAGACAACTAGGCCACTAGTGCTGCTGGTTGTGCTAGTGGTCCTGGAAGAACTATATCTGGGCAGGACGTTACTGGGATTAAGATAGCAGCCGTGATTTCTCCATAGGTCTCATGTTGTATTGAATGGCCCCTCTGCTGGAGGAGCAACCAAGAAAGGCCCTTGAGGCAGAAGTGAGATTTTGAAGCTTGATCCTCTGAGTTTCTTTGTTCTCAGCATCAGTTTTAGCATTCTTTGGTCCAGTGGCTTGCTTAGGAAAGCTCCGAGTGTTGTGTCTGGTATTACAGCCACGTCTATCAATAGGAGAGGGGATACTTAAAATCAGAGAGAGAGAGAGAGAGAGAGAGAGAGAGAGAGAGAAAGTGGACAGCTGCAGCGGCACAGGAGCTAGCAAACAGAGCTGTAAACAGGGGAGTTTGAAAGGGGAGTTTGTATTGTGGTGCTTATTTGGGGTTTGCTTTTGCTGGGGGGGGTAGTCTTTTTGGTGTGGCTTGTTTCCCAGATTAACAGGACTTAGGTGGGAAGGCAATGACAGATACAGAGGCAGCTGTGGGAGTGACTCCTGTAGTGGAAGACACATTGAGGATGACTGGATGTCGAAGCTGTGGTATGTACATGATCCTGGAGGGGGGACCCGGTAAGAGTTTTTTCCGCATGAAATGCCGTCTGATAGAGCTGATGGAGGAAAAGATCCGAGGTTTGGAGATGCAGGTGGAAAGTCTCGTTGAGTTTAGGAAGGGGTTTGAGCAGATGATAGAGCAAAGACATGAGGTATCTGAAGGGAAAAGCTCCGACTCACAGATGGAAGCAGGGCTGGGGAATTTTGAGGGGAGACTGGGTGAGGAAAGTGGTCAGTGGAAGCATGTGACTAAAAAGAACCAGGCAGAGGAAAAGACGGGCTAGTGAAGGAGAAATAGAGCTTAGGAACAGGTTTGCAGAGTTGGAAAATGAAGAAGGGGCTCAGCAAGTACTTGTTGAAGGTGGAAGGGTAAGGAAGAAGAGAAGAGAGGCTAGTCCTATAGGAAAAGCGGAAGAGTCAAGGGAGACAACACCAAATATGAGCCCCAGGAGGATACAGGATAGGTTGAAGAGGATTATAAGGGAAAATAGGAATGGAAAGAACTTGCAGCCAGAGGGAACAGGGGAGAGACTGGAGAATAGCCCTGTCACCAGGAAAAGGCAGGTCTATGTGATCGGGGACTCCTTACTGAGAAGGATAGACAGGCCTGTAACTAGAGCTGATCCAGAGAATAGAAGGGTGTGCTGTCTTCCAGGTGCTAAGATACGGGATGTAGACCTGAGGTTGAAAAGGATCCTAAAGGGAGCGGGAAAGAATCCCCTAATTATCCTTCATGTGGGAACAAATGATACGGCTAGATTCTCGCTGGAAAGTATTAAGGGAGACTATGCTAGGCTGGGGAAGACGCTTAAGGAAATTGAGGCTCAGGTGATCTTTAGCGGGATCCTTCCTGTTCCTAGAGAAGGGCAACAAAGGTGTGACAAGATTATGACTGTCAACAGATGGCTTAGGCAGTGGTGCTATAAGGAGGGCTTTGGGATGTATGGCCACTGGTAGGCATTCACAGATAGAGGACAGTTCTCTCGGGATGGACTTCATCTGAGTAAGGAAGGAAATAGACTTCTAGGATCAAGGCTGGCACAACTGATAAAGAGAGCTTTAAACTAGGAATTAGGGGGAGATGGTTGGGAGATGTCCAGGTAATCTCCACGCCAGATTTTAGCATTGAGAGGGAAGAAGACAAAGTAAGAAAGGATACAGCCGTGGGTAGAATGTATATAAGGAGCGAGGGCAGTGTGGATACTAGTCTAATAGGTTATACTGGCTGTGGAATGACGGTGCCTAATAGGGTACAAAATGTGAGCGAGGTCAAACAGCAAAAATTAAGATGTTTGTACACCAATGCGAGGAGCCTAGGTAACAAAATGGAGGAACTAGAGCTACTGGTGCAGGAAGTGAAACCAGATATTATAGGATAACAGAAACATGGTGGAATAGTAGTCATGACTGGACTACAGGTATTGAAGGGTATGTGCTGTTTAGGAAAGACAGAAACAAAGGTAAAGGTGGTGGAGTAGCATTGTATATCAATGATGAGGTAGAATGTAAAGAAATAAGAAGCGATGCAATGGATAAGACAGAGTCCGTCTGGGCAAAAATTACATTGGGGAAGATAACTAGTAAAGCCTCTCCTACGATAGTGCTTGGGGTGTGCTATAGACCTCCGGGATCTAATTTGGATATGGATAGAGCCCTTTTTAATGTTTTTAATAAAGTAAATACTAATGGAAATTGCGTGATCATGGGAGACTTTAATTTCCCAGATATAGACTGGAGGACCAGTGCTAGTAATAATAATAGGGCTCAGATTTTCCTAGATGCGATAGCTGATGGATTCCTTTATCAAGTAGTTGCTGAACCGACTAGAGGGGATGCCATTTTAGATTTAATTTTGGTGAGTAGCGAGGACCTCATAGAAGAAATGGTTGTAGGGGACAATCTTGGCTCAAGTGATCATGAGCTAATTCAGTTCAAACGAAATGGAAGGATTAACAAAAATAAATCTGCAACTAGGGTTTTTGATTTCAAAAGGGCTGACTTTCAAAAATTAAGGAAATTAGTTAGGGAAGTGGATTGGACTGAAGAACTTGTGGATCTAAAGGTAGAGGAGGCCTGGGATTACTTTAAATCAAAACTGCAGAAGCTATCAGAAGCCTGTATCCCAAGAAAGGGGAAAATATTCATAGGAAGGAGTTGTAGACCAAGCATCTTAGAGAGGTGATTAAGAAGAAGCAGAAAGCATACAGGGAGTGGAAGATGGGAGGGATCAGCAAGGAAAGCTACCTAATTGAGGTCAGAACATGTAGGGGTAAAGTGAGACGGGCTAAAAGTCGAGTAGAGTTGGACCTTGCAAAGGGAATTAAAACCAATAGTAAAAGGTTCTATAGCCATATAAATAAGAAGAAAACTAAGAAAGAAGAAGTGGGGCCGCTAAATACTGAGGATGGAGTGGAGGTTAAAGATAATCTAGGCATGGCCCAATATCTAAACAAATACTTTGCCTCAGTCTTTAATAAGGCTAAAGAGGATCTTGGGGATAATGGTAGCATGACAAATGGGAAGGAGGATATAGAGGTAGATATTACCATATCTGAGGTAGAAGCAAAACTGAAACAGCTTAATGGGACTAAATCGGGGGGCCCAGATAATCTTCATCCAAGAATATTAAAGGAATTGGCACCTGAAATTGCAAGCCCTTTAGCAGGAATTTTTAATGAATCTGTGAACTCAGGAGTAGTACCGAATGATTGGAGAATTGCTAATATAGTTCCTATTTTTAAGAAAGGAAAAAAAAAAGTGATCCGGGTAACTACAGGCCAGTTAGTTTGACATCTGTAGTATGCAAGGTCCTGGAAAAAATTTTGAAGGAGAAATTAGTTAAGGACATTGAAGTCAATGGGACAAAATACAACATGGTTTTACAAAAGGTAGATCGTGCCAAACCAACCTAATCTCCTTTTTTTGAAAAAGTAACAGATTTTTTAGATAAAGGAAATGCAGTGGATCTAATTTACCTAGATTTCAGTAAGGCATTTGATACAGTGCCACATGGGGAATTATTAGTTAAATTGGAGAAGATGGGGATCAATACGAACATCAAAAGGTGGATAAGGAATTGGTTAAAGGGGAGACTGCAACGGGTCCTACTGAAAGGCGAACTGTCAGGCTGGAGGGAGGTTACCAGTGGAGTTCCTCAGGGATCGGTTTTGGGACCAATCTTATTTAATCTTTTTATTACTGACCTTGGCACAAAAAGTGGGAGTGTGCTAATAAAGTTTGCAGATGATACAAAGCTGGGAGGTATTGCCAATTCAGAGAAGGATCGAGATATTATACAGGAGGATCTGGATGACCTTGTAAACTGGAGTAATAGTAATAGAATGAAATTTAATAGTGAGAAGTGTAAGGTTATGCATTTATGGATTAATAACAAGAATTTTAGTTATAAGTTGGGGACGCATCAATTAGAAGTAACGGAAGAGGAGAAGGACCTTGGAGTATTGGTTGATCATAGGATGACTATGAGCTGCCAATGTGATATGGCTGTGAAAAAAGCTAATGCGGTTTTGGGATGCATCAGGAGAGGTATTTCCAGTAGGGATAAGGAGGTTTTAGTACCATTATACAAGGCACTGGTGAGACCTCACCTAGAATACTGTGTGCAGTTCTGGTCTCCCATGTTTAAAGAGGATGAATTCAAACTGGAGCAGGTACAGAGAAGGGCTACTAGGATGATCCGAGGAATGGAAAACTTGTCTTATGAAAGGAGACTTAAGGAGCTTGGCTTGTTTAGCCTAACTAAAAGAAGGTTGAGGGAAGATATGATTGCTCTCTATAAATATATCAGAGGGATAAATACAGGAGAGGGAGAGGAATTATTTAAGCTCAGCACCAATGTGGACACAAGAACAAATGGGTATAAACTGACCACCAGGAAGTTTAGACTTGAAATTAGACAAAGATTTTTAACCATCAGAGGAGTGAAGTTTTGGAATAGCCTTCCAAGGGAAGCAGTGGGGGCAAAAGATCTATCTGGTTTTAAGATTCTACTGGATAAGTTTATGGAGGAGATGGTATGATGGGATAATGGGATTTTGGTAAGTAATTGATCTTTAAATATTCAGGGTAAATAGGACTAATCCCCTAAGATGGGATATTAGATGGATGGGATCTGAGTTACCCAGGAAAGAATTTTCTGTATTATCTGGCTGGTGAATTTTGCCCATATGCTCAGGGTTTAGCTGATTGCCATATTTGGGGTTGGGAAGGAATTTTCCTCCAGGGCAGATTGGAGAGGCCCTGGAGGTTTTTCGCCTTCCTCTGTAACATGGGGCATGGGTGACTTGAGGGAGGCTTCTCTGCTCCTTGAAGTCTTTAAACCATGATTTGAGGACTTCAATAGCTCAGACATGGGTGAGGTTTTTCGTAGGAGTGGGTGGGTGAGATTCTGTGGCCTGCGGTGTGCAGGAGGTCAGACTAGATGATCAGAATGGTTCCTTCTGACCTTAGTATCTATGAATCTGTAAGTAACAACCGTTCCTTGTTGAAATTTGACATAGCTGAACTGTTCAGTGATAGAAATCAGTTATGCTTTTGTCTGTGGCTTTCTTACTCAAGCACTCAGAGGATGCTGCTGGCATAACCACAGCAGGCTTGCTTGTCATCTATCTATCTTAGGTACTTATATGCCCCTATTTCTATAGTATCTCAGTGCTTCACACTCTGTAATGTATGAATCTGCATAACACCCCTGTGGAGCAGGGAATTCTTTTTTCCCCATTGTTCAGATACAGAACGCACAGAAAGGCTAAATGAGTTCCCTAAGGAAACAGAGGAAACCTGTAGAAGAACAGGGACTTAAACCCAGGTCTCCCATGTCATAGGCACCTGCCCTGACCACTAGCTACCCTTCCTCTCCCCTGTTCATGCCTCAAATACAGACACAGCAAAATCCTGGCTCCATTGAATAGGAGTTTTGCCATTGACTTTCCGGTTTGCAGCCACAATCTCAGCAAGTTTTCACTGTGCAAAAACCATTACAAATCCCCACAACCCTCCAGCCCCATCCCTCTTTATCTCAGTGTGAAGACACACAGAGTGATGTATAGCAGCATATTGAGAGGCAGGATGGCTTAGTGGTTAGGGTGTTAGCATGGGACTTGAGAGCAGTAGATTCAGTGCCCAGCTCCACCACAGACCTCCTGTGTGAGCCTGAGTCCTTTGTCTCTCTGGGCCTCAACTCCCCATCTGTAATACAGGAATGACAGCACAACTGTACCTCACAGCAGCAGAAAACAGGTTTCAGAGTAGCAGCCGTGTTAGTCTGTATTCGCAAAAAGAAAAGGAGTACTTGTGGCATCTTAGAGACTAACAAATTTATTAGAGCATAAGCTTTCGTGAGCTACAGCTCACTTCATCGGATGCATTTGGTGGAAAAAACAGAGGGGAGATTGATATACACACACAGAGAACATGAAACAATGGGTTTATCATACACACTGTAAGGAGAGTGATCACTTAAGATAAGCCATCACCAGCAGCGGCGGGGGAAAGGAGGAAATGGTGACATGGTGACAAGCAAGGTGACATGGTGACAAGCAAAGTAGGCTATTTCCAGCAGTTAACAAGAATATCTGAGGAACAGTAGGGGGTAGGGTGGGGGGGAGAAATAACATGGGGAAATAGTTTTACTTTTTGTAATGACTCATCCATTCCCAGTCTCTATTCAAGCCCAAGTTAATTGTATCCAGTTTGCAAATTAATTCCAATTCAGCAGTCTCTCCTTGGAGTCTGTTTTTGAAGCTTTTTTGTTGAAGGATAGCCACTCTTAGGTCTGTAATCGAGTGACCAGAGAGATTGAAGTGTTCTCCAACTGGTTTTTGAATGTTATAATTCTTGACATCTGATTTGTGTCCATTCATTCTTTTACGTAGAGACTGTCCAGTTTGACCAATGTACATGGCAGAGGGGCATTGCTGGCACATGATGTCATATATCACATTGGTAGATGCGCAGGTGAACGAGCCTCTGATAGTGTGGCTGATGTGATTAGGCCCTATGATGGTGTCCCCTGAATAGATATGTGGACAGAGTTGGCAACGGGCTTTGTTGCAAGGACAGGTTCCTGGGTTAGTGGTTCTGTTGTGTGGTGTGTGGTTGCTGGTGAGTATTTGCTTCAGATTGGGGGGCTGTCTATAAGCAAGGACTGGCCTGTCTCCCAAGATCTGTGAGAGTGATGGGTCGTCCTTCAGGATAGGTTGTAGATCCTTGATGATGCGTTGGAGAGGTTTTAGTTGGGGGCTGAAGGTGATGGCTAGTGGCGTTCTGCTATTTTCTTTGTTGGGCCTGTCCTGTAGTAGGTGACTTCTGGGTACTCTTCTGGCTCTGTCAATCTGTTTCTTCACTTCAGCAGGTGGGTATTGTAGTTATAGGAATGCATGATAGAGATCTTGTAGGTGTTTGTCTCTGTCTGAGGGGTTGGAGCAAATGCGGTTATATCGTAGCGCTTGGCTGTAGACAATGGATCGAGTGGTATGATCTGGATGAAAGCTAGAGGCATGTAGGTAGGAATAGCGGTCAGTAGGTTTCCGATATAGGGTGGTGTTTATGTGACCATCGCTTATTAGCACCGTAGTGTCCAGGAAGTGGATCTCTTGTGTGGACTGGTCCAGGCTGAGGTTGATGGTGGGATGGAAATTGTTGAAATCATGGTGGAATTCCTCAAGGGCTTCTTTTCCATGGGTCCAGATGATGAAGATGTCATCAATGTAGCGCTAGTAGAGTAGGGGCATTAGGAGACAAGAGCTGAGGAAGCGTTGTTCTAAGTCAGCCATAAAAATGTTGGCATACTGTGGGGCCATGCGGGTACCCATCGCAGAGCCGCTGATTTGAAGGTATACATTGTCCCCAAATGTGAAATAGTTATGGGTGAGGACAAAGTCACAAAGTTCAGCCACCAGGTTAGCCGTGACATTATCAGGGATACTGTTCCTGATGCATCATCAAGGATCTACAACCTATCCTGAAGGACGACCCATCACTCACAGATCCTGGGAGACAAGCCAGTCCTTGCCTACAGACAGCCCCCCAATCTGAAGCAAATACTCACCAGCAACCACACACCACACAACAGAACCACTAACCCAGGAACCTATCCTTGCAACAAAGCCCGTTGCCAAATCTGTCCACATATCTATTCAGGGGACACCATCATAGGGCCTAATCACATCAGCCACACTATCAGAAGCTCATTCACCTGCGCATCTACCAATGTGATATATGCCATCATGTGCCAGCAATGCCCCTCTGCCATGTACATTGGTCAAACTGGACAGTCTCTACGTAAAAGAATGAATGGACACAAATCAGATGTCAAGAATTATAACATTCAAAAACCAGTTGGAGAACACTTCAATCTTTCTGGTCACTCGATTACAGACCTAAGAGTGGCTATCCTTCAACAAAAAAGCTTCAAAAACAGACTCCAACGAGAGACTGCTGAATTGGAATTAATTTGCAAACTGGATACAATTAACTTAGGCTTGAATAAAGACTGGGAGTGGATGGCCAAATACTTTTACTTTACACAAAGTAAAACTATTTCCCCATGTTATTTCTCCCCCCCACCCCACCCCCCACTGTTCCTCAGATATTCTTGTTAACTGCTGGAAATAGCCTACCTTGCTTGTCACCATGAAAGGTTTTCCTCCTTTCCCCCCCTGCTGCTGGTGATGGCTTATCTTAAGTGATCACTCTCCTTACAGTGTGTATGATAAACCCATTGTTTCATGTTCTCTGTGTGTGTATATCAATCTCCCCTCTGTTTTTTCCACCAAATGCATCCGATGAAGTGAGCTGTAGCTCACGAAAGCTTATGCTCTAATAAATTTGTTGGTCTCTAAGGTGCCACAAGTACTCCTTTTCTTCTAGCAGCAGAAAAGGATACGTTGAACATTGCGAGGTATTCAGATACTATAGCAATGGGGACCATGTGAGTACATGTGACAGACAACAGTCTGAGGGACTGCATTAGGTTTGGCACACGAGACAATATTAAGGCACAGCAGACCCTTAAGTCATATTGCAGTTTGTAATAACGAGTCATCTTTATCTGAGAGCTGAAACAATCAAAAATGTTAGGCTAATCCATTTCAGAATGTAAGGGCCAAATCCTTGCTTAAAATGTTACGTTTTCATCTCTAGCAAATACTTATTTCATACAACCCGTATCAGTAGCAAAATCCTTAACATGACCTCAGAATTACCTATAATACATCCTGCCTGCTTCTGTGCCTTTTCTGGTGCTGTCCAAGGCTCATAGATGTACTTGGAAGGAAAATTCGTTAGCACAGGGAGGTATTTTCTACAAAAAAAAAAATATATATATATATATATAAATTCTGTAGGCAAATACTTGAGTATTTCAGTGCAGGGCACACGAGTGCTAAGCAACCATGTTGATATTTTAGCATGCGTCTCTCGACTGTATGAGTTTGGGACAGATTTAAACGAATCAGACAGCAGGAGGTGGCAAGGGGAAAAGGAGAATGCATGCTTAGACACAAATATCTAGTTAGCGCCTGCTCCTGTTCTTACTGAAGTTATTGTAAAATTGCCAATTACTTAAACACGAACCTGCTCAATATCTTTATCAGCAATGATGAGAAACTAATGATCTACTATGTTTTTCATCAGTAACTCTCAAAATGTATTACGAAGATGGTCAGAAGCGGGATCCCCATTTTACAGATGGGGAAACTGAGGCACAGAGCAGGGAAAGTGACTTGCCCAAGGTCACCCAGCGGGCCAGTGGCACAGGCAGGAATAGAACCCAGATTTCCTGAGTCCCAGCGCAGGCTTCTGCTAAAATGCACAAGGACAGGACCAGAAAGCGTGGTAGGGATTGATAAACTATTGCACTAGAGAAGAAGGATGGTCTAGTGGTGAGGGTGCTGGCCTGGGACTTGGGAGACACATGCTCAATATCCTGTTCTGCCACAGGCTTCCTGTCTGACCTTGGGCAAGTCCCTTAGTCACTCTGTGCCCCATCTGTAAAACATGGATAATAGCTCTGCCCTACCCCACTGGACTACAGGATAATGACAATTAAGACTGCAAGGTACTCAGATACTACAGTAACAGGGGCCAAATAAGTACCTAGAATAGTAGATAAAAACCCAAAAACGGTTGTTATATTGTGTGTCTTCTTACCGAATATATTGCCCTTCTGGATCTGTGCGTTTGCCAAAGCGGACCGGGCAGAAAATGCGTGTGTACTGATGGAAGAAAGCACTGGCTGACAGCCACATCCAGTTTCCTGCATTGATGCTGTAGTCTGCATCTAACAGCATCTCTTCAAACACCTGTATTTCATGAGAAATTAAAGAGAGAGAAAACAACACATCTTGGGGATGGGGAACACTTATGTGGCAAGGAAGTAAAGAATGCAGATCTGTGAAATAAAGGGCAAAAAAGACACTGGAACAGAGTGCTATCCCTTTAAGAGCAGGGGAGACTGGGAACTATCGGGATATATCACTAGAAGGAAGTCAGTCTGGGCAGGCTATGGTGAAGGAAAGACCTGCAGGCACCTCGGGGACCTAGGACCTGGTTAGCATCGGTAGAGACTACGCTGATTTGTGTATATGTATTTGTTTTTCTCTCTTGTGGCTAGTAAGCTGGAATTAGGCTTTTTAAACCTGGAGTCAGGATTCAGGAGACCTGATTCTATTCCTGGATTTGCTACTGGTCTGCTGTGTGACGCTCAGCCAGTCACTTCTCTTTGTGCTTCTATTTCCCCTCCCAATCTTTGTCTGGTTTATTTAGATTATTAGCTCTGCAGGGCAGGAACTGCCTCTTATGACGCATGTATCTGTACAACGTCCAGCACAACAGAGCCCATATCTCAACTGGGGCTTCTGAGCACTATTGTATTAAAAATAATATAATACTTCTAATGTAACCTTACCACAGGTGCACAGTATAATAAAACATTGCCATGGATGCAGGGGACTGACTAGAGGACCTTTCGAGGTCCCTTCCAGTCCTACAATTCTATGATTTCTCGACAATTCAAATCCTCCAGAAGATTTGCATTTCACAGGGGCTTCTTCAAAGCACCTTTAGGAACAGGCCAATGAACAATGAAAGAAAAGATTGTGAACCTTCATGCCCTCTTCCCAGCTGATCCAGAGGTCTCCTCGAGTCAGGAAGCAGGCAACAGCATGTCGAGCAAGATGGTGAATCCAACCTTCCTGATGAAGCTGAGTCATGATCGCATCAATCCATGGAAACCCTGTCTGAGCCTAAAACACACAGAAGATTTCAGTCCTCCTGCTCAATATACACAGTACTCCATTCCCTCCTTCACCCCCAGAATTGCTTCTTCTCCCTTGCCCTTTCTTTAAACACAGAGGCCAGTCACTTTGTCAGAGGATCAGGCATTACGGGCCCAAAGTGGAACCCTTGTTCACGCTGAAGAGTGACTTTGCTACTGAGGTATGGGATATTCTGGCACAATGGGCTAGGGAACAAGAATGAGAATGATTTTAGAACAGTGGTTCTCAACCTATTTTGTATTACCTGGGACACAGGTTGAGAACCACAGCGCACCTCTCCGACCTCTCTCCTATGCCCAGCGCCTCCCACCCAGAGACTCTTCCAGTAGAGTGGGGCCAGGAGTGGAGTCCTGGGCGGGGGGATGGGCAGCAGGGACCCTGGACCCCGCTGTGCGGGGCTGGGCAGCAGTCCCAACCCTGGATCCTGCCGCTTGGGGCCGGGTGGCAGGGCAGCCAGGTGGCAGCCCAGACCCCGGCCCTATGGAGCCAGCCGGTAGCCCTGACGCTGACCCCAGACCCCTGCGGAGCTGGGTGGCAGCCCCAGACCCTGGACACTCGCTGTGTGGGGCTGGGTGGAAACTCCGGACCCCCGCTGCACAGGACTGGCTGGCAACCCCAACCCCACTGCGCCGGGCCAGGCAGCCCAGACCCCGCCGTGCTGGGCAGCCGGGAACCTGGACCCCACTGTGCAGCTCAGCAGCCTTTAATTGGTCCGTGGGTTTAGAACTGCTGCTTTAAAGCCTAGTGGTTAGGGCACTCACTTAGGATGTGGGAAATCCAAGTGCATATACCTACTCCAATGACTATTTATATACACAAACTGGACCAGCATCAGCAGGAGAGATTGAGAGACCAGTGGCTTGGGCACTCACCTGCGTTGTAGAAGACCCATGCTCAAATCCCTTCTCCACATCAGGGAGAGGGAGGAATTGAACCAGGGTCTCTCACATCCCAGAGGAATACTATAACAACTGCACCAGAAGTTATAGGGAGCAGGCCTTCTCCTCCCGAAAAAGTTTTTTGGGCCCAAACTATTCAGGAAATTTGTTTTGAGTCAACCAAAAACTGCATGTTTCAGCAAATAAACTATTTGTCCAAATTATTTTCCCCAGCTCTGTGATTCTCCCCTGGCTAGCATCTTGCATCATCATAGACACCTATGCTAAACAGGTGTCAAGCATTACCAAATTGGAATGATAGCACTTTGTAGAGACAACATAGGGTGCAAGGTTGTGAAAACCTGTTAAACCTGTAGCAGTAGGTCATCAGGGCCATAAGAATATGCAAAGATAGTAGGATATTATATAAGGAAGACATTAGGATTCAAATAGCCTATTTTTCAGGAGCTACTTGGCTAAAGTAGCATATGTAGGCTAATGAGAGGTTAGTTCCTATCCTGGCACCAATGAAGATCAGTTTCTCTGTGGCCTTGGGAAAGTAATTTCATTGCTCTGTGCCCATTTTCCTGTCTGTAAAGCAGGGAAAATGACACTTCCCGACGGCTCGGGGTGCAGTGAAGAGTCAATGTTCATCAAGTGGTTTGAAGAAGAAAAACAGTAAATGATAAAAATATTGCTGATAGTTATATGGACACACTGCACTGAGGGACTTGGAGCGGGCTCTTTGTTTGTGTATGAGAGCTAGGTATTAATAATTATCATTGTGTACCTCTTATACAGGTTAGGCTCCCTGGGTTTTATTTGGTTGGTTGATTGGTTGGAAAACTCTCCAAAGAGTCAGCAGGAAATAAAAAATACCCAGGGACCATGATGGGTGAAACATTACTGCAAGATCCTGGGGCAGGAATGCCAACAGAGTCCTTCATCCCAATCTCCTTTAGAGGCAGATATTGAAGACACTGTTAGATCTCCTCCTCCTTCAACCCTTCTGAATTTTCTCATTGGGGTATTATAGACCATCAGGAGAACAAGCGGGAATAGGACTCAGAGTGCCCTGGCTTACAGCCCTGTGCTCAGGTGTCTAGAAGGTGGATGGGCTATATTCAATTCTCTGGTCAATATAAATCTTGATTAAGTCAGTCAATCTCTTCCTAAGTATTTAACTCTCTATAGTACTTTGGGATACATTTTAGAGAGCATCTTTCATGCAAAAGGTATGTTGTACCCAGTGGCTTGATTTTTTTTAAAATGCTATTCACAGTCCTCTGGCATACATTGTGGTGCACTAGAAATAGCCAACAAGAGAAAAGAATGTATCGGTTCTACTCAAATGGGAATTCAGCACTTTACCATTCTCCACTTGTAGAGTCTCTCTGCATCCTGGTACCAGTTGATCTGAAGGCAGATGGGGTTCCCTGCCATTCTGGTAAAGTTTGGTGTTGCTGATGCCACAGTATAGAAGAATTCTCTCCACAGAAGCTGTCCTTGAAGTGATACAGGTGGCAGAGAGTGGTTCTTTGACTGCAACAAAGACATAGCGCCAGAGCCTCAACTTGTGGAAGTCGTCATAATTCCATTGACTGCAGCTGAGCCACAACAATTTAACCAGCACATGAGCTGGCCCAGACACTACAGCTGAAAACATCTGCTAGCTTTATAGCGTTTTACTGTTGAATCCAAGGAGCCAAGGTCTGAAACAAAGTTTGCAGCACCAAAACAGAGCGAGCTGAAAACACCTAAAACTCAATATTCCCTGACCATCTGGGATAATTTTCTGCAACACCCTAACCTTCTAGGATAGATTCATACCGGGATTTCTTCCTGAAGCAAAAATAAAACCCTAAGATTCCTTAAAGCAGACACGCACTGACTGATATATAGTTGCTCGGATTCATGCATTGAAGAAGAGTAGCCTTTTTTAAAAAGTTAACGAGAACCCCTGTTTTATGTTAATGAAACAGTGAAGTCTCATTCCCACAACTGGATCCCACAAATGGATCTCTGTGCCCATGCAGACTGTGAAACAGTCTCCACGTAGGGTGGCATTTTCCAGGCTTGTTCTCAACGGTAATTTCTTCTCAAAGGTTGTGCAAATTCTGTACATCTGTTTTTGAGTTATGCACTGATGAAAACCGACATTTTTGCACATACAAGATTTAAGATTTGCAAAGGAGGACAAACTTGATGTTGTTTAGCTTGACCTGCAGCCAAAACACCCATAGGTCTTGTCGACAGAGAACCTCTGGGACGATACCTTTAGCTCAATTTTAGCTGGTTGAGCTACACTCTAGGCTTCTCCTCCTCCCAGCAACTCAATCACTTTAGCCTGTACTAAAGGACAATTTCTTTGTCTTGGCTACAATTTTAGCAAGTGTTAATTAGATGGAGTTTGGTAACACGAGCTAACATTACACCTTGAAATCCTAGTCAGGGCAAGGCTTTAATCTGTTTAAGGATAATATTTCAAACAATATCGAAAGCCACTTTGCAGTGTTAATACGACTGTTGCTGAGGAGGAGACTAGTCTGCTCTAGGAAACTGTTAGATAACCATTGCGTTGGCTTCATTTGCTCACAGCATTTTCTTACCTGAGCATAAATGTTTGATAATCTATAAAAAAACCTCCGAACTGACAAACAGCCCAAGCTGAAATAGGGACTCAGTCCAGTAGTACTTGGAAGCAGAGAATTTGGAATTGTTCTTGGTTTAGTAAAATTTGCTATCCAGCCCTAAAAAACAAACAAACAAACAAACCAACCAATTTTAGGCAGAACACCACAATGTATGTCCTGTTAATGAAACAGAAAAGAGCTGTGAGCAGGTGGCTTCCCCACTATACTCCAAACACAGGCCACACAAATTGTGCCCCTTCCTGGAGTTGGGCATTATACGTGAAAAGAACTCAAATCGAAATGAAATAGAAAATGTAACCCAAGTCTTCTCCTTAGACTTGGATGACCCAGGGTTCCTCCTTGAGAAGAGTTCAGCCCACACTCTAGATCTCCCAGGGAAAGCCACTCCCACTTTTCTTATAGCTAGTAGGGAAATTTCCCCACTGCAATAGTGAATCAGCAAAAGCCACTTTCCAGCAGGATCATCACCTGCCAAGAGGATGAGGCTTTACAGCCTGTTACAAGAACCCATTTTATATCTATGAGTCAAGCTTATCTAACCAAACACAATGATGTTTGCACTAATAGGTGACATGTGAGGTCTCTACTGAGAGCCTGTAGCCCACTGGTCATCAGAATAATTTCAAAATGAATGTATTGATAATTGTTTGCAGTTTTGTTGTAGCCATGCTGGTCCCAGGATATTAGAGAGACATGGTGGTTGAGGGAATATCTTTTATTGGACTAACTTCTGTTGGTGAGAGACACAAGCTTTCAGGCTCCACAGAGCTCTTCTTCAGATCTAGAAAGGCAATCTGAGCGTCACAGCTAACTGCAAGGTGGGACATATTGTTAAGCATAAGGACTTAACACATGTTACAAGAGCCTATTCAAGATATAGCGGGAAATTAACATCTCTGCAGGCATAGGACAAAGGAGGGCTAGTGGGTTACAGATTGTTGTTACGAGACATAAAACCAGTATCTCTACCGAGTCCATGATTTTAGTAAAAAGAAAAGGAGTACTTGTGGCACCTTAGAGACTAACAAATTTATTAGAGCATAAGCTTTCGTGAGCTACAGCTCACTTCATCGGATGCATCCGATGAAGTGAGCTGTAGCTCACGAAAGCTTATGCTCTAATAAATTTGTTAGTCTCTAAGGTGCCACAAGTACTCCTTTTCTTTTTGCGAATACAGACTAACACGGCTGCTACTCTGAAACCTGTCATGATTTTAGTGTCTAGCACAGTTAGGAATTTAAGCTCCCGGGCTCATCTTTATCAGTTAAGGCAAGTCACCAGAAGGCGATAAACATGCTTCTGTTAGGCAGGAGGAAAGAGATCCTCATCTCTCTCTGGGAGGTCATGTGTGTATTGTATATGTTCTGCTACACAATGGAGGCCCATCTACAGTCTGAGCTGAATGCTAATCAAAAGACTGTAAAGTCATCAAGAAAGGAGCACATAGGAAGAAACAACTGGGGGGAGGGTCCTGTTTATAAATAAAGACAATGGGTTGTTGGGGGTTTAGAGACATGCTTCCCCCTTCCCCCAAGGAGATGAACTGTCAGTGTGTTCTGTCCTATGAAAGGAGGGTCACAGCCAACCTGGCTGGAAAACGACGAAGGGACTTTGAGTGAGCTAAACTTCGTTGGACAGGAAAACATCTTGTTAATTTAAGTCTAGGCTCTAGGATATGTGTTATGATCGTATTTTACATGTAACCATTTGTTTCCAATACTTTTACTTGCTACTTCTCAAATCTCTATTTTGGGTTAAATAAAGTTTTGCTTGTTCTCACTATAAACCTGTCTAAGGGCTGTGTGTTAAGGGGAGCTGTGATCGGCGGCATTTTTGGTAAGCAGGAGGGTACTGTTCCTTTGGGAGCAGTGAATCTGTGAATACAGTGTGTGTTCAGTGGAAAGGGGGCTGAACCCTCCAGGGAGATGCTCAGAGGGCTCGGGGGTTGGAGTGTGCCTATCACTAACCTATAGAGTACAGAGAGACAGCGGGGCCTGCATAGGCCTAGAGAGGAGTGCTTGTGCTGATTGTGGCTAGTGGAGTTGGAGAACTGACCCCCAGCAGGCATAGACAAGATGTCCTCACGCTAAGGGCAGGTGGTAGCAAGGTGCCTCAAAACCCGGGGTACCCCCGGGAAGCGTCATACTTGTGGCTATGGAACTGGCTGCAGACTGTGCTCTAGACTCTAAACTTTCATTTATATACGACCTGGCCCTTAAAGTTGCAAAGCAAACCTTCAAAATATGAACTGAAAACAAACTAAGGCAGAGATGTCTTCCAGGAACAGTGGGATAAGTGGAATAATTCCACAGTCTAGGATAATTGCTCTAAGAGAGAGGTGAACTATGCCATTTGTCAATTGGGCGTTAACTCTGAAACCTAATTTTGATCATTAATGACATTATCAACTATTTTGCTGATGATTTATTTGAGCAAAAATGGCCAGCTAATGAGCTTTTCCTACCATCCTAAAGAACCCGGCTGGCTCCTCAAGGACCAAAAACCCCTACTGCCTCCTACCCAGCTACCAACAATCTCCAGTTTTCCCCATGACAACTGCTGCAATGCAATCATGTGTTCTCAACACACAATCCCATGGCACCTTAAAGTGACAGTCTGGAGGTGGTATGAAATAAGCTGAATTTAATATAACAATAAATAACTCAAGGGAGACCTGGTGGCTTGCACTGTATATTTTCTCATTTCTTTCAGTAACAACACCTCCAGTTTTGAATTTCCCTGAAGCTGTGGCAGAATTTCCTGTCTGTCACACTGCAGTATTACGGAGCCCCGGGGTCATTCTCACGGAACACGGGGCTAGCTTGCAGCAGGCCACATGAAGCCTTGCTTAGAGTTCATGGCACATGAAGAGCCATACCACCCTGGTTTATAAATGCATCTCCTAAACTGACCTGCATCAAAAGGGACTGGGATAAAGACACTGCATTCCAGCTGCTGCCCCAGCTCATTCCTCCCAAGCTTCTCTGTGTACCACAATCCAAAGGCAATAATGACATCCGAGGTAGAGTGGCCATTGTTAAATCAAGTACCAAAGGCAAAGGAAGCCCCATCTAGAATATTTAGTTCTCCAAATACATCAACCTTCTGTGTGAGGCCAGAGACCAGGCTGCTTCTACTCTATGGGCCCTCAAAAGCTCAGGTTCCCAAAAAAGCTGACAGGTCTTGTCAGAGGAGTATTCTGAATTTATAAGAGGGTCCACTTGGGTGTGACTTTACCAAACTACAGATCTTTTCCACTTAGCCTGGTGGGTGGCTTCTGAAATGCCAGGAGGACGTGAGCTGTTTGCTTGGAGACACCTATGCCAATGGATGTCAGCCCTTCCAGGAGCCAAGAGTTGGGATGAAGCAAGGTGCTTTGGTGCTGAATGATCCTTTATGGCCAGCCTCTCTGCCTGTTGGGCTCAGACCCAGCCATCTGCAGCAGGGCTAAGGGCCATAATAACCTACGTTAGTATGGAGCTATTAGCCAGCATCCAGAGCAAGAGGAAAAGGAACGGGTACATAGAAAGCGAGACTCACCTGATTTTTCAAGTGTTGTTCTAGTCGCTGTAGCCCTTCAGTTTCTCCCCCTTTCCAGGGGGACTGGCTCTCTCGGGCGATTTCCAAATCCTTGGGGAGGGGCACCCTGTAATCTTCAGCCAGGCACAGCTCAGGAGGAGGTTTACATCTCCTAATTTAAAAAAGAGAGGCTTCTTTCAAAGAGAGAACATGACGAAGAGGAGGGAGGAAGAGCACTTCCCATCCAGCGTGCCAAGGAGATTACTCCTGTCTCCTCTTCAATCATGGTACAGGGCAATGCCACCAGAGTAATAAGCAGAGCAAGAGGTGTAATGTAGTCAGGAGTCCCCTTCGGCAGCCTCCTTGAAAAACGTTAGCGGGGAGTTGTGATCAGGAGATGGAATGAGCTACTCCTGCAGCCACTAAAAGAGACAGCATCGGCATATTGAAAAGTCGGGGGACGTGCCTCCCTCACCTCCCATAGCTGTACCTCTGAGCAGACCCTTCCATGATGAATGAGTCCAAACAAGGACACAGGGAGACCCACTGTGGGGTGACACTGGATCTGGGAAAGCCAGGGTGAGCAATAGGATGTGTCTGAGCAGGGGATGTGCTCACCCCAATCTGTAGTGGTGGCAAGGGTGGGGACATGGACAGATCATTGCCATTGGGACAGGAGTGCAGAGAGGCAGTTCTCAGCCCTGTAGGATGCAGACAGAGGGAGACAGGAGAGCAGCGCTCAGGTCTGGGTCCAGCAACTGGCCTCCTGAACTCCCTGCCTCACAGCCCTTGCACGGCACACCGTTTCACTCCCAGTCTGCTGTGTTTGTGGCAGGGAGGGCCAAGGTGCTTTCCTTCCAGCCCCTCCTCCCCAGCCGTCTCCTCCTAGTCTTGGAGACGGGGAGAGAGAGCCTTCTCCCCTCCATCCTCAGGCTGGCAGCTTCTTAGGACAGGTTCCAAGCCCCGTTCCTGCCCTACTCTGTTGTTATCTCTCCCATCTCTGGGGATTGGCCTTCCTAGGCTGTAACAGGTTTTATCAGGGGCAGGAGGCAAAGTCGCTCCTTTCAACTGTCCTCCCCATCTGTCCCTTGCTAATCCATCAGGAGGTTCCCCTCTGCGCCTGCCCTTAAGGGTGCTCCTCGTCTCCCAGGGCAGTGGCCCTTTGAGCAACCCCACATTTCTGCTGCTGGGGCTGGCCCCACCCCCCACGATGATGGATGCGCAGTGGGGTGGGGTGTCTCCCTTCAAATAGGAAGGAAAAGAAGAGGGTCAGTCAGGGGCCGTGAGTCATCCAGCACCCACATCAAAAAGAGAGTTAGGTTACAAAAGGCCTTTTTACTCACCCTGAAACATGGGCGCAGCCACGTTTCAGCGGCACCTGGAAAGGAACTGGAAGGCAGTGCAGAGCTCGGAGCACTGGCGTAACGTGAGCCCTTCATGGAACACAGCACTAAGCAAGCATGAGTCTCTTTAGCTTTCATCATGTATTTAAAAAGATAACCAGGAATTAAAACAATAAGGAAAAGTAAACGGAGTGTAAGAGAACCCATAAATCAGTCTATCTATCCACTCACACAGCTCTCACCACTGTAATCACAGAATCATAGGACTGAAAGGGACCTCGAAAAGTCATCTAGTCCAGTCCCCTGCACTCATGGCAGGACTAAGTGGGAGTCTCACCATAATCAAGCAATTCTATCCTTGCCACACCCCTGTGAGGGCCATGTTACAGATGGGAGCTCAAGCACAGGGTAGATTAAGTGACTGGTTTGTGGTTACACAGGAAGTCTGTGACTGAGATGGGAATGAACCCAGTGTCTGAAATTCCAGCCCAATGCTCTATCTACTACACTATCTTTCCTGCCCTGGTGCAACTCCCCTCTGGCTCACTAACTTCACTGCTTTCAGATCAAAATAAAAAAAAAAACAAACGTATCTCTTTGACTCAGCTTCCCTCAGTAACATCTGTGTGCATGACAGAAAACACACACATAATGTACTCTCATCTGCTACATCAGCAAGGTCTGATGAAGTAAATGCCCGTGTAACCTTAATCCTGACCCCTTGTGCATTAAATGAATAGAGTTTAGATCCCAAAGGGACCACTGTAACCATGTAGTAGAACCCCTGGCAAAATCCAGGCCACAGATTTTCACCAAGTGATTCCTGCATTAACCCTATGATTTCCAGGTTAGCTACAGCGTATCTTTTAGAAAGAGACATCCAAAGATTTCAGGTGATGGAGATTCCACCACATCCCTTAGTTAGTCATTCCCTTCCTCCTTCAAATGCACAACAGACCCACCAACACTCAAGAAACCCACGCTAGTTAGATCAGGTTGCGCCAACTACTACCCAGTGTCAAACTACCCACTTCCCATTCCTAAGCAAGCTCACAGAAAAGTTAGCTAAATGCAAACTACAAGCTCATCTAACTGAATCCAATAATCTAGACTTGGCAGAATTTGGATTCAGGCCCAGACAGGGGACTGAAACTGCTTTAGTGGCACAGATAGATGATCTGCTTATGTCAATCGATGAAGGACAAACATCCATTTTCATCCTCCTGGACCTCTCTGCAGCATTCAGCACTGTCAACCATTGGGCACCGCTATCTCACCTGAGAGAGGGGGCAGGGAAACAGGACAGTACACTAAAATGGTTTCAGTACTTCCTGGAGGGATGCACCCAACAAGAAGTGATGGGAAACTAAAGCTCCACTATTAGACCTCTGTGGAATGCCACAGATATCAATTCTCTCTCCAGGACTTTACCACACTGATATGCAGCCACTAGGTGAACTGGTCAGAAAACATGGACTCAGCTGCCAGCAATATGATGGTGACACACAGTTCTATCCACCCTTCACCACATATGACCACACCACTACCACCAAGATGGCCCAGTGTTTGGATGAGATCAGCTCATAGATGAAGTGTAGCTGGTGGAAGCTGAACCCGAGCAAGACAGAAGTGATGCTGGTGGGCAGAGCATTTTGAAGAATTTGGTTGAAGGTTCACCCCCAAAGTTGGTCAGTTCAGTTCACAGCCAGGAGTACTCTTGGACTCCTTGGTGACGCTAGGCTCTCAGACAGCAGCACTCACAAGTAATGCTTTCTATCCTGTCTGATTGGTTAGGAGACTCCGTCCCATCCTGGTGGATGATAGCCTGGCTTGTATTCAAGACTTTGTCACTTCTCAGTTGGACTACAGCAATGCAACACACCTGGCCATGAGCTTCAGCACTTAAAAAACAGAACTAGTCCAGAACACTGCTAAGCGTCTCCTTAGCATCAGAGGCTACCTGGAATATATGACACGCATCCTCTGTTCCCTACACTAGCTTGCCATAGAATGTTGAATCCAGTTCAAGGTCTCAGTCCTTATCTTCGAGGCACTCCATAGCATGGCCCACAGTATCAAAAGGAGCCTAAAGCTCCAGAATGTAGACTGTGGTCAACAAATCCACTCCTCTGGTCCAATGGAACTATCTACTGTAAGGGTAAGGCTTGTCTGTGCAGGAGACAGAACTTCCTTGGAGATCAGACTGAGACAGTGGAATGAACTCCCCCAGGAACTAAGGCCCATCACAAACCATATCACCTTCCACTCCAAGAGACCTTGCCTTCTCTAACAAGCACATAGTAACATGTATTTTTTTAAAAAAGTATCTATCTAAAACAAGATATTCTACTGCATATGCTTTTCCCTTGGGGGAGAGAATGAGAGACCAAGTAACACCTGATGAATGTTTGTCACTGCTTAATGCACTGTAGGATGGTGCTGAGACATTATGATGAGACGCATGATACAAGACTTATATAGAATAGAGTCGTTCCAGTAGTTAATTACCTTCACTTGTAAAAATCTAACTTCCAGCCATTGACTCATGTCATGCCTCTATCTGCTAAATTAAAGAGTGTTCTGCTAATAGAAGACAGCTCAACAAGTAGGTTTTTAAAGACCATGACCAAGTCACTATCTTCTCTTGGATGAACGAAATAGCTTGTGCTTCATTAACATCTCACTATAATGCAGGTTTTCCAAACCTCAAATTAAGCTTGTAGCTCTTCCCTGAACCCCTTCAATTATTCAACATCCTTTTTAAAGTATGGACACCAGAAGTGGACACAGAATCCCAATAATGGTCTCACGAATGTCACATACAGAGGTAATGCCACCGATATTCCCTTGCTTACACATCTAAGTATCACTGTCTTTTTGTTCTGTGTTTGCCCAGTGCCTAGCACAATGGGGACCCGGTCGATAATGTGGTCTCCTAGGTGCTATAAAATAAATAAATAAATAAAATAATAATAATGTAGTATTAATTATTATTATTATTTTAGCCCTCTTAGCCACAGCTGCACTTTCTTTGTACATACAGCCCATTATTTAATTACATGTTCAAATAATGCAATATATCATCTAATAGTGCAGAGGTGGGCAAACTATGGCCAGTGGGCCATATCCGGCCCGCGGGACCCTCCTGTCCGGCCCCTGAGCCCCTGGCCTGGGAGGCTTACCCCCAGCCCCTCCCCCGCTGTTCCCCCTCCCCCATAGCCTCAGCTCACTGTGCCACCGGCACAATGCTCTGGGCAGGATGGCTGCAAGCTCCTGGGGCAGTGCAGCTGCAGAGCCCAGCCTGACCTGGTGCGGTAAGGGGGCAGGGAACAGGGTGGGTTGGATAGAGGGAAGGGGAGTTTGGGTGGTAGTCGGGGAGTGTATAGGGGTCGAGGCGGTCAGAGGGCAGGGAACAGTGGAGGTGAATGGGGGCAGGGGACCTGGGGGGGGCAGTCAGGAAGGAGGGGGGATTAGATGAGGCAGCGGGGGGCAGTCAGGGGACAGGGAGAAGGGGTGGTTGGATGGAACAGGGGTCCCGGGGCAGCAGTAAGGAAGGAAAGGGGGAGGTTGGATGGGACGGCAAGGGGCTAGTCAGGGGACAGAGAGAAGGGGTGGTTGGATGGGGCGGGGTCCTGGGGGGGCCCCCATCAGGGAATGGGGGGGTTTGGATGGGGCAGGAGTCCCGGGGGGGGCTGTCAGGGGGTGCGGGCCACGCCCCCCTCCCCAACCAGCCCTCAATACAATTTTCGAAACCCGATGTGGCCCTCAGGCCAAAATGTTTGCCCGCCCCTGCAATAGTGTCATTTAAACTGGCCAAATCCTTCCCTCGTGATGACAAGAGAGAAAGAGCTCTTTACTGGGTTGTCTATTTTTGCTGTATGAAAATTACTTACTGGAAATCCTCAGCTGTAAGGTTTCGTACAGGCACATCAGGGTCCCCGAGTACAGAGAGAATATGAAGAAATCTTTTGTATGTCAAGGGGGGAGTCCCACCATTCATGTCCAAAATCCTGAACAAGACAAGAGCACTTGTAGTATGAATATAAACCAAGTAAAAAATGGAAGTGGCAGGTGTCAGTCATGCAGGCAGAGCTGATGAATAAACTGCCTATAGCATAGAGATGGAACATCCCTGTAATGAGGTTTCCAGTACAGATGTCACAGTCCAGTGCGTTCATGCAAAGCCCCGCTGACTTCAGTGGAATTCTGTGCAAGTGTCCAGGTCCACTTGGAGCAATCCACTTGCAGGGTTGCAAGTTTTACAATTTTTAAAACACAATATGAATAGAACTGGAAAGACTTGGCTACCCATGCTGGTTTCCAAAATGTTTTATTTTTAAATCCACTTAAAATCTTTTCACTAGCAAGAAATTTAAAACAAAATGGAATTCTCCTGGCCACAGATGACACTGCAAGAAAGAAAGGCCACACATCCCTTTTTGTGGGATGTGGTGTGTAGAGGAGTGGAGGAGAAATCAGCCTTATGATGGAAGATAGTGACCACGCAAGACCTCAATCATGCAATCTGTTTTGTGGGGGCAGAGCCCAGCACCCAGATGGAGTGCCGGTGACTAAAATGGGCCTCTCTACTGCCACAGGGAATTCTCCCCATGGGGAACAAGATGTAGTTTCAGAACATGAGAGATTTCCATCTCTCCATAGCAACCACGAGCAATCATAAATTTAATCCTCTAGCCCAAAACAATTGAATTAATCTATCTACTAGCAATCCTCAAACATGCAGACAGGGGAAGTTAAAATGTTGATGGTGCCCTCCTTTGCTGTCACTTCTGTCCAGCAATCAATTACTGAAGCCCCAATCCTGTAAAGGCTTATCCACCCGAATATGTTTATACATGCAAATACCCCTTTGAATTCAACAGGGCGCTTCACATATACAGATTTGCTCGCATGCGCAAGTGTCTACAGGATTAGGGGTTTATTAATTAATAATGCAAAACACGATTTGATCTCCAAATTTTTAATGAATCTCTAGTATCTGCAGCCATTCTGTTTTGAATAAACCGCAAACAGTATCTGATTGGTGGTGTTTGCATTTTAATTTCTTTTGTGGGCAAAAAGTTAAGCTGATTAGAAAATCCCTATTGCTTGAAAATAAACACTGATATAATGAGATGAAATGGGTAAAAAAAAACCATAATTGCATCTTTCCCTGCCGATTTAGATTTTGTTTTTTAGAGAGTAGATTATATAAAGGATTGAACTAAACCCAACAGCCAAAGGGTGCATATTAATAAACTATTTACATTATAAGTAGCAAACCAAGTCACAGCCCCAATTCCAATTCATGTACATTCCCTCCTCTGCTCTTTACTGACGGGCACACAATGTTACATTCATCCAAAGAAGCTCAACTCTCTAAAAGCTCAAACATTAGAATCTAAAAATCAGAATCACTAGGCATTTCCCACCGATATTTGTTAAAGCTAAACATAAACAAAAGATCATTGCCCTGTGGCAGTTACGTACCGTCTGATGTCATAAAGAGTGTGGCCCATCAAAGAAAGCACATCAAATCCCATCTCTCCCCCCAGAACTTGTATGGTCTTCTCCATCTCTTTGTAAAATGGTTCAGTCTCAGCATCTAGAGTCACCTGGGTAATGTTCCACTTTTTAACATGGTCTCGAAGAACTGACTCATACTCTCCTTGAATAACCAGTAAGCAAGAGCCCAGTTTAGTTAGGTTCCTCTGCAGATCCTCGAGAGACTGCAGCAGGAAATGCCAGCGCAGAGTGCCCATATTCATTGCAGACATCAGGAACTTTCTATCCAGAATGTAGACTGGATACACAACCTCAGAGGACTCCACTGCGGCCAGCAGAGTTGGGTTGTCATGGAGCCGAAGTCCCTTCCGGAAGAGATGAATGGTCCGGTGAGGCATTTTGGGCATTTACTGGAGATCTGTAAAAGAGGGAATTCCTGAAGTGGAGGGATTTCCAAATCCCCATTAAAGAGGAAAGCCCATTAACAGCTAAAACCAAACTTTGAACAGTTGACAGCACTGTAAGAGAACTGATCGATACACGCAGCAGATTAGCACTGCCAGAAGCTTTCCGCCATTAGACTGGGCAGGCTCTAGTTTAATATATGACACTTTGCAACACAGGCACAACTGAGACAGTGAGGTTCTTGGGGAAGTGTTACCACAAAAGTAATATCAAACAGCTGGAACAGAGCATCAGATAGGCACATTTGTTCTTACAGATGTAATGAACCCCCCCACCCCAAAACACATGTTCCTCCCCTCCTATTCCCCATTACTCACTTCCCCACACATAAAATGCACCAGTCTCCCACAAAGAAACATATCGCCCTTCATTACAAATCAGCAGAGAATCAAAATCAGACTAAACTCTTTCCCGTCTTCCCCCTCCACTCTGGCATAGCGCCCAGCCTTCAGCAATAGTAATAACTAGATCTGGTGCAAACTTTTTAATTGGACAGTTTCCCTTCGAAAAATGCAGTTTTGTTGAAATGGAAACATTTCGTGGACACACGTCAACTTGGATGAAATTATTCTATGGGGTAAAGTCAAAATGTTTCCTTTGGATTCATTTCCTTTAGACTTTTAATATAATATAAAACATTAAACATAATTATATATAATTAATATTATGCACATATATTATAGTGTTTTAATATCAACATCTAAACAAAACAAATCAAAATGAAATGGCTTGATACTAAACACGTTTTGCCAGAATCGTTGTTTCGTGGAAATTTTCAGCTTTTCATCCCAAAACTAATAGCTAGTTCTATCTATCACTTTTTATCTGCAGATCTCAAAATCTCTTTATATCATTATCCCCATTTTACAGAAAGGAAAACGAGGTACAGAGAGGGAAAGTGATTTGCCCAAGGTCACCCAGCAGACCAGTTGCAGGTCCAGGAATGCACATTCAGGAGGATGCCACTCTTGCAGTCGGACTGTCACTTCTAAGAGAGGAGGGGCTGCCCCACCCTCACTGGGGGGAGCAGAAGCAGAGGATTCCAGTATTGGGATAGGGGTTAGTAGGATCCTCATATCACAGCTGGGGGAGGGGAGGCTTGGAGGACCCCTCTGTAACTACCACTTAAGGGAGGCTCCTGCTCCACTATCCATGGAGGGGCAAAGGACCAGAGGATCCTGGTGTTTGTGTTTGTGCATGTGCGTGCGATAGAAGGGGAAGAGGGATTGTGTGTCTTTCTCTGTATGGGCAGTGCCCGGGACCATTGGTCCTGTGCCGGAAGCCATCTCACTGCTTGGGGGGGGAGGGCAGGAGGCCCCCTTGCCACCCCTGGGGGAATCTCACTGCTTGTGGGGGGGGGACAAGGCAGGAGGCCCCCTTGTCACCCCTGGGGGATCTCACTGCTTGGGGGGGACAGGGCAGGAGGCCCCATTGCGACCCCAGGGGGATCTCACTGCTGGGGGGGGGACAGGGCAGGAGGCCCCCTTGCCACCCCTGGGGGATCTCACTGCTGGGGGGGGGGACAGGGCAGGAGGCCCCCTTGCCACCCCTGGGGGATCTCACTGCTGGGGGGGGGGGACAGGGCAGGAGGCCCCATTGCGACCCCAGGGGGATCTCACTGCTGAGGGGGGACAGGACAGGAGGCCCCATTGCGACCCCAGGGGGGATCTCACTGCTGGGGGGGGACAGGGCAGGAGGCCCCATTGCGACCCCAGAGGGGATCTCATTGCTGGGGGGGGGGGACAGGGCAGGAGGCCCCCTTGCCACCCCTGGGGGATCTCACTGCTTGGGGGGGGACAGGGCAGGAGGCCCCATTGCCACCGCTGGGGGATGAGGACCCCACTGTTGGGGGCAGGAGGAATTTCCCACTGTCACCGAGCAGAGGGCCCAGCTGTTTTGTGGAGGGGCGTGGTAGAGCGGCGGCGACCACGTGGTCCCCCTGAAGGGGGGGGTCGGAATGTCCCATTCTCACTGGGAGGGGGGGTAGGGAGAGCCCATTGTTCTCCGGGGGGAGGGGGGACCTGTTACCTGCCTCGCTCCACGGCCCCGCCGTCTCCACCAGAGCCGGCCTCGTTTCCTGCTTCCGCCGGCGGGGACCGCCCCTGGGGGGCCGCTCCGGTCCGTGCTGCCCGGCGAGCCTGGGCGTGACAGGGGCGATGGGGGACTCCCGGGGGGGGGGGAGAGCTATGGGGGAATCCCAGGGTGGGGGGAGCTGGGGGAGCTATGGGGGAATCCAGGGGGAGAGACTGGGGAGAGCTATGGGGGGCCCCTGGTGGGGGTAGATGGGGGAGCTATGGGGGAATCCTGGGGGAGAAACTGGGGGGAGCTATGGGGGAATCCCGGGAGGGGTGGGGGGAGCTATGGGGGAATCCCGGGGGAGAGACTGGGGGGAGCTATGGGGGACCCCTGGCGGGGGGAGATGGGGGAGCTATAGGGGAATCCCAGGGGAGCGACTGGGGGGAGCTATGGGGGAATCCCAGGGTGGGGGGAGCTGGGGGAGCTATGGGGGAATCCAGGGGGAGAGACTGGGGGGAGCTATGGGGGACCCCTGGTGGGGGGAGATGGGGGAGCTATAGGGGAATCCCAGGGGAGCAACTGGGGGGAGCTATGGGGGAGCTATGGGAAAATCCAGGGGGAGAGACTGGGGGGAGCTATGGGGGAATCCCAGGGTGGGGGGAGCTGGGGGAGCTATGGGGGAATCCAGGGGGAGAGACTGGGGAGAGCTATGGGGGGCCCCTGGTGGGGGTAGATGGGGGAGCTATGGGGGAATCCTGGGGGAGAAACTGGGGGGAGCTATGGGGGACCCCAGGCGGGGGAGATGGGGGAGCTATGGGGGAATCCCGGGGGGGTGGGGGGAGCTATGGGGGAGCTATGGGGGGATTCCTGGGGTGGGGGGGTGCAGGGAATGACACTGATGGATTTTGTCAGGACTATTCCATGATGGGTGATGATCCTGGGGTTGGGAGAGGCAAGAGAACTGGGCTGGGGCCATGGAGTCTGAGGGTAGGAATCAGCTCCTGGGTGTTTGATTGTTGAGGGGGAATCGTTGCGGGCAGGGAGTGACACTGAGATCAGCACACGCTTTTTCCACTTTTAAAGACAGATGGAAAAGAAGAGGAAAAAAGTTGACATGGGCCATGCAGATCTTACACAACGCTTACAATTGTATATTGTCAGTGGGTTTCATTTTGATGAGTCCTAACCTTTCCTTTATCAAGATTTAGATTTCAGAAGATAACCTGCCTGACCCATAGCCCAGTTCCAAAAGAGGAAGGTTACTAGAATTCCTTGTTTGCAAGAGGAATAAGACCATTCCTAGGTTCAGATTTACAGTGGAGATGACGAAACTCTGAAACCTATAATAAGTTCTGTATTTATTTTTATTTTGCTGATGAATGAATGTTGGAGCCATTGGCTTTGTTGTCCCCTCCCTCGTGGGGTCTCAGGGACCAGGCTCCAACCCAAGCCCGAACATCAACACTGCAATTTTAGCCCCATAGTCTGAGCCTCGTGAACCTGAGTCAGCTGACCCAAGCCAACCATGGGTGTTTTACTGCAGTGTGGACATATCCTTAGGGTTTTTCCCGTTAATTATTTTTATAGGGGTTTTATACTGAATTTTCCATGAACTGATGACATGTTTCTCTAAAACATTTTACCCAGTTAAGATCAAGCCCGTTTCCTCAAAAGTATCTGGATTATATAAATAGTTTTTTGTAGGTGAGGGGGTCACAGACCAATAGCCTCTAAGATATGGCAAATACTGAATATTTTAAAAATTGCTATCTGAAGCAGGATTTCAACTGGTTGACACTTGCTAATGATGATATAATTCAAACTCAGTTGAACTCAACTCTGTGGCTCGAAGGTAAGCCTTGCACCTGACTTATGCAAAGACCTTGGAGGGAATTGCTGCAAGGTGGAGCAAGCAAATTGGCAAATCAAGAGTAAGGCCGAGAAGCCTCTCCTCTCAGGTCAACAAGTCATCTGAGAGCAGAGTGATGTTCCAGAATCTCCAAGACTGATCACCTTGTGGAGAGGAAATCACTAAATCAGCAAACAGGCCATTCCAAACTTTGATCCAGTCTCCCTACATCTGAAGGTCCTCTAGAAAGAAGTGCTGAGCCATCACTGTCTGGCTCCTGGTCTGTAGTTCCAACTCCTATCCTACAAGGGTCCAGAAGGCTGCAAGAGATGAATAGTGTGCAAATCCACCATCAGTTTAAATTAGCTGCTACCACTCAAGAAAGATTTTGGAGTCATCGTGGATAGTTCTCTGAAAACATCTGCTCAATTTGCAGCGGTAGTCAAAAAAAGCTAACAATGTTAGGAACCATTAGCAAAAGGATAGATAATAAGACAGTAAATGCCCCTCTATCAATCCAGGATATGTCCACACCTTGAATACTGTGTGCAATTCTGGTCGCCCCATCTCAAAAAAGATGTATTAGAATTGGAAAAAGTACAGAAAAGGGCAACATAAATGATTAGAAACAGCTTCTGTATGAGGACAGATTAATAAGAATAGGACTGTTCATCTTGAAAAAGAGATGACTAAGGTGGGATATGATAGACGTCTATAAAATCATGAATGGTTTGGAGAAAGTGAATAGGGATGTGTTGTTTACCCCTTCACATAACACAAGAACCATAACACCCAATGAAATTAATAGGCAGCAGGTTTGAAGCAAACAGAAGGAAGTACTTCACACCATGCACAGTCAACCTGTGGAACTCATTGCCAGGGGATATCCTGACGGCCAAAAGTATAAGTGAGTTCAAAAAAGAATTGGTCCATCAGTGGCTATTAGCCAAGATGGGCAGGGATGCAACCCCATGCTCTGGGTATCCCTAAACCTCTGACTGCCAGAAGCTGGGACTGGACATCAGGGTGGATCACTAAAAAAAAAAAAATTGCCCTGTTCATTCTCTCTGAAGCATCTGGCCCAAGCCATTGTCGGAAGATAGGATAGTGGGCTAGATTGGACCATTTGTCTGACCCAATCTGGCCATTCTTATGTTTAAATTTCTGTTAGCTGTGAGACATCCCAGCCTTTTAATTTCTTTATTGTAAGGCTCTGAAAGTGTGGCTGTAGGCATGCATGGAGAGTTTTGCCTGGGCTTGTTTTAAGCCATGAGAACACATTTTCAACCTCATAACAATATACATGAAATTACAACCTATAACTACTATAACAACAATGCTCAGTGCATCATGAGCCTTCCAAAGACACCCTACATGACAAACCTTGCACTGGCTAACACACAATCATATAAGGATGAACATGGGGACACAGGGTGTTCCCCCGAGATACAGAGTGTCACAGGGACCCTCTGAGTTACCCTCCCCAGGTCGCTTCCTACTACTGCTTCTCTCTGCTTCTGGTCCCAGATAGAGGAAAAGAAAATCAAACCATCATCCCCGAGCAAGCTCACAGTTCAGTCCTGGTACTTCAGGGAGGCATCTCCTGCCAAAAGAGGCTAAAGCCTTCAGGGTAGCTCTGTGCTCTTTTCCAGCCTTCTGAGCTGGGGTTGCTCCCTTTTCAATCTTTTCTCCAATTGGCGCATGCTCTGCAGGTTTAACGGGCTATCTGGGCCCATTATTGTCCTTTAACCCCTTCCATCCCAGTGTGGGGTTTGTATACGCCATTACAAAAGGGTTAGGGTTTGCCTACGTGGGTAAGTTATACCAGTATAAGGTAAGGTGTGAATTCAACGTGCTGTAGTTATATCAATAGAGCTCCCCATGTGGAAACTTACTCCGGTTTAAGAATGACTATTTTGGTTTAGCTTTAACCTCTGCCAAAATAACTAGCTAAATAGAAAAAAGCACTCTTATACTGGATTAGGTGTCCACATGTGGAGCTCTATTGGTGTAACTACAGCACTTTAAATTCACACCTTGTCTTACACCAGTGTAATTTCCCTCTGTAGACAAACAATAAGAAGGATGCTTTATAATTGGCTCTGAGGATCATCTGATGACCTGGTTTCAGTATTGGGCTACTTGATTCAAATTATAGATTTGATTGACTTTGGTAAAATTCTTTAGTAACAATCGATAACCAAACACAGCTGCCTGCTTAGGAACTTACTTTTGGTACTAATCTGTTGATACAAGTCCAATCCAATATTGAGGCATGACGTGTTGATTTGATGGAGTTATTTGTTTAGTACTAATAATGATAGTTAGCTTCAGTGATAATTTTTTGCTTGTTTTTTAAATCTTAATTTAAGAGTTTTAATACAATTTATAAAAAAAGAAGCTGGTACTGATTGCTTTCAATAAGCAACATGGGTCCAGAAACTTTAAGGGCCTAAACTGGATACCAGCCTGTTAGATTAAAAGACAGACCAGAACCCACTAATAAGTTTATGGTTCTCACAAAATGCATTGGATGGCTAGGGTATATGGGGGTAGCAGGCCTGGGGACATGGCCAGGGACCTGTAGTGCTGTCCTACAGGACTTGGTGGTGGGTGGAGCAGAGATTGGCTCACATGGGGTTCACTCCGGAGGGGGATTGGGCAGGGACGGGGAGGGTCAGTAACGATCACAGTAACATCATTATTGCTATATTGGATATAGAAGCAGACTGGATGGGAGCAGGGTTCTCCCTAAAAACACTGCAAATACCCCATGGCCATGAGTCTGGCCCAGCGAGAGAGAGTGTCATTTCCTGGTTTGCTTGCAGCCTTGTTAAGCATGTTTCATGTTATTTACCTCTTTCCTGGTGATCCTTGGGTCCTTCCCAAAATCAGCTGCTATCTCCTTTCTGGGGATCTTCAAGCGATTTGCTAGGATCAGCCCTGGCTCCTTCCTGAGGATCTCTCCTATGTGGCACCAGCTTCCTTATATAACAATAAATTGAAGAACAGGGTCATCAGACAGAATTTAGGTCACTCCAGCTCTGCTGGCAAAGGCTGCAATTGAGATTATACAATTTCATGTGACTAATACAAGTAGAAGGAGTAACCTTTAAACAGTCAGGTTACAGTAGGTCGGCTTATGACCTCAGGGCAGAATCCACAGCCTTATTTTCTCTATATCAGCTGGTATATTTTTATGTATTTTGGCGAATTTTAAAATGTTTGTCCTGAATGCTTTATAGAGCTGAGTTGATACTGGGGCTGGCAGCATCAGCAGTAAAGAAGTCAGCTTGTCTTACAGTGAAGGGCTCACATCCTCTAGTGAGTGGGTTTGGGTTAGTTAACTGCTTTGTCGTGATGTCATGATTGTGCTTTTTTTTGGTCTCATTTTTTTTCAGAGAGAAATTACTGAAAAATTGATAGGAAATTTATTATAAAATAGATCTAATAGACTCACACTGCATTGTTTTCAGAGAAGCAGCCGTGTTAGTCTGTATTCGCAAAAAGAAAAGGAGGACTTGTGGCACCTTAGAGACTAACAAATTTATTTGAGCATAAGCTTTCGTGAGCTACAGCTCACTTCATCGGATGCATTTGGTGGAAAAAACAGAGGGGAGATTGATATACACACACACAGAGAACATGAAACAATGGGTTTATCATACACACTGTAAGGAGAGTGATCACTTAAGATGAGCCATCACCAGCAGCGGGGGGGGGGGGGGGGGGAAGGAGGAAAACCTGTCATGGTGACAAGCAAGGTAGGCTATTTCCAGCAGTTAACAAGAACATCTGAGGAACAGTGGGGGGTGGGGTGGGGGAGAAATAACATGGGGAAATAGTTTTACTTTGTGTAATGACTCATCCACTCCCAGTCTTTATTCAAGCCTAAATTAATTGTATCCAGTTTGCAAATTAATTCCAATTCAGCAGTCTCTCCTTGGAGTCTGTTTTTGAAGTTTTTTTGTTGAAGGATAGCCACCCTCAGGTCTGTAATCGAGTGACCAGAGAGATTGAAGTGTTCTCCGACTGGTTTTTGAATGTTATAATTCTTGACGTCTGATTTGTGTCCATTTATTCTTTTACGTAGAGACTGTCCAGTTTGACCAATGGACATGGCAGAGGGGCATTGCTGGCACATGATGGCATATATCACTGCACTGTTATTTTTAAATGCTATTATTCTATACTCGGATTTGATCAGCATGTTCAAAGCTCATACAGGACACACAAGACGGAAAGGCGGTTGAGCAGTTATTGGCTAGGGAGCTCCAGGCCTTCTGACACAACCAAAGAAACCAGTCAGTGGTTCTCAACCTGCGGCCTGCAGGCCACTTGTGGCCCAATCAGCACAGAGCTGCAGCCCATGTGACATCATCCTCAGGACCATTCGGGTAATATTGGATGTGGCCCACAATGGTAAATAGGTTGAGAACCAATGATAGTAGGATAGTGTTCGGAGCTGTAATAATCTCTGAGAAAAGATGCCATTTGGGTCTCGACACCAGAAAAATGATCTGTAGCTGCCAGCTTCTTATTACACTGTCTCAGCCCATTACAGAAAGTATTTGTAGAGAGAACAAAACCTATCAGATAGACTATTTTCGCCATCACTTTATGGCTGTGGAAAAGCTGTGGCTGAAGAAGTGAGGCATAAGATTAGCTTTGTAAGTGGTAAGACCCACAGTCACTGTTCTGTTACACCCTCTTGGGTCATTTGATGAGAAAGCTTTGCCCTTTAGCTTGACGGTTTCATAGTTCATGGAGAGAGGGAGGCTTGGGCCAGTTCCTTAAGCATTAAAGAGTAGTGCTGAGATTTAATAAAAATCACCAGAAACAGCAAGTCTGGGAAGTGTAAAGATACTCACTCTGTAATGTTAACCCCCGTTAAATAGAGATATGAGCATGACTTTACTGTAAAATGTTTCTTTAAAAGCTCATTGTTGTAATAATTATTGTTTTGTCTCTGATATTTACATGGCAAAGATTTGTAAACCTGTTCAAACTTCCTAAATAAAGAGTTTAAAAAAAATTCCTGCAGAGGTGGAATCTGAACCGCTGTGTTATGGGGAGCCAGCATAGTGAGCAGAGTGCTAGGGTGATGTACTCTCAACCAACGACAGTATGGAGGTGGGCTGCTGCATTCTGGACCAATTAAAGCTTTTTATAATGTTGGGGTGCTCATTCCTAGAGTGAGTGGCAGTAATCCAACCTGGAGAGCATGAAAACATAAAATATGGCCAGGTCAGCACTTTATAGGATGGGGTGCAGTCTTCTAGCGAGCAACAGATTGAAGATGGCATTTTTAACAGCCTTTAAAGACTCTCCCTTTCCTTTTGCATCTGAATGGGATCTTTTTGAGCTCGTGTCTGTTGTGTACAAATGATAGGATGTGCTGTTTGTAACTTAATGGCTTTTCTCCATCTGCTGCCATGGCACCTTATGCTGCTGTGATCTTGTTGGCTATTGCAAGCTAAAGAAGTTTGGGTACATGGATGGGATACCACCTACAAATACCTAAATTAATTATAGAAGATGGAGAGACACTAGACCAGTCCTGCTACCAGTGCAGGATTGAACCATACACTTCAATATCTAGTGTTTTACCTCAAGATTTAGTCCTAAATTTAATTTGAATGTGGTGGTAGAATGGATTTACTTCAGCCTGACTCTTTTGAATTTGAAATGCACAGTACACTTTTTTGCAAATAATTCACCTTCAGATAAACATTGGTCATCCACACATATATATAGATATCCCTTTGCAAATGCTTTGATCCTTGAATTTCATACAGTGGAATCCAGTTGATCATCATCACACTTGTTTCCTGGACACCATATTGCCTCATAAAGCAACACCATTGCCTGAAACATAGACCAGGGCCATGGTGCACCACACTTATTGAAGGGCTCTGGCCTGGGTTGAATAAATGCTGCATTTATGTAATTTTTAACTGGTCATTTAAACTGGATTTCTTTTTTGTTTATATATTACCGGGGAAAGTATTTGCGTGTGGCTAGTTTTACATATAATAGTAAGGGCACCTTCAAATCAATTGGAGTATGTCTACCCAGCAGGAAGGAGGTGGAAGCTCGGGTAGATGTGCACGTGCTAACTCTGCTTGAACTAGCATCTAAATACAGCAGCATGGCTGCAGCAGCCTGGGCTAGCTGCCTGAGTCCAAACCTAGAGTGGGAGGTGAGATTGCACGTGGGCAACTAGCCTGAACCTCTGCAACTATACAGTTGAACTAGGTGCTAGTTGAACAGAACTAGTGCATGTACATTACACCTCCCACCTGCTGTGCAGACAAACCCTCATATGTAATATAAAAATAAACAATGGGATACTATATTCATATTCTTTTTTCATGTTTAATGCAGTAAAGAAAACAATTTGTGATTTTGTCCGAATCAACTACAGAATTCCCACCTTCCTGCACCAGAGAAAGCATGGATAGCAGACACCATTGCATGTGAATTGCTTCAGAATACAAAGGAATTATGTACAGGGCCCTGTCTATCTCAGGATGCACTAGGACCAGATTCTGTGGCTAGGCCCCCTAAATTCAATTGCAAAGACTCCCTAATTCTGCAGCAAACCTACTAAACAATGTGTTATGTGACCTTATCTATGCCCAAGCCACAGAGGATATGTTACAGAGTTTAGGTACCTATCCTGTTCTCTAGCTTGTTATAATGCATACTTTGAGCTCTGGAGGTCTCCAATTCATTCCTTGGTATCACATAAGGTGGCAGCTGTTCTATTAATTCATTGTATACCCAGGAAATACCCCATCCCCAGTCATCCAACAGCAGCAGCTCGAGCTGAAAACAGTCTCTGAATACAATTCTTGAATGTTTAGTTTCAATGATAGATTGGTTTAGTTGTGTTCTTCATTTCACACTGCTCTATGGAATCCAGCAGTTACAATGTTGTCTGAGTGGTCTGGCTTAGAATTTCTTTCCTTCGCAGCATGTGAGCTAGGAAAGGAGGGAACTTGTAGTCAGCGTCAGCAATTCATCTTCTATGCTTCCCATGCCTTGGCTGCTGCTCTGGTCTCTAGGCTGCCTAGCAGTCCAGCCTGCATTTTAGACTCCCCACACTCCCTAGCTAAACTCTAGCTCTTGTTCCCTGTCCCATTCCTGCTCTTCCTCACTGGAAATATGTTATCCAATTTTTTCCCTCTTGTGAGGAAAGTTGCAGAGCGAGAGGCAGCTGCAGGCAGGTCCCAGTAGGGCAGGGAGGCAGAAAGCAAAAAGCTCAGCATCTGGCAGCAGAAAAATGATAAATTCAGCAGAAAAATGTGGATTTCTGCGGTATCTTGGAAAAATGCAAGATTCCACAACTGCAGAGTCCAGGACTCCATGGGCCCCAAGTGAGATGGCTGGGGCAGTTTACATCTCGTAGAGCCATTGTTAGAGCTTCTCTACAGATTCAAATAGGCATCAGGTAAACCAGGGTTTGTCTACACATGAAAATTAACCTGGAATAAAATAGGGTATGAATTTAAAGAGGATTATCTATCCCCAATTAACTCACATATGGACACACTTATTCTGAAATAAGCATGCTTTATTCCAAATTATCTTAATCAAACTAATTGAGAACAAGGCACTCTTAGTTCAGAGGGAGCGTCCACACATGGAACTATTTAGGAATAGTTATTTGGGAATAGCTATTATGGCATAACTCCAATGTAGACAACCCCTTACACACAGGTCATGTTTTGAGATTATTTTCCCAAATGTAAGAGCTAGAAATTTAATTTTGTAAACAAAAGCTGATATTCTGGAGCATGGTTCCATAGCAACGACTGAAGCTGATATCGCAGAATCACAGAATGCGTGGGGCGTTGTTTATATGTTTTGTAAAATACCATGCACATATGGTGCTGTCTAAATAATAAGGCAATGGGTTAAATAAATGTTTGTTTGTCTGTATTAGGGCTGTTTTGTAGGCTGCAGCCTGTCTTTGTCCAGAGACATTTGAGGAATTCAATCATTAATTGAAATTTTATCTGAATTTTTAGGGAATCAGTTTACAAAGGAATCAGAAAGCCCAGGCTGAGGCCTCTGGAGACTGGTACAAACATTTACTAGGCTGAGACTTACAAATATCCAACCCCGCCCCCTTCTTCCTGACTGCCCTGACCCCTATCCACATCCCTGCCCCCTGACAGGCCCCCCTGGGACTCCCATGCCTATCCAACCCTTCCTGTTCCCCGTCCCCTGACCACCCCCCCCCAGACCCCAACCCATCCAACCCCCCCTGCTCCTTGTCCCCTGACCTCCCCCTCCCAGGACCCCTGCCCCTAACCGCCACCCGGGACCCCATTCCCTATCCAACCTCCCCTGCTCCCTGTCCCCTGACTGCCTTGACCCCTATCCACACCCCTGCCCCCTGACAGGCCCCCCGGGACTCTCATGCCTATCCAACCGTTCCCCGCCCCCTTACTATGCCGCTCAGAGCTGCAGGAGCTCGCAGCCCTGCCGCCCAGCCAGAGCCAGCCACACCGGTGTGCTAGCGCAGCGGCCCAAAGAGCTGAGGCTGTGGGGGAGGAGGGACAGCAGGGGAGGGCTGGGGACTAGCCTCCCTGGCCGGGAGCTCAAGGGCTAGGCAGGATGGTCCCACGGGCTGTAGTTTTCCCACCTCTGCTTTAATGGCTATCTTTGGTGTCTGATAAGCAAGAGAGCCATACAGCTGAACTTGGTCTGTTGTTGCCATCATGTAAAGAGAGACTAAAACCCCATCTTCCTCCAGTTATAACTCAGTCAGGGGACTCAGTTACCACATATTTATGGGATGACCAGGTTACAACAGGTTGTAAATCTGTAGCCCAGATGGTGCTTTGAGAGTTCTTTCATGTTCTCTGTTTGTGTATATAAATCTCCCCACTGTATTTTCCACTGAATGCATCCGATGAAGTGAGCTGTAGCTCACGAAAGCTTATGCTCTAATAAATTTGTTAGTCTCTAAGGTGCGACAAGTACTCCTTTTCTTTTTGCGAATACAGACTAACACGGCTACTACTCTGAAACCTGCTTTGAGAGAGTGATATATTATTAATTACAGGTATTTGTATTGCAATAGGGCCTAGGAGCCCCAATTAGGGACCAGGACCCCAAACACAGAACAAAAAGATAGTCCATGCCCTTTGTGGGGAGGGTAGGGGAAGCAAGGATTCACCTCAATCAGTTCTTAAAGTGGTCTGAATAAAGTGTGTGGGCATCTATCAGAATCGAGGAGCAGCAGCTTTGGAAAGACAATGCTTAAAGTGCACCCCTCAGTGACCCAGACTGATTTAAAACCTTATTTTTGCTGGGTCTGTGACGCCTTGCAACCCTCCCCATGGCACAAACTGACCTTACACATTGATCACAGCCAGCTGCAGTGTGACTAACCCTGAGCATGCAAAAAACCATGAGTCAGGCCCCCAAAATCACAAGATTTAAATATATATATAAAATCTCAGGTCTCTTTCCCTTCGCCTTCTCATTTACGAGCTTTTGGGGTGACGCGACTCTTGCTTCACGGCGGGCACCAGGTGTTTCTCCACCGTCCTGAGAGCGGCCGCAAACTGGGCTGGAGATCCTCGGGCAATCCCCTGACCGTAGCAGCCGGGGTGAAACCGCCCCCCCCCCCTTCCATGAGTGCGTGCGTGCTAGTGCTAGCCTGGGTGAAATTCTCGCACAATCCCATGACTCCAGCAGCTGGGTCCATATATTGAGGCGTGTGTCCATGCACTCGCATGTGTCCATGTTAAAGTGTGCAAACTCCGCCCACCCCATGCACCCCAGGCGGGCTGAACCCCCGTCCCAGTGTGGATGCTGCTCGAGCCCCATCCACCCCCGGGGTCCTGGCAGGGAGGCCAGTGACCTCTCTCGCCCCGCCCTCTTCCCCTCTGTGGGGAGGGTGCCCGCGAGGAGAGGTGGGCGGGGCCCCGGGACGGCTCCTCCAATCCCACACCACGTCTCCTCCCCGCTCCCACGGTTTGAAGCCCCAGGGCGGGGCCTCCGGGTCCGCTCCGGCCAATCAGCCCCGCTCTCCCCGCAGATCGGCACCTCTGCGCAGCGACTCAGAGTGGGCCTGGCTGGTTGCTAGGCGCCCCGGGAAGTCCCGCCCCTGGGATTCGCCGGGCGGGGCCGTCTCTCGGGTCCCGTGTGGCCCCTCGCGCCCCCCCTTCCCTCCCCCACGTTCGTTCGGCTGTGGCGGCGCCGCGAGGGCGAGGCTGTGCGGGTGAGTGGGGGCGGGGCGACCTCGCGCCGTGCCGCACAGTCACCCCCCTCCCCCCACACAGCGGGAGCCCGGGGCCGCCTCAGCATGGCGGGCGGGGTGGCCCCCATGGGGGAGTGACCCTGAGCCTGGGAGCGGGGTGGTCATCGGGGGAGGCGAGTCCTCGTGGGGGGAGTGACCCTGACTCTGGGGGCAGGGAGGAATGGGGGGCAGTTTCCCTGAAGGGGGGGGTGACCCCGACTGTGAAGGTGGCCCCCATGGGGGAGTGACCCTGAGCCTGGGAGCGGGGTGGTCATCGGGGGAGGCGAGTCCTCGTGGGGGGAGTGACCCTGACTCTGGGGGCAGGGAGGAATGGGGGGGCAGTTTCCCTGAAGGGGGGGGTGACCCCGACTGTGAAGGTGGCCCCCATGGGGGAGTGACCCTGAGCCTGGGAGCGGGGTGGTCATCGGGGGAGGCGAGTCCTCGTGGGGGGAGTGACCCTGACTCTGGGGGCAGGGAGGAATGGGGGGCAGTTTCCCTGAAGGGGGGGTGACCCCGACTGTGAAGGTGGCCCCCATGGGGGAGTGACCCTGGGAGCGGGGTGGTCATCGGGGGAGGCGAGTCCTCGTGGGGGGAGTGACCCTGACTCTGGGGGCAGGGAGGAATGGGGGGCAGTTTCCCTGAAGGGGGGGGTGACCCCGACTGTGAAGGTGGCCCCCATGGGGGAGTGACCCTGGGAGCGGGGTGGTCATCGGGGGAGGCGAGTCCTCGTGCGGGGAGTGACCCTGACTCTGGGGGCAGGGAGGAATGGGGGGCAGTTTCCCTGAAGGGGGGGGTGACCCCGACTGTGAAGGTGGCCCCCATGGGGGAGTGACCCTGAGCCTGGGAGCGGGGTGGTCATCGGGGGAGGCGAGTCCTCGTGGGGGGAGTGACCCTGACTCTGGGGGCAGGGAGGAATGGGGGGCAGTTTCCCTGAAGGGGGGGTGACCCCGACTGTGAAGGTGGCCCCCATGGGGGAGTGACCCTGGGAGCGGGGTGGTCATCGGGGGAGGCGAGTCCTCGTGGGGGGAGTGACCCTGACTCTGGGGGCAGGGAGGAATGGGGGGCAGTTTCCCTGAAGGGGGGGGTGACCCCGACTGTGAAGGTGGCCCCCATGGGGGAGTGACCCTGGGAGCGGGGTGGTCATCGGGGGAGGCGAGTCCTCGTGGGGGGAGTGACCCTGACTCTGGGGGCAGGGAGGAATGGGGGGCAGTTTCCCTGAAGGGGGGGTGACCCCGACTGTGAAGGTGGCCCCCATGGGGGAGTGACCCTGGGAGCGGGGTGGTCATCGGGGGAGGCGAGTCCTCGTGGGGGGAGTGACCCTGACTCTGGGGGCAGGGAGGAATGGGGGGCAGTTTCCCTGAAGGGGGGGTGACCCCGACTGTGAAGGTGGCCCCCATGGGGGAGTGACCCTGGGAGTGGGGTGGTCACAGATGGGCAGGTGGCCTCCCTGTGGGGGGTGACGCTGACTCTGGGGGTGGGCTGGTCATATGGGCGTGGGGGGCAGTTAGCCCCCATGGGGAGTGACCTGGATCCTTGGGGCAGGTTGTTCGTGGTGGGGGGATGGGAACAGTTACTTCCCATGGGAATGTCCCTGAACAGGGATTTCCCTACCTTCCCCGGGCCAGCGTTGCTAATTTAGTCATTTTCCAGCTAGATCGGGGTGGGCAAACCACGGCCCGTGGGCTGGATCTGGCCCCTCAGGGATTTGGATCCGGCCCATGGGATTGCCACCGCCACGGGCTCCAGGAAGCGGCCACACCATGTCCCTGGAGCCCGGCAGGGGGGAGAAAGCTCCGGGGGTTGCTCTTGCCTGTGGGTACCACCCCCAAAGTTCCCATTTGCCAGGAACGGGGTACTGCGGCCAATGGGCGCTTCGGGGGAAGTATGCGCAGGAGAGGGAAACATGCGGAGCTCTGTGCCTCCCTCTCCCCCAGGGGCCACGCAGGGACATGGTGCCGGCCGCTTCCCGGAGTGGCACGGCATGGGGCTGGGGAAGGCAGGCAGGGAGCCTGCCCTGGCTCCAGTGTGTGCAGCTGCCACCCCAGAGCCACTCTAGGTAAGCGGCGCCAGGCCAGAGCCTGAACCCACTCTGTACCCCAACTCCCTGCCCTGAGCCCCCGCTGCATCCTGCACCCCAACCCCCTGCCCGAGCCCCCTCCTGCACCTCAACCCCCTGACCTGAGCCCCCTCCTGCATTCCACACCCTTCCTGCACCCTAAAACTCTTCCGTGAGCCCCCTCATACACCCTGCACCTCTCCTCTGCCCCAACCCTTTGCCCTGAGCCCCTTCCTGCACACTGCACCCCCTCCCACACTCCGCCCCCGCACCCCAACCCCCTGCCCCAGCCCTGCAAGTAATCTCCGCACCCAGATGTGGCCCTCGGGCCAAAAAGTTTGCCCACCCCTGCGCTAGATCTAGTTTTTTTAAATTTCTAGTTGGAAAAAAAAATTCATTTTGTTGTTTGGAATTTTGAATTGAAGTTGAAACATTAATACACGCTTTAAAAGCATATATATGATAAAATCTTTGTTGTTGGAAATGCATAATAGGTTTGAAACTATGAACAAAGACTAGCTGCCTCCCACAGCTGTTTGTTGTGACAGTGCTGGCTCATTCATTTCAGAGAGGTTGGCTGACCTAATAATTTCAAATTATGATTTATAAACAACAGTAAATCAACATAAATTTAAATGCTGATGTTTATTGGTATTTCATGATGTTTAAAATGTGAGGCCAAGAGTTAGCGCCGAATTGCCTTGCCGACAAAAACGTATGAAACTTGCTTACAGTAACTGGGCAGCCACAGTACGCTTAACTTCTTTATTGAAACTTCATGAAAGTTTATACATCTATATAGAAGGAATTAATATAATTTCTTCTTGGGATGACTAGATTAGTGTGTTTAGGGACTTTGCTCTAGTATGCTAGATTTGTGACTGGGAAACTTATAGAAATATACGTTTCCTATTAGGCAAGGTTTTTAAAATGCCTTATTTGCCAAGGTCATCTCACATTGTCGCTATCTAGAGAGATCACTATCTCTGGGAGTTTCAGTACTAAACACTTTTATTATAATTTTTCAAAAGTCAATTTAAATTAAATACATTAAAATTTTTTGATATATTTTGCTTTAGAAAGCTAAAACTGTTGTGTTTGTAATTTGCATTGTCCTAACAAAACATTTAATTTATTAATTATGACAGTCTGTACTCTTATAAAAAGAAAAGGAGTACTTGTGGCATCTTAGACTAACAAATTTATCTGAGCATAAGCTTTCGTGAGCTACAGCTCACTTCATCGGATGCATTCGATGAAGTGAGCTGTAGCTCATGAAAGCTTATGCTCAAATAAATTTGTTAGTCTCTAAGGTGCCACAAGTACTCCTTTTCTTTTTGCGAATACAGACTAACACGGCTGCTACTCTGAAACCTGTACTCTTATATTAACCCTTTTTACAAGTCTATGATAAATTTTGTACGAAATATTCCTTGTGAGGTATCACTTGAAAACTCATAATCTGTTGAACTTTATTGCCCTGGTAAAATGTGTGGCAACATTATATGCAAAGTTATAAAATTCTATTTTATAAGGTATGTTCCAAGTCTGGGGAACCAGCTTCAAACCAGTTCCCCAGAGACAAAGACTAGCCAACACTTCAGCCAGGTGTCAACAAAATCAGATGGACTATCACCTGGTTAATTGGCCATTCTTTGGCAGGAAGAAAGGACTGAGTGAGAACTTTACATATTGACAGCAAAACAGATGGAAGTTTCTGTCCTCTAGACTCCTGTCACCTGAACCCCAGCTGGAGATGATCTTCAAAGGGAAAATAGAACTATAAGAAATGAGGAGAAAAGCCCCAAAACACTCCTCCCTTTCTCCTTGCTCACAGCATCAGAAACACCTGAAGGAACACTGAACTGGGGAGGGGGAAGGGAGCTTTGCTGAAAGGATTCTAGCCAGCGAGACTGCAAAAGTAGGGGGAAAGCAGTGGATGTGTTATTCCTTGACTTTAGCAAAGCTTTTGATACGGTCTCCCACAGTATTCTTGCCAGGAAGTTAGACGTATGGGCTGGATGAATAGACTATAAGGTGGATAGAAAGCTGGCTAGATTGTCAGGCTCAATGGGTAGAGATCATGGCTCCATGTCTAGTTGGCAGCCGGTATCAAGCAGAGTGCCCCAAAGGTCAGTCCTGGGGCCGGGTTTGTTCAATATCTTCATTTATGATCTGGAGGATGACGTGGACTGCACCCTCAGCAAGTTTGCAGATGACACTAAACTGGAAGGAGTGGTAGATGTGCTGGAGGGTAGGGATAGGATACAGAGAGACTTAGACAAGTTAGAGGATTGGGCCAAAAGAAATCTGATGAGGTTCAACAAGAACAAGTGCAGAGTCCTGCACTTATGATGGAAGAATCCTACGCATTGCTACAGACTAGGACTGAATGGCTAGGCAGTAGTTCTGCAGAAAAGGACCTAGGGGTTACAGTGGATGAGAAGCTGGATATGAGTCAGCAGTGTGCTCTTGTTGCCAAGAAGGCCAGTGGCATTTTGGGCTGTATAAGTAGGGGCATTGCCAGCAGATTGAGGGACGTGATCGTTCCCCTCTATTCGACATTGGTGAGGCCTCATCTGGAGTACTGTGTCCAGTTTTGGGCCCCACACTACAAGAAGGATGTGGAAAAACTGGAAAGCGTCCAGCGGAGGGCAACAAAAATGATTAGGGGACTGGAACATATGACTTCTGAGGAGAAGCTGAGGGAACTGGGATTGTTTAGTCTGTGGAAGAGAAGAATGAGGGGGGGATTTGATAGCTACTTTCAACTACCTGAAAGGGGGTTCCAAAGAGGATGGATCTAGACTGTTCTCAGTGGTAGAGATGACAGAACAATGGTCTCAAGTTTCAGTGGTGGAGGTTTAGGTTGGATATTAGGAAAAACTTTTTCACTAGGAGGGTGGTGAAGTACTGGAATGCGTTACCTAGAGAGGTGGTGGAATTTCCTTCCTTTGAGGTTTTTAAGGTCAGGCTTGGTAAAACCCTGGGTGGAATGATTTAGTTGGGGATTGGTCCTGCTTTGAGTCGGGGGTTGTACTAGATGACCTCCTGAGGTCCCTTCCAACCCTGATATTCTATGAAAAGCATGTGGCAAGAAAGACATTGTACTTTGAATTCACTTAGCCTGTTAAGTAACTTATTAGTTGTATATTGCCTTTATTTTTTGTAACCAATTTTGACTTTTATGCCTCATTACTTGTAATCACTTATAATCTTTCTTTCTGTGATTGATAAACTTGTTTTGTTTTTGTCTAAATCAGTGTGTTTGGATTAAAGTGTTTGGGAATCTCCACCTGAGATAAAAGGGTTTGTGCATATCACTTTCTGTTTATGAAATTATGGATTTTATATGAGCTTGCATTGTCCAGTAGAGTGCTGAGCAGTACAAGATGCATATTTCTGGGGGGAAATCTGGGACTGGAGAGTTTGCTGGTGTTCTGCAGTGTAATTTATGAGTGACTAACTATAGCACTCATACTGTGTAGCTGGGAGCAAGTTACATGCTGGAGGCTGTGTGTGAACAGACCAGGAGTGGTGGTTCTCACAGTGAAGCAGTGTAAAAGACACCAAAGGTTCAAAAACTCAGGGAGGACAGCTGTTCTACAATCCAGATTGTACCCTGGTTAATGTCACATTCTTATCTATTTTATAAGTTGCAGGTCAAAGTGAAAATGAAAGACAAAACAATTCAACATTTTTTCCTTTCAAAGGCCTCAAAAACCAGCCAAGATGAAGAACATACCAAGAATCAGGACTATATCAACATGTCATCTGAAGGTTCAAGTGGCGTATCTACATCTGAACTGTCCGAAGCACAAATAAAACTACCTACTGAAGAAACAGTGTCTCCACAACCTGAAGGCAGTTCCCGATGTTTGTCGGTCCAACTCTTTCCATTTATTGAAGTTACAAAAGATGGCTACTGGTGCACTTCTTGCAAAAAAGCTTACGAAGAAGGAAAGCTTCCCACTGCTACAATTGGTAAGACTGGAGGAGCTTGGTTTACCAGACTGATCAACAAAGTCTATGCTGATAAACTACATGAAAAAGCTGCAAAATACCAAGCCTCTGTACTGAATCAACTTAATGAGGTGTGACGTTATTGACATAATCTGGAACCATTTAGATCATTGTTGCAACCAAGGTTCTGTAGTGGCACCAAATCTTGAATAAAGGGGGTCAAATGAGGTGTATAAGACAAGGTTATGGTTTGCTGGTTATGATTATGATGTCTATAAGTGTGTATCATTTTGTAGTTAAAGTTAGAATATTGGCTCTATACTGTGAAATACTGTCTGTATTTCAAACTTGTGGTATGCTTCTGGGGAACAGTCCAGATAAGTTGGTGTCAGCTCTGCCTAGCCTTCTTGATGGCCTGTTAAGGACTATTGCTATATGAGTGACTCATTGAGAGAAGGCAGACATGCCTTGTGACTCAGCAAGGTATGCCGGGACATGCCTATGGACAGAACTCTGAGGTTTTTCCATGCCATATGATGGACAGCTCGTCCTTGGGACAAAGAGAGAGAGACCACATGGCAAGAGACTATAAAAAGCTGCTGCAGCTCCTCCATCTTGTCTTCAATCCTGCTTCTTACCTCTGGAGGAACTTTGCTACACTGAAGCATTGAACAAAGGACTGATGACCCATCCCAGCTGCGGATGTACTCCAGAAACTTGATTTGAACTTGCAGTTTATTCCATCACTGCTGCAAGCCTGAACCAAGAACTTTGCCATTACTGTATGTAATTGATTCCATTTAACCAATTCTAGCTCTCATCTATATCTTTTTCCTTTTATGAATAAACCTTTAGATTTTAGATTCTAAAGGACTGGCAATAGCGTGATTTGTGGGTAAGATTTGATTTGTATATTGACCTAGGTCTGGGGCTTGGTCCTTTGGGATGGAGAGAACCTTTTTTCTTTTACTGGGGTATTGGTTTTCATAACCATTTGTCCCCATAATGAGTGGCACTGGTGGTGATACTGGGAAACTGGGGTGTCTAAGGGAATTGCTTGTGTGACTTGTGGTTAGCCAGTGGGGTAAAACCAAAGTCCTCTCTGTCTGTCTGGTTTGGTTTGCCTTGGTGTGCATAGAAACCCCAGCCTTGGGCTGTAACTGCCCTGCTTTAAGCAATTTGTCCTGAATTGGCACTCTCAGTTGGGTCCCGCCAGAACCAGCATCATTACAGTGAGGCCATTAAGAATGCTGAATACACAACACTGTTTGTGGGAATAAACATGGCGGTCGCATGATACTTTCTATTTAAGCAAGAAAATACCGCACACTACAAACTGTAGGTCAGTGTTAAGTGCATTGTCACTTGTTAACCCTGAAGTTAGACACTGGTTCTGAACAAGACCGGCAAATGCTCACTATTTTTCTGCAAGAAACTCAACTAAGTGGTTAGAAGCATGTGATGCAACTGTGAAAGACTCAGCAGTTGAAAAAGTGAAGAATTCTCTTGCCACATTCAAAAAATTTGCATACATGGCTGATGAAAGCACTGATGCAAGTGGGCGTCAAGTATTAAGTCATTGTATATGTTATCTTGATGTCAGTGGTCGGCCAGTAGATGCATTTCTAGATCTTCAGGTTGTAGAAGACACATCGGCTGCATCTGTGACAACGCACATCTTAGAAGAGTTAAATACTTGTAAATTGGACCCCAACAAAAACTTGTGCATTTGATGGAGCAGCAAACTTCTCTGGAAGACATGGTGGAGTACAAGCTTTGCTCAGAGAAAAGTGTAACCCTAATCTCTCCTATACACACTGCAAAGGCCATCTACTCCAGCTAGCGCTAGTATGAGCTGCAGAATCTTCAAAAGACATTCAAAAAGCCATAATTGTAATGTCTTTGTTATACTCTTTTTTTTTTTTTCCAGCAAGAGTCCAAAAAGAGTGAACGTTTTGGAAGAAACAGAAGATGCTCTGGGTCTGAAGTTCAAATTAGTTCAAGAGCAAACCCACTGGCTTTCTCATGAATGACCCTCGGCGGCTGTTTTAAAATTACTGCAACCCTTATCACTGTCTTTGGAAAGTATCTGTCCCCTCTTGGTAGATCTAAGTAGTGAGGCTGGTGGACTACTTTTGCTACTACGTTCAGAGAAGACAATCGCTATTCTCTTTCTTGTAAGGCTAACGTTGAAACCACTTGGGTCATTGACATCTGCTACAACAGTAGTAGATCTTTGTCCAGCAATAGAAGCTATAGTTGGATCAATCAGAGAAATATCCATTGAATACGTACTGGAAGAAGCAAAGACTTCAATCCAGAAGTTGACTAATGACTCTTCCTTAAGTGAAGAGGACAAGAAGTGTTTGTTAAGCTAGCTGAAAAAGTACATTGACTAGATTCTTACAAATCTACAACAGCGACGTCTGGATTCTACTCAAACTCTGTGTAGATTTTACAGATGCCTGTCTTATAAAACACCAACAATTGAGTGGAGTGAGTCACTGCCAGCAATGGGGCTGCCATGTGCTCAGGACAGAATAGAGAATTTAAATGCAGAGTGGAATGTCATGCAACTAATGAATGAAGATTTGACTTCAGCTTCTTTTTTATCATCACTAGTGGCTCGATCCGATCTTTGTGCTATGTTTCCTGGGATGAAAGAAGTAGGAATTCGTTTCTTGCTACTCCCAGTCACAACAGCTACAGTTGAGCATTCTTTTTCATCATTTAATAGGATTTGGTGTTATGAAAGAAGTTGCTTCTGCCTGATCATATGAATGAACTAATGAGCATATCAGTTGAAGGACTGGAAGTACCGAACACACGAGAAGCCACCAAAGATGAACGCATTTGAGAAGTTCATTAACAGAGTTGTACAAAATTACAACAAGAAATCAAGAAGAATGTAGATGTAGTGCTTCACAGAAGGCTTGAATAGCCTATTTCATTTGTGTGATGATTTTAAAAAGAGTTAAATCTAATAAAATGCTTGTGGAACATTTTTCAGTTTTTACTATGGTGCCATACAGCCCACCTTTGTCCTCATGGTCTCTCCCCTTGGCTCTCACCCCTCTGTAAATTCAAACACCCCCTCTAATTTCAATTCCTGGGGAAAACACAATGTGGGGTGATCATCGGGAGATGGGGGACAGTTAGCCCTCATGGGGGGCGGGGGAGAGTTGACCCTGATTCTGGGTGGGAGGAGGGATACACAGCTGGGTGGGGCAGAGGGATACATAGTTATCCTGGTACGGGGTGAGTGACCCCCTGCCACCTCCCCCCGCCACACACACAGGGGTAGATTGTCCCTGCTTTGAAGTAGCCACTGACATGGAGTGCAGGTAGGCTATAAGTTCTGACAGGTGAGACACCCACCCCACCCCCCATATTAGGAAGATCCTGATTACTAGCCATCTATCTTGCTGCAGGCAGGGTTGAACCCCATTTTAATTCCCACTTGCCAAAATCTGTTCCCCATTGCCAGTAACTATTTTTTGGCAAATTAGTGAAATTTTCCTGGTTCTCTGTCTTGTCCCAGCTGGTGGGTGAGGATGTTTTTGAGTTTGACTGGAAATATTCATGGAGATTGCTCAGGACAGTTTTAACCACATACATTTGTACTGTATTGCAGCCACAACATGTTATAATATGCTTTGGTCCCAACAGTCCTGATGGTTACTCAGCATGGTTGATTATTTTGAACCTGTGTTGTGCATGAGCTGTCTTATAAGATGGTTTGGTCAGTTGTTAGTTATATAACCATAGAAATGTAGGTCTGGAAGAAACTTCAAGAGGTTATCTAGCCCAGTGGTTTTCAATCTTTTTGGGATCAGGACCCATTTGTAAATGTTTATGATCCATTGTAACCCAGTAAATAGTCTTGGGATGGAGGCCTTGGGGTGGTTTGGGTCGGATCCTACATGGCACTCATCCCACAGTGCTGGCTCCTGCAGCTCCTGTGCTGTGGGGCTGGCTGGGCTTGGCTCTCTGGTCTGGGCGGTGCAACCAAAATTTGTGTGAGTGGAGTTGTGACCTGGCTCATGGGGTTACAGTGCCATTCGCTCAAATTTGGCCTACCCAGATTCCCGTTGTCATGATGGCTGGGCCAAACCTGAGTGGCGCTGGGATCCCAGAGACTGCAGTGCCTGGAGCAGGGAGGCAAGCCCAGCCAGCCCCATGGGACAGGAACTGTCACGTGACTATCTGAAACGCTCTGATGACCCAATTTTGGATACCGACCCACGGGTTGAGAAACCCTGATCTAGCCCATCTTCCTGCCCACCCTGCCCTGCAGAGGAAGGATTAATAAAAAAAAGATCAAAATTCCATGCTTTAGCCAAGATCTATACCTGGGATAAAGCATATTTTTGTTTTAACCTGGTTAGTACAGTTTAATAATAAAAATACTTAGCTTTTATCTAGCACTTTTCATCACTAGATCTCAAAGTGCTCTACGAAAGAGGTCAGTGTCATTACTGCCATTTTTGCAGAGGAGAAAACTGAGGCACAGAGATGTGAAGTGACGTGCCCAAGGTCATGCAGCAGACCAGTGGCAGAACTGGGAATAGAATTCAGGTCTCTGGAGTCCCAGCACAGTGCTCTATCCATTCTGGTGGACTAAGTCACCTTACTACCTGGTTGGGCTACATGAGGGTGCTGCCATAGAGACGAGATGTTTTGAAAGAATTCCATGGATCGTTGTTGTTTTTTCCTGGCTCTGCGTCACCCTCAACAGAATAGCTTCTAATATTAAAGGCTAAGTGCTGGCCGTTGATGAGTATTTAATGGCTGCTTCAAATGACTGTCCTCATTGCGCAACTGATGTTTGATTTCTTATTGTGAAAGGCAGTACCATATCTACAGTATGAAAGGTGCTAGCTATAAGGTGCTAATTCTTCTTACAATATTTCAGCACGATGCAAAGAACTTCACGACTGAAGAGAGAGCTGCATCTATTGACCACAGAGCCTCCCCCAGGCATTATGTTCTGGCAAAACAAAAACCGGATGGATGATCTACGAGCCCGTATGTATTGCCATCATGGTTTGGGTTTTTTATGTTTTTGGTAGGTGTTTCACCAAAATTCTCTCTGCTATGGTAATGTTTACTGGGCAATGTCTTGGCAAAACCTCCTGGTGACACATCCACAAGAGTCAGATTTCAGAGTAGCAGGCATGTTAGTCTGTATTCGCAAAAAGAAAAGGAGGACTTGTGGCACCTTAGAGACTAACACATTTATTTGAGCATAAGCTTTCGTGAGCTACAGCTCACTTCATCGGATGCATTCAGTGTGAATATTCAGGAGTGTATATTTTTGTCCGTACTTAGCAATTTGGGGATGAAATTAACCCCAGTCATGAAATTTTTGTTTGATTCTTGTCCACTCTTCATTTTTTTCTTTTTTTTTCTTTTGGAATTCCCCTTCTTTATGTTCCCTATTGATTGGATCCCTGGTCATGTGGCTAGGAAGTGTGGACTGGGGGGAGTAGTTAAGGAAACAGCCACACTGTGGTATGCTCCCTTTTAAGTTCTTAGGGACTTATGGTTCTTCAAGTGACATGAGTTACTGTTGCTAGAAGTAGCCATAACCCCCTCTCATGGCTTTTCAACACTGCTGAAGGAATCTGTGCATGTAGGGGATTGGATGTGCTTTGCTAACAAGGTTTTATAGATGGCTTGGAGACTCGGGTTTCCTGCTACGAGGAAGGCCAGGCACCCACAGAGTTCTTCCTCCATAACTCTGCCTTTGGCCCTTTAGATTAACTCCATTTCAGGCACTGACTTCCGGAAGAAACAATACAAGGGAGCAGTATTGAAGATTATGGCCCTGTAATCCTAAACATTAGCTTTGCCTCCTTAACCCAAGAGACTGCTTGGGTCTCTAGGCCAATTCTCAGTCCTGGTTCTAGGTGAACATTAATTCAACGGCTTTTTCAACTATTGGCTGAAAATTCACCATAGTTATTGTATCATGCTCACAGTCTGAACTTGAGAAATTTTCTCTCCTTCAGAAGTTGAAATTGGCCATGACTTCTGAAGTATGAGAAGGGAGCAAGTATCAAGGCTTTGCCTGGGTGTAAAGATAGAAGGGTCAGCGACACGGAAGGAATTAGTGAAACAACATAACGTACTCTTTCTTTGTTATGCAGAGCACTTGCTCAGCTGAGCTCCAGCAATACAATTTTTGTCAGTGAAGTGGTTCCAACCTGTAACAGTCTCACTTTTTTTTTTTTTTTTGCTTCCAAAATTAGATATCTAATGATTGTTTAGGCCCTCCCTAGTTCCCACTTAAAACATAGGGGTTATTGACCTTATTGCACAGCAAGGTAGAACAAAATGTTTAGTGATGAGGTGGCAATGGTCACTTCTGTTGGCAGATCCAGACATTGCTACAGTTAGAAACTGTGTGATGGGAATGCACGACTGTAGCAGAAGCATGATGGGAGTGTGTGTGTGTGTGTGTGTTGGGGGGGAACGACACTCATTTTGAATGTAATAGTTGTCTAATTTTTTTCTTTAAGAAATTTTGGGTGGTGCAAACACGCCATATGATAAAGGAGTTTTCAACTTGGAAGTAGTTGTTCCTGAAAGGTAATTAAACCACAACATCTAGGAAGGTGGGCAGAGGGGGGAACACACCTAGTAAGAAGGATGTTTATTTTTACCTTCCTGTCAAACGTGTCAGTTTGTGTGAGATATGAAGAGGTGGTATCCTGTATATTAGGAGGATTGGAGCAGTGGACATAAAGTATAATAGTTCGGTTCTTTGCCTTCAGCCTCCCTGTTTGTGATATTATTAATCAGTTTTTAGGTAAGAGAGATTTTATTAATGTACTTATTTATTTGTAATAGGAACATTTCACTTTTTCAAACTCCCAAGGTGTGTAACAATGCACAAAAAATATCTAGATATACTTTGTCAGGATCCTTAAATTATTTTGATGCCTTTAAATATTTTTGAAAGGGAAAAAAAAGGACCTGTATGATGCATAAGTAATTTGAGGCAATGAGAAGTTAGCTTCCCAGCAAAAGGGAATTTAGTGCTGTGCAAAGGACAGAAACCAAACTGAAAACAGTCAAGGCCATTGTGTTAGAGGGCATGGACAGAGATGGGGCTGTTTTCTCCAAAAACTTGCTGAGGAGAAGATGGTTGGAATTTGCAGGTGGCTGGGGAAAGGACACTATAGTGTTGTTTGTGGTATTGTGGCAAATGGAATGCTAATGGAACTGAAAATTCAATTTACCGGTAGATTATATTTTAAATGAAATCTGTTCCTTTAACACCTTTTCTTTAAAGATATCCATTTGAACCCCCGAAGATCCGCTTTCTGACACCCATCTACCATCCCAACATTGACTCTGCTGGAAGGATTTGCCTGGATGTTCTCCGATTACCACCCAAAGTAAGGCAGTGTTACTCTAGTGGGGATCAACAAGGTTACAGATGATGCTAAACTCCCCTGTTGTCCTGGCTGTAAAAAGCTTCACTGATATTTTAGATTGGCTCTTGTTTACATGGATACTCATGATACAGGCGACTGTATAATGCATGCCATTGGTTACTCACTAAGACATATTTTTCTTTGCTTTTTTTAATGCTTTAAGGGCTGGGATTTTCAAAGGGACCTATGAGTCAGGTGCCCTTCTGAAAATCACAGCCTGGATCCTGATACAATACAAATGTAGATGACACTGCGGGTCAGTGTCAATTAAGTTGGAGTGAGATCTCCTCTGTGTCACTAGAATTGCTCTCTTGAAGTGGCCCAAATAGAAGCTGCAGGGCTAATTCGTCTGAGCTCTGTGCCTTTGTCCCTCTGTGATAGAGGAAGTTAGCACTGTAGCTGTGGTGAACCAAAAGAGTGAGAGCCAGGTTGGTCCTGGAATGTTTTTCTCCTTTGTAGGAGAGGCCATAACCTTATTGGTTTGAGATCCACTAACCTGGCATCAGATGTCTTCCCTGCTGTATAAACTGACCAACTGGTGGTAACCATGTTATGTACTGCATTGAGGTCTGGAAACTGCAGAGGAAAGCTTGTTTTTTGTATGTCAGCTAATGATCAGACTTCTCCCTGTTAAGCTCAGTTTTTATTGTTCTGTTTCTGTGAAGGGTGCATGGAGGCCGTCCCTGAATATCTCCACATTGCTGACCTCCATACAGCTTCTGATGAGTGAGCCTAACCCCGATGACCCCCTTATGGCAGACATAGTATGTACTCTTCTTTTGTTCCGTTGGTGCAAATGCGGATGCATGCAAGTTAAAGCAGAGACTATATGGTACTTGTGCTCACCCTTCTATATAGGGAACTAAGAGTGTTCGCAAGTGCTTGATTAAATGTCTACCCTCCTTGTCTCTTGCTTTATTATTTCTAGTCCTCAGAGTATAAATACAACAAGGAAGTGTTCATCAGAAATGCCAAACAATGGACTGAGAAGTATGCAAGCCAACAAAATAGGGTAAGAAATGTACCATGCTTTGTCTCTGCTACAAAGGAATTGGGTGTAGGCTAATCTTCACATGTATAATCTTGCTAGTCCTCAGGAAGTAATGTGAGTGACGCAGTTATAGGCATGACTTTCAATGCTGTTCTTTTTTTGCCTCTAACCCGCTGACCCCAGTGCATTTTTGGATGTCTATTTCGGGTTCCAATTCCAGTATTTTTTTTTATTGGGAGTGGATTGCCTGTCTTCATAGAATTGAGTCCCTTGGTTGCCAGGGCTGTGATTGTGCCATAATGTGAACTCTCTGAATTTAACTTCGCTCGTTCAGAAATTTTTGTTAATTCTGTTTAGGTAAACTTTACTTTGTTTCCCTACCCATGTTGTCATAGCTAGAGATTCCTGTGTAAGTGGCCTTGTATACGCTTAAAGTTTTGCCAGTATAACTAGTGTAGACACAGCTTATACCAGTAAAAGGACTTTTTTGCTGATATAACTGCAGCTAGGTGTACACTATAGACTGCCACGCTAGGTGTACGCTATAGACTGCTATTCGGATAACTATGTCAGTTGGGGTATGAAGAGGTGTGTGTGATCTGAGTGACGGAGCTGTGCTGGCAGAAGCCCTACTGTAGATGCAGGTATTCCAGAAAAGCTGCTCTTCTGCCAGTATAGTTTTTGTCATTTGTGATGGGGTTGAAGTGGTGGTTTTACCATATATGTATATCATATTCTCCTGGTGTAGCTGTGTCCACACCAAGTGTGCTTTCCTGGTATGGTATATTGATATTCCTGTACCAGTAAAGTGCCCCTAGTGTATGCATAACTTGTGTAGGCATAGCTTGTGTCTGCACTAGGGCTTTTTGCTGGTTATAAAAATGTTCATTTAAAAAAATCACACCCATAACTGACATTATTATTCTGGCAACATTTCTAGAGTTTACCTGACCTGTGTCTCGGATGAGTCCTTTCACTTCCTGTGTCTGCTCCGCATGAACTTACGAAAAGTGCCCTGGGATATTTTTAAGAGTTGGGGTCTGCCCCAATGTCCTTGGTCAAAATGTCTCTTCCTATTGTACTTGGTGCTGGCTTTCTGTTTGTGTAATACAAATATACAGTTATATTTGGGAAATGTGAGGTCATATGCAGATTATAGAAGGGGATTATGTCCTTTTAACATGGGGATTGCTCATGACATCTGTCACAGGGTGGCTAGCCCCTGTAACTGAGTAGGTCCAGCTCCCCTATGCCAGAGCAGGTGCTCCCAGCTGAGCCAGGTAAGGGGGCAGGGTTGCACCTGATGCTATAGAGGGAGTTCCACTGAAGGGCTGGCTATGAGAAGGAACTGGCTGATGGAGAGTGAGACAGGAAATTGCAGGAGGCAGGACTGCCAGAATCCCTGTCCAGGGAAGGTATTGAAAGCCTGAGATTCAAAGGGTGAGCTGAGAAAATGTTTTTGTTGGTTTGGTTTGTTTAAGTTTGGGAATAAAACTGCATTAAAGAGACTATGGGTGTGGCACAGTGTTTGGCAAGCTGGGGAGAAGCCCGCCTTGTGACAACATCCCTCTACTAGTATTTTAGAGAGGTTAAATTAATTTAACAAAAGTTGATTCCATACTTTATTATTTATTTGTATTGTGGTTGTGCCTAGAAGCCCCAATCAAGGCTTGGGATCCCTCTGTGGTAGGCACTGTGTGTATACACACTGAACTGAGGGTCCCTGCCACAAAGACTTTACAGTCTGAGTATATATAATGAGAGACAGTGGCTGGATACAACGAATATATGGGGGAGCACAACAAAGTAGTGCCATGATTCTGATTAGAGTAGAAAGCAGAGGACAGACACACCAGCTGCCTAGCCAATGCTACGTGTTTTGTAAGCATTACAAATATTCTAACCCTATATACACAGGCGTGGAAGGTGCTGGTCACTCCTCTCTGTGGTTTTAGCATGTGGGTAAAACACATAGGGCCTGCTATTCAATCCCTTTCCTTATGTGTAGCTCCTGAAGATGGAGTTAGACATTTTAGATCTCCAACAAATTTATACTAGTCATAATGGACTGTGCCTCTAGCTGCCCCAGTGCTTTGATGACACTCAGTGGGGGCAAGGGAGTGTGCTGTCAATCCACTGAAGACTTTCTGGCAGGTGGGTTTCCTTAGTATCATGTTTGGGAGAGATCTCTTGTGCTGAAGCATATTAGTGAAAGGATGAGATGATATAACTAGCCATCTTTCTGCAGCCTCACCTGATGGAATGCCATGGTCAGGAGACTTCCCAGAACTCCTTTGGCAACATTAAAAACATTTTCAGATAAAGTATTTACCTGAAGTCCTATTAGCCACCTTAAATGTAGGCTCAGCAGGATTTCCCTGGGATTTTACTGTTTGAGCAAGCTCCTGTATGTGTACAAGATTGAGGTCCTACTAGATCTAGAGTGAAAGGAGTGAGGGCAACAGGTCTGTCATAGTGGCGATGGAGGAGAAATTGCCTCTTGCACAATATGAGACAAATGGTTGTAGGCGCAGAGTGCTACGGCAAGTTTATAGAGATGAGGTCTCTTGAGGCAGAACAACATGCAGCCAGCCACTGCCCATTTCCACATGCTCAGCAAAGAGACTGTTTTAGTATTCTCCCCTGGACACAGTGGGAGGGAGTGGGAGCTTGTGGTGGAAGGGATGCTCTAATTTCTCACCATATCAATTACAGAGAGATAGAAGACAGCTCCTCAGGGTCTGATTTGATTTTTCCATTGTCCTGTACCTTGTGCTGTCACGTAGGCCAGTGTAAAGTGCTCAGTTGGCAGTGTTACTCACTTTGCACTGCTGTGAATGACTGCACCAGGTGCTGGGCGTGGAGAATCAGGTCCTAGATGTATAGAGGAGACGGAAAAGCAGGGACCCTGTTACTACGCCCGACAACTAGCTGCTAGGATGGATCGTGACTCAGAACTCATCATAGTGCTTGATTAGAGAAGTGCAGCAACTGTGGAATAGCTTCTGTTTATTGACCCTTCAACTAAAATGGTTTTAACAAAGAAGTCAAAGGCAGCCTGCAGCCTCAGTTGCTTAGTCTTTCCTTTTTCCACTCAAATATCCAGCAAGCTGTAGAGGAAACAACTAGAATTGTTTTGTAATTGTAACAGTAGGGGGCACCTGCACCCATGAAAATTGTCTGATTTCTGGAAAATAGCTGGGCAGTCTCATTCCCCAGACTAATGGAAATTGTTGGTGCTTGTTGTCCAACTTATCTTCCTACTGGAGAATGTACTTGTCTTGTTCCTCCAGTAGGTGGTGTATTTGGTTTTGTTTTATCTCGGCTTCTTGTGACAAATGGGAGACAAATGGGGACTGATGTCTGACAAAGTCCTTGCCTCCCAGCTCTGCAGGGCTCTGTGCCTGCCCCTATTCTACTTGGGCCCTGTGCTCAGTTAATCCTGCGTTTCCGTCACATTCCCTTTTTGTCTTTCTCCCCCAAGCACCTGTACACCCCAAACATGCTCCCTGATCCTGCGTGCCATGGAGCCATTCTGCTATCCCAACACCCCATTTCTTCTGATGATCTTCCCTAACCTGACCACTCTCCTCCCTTAAATTAGTAATTTACATCACGTTTTAAAACTATGGGGAACTAACTCTATATAAACAATCAGCCTTGTGACATTACTTTGTGCAAGCTTGTCCTCCCCATCTGCATCCTTGAGCATTGTCTGTCCCAAAGTCCTGTCTGACTTAAACTGTAAGCTCTTTATGCAGGAATTGTTTCTTTCATTTGAAAGGTCTGTCTCCTATGCATACAGGTCTTGCTTTTGTGCCTGGCAGGTCCATTGCAATGTAACTATCATGGGAGACCGTGAACGGTGCAGGGTGAGGAGATCCCTTGGGTAACAGTCTCTCAGCTCCATAGGTTTTGCTGATGGGGACTGAGACCTTGAATGTGCCCAGTTTTCAATGGGGTGCCAGTATTGTGAGCATAGCTGGCACCTGTGTTGCTGCAACGTTCTGAACTAATGGCAGGTTTGTTTAAGATTGTTGATTTCATAGCTAGGTACAGAGAATTACAGGAATCAAGCCTGGAGGTCCATGAATGTGTGGATCAATGTGGCCAAGTGTGAATGTGCCAGTAGGATGCAAGTTATCATACCAGTAGAGCCCTGCAAATCTGCAGATATCTGCGGACCACGTTTGTGGATCGCGGATACAAATTTTGTATCCGTGCATGGCTCTACATACCGGCCGTAGATTGAAAAGGGCATTCCCCTGTGGCCGTAGCTACTGGAATATCCAATCCAAGTGGACACTAGGCCTGTGGGTTGTCTCAAGGATTTGAGAGGGGGGACGTATGATACAGTGTGATATTGCAAAGGTTCTTCCTTTCTCCACCAGCTTCACCTCAATCTTTCTAGTCTGCTGCTATCTAGTTGCTTATTTTAGCTTGTACTCCTTACGTGCCCTGTAATCCCTCTGTATCCTGTTATGTACTTGGGGAAAAAAAAGACAATAAGAGTGTTAAGGTTGCAAAGTCAAGCACTTGAGAGTTAGAATTAAGGTTGCTTGTGCAAACTGAATTTGCCCCCTGCTTTTATAATACTCAGTCTTTAATTAAATGATCACACTCTTACTATTTACTTGTATTACTGTAGTGGCAAGGAGCCCTAGTCATGGACCAGAATCCAATTGGGTGAGGTACAGACACAGTACAAACTTTTTGCCAGAGCCCCCCTCCTTCATTCAGTGCAACAGATGGACAGTATTCACTGACATGGCTCTTCAGTGTTTTTATTCTCATCGAGTTACTCTGTGCCTTGCTTAGTGCATATCATCCAAACCCTGCTCTGGAGACAGAATTATTAATTTCCTTGTAGGCTTTTCTAGGGTGCTCTTCATTATAGTATCTGAGTTTTCAGAAACATTAATGAAATTATCTTTACAACAGACCTAAAAGGTAGCGAGGCATTAATTTCATCTTTTATAGGGAGGAAACTGAAGCACAGATATTGAGGCCAAAATAGTCCAAGTGTCCACATATTTTGGGTGCCCAATTTGAGACGGGTGGGGCCTGATTTTTCAGGTCACTTAGCATTTTTATGGCACTTTGTATGTTCAAACAACAGTTACCATTGACTTCAATTTGCAGTTGTAAGTGCTTAGCACTTCTACAAATCAGGCTGCAGAATCTCAAGTTGGGCACCTAGAAAATTAACACAGTGACCACCTGTGAAAATTTTGGTTTTATGAGTTGCCCAACATCACATAGGAGCTCTGTGACAGAATCCAGTTCTTCAGGGTGGCATTTAACTGTTCTAACCACGAGACCATCCTTTCTCTTCCTGTAATTCACTGCCTCATTCATGACACAGTTAACTTCTGCAACAAATGAGGCTGGGGTCCTACATGTTAGGAGTGCTAATGTCAATGTAGGATTCAGGCCTGTGTTTTTGCCTGCGATAGTATTTGGGGTTTTGCTTGCCTATTTGAGTCTTGATACACTTACATTCTTACTAATATTTTTGAACAAAGGACAAATACACTGTGTATATTGCTTCTGCCTAACCAGACAGGTTTATTAGCATAATGGGAATAGATAAGAGCAGTTAGTCTTACTAGAGCGCGCACTTGAAGACTGCCTCAACCCCTATCTCAAGGCAAGGGCAAGCAACCAGTTGGGAGGGGCAAAGCGGGAATGGGAGGAAAGTATAAAACACTAAAAGGCCAAAGAAATGCCTGTCCCTGACCATAGCACCCCCTCACTCCTTACCCCTCCCATGGGGTACAAAAGAGATGGGATGAAGACCCCCAACCCCTCAAAACAGAACATGACCATAAGTTGTAAGGGGTGGGAGTATAGGCGTGCATCTCAGGTCTAATTTATGCCTGCTGAGGAGGGCTGGGACAGGACAGTGGGAAAACAAGGCTCTGCGATGTTAGTTATGGGACACATGCTTGCTGGAAATTAACCCCAATAAACATTGCATTGCCTGCACTTTGGATTTCTGATCTTCTGCTTTCTGTCTGCGAGACAAGAACCAGGGGAGAGAGTGAAGGGAAAGCCCTCTAACACCATAGACAACGGCTTCTTTCACAACGCAAACCTGATTTGTTCCCTGAACACTGTCCATCTTATGCACTGAATGAGATGGGAGTCCTCAGGAAAAATAGTATGTTATGTAAAAGCAGCAAAGAGTCCTGTGGCACCTTATAGACTGACAGACCTATTGGAGCATAAGCTTTCGTGGTGAATACCCACTTCGTCAGATGCATGTAGTGGAAATTTCCATGTGTATGTGATCATGTAATTAAAGGGGAGGAGGGGAACTTAGGGTAGGTCTACACTAGAAAGTTAGGTTGACCCAGCTATGTCTCTCAGGGATGTGAAACATTCACACCTCTGAGAGACGTAGTTAGGGTGGCGTAATCCCCAGTATAGACAGTGCTAGGTTGATAAAATAATTCTTCTATCCACCTAGCTACAGCCTCCTGGAGAGGTGAATTTACTACAGTGACAGAAGAACCCCGTCCATCGCTGTAGCAAGTCTCTACACTACAGCTACGCCACTGTAGCGTTTCTAGTGTAGACGTAACCTTGTTATGGCTGTGGGGGGGAAACAACCTTGAAAATGTGACCCACATGTCACCATCTGCCTGAGTGAGAAACAAATAGGTCTCAAATGTGAGCTGCCCCATTTGTCTCATGGGTGATGACCCAGATGCCAGTGATAGTACTTTAAACGAAGACATAGTTAACTAGGGCTGGTTGATATTTTCATAGGAATATGGCTTTTTGGCACACTTCTTCATTATTTTTTTAATGAAAATTTCAAAACTATTTAATTGAAATTTTTCATTTTGGTTTTTGAAAACCAATTTTTTGAAATTTTTTTATATTTTTCTTTTCTATCTTTTGTTTGCAATTAAATATAGTAGAATGAATGTCTAGGGTTTGATTTCTCCCTCCCCCCCCAAACTTTTTCCATTTTTTCCTTCACTCTAACTCTTCAGACTTCCTGAATTTTGGGAAAGTTCTAGAGTGGCAGAAGGAAATGTAGGAGTGGATGGGACTTCCTGGCTCATCAAGTCCAGTCCCTGCTATCAAAGGCAACCCCATCAAATAACCTGGGTCATAAATTTATCAAACTCTGTCTTAACACTAGCTAGGAGCAATGGGAATGAAGAACCTTTTGGAGGCTATTCCAGCTCACTTCTCTGATGGCTAGAAACCTTCTAATTTCCAGCCTAAATTGGTTAATTTATACACTTTTAGGGTTGGATTTGCATAGAGTAGTCTGAAGTGCTTTGAGATATTTCCCCCCACACACTGTGTTATAAATGTGTAAGTCTGGCAGTAATTTTCTAAGAGGAAGTGCCAGTGTGTCTCCAGGAAGTGCACACTCCTTCTAGGGCAGATTTGATCTTCCAAACTGACTGACTGTTACCTTTATTTTCTGTAACCTTTGTTTGAATCATTTGTCTCTTATGTACCAGGCTTCCAAAACTCCAGATGAGGCAGTGACCCAATGTGAAGCTAGCACTCGAAAAGAATCTGCCATCTCCCAGAAAAGGAAAGGAAACGATATGAGCAGGAAGGGGAAAAAACCCTGCCTCAATTCATAGAGGTTTTCTGTGTAAATAAACATTTTTATGAATGTGTAACACTGGCAGGTTTCACTTGTCTCCTGCTTGACCTAATACTTGTGATGGCAGGGGATTTGTTTTCAAATTAAAGTTTTTTTTATTTTATTTCAGTAGCATTACATGTTTTGTATTCTTGTTTGTCTTGCATTGTTTGTGCCAAAGTATTGTGAAGGAAAGCAGAAATGGGAATAATAAATCAGTCTTATATGTATTAGAGTTCTCTTGTGATGATGATTATTGTGTGAATGAGAAATTGCTTAACGTTGCCCATGGATAGTATATGGCCAGTCTGGCTTTTTTGTTTTTGTGGTTGATGACAGAGTAGAAATTGGAGCACATAATTAAAGGATGTATTTGAATTTGTAAGTAATATTTTGCTGATCCCGCCACAATTGAGACATCAGCACACCTGCCTGTAGCAGACACTTCAGTTTTCCTTGTTGGAGTAATAATAGTAAATGATACATGAGTGTGGACATATTGTATACTTTGTATCTCACCCTTTCCCCAGCCATCTTCCCACCTGTGCAATCAGTAACCAGCTCATAAATCAGAGTTCCACAAGCTGACCAGATGGCTTAATGTTTCGCAGCCCAAACTGGAGCGGAGTCTAGGGGGAGACTTAAACTCATGTAATTTATACCTTCCAGTCCCTTAATGCAGATTTGCATCCATTTATCAACTTGTACCTTACACCTCAAGTCTGCATTTGGCCATTGAATGTAAAGGAATCTAAATTTTGGTAATCTTGAAACCCGAGGGGCTGAAAAGGTGAGAGCATAGCAAGAAAAACAACTAACTGGGCTATTTTTAAAAATTGTAATTTAAAGCAGCAACTGCTATTCCTCACTTTCTTCTGACTTCCCAACATGTAAGTTTCACCAACTTCAGTTCCCTTATGCACTAGTATATAGGTGCAAAGGAGTCTGTTAGTGGAAGAAGTCTGACTTTCAGAGGTATTGCGAGCCTATTAATTTTAGTTGGAGTTATGGGTGCTGAGCACTTCTGGCAAAGTCCTGAAAATGTCCATCTTACACCACCCCTGAAATGGGCCATTAAACTAAATCTGAACTAAGCGGTAGTTTAGTGAATGGAAGTGCTTTGTCACTAGCTTATATTAGGGCTTGTCTGCACTTAAAATATTGTAGTGGCTCAATTGCAGTGCTTCAAAGAAGATGCCTTTACTTCAGTGACCCCCTTCCCCTCACCCCCATACAGAGTAGTAGTAATAGTTGCATCCAAATATTTCTTATACAGCTCAACAGGAGTTTGCTGCTCCAGTAGGGACTGAGTGTGGGGAACAGGGCACAGCCCATCCTGTACCAATTCTGTGGTAGTGACGATGAATGTGTGGAAGTCAATTACCTCCCCTCACTCAAGTGCTTGCACATGCAGGAAGTCCTACTGAACAATTAAAATGTGGTTCTACTCTGAACTGCCTTGGGGATCTCTGTGTCAATGAATCCAGAGCAAATGGGTTCAGTTTACATATAAAGGGATGTTTTTTCCTACTGCTAGCCCCACTCACCAGCCTGCAGCTTCAGGGCTTGCCTGTGTTACAGAATGCAGAAGCTTTATTAGATGCAGAGTGAGCCCAGTTTGGTTCTCAGGGCTTGTCTACATTACATACACATCACAGACGCAAAACGGAGTTAGCCAAGTCCAAAGGGTTCTTTCTCAGACGGTGTTGGTTTTGCCTTCTCTTCTGTATCCCCAAAAGCTTATTTGCTGAGATGCTAATGTTAATGAGACATAACTAACCAGTCATAGTTTTTTAACCCTGTTCTATGGGAAAACTGCAGCAATTATAACTTATTTTAAAATTACAATTTATTTTTCTATAGTGTCTTTCATACAGGATGATTTACAGTTCATGTACACAAAGAAGGTGTAGGAATTTAAAGGAATGGTCAACAGGGGAGGGAAACTGGTTATGTATAAATATACACATAATATACACACGCACGCATGCTGGATATTATATATGGCATCATATATACATACAATAACATATACATGGTGTATTAAAGGCATTACATCCAATTCAGAGTTTCTCTTAGTACAGGCATGTGACAGATGGATGTGTCCATGGTTTGTATTTGATATAGGGTAGAATTAATGTTAAGAATAAATGATCAGAATGATATTAATCTGGTATCCTTTAAAAGCAGACAGTGCTTGACGCAGACTAACACCTCCAGTAAGACAATATCCCAGAGCATGGTGGTTGATCGTGTTAATACTGATTCAGGAGAACGAATGGCAGGCAGCCCAGAGAGTGGGAAAGGATGCATATTTCGGGTAATAAGGAACTGGGGAAAACAGATCTGGAAGATCCATAGAAGCATGGAGGCCCAGAGCCTCAAAGGTATTTAGGGGGCCTACCGCCCATTGAGACCAGTAAGAGTTAGCTGCCTACGTGCCTTTGAGGATCTGGACACTAGAGCAAGCAATCTCAAAGCTGTCCCAGCCCTTTAAAGGGAAACGGGCTCAGCCATGCCTGTGACAGGTCAGCTACTTGCCTGCGGATCCCGCCTGGTGGGGGAGCAGATGGCCCTATTCGTTATTAGGCCCAGTGGGAAGGGGTCAAAGGACTGAGAGAGTGCTGCTGGAAGGCTGGCACTGTGGAAGGGTGGTTGTCTCCTCTAGTAGGCCCTGGAGAAGGGCAAATGCGAGGCCCCAAATTAACGGCCGCTTTTGAAAACGTTGCCCTTAATCCCCTCCCTTGGTTTCCCCAGCTGCATAATGGGGAAGGCACAGTTCTGACTCCCCTCCCAGGGCACGGCGGTGCTCACCGGAGGGTATCTGTAAAGTGTCCTGCGAGGTGCTAAGCATGAGGATTCTCCCACCTGCCATGGAGTTGCAATGGGTTATTGCTGCCACTGCTGTGGGTGCTGCCTGCTGCCACTTCACTCCCACCTGCTCCACTCACTCGCCCATCCTCCTCCAGGACACACGACCAGCAAGACTAAGTGTGGGTCAGCGTCACAGCTCTAGGGTCAGAGGGAAGCAGGCTTAGCAAGAGTTCCCGCTCCTCCACGGAGGCTGGGGGGGTCACTCCCTGGGCGGGGGGGGGGATCTCCCTGGACTAGAAGCATTTTGGTTCCTTAGCTGCAGGTCCTTCCTGCTCTCTGACTTGGTATGCTAGGAGTCTGTCTAGGGAAATCCCGTGATGGGGAGTCTCTCTAGCTCTCTCTCTGGGCTCAGGGAGGTCCCCTCTTATGCAGGGGCAGAGGGGACACAGTGTTTCTTTGTGCATTCGTGCACTTGTATCCTGCCATGAAAGCCCTGAGCCCTTGGGATGGCAGCTAGGCTGCGCTGCCAGGCATTGCTGTGCCTGTTGCCCAGGGTTATGATGCAATGGGGGCATATCGATGCCTGACATAGACCAGCCTGCCTCTCGTCCCCCCCGAGGCTGGGGGAGCTCTTGCTTGGCTCATTTGATGAGGGGCTGCCTGCGTGGCCATTTGGGGGGTGTTTATAAGTGAGACGTGAAGGACGGTGTGGGCAGAGAGGGGAAGAAGCTGACCCGGAGGCTGCTGCTGGCTGGATCCCTGCTTTCCGAGGAAATCAGCAGCTCGTCGTCGGTCAGGCAGGGGTGGCAGGCAGAGTAGCCACTCTCTTGCCCCTTGGCACCCATCCTCTGCTGGCAGGGGACGAGCGTCACCGAGGGGAAACTGTAGGCATCCAGGACAGGGTGCACACTCAAGGCGTCGGGCGCCTCAAATATGTGATCCGCATCCGAGAAGGTCACTAGAGCCTGGGTGGAATCGTATGAGCTCTTCTCCGTGTCATCTGAGGCGTAAGACTGGGGGCAGCTGCCCTTGGTCTGGCCCCTGTGCCGAAGCAAGCGCAGGTCGTCTCGGAAGTGGGGGTTGAAGAGCAGATAAAGCAGGGGGTTCAAGCAGGCAGGTAAGGGCAGCACCACCAACAGGACCGACTTGATAACTTCTGGGGTGATGAGGAAGAGGTTGAGCATGGAGGAGAAGGTGAGGAAGGCTACCGGGCAGTAGAGGAGACAGTTGGTGAAGATCAGCCAGGCCACGTGCTTGATCATGGCACAGTCCCAGAGGGTGTCGAACTCCCCTTTCAGCAGGCTGCAGTAGAGCCGGATGTAGGTGCCCGTGATGATCAGGAAGCAGAGGGTGTTCCCCATCACCAGAGCCACCAGGAAGCCCAGGGTGGAGGATTTCCCGTCTGGGACGGGGGACGGGAGGCAGAGAGGGGACGCACCATACTCCCCAACGGAGAAGAGCGGCAGCGCTGCTGCTGCACAGGACAGCATCAGGCAGCCCAGCGTGGCGGCTTTAACGCTGCTGAAGGAGGGTGACTTCCCATACAGCCGGAAGCAGGAGACTGAAACGCTGCACTGCACGGTGGCCAGTGTCAGCAGGAGGATGGCGGCCTCTGAGGCGAAGATGGACAGGAAGCCCGTCGCCCTGCAGCCCGCCCCCGTCTCCCACCTGGCCCCGTACTTGGCAAACTGTCCGTAGGTCAGGGCGTCGACGACAGCCAGCATGCTGCAGTAGATGCCCGTCAGCATATTGGCCCCGGCTATGGAGCCGATGACGAACTTGACTGGTGAGAGATAGCTGGGCGAGGCGAAGACGGCCAGGCTGACCAGCCCATTGCAGAGCACTGAGACCAGCGCGATGGCCCAGACCCCCAGGCGAATGATCCAGCTCTCAAACAACTGATTGCAAGGCTTGAAGGGACCTGCAAGGAAACGAGGCCCAACATCATTGACCCTACTGTCGCGTCACTGATACGGCACGTCAGCCGGATCCCAGCCAGGGCTTGACCCAGCCGGTCCCACTCCTGTTCAGCGCTGCCAAGCAGAAGTGGATCAGAACAAATGCCCTAGACCCACTGAGGGCATCTCTGATCCAGGAGACGTTCCAAGGGCCCTATGCTTCCAGTGTTACCCCTGAGGTCTGCCCCAATGTCCTCTCCCCCCAGCTGTCTAAGGGGCTCTGGTGCTGCCCAGTGGATAAGAGCACACTGCGTATAAGTAGGAGGTGAACATTGCTGAGCAGGACAGGGAGTGCAGAAGCGGGGAGGGCTGTGCTGGCATCTGTGTGCATGGCCTGGGATGTGTGGCTTGAATGTCAGCCCTTTACTTTGAATTCATAAGTTTATGGAAGGGATGGTGTGATGAGACTGTCTACAATGGCATGGAGCCGGTTTGCAACTGCTAGCAGCAAATATCTCCACCAGCCAGAGACGGGACACTGAGTTACTACAGAGAATTCTTTCCCAGGTGTGTGCCTGGTGGGTCTTGCCCACATGCTCTGGGTCTAACTGATCACCATATTTGGGGCTGGGAAGGAATTTCCCCCTGGAAGTTCAAGACTAGCTTCTGCAAATCCACATGTGCGGGAGCCTTGGGTGAACATGTGAAGCACTGGCTGCTCTGTGTGGTACCAGGGTAGGTGGTTTGGCCTGCAGTTTCCTATGCTAGTGTGTGATGGGGCCAGTCCAGTCCCCTCTTCTGCTGGGACATACAGCCTTCCTAGGCATGGGACCTGGTGCCGGGAAAGGCTGGAAGTGGGAAGAGCTCTGTAGAAGGGTGGGGCTGCCATGAGTCCTCCCTCTCCACCTGGGAAGGCACTAGTTCCATGGCTTCAGCCTGGGAAAGAAGAATCCCACTACTGCCCCCAGGACCCAGCCTGAATTCTGGTCTACGTGTGTATGTAGTGAGTGGTGGGATGTAGGGGGAAGGACATGGGAGTAAGCTGCATTAGAAGAGCCTTGAGTCTTATTTCTGTGCTTTAGAGGAGGGGTCTCCCCTCAGCTTGCTGCTCACCAGGGCTGGGTGTGCACTGGATGGTGGGGTGCAACTTTGACTCCTCAAATTCCAGCTGGAAATCGTCCATGTCCAGGTCATCTAGGCAGGAAAAGGAAAAAGGGAAAATGAGCTCAGAGCAGAACACTGCAGGGACACAAGGTCAGTGCCAGGCCGGTGCCGGGAGCTTTTCAAAGGTTACAAGGCCAGAAGGGACCACTGTGATCATCCAGTCCAACCTCCTGCTTAGAACAGGCCACAGACCTGCCCTGAGTTAATTCCCATTTGAACTAGAGCAGATCTTCTAGAAAAACATCCTGTCTTGATTTAGCAGTCGCCTATGTTGGAGAACCACACCACAATCCTTGGTAAGTTATCATCACTCTTAAAAATGTACATCTTATTTCGAGTCTGAATTTATCTAGCTTCAACTTCCAGCCATTGGACGTTTTAGACCTTTGTCTGTTAGACTGAAGAGCCTGTTATTAAATATTTTCTCACCATGTAGGTACTCACAGACTGATCAAATCACCCCTGAATCTTCTCTTCGTTAAGCGAAATAGATTGAACTCCTTGAGTCTCTCATTATAAGGCAGGTTCTCCAACCCTTTAATCATTCTCGTGGCTCTTTGAACCCTCTCCCACTGCCTGTGTTTGTGAGATCAACCTGCAGGATTAAAGGGGATGTTGCGGTCTTGCTCGCCCTTTGTGTTGCGGGTAGAGGGTGCATGCCCCTGGAGAAGGCTGTTGGGTTGGCAGGGAAGCCAGCCCCTCGCCATTTTAAAAACGAGTCTCACAATATTTGATGTTTTAATTAAAGCCCCAGGTCCCAGAATCATGCGATTACATGGGCATCTCAGCTTGCCTTAAGAAGAAAGTGGATGTTCCTAGCCCTCTTGGTAGCAGAGAAAAGCCTGAAAATGTGACCCAAGAGTGTCAGCTCCATGGGGCAGGGTCCGTCTTTTTGTTCTGCCTTTGTACAGCACCTAGCACAAGTGTTATTGTTGTATGCCTGGAGCACCTAGGTGCCCTAGTCCTGGGGCAGGATGCCACAAAAGGTGGTCCCTGCCCAAACAGCTGACCATCTAAATATGGTGGGGTCTTGACCCATGCCTATGTGCTACGGTAATACACATTAATAATGATAGTAACCTAAAGACTCAAACTGGAAGGCAAAGACAAAGATCCCAAAGTTTGTTTATTTATTTAAAATCTCACAATGTTTTGGGGCCCGGCTCCCCATTTTTGACCATTTGGAGTTAGTCCTGCTGAACCTTTGTGGGTTTTGAAGTGGCGCAACTCCATGAGCCAGTGGATTCTGATCTCAGCTAGGCCATTGTAAATATGAAGCTGGTTGACTCGGTCTTGGTTGCACACAGGTGTAAATAAACTCAGAGTCCGGCCTGCTGTGTGCTCCCCTGCAACTGCACTCTGACCACAACTTGTGGGCTGTCTTGGAGGAGCAGAAAGAGACTCCCATGCTGGCTGGAGCAGCAGCTGAGAGGGAGTATGTTTCTGTGTATGGGGGGGAGGGGGGGAATAGAATGCAGCTGAAGTCTCTATGCTTGCACCCTGAGGGCCAGGTCTTTTCCTGGTGTAAGAATCAGGTGCCTGTGGTCTAATTCAAGACCTGCTTCTCTCCATTGCCCCTCACATATCAATGGCATCTGGGCCCAAATAACCCAGTTGATTGCTGCTAATCCTTAGCTATGGAAACACCAAAACCAGGGTGAGTTCTCCCATTGCACCACCACAATGCACAGCACCAGCTGAGGAGCTGCTGTGGCTGCACACCCTGGCTTGGATCCCTTGTGGGTGTTCTCAGCACCCCTGCTTGGGAGCATCTCACCACAGCCCATGTTTCCTGCCCTGTAGGGCTCGGGGAGACTTTTCAGCCAAGCCCCTAGGGCTAGATCTGCAGAGATGGGATCCTCCATGTGAGGGCAGTGGGGTGGGGGAGGTTGTTGATGGGGGTGGCTGCACAATGCAAGAAGGAACCATTGCTGTTTGCAGAGGCCATGGCCAAGGGAACATAGGCCAGATTTACAAAGGTATTTAATTGCATAGAGATGCAGATACTCACCTAATGGGATTTAGTAAAGGGCCTAAGCAGCTTAGGGACCCAACCCAGTAGGCACCTAACCTGCTTAGGAACTTTTGACCATCCCACTAGGGTACCTGCCTGCATCTTCAAGTCCCTAAATACTCTGTACATTTAGCCAAGAGTATTATTTAATAATAATAATAATAATGATAAATAATGTGCTGCCTTCAGCACCTCCTGACAGATTCTGTGGCCTTTTTGGTTTCAGGAAGCCTTGGAAAAAACTTTTCATCTGTTTGCCCAAGCATTAAAATATTGCTGCTGCTCTGGAGTCTGGCAAGAAAACACCCAGAGTGGGGTGGAAAATATTTCCTCCTTGTACTTTACAGTCTTGTAAACCCATTGAGTCTTCTTCTGCTCTCAGGCCCTGGCACACTGTGTCTTGATCCCCTGACAATGGAAGCCTTCAGTTTCTCTGGCCCAGCTCTTTCCTGTTTGGGAACATTGCTGTACGAAAGGCCTCGACTGCTTTGCATTTAACAGATGCTCCATACTGCAAGATGGTCCTGGGCCAGGGCAACTCCAACCAAGGCAGGAAATGTAAACTGGGAGTTCCTCTCCTCATTGGGAACGTGGGCACACGTCAGCCGGGAAAGCGCTGGAATAAATGAGCTATTCCTCAGTGAGTGGGAATATTCTAACAGTGCCCAGCTTTGTTCTAGCAGGGCAGGTTTTATAGTTTTGTAACATCCCTATATGTGTTTACTTGGACTCTGCTAAGGGGCCTACAGGCCTTTGGGCATGGGCGCTGAGAAGATCACCCACTGGCTCCATGGCTGGATGGGCTGATCCCAGGAGCCTGAAAGCACAGCGTTGGGGCACTAATCCGTAGAGCAGAGGGCAGAGCTAACGAAGAGCGATGCTCTGTATTAGATATTTCTACGTCCGTTTAGATCTTGTTTTCTGCCATAACCAGGGTTCTCACACCGCATAATTTATGAATAAATGGCAAGGAGCTGCATTGCTTTTCTACGATAGCCACATTACAGCTCCGAGCATGTCAGCAACTGGGATAGAAGAGGCTGTGTTGCCCAACTGTCTAGACAGATGATCTTCTGCTGTTTGTTTAGCTTGAGGTGCTAAGAGCGCAAGCTAGGCAATATGTCTGGAAAAGGCGCATATTCCCATAAACATCCTTTAGTCAAAACAACGCAAGTATACAAAGAAGCACCATTGTGTTCTCTTTGAAACTGGTGGCAAAACTATTGACCTCCATGGGAGCAGGATCGGAGATGATGCAGGACGCATGCAGAATCCTTTACAAGTGGGAATAAAAAGCCAGTTTGTGTTTTGTGTGCGACTGTCACAGATGCAAAGTGTCACTCAGGCAGAAGTGAGCTACCTGGTCCAATCATTCACTGGGAACAGGAATTTCTACAGCCAAGAGAAAGGGGGTCTGGTTGGGGTCCCTGAGACAGCAGCCAATCTAATTATGAATTGACAAAATCAGCTTGGTCAACAGTTACCAAACAATGGGACCTAAGGTCCCTCAGTTATTTCCTGCTCTTCGTACGGGGGAACAGTGGTATCCCATGTCTTTATTAGCACTTGTATTATGCTAGCATCTGGAAGCCTCAGCTGAGATCGGGAACCCATTGTGTTACATATTTTACTGACATACAGGTGTGACTAGAATGGGGCAATTATTTTTGGTCAAATAATAAAGTCGTCTCCAAATGAAACTATTTGGGAATTCTAGTAGAATTTGACTAATAGTTTTGGACAAATAAAAAAATAGGGGAAACCCCCCACCCCGACAGAATTAAAATGGTTCATTTCGACATTTTTGAAACAAAATGTTTGACTTTTCATTGACATGATTCATTTCTAAATGTCACTCGATTTGTTCAATTTTTTTAAAAAGGGTAAAAAGCACCCAAAAAGAATAAAACAGAAACAGAATAAAGAAACAACAACAACAATTTGTTTTGGATCAAATGAAACATTTCATTCAACCTGAAATGAATTTTGTTCATTTTTGTTTTGCTTTGGTAAGAAAACCCAAGAAAGTTCCATTTTTGGTTTGAAATGAACTGATTTTTATTTTATTTTTCGGTTTGTCCATCAAACTGAAAAATCAATATTTGCTCAGCTCTATTCTTGATGGTCCCTGTCCTGAAGAGCATATGTCTAAATAGTTGACAATTTCAATCTCAAATACCATAGCACGGCGGCTGCTGGTGAATGGTGACCTTTCATTGATGATAACTGTGCATCAGACAGAAAGACGGAATGTTTTCTCTCCCGCCAAGTTCTGATAGTCTGTTGGTTTTAGAGCATCAGGCTTGTATTTTATGGCCTTCCTAATTTTTGCTGCCATCTCCATTGTCCTTTCTCCTGCCAAAGCTGTGAACTAAGAGAGACCAATCACAACTGGGCAAAGCAATGCCACTGATTTCATCCTGCTCTCGAAGCTGGTCACTACATTTAGGAGGCTAAATAGAAAGAGAGCTCATTGGGAGGCAGTGGGGTTTAGTGGATAGTGCACCAGATTAGGAACTCAAGAGACCTGGTTTCTATTTCTGGCTTTGACCGGGAGGTTGACCTTGGACAAGTCACTTTGCCTCTCTGTGCCTCAGTTTCCCCATACTGGCCTCCTTTGTCATGTGCTTTAAGATCTACTGATGAAAGGAGCTAGTTATCATTTGACAACTTGCCCCTCAGCCTTTCTTGCAGGCTGTCTGACAGCAATGAAGTGGCTGAATGCAAATTGTTATATGCTGCTGCTTCCTCGCCTTCATCATGTCCCATCCATCAGGGTCGGTGGCTCTCGTTCTTGGTCTCCAAGCGTTCTTGTCCAATGGGTATTCCAAGTTGACACCAACCTTTTCCATGTCCTCCTTCAGCATCTCAAACCACCATTTTCTAAGTCTTCCTTGTGGTCTTTGTCCCACGATTATTAGCTCTGGTACTCTCTGGCCATCCTATCTCATATCTTGTAATCTCACATGACCAGCCACATCAGGTGATACTCCCTCAGCTTTTTCATGATGGGGGCAACCTGTGTCATGGCTCATACCATTTCATTGCGTAGCCTATCAGCTCTCATCTTACCCAGGGTTCTCATTTCGGCAGTGTGCAGTGGTTGTTCTCTCTTCCTCACTGGCCAGCCTTCTGATCCATACATCATGGCTGGCCTAATCATGAATTTATCAATTTGCTCTTTAGTTTACTTGGCATATCCTTGAAACATAGAATTCCTGTCAACCCCCTCCATTTCACCAAGGACTCGTCACACGACTCCTAACATCCACATTCATCACTCAGCACTGAACGAGCTATGGAAGTTGTTGCACAGACATGAACTGAATACCACCCTGTTTTACTGGCTTCTCGTTGTCCCTCTCAATGGAGCATTGCATATATTTAGTCTTTTGTTGGCCAGCTCATAAGCTGTTTTCGTCTAATGCAGCCCTCCGTAGTTCTCGGTCCCTTTTCGATTTGGATTTATCTTCATGGCACAATCTAATGTCATTGGTGAAAAGCATGCTCCATGGAGCATCTCCCCTAATCTACTGAGTCAAGGTGTCCAACATAGTCATAAACAGGAATGGGCTTAAGGCTGATCCTTGACGTAGGCCCACCCTCCCAGGGAATAACTCAGTCGGTGCAGTTTCTTCTGTTCTCTCTACTGATGTGCTACCCTCCTACGGGTCCATGATAGTCTGAACATATGTCTCCAGAAGATTGCGTGGCCGCAGGCACCACCATAACAATTCTCTAGGAATTCTGTCATAGGCCTTCTCTAAATCCCAGACAATAAGTGAAGTTTCTTGCATCTCTCCCTGTGTATCTCCTGCAATGTTCAGGCTGCAAACACTGCATTCATCGTTGACCTTCCTGGCATAAACCTGAATTGGTGGTCACCTGCTTGATACTCCAACTCCTCCTGAAGTTTTTCTCCATAATTCTTTCCAGTTATTTCATCGTGTGACTCATTAAGTTGATGGTAGAGTTACCAGGTGTCTGGTTTTCAACCGGAACGCCAGGTCGAAAAGGGACCCTGGCAGCTATGGTCAGCACTGCTGACCGGGCCATTAAAAGTGTGGTTGGCGCAGGGCTGGCAGGCTCCCTACCCAGCTCCATGCGGCTCCCTGGAAGCGGAAACATGTCCCTCAGCTCCTAGGCGGAGGAGCAGCGGTGCCTGCAGGTGGAGAGCAGAGCTACCTGGCTACGCCTCCACCTAGGAGCCGAGGGACATGTCAGCGCTTATGGGGAACAGCCCAAGATGAGCGCTGCTTGGAGCCCACACCTCTCACCTCCTTCTGCACTCAAATCCCTCCTGGAGCCCTCACCCCCTCCTGTGCCTCAACCCCCTGTCCCAGCTTGGAAACTCCCCAACCCCCTGCCCCAGCCTGGAGCCCCCTCTTACACCCCAAACTCCTCATTCCTGGCCCCACCCCAGAGCCTGCACCGCTAGCCAAAGCCCTCACCTCCTCCTGCACCCCACCCCCTGCCTCAGCTTGAGAGCCCCTCCCACATGCTGAACCCATCAGTCCCAGACCGGAGCCCCCTCCTGCACCCCAATCCCCTCATCCCCAGCCCCACCCTAGAGCCAGCACCTCCAGCCAAAGCCCTCACCCCCTACCCCACCACAACTCCCTGCCTCAGCCTGGTGAAAATGAGCGAGTGAGTGAGGGTGGTGGAGAGTGAGCATTTGAGGGAGTGAGCACGGGTGGGTCCTTGAGGCAGGGGCAGGCCAGTGGTGGCGCAAGGGTGTTCGGTTTTGTGCAATTAGAAAGTTGGCAACCCTAGTTGATGGGTCGGTAATTACTACATTCTTGCACATCTCCCTATCATATACTTGATGGCAAGGACCAATGTGCTCTTCCTTCACACATCAGGCATGTTTTCAATATGGAAAATTAAATTGAAAAAAAGTTTGTGATCATCCACACTCCCCCATGGCCTAATGCTTTAAATGCCTGGACTGGTCCACCATCGGGTTCCACTCCCTTCTCACATTTCATCATCTCTAGCATTGTCTGAAGATGGAATCGGGCTTCCCAACATGGGTAGATGGTCACGTGTTAATTCTGCTCAAGCTAGCATGCTAAAGGAGTACTATGGCTGCAGTAGCATGGGCAGTGGCTCGGGCTAGCCACCCTAGTACAGACCCAGGGGGTCCTGGTGGGTACATACTTGGGTGACTAGCCCGAGCTGCTGCCAGTGCTGCCCTGGCTAGGTTGTTGTTTTTAGCATGCTAGTTCAAGCAGAGCTAGCACGTGGCTGTGTAACCATGCTGGGAAGCATACAGGGTTAGATTTAGCTAAATTTTCTACTATGGGGATAGGTCTTGTAAGTTTGTTGCTTGCGCATACTTCCCTCAGTGGTTTCTTCACATTCTCCCCATTGAACAGTTTCTCAAAGAACCGTGGTCACCATTTCCCCATCTTCCATCAGCACTCTTCCGTTTTCACAGTTGACACTTCACAACTCCCAAGTCCTCTGTGTTTATCTGCCTAATCTTAGCTAATCTATAGATTCCTTTTTCCCCTTCCTTCATTAATAGACTTGTGTATGAGGCTTTAAATGCCTGACCTTTAGCTTCCACATTCACGGTTCTCGACGTTTTCTTTACCAGAGTGTATTCCTCATAACTTTCCACCGTTCTTACTTTCTGCCATCACTGAAACCTTGCCTTCTTCTTCTTTACTGCTTCCTGCATATTGCTGGACTACTGCCATCTCCTGGCCGTGATATTTCCCTCCTGTTGGTTGCCCACAGAAAAAACTTGTTCACTTTCTGTAATATGTTTGGATATTCCCCCCCAGTCTTCACTGGTATTATCGTGATTGATTTGGTCATTGTCCAACCTCCTTAGAGCCTTATCCTTAAATTTCAGACTTATCAGTGAGCCTCCTCCACTTTATTCTTTGTTCCACAACTTGTCTTTTGCCCCGTAGTCTTTTCATCCAGAAGTCCATGACAAGCAATCTGTGTTGCTCTACTATCTGCTCTCCTGGGATCATGTTACAGTTTCTCATGTTTTTTAGATCTCTTCCTCTTTTCAGGAAGTAGTCAGTCTGGGATCTGTATGTAATTAAGTTCTCAGGCCATGGGCTCTGGCTAACCCTAAAGTATCCTTCAGCTTCACTTCTGGTTCCAAAGTCTCATCCTCCATGACAATTGTTGTAGCCGTCACTGTGTTCTCAACATGTCCGTTGGGGTCAGCTCCAATAATCAAGTACTCACCTTGTGGTTCTTCACTTAGCACTCGGCCCAGCGTTATCTTCTCAGAATTTCTTCTTTTCAGTCGTACAACCAAACTCCAGCATGTATATTTGTTCTCTGCCCAGTGCTATTCTAACTTTCATCAGATGGTCACTCTTCCTTTGCATTTTCACTACCTTTTCCTGTAATACTTCTGCTCTGACTATTCCTGATCCATTCCGCCTTGCTTCTGAGCCCTGATACACTATCTTGTAACCCTCCCTGATGTTCACGGATTTCAATCCCTTCCATTTTGTCTTTTTGTATACAGGCAATGTGCACTGTCTTTTTCAACCTCTTGGCCACTTTGCTTGATTTCACAGTCATTGTTCCCACATTCAGGGAAGCCAAACATAGTTCTTGGACTCCTTTCTTTAGCCCTATGCCCAGAATGCAGTGGCCTTTTTCCATTTTGCCCGGCTGTCCGGTGAAGCGGTTGCCTGTCATGTCCAGGGGACGCCCTAGCATTGTACTGAAATACTGTCTGGAGTCAAACACCCACAGAGTACGTGTGAATGGCACAACTTTTACACACCAGCTGGTCAAGTCAGATGCTCTTGTTTTGAAACTGGAGTCCCTTCTCCTAGGTGGCTGTGGTTAGGTGCCATGGCTAGCGAGCCCCATCTGCCTGGAGCAATCTGGTTGTACGGCGCCAGTCTCCTGCCTTTCACACCATTGCTACAGGCTGCAGGGCAAAAATCCTGAGTTATTTGCTCTTAAGCAAGAAGCTTAATCTCTGGGGGGAAGGGCAGAGAGCTTTGTTCCTCCTTACTGAGTCACTTAATGTACTGTCCTTCTAAATTCATGTAACAAGGCCTGGCTACAATTGCTGAAGGCCACAAAGGAGGCCTTGGGAATAAAACAGTAATTAATACATTAAAATAGCAATTTATAATGCATTTAAAAAACCCCATGAGCAAAAATGAGTCATGCACAGGAGATGCAAGGGTCCATTATTGAATGTTTAATGACCGAGACATGCCAGGGCCATGCCTAGCTAAGGACATGCTTGCACAGTCCATGCACCTTCAGACCATGGGAATTATTCTTACAGGCATTTAGCATAGGCCTAGGTGGCTCTTCCTCCCTCTGGGCTGCCAAGAGTCTCATCCCTCAGAATTGTTCTGCGTCCCTCCCTGGTCCTAATACCCTGGGATCACACTAAGAGGGGTCGGAACCAATCCAGCTCAGGGCTTCTTGGAAGGTGCTGAACACCCTTACCTCTTATTGACTTCAACGGGAGCTCAGGGCGCTTAGCCCCTGGCAGGATCGGAGCATGACAGAGTAGCCACTAAGCGATCCAATGGCTCAAGTGGCAGTAAGCGAGCTAATCCCCGAAAGGTGGGGATCTGCCGGGAGCGTCGCTGAGACTCGCAGCACAGCCGGTTCATTTTACATTTAATTGAAACAGCTGTAACTCACCGGGCCAATGCTCCAGCTGCATGCACCAACGTAGTTAAAGAATGGGACACATTAATGATGGAAAAAATGACCAGGCTGCGAAGAGGTTCCTGCAGCACTGATGTTAACACATGGTTCTACGTCACCTACTCAATGTTACCACCCAGCTTGCCGTGCTTCCTGGTCCTGCCACATGAACAAGAGCTAAGTTTTTTAGTTTCCACTCATGAAGCTTATCCACAGGCTCCAATAGATCGGAGTGGGGAGGAGATACAGACTGTACTGGTAAATAATGTGGGGTCTGTGGACCATTTTCATAGCTGTGTACCCATAATTCAGATCAATATCATAGAGTCATAGAATAACAGGGTTGGAAGGGACCTCAAGAGGTCATCTAGTCCAACCCCCTGCTCAAGCAGGATCAACCCCAACTAAATCATCCCAGCCAGGGCTTTGTCAAGCCGGGCCTTAAAAACCCCTATGGAAGGAGTTTCCACCACCTCCCTAGATAACCCATTCCATTCCATATCTATCTATTTGTTTTGTTTCAAAATTGCTTCTAGCAAATTTTCCAAAGGAAATGTTTTCCACTGGAAAAGGCCAAGCCCATTAAATGGAAACATTTTTTTGGGAATGTATCGATTTTATCAGCATTTTTATGGGAAATGACCCAAACCTTTCATTTTGAGTTGAATGTTATGATAGGAGTGGGTGAGTGAGATTCTGTGGCCTGCATTGTGCAGGAGGTCGGACTAGATGATCATAATGGTCCCTTCTGATCTTAGTATCTATGAATCTATGATACTATAATTGCTAATATAATATAAAAGTTGAAATGGTTCTACTAATATATAATATGGTCAAAATGATAAAGGCAAGAGTTTGGAATAGTTCATTTTGTGTAAAATGAGGCGATACGGACGTTTGGTCCCTCTTTGGGGCTACATGAAATTTTGAAATCTCAGATTTTCCTGCAGTTGAGAATTGAGCAGCTCTGGTTTTTTGAGCAACGCTGCTCACCGCCTGGCCCAGGGGCGATGGCACCATAGCAACCTACGAAATAAAAATGGATAGAACCACGCTTTCAATGAGGCATCATCACACAGGATCTGCTAACCCTGCTCTGGGCTAGCACAGCATGCCTGGCAAGGCAAGGGTGGACCGTGCATTCTCCTTTGAGTTGCAAAAAAAGGCCCAGCCCAGATTCTGCACTGTGTACAACTGTTGGGGCCGCACCTCCAGCACAGCGTGTGCCTAAAGCGAGCCTTATGCCTCAGCGTACAAAGGCATAGCGCCAGTGGACAACTTGGGCAACCTCCCTCCCTGCTGCTGGTGCAGGAGGCATGGCCAGGGCTCCCTTATGTCTGACTGATCACCTGCCACTGTGGTGGGCAAACTTTTTGGCCCGAGGGTCACATTGGGGTGCGAAACTGTATGGCAGGCCGGGTAGAGAAGGCTGTGCTCCCCCAAACAGCCTGGCCCCGCCCCCTGTTTTCCCCCTCCCACTTGTCGTCCCCGACTGCCCCCTCCTGGGACCCCCGACCCAAACCGCCCCCGCCCAGGATCCCACCCCCTATCCAACCCTCCCTGTACCCTGACTGCCCCGACCTATCCACACCCCTACTCCCTGACAGGCCCCCCAGGACTCCAATGCCCTATTCAACCCCCCCCCGTTCCCCGACCCCTGACCCCCCCAGAACCTCTGCCCCATCTAACCACCCCCTGCTCCCTGTCTTCCCAACCCCACCATCGCCAGGCATGCACCGCTGCTGCCCCCTTACCATGCCGCTCAGAGTGGCAGGAGCTTGCAGCCCTGCTGTCCGCACAGCAACGTGGCTGCGTGGGAGGGAGAACAGTGGGGGAGGGGCCAGGGGTGAGCCTCCCGGGCCAGGAGATCAGGGGCTGGGTAGGACGGTCCCGCCCCTAGTTTGCCCACCTCTGTGCTACTGTATCAGCTATTTGGCAGCTCTGTATGCCAGGAGACCAGCCCAGTGCACAGCAATCCCAGGGGTAGGGGAGTAGTGTCGCCTTCTAATGCACCGGGCGCTTGTTGGCCCAGAAGGAGGATCGAGCCTGATGTGTTTCTCCTTTCAAGGCACTCCAGAACTAGTCAATGTGCGTGGGGTCACGTATTTACACAAACACGTAAAAAAACTGTCTCCCGGCTGCATTGCAAAATGCTCTTTCTTCGCTCCGTAGGTTTGGATATCAGTAGCTAAACAGGAACTGTGGTTCTCCTCTTTTTATTTGCCTGTATTGGAAGGTTCCCGCCCCCGCCTCCCCCAAAGGATCCTGCTCACGCTGCTGGGGGAAGCTGCCAGAGTTTGCTCGGTGTGCAACAAGCATCGATTCCTGCGAATACTGATGCATTTCATCAGGGTGAAACCTACGACGGCAGCTTTTCAGAGTGATAAAGGCAGAAGCCTTGGGATTGACCCACAGTCCCTCAGTTTTCAGGCAAATTGGGCTGTGCATGTACATTTTAGAGCACTTTGTTAATTAAAGGCAGGTCATTTGGGTGTGTGTGGAGGGGCTTTATCTCAGGAGACCCTTGACTGCATGATCCCAACTTTGCACCCTAAAGCTCTTTTCAAGGTATCTGCGTATGCATGTACCTGCGGGAGTACTTTGAGACAGGTCACTTGGGAGGAGGATGTGTCTTGGGAGCCCGCCTGATCAAATGACCCCAAATTTACGCCACAAACTGTACCCCAGGCCCTCTAACGGCACACCAAATTTCAAGATGATCTGAGTGTGCCAGTCAGTTTTAGAGCACTGTAACCAATGGGCTTGAAAGTGACATGCTCCTGTACTGGATCTGGGTTGCAGCAGCCTGCATACCACTTTATGTAACCAGTCTAATAACTTTGTAAATATTGCAATTGGTGGCTGGTTTTTGGTGTCATTCACGAGATGAGATCAGGGGAAGTCTACTGATGTCAACTTATGTGGCTCCTGCATATATATACACCTCTCATTCCATCTCTGGTCATAAATAAGAACCAGAACATTTTAGAGACTGGTCATTTTTTGGGTGGGGGGAGGGGCAGAAGGATATATTTGCTGATCCACTGCAGCAAATGACCCCAAATTTTATCAAAAAAAGAAAAGAAGTACTTGTGGCACCTTAGAGACTAACAAATTTATTAGAGCATAAGCTTTCGTGAGCTACAGCTCACTTCATCGGATGCATTTGGTGGAAAAAACAGAGGGGAGATTGATAAACACACACAGAGAACATGAAACAATGGGTTTATCATACACACTGTAAGGAGAGTGATCACTTAAGATAAGCCATCCCCAGCAGCAGGGGGGGGAAAGGAGGAAAACCTTTCATGGTGACAAGCAAGGTAGGCTATTTCCAGCAGTTAACAAGAATATCTGAGGAACAGTGGGGGGTGGGGTGGGGTGGGGCGGAGAAATAACATGGGGAAATAGTTTTACTTTGTGTAATGACTCATCCATTCCCAGTCTCTATTCAAGCCTAAGTTAATTGTATCCAGTTTGCAAATTAATTCCAATTCAGCAGTCTCTCCTTGGAGTCTGTTTTTGAAGCTTTTTTGTTGAAGGATAGCCACTCTTAGGTCTGTAATCGAGTGACCGGAGAGATTGAAGTGTTCTCCAACTGGTTTTTGAATGTTATAATTCTTGATATCTGATTTGTGTCCATTCATTCTTTTACGTAGAGACTGTCCAGTTTGACCAATGTACATGGCAGAGGGGCATTGCTGGCACATGATGGCATATATCACATTGGTAGATGCGCAGGTGAACGAGCCTCTGATAGTGTGGCTGATGTGATTAGGCCCTATGATGGTGTCCCCTGAATAGATATGTAGACAGAGTTGGCAACGGGCTTTGTTGCAAGGATAGGTTCCTGGGTTGGTGGTTCTGTTGTATGGTGTGTGGTTGCTGGTGAGTATTTGCTTCAGGTTGGGGGGCTGTCTGTAAGCAAGGACTGGTCTGTCTCCCAAGATCTGTGAGAGTGATGGGTCGTCCTTCAGGAGAGGTTGTAGATCCTTGATGATGCGTTGGAGAGGTTTTAGTTGGGGGCTGAAGGTGATGGCAAGTGGCGTTCTGTTATTTTCTTTGTTGGACCTGTCCTGTAGTAGGTGACTTCTGGGTACTCTTCTGGCTCTGTCAATCTGTTTCTTCACTTCAGCAGGTGAGTATTGTAGTTGTAGGAATGCATGATAGAGATCTTGTAGGTGTTTGTCTCTGTCTGAGGGGTTGGAGCAAATGCGGTTATATCGTAGAGCTTGGCTGTAGACAATGGATCGTGTGGTATGATCTGGATGAAAGCTAGAGGCATGTAGGTAGGAATAGCGGTCAGTAGGTTTCTGATATAGGGTGGTGTTTATGTGACCATCGCTTATTAGCACTGTAGTGTCCAGGAAGTGAATCTCTTGTGTGGACTGGTCCAGGCTGAGGTTGATGGTGGGATGGAAATTGTTGAAATCATGGTGGAATTCCTCAAGGGCTTCTTTTCCATGGGTCCAGATGATGAAGATGTCATCAATGTAGCGCAAGTAGAGTAGGGGCATTAGGAGACGAGAGCTGAGGAAGCGTTGTTCTAAGTCAGCCATAAAAATGTTGGCATACTGTGGGGCCATGCGGGTACCCATCGCAGTGCCGCTGATTTGAAGCTATACATTGTCCCCAAATGTGAAATAGTTATGGGTGAGGACAGAGTCACAAAGTTCAGCCACCAGGTTGCTGTAAATGCTGTAGTTTCTTTTGGTAACTCTCAGTGGGATCAGAGGGTAATGGCTTGTAGAAAGTGGTGTTGGAGAGCTGCCTAGTAGCCTCTTGTTCATACTCCGACCTATTCATGATGACAACAGGAACAGCATCCCCGATAATGTCACGGCTAACATTGAATAGAGACTGGGAATGGATGAGTCATTACACAAAGTAAAACTATTTCCCCATGTTATTTCTCCGCCCCACCCCCCACTGTTCCTCAGACATTCTTAAAAAGAAAAGGGGTACTTGTGGCACCTTAGAGACTAACAAATTTATTAGAGCATAAGCTTTCGTGAGCTACAGCTCACTTCATCGGATAGCTCACGAAAGCTTATGCTCTAATAAATTTGTTAGTCTCTAAGGTGCCACAAGTACTCCTTTTCTTTTTTGCGAATACAGACTAACACGGCTGCTACTCTGAAACCTGTCAGATATTCTTGTTAACTGCTGGAAATAGCCTACTTTGCTTGTCACCATGAAAGGTTTTCCTCCTTTCCACCCCCTGCTGCTGGGGATGGCTTATCTTAAGTGATCACTCTCCTTACAGTGTGTATGATAAACCCATTGTTTCATGTTCTCTGTGTGTGTATATCAATCTCCCCTCTGTTTTTTCCACCAAATGCATCCGATGAAGTGAGCTGTAGCTCACGAAAGCTTATGCTCTAATAAATTTGTTAGTCTCTAAGGTGCCACAAGTACTCCTTTTCTTTTTGCGAATACAGACTAACACGGCTGCTACTCTGAAACAGGAATACCAGATGGCCCATTCACTAACTCAGGTCAGCTTGTTTGAGGGGAGAAATAGTCCTGAAGCTAAAAGAACCATGGGAGGGGACTGTTCTCTCCTAAATGTGAGGCCACCATAGGGCCTGCCCCCCGGCTGCTGACAAGATACAAGCCATTCTGTCCAATCCAGGATATTTTGGAGATTCCAGCCTAGTTCCTCTGGGCCCTTAGACAGTAACACTGATTGCAGCCCAAGGTGTCAGCATTCACAGGAAATGATACACCCCCTGACCAGCTGGACATGGAAACCTGTGGGCCTGCTTCTATTTTACACTGATCTAATGCCATTCATTGTCTTCCATGGGGTTCTTCCTGATGCACCCCAATGTAAGAGAATGCAGAATTAGGCCCAAATGTACAGCCAAACTTGGCCCATGAATTGATCACAGCTCAGCCTAATTTACTTACAGTGGTTATCAGCATGACCCGGAAACAACCCCATGCTCCTCTTGTGCGCATCCTCATCTTCCGGGCTCATGTCTTCTGTCTCCCACTGGCTGGATACCTTGAAGAAGTTGCTACAGACTCCATAGGCGCAGCACTGGTAGGCATAGGGCACTTCTAGGATTCTAGGGAGGAGAAAAGCAGGTCTCTTAGCTACTTCATGTGGACTGTGTTGGAAGTGCAAGCTATCGCTTGAAGAGAGGGGAGAGTTTCCTGCTCCAGCTTGCAGGCAATGGGGCTCTATAGCAATGTGGATCAGTCTGGAAAGAGGCAGCTTAAAAGCCAGGTTGGGAGAGTTGTGCCTCACTGTCTTAGGGAGCAGCCTGTTTTTGTTCTCTCTGCTTTTTGGATTCTTGTGTGTTATCGTTCTGAAGTCCGAGAAACAAAGTCATGTTACGTTGCAACCTTCCAGTGAGGTTTCTCAGTGTGTGTGTGTGTGCTGGGAACGGAGCACTTCACTGTTCATGAAACCAAGGGCCTGATTTCCCATTGCCCTATGCTCGGTGCAAAACGCGACTAAACCTGGTTGGGGGGGGTAGGGCACTGTAGGGTGCGTGTCTGGTTCCTGAACCGGTTATTACACATGTCCAGTATCCAAAGTAGAAATTAAAAGCAACCTCACGGCAAGCTGAGGAGCATTGTGACAACATGGCTAAATGTCATGCGCGCACTTCCCATCTGCACCTTGCTTTACAAGTAATAGCTCATGACACTCCTTGTGAGACAGATGGATGAGCATGCGCATGAGCATGAGCCCACAGCATGCCTCCCAATGCCAGCTTTGAAAAGTAGCTAGATGCTCAGCTCGCATAACAGTCCCTAGATGATGCCCCAGTGCTACCTGCACCTGCCCATGTTCTTGAGAACACTGCGTGTGCACCTCACTTTGGTGGAGGCATCGAGAGGGTAGCTCTCCAGCATGGTGATGGACTCACAAAAAACTCTGAGTGTGACGGGGGACTCGGGCACAGGGGTTAGATTAGAATCAGAAGTCGGGGATACCCCAACTAGCTCTGCCAGCCCTATGGCTCTGGGCCACGCCCTGCCAGCCCACTCAAGGAAGCCTGGCTATGTTTCTCGAATTCAGCAAGATACCTGAATGCAGCTGACTACTAATCAGAAGCAGGGCCAGTAATTGCATCCTGTATTACAAGGTCAATTAAACCACAGCTGAATATCATCAGGGTTAAATATCAAGGCTATCAGGCTGAAACAGCACTTTCACCACTGATAGCAAATGCCTGCTTCATTTCTGGAAGCCAGTAAAGAATCCGATTGAGGGCAGCCTTCAGTTTTTCAGGCAGTTAAGGTCTTTTGACAGGATTAGTAAATCTGGGGAAACTCTATAGTCTACAAGTGTGGTTTTGTTTTAAGTTTCCAGACATTTCTGGCCGAGCCCTGGGAGGTGATGGGAACTCTGTATATAGATCTGCTTCCTGTTGTAAATTCCAGATTAAATCCTATTACCAAAAGGTGGTAAGAAAGTGAAGATCCTAAGGAGGTGGCTAAGAACTTGTTCCAGATGCCCCCATCAGAAAGGGCAGCAATTAGGATTGAAACTGTCTCACTAGCACCAGCAAGCTGATGTTTCGGAAAGACCAGGGCGTGCACAGACTGAGACTGAGTCCAAGGCCTACCCTCCCCATGTCCGTTACACTGATGTAAATCCAAACCAGCTAAATGGACATCACTAGGGTTAGTCTGGATTCATACCACTGCAAGGGAGAGCTGCATTTGTCCTGATGTCACTACATTGTATTCGCCTGCATGTCGGGGCTTATCCCCACCAATCCCTCAACTGCTAACACCAACAGTGTTAAAAATGGCCTCTGATGCTGGCAGCCTCCGGTTTTGGAAGCCCAGCTTGAGACACTCTGGGCTTGATTTGCACAGGTGCCGAGACCCCACGGTTCCAGCTGGAGTCAGTGGGAAGCTTGGGGCATACACTGCCTCTGAAAACCACCCCACAACGAGGACTCCCCAAATCAGAGGCCACTTCTGAAAAATGCTGGCCCTCACCTCCGAGTCAAGGTATGAACGTGGCTCATGCACTAGCCACAAAAAGAAAAGGAGGACTTGTGGCACCTTAGAGACTAACAAATTTATTTGAGCATCAGCTTTCGTGAGTTACAGCTCACTTCATCGGCTCACGAAAGCTGATGCTCAAATAAATTTGTTAGTCTCTAAGGTGCCACAAGTCCTCCTTTTCTTTTTGCAATACAGACTAACACGGCTGCTACTCTGAAACCTACAATAGCCACAGCTCACTGTGCACCAGACAAGGGGACGGCGCTAAGAACTCACTGCTAACACAGGTGCTGAGGCTCTCCACAAAGCCGGCATTCCCAGTGCAGAGGTGACCTCAGTGCCTTAGATTCATAGATTCGTAGATATTAAGGTCAGAAGGGACCATTATGATAATCTATGTAGCACTGTCTTGTTTAGCGGCTTAATGTGACCCCCTTTGGGCAGCTCATTAATCCATAGCAGACAAGACACGGCCACACAAACAGCGTTTACTGAAGGAAAGCTGGATGTCATTAGCTAGGACTGGCTTCTGAGAATGTTTTCCGTTCAGAGACTCCCCAGGCTCATGCTCCTTGCTTCACGAGCTCCGCTTGTGTGTGTGTGTTTGGCGGATGTGAGCAATGGGACGTTAAGTGGAACATCAGTTTCCCATGGAAGGCTCGGAAGGATGGATGTGGAGTGTTAGCAAGAAACTGGGCTTTCTCGACCTGCCGGCCGGGAGGAATGGCAGGAAAATGTCCAGTAAACAAGGAGAGCAGGAGTCTGATTGAAATAAACAAATAAAGGCCCATTGGCAAGACCCACTTGGAGCTCAGAGGATAAAGGTGAACCAGGCACCCAGAGCAAAACCATACCTCATCTTAGGGAAGCTTTCTTTGCTGAAGGGCTCAGACAGTGCCGGGTTGCCTTGGAGCTTCAGATGGGTCAGTCCACCCAAACCATCCAGCGGCAGGGTGACCAGCTGGTTGTTGGTCAAATCTCTGTTGTAGTGAAAGGAAGGAGGAGCAGCAGGATTAGGGTTTTGCTGATCAGAGGTGTGTTAACCAAGAGAGGCTGGACAGCTCGGCAGATGGCCCATGGTCATTTTGACCAGGTGGATGTCCAAAATATGACACAGAAATGGAGAGGGCAGGAAGTGTGGCTGGGCACTGACTGGGGGCCAGTCTCAATTTGGGGATGAATGAAAAGATACAGCAATCATTAGGGGAATGCCATCGCCAGGGGTGCTGGAATGGGGGGGCCAACGGGCTATGGCTTTCCCACTTGTTGAAAGTGGATAGGCTGGGGCTGTCCCCTTTTCCCCTGTCCCTGCCCCTCCTCTTCCCCCTGAGGCCCTGCCACCAGGCCAGAAGCTGGAGCCAGGTTGGGGTAAGAGCTGTGTGGGCAGCTATGGCAAGCTGTGGACCCTCCACCTGCCTTGGTTGGGAGAGCTGGGGGGTGGGGACATGGGCGAGGGGCTGCTCCCAGGCCCCCCCATCCCAGGCAAGTGGAGGGGCCTGGACTTCCCGGTTCAGCTCCAGCTTCTGGCTTGGCCAGGGGGTGGGGCCACAGAGTGGGCGGGGCCTTGTTATTACGCTATTACGAAGACTTGGTCGCTGCTGGCCATTGCTGTAAACTCTACTTTGGTTTTCTGCCTTGCTCTCGTAATCATGGGATTAGAATGCCCTGATCTGCTCCCTCACTCCCACCATCCGGCATGTCCCATTTTCTTGAGGTCTTTTAAAATCATCCAATTTCCTGGGTTTAGGTCTTGGAAGGCCAATTAGCGTGGCAAAGCACTATTTCCGCTATTTTCCACATGACATCAAAAGTAGGGTCTTATCCCTGATTGCAATCACGTACTCAGCTTGCTGACACCTGGCCATTCATTAGCTTTGGCGATAGGGTGAAGTCCTTTGTCATCCCCTGATCAGCTACAGCATAGACAGCCGCAGCCCAAATGTACTCATCCTGCCCTGCTAACGCGTCTCAGTCCTGACCTAGGGTAAGATTTTGCCTCAGCTCTCTAGTGCAGGGGTCAGCGTGTGTTCCAGGCAAACTCAGCCCTTGGCCCCCAGCAATTCTGGGGACTGGATACCTGTTTGTTAGCAACAGAGACCAATAGATCCTGGCACGTAAAACTACTGAATGGTCACCAGACGATGACTTGGGGTCGATACCCATCCCCTGATACATTTAAACTGGCGAGCTATGGCTAGCTTCACGGCAGGATCATGGCAGGGAAGAAGGCTGGCTATGAAGAGGAAGATCCCAGATCCTCAAAGGTATTTAGGATCCTAACTCCCATCGAAAGCAACCTTTGAGGAGCGGGGCCTAAGACCCATGTTGATATAGCATCCACTCTGTTCATTAGCAAAAGGCATCTAGGGAAAATATGGACCCCATGGGAGGTAAATGGGCAGGGACCTTGAGGGTTTATACCTATCTCTGCAGCATGGGGTGCGGGTCACTTGCTATGATCATCTGAGTATCTCACCAAATCCAATCCCTGCCACTGTAGGCTTTGGGCACTGGTGCACCTTGGTCCCTCCTGTTCTCTGCCTGTGGCATGTAACAGTTTAGTCCCCTGCGGGCAGTAATACCTTGTTTTAATTCTGGTTGTGGAGCTTGGGGTGGAGGCGGCTGGGTGGTGTTTAGTGGCCTGTGATTCACAGGAGGTCAGACTGGATGATCTGTGTGTCCCTTCCAGCCTTAAACTCTGTGACTCTTTCTGTAGCGTCAAGATTTCACTTGAGAGGCACTCTCAGTGTCATGTGTTTGCATTAGTGCTACAGCAATCATGCAGGGCCCACCAAGCCATCCTGTCTGCCAGTCTGTCTGTGTAGGCATTTATACCACACTCATCACTGGTGTGTGTGTGAGCATCTTTGCTCGGCCCCACTTTCTGTGAGGGAACCTGAGGTCCCCACAACAGCACTTTCCTTGTCCCACTGTAGGAGTAATCTCGAAGCAACTTACAGCTTGGTGAGCGAGTGGAGGGTCGCAAAGGCCTCCGGATGAATCGACTGGATGTAATTCCAACTCAAGTCTCTGCAAAGCAAGTACCCGGCGGTGAGGGTGGCTGAAGAGAATGGTGGGGTGCCTGTGAATGGGGAAGCTATCGAGATTGGTAGGCCTAAGATGTGAAATGCAGCCACTACCCCTCCAAATCTCAATGTCCAAGCTCCCCTGATTCTCACCACGCTCTGGGGAGACCCCTCTCTTACTGAGGAAGGCCAAATTCTCATCAGCCCTGAACGGATCCCCAGTAAAACCTCCTGAGTCCCCTCCACTGGCATGTGTGTTCTCCTTTTCTTCTCCCATGTCCCTTCTTCCCTCCCCACATTCTTCCCCAGGCTGCTGGGACCCTGGACGTTATCATTGACTGTCCCGGGCTCTCTCTTAGCGGGGAAGCCATCCAAAATCAAGCTAGGCCAGATCCATACCCCCTGGAGTTTTGGAATCCAGCTCTGTTAGCGCAAGGCTGCACAGCTCCTGTCAGGGCACAAGTTGACTGGCCCCTGAGGAAAGATTCCCCCCCGCCTTGGGTTTTTTTCTGCAAGTTTGGGGACTTTTGCATTGAAATACTAAACTCTGAGGTACTGACAGTTCATGGCTTCCCAATAGTGCCAAAGCGTCAGGCTACTGGCCCAGATACCCTCTGCTCCCAGTACAGTGACACTGCAGGGAGGCTCCCAGGAATGGGCAAGCAGAGCTAGAATCTGTAGGGATTGGGTGTGCAAGTGTGTGTGAAGTGCTGGTGTGTACGCATTAGCATGCATGGTGCGAGTGGATGTGGTTAGTGGGCAGTTGTGTGTCCATGTGAGTTTGTGTGTGTGTAGTTAGTACAGTCGGGACATAGTGAGTGAATGTGTGTGGTGTACAGCATCTGTGAGCAGTTGGTAGGTGTAGTCAGTAGTGGGTAAATGTGTGTGGTTAGTACGTGTGAGGTGTAGTGTCTGTGTGTTTGTGTAGTTAGTACAGGTGTTGCATATGTTTGTGTGTGGTTAGCATGTGTGGTGTGTATATGTTTCTGTGGGGTTAATATGTGTGGTTAGTGTACGTGATGTGTACGGAGGGCGTCTGTGTATTTGTGGTGCACACATACATATATTACTGTGTGTGTTTTCTGCACTGTGCTGCATTCACTTCCATGCACTGCCATTATTGGCATGATCTGTACCTAGCCACTGCCAGAGCCAGCGCAGTCCATGAGCTCTCTGCCTGGAGCTGGGCTCACCAGCGCAAAGGGTTTTTATCCCATGTGCCCATATAGACCCGTAGTCCATTGCTTCCCCTGGGCAGGTGTTTGGGACCCAAGAACCTAGCAGTGCAAGCAAAGCTTTCAGGTCTGGGACTGCGTGAGCACCCTGCACAAATCTGGCAGTGAGCCCACGGTTCCCCTCCCCCACAACAAAGAGCCCCACGGTTCCCAGTGCCGGCAGAGCCGGAGCCGGACTCACATGGAGCGGAGGGCCACGAGCTGCCCGAAGGTGTCTGCTCTGATTTCATGGATCCTGTTGTGCTGGAGGCCTCTGAAAAGACAGAGCAGCTGGCATGAGAGAGAGGATCTCTCTGGGCCTCCTGGCAGCAGAAGAAAACTTGTCAACCCTGCTCTTATTTCAAGGGGAGAGCGGGTCAGGACACAAAGCAACCCAAACCCAGCCCTCTCCCAAGCGCCACGCTGGGTGTCAGACAGCGTTCCCTTTCACACACACCCCCTCCACCACACAGCAAAAGAACCGTCTGTCTGGGCTTGTCAAAGGCTCTCGCGTTCTCAGCCTTTCCAAGCCGCTGCTCCCATTCCATGCGCCATCCCACCATGGAGCTTGGGTGCTCCACAGCCATGCAAAGCTTGGAGATGGTGAGTCAGGACGCGCGCCCCGAATGGCTCTTTGCTATAGATGCTGACCCTAGTGTGAGAGAGTGTGTGTGTGTGTGTGTTCACACACACGTGCAAGGAGCAGATGCAATCCAGCCCTTCGCAAAGAGCCATTCAGAGGCGCGCGTGCGCTGACCCACTATCTCCAAATCCCATGCTTTGCACCCTCTTTAAGTCTCAGCCATGTGCCACGTGCAATCCCTGACCCTGCATTCTCCTGAATGCGGAGACCACGCCCCTCTGGCAACCCAGAGCACAAGCCACCCAAGGGGGTGGGAAGGAATCACGGCCATGGCTGGAGCCACACTGCACCGGCTTATGGAACCATACACTCCCATGCACTCCCTGAGGTGCGATCCTTCACAGAGCGCTTCTCTGCACTGCCCACAATACCAGCTATTATTCGCAGCCCAGTCTGTCTCTAAGTCACACATTCAGAAAGGCCAGAGGAGCCATTCTGAGCATTTGCTCTGACCTGCTGCCTAATGCATATCAGAGAATCTCACCCAGGGATCCCTGCATCCAACCCATAACTTGTGGTCGAGCTAGAGCAGTTTCTAGGTAGAGACACCCAATCTTGCTGTAAAGGCTCCAGCTGATGAAGACTCCACCACGCTCCCTAAGAGGAATCTGGGCTTCTCAAGCAATACCACCTGTCCTGCTGTGAGCGGTGAGTGGGCGTCCTACCCTCCCTTCCTCTTGCCTACGAAACACATTCAAGCATCTCATCTCCAGCTGTAATGCTTTGTAGGACTCACCCTCAGCCCTCATGTCTGCCTGCTCCCCTGCCAGGTCTCTGTGCTGTTCCCGAGCATCTCTTGGTTCAGGCTGTCTGCAGACTCAGGCAGACCCCATGACATCAATTACACTCAGTTTCTATTTTCAAGGTTTTCTCCCCAACCATAAAGGCTAGACACATATCATTTTAAACAAAAGGTCCAATTGCGGAGCACAGCTCCGTGGCAAGTGGGTGAATTCCACAGCCAGTTCTGCAGTTGTAGAATTGCAGGATACCTGGGCCCAAGGCAAATTCAATGGGATATAGGTACCTAACTGGCTTAGGCACTTTTGAAAATCCAAACTTTAGCTACCATGGTGATAGGGGTCCTATTAATGCCATCAGCTGGAATAGATCAGGGGATGCTCAGATGGGGAATTAAACTTCGTATGAAGGTAAAGCAGAGCTCAATGCAATCAAGCCCTTCTTTCTCCTCCTGGGGCTGGGATCTCTCCAGAGAAAGTTCCTTGTGGGTTAAGTTCTTTGGGGCAGGGAGCAGCTCCTTGTTCTATGTTTGTACAGCCCCTAGCACAACGGGCCTTGGTCCATGGCTGGGGCGACTATTCCACATAATAATACGAATTCTCAGTGCTTCCCGGATAGTGCTGGGCCCTTACCACAGCCTCTCTCTTGCTTATTTCAGGGGATCTGGGTCCAGTGTTAGTGAACTGAACTTTTCACCCCCAGAATGGGTTTGAGTCCTGGCAAAAGCCTGGCTGAGCTTTTATCTCCTTGGAACTGGATCTCCCACGCCTTGCTCAGTCCCTCCTCAGAGCCAGGATCACCTCACTATCACCGAGAGGGCCCCTGTCCCTGAACCAAGCTTTGAATGAAGGAATCTCTTGACTCACATTTCTTCCAGCTGCTGGCACCTGTGGAAACTGGGCAGCTCCTCGATTTGATTGTGCGAGAGTTCGCTGTGGGAAAGGAATGCCACAGACATGGCAGGAGATTAAGAGCAAAGCAAGCCATCCTGAGAGCATTCTTGGAAAGCTGATATTGCGAAGAAGGGGAGCGAACTGACCTCGGGCCGTGCAGCTGTGGAAAGCAGGACACCCCAGCATAGAGGCATATCTGCTCAGCGCACACCTGACACTTGGCATTGATTTCCTCGTTCATTTCCTTGCATTATGCACGGATTGCTCAATGGCTTACCTACTAACCCAGCCCCAGCTCAGCTCCATCAATCCCAGCCACATGCGAGCCACTTCTACCGCTGGGGATTGGCTTTTCTTGAGGGGAAGGGCTGCGCAGCTCTCCCCACCCAGCCCCCGCCCCAGAGACAGCTGCAGCACTTGGGGATGCGTGCTTTTGCCTGCATGGAGCCTTGCCTTTGAACAGGTAGAGCAGGGACTTGTGCATGTCAAGGCTCCCCTCCTGCCCCTGTGGATGGATGAGCATTACAGATGCACTTTCAGAGGCCAGGAGACATGTTAGCTCACAGGGTAGTCAGGGTGCTGGTGGTGCCTGTTCTACTCCCTGGCACTGCACGTGCACCAAGCTGCACCACCGGCCTGATCCTGATTTTTAGCCCTTCTCTTGGAAGACGACATGTTCAGTGTTTCATTACAGCCAGTGCAGGATGTTCCTGCCTGTCAGCTGCATCTCCCCCATCCCAGGATGTCATTCAAAACATGATTCCCCCCCCACAAGACCTTGCTGTGCCATCTGTGCCCCACACTGCACTAGTGAGCAAGCGTTTGTCCGCAACCTCCCACCCCGCCGCACAACTGTTAGTCCTTATACTTTGTATTTCTATAGCACTATCCAGTCCAGAATCTTAAAGCACTTTACAAACATTAACTATGCCTCCTGTGAGCTACTGTCCCCACTATACAGGTGGGGAAACTGAGGCATAGAGTGATGATGTGACTTGCCCAAGGATGTACAGTCAGTGACAAAGCCAGGCACAAAGTCCCTGAGTCCTGACTCCTAGCAGGTTCAATTCTTACTTCAGCCACAGGCTTCCAGTGTGATCTTGGGCAGTCATAGAACCATAGAATCATAGAACTATAGACTATCAGGGTTGGAAGGGACCTCATCTAGTCCAACCCCCTACTCAAAGCAGGACCAATCCCCAACTAAATCATCCCAGCCAGGGCTTTGTCAAGCCTGACCGTAAAAACCTCAAAGGAAGGAGATTCCACCACCTCCCTAGGTAACGCACTCCAGTGCTTCACCACCCTCCTAGTGAAAAAGTTTTAGTCTCTGGCTCTCAGTTCCCCATCTGTACAATGGGGCTAATAGCGCTGTCCTGCTTCACAGGGATGTGTGACAATAAATACATTAAAGATTGTGAGGTGCTCAGATACCATGGTGATGGGGGCTAGAGAAGTACCTTAGAGAGAGATCTAGTCTCCTGCTTTAACCACTAGACCACGCTACTACGCCACACAGACAACGACCCTTGCTTTTGCCTGACCTGCGATCACTATAAAAAAGGTATATTTTTAACAGCCATTCTGTCTCCCATCAATAATGAATCGAATTAACGGCCTGAGGCCAAGAAAAGGCACAAGGGAAAATAGGAGAGAAAGAGGCAAAACCATCCAGTTCACAGAGGAGAGGAAAGCATGACTGGTAAAGCAGGTCAAAAAATTTCCATCCAAACAATTTTTCAACTGAAAGTGCAGTTTTGACTAAATGAAAATTTTCACAAAACGTCTCTGCTTTTGGTGGAAAATTTGCATCCTTTTTTTTTTCAAAAAAAAAAAAATCCCCAAATACCCAAAGACTGAAACAATTTGGCCAAAACCTAATTTTTTTTTTATTCCGAATTGCTACCACGGTGTCTCCTGGAAGTTTGAGGTCAATTGCCTGATGCTCCCATTCTCCTCTATGATCTGTGTTCCCCTGCCAGACTAGGTCTCCCAGAGTTCACCCTAGACAGGGTCTCCCAGGATACACCACAGTGGCTCAACAAGGAGACCAGGGTGCATCATGGGAAATGTAGTCTGGCCGAAGAGACCGGCCCATAGAGGAGAACAGCATCAGCACTACAGTCCCATGTGGCACCTCAGCAGCATTTCCAAATCAAATTTTAATTTTTTTTTTTTGCCAACCTTTTTTCCACTGAATATGTTCAGTTTTCAATTTTTTGGCCAAAAAGTTGACATTTTCCATGGGGGAAACCCCGCCCCACTTTCCAACCAGCTCTGGTAATGGTCACACACCGCCTCAGGAAAGACTTAGGGACTGATCCCCCTCTCATGGACATCAGTGTCATACCATTGCTGGGGTCACTTCTGATTTACACCAGGTAAGTGAGAAGTGACTCAGGCCCAGACACCCTTAATCAGTGCTGCATTGCAGGCACACAGGGGGAGGCCTTGCTCTGCCAGGCGTTGTGGCTGGTGGGGTTCAAGGTCTCGGTTTGTTTGGCGCAATGCCTTGGGCAAAACAGGTAGGATTCCCCCCAGCCCTGCAGTTGGTGTGCCATTGGCACCTGGGCAAAGCAGAGGCAAGACATGGCCATGCTGACTTGGTAGCACTTCGCACCCTCTCCACTCCACCCTGACACTGGGGCGAATAGCACACAAAGCCACAGAGCAGAGAGAAGTCAATCCCAGCGGGTGTCTTATTAGCTAATGTCCCGGAGCCCAGAGCTGCCTCACTGGGCGCTGTGCTGGGATCAGACAAGCAAACCAAAGAATGGGGCAGTAAAATCCGGTGGAGAAGCACGTGGGTTACTCACAGGACTCGGAGGCTGGGCAGCTGCTGGCACATTCCTCTGGGAAGCAAATGGATCCCTGCCCGGGTCAAGGTCCTGGGGGCGCGAAGGAGACAGAAGGGGCTATTGAGAAGCTGGCATGCAGAGAGCCCAGTCCTCGCTGAGGGAGGACAGAGCAAATGAAAGAGCAAAGCACATGGTGAGAAATTAAAGGTGACTTGGTAAGAGGGAGGAAGGACCCTGCACTGGGCTGGGGGAACGGAGGGACGAGTTTAACATGCCCCAGGGCTGACGGATTGCTTGGTTCTACACCTAACCTGCCAATGGGCTTCTCCTTGGAGACTGTGGAAGGGGAATGTGCTGGTCCCACAGACATCCGCAGAGCACCCTCCATCCGGGGATCAGGGCTGTGCACTGTTACTGGGGTTGGTAGTGGGGGAATCTGAGGCCCTGCAGAAATGGTGGGAGGTTCTGCAGTGTCAGCAGGATCTCTGTTTGTGAAGCTCTCCAATCTGCCGCAAACCCTCCTTCCCTGGGGGAATGACACGGTAGTGCTGGGACTGAACGGTTGGTGTGGGATATATTTTCTCACTACTATGTGAGTAGCTGGCTTTACAGACCAAGTCGGGGGGAGGTAGCAAGCCAGAGACCACAGTGGCAAAGAGACACGTGGAGGGTAAGGGTGGGGGACTGCAGGAGGAGCTATGGGCAGCAACCGCAGAGAGGAGCCTCAATGATCGGCAGTGGAGTTTCCCGTGGTGTCTAAGACCCTGCACTGCAGAGCTTGGTAAACGCTCTCTCCTCCAAGCCCATGGCCAAGCCTGGAAGGAACACCACGAGGAACATGGAAGAGGACGACTTGCCACTCACAGAATTTCTAGGCTGGTGGTTCCTTTAAGGTCTGGGAATTCTCTGATGTCTGTTGCTCCGTTCAGTGACCTGCAGAGAAGGATGGACAAGCTCGGGGGGGGGGGTCGTATGGAAGATGGACAGAGCAAACTGGAAGGAGTGAGGGCAGGTGCTGGAGCTTCCAAATCCCCCCTTCTCCCAAAAGTTTTGGCAGCTGACAAGTGGTGGCCCAAGTCTAGCTAGGAAGGTGGGTAGCACTGCCACTCCTGAAGATACCTCTCCCAGGAGCATGCCACTGCTGGCTGGGGTGTGGAGCAGGGCACAGATACATTGAACCAGGGACTCAGGCGTTTACTCCCCAGGAAACTTGGCAGGGTCATACCCACCCCCTCCAAACCCTGACATTCTTGGCAAATTGCTTCAAACAACAACAAAATTATGGTAGGGGATCACCTCCCAGCTCCCTGGTGCCTTTATCCCAGGGAGCTAAAGAACGCTGCGTGGTTCTTGTTAGAAGTTATTTTATTAGCTGGAGCATATAACTATGCACCCAGTGGCTTTAAGAGGCTTGTAAAGAGAGCACATTTGAGGTTACCTCTGCCACGGGCCCATCTGCTGTGCACTAACAGAGGAGGATTGGCTGCAAAACACCCCATGTGCGGGCCTGGCTGGTCAAGAAGATGCACCACACAATGGCAAGTGGTGTCAGATGAGATGCAGGCTAATGCCTGTCAATGTGTTTCCAGTTGTGACACACTGCTATGGCAATGCATTACTGTGTGTCTGTTCTGTGAGCCACTGTTCCCTTGAAGCCTCTGCCAGGCAGCATGGTATTGCCAGGGCCGGGCAGTGCTGCATAGCGGTGTGAGACTCAGCACACAGAGAATGCAGCAAATTAAGGAGCATCTGCGGCTCATGCGGGGCCATGGCAGAAAGCACACCGATGTCTGGTGAGTGGGATGTTCTCCAGAGAGATGCAGGGACACTGCAGAGTCCTGGGGGGCTAGCAGCCAGGCCCTGCCATGCTTGCAGTGAGAAAGGAGGCCCCTCTCAGAACAGTTGCTCTGAGTGACTGTGGACACCTGGGTCATTAACATGGGCCATGCAGAGCTCTGCCACGATCCCCTGGTGAAGGTACTTCCAGACACGAGGGCTTGGAAGGTAAAGGGGGATGGAAGACACCCAGTCTGCTGGCCCCGGGGGCTTGGGGCTTTACATCTCTAAGGACCTGAGTGATGAACTTACAGAGTGTGCAGCTTTGGCAAGAACTGGAATGCGGACTGTCCAACAAACTGGATGGGATTGTCATAAAAATGGCTGCAAAGGAGACAAATACCCAGCTTAGGTTACCCTGTGCGGACTGGAGGAGATGCTAGTGTTAGTCCAAAGCAGCGGAAGGGACTAGGAACGAGCTGTGCAAGAGATTCTGGCATCCTCGTGGTGAGCCCACCTGCTCCAGATCATTCCTGCCTATGCTACAGGCTCCAACCCAGGCTGGGCATTGAAGGGAGGGCCCTGGGGAAAGCGCTCTGAAGCCCTGGTTTTGCCTGCTGGGCTGCAGGTGCCTCCATGAAGTCCTATCACTGCTCTGAGCCACGACTGGCAGGCGCATGGCACAATGGAGCTGCTCCCCTGTTAAACCAAACTGCTGCGCATGCCGCGTAGAACGGGGCTGAGGGTCGCGTTGTTTGGCTCTGATTGTATTTTCCCATCCCTCAGAGCGGAGCAGTACCCCATGTCACCTGCTGTCCCCTCCACTGCCAGAAGGTGGGATTCCCCCATACGATGTACAGCACCAGCCTGTCAGAGATTCCAACAATTCAGTGCCAAAAGTGCGGTGGGGGAAGCAGAGGGAGGAAGTGCCTGGAAAACCTTCAGGTTAGGACGGGAGTGGTGCCGACAGCCCTCTGCATCCTACCCACGGGCCTTCACACCCTGCTGGGTCTGGGGTGGTGATCGTGGCCTGCCGAACTGGCTTGGCTCAGCTCTCCCTAGCCGCGTCCCAGGCTCGCAGCTACAGCTATCACAAACAAGTTCCAAGCACGGGCTCTAAGAATCACCGTGGGCTAACATCTGGGCAGGCGTGGAGAAACCCCCCCCCCACCGCTGTGTGTTACACACAGCAATACCACTGCTGTACAAATGATCTGTTCATCTCTCCGCCTCTCTAAGGGCTTCATGTGAGACTGGAGCCATCAGAACTGGGGTTGGTGGGACACATGGGAAAAAGAGGGGGTTAGAGGACAGGAGGGAGGGGCAGAGATAGCTCAGTGGTTTGAGCATTGGCCTGCTAAACCCAGGGTTGTGAGCTCAGTCCTTGAGGGGGCCATTTAGGGATCTGGGGCAAAAATTGGGGACTGGTCCTGCTTTGAGCAGGGGGTTGGACTACATGACCTCCTGAGGTCTCTTCCAACCCTGATATTCTATGAGGGGAAGAAATAAGAGACAAACCTTCATCTTACATTAGGGTCCTTCTTTCATCACATCCCACCCTTCCTGGCACATGCATGTCAGATTACGACCCTGGGAAATGATGGAGATCCCCTGTACAGAATGAAGTAAGAAAGCTGGTTCACATTGCTTACATGGTTTGGAGCAAAGGATTCCCAACAAATGCCTTCTCTGGAATAGCCTTTATGTTGTTGTTATGGAAACCCCTGTTGGAAGAGAAAGGCCAAGATGTGACTGGATCAGAAGATGGGAAAAACCCCCTTAAAAGAGATAGAGGATTTGAAACACAGAGGGGATGCACGGAGTTATAGATTCTGGGCCAGAAGGGACCATTGCGATCATCTCATCTGTCCTTCTGTATGACATAGGCCAGAGAACATCCCTATTATGATCCCTAGAGCAGAGTTTTTAGAAAAACATCCCATCTTGATTTAAAAATGGCCGCTGATGGAGAATCCACCATGACCCTTAGGATGAGATCAGAGCCTTAGATGTAGTCTATACTTAAAATTAGATTGACCTCATTGTATCACTCAGGGTTGTGCAAAATTTTGCACCGAGTACTGGTTGTGTAGCCGCAGGTAGCTGATGGAAGAATTCTTCTGTCAGCTGAGCTATCCCCCTTCTTGGGGAGGGGGATTAGCTACATCAAGGGAAAACCCCTTCTATTAACATAGGGTGCTCCAGGGGCCCAGCTGTAGCGCTGTAGTGTAGACTCACCCGTAGACTCTGTCTCACCCATAACACCACTGAAACGAATGTAAAAGGTGCATCATCGACAACCCTGCTACATCAGACCTAGGGCCTGATTGTGCTAGCCTTGCTCATGTTGAGTAGCATGGCATGCCAGGAATAGCACCACTGAAGTCAGTGGGATTATTCCTGGATCCAGGGGGCTGTTAAATATAGGGAAGAGTGTCCAATTCTGGGAGCACAATGAAAGGAATGGGCCCATTTTATGCCACCTTATCTTGCCAAGGATTTTAGTTTTTTAAAAAAGTCTCACCATTACGTCTGTCCAACTTTTAACTATGTTTGCAGCCTGTTCGTGGTATGGCTGGCTTGATGCAGGGCTGGCCATAGCACTTCCTGGCCATGCCCAGGAAATGGTTTGCCTCCCACCTTGTGACAGATTGAATCAAGCCCAGGAGAGACCCCTGTGATCCTCCGTTCTGCCCTCCAGCCTAACGCAAGCCAGAGATGCCCACCCAAGGAGTCCTGTGCTGAGCCCAGCGTTGTGTGGTGGAGCTACAGCAGATTGTCAAGAAGAAACAGCCCCTGAGCGATGGTCAATCCACACATCCCTAGGGAACCTGTTTCAATGGTTAATTCCCCCTTGCTGTTCAATAGGCGCCTCTTGTTTCCACTCTAATTTCAGCTTCCAGCTGTTGGCTTTAGCTCTGCCTTTGGCTCTACTATGAGAGATCTTCTTCCTACCCAGGGACTTCCTCTTCCTCCAGACAACCAAAAAACCCTCAGTATTTTGAGGAAGGGTTGGGTGGGAGACAAACGGTGCTGCCTCTTGTCCCCATGCCCCCACTCTACATCACCACGAATGAGCGGCACAACCTCAGGGTCAATAAATAACTAGGGAACCCCAGCTCTCTGCAAAATGGGGTTTTGTCCCTGTCTCAGGGCCCATCCCTGGCACTTGCATGGACAATAGTTCTGCGCCCTTGTGGAGCCACTGACCAGCTAAGTTGGTGACCCTGCCAGCAGGCTGGGCGAGCGCATACACTCCCCATACACTCCCACACTCCCTGCCGGCCAGTGATTTGGCCACCATGGCCTCCCTGAAGCCACTCAGTGAGCAGCCCCTCTCGCCGGCCCTCCCACACATTGGCATGTGCAGATAGCGAGTCTGGGCATGGGTGTGACTGGTGCAGCCGAGACGGGGCTGGCATAGCAGAGGGGCACTCGACTGTCGCAGGGGGAGACAAAGACCAGAGCGGGCGATATAGAGCAGAAGTAGGCGTGGCAGGAGGAGAGTGCGGGCGAGGTGGGGGTGGAAGGTGCTTGGGGTAAGAGAGAGGAGACAGGGAGGAAAAGGAAAAAAGGGGACAATCTCACAGATCACGTTGATGGGAGGAATGGGCCGCCGCACCCTGCCACAGCTCTCGGCAGCCAAAGGTCGCTCCCAGGCCTGGTGCTGAGAGGGGCAAACACAAGCATGTGATATGCTACACAGGCGAGGTGTGTGTCCAAACAGCACAGGAAGGACCCTCTTTGTATGTTAATCGGGGATGGCCCATATTGATCCTTCCCCTGGACCCACCAGTCAGAGGGGAGCAAGCCACAAGAAGGGTCCCATGTGCGGTGTAGACAACCAGAGTCTGTGGGTGCTAGAGGAGGCTGTAGGTGCTGCTGGGGCTGAGAATAGCAGCTACCACAGGGGGTTGCCTTATAAGCACCCGGCTAACTCCACGGGTACACTGCCTCTATAGGCCTGATCCTGGGAGTGGACATCAGTGAGAGTTGGGGCTCTAAACAAGCCTCAGTGGGTGAGATGTGCAGTGGGGGAGGGAGTAGGGGGTCAGTCACAACAGCTTAGGGTCTGATCCAAACTCTACTGATGTCAACGGTGCATCTCCCATTGACAGGAGATCCTGTAAGGGATGATCTGGTGGTTCCTTCTGGCCCTAAACTCTATGGCTGTAATGGGCTTCGGCTCAGGTCCTTAGCCAGGCCTACCAGGAGGCTGAGGCCAGTCAGCACTGGGGAGCTGCGAGGCCGGGGGGAGTGCGCCTCCTCGCCTCCCAGCTCCATGTGGTCCCCCCCACCCTGCATTCTGCCAGAGGCCACATCTGTTAAAACCCATCACCGTTGGCCGGCTGGTGTCACGACTTCTAGAAATGCTCTTTCCACGCTAATGAGGCTCCACGAGGCATGTGTTGCCACGGTGGGGTGGAATGAGCTATTTTAATGGGGATCACAGAGACGGTAGGGAGGATTTTGGAGGCAGTGCATGAAGGCTTGGCGTGGCTGCTCTCCCCAGCTCAGGCCATGCGTGGCCCTTTATGCGTTACTATCTTGTCGAGAATTCAATTGGAATGCAGTAAATAAGAAGTCTCACAGCTCCTGCAGCCGGCCTAGCGTCCTGATGGCTACCGGGAATTCCAACAGCTTGTTATAGTTCAGGTCCCTGAAAGAAAGAGAGGGAAAGCAGTCATTAAGGCCGCTGTAGGAGCTCAGCGGAGCATGTCCGTGCTCTGAAGGGATGGAAACTTGGTTATTAAGCATCAGAGATGGCTGTTTCCAACTGGGCCGATCCATCCACCAACGTCTGGAAACAACACGCATTCCTGCCACAGGAATATTCCCAGCTAGGGGCATTGTCAGGCATGGACCAGACAGGGCTCTGGCTGCCTAGAAGATGTGACTGTCTGGAATCCTCAGCCTCCCACCCCCGACCCCACAACAGTCCTCAGTGTTGGCCCGAGTTGGGCTGATTCACTATCTTCACTATGTCCACCCCCCACCCTGGAGTCTCGCTCTCACATACTATTGTGGTTATAGACATTTGCCACATGCCCAGGGCGGGCCACATCTGGGCATGTTTACAAAAACAAGATACAAACAGCAGCTGCCGTTCCATGGGCCTCGGGGAAGGGCCACCGCTCTGATCCCCATCTCCCAGCCACCAAATGTGGCATGCAAGAAGGAGGAGGGGATTCCAGAACAGGGGGCCGTCCAGCGGGAATGCTCTGCCACTCGTCCCCCAGGTGCTCAGCTGGGCTAGCTGTCACTGCCCTGATGGAGCAGGCTCTGGGCATTAACTCCTGATGTTCATGCTTTTGGGACGGGGATTGGACATCCTGGACTGAATGTGGCGGTGATGCGCAAGGTTTGGGTGGCGGGGGTTAGACTCCTGGGGAGCTACTGACACTTGGTGTGCACAGGAGGGGAAGTCAGCGTAACTGGCTCGCAGAGGCGCTAGGTGGAACGTACAGCAGGGGGGTGGTTTCATTTAGCTCACACCTTCCTACATCCTCCGGTTAGCTGCTCATCTTGCTACACTCTTCCGACCCTTTCATCACGTGAGATGCCCCATCTTACCCTCCCTGGGCATCCAAGCGGCAGTTTGAGTGGTGATGTGGGAGGGAGAGATGCAGGTTAAATGGTGGCTGGTGGTTAAGACTCTAATGGGGTTTGAACTGGCGTTGCACATGTTGGGGGGAAGGACTAAGGTATAGTCACACCAGCTTAGCAGCTGATCCAACTCTACTGACATCAATGGAGAGTCCCGCATTGACTTCAATGGACTTTGGCTCTCTTAGACTCAGATCCATTTCATACATCTTCTGGGAGCCCCTTTGCCAGTCTGTCCTGTCCCACCCATGCCAGGTCCATGCCCTGTTCCAACTCCCTGCTGAAGCTGGGGTTGCCTCAATAACAATGGGAAGAGAGGTTTCAGAGTAGCAGCCGTGCTAGTCTGTATTCACTGCTCCTGTCTTCGGCACCTTTGCAAGCCACTCCAACCCCCACTCTCTTCCCATTAAGAAAAGGAGTACTTGTGGCACCTTAGAGACTAACAAATTTATTTGAGCATAAGCTTTCGTGAGCTACAGCTCACTTCATCGGATCTCCCCACTGTATTTTCCACCAAATGCTGCCTCTGGAGAGGGGAGTCTGTCCTAGCATTTCAGCTCTGGCAATGGGGCTTTAATGCAGTTGATACTCTCCATGGAGATGCAGTTCCACCTTGAGATGGTACAATCCAGTCCTACTGATCCCTTACAGGCCAGGGCATCAAGAGACCGCGCTGAAGGTTGCACTTAGCATTGCAAGGCATGCATATCACGGGACTCCTTTCTACTGGCAGGTAACTCAGTGAATTTTAAGAGGTGAATCCCTTGGAACATTAGAGGAAATCCTGCAGATTACTGTGTAATTACACATAATCGTCCCCAAAGTAATTACATCGAACCTGGATTGTGGGTTACAAGACAAAAAGAACCATGAATTTACAGCAATGAGATGGTATTTGCTGCCTAATTACCTGCTAACGCCCACCCCCTGGGTCCTCACCTGGTAATTACCCTCTAATTCTCCCCTGTCCCCGCCCCTACATGGTAATTACCCCATAATTCTCCTCTGAGCCCCACCCATACATGGTAATTACCCTGTAACTCCCCCCTGGCCCTGCCCCTACATGCTAATTCCCGGTCCCAGTCTAGGATATCAGGCCAGCTTGTACTTGTGGCAGTGACATTGCTGCCAAGCCTGACTCAGTGACATGGAAAAGAAAAGAATTAAAATAGCCTAAAAATTCCCTAATCCTGGCATCCTCATCCCTTCCTACAGGACACACAGCTGTCCAGAAGTCCCGTTTTTAAAGGGACAGTCCTTGGGGACTTTTTCTTATATAGGCGCCTTTTACCACCCACCCCCTGTCCTGTTTTTTCACAGTTGCTATCTGGTCACCCTAGCTGCCTGAGACAATCAAGGGCCCATTGCTGGGCTAATGCTTACCACCTTCTTGTCATGTTTACAAGTCTATCCTGAGCTGCATGGGTGGGGATCCAACTGGATTCCCTGAGAGCTACCTACACGAACCAAGGGGAGGCTACACATGACAATGCTATCCCTAAGTCTGAACCACACTGGGTCAGTTAAGAGAGCTCCCTTGTCAATGAAGGATGGGTTGGTTTGACCCATTAAAGCCGGGCATTGAGCTCACGGGTCAGTACGTGTAACTGGTCAGTTTCTCCATCAAGTCTGCTCGAGGTAATCTGTCCAGGATTAAGTGGGCTGACTCTGTTGCTCATACAACTTGTTATTGGAGGTAGGGGGGAAGCATTACCTGTTATCCGACCTATGGTACTTCGCTGGCCTCTATCACCAGAGTATCTGAGCATCTCAGAGTCATTAATATATTTACCCTCACACAACCCTGTGCAGCAGGGCTACTGTCACCATTGTACATATAGCGAAACTGAGGCCCAGAGTGGCAAAGGGGCTTGCCCAAGGTCACATAGGAAGTTCTGTGGCAGAGCAGGGACTGGAATCCAAGTCTCCCAAATTCTATGCTAGTGCTCTAGCCAGTGGACAAGCCTACTACTCTCACTTAAAAAGTTTCAGTCAACCAATAAGGGAGCTGAGCCAATACCATGTGGCTTATGTGGCCAATCACATATCATGGAAAACAAATAGGGAGGGATTCCCCACTGGGCAACAGACAGCACAAGGCCGAGCCACTGCTTCAGTCCTGCTCCAGCCTTTGCAGGTCCTAAGTGGTGGCTAAGCCCCTGCACAGTGGTGAGTTTCATCTCCAAGAACAGCTGGTATGTTTATGAGCAGTCCACAGGAGGAAAATGCTTCCCAGCAGAAACCAGGCTTGGCTCCTGGATGAGTCACTAGCAGAAAAAAGCACCTCAATTCGCAGCCAATATTATTTGCAAGGAATAATTCAACAAGCTCTAATATTTGCTCCCTCTTGCTCTGAAATTGCATTTCCTTTCCAATATATTCCCCTCTCAGGCAGTCTATTACACAGGCTCCCTTCTCTTTCATCAGCAGACTAAACATTTTGTTTGCACATCAATGTGTCTGCAAGTATGTACAGGAATCATTCCTCCCGAATAAATACACCCTTTCTTCCCAGCACTGCAGTCATCTCCGGACTCCCCTGTCAATACTTGGCAGATACAGGGTGTATTGTATTCAGCAGATACCTCTGGGTAGATGAGCCACCCCTGTACTCTGCCATGTATTGTGCTGTCTGGGAAGCTGAAGCAGACCCAGGTGCAATTGTGTTGTTCTAGTCTGACTGGTAGTAACCCTGGGCTGTCTGGGAGAGACGCTGGACTTTTCTAAAGGATCCTGCTATCTTTTGCCCCAGAGTCTCCCAAGAACCTCCACCCTGGAAGAAGAAACCAATTGCATCTGCCTGCACCTCCGCTATGGGGTGTTAGAGGCCTACCCATCTCGATGTATATATCACCCTTGCCCCTCTGGCTGGTCCATCTCTGGGGTGCACCCCACTCTGGAAAACACTGATCTATACTGAGTTTCCATCTCACTCAATTCCGTGAGACCAATAAGCAGAGAGTTATTTTCACTTCCATGAGTCTCCCCCCCCGCCACATGGGGCCAGTTCCCCAAGTCCTTACTCATGCATGGCTCACGCCTTACTCGCGTAAAAAGAGCCCACCTATAACTACTGAGAAAAATCTCTAGACTTGACTTTCAGAGAGAAGGTCCATGGCATGGGAAACCCTGTCTGTGTTCTTGTAGGGCAAACCAGCATCCCCACTCCCCATTGCTGGGAGTGCTGATGGGTAAGGCGATGATTTAATCACGGGTATTTTTAGTAAAAGTCATGGACAGGTCACGGGCAAGAAACAAAAAATCACGACCCATGGCCTGTCCATGACTTTTACCATAAATACTCCTTGAATCTTGGTTGGGGGAGCTCTGGCAGCACCAGCAGCTGGGGACAGGCCACTAGAGCAATGACCAGTGGCCAGGGCCACCAGAGCAGCTGCTTGGGCAGTCTGGAGTCAGCCACACTGGCCACTGCAGAAGTCACAGAGGTCGTAGGACGTCATGGAATCCGAGACTTCCGCAACCCCTGTGACCAACACTGAGCCCTACTGATGGGACACCGATGACGTACAACGAAGGCATATCATGTTGGCAAGAGCATTGGCCAAAGGGGACAGGTACTTCCCAGATTCCTCAGCTCAGGAGCTGCAGCAGTGATGAGCCGCGCAGGAGGGAGACAATGCTGAATATTCAGCTACGCTAATTCTGCGAAGACATGGTAGGAGATCTGTCTCCATAAAGATAAGACCAGCATCTGGGGCTCAATTCCATCCCAGGTGTAACACTGCTGCCTTTGTTCCAGGGATGAATTTGGCCCATCCTGTCTTACCTGTCTTGGTTTTCCTGTGGGTGACAGAACTTGAATTCTTCTCTTGGTTTTTCTTTTGGAAAAGATGGACTGGGTGCAGCTAGGGGGAAAGCCTGGCTCTAGGGGAAGTCAGTAGGCATTTCAGCATTGACTTCAGTGGGGACACGGTGTCACCCACAGAGTCTTTAGATTTGAAGAGGCCCTTTTTGTGGAGCCAGGATTGGGCAATGACACTCAAGGAAGTCACCCCTGGCTACAGCACTGGGGCCTTCCCAGCTTTAATCTTCCAGGGATGCTGAGCTGTGCCTCTAAGAGGTACAGAACAGAACTTACAGCCCGAGAGGAAGGGAGTGTTGGGGGGGGGGGGCTGTTGAAGGTACAGAAGCTGCCCCCAGGGTCACCAGCATCTCCACAGTGCTGTGTGCCATGACCTCCCACCCAGCCCCACACCAGGCTTGTGACGGGAGCCTCAGAGGGCAGCATTGTTATGGTTTCCTTCCGTCGTGCTTGTGCTGGGGGGAATCTTCCCTTGGCCGGATTCAGAGATTTTAGGGCCTCTTTATGCTCCTCCAGCCCTGTTATGTGGTGTAAAGAGAGCAGAGAAGAGAATCTCAGCCATGTTTTCTAAAAACTAATGGAAATCTAGTTCGTCCACTCTGAGCTCAGGTACTCAGGTACCATGATGATGAGTTCAGTGTAAAGACAAGAGACAGACAGATAGATGTATGCGGTGTATGGGGATAGGTAGATAGATAAATGCGGTGTATGGGGATAGATAGATAGATAGATAGATAGATAGATAGATAGATGTGGTGTATGGGAAGAGTGAGAGAGCGATCTTGTCCTATAGTGACTGATAACAACCGTGTCATATGAAAAATCTTTATAAAACACTTTTTAAATTTGTTTTCCTCCCTCAGTATTTAACATTTGTTCAGAAGGATTAATAATTAGTTCTCTGAAGTTTTTTCTCATCTTCACAGCATTGGGTTCGGTCCTTGCAAAGACACGGGGCAGGCTGCAAAAGCCCATGCTTGCCACCAGGTGGCACTGTACTACAGCTGGGTGCTGCCATGGCTACCTCGGTTGGCCAAAGCCTCCCCCTTGCTCAGGGGAGGGAGAAGTGAGCCAGGTCTGCATTCAGCATCTGTGCATCACCCACTGCATGAGCTGGGTGCTCTCTGCTCGATGGTGGGACGCTTTCTCCTTACTGCCCCCAGCCCACCCTGTCTGATGGGAAGATGCCGACACACCATCCCTTTCCCATCTTCCCCAGCCCCGTACGAGTTGAGCTCCACGTAAGGAATAAATGATACAGGCCTCACAGGAGGGTGTTTTGCCCACGATGAAGGGCTTTACAAAGCCAAATTGGCCTGCCAAGTGTTGTGGGGAATGGTGTGGAAGAGACATTATAATAAAAATACCACTTCTCTTCGCCGAGCTCCAAGACACCAGCTCCAGACACCACAATTGGACTTTTAAGGTGATCATGTCTGCTCCTTTAGTTACAATCAAAACCCCCATCCCCGGCATCCGCTGGAGCCATAGCAATCTGGGTGGGACACTATTTATTATTCATTTTATAGAGTGTCTCTAGCTTCATATTTGCAAGATCTCAACCAACCCTGTTGTTTACTTAGAAATAAAAGTAAATTGACATTAGCGCAGCCCTTATGTCAGAAAATAACTGCCAGGGCAACTTGAAACTGACGATGCGCAGCTTGGAACTATTAATCACTTAAAATAGGCCAGAAAAAGAAGAGGGGGGAAACAAGATAAGTGCAACTCAATTTTCTGTTTGTTAGAGGCTATTAGTGGTTCCACAAAGAAAACCCAAACCAAAAATTATATGGAACTATAAATTCTTCCCTAAGCCACAAAACACCACAGATTTGCAGCTAATACACCTGCTGGGGGAATAAGGTTAGAACCTAGAGGTAAGATGTTTGCTGGTGATTTCAGTCCCCCTGCAAAGTCCGGGATGTCACTCGAACTCCCCAGAGTCTCCTCAGCAGACCAGGATACTTGATTTGTGCGACACCAGGCACACCTCAAGGGAGTTATGGCAGTGTGTGCACCCAATTGTCAGCTAACCAGACTGCAGGCAAATTGGGTTACCAGTGGTGCTTGCGGCACTGGTTATGATGAGCAAATCAAGCATCACTAATTCATAGATTTAAAGCCTGAAGGGCTCATTATGATCATCTGCATAGCACAGGTGAGAGAATCTCACCTGCGTCAAGCCCATAGCTTCCGGCTGAGCTTTTAGAGAGAGACTCCCAATCCTGATTTAAAGAGTGAATAATAAGGAAGATTAGGATGCCAGCATGGGTGGTCTGCCCACACCCCATTCTGGCAAGCATCAGCAAGGCTATGCTGATGCAGTGCAGAGATAGTCAGTTCCACTGCTCCATAGACTTTAGAAAAACATAAGGGCTCCCTTCAAAATGCCTAGGCACTACAGCTCCTTGTTACAACGGGACTAAACACTGCGCTGACTGCAGGTTCAGAGCCTATGCTCATTTCACAGAGGTCACCAAACCAACATCTCATGACAGCAACTTTGGGTCGCAAGCGGCCACAGCTGGAATTGAACTGGCAACCTGAAAGTAGCCCATTCCTGGACCATCCAGTCCCATTAAGCCATATTAAATTACCAGCAATGATGATGATTTCATATTTATGTTGTGGTAACATATAGAGGCCACAGCTAGTTTGGGCCCCATGGTGCTGGGTGGTGAGCATAAGAACATAAGAACGGCCATACTGGGTTGGACCAAAGGTCCATCTACCCCAGTGTCCTGTCTGCCGACAGTGGCCAGTGTCAGGTGCCCCAGAGGGAATGAACAGAACAGGGAATCACCAAGTGATCCACCCCGTCTCCCATTCCCAGCTTCTGGCAAACAGAGGCTAGGGACACCATCCCTGCCAATTCTGGCTAATAGCCATGGATGGACCTGTCCTCCATGAACGTATCTCGTTCTTTTTTTGAACTTGCTGGCTAAAGGACAAGATATAACAGGTGCGTGAAATAAACCCAGCGGCTCAGGGTGGGAAATAGGGTAAAATAAAAAATAGCCCGTTGCCAGGTCACAGCAGGGGTGGGGGGCAGGATGGAACAGTGATCACAGCCTACCCCTGCTGAGCCATTACTGAAGTCTTACATGGGCACTGGGGAAGAGGTGAATTTATCCCCCATTGGCACCAGCAAAGGCTTGGTGCTGCACAAGACACAGAATGAAGGCAGCATTGGGAGGTGCTTTAGCATGTGCCGTCTGGTCTGGCTCCCTGCTTGTGGAAGAAGCGAGTCTGCGGGGGGGGGGGGAATGGAACTGGCTGTTTCTCACCTGTGCAAATGCCTTTCCCTCTACGCAGAACACAGCAAACCCCTGGCAGAGAAAGCACCCAGCGTCTGGCCTTGGGGGAAGCTGGTCAGAGCTCCCCAGAGCCAGCTTTTTGGCTAGCACAGAGCATTTCTTCCATCCAGGCATTTATTCTTACCAGGCTTGCATGGAAACAGCCCCATCTTGAGTCACTATCCAGGGGTTTACACAGGATTGAAACTTATACTGGAGGGGGAAGGCATCTGTCTGGAGCTCCTGCCTTATACATCTCCAGCTGCCAGTCCCTCTCCATCAGGGCTCTGTTCCCTATTTAGAGATGTAGCAGTGCCCAGAATGTGTCTGCTCCAACCAGTGTTTCTGTCTGTTCTGTAACAGATGAAGGTACGGAATTAAATATGTTTTCAATTCCAACTGCTTTATTTAACAAGCTGGACATAAGCCTTTGAGAGGCAGGCTCTCGTGGAGAATCCCGCAGACACAAGCACATAGCACTTACAAGACACAAAGGAAATTGATCACAAAGCACAAAGCAATGGGGACCGCAGTGATTCAGCTTGCAGACTGCTGCACTCTGCCATCCAGAGGGGCGTGGGCTCAAAGCCCGACGGACAGTTGGTCATTTGTGAAATGAGTTGGGGCCATGGGGGCTCATACAAACCCCTATTTGTGCAAATTGCTAAAGAGCTGCACCCTGCACTCTGCTCAGGAGAGGAAGGTCAGGGCTGCTTGGCAGTGGGGGCTGCGGGCTGGGATTGAGGGGCACCGGTAGAGCTGGTGGGTGTGCATGCAGAACCCTGAGCTAGAGGGGGCTATGGGGCAGGACTGAGACACTGGCAGATCTGTGCATGAGGAGCCCAGGATTAGGCTAGCAGGAGGCTGTGATTCACGACTGAGGGGCATTGGCAGAGTTGTGTGTGTGGGGAACCCAGGCCAGGGAGAGCAGAGGGGGCTGCAGCGTGGGATTGAGGGACATGGGCAGAGTTGTGGGGTAGGGAGGCAAGACTGGAGTAGTAGGGGGATTGAAGCTTAGGAGCAAGGTGCATGGGCAGACCTGCATGTGCAATGGGAGATGCATGATGGAACCTGTCTGCCCACAGCCTGCCTCTCTCCGGTGCCGCTCTAGCCTGCACTGACTCTTCCTCCCTTTCATGGGCACCAATTCACTCTCACATCTTCTGGGAACAGAGGGCTCATTCCTCCAGCGCGAGCAGCTGCCCTGACTCAGCCGCTCGTTGGCAGGCAGCGCCGAGGCCATCAGCCCGCTCAGGGCTGGAGGGGAATTCCAGGAAGATGAAGCATGGGGGACAAGGAGCCATGTCAGAGCAGCTCTGAGAGCGAAGGGCGTCTTTGGGGAGGTTGCTGGCCTTAGTCCAATCGTTATGAGAAGATCAGCAGCTGGAGGGCTGGGACAGGGTAACACTGGGAGATGGATGGAGTAACACTGGGGAGTTGGGGATGAAGGGATGGGCCACTGTTAGGGAGATGGGGGGATGGGATAGGGGTCACACATGGGGATGGGATGATGTAAGGGAGTTGGAGGGGATGGGACAGTAATGCTGGGGAGTTGGGGGGATGGGACAGAGGGTTACACTGGGGAGCTGGCAGTGGAACAGGATGGGGTTCCTCCGGACCAAAGGGGGAAAGACATAGCAATGAGGGTGAGCAATTACCCCTTGGGATGGGGATCATCATCCCGAACCCTGCCATGGAACATCTCCACCAGCAGGAGCAGCTCAGGGTGAAACATGTGACCCAGTGGGCCAAGCTTACTGTCTCCCGCGCTGCTTGTGCCATGCGGAGTTCTTCTTGCTCCCAGTCCCCAAATATTGTATCTGCCTTGGGAGCAAATTCCAGATCAAAGTGAAACCAGGGTGTAGCTCAGCTCCTTCTACTGGGGTGCCAACATAATGGGGACAAAGGGCCTCACCAAAGATCCCGAGGCAGGAGTGTTAATGGCCCTTGATCAGCAAAGCCAGAGGCTCAGGTTGTACCCCCAGATATGTGCACACACCAGGCCGGAAGCAAAGGGCCCATGGAAATTAGAGACGGGTCAGGTGGCACGCTGGGCAGGAGCGCTCCTGATGCTACAGTGCATTCTCCAGTTGGCTTCCCTGGCTCCCACTCTCGTTATTCGTGGTTATTTACACAGCTCCAGTCTGCTGTGCCTGGAAGACAGTGGCCCTGAAGACTCACCCTGTACCAGTGGAAGGGAACTCCCTCACAGATTGCTTGTCTCCCTGACTCTGCTTGCATTTCCCCTTTCTCTATGTCATCCTGTGCCCCCATACTGCCTTGCTGCTAACAACCCCTCTCTAGCTGCACCCACGACAGAGCAGATCACTAAGCCAAAGGCTTCGTCAGGGGCCACGGGTGGTGAGTGCTTCACTTTTCTCGGTGCCCAAATTGAGAGGCCCTCCAGGACTGATTGTCAGGAAGTGCTGAGCTCCCACAGCTCAACCTGTACCGGATGAGGGCACTCAGCACCTCTGAAAATGAGGCAGGATGTGTCTCAAGTTGGGGTTGTGACAGATCTGTCATTAACGTGCAATAGCCTAGAGAAACCTTACAGGCTTTTGCCCTAAGAATACATGTGCTTGCAAAGGATGCACTGTGTGGTGACTTATAAGTGGCACAATTACACTGTGTACCAGGGCAGAAGTGAAGTAGACCTGCTTAGGCCAACTATCTTTTGCAGGGAATAACCCAGCGAAGGCAGGGAACTCTTTAGCCTAGAGATACCCTGGTCAGAAAGGAGAGAGCCGTGGGTCTCCACCGCAGAGAGCTGGGTGCAGCCCACAGATTTTGATTGCTTATCGCAGGGATCTTGATTGAGCAGCGGATGCTCTAGTGCTAGACAAACTAGGCAGCTGCTTGGGGTGGCAGGTTTCTGGGAGAAGCAATTTTGTTTTTGAATGCTCTGCCGGAGGGACACAGGAGAGAATGAGAGAGCTGCTAATGAGTGCTGGGAAAAATAGTAGCTGAGAGGTCAGCGCATGCTCCCCACTGCTACATGCTGAAAATGCACACATGCCCAGGTACCAGGGCATGGAGGGTTAGGCACACTGAAGTTCTGCAGACTGTCTAGAGCTGCATCTGCTGACTGTGTGTGGCCCAGGGATCCTGTCTGTGCACGGCCCCAGGGGTCCCGATGGTGCACAGCCCAGGGATTCCAACTGTGTGTGGCCCAGAGATCCCCATACACCACTGGGGAAGGCAAATTCTGCTCTAGTGCCTGGGCATCCTTTGGCAAAAGGCTTCTCCCAGACAGCGACAGGTGGCCCATGCTCCTGAAAGGGTTAAGCCAACCCTGGGGAGGGGGGATCTCAGCTGGAAGATTCCTCTCTCCTGCTTTCATGGCCCAGGGCTCATTCCCCCCACCCCACAGAAAATCTAAACATTCAGTGACATCAGTAGGTTCCAGCCCTGCTCTCTGCGTTTCCAAAGCCTCTAATTACCCACATAATGGGAGCAGTGCGTTGTGAAAGCCTGTGGGGAGGGCACTTCCTGTGAGGCAAGGTTAGGCAGATCTGATGCCTGGAGCCAGCGGGTTTGGGATCAGCCCTTTCGGGAAACATTTTTAATTGACGAATTTTTTTTTTTAAATAAAAAGGCTTTTAAACAAGGGAAGGTTTGTTCCCTCCAAGTGATTTATCTCCCGTCTGTGATTACAGGAGGAAGTGTCAGAGACTGGGAAGCTGCAGAGATGGGGAACAAGCAGATCACCCTAGGCAGGTGGGATGAAGCCTGATCTCAGGGCATTGTGTACACTGCCCCGTTGACTGCTCCAATGCACTGGAGAGGCATGCACAAGCCCCCGGCTGTAGGGGTGCTGTATTCTCCAAACCGGTAAGGAGTCCTGGATCCAGGAAAGACCTCAGCATCCTGGAGCTCGCATGGAGGCAGTGGTGGTATGGTCAGGCCCGGGGATGGGGCAGGAATGGGGAAGCTACTTAATGGATGACTCTCCGTGGCCTTCCATGGATGGGTGAAGGGAGAGCCCCACCACCAGTTCTGCAAAGCACTGCACGGTCCATGCTATGGGTGACGGGAAGTGTGCTTCAACAAGGGATCGGCCTGTGTGTGTACGTGGGGGCAAGGAATGTGCACGTGTCGGTGAGTGTGTATGGGGATGCATAGGATGTGTGTGAGCGTGGTGTATGAGGTGTATAGGGGGTGTGTACATGGTTGGGTGTTTAGGTGAGTGGGCATGTGCTGATGTTCATTGTGCAGTGTGTGTGGTGTATAGGGGTGTATAGGGCACATGAGCGATTGTTGGTGTTTGTATGTGAGGAGTATGTGTGTGATGTATAGGGTGGGTGTGCACGTGTTGGTGTTCGTGCACGTGTGTCTGTCAGGGGCATCAGAGAGCAGCTCAGGCCAAAGGTGTAGCTGTTGGTCACGTTCCCTTTTAGTTATCTTCCAAGCCCTGGGGACCGCTCCTCCTTCCCCAGCTCTGCAGGGGGCTGCCATCTCCACCCCCAGGCCCTCAGGGTGCAGTAGGCTAGGGGCCACTGCCTCCCCCAGTTTTACCACAGTTGGTGGGGGTGGGAGGGCAGGAGACATCGATACCAGATCCTGGTACCCGTCCCTCTCCCCCAGCCACGGCTCAGACGCTCCCCAGGCAGCTCTGGGGGCGTCAGGGAGGACTGTCGCTTATTTTCTACCTTCCCCTCCAGTGATTTAGCTGCAGGATCCGCAGAAGCCAGTAAGATCATAGCAGAAACACTCCGAATCCTGCCCCTGAGCAAGCCGCACACACAGAGATGGTGGATGTCTATGCCAAAGGGCAGGAAAGGAGCAGCCATAAATCCACCCCTCATTCACCTCCCTGTGGGGAGGGTCCTTCTTCACTTCCCCCTCCCCTGTCACTTTATCCCCCTCCTCTCTATTCCAGTCTACTAAGGTCCCTAGGCTGGGCCCGTCACCCTGGTATTTGAACCCCTTGCAGAGTCGCCTCTCCCAGCTACCCAGAACAGCCCATCCCTCTCCACACCAGTTGCTGCCTTTTCTCCCATTCTGCCTCTAGTTTTCTTGCCTCTCCTTTGTCTGGAAGGGGCCTCCCCTCCTCCTCTTCGCTCCCCTCCTTTCCCGTCTCTCCTGCAAATCCATGCCCCATCTCTGCTCTTCCTGCCCTCTTTGTTCCCTGCAGCCCCATCTCTCTACGCCCCAGGGCACTGCCTGCTCCCCAGCCTTCTTCTCCCTCCTCTCGCTCATGTCAGTTCTGTAGCCCTTCGATAGTGCTCTGCAAACATCCATTAGTCCCTCACCGCCTCCCCGGTCCGGTAGATCAGGGACTAGTGGTACCGTCCTCATACTAGAGAGGGGGAATGGAGAACTATCCTTCCTTCCTGCTCTCTGCTCCCCTACGCTATTGCCCTGCATTTCCCCTCCCTTCTAAATCCCCCCCATTCCCTTTTCTGTCCAGTAAGCTAATCCCTCCTGCAGTGAGCCATGGCACCTGACCCCACTCTGCTGGAGTGACCTACCCCTTCCCCTCCCTTTCTCTGCCGGGTCTATTGGGGTGCATTCTTTGGGGCAGTGCCCAGTGCAACAGGGCCCCGATCTTGGCCAGCCCTCAGGCCTGCCTGCAGCACCAGCCATAACGCACAGCAAGGTGTGCACACCCACTGCCCGGTTTGCAGTGTCTCAAAGCGAGCCGGGAGCTGAGGGAGAGCTACGCTGGCCCGTGGGCGAGCCAGAGCTGAACCCTTTCCCTGTCAGTCGGTGCCGTTCGAGGGCTCCAGCCGAAGCCAATTTTCAGTTGAGAGGCATCCACGTTCGCAGACATGCCGGAATCCTGGCCATGCCACCCACCTCCCCTATTAGCATAACAGAGGCCCCCCGGCTTGCGAAAACCTGTCTCCTTGCCATGGATGTGACAAGAGCTGGCACCCTGGGCCACAAACGCCCCTTCTTGAAGCTTTGGCATAAGAAGCTTTGTCTTCTGTGCAGGGCCGGACTAACCTTTTGTAGGCCCAGCGCCAAAAATATTTGTGGGCGCCCATGGAGGCAATGGAGCCTGGCACGGGGAGGTCAGTCCCCAGACTGAGGGGCCAACCAGGCCCCCCGCTCCACCCAGCCCAGTGCAAGGGCATTATTTACAACCCAGCAGTTGCCAGACGCACAGGGGCCCTGTGATGCCAGCGTGCCCCTTCCCCTGTGGGGGCAGGCCCATGCCACGCCACAGAGCTCCCTGCCCAATACCCCCTTGACTCCCTATGACCAGAGCCCCCACAGACCCACTATGCCCAGTGCCCCCCAACCTCCCCCAGAAATGCACAGCGCCCTGCACAACACCACCCCTGCCCAGCGCCTCCAACAGAACCCCCACTCCCTAGTGCCCCAACACACACACACACACACACACACACACACATATATCTTCCCCACCCCCTCACGGCCCAGCACCCCCCCAGATTTCCCAGAAACCCCCTCCCCCACCTCCTGCCTCCCGGCCGCACTCACCGGCCCTGCTGCGGGCTGAGCCGGCAGCGCAGCCAGGGCTGGTCTCAGGGCTGGGGAATCGCTCTGGCCCCCCGGGAGTGGCGAGATCAACCAGGCCAGGGCCTGCCCCTGCCGGGCTCCCTCAAGACACACTTGCCCGGAGGGGCCCAGCCAAGCCCCCCCCACTGTCTGTGCCCCCCCCCCGCGTCCCCAGGCTGAGATTGGACATGCTTCTGCACCAGTCCCCGGCTCAGCTCCGGGGAGCCAGGCGGGGCCCCACAACCAGAGGTGCACTGGGATCCTGCCTGGGGACAGAGAGGAGCCCTTGGCCAGCTGGCAGGCAGGCCGAGAGGAGCAAGTGGTGGGCAGGGGGAGCCAGAGGGGTGTCGGGGTGCAGGGCAAGCGGAGCAGGCCAGGGCCACTTCTGAGCATGGGGCCGGCTCCATGGAGCTACTGACGCCACTGTGAACCCGGCACTGCCTCTGTGGCAACATCATAACAGGATGGAGGCAAAAATCTCTCCCCTCCCTCAGCTGCCCTCCTCCCATTGCAATGTGGGCTCCCGTGAGGAACAAGAGACCTGCCCCCCCTTGCTCTGGGGTGGCAGGGGGGATAGGCAGCTGCAGAATCGGGCTGGGTGATCGAAACTCAGGTTAACGTGTATGCATTGCCTCAGCGCTGTACGGTTTGTGTTTTACAGCCCCGAACATGGTACATTTTACAAGGCCACCGGGACTCGCTACACAGGCTAACGCTGTGGCTGGCGTCTGAGCTTCTGGTATTCCTCACTTCTGCTCTTTCCAAAGCTTGAGGTTTTCCTTAGCACCACTTGGCTCCTTCCTGTCACCTCTTGCAATCTCAACCCAAAGCCTCCTGCCCTACGCTTCTGCCCTCTCCTCTCACCATAACCCAACCTTGCCTTTGCAGTGGGAGCTACCAGCTGCTGGCTTTTGCCTTCTGTTGTTCCTAGTGTGGTTCGTTGTTTTCTTAGGAACTCTTGCCCAGCTCTTTGGCATTGAAGGAGGCATCTTTTGCTCCTTGCATCTTTTCACACAGCAATCATACCACACAGAAAGTACACAGCCCAGTGGAGTCCAAATAACTGTGTTTACTAACGATACACAATATATATGCCAGGCCTCACTACAGCTTCTAGAACACAGTGAGCGCCATTAGAGGGCTCACAATCTATTTAAAGGAATACTACCCTTTTCTCATACTCATGCCAAAGGTGCTACATAAAGAATGTGTCACATAAGGTGAACAGCAGAGAGGCTAACAGAGGGAGTTTGCCTGGGATCTGTCTGAGAGGAGGTACGCTAAGTGCTGCATTGGGGGACTGTGTTGGTGAGTATCTGAGTGTCTATTGCGGGGACAGTTTGACCATATGTTTGATTGTTTGAAAAGTGTGAATTGGGAGTGCTTTGTTCCATGTGAGCCTTGAGTGGGCCTGACTGTTATAAAAAGCCAGTCAGCTGCAAACCAGCTGAGCGGCGAACAGCAGAGAGGCTAACAGAGGGAGTTTGCCTGGGAAGAGCCCACTGAGGCTTACGTCTCGCAGGCTTCTCTGAGTAGTTACTACAACTCCTGAGGAAGCTTGTAGAAGGAAAGTAATATGGATGGTGAGCGTTCAGCTGTTGGGACCTGCACAGGATGTGCCATGTTTGTCTTTCTTCCACAGGACAGAAGCAACTTTGTCCGTACAAAGTGCAAGCTGGTCTCCATATTGGAAGAGAAGGTTCAAGGTCTGGAGAAACAAGTATTGACCCTGTGTTGCATAAGAGAAACTGAAGATTTCCTGGACAGACGTCAGGATATGCTTCTACGGACACAACATTCTGAAGATTCAGAGCAGGCTGCGCAGCAGGGACAGAAGGATGGTGAAGAAATTTGGCAGCGTGTGACCTCCAGAAGAAGAAAGGGGAGCGTCAATGTATCAGCAATGCAGATACAGGTAAGCAACCATTTTCATGTTCTCTCCACAGGTACTAATGCGGAGAGTGGACTAGATGATACATCTGAGGGAAGGGAACAGAAGGAGACTCCGCTGATTGGAAGGCATGAGATGCACTGTCCTAGGGATGGGGGTTCCACGACCACCACTCCCAAAAGAAGAAGGAGGAGGGTGGTGATGGTCAGGGACTCTCTCCTCAGGGGGACTGAGTCATCTATCTGCTGCCCTGACCGGGAAAACCGAGAAGTCTGCTGCTTGCCAGGAGCTAGGTTTCACGATGTGACGGAAAGACGGCCGAGCCCTCGGATCGCTACCCCTTCCTGCTTCTCCACGTGGGCATCAATGATACTGCCAAAATGACCTTGAGTGGATCACTGCAGACTACATGGCTCTGGGAAGAAGGATAAAGGAGTTTGAGGCGCAAGCGGTGTTCTCGTCCATCCTCCCCGTGGAATGAAAAGGCCTGGGTAGAGACTGTCGAATCGTGGAAGTCAACGAATGGCTACACAGGTGGTGTCGGAGAGAAGGCTTTGGATTCTTTGACCATGGGATGGTGTTCCAAGAAGGAGGAGTGCTAAGCAGAGACAGGCTCCACCTAACGAAGAGAGGGAAGAGCATCTTCGCAAGCAGGCTGGCTAACTTAGTGAGGAGGGCTTTAAACTAAGTTCACTGGGGGAAAGAGACCAAAGCCCTGAGGTAAGTGGGGAAGTGAGATACTGGGAGGAAGCATGAGCAGAAGAACGCGAGAGGGGAGAGCTCCTGCCTCATACTGAGAAAGAGGGACGATCAACGAGTTATCTCAAGTGCCTGTACACAAATGCAAGAAGCCTGGGAAACAAGCAGGGAGAACTGGAAGTCCTGGCACAGTCAAGGAATTATGATGTGATTGGAATAACAGAGACTTGGTGGGATAACTCACATGACTGCAGTACTGTCATGGATGGATATAAACTGTTCCGGAAGGACAGGCAGGGCAGAAAAGGTGGGGGAGTTGCATTGTATGGAAGAGAGCAGTATGACTGCTCAGAGCTCTGGTATGAAACTGCAGAAAAACCTGAGAGTCTCTGGATTAAGTTTAGAAGCATGAGCAACAAGGGTGATGTCGTGGTGGGAGTCTGCTATAGACCACTGGACCGGGGGGATGAGGTAGACGAGGCTTTCTTCCGGCAACTCACGGAAGTTACTAGATCGCAAGCCCTGGTTCTCATGGGAGACTTCAATCACCCTGATATCTGCTGGGAGAGCAATACAGCAGTGCACAGACAGTCCAAGAAGTTTTTGGAAAGTGTAGGGGACAATTTCCTGGTGCAAGTGCTGGAGGAACCAACTGGGGCAGAGCTCTTCTTGACCTGCTTCTCACAAACCGGGAAGAATTAGTAGGGGAAGCAAAAGTGGATGGGAACCTCGGAGGCAGTGACCATGAGATGGTCGAGTTCAGGATCCTGACACAAGGAAGGAGAGCAGCAGAATACGGACCCTGGACTTCAGAAAAGCATACTTTGACTCCCTCAGGGAACTGATGGGCAGGGTCCCCTGGGAGAATTACATGAGGGGGAAAGGAGTCCAGGAGAGTTGGCTGTATTTTAAAGAATCCTTATTGAGGTTACAGGGACAAACCATCCCAATGTGTAGAAAGAATAATAAATATGGCAGGCAACCAGCTTGGCTTAACTGTGAAATCCTTGCTGATCTGAAACACAAAAAAGAAGCTTACAAGAAGTGGAAGATTGGACAAATGACCAGGGAAGAGTATAAAAATATTGCTCAGGCATGCAGGAGTGAAATCAGGAAGGCCAAATCACACTTGGAATTGCAGCTAGCAAGAGATGTTAAGAGTAACAAGAAGGGTTTCTTCAGGTATGTTAGCAACAAGAAGAAAGTCAACAAAAGTGTGGGCCCTTTACTGAATGAGGAAGGCAACCTAGTGACAGAGGATGTGGAAAAAGTGAATGTACTCAATGCTTTTTTGGCCTCCGTCTTCACGAACAAGGTCAGCTCCCAGACTACTGCACTGAGCAGCACAGCATAGGGAGGAGGTGACCAGCCCTCTGTGGAGAAAGAAGTGGTTCGGGACTATTTAGAAAAGCTGGATGAGCACAAGTCCATGGGGCCGGATGTGCTGCATCCGGCACTACTAAAGGAGTTGGCGGATGTGATTGCAGAGCCATTGGCCATTATCTTTGAAAATTCATGGCGATCGGGGGAGGTCCCAGATGACTGGAAAAAGGCTAATGTAGTGCCCATCTTTAAAAAAGGGAAGGAGGAGGATCCTGGGATCCAGTCAGTCTCACCTCAATCTTAGAAAAATCATGGAGCAGGTCCTCAAGGAATCAATTCTGAAGCTTTTAGAGGAGAGGAAAGTGATCAGGAACAGTCAGCATGGATACACCAAGGGCAAGTCATGCCTGACTAATCTAATTGCCTTCTATGACGAGATAACGGGCTCTGTGGATGAGGGGGAAGCAGTGGACGTGTTATTCCTTGACTTTAGCAAAGCTTTTGACATGGTCTCCCACAGTATTCTTGCCAGCAAGTTAAAGAAATATGGGTTGGATGAATGGACTATAAGGTGGATAGAAAGCTGGTTAGATTGTCGGGCTCAATGGGTAGTGATCAATGGCTCCATGTCTAGTTTACAGCTGGTGTCAAGCGGAGTGCCCCAACGGTCAGTCTTGGGGCCGGTTTTGTTCAATATCTTCATTAATGATCTGGAGGATGGCGTGGATTGCACCCTCAGCAAGTTTGCAGATGACACTAAACTGGGAGGAAAGGTAGATATGCTGGAGGGTAGGGATAGGATACAGAGGGCCCTAGACAAATTAGAAGATTGGGCCAAAAGAAATCTGATGAGGTTCAACAAGGACAAGTGCTGAGTCCTGCACTTAGGACGGAAGAATCCCATGCATTGCTACAGACTAGGGACCGAATGGCTAGGCAGCAATTCTGCAGAAAAGCACCTAGGAGTTACAGTGGATGAGAAGTTGGATACAAGTCAACAGTGTGCCCTTGTTGCCAAGAAGGCCAATGGCATTTTGGGATGTATAAATAGGGGCATTGCCAGCAGATCGAGCGACGTGATCGTTCCCCTCTATTCGACATTGGTGAGGCCTCACCTGGAGCACTGTGTCCAGTTTTGGGCCCCACACTACAAGAAGGATGTGGAAAAATTGGAAAGTGTCCAGCGGAGGGCAACAAAAATGATTAGGGGACTGGAACACATGACTTATGAGGAGAGGCTGAGGGAACTGGGATTGTTTAGTCTGTGAAAAAGAAGAATGAGGGGGGATTTGATAGCTGCTTTCAAGTACCTGAAAGGGGGTTCCAAAGAGGATGGATCTAGACTGTTCTCAGTGGTAGCAGATGACAGAACAAGGAGCAATGGTCTCAAGTTGCAGTGGGGGAGGTTTAGGTTGGATATTAGGAAAAACATTTTCACTAGGAGGGTGGTGAAGCACTGGAATGGGTTATCTAGGGAGGTGGTGGAATCTCCTTCCTTTGAGGTTTTTAAGGTCAGGCTTGACAAAGCCCTGGCTGGGATGATTTAGTTGGGGATTGGTTCTGCTTTGAGCAGGGGATTGGACTAGATGCCTCCTGAGGTCCCTTCCAACCCTGATATTCTATGATTCTAAGGTCTCTTGAGCTCTGCGATTTATCCCCAATCTCCTTGGGAGTCTTAGCAGACAGGCCCAAAAACATGCTCATCTCAAAGAGCTTCCCAGCCTAAACCTTGGCTCCCATGGCTGTTCCCCTACTGGGGCTTCTTGCCCCAGCCCTGTTGTGTCTGTGTGGCTCCTTCGTGTGTATTCTCCTGTATCCCCAGGTGAACTGGCGACACGCCTCACTGGGTTTCTCTAAGAGGCTTGGAACAGATGCCAAACCACATGGGAGACAGAGGTTTTATCTTCCCTCCTGTTATCTTGCATGAGAGATGTCTAAATAATGAAGATTTGGGATAGCCAGAGGGGGAAATACTCTTCTAGTAAGCGGCTCACATGAAAGCCTTCGAGAGTAATAACTGGAGTTAGACCAACATCAGAGTAGCAAGGCTGTGGGGCAAACGTTTTCACCTTGCTGCTTTCTCCTGCCATGGTTTGGTGTCTGCACCTTCCTGAGCAGCTGGGATGGGGGTCTGCTGCTCCATCAGGGCTACAACATGTCATTTGCACATCTCTTGTGAAGGGGGCAATGCACGGCTGCCCTGACTCTGTGGGGCACTACTCATTAGGCTGCCAGAGGAGGGGAGCTCAACAACCCCGCTTTCTCTTTACCTCTTTCCAGGTGATTAGCGCAGCAGTCTCTGCTCAAAGGGAGCTCTCACTGTGATCTGTCTGTGCACAGACTGGGCATGCAGAGGAGAATTCCTGAATGCTCCCGGCTCCCAGCTGCAGAGGAATTGCACAGAGCAATTGGAGCCATTTCTCTCTTGAATCTAAAATAGGGCTTCTCAAACTTCATTGCACTGCGACCTGCTTCTGACAACAAAAATTACTACACGACCCCAGGAGGTGGGACCGAAGCCTGAATCTGCCCAAGTCCCACCGCCCCAGGTGGGGGCTGGGGGGGGGCAAAGCCAAAGCCTGAGCCCCACCGCCCCGGGTAGGGAAGGGGTCAAAACCGAAGCCCAAGCGCTTCAGCCCCAGCCAAGGGGCCTGTAACCTGAACTCTGCCACCCAGGGCTGAATCCCTCTGGCTTTGGCTTGGGCCCCAAGCCCCAGCACATCTAAGCCATCCCTCAAGACCCCAGTAAAATGGGGTCATGACACACTTTGGGGTCCTGACCCACAGTTTAAGAACTGCTGATTTAAAAGATCTGATTGTATTTTACAAAGTACAATCCCTCTCCCTGCCTATCCTGGCCAATCCAGATGTCTAGACATGGTGGGGAATCTCTGGCTCTGGGAGCTGGGTAACTAGCTCCCATCAGTGCCTTTGAAAACCCCACCCAAAATGTCTTTACTCCTGCTGAGCTTTAGAAGTAATAGCCATAACAACATGGCACATGGCTCCATATCTGCAATGGAACAAAATGCACCTCTTGGAAACACCGGAGCAGGTTCTGCTCTGAGCAACATTCTGGCCATCTCCTTGACTTCACTAGGGTTACACCCATAAAATAACTGGGAGCAGAATTTGGCCCCTGAAATACTGAAGAATAGGTTAAATACCACATGTGAGATTAGCAAAATATCCCCAGCCTGTATTGGAGGCAAGAGGAAGAAGTTTAAAGGAGGTGTCCAAAGGGGAGGCAGTGTGGTCTAATGGCTAGATCACAGAATGCTCCCTCAGCGCCCCACAGCACAAGGGGCGAGCTCCCACTGCTACACCTCTTTTGTGGAGTGCAGCAACAATCGACCAGCCCTGCCCTTTCAGGGACAAGGTGTGCTCCCCAGTGGTGCAGCCAGGAACTGTGATTGCAACAGGGGAGTGCAAGGGCGGAAGCTCCGGGCACTCTCCTTATATTCACACCTGCACACGCCAGGTAGGAGCCTGGAAGAAAGGAGGAGACACAACAAGGGGGCTCCTTGGATCAGTGGACAAAGCAACGAATCTCCAGCTGCAGAGACGGTGCCTGACTGGTAATTCCCTGCGAGGGCAGGAGATGAGGGAGACAAAGAGAGGGATCCCCCAGTGGTGGGGAAGGACAGTGTGGGGAGCTCGCTCAGCCTATGCCCACGCTGCACCTGTTTCCTGGATCAATGGTCTCCTGGTCTTTGACACTATCAATTTCCCCTGCTGTCACGCTCTGCACAGGAGAGGGGGCAGAGAGCCAGCAGGGCTGGGTTACACCAGGTTGGCCTGAGCAGGAGGCTGGTGTAACGTATGTGCTGTCACATGGTTCCTAGGGGCTTTGTGGAGCGCCCGTCTCCCATCTCCACCAGCTACTTTACAGCTAGACTCTGTCCCCTTGGTGCTGCCTGAAGGGTGATGGGAATCTGGAGCAATGTACGTGCCAGTCCAAGAAAAGGTGTCACCTGGGGCTTGAAACGAATCCGGACAATGCAATAGCTGGAGCCTGCTGACCAGTGAGCGGCTCTTGGCCATGAATGCGAGATTCCTTGATGCCTCCATCATGTAATCATCACAGCAAACTACCCGGCTCTGCCTGCCACATACACAAACCCCAGACAGTGGGAAATGAGCTCTACGCACAGAGATTTCTCTTCTCCCAGCTGGTCTCCAATTCTTTCCCCCTCTGTTTTACACTGGGTGTTATGGTTTTTGGGGGTGGGGGGAGGAATTAGGGGAGGCTGTAAACCATGAAGGTTCCATCTGGTCTACACTGACATCATCCAAGCAAACAGTTGCACATAAAGAACTGCCAGAAGCAGGCCTTAGGCAGGGCTGGTGATTAGATACCATGGTGAGGGGCACACATGGAACACTTGGACAGACAGCAGAGACGTCACGTTGACGGTGGCCTCCCTTCACCCCATGTGCGACTCAGCTTCCTTTCACTGATCTATAATGTACCTGTCTTAAAATCTAACGTAGCCTCTCTTTCTCTCGGTACGTGCCCTACACCCATGGCCATGGTAACCGAGTACCTCGTGGTTCCATTATAAGTACACACAGACATGTCCAGTGGCAATCTGGAGGAGATCTGCCCTGCCCCAAGCCACCAGTACCAAAGTCTAACACCCACCTCCCTGTTCTGGGTGCCTCAGGCTCTGTCAGTCCAAATGCAAGGGAGAGTGTTTCCTGAGACCGCCTTGCCTCCAGCTCTCTGGGGTGCACACCTAGGGACCACGGCCCAGCTCCTTAAAAGTATTTAGGCCCCAGTGGGAGTTAGGCACCTAAATACCTTTGATGATCTGGGCCCAGCAGTTTGTCTGCAGTATCTAAGCAGCTTCCCGCTAAGCACGGAAAAGGCCTTGTCTCTCTGAGTGACACTTTTATGACAGGACACGTCCTCTCTGTTTATTCCCATCCCCTTCCCCTTCTTTCGTTGGGTTCTGCCCAAGGCCAGCACAGCGGGAGAGGTTTCTGTGCAACTGAGGGCAAGAAGCCGTCTGCTCAGATATTTTGGAGCCCTGATTTATTTGCTTGTTTGTTTGTTTTTCACATGAGGCCACTGTATGATCCATTAAACCTGGGCTGTTCTCAGGGCAGCCACATGGACTCCTGGGCGAGGCTTTTCGCTCTCTCCCACAGTTCAGCAACATCCCAGTACCAGTAGCTAGGAGCAGTCCTGTTTTCTGATGGAGTTCCTGTCCTACAGCAGGATCCACGCCTGACTTACAAAAACCTTGGAGTCTAGGCTAATGCTAGCCTGCCTGCAGGACAGACTATACAGAAGAATTTGTCTGTTTTGTCATCGTTATTATTAATAAGAATCATGGTTATTACAATAGTGGCTAGGGACCAACCAAAAACAGGGCTCTATTATGCTAGATATTGTACAGCCAGACCAACAGACAATCCTTGAACTGTTTGGTGGCATGAAATGCTTATAAAATACCTTGGCCAAGATTTTTCAGACCTGGCCACTGATTTTTTAACCGGCCTTAATTTTTGGGTGCCCAGCCTAAGACACCTTAGAAGGCCCCAATTTCCAAACAGTGGGAGAGTGAGCAGAGATGGCTCGTGAGGTGTTGACAGCTGGGTAGCTGAGGCTGACAACTGGTGAAAAGTTAGGTGCGTACTCGGGGGGCAGTGACATGATAAGAGACCAGAGCAGAGCAGCAGATCATGAGAAAGGGCATCATGCCGTACCCCTGTGGGGGTGTAGCCAGTGCGTTAGGGGCATGGTCTAACTCCCCAACCTGGTTAGCAGTGTATGCATGCCAGGCCCTACAGTCTGTGAGGGAATAATGGAGCTGGAGAGCCATTAACAGGCTATGAGACGTGGTGGAATGGCTTAGTCTCAAAGCGCTTTTCTCCAGGGGCTGCAGTTATAAGAAGGAAGCAAAATAATATAACACGAAGCAGCAAACAGGCTGCAGAACACGCCAGCTCCTTCCAGTAACCCCAAGTTTAATTGGAACTCCCCTCCAAGGCACACTCCCTATCCCTCATGCACCTGTGCCAGGGGAGGCTGTGGCTGAGCTGCGCTTAGCCCCTGGGCCTGGCATGGATACATACATCACCCACGCTGGCTTTGCACAGAGCCCTTTGCAGAGGGCATTATTCCCCGCCGAAGAGAAAACGGGCGACTCACAGGGTTTCCAGGCTGTGCAGCCCTTCGAAGCTGTTGATCCCCAGGCTCTGGATCCGGTTGTTGTGCAGATGCCTGCAGAGAAAACGGAGAGGCTTAAATGGGGCCGAACTCAACTGGACTTTCTCCAGCAGTCCCTGAGCTGCGACGACGCAGGGGTGCTCGGAAAGCTGAGTGCGGCTAAGCACACGAAGGGCACCAGGGCAGGAAATACACCTTGCAGAGACTTGCTAAACCACTAGGCTCTCAGGATGGCCACAGGGTGCAGCAAAAAAGAGCGAGGTAGATCAGGGGTTCTCAGCCTCTCTCTTTCTGAGCCTCCCCTCCCCCAACAGGCTATAAAAACTCCACGGCCCCCCTGTGCCACAACAACTGTTTTCTGCATATAAAAGCCAGGGCTGGCATTAGGGGGTATCAAGCAGGGCAATTACCCGGGGCCTCACACCACAGGGGGCACCATGAAGCTAAGTTTTTCAGCCCCGGGTGGTGGGGCCCCTGGCTGATGTCCCACGCAGCTGGGCTTTGGCTTTCTGCCCTGGGCCCTAGCGAGTCTAAGGCTGGCCATGCTTGGCGGAACCCCCAAAACCTGCCTGCAGCCCCCCAGGGAATGCCAGATCCCTGACTGAGAACCACTGAGGTGGATGATACAGCATAGAGCCCCATGTTCAGTGGCCTATTTTCTTCTTAGTAAGTGGGTGTGCCCTCCGTTCTCTCTAATGAACGAACGTTCTCTCTACCACAATAGGCCCAGTTCTGGGTGGAGGTTCTTGGAGCCCTTTCCCCTTCAGGAGAAAGGCACAGAAGTGAATCTGAGCGAGATGGAGAGGTCTAAGCCAGTGTTGCCGAGACACTTGGGACTAGAAGATAGTGTGTGTTACAGCAGCTCAGCACACTCCCATGCACCACCTCTGAATCTGGTCCTTTCTGGGACACCGTCCTGTGAACTGCCTTTCCTGCCATACATTCAGTTTGCACAACCACTCAGTACCAAGCTGCAGAACTGCAACACAGACAAAAGAGCTTCCTGCCCAGCTCACGCGTTGCATGCAATTTCACCACCGTGGGATCTACAGCAGAGATTTCCCAAGCTCCTTAGTGGGTTTGGATGCCCAATTCAGATTCATTTGACTAGGAAGCCCTGGGCTTAGAAAAGCTCAAGCCAACACTGCTAACCCATGTTGGGCCCTATCTGGTCGAGCACCTTCAACAACCATTCATAGCTTCAGGCCCCATGGGTGGATCCAAGTAGACTAAGCACAGGCCTCCTTCTTCTGCAATGAATGTTACAATACCTATGGTCCAAAGCCCTGTCCTCATTCGCATCCCCCGCCCCACTGATCTCAATGCATGGGTGGAATCCAGGCTGGATTTACCTAGAAGTGTTTAAAAAAAAAAAAAAAAAAAAGACAATAAAACCTCTGAGCCCCTGAGTCTTGGTCTTTTAGTTCAATGCCATGATGTCTACAGTCACAGCTATATTATCTCTTGCTTGCAGAAAGATGGAAATACTTCCAGATTTAGACTTCTGGATTTACTCCAGTTTGACTGCAATCGAGGTTATCTTCAGTTTAATGCTTTAAAAATGTCTAACCCCGGAGCCGAGTGGCTAACGTGACATTCTGGTGTGCATTATCCACACTGAATCAACAAATCTTACCCGTTTTTCTCCTCTCTTCATTGTCTTTTGTCCCAGTGCCACGTATTGTGCAGTGTGTGTGTTATTTCTGATGCTCGAGGGCCCATGCATTATGAAGCCCTTCTGGGCTAATTCTGCTCCTGGAGATCCTTGTGCCACCTCTATTGTAAGGGCAGTAAAGTCTCTTGTGTTACATCTGTCCTTGAGAGCCCAGGCATGGTTCAGTCCCATGGGTTCCCATTGGGATGTCCTGTGTGTTATTTCTGTGGCCATGTTTACACTTCAGGGACTGCAGCGGCACAGCTATGTCACTGTAGCTACACCAATATAACCCCATAGTGTAGACTTAGCTTCCAGGCTCTAGGAAAACCACTTCCCTGAGTGACGGTAGCTGGGTCGATGGAAGCAGTCTGCCATTGGCCTAGCTGTGTCTACCCTGGGGCTAGGGCATCATAGTTACAGTGTTCAGAGGGGTGGATTTTTCACAACCCCGAGTGCTGGAGCTATATCAACCTACATTTTAAGTGCAGGCCAGGCCTCTCTCTTCGTTTTTCGCAAAATCAGCATCTGTGTTACTGGATTCTTCCTTCCAAGTTGTCAACGGTTGTCTGAGTGTGTGCATGAGTGTGCGTGGGTTTTAGCCACCTGACTCCCATTCCAGTCAGTGAGTGCCCCCCTGGCTGAACCAAAGCACAGTGCTCCAGAATCCTACTCCAATGATCTTTTCAGTCTAGACAGATGGATCCCGGGTGCCCCGGAGACATGCTGTAAAGCAGAGAAGGCAACGCCCAGGGGACAGACTGTGAATCCTTGCTCACCTGAGTAGTGCCCTTGATTCCAGTGGGGCTCCTCACATGAGTGAGGACTCACCAGCCTAGTACCAGCTCAGGGGGACAGAATATTTGCTGTGTTCCACTTTAGTAGATTGGTCCATTTTATGTGCCTGGGGCCTCGCCCCTCACATTCAGACCCAGACAGATTCTGTATCCACTGTGATGTAAAGCATTAATCTATTACCATAGATCTATTCCCCAACCTATCGTGTCCTAGAATACAGCCTCTTTAAAATGGCCTGGGGCCGCGCTAGCAGGTGAATCAATGACATTGGTGTTTCTTGTGCTTGCTCTAAATCTGCCTTGGCTCAGAGAAAAAATTCTCTCACTGCACCTGGATTCGAGTGCAGGAAGCATCACCGAGCGCACACTGTTCCCAAAGCCAAATGTTCTATGGTAAAAGCAGGAAGGTTTAGGAGCCGGGGAGGAAGCAGGCTCTGTGTGGTAGTTAAATGGAGGATTGTGAGGATCGGAGCACAGTTTGAAAACCAGCTTGACTCTCCCAGAGAGGCACATTTCCATCCAGTGATTCTGTAGAGAACACACAGATTCTGGGGAGACATGAGGGTGGGGCCGTACAGCAAAATTTACTGTCTGCTCCCAGAGGTAAGTGAGGGAGAGGAAAAAGCAGCTGCAAGAAAACTTGGCTCAATTGTGATTCTCTGAGGAGGAGAAAGATTTAGATAAAACTCCAAGTCAGGAGATTAGAGGAGCTATTTCTCTTTGTCACAAAAAAATATGTCCCCTGTCCAGATGGTTTCCTCCCCCACATTTTATGGGGCATTTTCAGATCAAGTTGCCCTTACATCACTTTGGGCTTTCACACCAAGATGACGCCAGTCATTTGAGTCCCTCTGACCCTGGATAATGCACTTGCCAAGCCAAATGTTTGGATCTACTGTAGCTATTGCCTCACTGAATGTTCCCAGGGATGGGGGAAGCCAAAAGAGTGAGGTGCAAAACAAAACCCCCAATCCTCTAGTGCATCTGTTCATTTGAAATGACAAGCATGGGCATGAGGAAACAGGAACAACAGGGCTTGCAATTAAGGTAGCAGGGACAACGTTTCCAGACTGTTCTCAGTGGTAGCCGATGACAGAACGAGGAGTAATGGTCTCAAGTTGCAGTGGGGGAGGTTTAGGTTGGATATTAGGAAAAACTTTCACTAGGAGGGTGGTGAAGCACTGGAATGTGTTACCTAGTGAGGTGGTGGAATCTCCTTCCTTTGAGGTTTTTAAGGCCCGGCTTGATAAAGCCCTGACTGGGATGATTTAGTTGGGGATTGGTCCTGCTTTGAGCAACGGGTTGGATTAGATGACCTCCTGAGGTCCCTTCCAACCATGATATTCTACGATTCTATGATTCCAGATGTGCTGGGTCCTCAGCTGTGGACCTCGCTTCCCCTGGGATCCTGCCCCAAATTACTCATCTTCCAGGCCTGGCATGTGACGTATTAAGTGGCATGCCCTTAGGAGGGGCTGGCAGAGAGCCATACAGAATGCAGAGCTTTCATTTGGACAGACAGGTTGGGGAAATGAAGGTCTTGTTATGGATCCTCTCTCATCTCAGGCAGTCTTAACAGAGGCATCCTGGGCCAGTGTTCTACACCTTTAAAGGCATCACAAAGAGAAACAAATAGGTAACTTCTTCCCACCCACCCATGTGCATATGCCTTGACTTGGAACATTCCTGGCTTTAAAAACAGCTATCTTCCTCCTGTGGGGCCAGATTCTGCTTCCCTCACTCCTGTTGGGTAGCAGCTTTCTCATCCAATCCTTCCATCCATTTCAAGGGGACCACTTGAGGAGTAAGGTAGCACTGAATGTCCTAGATAGAGTTTGATCTGGGCAGCGCTCCATCTCCAAGGAGATGACATCCCTTTGGGATGTCCATCATGATAACTGAATGTGAGTAAAGGTGGCACAACCTGGTCATTCATTAGGACCAGAAATCAAGCCCGACTGGATATTTCTAGGTTTAGAAATGTTTGAGCTGCAGGATCCCATCAGTTTCATTCAGGCCATATCAGTGAAGAGGAATGAAATGAAGACTGAGCCGGTTTTGCTTAAACTTAGCTTGAAGACGTTTGGAGACCAAGCAAAGAAAATTCCAAGCCCCACAGACATATTTTGTTGTTGCTGTTGTTGAGAAAGTTGTGAGTGATTGAAAAAGCGGGGTTGTAATGGAAACTGCAGCCCAGCCTTAACTCTAGTGGTTGCTACCAGAGAACAGTGAAATAACAATCACAGGAGACTTTGACTCATAGTGCAAGCTGGAATGGGAAATAATTGAAGAGATGAACTCCTCTTTCCTTCTGCCCTCTTCCCAACTATGTTAAACAAATTACTTCAGCAAGTGGAATTGTAGCCTCTTCAGTGTCTGTCAGTTCAAGCCTGGCTCAGAGAGTCAGTTCTGCCTGGTAAATTACAGCGGGTTTGACCACGACTTGAGATATTTTACTCCTCTGGAGGAATGTTTTGACAAAATTAACAGATCAATTCCATGATAAACCTTTCTGCCCATCCTGCTCCCCTTGAAGTCAATGGACAAACTTTATCTATCTATGAGAAATACATGCATCTCTCTTTGCAGGCCAGGATCATGGGGCAAAGTCTCACAAATTCTCACAGGGGAAAATATTTCCCATCCAGCTCTATGTGGGATCCAGGATGCTGAGAGAATGCTAAGACCGGGGCTGAATTCCACTGATGGCAAGGGCAGGAAATCCTGTGAGATGTTTCTGGCATTAGCAAGGCCTTCATGAATAGAACCTGAGCACTGCCTTTGATGCACACGGCTCACCTGAGCCCAACTCTCCTACCAAACATGTAGACAATTTCAGTTCACAGATTCCAAGGCCAGAAGGGACCATTATGATCATCTATTCTGACCTCCTGTGTAATGCAAGCCAATGCACCCAATGGTTCCTGCTTCCCAGTGCTTAATTTGTAATGAAAGAGGTGCTGGGGCTCAAGCAATTTTTTAATTTTCATAACTGACGTGAGAAGCCCACAGCTGCCGGGGCTATGAACTGCCAACCCTAGAGGTGCCGGGGCTCAGCCCTGGCACAAATTAAGCGCTGCTGCCTCTAGCCTATTAACTTCTGGATTAATTAGAGCATAGTTCATCTTGGGTATAAGAATCTACACAAAACAAAATCCAATCCTAGCTATTGTTCATGATTCTAGACCCCTGTATGGTCCAGAACCTCAGCCAGTGGAAACCAGCAGAGGTGCACTGATTTAATAGAGCAAGGCTGATTCACACCAGGGGAAGATTAAGCCCAACTTCTTTAAACTATCTGTAAAAGATCATAAACCAAAAAACCAACCATCCAAATAAATAACGGGAAAAGAAATTGCGGCCAACAGGGGCATCAGAAATCTTGTTCTCTAGCTCTCATTTAGCTGCTGGCATATGCTGGGTGCATGGTTCTTCAGAGGCTGTTGAAAAGGGGAGACATCCAGGCATGTTGAGAACCATGACATATTCCCAGCTCTCAAGACTCAAGTTGTACAGACGACAGTAATTGCTTAACAGCCGCTTTCTTGACCGGAACACTTGGGTGCCAGGCTCTCAAGCTGCAGCTTTGATCGATTCGTATCCTCTGGGGATCAGCACGGAGGGGGACCTGTAACACGCAGGGTTACAATAACTTAACTTGCAAGTGATGGACCAGAAGAAAATCCAGCAGATCTGCCTGAAACAGGGATCCAACTCAGTGAGGAGTCAGCGTTAGTCTCCCCACTGGTGTAGCATCCAGAAGGAACGCTGAGAGTTTACATTGGCATGCGGGTAGCATGCATCACTGTTGCTGTCTGCACTTTGAAATGGGCTCCCTCCCCTGTGAGCACAGGCACCCTGCTGAAAAGAGGCATGTTTTGTTGTTGAACATGTTTCTCTCCATCAGAAAAGCAACCAGGCGAGAGACAGCCTTGCATTTGCGGTGACTGCACTGCAGTCTGGGAAACTGGGAAGGCACATCAGGGGAAAATTACAGGAGCCACCTGCCTCCAATAAAGAACAAATAGCAATTCCCAACAGGGGGGTCTCTCGTCCCATTAAAAGCTCTCTAAACAGGCTGTAGCCCTGCACACTATTAAAACAGGATTTATTCCAAATTCTCCTTTTGGAAGTCTTCTGGCAAATTGTCTCATTTTCCTTTTCATTCTTATTTTCAAATAAGTTTTCTCGTGGGTGAAAGGAGCCCTAGAGAATGAAGTCCTGTGTCTAGCAACAAGCACGGCATAGACAGTAGCAAGCTTCCCCCGCCACTTGGAAGTCTCTGGGGAAGAGAGCAGCTTGGTCTTTCTGCCTATTAAGTGCAATGACTACAAACAAGGGGAAAGAATTAGTGCCAATGATTCCAGTCTGTTAAGAACCCTAGGATGCATCAACAGGGGAGTAGTGAGTAAGGAGGTGATTTTACGTTTGTCTATGGCCTTGGTGGGACCAATACAAGAATACTGTGTCCAATTCTGATGTCCACATTTTAAAAACAACATTGAAATTTTGGAAAGAGTGCAGAGAAGAGCCATAAAAATGATTTGTGGGCTGAAAAAAATGCTTTAGAGTAGGAAAGTTGAGAAATGCAATCCGCTTAGCTTATTAAAAAGATCAAGAGGTGACTTGATCACAGTGTGTAAGTGCCTTCACGGGGAGAAAATATGGGGTATGACAGGGTCTTAGATCAAGGGGAGAAAGGCAGAACAAGAATCAATGGTGATGGTGTCCCTAGCCTCTGCTTGCCAGATGCTGGGAATGGGAGACAGGGGTTGGATCACCTGATGATGCCCTGATCTGTTCATTCCCTCTGGGGGACCTGGCACTGGCCACTGTCGGAAGACAGGATACTGGGCTAGATGGACCTTTGGTCTGACTCAGTATGGCCGTTCTTATGTTCTCATCAATGTTTGGAAGTTAAGGCCAGACAAATTCAAATTAGAAACAAATTTTTAACAGTGAGGGTGATTAACCATTGGCACAAACTACTAAGGAAAGTGGTGGATTCTCCATCGCTTTCATTTCTAAATGTTTCAATGTTTCAACCAATATGACCAGCGTCATTTTCCACCAGTCAATTGTATTCCATTGCCTTGGATCAAATTCAACATCTGAAATGAGTTGGGATCTTGTCAGCGCACTGTGAACATCTCAGATGACGAAGGGGAGTGTCATGGCCAAAACCCAAAGTCCCAATGTGCCACAGATCAGTAGGGGTGCCTGGTCACAGGAACTGTGCAAATTCACCTGGACAACCCTGAGCAACTGGTAGCAGTGGTTAGACTCATTTGGAGATGAATAAAATCAGCTGGAATTGACAGCAGCGGGGGATTTCATAGAGTGCTATTAATCTCTTCTACGGCTACTAGAGACGCAAACTCACTTTTCTCCAGGCAACGTGCTCAGCCCTTAGAGAGAGAATCAGCTTTTGTGGACTAAAAGGCCAAGACATGGAGCCCAGATGCTCTAGGCAATATTTTTTCTTAATAATAAAGGTTCCAAGGTGTCTTATGAAACTGTGGCTCATTATCCCACTTTACAAATACAAAAACTGAGGCACATGGAGATTCATACCAATGCTACAGTCATTTTATCAGAAGACCCCAAGTTTGGGGATACCAGCTTGAGACATTGGGGGTCTGATATTCAGAGATGCCGAGTCCCTAAAGCTCCCACTGAAGTCAATTTGAGCTGGAGTGCTCAGCTTCCCCTGCCCCCCTGGAAATCAGGCCCTTGGTGTCTCAAGTTGGACTCCCAAACATAGAAGCCTTCTCTCTTGAGCATGAAGCAACCCTCCTTCACAGAGCGAAACCCCACTGGTAGTAATAGCGGAAGAGTGTATTTCCCCATGTGACCGACACAGAGAGCAGCTGATCCCTGACTTGACCCATCCCCCCCGGCATGACTTCCCAAAGCCTCTGGGGCCCTGAATATGCAGCATGTTCCTGGAGGGACTTCTGGACATTTAGGGGCAGGTGATACTGCCATTCCAGTTCCTCTTCCCCACTTTTGAGTGGCATCTGCCCCATTTTCATCCCTCCTATGCTGAAGAGCAGAGGGATTGAGTGAGAGCTCGCTCGATGCAAAGCACAGCGAGCTGGAAGGTCAACCCTTTGATACCAAGGGGATGGGCACCTGGGTCAGGCTGTTTGTCATGGAGTTGAGCACTCTTGGCCATGTGACAAGATAGGGCTCCGGGGGTCCTGGCATCACTCGTGCTGGTGTAGGTCTGCAGTAACGTCAGAGGAATTCCTCCGCTTGTGACTGAGCGCAAGGCGGCCCATGGTCTTTACCAAGCCAGCAGCACTGCAATGGAAGCACGCCCTTCAACCGGCTCCAAGGCCAGAGGGCAGCTCAAACTCCAGGGCCCAGTCACCTCTTAGCCACTCTGCTCAGGGTCATGCTGACACAAGGAAATGAAGCTGCAATCCCCAGCCATGGCATGGCAACAGAGCCCAGATCTCCCCACACAAATGCCGAAGGCTGACTGAACCCCAGACAACTGCATTTATTAGGCCTTTGAAAGAACAAAACACAGCTAAAACTGCTCTGCCTGGAGCGACAGGCTAGGTGCCACCATCTCAGCCTGGTCAATCCGCCTCCCCATCCCTTCCCGGGTAATTGCAGCCAGGGCTTGTCTGTGTCCTCCCATCTCTCTCCCTAGGGAAAGGCAGCAACTTAGATACTCCCGGCTTGGTTCGTGGGGAGAGTAAGAGAGGATGTCCACCAGGAAAAGCCATTCTCCTAAGCACTGCAGTACGTTCATGATGCCCCAAGGAGCGGGGGAGGCAGTGTGTCGTGGGAGTCCCTGGTGGTGGTGCATCCTGGAAGATGCAGTCCAGCCTGGGAGTTCAGCCCATAGAGGAGAATGGGGACATGACATAACTAAAGCTAGACATGAGAAGTAATTCTTCCACTCAGCACTGGTGAGGCTTCAGCTGGAGTTCTGTGTCCAGTTCTGGGCACCATGCTTCAGGAAAGATGTGAGCAAATTGGAGAAAGTCCAGAGGAGATCAACAAAGATGATTAAAGATCATAGAAAAGATGACAAAGCAAAATTGAAAAATCTGGGTTTGTTTAATCTGGAGAAGAGAAGACAGAGAGGACATGATAACAGTCTTTAAGTACATAAAAGGACGTTTTTAAAGAGGAAAGTGATATATTGTTCTCCTTAACTATGGAGGACAGGTTAGACTTCCTGTGAGGGTACATTAGTTAAGCACTGGAACAAGTTGCCTAGGGAGATTATGGAAACTCCATCACTGGAAGTTTCTAGGAACAGGTTAGACAAACACCTGTCAGGGATGGTCTAGATAATACTTAGTCCTGCCTCAGAGCAGGAGCCTGGACTAGATGACCTACCAAGGTCTCTTCCAGTCGAACATTTCTATCATAAACTAAAATTCCCATGATGCATGGTAGTAGCATATCCAAATTGAAATATTTCTGGTTTTAGCCCTTCTGGTTTTCAATGAAAAAAAAATGTATTTTGTCAAAATCCCAATTTTCAGCCAAAAACCATTTTTGATGGAAATTTTTTGACCAGCCCTACTCACAGATGCTAAGTGACATTCTGTCCCTGTCATGCTGGGTCAGACTCTGGAGGGAAAGTCTTAGTGTCCCATTCCCAGCCCCTTCAGGCCCCCTGCCCCCCATATCAAACAAACCAGCTCTCAATATCACTGCGCTAACACTCACAGCAAAGGAAGCTGCAGTTATCAAAGACAGCAAAGGGGAGCATGGTGCAGTGATTACATAGGGGCCTGCTTTCAAAACACTCTGCAATCCTTGTTACAAACCTGCACCAGAAATGGGAACAGGTCAGGGAATTCCTCAGTGTGGGGGTGTAATTTATAAGCAGAGGCTGAAGCCCTTAATTTATTCCAGATTGAGGCAGGTATATTTTGCTGTGGGTTCATCCCATCGTCACTGGATGATCAGCTGTGTCTTTCCCAAAGGCCCAAGGTATGCAGAGCAGGAAAGCACGTTGCTGCATCTGGGAAGGTCGTGTTCTCCTGACGAGGGGCATCTGTGAGCGTTAATCAGCCTATAAATGACAGCTTTTTCCCGGTACTCCTCCACATCGGCTCTTAGCTCCTCTCTCCTACAGGTGCTTATGTTAAATAACTCCCAGACTAGAAGGGTACTTTAGTTTATGGCAGCGGCTAGCCTCTCTTCTCCCTGCACGTGCAAGTTTGCACGTTCACACCTGGACAGACACATACACTCTGCATGGCGGTGGGAAAGTTTTATTGGCTGGTGGGCTGAGATTCTTTGCTGAGGTTTTGGAAAGCTTGTTAGCCTCGTCGGAGGCTGAGCGTGGAGCAAGGCAACTCACAGGTCAGGGCACAAGGGGAACATCAGATCTTCTGTGGGCTAAGTGCTGACACGGGGAAACTGAGCATGGCAGCAATTTGTGTGGCTGGTTCTGCGGAATGCTTGTGAGTCCCATAAAAATCCTGAATTATCTCCCACAATGTCGGGTTAGGCTCCTACACATGTCCCATACCCAGCCGTCTGCGGGAGGGTGCTCCTTTCTGTCTAGTAGTCAAGACCTCTTCTGTTTTCCCACCATAGTGAAGACTTTTTTCCCACCCAAGGTTTGGGATTCCCAGTATGAGAGCACCATGCTTCTGAGGTTGAGATAACAGTCCAAAAGGCAATTGAAGCCAAAGGGCATCACGAGTGGTTGAACTGATGACTGCAAGTGCCTTGGGATGACTACATTTGGTCCTATCCTGTGTGAAAACAAACTGATTATCTGACATTTCTCAAGCTATTTCTCCCCAATGTGCCTTTACCTTCCCTCTAAGCAGTTGAATATTTAATAAAAGTTTGTAAAGTGCATATTTCTATAAGGCTTCAGCAAACGCTTTTTCTTCTGAGAGCTAAGCAATTGCTAAGCTTTCCCTGAGTACCAAATGCTGATGATACTTTATTGCTGGCTACAAAACACATGAATACGGTAGCACTCCATTTTATGTCCCATAACCAAGCCTGTAACTACTGCATGTACATACAGGGGTTCTGGGCTACTTGGCAATTACACTTTAACTTATTAATCAACACCAACCAATAAATTGCCAACTAATTTGCAGATATAAGTTTCCATTAAGAAGACAAATAACATGTAAGCCCCCAGTTAATGTAAGGGACACTTCCCAGTATGAAATTACAAAGGCATCCGTTTGTCATATAATTAGAGATTGTAGAGTGTTTACTGTTTCTCAGTGCCTGTGAAATAAATGTATTCCATCTGGAATGGAGCAGTCATTGGAAGCAGTATCATTTTCCTAGACTGTTCAATATACTGTAAATTATGTCTTTATATTCCAGTGGCACAGCAAAAAGAATCTAGAAAGTACCAAGTAGTGTGACAGGGTCAGGCCAGATGGCTATAAGAGAGTAATAGAAGGCAGATATATTAGCCCCAGGTTAAGTAGGTCCCTTTTCCCTGGGTAAGGTAACAGGGAAGGTTCCAGAACAATCAGGAACCTTCTGGAGACAATTAAGACACACTGCTTAGAACACCTGCAGTCAATCAAGAAGCTGCTAGAATCAATTAAGGAAGACTAATCAGGGCACCTGGGTTTTAAAAAGAAGTTCACTTCAGTTTGTGGTGTGCGTGTGAGGAGCTGGGAGCAAGACGCACTAGGAGCTGAGAGTGAGAACGCGGACTGTTGGTGGACCGAGGTGTACAAGCATTATCGGACACCAGGAGGAAGGTCCTATGATGAGGATAAAGAAGGTGTTGGGAGGAGGCCATGGGAAAGTAGCCCAGGGAGTTGTAGCTGTCGCACAGCTGTTCCAGGAGGCTCTCTAGACAGCTGCATTCCACAGGGCCCTGGGCTGGAACCTGGAGTAGAGGGCGGGCCCGGGTTCCCCCCAAATCCTCCGAACTCTTGGTCAGACACAGGAGTCGTCGACCTGGACTGTGGGTTCAGAAAAATGACGAAGCGGAGGGCTGCCGTGAAGCCCCAAGGCGAGCAAATCCACCAATAAGCTCAAGACCCACCAAGGTGGAGCATGAACTTTGTCACAACTGGTGTTAGAAGTGGGATCTGGTGTCCACAGTGCGGCGGAAGGAGGAAGGTGTTTGGAAGGGAAAAAAAAAGGAAGAGGGTCTATTTTTATTTTTTTCACCACAATGGAGGAGGTCGTGCGGGCACTGATACAAGCCACGGCTGCCCAGCAGGAGGCTACTCATGTCCAGGCAGCCACCCAACAGGAGGCAGTGCGGCTGCAGCAAGAGACTAATCGCCTGCTGATGGACCAGGCTGTTCAAGACCAGGCTATGTTGCAGGAACTGGTAAACCAGGTAAAGGCCCTTACAGAGTGAACCGTGGCCATGATGGGACGCAGATCACATCGGCCAGCAATTGGCTGCAGAAAATGATGCAGGAAGATGATGTAGAGGCATTCCTCTATGGTATGCGGGAGGCTTGGCCCCAAGAACAGTGGTCTGGCCTCTTCGCTCCATTCCTGTGTGGGGAGGCCCAGAAGGCCTACTATGATTTGCCTGAAGAGGCTGTGGCAGACTACCCCCATCTGAAAGCAGAGATCCTGGCCAGATCTGGGATAACGACCGCAGTGGGGGCCCAGCGATATCATGAGTGGAGGTACCAGGAAAACAAAACCCTGTGGTCCCAATTATATGACCTCATCCATCTCGCACGAAAGTGGTTACGAACTGAGTCCCAGAGTCTGGAGGAGATACTAGAGGTTCTGGTCATTGACCGATACATGAGAGGACTACCACCAGACCTTCGCGCCTGGGTGAGCCAGAATGAACCCTCCACCTACGATGAGGTTGTCACGCTGGTAGAAAAGAAAAGGATGGCAAGAGAGCTGACCCGATCAGTTAAGGAAGAAGCACTCTGGGTTAAACTAGCAGCACCAAGCCCTAGAGCTCGGGTGACTGGGCCACCAGGAGAACCCAGGTGGAAAAAGAGAGGGGCTGAAGGCCCACCAGAAGCCACAAAGAGTCGGAGCACTGAGGGGGAAGAGGATCATGATGTTAGACTACCCAAACCAAGAGACCGGGGAATGCCTAGGGCTCCATACAGATGTTACGCCTGCGGGGAGTGGGGACACATAGCTGCACAGTGTCCCAATGCCGAGGAGCCTATGCAGTGTAACCTGGGGAACTGGGCAGACCCATGCTCCCTAATCCACCTTGTGGGGGTTTCACTAACCCCACATATGTACACCAGACCAGTGAAGCTAAATGGGGTAGAAACCACAGCCCTGGTTGATTCGGGGAGAGCTATCACGCTTGTCTCGGGGAAGCTCGTGAAGCATAGTCAGCTGCTGTGGGCTAAGCGTACGGGGATAACATGCGTCCATGGGACAGTTGGTTATTACCCAACCATCCCAGTAAAAATCGAGATTCAGGGGAACACTACTGAGGTAGCAGCAGGGGTAGTCCCTAAACTCCCATACCCAGTGCTCATAGGAAGGGACTTCCCAGGGTTTGAAGACTTACGCCCGGTAGGGGGATTGGAGAAAGGGGGAAGCCCTGGAAGTAGTGAGGCATCCACAGTAGATTGTCAACCCCCAACCTTCTCTGAAATATCCCCAGATTTGTTCTCCCCTCCCAGACAGGGTAGAAAGATGAAAAGGGAAAGGAGGACAGCTAAGGCCTTGGGAACCTGAATACTGGCCCAAAGCCAGAGGGTCGCTCTCGTAGGTAGGCAGACCTGAGCAGCTGAAAAGGAGACCACCCAGGAGGGAGAAGCACCCGAGTCTGACCCTCACCCTAACACCTCTGAACCAGGAGAGGCAACAGAGACTGGCCCCTAGATCTCGGGCACATTAGCCTCGGGAGAGGAAATTTTGGATGGGACCAGGCTGAAGACCCAAGGTACGACAACATTAGGAAGGAGGGAACCAAAATAGATGGGGTCCCCGTGGAAGGGAAAACCCAGGGACCAGGACCCTACACTTCATAATGAAAAAGAATCTCTTATACCGGGTTGCACCAGTACAGGGGCAGAAGGTACAGCAGATCCTAGTAGCGCAAAAACACCAGAATGCTGTATTATGACTGGCCCATAGTCATCTTTTTGGGGGGCATTTGGGGGTAGAGAAGACCCTGGCACGGGTCCTGCGACGATTCTTCTGGACCGGAGTACATGAAGAAGTGCGGAGGTACTGTGCGTCCTGCCCAGAGTGTCAGCTACACAGTTCCTGTCCCCACTTGAGGGAACCTTTAGTACCCCTTCCCATCATAAAGGTCCCCTTCGAGCGAATAGCCATGGACCTAGTGGGACCCCTGGAGAAGACAGCCCGGGGCCACCAATATATACTTGTCATTCTGGATTATGCTACTCGCTACCCAGAAGCTGTCCCCCCGCGAAACACAGCATCTAAAACTATAGCTAAAGAGTTGGTGGGGATCTTTGCCCAAGTAGGGCTACCAAAGGAGATATTAACAGACCCATTTATGTCGAAGCTAATGAAGGACCTGTGTACACTGCTCCATATACATACCCTGAGAACTTCAGTCTATCATCCGCAGACCGATGGGCTGGTAGAAAGGTTTAACTGAACCCTCAAGGCAATGATAAGGAAAGTGGTAAGTTGGGACAGGAAGGTTTGGGACACCCTACTACCCTACCTTATGTTCGCCATCTGGGAGGTACCTCAGGCCTCAACTGGGTTTTCCCCCTTTGAATTATTATACGGACGCCGCCCCCGTGGTATACTAGATATTGCAAAACAAATCTGGGAAGAGGAACCCAGTGAAGGGAGGAATATCACTGACCACATGTTGGAGATGCGAGAATGGAGAGCCTGGGTCACCCCTATTGATCGGGAACATTTGGAAAAGGCGCAGGAGGCCAGCGAACCCATTACAATCGCCAGGCAAAAGTCCGACAGTCCCAACCAGGGGATCGAGTGATGGTGTTGGTACCCGCGGCAGAAAGCAAGCTTCTGGCCCAATGGCAGGGGCCCTATGAGGTGGTTGAATCTGTGGGGGAAGTAACCTACAAGGTATGGCAGCCAGGACGCCGGAAACAAGAACAAATTTATCACATTAACCTCTTAAAGCCTTGGCACCAACGAGAGGCATGTGTAGTGGCCCAAGAGACCCCGGTCCAGGGAAATAAGATGCAGGAGCAGATCAGGATATCCACTGATCTGACACCAAACCAGAAGAAGGAGGTAACTGAGATGATAACCGGTACCAGGACGTCTTTTCAACCTAACCAGGCTGGACCACCAAAACATATCACCACATTATCACAGACCCTGGGGCAAAGGAAACTTTAAGGCCCTATCGGGTCCCAGCAGCAAAAAGGGAGGAGATCAAGGCAGAGGTAAAAAGGATGTTGGAGCTGGGAGTCATCGAAGAGTCCCACAGTCAGTGGTCAAGCCTGATTGTGTTGGTGCCCAAACCCAATGGCACCACTAGATTTTGTAATGACTTTCGCCGGCTGAATGAGATATCCAAATTTGATGCATACCCCATATCGATGAGTTAGTTGACCACCTGGGCAATGCCCAATTTTTGACCACCCTTGATTTAACAAAGGGATACTGGCAGATTCCCCTCGCCAAAGATGTGAAAGAAAAGACGGCATTCTCTACCCCAGAGGGTCTGTTTCAATATACTGTTCTTCCTTTTGGACTGCATGGGGCACCTGCCACCTTCCAGTGTCTTATGGAGAAGCTCCTACGGCCCCATACCAGTTATGCAGCAGCATACCTGGATGATGTGATTATTCACACCCCCGACTGGGAAACTCACTTAGGAAAGGTGGAAGCGGTTCTGGACACGCTAAGACGGGCTGGCCTTACAGCCAACCCAACCAAGTGTGCTATAGGTCTAGCCGAGGCTAAATACCTTGGCTATATTGTAGGAAGGGGCATGATCAAGCCCCAACTAAACAAACTAGAGGCTATCCAAAATTGGCCCCGGCCGAATCGGAAAAAGCAAGTCTGGGCATTCCTAGGTGTGGTGGGGTACGCCCGATGATTTATTCCCCATTTTGCTACCAGAGTGAGTCCCCGGACATACCTGATAAAAGGGGTCCAGACATGGCAAAGTGGACAGATGCCACAGAGAAAGCATTCATAGATCTACGGACAGCCCTCTGCAGTAACTGCATGCTTATAGCCCCAGACTTCAACAAAGAATTCCTTTTACAAACAGATGCATCTGAAGTAGGATTAGGAGCTTTCCTATCGCAGATGGTCGGAGATGAAGAACACCCAATCCTCTACGTCAGCAGGAAACTCCTCCTGAGACAGCAGAAGTATGCCGTGGTTGAAAGAGAGTGCCTAGCTGTGAAATGGGCCATGGAAACACTACGTTATTACCTTCTGGGACGACGGTTTACCCTTGTGACCTCCAGTGGATGCAGCGAAATAAAGAGAAGAACGCAAGGGTGACCAGATGTTTCCTGTCCCTACAACCTTTCCAATTCACCATACAACACCAGACTGGAAGCCACTATGGCAATGCAGATGGCTTGTCACGAGTACACTGCCTGACATCCCAAGTTGCCCAACCCCGAAGTCTTGAGCGGGGGGATATGTGACAGGGTCGGGCCAGATGGCTATAGGAGAGTGATAGAAGGCAGATATATTAGCCCCAGGCTAAGTAGGTCCCTTTTCCCTGGGTAAGATAACAGGGAAGTTTCCAGAACAATCAGGAACCTTCTGGAGACAATTAAAACACACTGATTAGAACACCTGCAGTCAATCAAGAAGCTGCTAGAATCAATTAAGGCAGGCTAATCAGGGCACCTGGGTTTTAAAAAGAAGCTCACTTCAGTTTGTGGTGTGCGTGTGATGAGCTGGGAGCAAGAGGCACTAGGAGCTGAGAGTGAGAATGCGGACTGTTGGAGGACTGAGGAGTACAAGCATTGTCAGAAACCAGGAGGAAGGTCCTAAGGATAAAGGTGGAGGATAAAGAAGGTGTTGGGAGGAGGCCATGGGGAGGTAGCCCAGGGAGTTGTAGCTGTCACACAGCTGTTCCAGGAGGCTCTCTAGACAGCTGCATTCCACAGGGCCCTGGGCTGGAACCCGGAGTAGAGGGCGGACCCGGGTTCCCCCCAAATCCTCCCAACTCCTGGTCAGACACAGAAGGAGTCAACCTGGACTGTGGGTTCACAAAAACGGCCAAGCTGAGGGCTGCCATGAAGCTCCTAGGTGAGCAAATCCACCACTAAGCGCAAGACCCACCAAGGTAGAACAGGAACTTTGTCACAGTAGGTTTACAATTATTACAAAGAATAGTAGCCCCATAGCCACTGGTCATTTTATCTCTCTCACACACACAGTGCTGAGGTCAGAACTGTTGTACTTCACCTTCCAAACCCAGAGTGGTTAGGAAAGTTTTTGGTCAAAGTTTCTTTCCAACAAAAAAGGACTTTTGGACAAAAAACCAAAAAGTTTTGCAGAAACTTTGGTAGACAGGTCCCACTTTTTTTTAAAATGAAAAGCCAGAAACTTTTTGGTGCACATTTTCATTAAAATATGTGGGGTTTTGGTTTGCAAAACCAGATCATTTTTACACAAAACATTGTGGTTTTCCATGGAAACCCTGAAAAAAAATTGTGGAAAATTTAGAAAGAAAAGCAATTAAAAAAATTCATATGACAAATAATTAGCATTTTTAAAATCAGCTCGATTCAAAACACTGGTTGCTATCATTTGAGCTAAAGGAGATCTCCTTTATGTGGCAGCAACAGTAGGTCTTTCATCCAGATCGTCTTGGCCTGACCACTAGAGCGTGGCATTGCTCATTCTCTCACACACAAAAATATAAACAGCCTATAAATGTACAGTGAATGTCGAGAGCTTACAGTACAACGAGGCTGCTGAGGTTCTGGAAGGCGCAGTCAGGAATGTGCCAGATCAGATTGAGAGCCAGCGTCATGGCCTGCAGGGCTGGAAGGTTGTTGAGAGCTTGGACAGGGATCTCTGTCAGGGCATTATCATCCAGCCACAAGTGACGTAAGGAGGGCAGCCCCTCAAAGCTCTTCTTGGGCACCACGGAAATCAGGTTTGCATCCAGGCGTCTGGGGGAAAGAAACAATGCGGATGAGTAACAGGTTCACCCAAAAAGAAAAGGAGTACTTGTGGCACCTTAGAGACTAATAAATTTATTTGAGCATAAGCTTTCGTGAGCTATAGCTCACCTCATCGGATGCATTTGGTGGAAAATACAGTAGGGAGATTTATATACACACACAGAGAACATGAAACAATGGGTTTTATCATACACACTGTAAGGAGAGTGATCACTTAAGATGAGCTATTACCAGCGGGGGGGGGGGGGAGGGAGGAGGAAAACCTTTTATGGTGATAATCAAGGTGGGCGACTTCCAGCAGTTAACAAGAATGTCTGAGGAACAGTGGGGGGGTGGGGTGGGGGAGAAATAACATGGGGAAATAGTTTACTTTGTGTAATGACCCATCCACTCCCAGTCTCTATTCAAGCCTAAGTTAATTGTATCCAGTTTGCAAATTAATTCCAATTCAGCAGTCTCTCCTTGTCTGTTTTTGAAGCTTTTTTGTTGAAGGATAGCCACTCTCAGGTCTGTAATCGAGTGACCAGAGAGATTGAAGTGTTCTCCGACTGGTTTTTGAATGTTATAATTCTTGACGTCTGATTTGTGTCCATTTATTCTTTTACATAGAGACTGTCCAGTTTGACCAATGTACATGGCAGAGGGGCATTGCTGGCACATGATGGCATATATCTCATTGGCAGATGCGCAGGTGAATGAGCCTCTGATAGTGTGGCTGATATGATTAGGCCCTATGATGGTGTCCCCTGAATAGATATGTGAACACAGTTGGCAACGGGCTTTGTTGCAAGGATAGGTTCCTGGGTTAGTGGTTCTGTTGCATGGTGTGTGGTGGCTGGTGAGTATTTGCTACAGGTTGGGGGGCTGTCTGTAAGCAAGGACTGGCCTGTCTCCCAAGATCTGTGAGAGTGATGGGTCGTCCTTCAGGATAGGTTGTAGATCCTTGATGGTGCGTTGGAGAGGTTTTAGATGGGGGCTGAAGGTGATGGCTAGTGGCGTTCTGTTATTTTCTTTGTTGGGCCTGTCCTGTAGTAGGTGACTTCTGGGTACTCTTCTGGCTCTGTCAATCTGTTTCTTCACTTCAGCAGGCGGGTATTGTAGTTGTAGGAATGCATGATAGAGATCTTGTAGGTGTTTGTCTCTGTCTGAGGGGTTGGAGCAAATGCGGTTATATCATAGAGCTTGGCTGTAGACAATGGATCATGTGGTGTGATCTGGATGAAAGCTAGAGGCATGTAGGTAGGAATAGCGGTCAGTAGGTTTCCGATATAGGGTGGTGTTTTGCGAATACAGACTAACACGGCCGCTATTCTGAAACCTGTCATTATGCAAGGTTCACCCAGCATTTCATGATGTGCCTGTATTGTTAGTTAAGTGGCTTTCTTGCTGCTGACTCATGAGAAATTGACGGCCCTGGAGACGGAGCTGGTCTGTAAAAAGCAATTAAAGCTAGGGGAAGCCATAGTGCAATGTTCCAAACCATGCCCAGGACAGGTGCTGCAACCGTGACCTGGCAGCACCTCTTATGGGACCTTGAGGGTGGTTCATTTCTGTAGCCCATTCAAACCTCCCAAGGTTGCCAACTGCCAGGTCTGATGGTGTTTCTAACAATGTAACTGGACTAAGACCCATCATCTTATTTCATATAGACATATATATTTCATATAGCCGAACAGCAGCCAGCCAGGAATGACTGAGTTCCTGGGATCCTGGATTAGATATGAATGCCTGACCTAGAAACCAAAGACAAAGAGGAAGGGAGCATCGACGGTGAGCATCCATCAGACTGTATCTCAGAACATGCTCTCTGGGTTGCAGGAGTTCAGGTCTTAGTCCAACTACTCTTTACGGTCATGAAAACCCAATGACTGGAGCTGGTCAGAAACTGGAAATTCTGTTCCATGAGAAATTCTGCCTTTGAAATTTGGTTTTGTTCCAAATTTCCCCTGGAACAAAAATTCTGAAAGATTTCCATTCAGAACAATTCAAAGATTTTGTTTCAATAATGTCAAACTGTTTCATTTCAATAAGGTGCAAACATTTCATTTTGATAATGTCAAAGCATCATAATATAAAATGAGGAACATATGTATTGTACGGAATATTATCTGTAACTATAATGTAATATTAAAATTAATATTTTAATTGGATATTAAAGTAAAAATGAAATGACTCAAAATGATAAAGTCAAACCAAACCTGGTTGAAAAGTGAGAAAATCAAAATGATTTGTTTCAATTTTTTCCTGTCAAAAATTTTGTTGAAGTTGACATGTTCCTGTGACATGTTTAGACTCTGACAAAATTGAATTTTCTGAGAGAAAACTGTTCCATCAAAATTCTTCAAACAAACTCTACCAACAGCAAAAATCTACCCAAAATCAGTGATACCTCCAAGTTCACTGTAGCCGCAATGAGATTCACTCTTTTACCCATAAGAAATAAGCAGGATAGTTTGATGTGTCTTGCTGCCTAGGACCCTATATGATAAATGATTATGGACAAATTTCTGCCCTGGCTTATACCCTGTTAACACAGTTACATGGAATATAATTCAGGGGAAATTAGCACATTGTTTTTTCTTCAAGAGATCAGGACACCAAAACTTACTGAAGCCTATGGTTGTGTTTTAAGAAAACCTGGTCAAAATTTTTCATCAAAACATTTTTGGACAATTAATAGCTTTTTAACCAAAACATGAACCATGATTTAAGGACTTCAATAGCTCAGACATGGGTGAGGTTTTTCATAGGAGTGGGTGGGTGACATTCTGTGGCCTGCACTGTGCAGGAGGTCGGACTAGATGATCAGAATGGTCCCTTCTGACCTTAGTATCTATGAATCTATAAAACAAAATCTTTGGTGGAAATTTTGGTTTTGTTGAAAATTTCTGTTTTTTGGGGGGTGGGGAAGGTGGGGCTAAACAATGGAAATGAAGAACTGTAATTGTTTTGGTAAAATGTTTTCATTTTCAGTCAGAAAAGCGTATTATTGCTTGGTTTTTTGGAAACCAGATCTCTCTTACCCCATACCATACCACTTGATTGAAAACGGTTTTCAAAAGCTAATCATTTTCACATTACATTTTCATAGAAAAAGGCATTTCACAGGAAGTTTAAAAAGACTATACATTTTTCAAAATGTCGAGGGAAAAAGAATTTACATTTTTTTGCCCCCGTCTAGCTTTAAGCGGTAAGAAAGGAAGAAGCTGACACAGAGGGTGGACTATCCCCCAGAACATAAGGGGAAGTGGTTGAGAGAAGGATGGTGTTGTGGTTAAAGAAATGAGCTGAATCTCAGAAGATCTGGCTCCAAATACCACCTCAGTGAGTCACAGACTTCCTGTGCGACCTGGGGCAGTGCCTCTCTAGAAGGAGGAGGATAATCCTGATTTGACTAGTAGTTTGTAAACTCCTCAGGCTAGGGACAGCCTTTTACAGTGTGTAGATGGCTGCTGCCACGACAGGACTCTGATTTCTATTGGAATCTCTACTACTAATTTAATCTGAATGGTCCTTGTGCACGTGAGCCTTGGCTGGCAGAGTTAAACTCAGTTTTACACACGATAACACGGTGCGTGGGGATTTCACCATCCTTTGCTTTTCGGTGGTACAGAGGGGAAACACTGATTGGCTGCTAGCTAAGGATGGTGGTGAGACAGCTGCAGACGCTAACCTGCTGTGGAAGACAGGCACTAAATCGATACAGACAGAGCTAGCAAATGGGCCTATATTTCTGTCTCAATTAAGGAGAAGTAAGGCAGATCACTCACGCAGCAGAACCAGAGCCATCTATCCCCCGAGCTGTTCATAATAGCAGAGCGCTTGCGTCTCGGAGCTTGGGGTCGGGTCAGCCGTCCTTTACTCCTCTGCACAGGGGATGTGAGAAGATGCGTCTACACTGCAACTGGAAGTGTGACTGCAGCATGCCCAAGCTAGCTTGAATCCAGCCAGCTCGGGTAACAACAACAGCAGAGCCGTGGCAGCACTGGTTTGCCACGTGAGTGCTCAGGTCGCCCGCCCATGCTAAAGCCCAAGCTGCTGCAGATTCACTAGCTAGATTACAACTAGCTCAGGTATGTCTGCAATGCTGCAATTGAACCTCTGTCCATAGTGTAGACAGGCCACCTGCATGGCCCTGTTATACCAATATTAATACAGACCAGGTCTGATTTTAAACCTCTCCGTCATATCCACCCATGTAGCCCCCCAATGCCGTAGGATCTCAGAAGCTCACAATCTTCGCTGTATTTGTCCTCCCAACATGGCTGGGAGGTAGGGCAGTGCTATTATCCCCATCATATGGGGGAAACTGAGGCACAGCACCATTTTTAGGCACCATTGTGCTCCACAAAACTCCCACTGACTGCTACCTAACCTTGTAGACACCTCAAATTGCTTGGTGCTTTTGTTTTTGGAGTAAAAGTAGCCTCTGCACACGTGCAGTGCACCTCAATCTAGGTGCTGCAGCGCTACTCCCATCTAAGCCCCAGGGCAGTCCACAAACCGGGGAAGACAAGAGCTTGGCTACCTAGGTCATGTGTGGGGCTTGATCCAGGAGGTGTGTTCAGAGGCCGCCCTAACTCCACACCAAATGGGAGGGGGAGGAGGACCCCCTTCCTGATAACACTGGACTGAAGATTATGGTATGCACCCGAGACCTGGGTGACTCCCGGTTCAAGTCCCTCTCTGCCAGATGAGGGGGAAGCGTTTGAACAGGGATCAGCCACCTCCCAGGGGAGAGGTGCCCTAACCCCTGCACTGAAGGTTATCAGGGTGGCCCTCCTCTTCTTCCCCCACCCCCACAGCCATTTTGCGTGGAGGCCTCCGAGCACCCGTAGCAGATCGACCGCCAAAGTCGCATGCTGGACCTGAACGCCTATCTTTCCCCAGTGCATGAATCACAAGAAGAGCCAGATGCCTCCCTGCAGCCCAGACTTCGGCACCAAGCCCAGAGCAGGGGAGGGCGTAGCGCTCTCATTGGCCCCCCCTTGGCTAGCTCCCATTCCATGTGTCCCGGCTTTGTTTACTACATTCTAAGGTGCCAGCTTCTACATCTTCATTCTATAGAGAGCCTTGGCGCCGAACTTGGTTTTGTGGAACTTAATATTGTTCCTGTGGTTTTCGTCACAACGCCTAAGTCTCTTTTGCAGATCCAAGCTTGAGAGACGAAGTGACTCATCCAAGGTCACTCAGAAAGGCTGTGACACAATAGGAGCTTGACTGTGGGTCTCTCTTTCTCTCTCAACCTCCGGGCGAGTGCCGTAACCACTGAACTGCTGAACAGCTGCAAGTTTCTCACGTAGACAAGCCCACAGAGACTTGGATGGCTTCAGAAACCCGCACTAACAAACGGATGTTTGTACAGGACATGAAAGCCTATCAGCGGCCCAGCAGAGCAGGCCAGGGGGACGCTCCGGTAGCTCAGCTGGCAGGGTTGCTGTCTGTCTGCCCCAGTTCATATCTCACTGCAGGATACAGGCAGATTTAACAACAGTGTGTAAATCTGCCTGCAGCATCTCACAGACAGAATGCAAAATCACCGACCGTTTAGGTGCATGGAGAACATTAAACTGCCTCTGATCTATGGAAAATGAGAAAGCCACTAAAATACCATGGGCAGTGTCTGTCTGCTCAATCCTAACCCAAAACCGGGAGAGGGGGCCTGCTGCATTTTCTCTTGCAAGGCTGGCATTGCCCTAGCAGATGGGCTGAAAGGAAGGTGGCAGTGCCCAGGAAGAACTCTGTACTGCTGCCCTTACTATGTTTGAGGATCCGGGAATGGCACAGGCAGGGCATGGGAGCCTCCCTGCTCCCATCTGAGACTGCACTTCCTGGCAAGGAGCTAGGTCAAGTGATGAAGCTGTCTCTTTGCACCCATGTGCATATCTGCTCCAGCTTGAGCGGAGCTGATCTCACCAGAAATGTCTAATTGGTGCCTCAAAGGCAATTGTCTCTCATCCTATCTGAGTTTTTCTTGACAGGCTCGGTTCAGTTAACCACTCTCTCATAATAGGAAAAAAGTTCCCTGTGGTGAGAGAAGAAGGAGGTGATGTCACTGCAGAGAAACCTTTCTGATAACTTAGTAATGTCTAGGACTCAAAACCTCAGCGCTTTGTTCAGGCAAAGCTCCTGGATGCTTTGCTTGAGTCAGGACCTGGCCTGTTGGCTTCAGTGGGAGCTTGGAAATGAGGAGACTTAGCAAATAATGAACAAATTGAGGACCCTGGGCCGTAGGTCCAGAGCAGAGCAAGACACCCAGCTCAGAGGTACTCCGCTCCAGCGTGGGCTCATGCGTCTGCAAACCAGCTCCTGACGGTGGTGCGCATGCAAACACCCAGTCCTTTCTGGAGAGCTGCAAACACTGAAGCTCCAACTGGCCAGCCCAGTGTGAGTCCAGGTCACATGGTCATGTTCTTCCTCTTGATTGGCTTAGGACACCTTACACACCTGTCTGAGTATTAAGGGCAGGTATTATTCTTCAAGGCCCTCCAGCAGAATGGGTTGGAGGAGGGCCCAATGGTCAGGGCGCTAACCTGGGACTTGGGAGACCCACATCTGATTTCCTGTCCCACTGCAGACTTCCTGGGAGCTCCTGATGCCTGCATGGGGCAGTAATTGCAGTGGAGCAAAATTGGGCATATTTTGGGGAAAGGGGAAAAACTGTCTTGCAGGCTTGTCCCAGAATTCTCCAGGAGCTCAGCTCAGTCTCTGCCACAGCAGCTTTGCCAGCCCACAAATCAGACCTGCAAGAGGCCCCTCGTCCTGCTTCCAGTTTTCAATCAGCTCTTGCAAAGCCGCAGACAAGGACTGCAAGCCCCAGTCACAAACACATTCTCTATCCATTAGCCGCTGAACAAGACCCAGTGGAAAAGATTGTCGGGCTCTGTTTGAACTGCAATCAACGCTGCTCTTGGCACAGACGGCTCAGGGAAATCCTCCGTGGAAGGATGCTCAGGAAGTGAAATCAACCCTGGGCTTAAACTCTACACTCGGTGCCCTTGGTGGAAACAAAAGCGCCTTGTTATCCCAGCCACAGCCACCTCCAAAACCCCTCCGGTTGGAATTGTGCAACCATGACACAAGTTGGGATTGCAGCACAGCTAAAAGACTACTGACAGGCTACTGAAGTTTCCTCGCATGGAACCCTGAAATCAAGTCCTTCCCCAGGGGAGCTTTGGCTTCACACTTACTGCTCAGCACAGCAAGTAGCCTGGAACAGGGAGATGCTCCCTTGTCAAAGCCTCAGGAGACAGCCAGACACCGGGAGTAGTGACTCAGGAGGGGGAATCAAAGAAGTGCCTGGATCCCCAAGTTTCTGCAGGAAACCGCAGCATTTGTCAAACACCTGAGTTAGTTGGACAAGGAGAGTGGAGCACTTCCCTGTGATAGGAAGGAAAGTGAGCTACTGACAAATGCCCATGCTGGGTGTGGCAATATTAGACCATCGTTAAATGTCAAATTGAGTTGTGTTGTTGGGGTAGCGGTGGGGGAGCAGAGGCTTATAGCACTCATGGAATGTGCTGAACTGAAAGCCCTGGACACTGACATCCTCCAGCGCCTTGTCTCCACGAGGAGAAGGGTGTGTTCATAACACATATTAAAATCCCATAGCAGACAAGGGAAGTTGTTTTAACACATTAGCAGGTTGAGATAAACCCTAGGCTCCCCAGCTAATGTGTGAAAATGACAACATGCCCTGTGTGCACTAGGATTTTAAACACACTAGTGCACATGTGTTAGACTGTAAACTTCTTGGGGCCGAGTCCATCTCTGTTCAGTGGTTGTACAGCACCTAACACAATGGGGTCGTGTGCCATGACCGGCTTCCAAGGTGCTACCATAATAAACACCTTTTTTCCTAGTGTAGACATGGCCTTGGCTTAGGAAAGGGAACTGGGGGTGCTCAGCACCTCGGAGAATCAGGCATAAATGTGCAAGCACAGCCTCAAGGGCAGAGTGCCTTCAGCCTGGGGAAACAGGCAGACTCTCGACTCTGGTCCTTTCCCATGGTCTGATACAGGAGCTTAGGCCAGTTCTGCCTCCGTAGGCTAACGGAGACCAGGGAGGAACCCACATCAGAGAGGGCTGAAGCTGGAATGAAGGTCCTGGAACTACTAAAGTCTAGGGGATGGCTGGATGGGAGTGCTGGCTTTCACCCTGACAAAGTGACTCAGGTTGATGCTCTTTGGGATAGGGGGTGTCTCTTTGTTCAGTGTCTGTACAGCACCTGGTGCCATGAGGACCTGGCCCATGGCTGGGGCTGCTAGGTGCTACCGTAATACACCTACTATATAATGTACAGCACCTGGCGCCATGTGGTCCAGGGTTGGGGCTCCTAAGTGCTACAGTAATACAAATAATATATAACCATAGCAACAGGGGCCATCGGCAAAGCCCTCACTAGTTACAGGAGAGTACAGTGGCACGTCTCCCCCAGGGGGCAATGATGTGTTGAGCTCCCTCTTTTGGCTGAGGGAGGGGTGTTAGAGGGTATAGAAGTGCAGGGTGTGAGGTGGCAGACGCTTTCACCTTCTCCCCACAGAGCTGGCGCCATTGGGGGCTCTAAGCAGGAATATCCCCCCCCCCATATTAAAACAGGCAAGTTACCATAATAAAAAGCAAATAGGGCCCCCCTTGAGTTGCTCGGGGCCCTAAGCAATTGCTTTGTCTGCTTCTACCTAGCGCCAGCTCGGTCTCCCTGCCACCCGCAGACCAGACAGATGGACCAAGGCAAGCGGGCGACAGCTGTAGACGCAGCTTCTCGGCCGGAGGGGCCACTCTCTACCCAGCTGCAGCAACTTCTCCTACCCCGCCTCCAGGAGGCAGATAAATGGGGGTTGGGGGCCCTGGGACTGGGGAGGCCTGGGAGAGTGGGGTTTGGAGAGGGAATGCCTGGGAGGAGGAAGGCCCTTGGGAAAGGGGATTGGGACCAGGGAGAAGGAGGCTCTTGGAGGAGCCTTAGAAGGGGGAGACCTTCCAGAGGCTAATGGGGGGAGGCCTTGGGGATGGGAAAGGGGGACAGGTGACAGAAGCATGAGAGCGGCAAGGAGGAACCTTGGGGAGAGGGGGCTGGCTGCTTACCTGCCCTGAGATGGTAGCAGTCTTTGGCCACTACTGAGCACCGCTGAACTCACACCACAGACACAAGATGGCCCAGTCCAGGACCAGCCCCCAGAGCCAGCCGCTCCCCCCTCCTTTCAAAAGGGACAGGGTTGGGCGACACAACGGCCAAGTCACACCCGCTGAGGATCCGAGCTCAAGAGGAGCCGCTGCACCAACTGGCCTGGAGCCTGCTGTGTAGCATTAGGTCACTGTCAGTGAGCCAGGGGCCTCTGGATGCCTTTCACTGAGATCCTAACCAGGCCCTCCTCTAGCCAGCTCCCCGTACAGGATCCTAAAAGGCCCAGAAGTGGTTGATTGGCTAATAGAGGTTCTGGGAATCCGGGCATCTGGCCCAGCTGCTTCTCTTATGACCGGCTCAGTCAGCCACCAAAGAACGCCCAGAGATCCCTGCCAGGATCAAGGCCCTTGTTCTGTATAGGTTCTGATACTGTGCTCACCACTGTGGCGTCACTGCACTGGGTGCTGCCCAAACCTGTGATAAAGACAGCCCTGGCCCCGACGCGTACAGTGCAGCAAAAGCTGCTCTAGACATGATACCCGTCCAGGCGTGGAGGAGCCAGCCTTTACCCCTGCACTCTGGGATGGCGCGTGGCCTCGCTCCCTGCTCACAGCACGCTCGCTCCATTGTCTCCAGTGATGGAGCTTCTGATTTGTGGAGCAGTAACTGCGAAGAGCCCCGGGCCATCAGCCTGGGCCCTTACAAGGCACTGTGCAGTAGGTCATTTCTCATATGGCTATGGCAGAGCAAGGCACAGCCCACTTCTGGACAGGGCATGCAAAGATGGCCTGTACCCCCAGCCTGAGCCTACTCTGGGCTGGGCTAGGCCAGGCAGGGCCAGGTCAGGTCAGTCCTTCTGCAAGCAGCTTGTAGGCTGTTCTCAGTTGTGTTTGCTGCCACTAGCCCCATGGGACGCAGGGACTTCCCAGTCACACCCCTTACAGATAGGACAACCCTCCCTTGATCACCATAATCTACTTGTGGTGCAATGAAAAGCTGCTGCACTAGACCTGAGGACCTGGGCCAACCTATCTATGTAACACTGACATGCATGAGGAAGAATAGTCCAGTACTTAGGACACTAGGCTAAGGCTTGGGGTCAAGTCCCTGCTCTTCCATTGGCTCCCTGTGTGACCTTGGGCTAGTCACCTAGCCTCTCTGTGCTTCTATTCCTGCTGTGGACAATGGGGATAAGAGCACTATCCTACTTCCCAAGAGTGTAGGAGGATCAGTAAGAGTGTGAGGTGCTCAGATACTCAGGTGATGGAGCCAGGTCAGTACCATTGATAGAGGAAAGGGACATAGCTAGGAACACGACTTGTTGATTCCCAGAGGCTCTCAGAATGACTGATTGGGTATTGTCCTGTTTCTCTGAACACTTTGCTTATGGGAGTCATTAGGAAAAAATAAAAACAACCTTGTTTTCCTACCGGGGCAATGAATGAGGCCCTACATCCTGCACCGGGAGGCAACATAATCCCTCCGCTACCCATCCTCTACCCCCAGTTTTGATCCAGCTCTCACTTACCCCAGCATCAATCAGGAGGAACTTTCTGAAGTCAGTGGAGTGACACAGGTACAAAGGAAGACCAGAATCAGACCCTATTGTCTATCTAGGTTCCTCTCTTCATGCCCAACTACCTCAGTGAGGGCTGCCTAGATATGACACTTGTCCTTCAACAAGGACAAGTGCAGAGTCCTGCACTTGGGACGGAAGAATCCCATGCACCACTACAGGCTAGGGACCGAATGGCTCGGCAGCAGTTCTGCAGAAAAGAACTTAGGGGTTACAGTGGACGAGAAGCTGGATACAAGTCAACAGTGTGCCCTTGTTGCCAAGAAGGCTAACGGCATTTTGGGCTGTACAAGTTGGGGCATTGCCAGCAGATTGAGGGACGTGATCATTCCCCTCTATTCAGCATTGGTGAGGCCTCATCTGGAGCACTGTGTCCAGTTTTCGACCCCACACTACAAGAAGGATGTGGAAAAATTGGAGAGAGTCCAGCGGAGGGCAACAAAAATGAGTAGGGGGCTGGAGCACATGACTTACAGGGAGAGGCGGAGGGAACTGGGATTGTTTAGTCTGCGGAAGAGAAGAATGAGGGGGGATTTGATAGCTGCTTTCAAGTACCTGAAAGGGGGTTCCAAAGAGGATGGATCTAGACTGTTCTCAGTGGTGGCAGATGACAGAACGAGGAATAATGGTCTCAAGTTGCAGTGGGGGAGGTTTAGGTTGGATATTAGGAAAAACTTTTTCACTAGGAGGGTGGTGAAGCACTGGAATGGGTTCCCTAGGGAGATGGTGGAATCTCCTTCCTTAGAGGTTTTTAAGGTCAGGCTTGACAAAGCCCTGGCTGGGATGATTTATTTGGGGTTGGTCCTGCTTTGAGCAGGGGGTTGGACTAGATGACCTGCTGAGGTCCCTTCCAACCCTGATATTCCATGATTCTGTGATTATAGATCATTAGTTTTATACTTGCCATCCTCAGCCCATTTTAGATGGATCCTCACTGTAGCTCATCAGGCGTGTAGGAGTGCTGACACATCTACTGTATGTAACATCTGGGACTCATCTTCCCTGTTGCACTGACACATCTACCGTATGTAATATTTGGGACCCATCCTTAATCTCCTCAGTCACCAGGGGAACTGTAACAAGGCCTGGATACTCATGTGCATAAGTGAGAGAGTTAAGGGTCACGAGTCCCCTTAATAAAGGTCAATGGAAAACATATAGGGAGTTATCCCATGATTCACACTCTAGAGTGTGTGTGTGCGTGCATGCGTGAGATTATTTATTTAGAGCCTACAGTGTTCTAGGCCCAATGCAAAACAGGCAAGAAAATATGGGCCTCTTCTGGAAGAGATTACAATCCTAGCTATGGGTCTGTGAGCTTCGGTGCTTGTAGATAGGTGCTACGGCGCTTGCCTCCTGCCATGGTCCAGATGAGAAGCAACATGAAGCTGAGTCTTTAACATGCCACCAGGCTGCTTATATTGGAAGGAAACTGCAGCCCTGCAATGGAAGATGAGGGGACACTAGGACTCAGGGACTGAAGTCATGGCCCGAACGAAAGCAATAGAAAAACACCAATTGACTCCAGTGGGGTCAGATTTCCTGGCTACCAGCTTAGGTACACCTTTGTAAGATTACAGCAGGTCTTTTGTGTGCGTGTGGTGGGAGGAGGGTGTTTGTCTCTTTCTGACGTGTCCCTGGAACAACATCTAACTTGGCAATGCAGAAACAGCAGAATTAAGCCAAAACATGCAGCATCCTGCAGAATCCAGTAGGCTTGGGAGTACTGCTGGTGAATCCTAAAGAAGTTGTGTTGGGGATGACAGGTAGCACATACCCCAGCATCATATTTTCCATTCACCCCTGCTCTTTAGTTTCAGAAATAATACAGGTTTCATCCGATGAAGTGAGCTGTAGCTCACGAAAACTTATGCTCAAATAAATTTGTTAGTCTCTAAGGTGCCTCAAGTACTCCTTTTCTTTTTTGAGAAATAATACAGCACATTTAATTTTTCTGCAGGCTCCTTCATACAGTGCACCACCAGTGAGATAATCACAAGTTCATGAGATCAGGGAAATTAGAAGAAAGGAAATGACTCAAGCGCTTAAAGAGAGCGCTAAAGATGAACGGGGCAGTGCACGTACCTGGGTGATAACTTGAACTAACAATCTCAAATTATGGTAAGTGAAAAATTCTGTACACATTCTGGGACAGATCTTCATCCAATGTAAATGGACATATCTCTGTTGACTTTAGTGGATCGACCCCAGCTGAGCATGTGGTCCAACGCATTCAGTGAATAGAGCCTCCATTTCTGCTTGCTGGACATGTATGACTTGCACCAATTTATTTATTTTGAAAAATTTACCAACTTTTCTTGCACCTTTTAAAAAATTCTGTGTCTTGACTGTGTACTATTCTCTGTAAGCAGCTGAGCTGAGTTAGTCAGCTAAGTCGTGTGTATTGTTTCTCTTCTCAAACTGGAGGAGCATGGGAGAACTTCACAGCACAAATAATTGCACGTGCATGCAAATGCAAAATTTGGTTTCCATAAAAATTTTCATGAGCTACTTTGAAGTTTGCTTCCCATGAACTTTCACATCGTTGACACTCAGTCATTCAGAGTGAGCACCAACTGGAGCTAAGAATGCCTAAGTCTTTGAGTCCTTGGCCATCCCCTCCCTACAAGAGGGTAGAATCTCACCTTCCATGGGGTTGCTCGCTTCCTGATTAAGAAAGCATCTCTTGATGGTGGCAGTCTGTCAGGACAGTCATGACCAAGGGTCAGAGCAGAGTCAAACCTGAGGCCGGGAATAGCAGAAGAGTTCATAATCAGCTTCCAGACCAGGGTGGATACTAAGAGTCAGAATTCAAGTCAGGCTCCAGCTCAAGAGGCAAAAGTCCAAATCAAGCCAAGGTCCAAGCCAGGAGCAGGATTGGTTGTGACAGCTACAGAAAATCCACACAGTTGCTTAAACGTTTCCTGGAATGCCCCTTGGGTTTATATAGGGTGGGGAGCCAATCAGGAGCCATGAGGCTGCTGCCTGTCAGACTCCTTGAGGCAGGACTTCTCACGGTCTGTGGACACAGAGAGTGACGGGCAATGGAGTGCTAACTAATTGCAACTGCCGCTGGGAGGCAGCGTGGTGCAGTTAGCTACCTAGATGCTCTGCAGACCTGGGTTCTAGACCGGTAGGATCTTACACAATCTCACTGGCCATTGCTCAGTCTGTGATTTTCTCTTCTTGGGGAGGATTGTTAAGACAACTTTGGTGTGGCATGACATCCTCCGATTCCTAGATCCCTTTAACTTTTACATTAGACCACTGTGTAGTGCAAAGATGGCTCTAGATTCACTGGCTGCTGGTGGGCAAAGGCCAAGTGTCCATGCTGTTTCACTGCTTCCTGACAGGAGCCTTTCATACCATCGCTTGAGAAATTTTGGGCCCCAGCTGCAGCAGAAGAACCCACTCTGGAGGGCTCCAGAGGGCTGTTCTGGGTAACTGCTGTCTTGTGGTGTTCCAGAAGGCTGTGTTCTGTCATCCCCCCACTGCCCAGTGTGCATCTTAGGCCCCGTGGGGAGATAGTGACACACCTTAGGCTTTTGGGATTCTGAGGAGAAGCAGTTCTAGGTGTTGTTTTCAGCAGGCCCAGGTGGTGCAGTGCCTTTGTTTTCTTAGTATCTGGACGAGATAAGGACATGGCTGAAGCTTAACTAAGGGGAAGGGTGGTCTTGTACTCCACTCAGGAGATATGGGTTTTCTTCTTGTTTCTGTTTCAGGCCCCCAGTGTGACCAGGATCACTTCCCTTAGGGAAGGATTTTCTGTCCTGGTTCCAGCACCTTTGCACCTCCCGAGTAGCACAACGAGGCCAGAATGTAGCCATAGCTGCCTAGTTAGGGATTCCCCCAGCTGTGGGAACTCAGCTAGCGTAAAGCTTCTGCACCAACCGCTGGACTAAAGTGGTTGCAAGTCTCTGGCCCTTGGCCGGCACAAAGGCCACTGCTTTGCCACAAGATGCCTTTGCAAAGGCAAACTGTTCATTGGAATCTTGATTTGCAACTATATTCCGCAGTCTGTCCAGCACATGGCATGGCTCTCAAAGTACGGTGTGGATAGGTGGCTGGCGAGTTCATTCCTTCAGCTCACGCTGACTCCCAGACTGCTACAGGGAACAAAGCGTGACCAGTTCTCTTCCAACTACAGAGCATCAGTGTGACGGAGCAGTAAGAGACCCTGGGATCAGCAGGGCCGTCATGTGCTATAGGGCAGGAGGAGCAGTTGACGCTGCTTGAGCGTCCATCGAAGAAAGGTTCAGACAAATGAAGCACCACAAAGAGAGACCCGGGGAGGGGGTTGTATGACCTTAGTAAGCTGCTGGTGGACAGGAAAACACTCTTGAACAATTGTATGGACCTTCATTGGATGCTGACACATGGGGAACGTTCGGACATCAGTGATAAAGCTCTAGGTTGAATGGGACATCATCTGTCAAATTTTGCAATATGGGAAGCACTCTCCACTCCAGGTTCTCCAGTTCAGTCACAATGCAGAGCTGAAGGACACTTTTCCTGATGTGTGAGTAGCTTTGAAGATTCTGCTCACACTGCCGGTCACAGTCGCGAGTGGGTGAGCGCAGCTTTTCGAAGCTCAGGCTCATTAAAACATATCTTCGATCGACGATGGCCGACAAGAGACTGAGATCCTAGAAGTCATTCCTTGCGTGTTAATCTCCAGCCATATATATAAAAATAATTATCTCCCCTAAGGGGCCAGGGCTGGAAGAGTCTTTATTGTGATTCCCTCAGGTTCCAAAAGGTTCCTGCTAAGGATATCAGGACTAAGGGTGTCTCCGGTAGCAATTAAGAACTTGGAGGCACCTTGTTACAGAGGTCACAGCCTCCATCCTGGCCCCTCATGACATGGGGTGGCCTGCAGCATCCTGCCTCAGTTTCTTGGAGGTTTCCAAAAATAATCCACTCGCTGCAAAATTCTTTAAACAAGTTCCCTCCTCCCCGGGTCCAGTTTATTTAACATAGCCCAGCTCCCAAAGTGAGCTCCCTTTCACCACCCTCCTCTTGGGACTGCACCCTTTAAGACCTGGCAAACTCAGCACTTTAGTGCAGGGTTTCACAGCCCTCTGGGGACCATGTGCTAGCTAAGCTATTGCTCTCAGCATCCCCTCACAGCCTTTTTGCAGCCATTGATCACCACCACTTCCCCTTTCTCCCCCAGCCTCTAGGCTAGATAAGGTAGAGACCTGATTGGGTCACATGATCTTCATTTCCCCCACCTGGGGCCGAGACCCATCTCCCTGTAAAGGGCAAGCCAGCCTATGACACACCTGTACTCCAGGGACATATATCCAGCCCTAAAACTGGCAGCACAGCTTAGCGTGATTCCTTTCTGCACTAAGATTTATCCATTGCCCTTTCTTCCTCCTTCCATAGTAACCTTCTTCACCTTCGGCAGACATGATTTTCCCTGGGAGGTCAGCAAGGAAAGCTGAGTTACTTTAAATAACCCAGATGTGGGCATGTGGCAGGGCTGCAGGGGCTTTCAGAACCCCAGGCAGGCTCTGAGCATCGGTAGAGACAAAGCAGGAGATGGACTATGAGGCTTGAAACAACTGGAGCCTTTCCGGTGACTTCAGTTGGAAGTCAGATGGCGGCTACAGCAAGCAAGTTTTGTTAATGTGGCGGCACTTTCCCTCTGCGGGATCTATCTGGTAATGTCAAGAGGAAAGACATTCAGGTGTAGTGCTAGGATAAATGTTGTCAAGTCCAGCAATGGCACAGGAAGCCAAGGGAGGGTATGGAAGGGCCCTTGATGGAAAGGTTCACGGTCAAGCCTGATGCTATGCAGCAGGGATAACAACACGACTTTGCCCTGTCGTCCGAGATGCCCAATGCACGTCACACACAAGTAATGAAATTCCCACCCTCTCTGTGCGCACGTGTGAGATTATCCCTGTTTTAAAGGGAGGGGTACGTGAAGAACAGAGGGGTGAAGCAACTTGCCCACGGTCCCACACAGAGTGAACAGCAGAGCCAGGCCCAGGATGGCTGGTGGTTCAGGTGCTGGCCTAGTGTAACACCTCCTAAGTGTACCTCAGCGTGTTTTTGTATTTTGACCGGGATGATACGACTCTTAGCTAAAGCTGTGGAGCAGACTCAGTCTCTCTCTCTCTCTCTCTAAGTGGTCTCGGTGCCACTAGATGGGACAGAACACCACACCGCACCCAGGAGGTGTGCGGGTTACACTAGCACCTATAAGATCTACGTTCAAATCCCAGCTCTGCCACCAGTTCCCTTGGCAAGTCCCTTTGTCTCTCTGTATCTGTTCTCCAGTCGCAGGATGTAACAGTGGTGTTACGAGATGGTAAGGGGATTGGGGCTGCGTGAGGACCACTGACTGACTTGAATGGGAATTCCTTATACCCTGCCTGGGGGAAAAGCAGCTCTCAGGGGTCTTGTTTCCGAGTCCCCGGCTCCCTCGCCATTAGACTGCATTGCCTGTGTAGCAGAGGGATCCTGACACCAATTGTGCCAGGAGAGGGAATGCTTGAAATCTCTTCCAACCCAAAGGATTCAGAGGGGCCAGGGATTAAAATAGCCCCTTCTCCCCTGCTTGTTCAATCTGTGACGGTATCGACTTAGTGAGGTGTGTGCTGCTACCTGCTCTGGCTGGACAGAGCTCCACATGGCTGTTAGGTCCTGCCACAGAGAGGGCCGTGGTCCGCCATGGCAGGGCTGAACGACAGCAGCTACTTTGGGGGAGCCTTCACAGTGGCACTTCCAGGAGTGTGTGGACTCAAAACCAGACAAGGAAACTGGCTGTGACTCCCTGAAGATTACTGAATAGCAGCCGGTGCTGGAGGAGCACTGACACCCTCCCTGGCAGCTCTAATTGCCGCAAAACTACCTGAGGCAACTCCCACAGTAGAATCAGCCTGCTGCCTTCTAAGCGCCATTCCCCAGTACTGCTCTGCAGAGAAGCTACTGAAAGGCCCAGCCGTTCCTGTCACTTTTGACCATCGTTTGCAGGAGAAAAACCAAGAGTTTCTCTTGATCTTTTAATCCATCATGGCTCCTTTCCCTCTTTCCCTCACTCTCCTTCTGCAAGCCCAGTAATTATAATTTATAGCACCTGCTTGCTTTGAAACTCCTTGGATTCCTTTCATCTGGCAGAGGAACAGACACAATGCCCATCTGCTTTAGGTAAGAGCTCGCAAACCGCAGAGTCGTTAATTAGACTGACACACGACTGTTCCAGAGTACACATGGCATTCTGCTACCGCACCTATAAACCGCTGGTAACCAGACACCCTGCCAGGAGATCTCAACTGGACTGGAACATTACATAAGGGGCTGGCACCCGGTCTGCTTTGTCCAGACGTTGCCATCACGTGTACGTGCTCTTCTCTTTAATCTCTCCTGTTGGGTTTCAAAATGGACACAAAAGGCAGAGCAAGCCCCTGTGAGAAGCAGCTCCTCCAGAGCAGGCAGTTGGGCCGTTTTATAAGGCTCTGGGTTTTCATTTCTTTTTAAATCCAAATTCCTCTTTCCATTTGTCTGGCTACTCTTTGCTGACAGCTCCTCAGAGCTCTGTAGGGTTCCTGCTCCCCGCAGCAGTAAATGATGGAGGTGATTCTAAAACAGGGCACCTCTGGCTGCAGAGTGATTGAACTTGCAATCAGGGGTGTGCCACAGATCTCAGAATGAGGGGGGATATGGTGTTGGTGGGATGGGGGGAACAAGGTGCATTTCCTCCTGCAGGAGGCAGCTTTAAAACCACCTCCCCTCCCCCCCCCGAAATTTCAAATAGGTGAGTCTAAATTCAGCAGGGGCCCAAGGCAGCGGGAGGGGAGGACCAGGAAGGGGAAGGATAGAGAAAGTCGGGTCAGCAGATGAACAACGCTGCAGGAGCATAGCATCGGGCAGGCAACAAGCAGCTGCAGCAGCCCCAGTGCAGGATGGCTGCGGGCAGGAGGAAAAGCTGTGTCTCCATCTCCGGCACCGGTTATGACACCTGTTCCCTTAGGCCAGCTTGTCCCCATGGCATAGACAGGATCAAGCATATTAATGCCTGCTGCAAGGAAACGCCCAGCAGGGGTCGGTCATGGATTGTGCACTCCTAATTCACATGCAACCACAGCTGAGTGATGCACAATACATAAACCCCGTGCAGTTGCTGGAGCGGGGTCCCAGCCTCCAGCCTGACTACAGGGGTGAAGACTAGGGGAGCCAGACACCCCCCCACAAGCCTACCAACACCCATGACACAAGTGCAGGCAGTCTAAGATGGGGTAACCTCTATGCTGAGGAGCTGGAATAGAGTGTGAGAAGGTTAATGTAGGTTGGGGGCCACCTCCTATCCCTTCGTCTTCACTGCTTTGGCTGCTACCTTCCTCCTGCATCCTCCTGGGGGTACTTAAGGGGTGGTATTTTCTCAAGCTCCCCCCATGGCCTCGGACTTGCGGCACGCTTCTGCTAAAATGATCTGCTCTCGGCGGGAGGCAGAGTGCTACAGATGCATACACCATCTGTGAGCTGGGGACACGTGGCAGACCCCTGAGGTGCACCCATTGCACTGAGATTCACCTTGCCCGGCTGGAAATCCAGCCGGCATTGCTTTCCCGGATGAGATCACACTACATTTTGCAGAAGGCAGCGAAGTTGCCTTATCAGAACTGTCGTGCTCCAAAAAACTAAGAGTGCATCTAAAAAACCAGGGAAGAAATAGGACAATGGTGGTCCCCCCAGTACAGCATGTGTAACACACACACCTCCTGAGCATTGTGTTCTGTGTCCCAGATAGTGGCACTGAGACCACATAGAGAGAGAGAGAGAGAGAGAGAGAGAGATTAATGAGCTTGCTCTACAGCCTTAGCTAACAGCCACTTGGCTTTTAGCTCATGTGATAGAGGATCATGCACTAAGCTCCAGCTGTCCCAGGTTCAGTCCCGCCTACCGGGGTTTACAAATGCACAGGGCTCTCTCTGCTTTCAATCCAAAACATGCCTGCATCCAAATTCAGTCTGTTTCTCCCTATGCCCTCTGTTCTTACGTTTAATGGGGTTCCAAACTTAGTTAGGACCATTTGGTTCAGTTCAGTGTCGAGTCTTAAGGGCACATGTCACAAAGGGGAACTCAGGAGCATTCATTTGAACTCCACATGGCTGGTCAGTTCACCTGTGTTCATCCCTTTGTATTTGCAACATGGCTTTTTGTTCGGGGAGCAGCTGGCCTCCAAGCGAAAACCCACAAGGAAATGAGAACTAGGGAATTTATGAACCAGAGTTTCTCTAATTGTTTTTTGTTATTTTCCTGTTTAAAAACAGTTCCAGTTATCCAAACAGAGGGCAGAAACAATACCACGTGACTTAGATGACTGGTCACAGAGCATGAAACAAGCTAAAAAGCAAACACAGGCAGACAATTGGGCATCCAACCATCCAGCCCATGGAGCACAGCAGGGTGGCCCTTTGACAATTCCTGACTAATTTCCCAACAAATAATATTTGTACTGTTATGAGAAGCCAAAATCCTGATTTCATCCAAAAAACCCAAGCAAATCAAACCCACTGTGAGGTAGGCTTGTCTCTAACCCAAACATTCTCCAGCATTTTGGAGGAGGCTCCTGTGGATGTTTACATGCGAGTTTCCTCCCTCCACATCCAACTCTGCTCCGAACTCACATCAGAGTCACTGCATTGTGACTTCATAACGGCTGCTGGGGCAACAGACAGTGATGTCAGTGATGCAGCCGCCTGCCCGGACTGCAAGAGATTTTTGTTCTAACACATAGAGCTGCAAGAGCGAGAAAACAAACAGGACAAATTCGGGTTTTGTCCATGCTCCCCCCACACACTCAAGTTTGCTCCGATCTGCAAGCCCCGTCAGCTTAGGATGTTTTATGGTGTGTTCCCTGACAGCACGACAGTCAGTTAATATCCCACGAAGTGCCAGGCAAGCTCCAGAACTCAGGGTGATGAACAGTCACAAAATCCTTTCGCATTTCTGAATGGAAAGACCAGAAGCTCTGGGCAAGGTGAACAAGCCCGGTCTCACATACCCCAACTCGTAAAGCTTGGAAGCCACACTGTAATGATATATGGATGTTCCAATCTGGTTACTATGTCGGTAATAAATACGTGAGCCTCAAACTTGTGGAAAATTATTCACAGATACTTGAATTACGAAGAGAAAAAAAATCTCTAATACAGACCTGCCTTCTCTTCTTCAGAAGTGGCTGTCTCTATGGAGACACGGCTAGAACCCAGGGACTCGTGGCCAGGGGCCAGTTATTTGCATTCAAAGATGTATCAGCAGCACCAATGAAACCGAAGCAAATCAGCTTAGATTTATATCTGCCTTACAACACAATGAAGTTTGCTACAGGGGAACGCTGTTTACTCCACAATCTTTCATCTCTCTCAAATCAGACCCAATTTATCCGAATGGCCACTCGTCCAATGGAATTAGGTGGAATGGGGAGATCAATGCAGAAGGGTATTTCTGTAGTAACCTTGGCTCTCAGAGGAAAATTGCTGCACATGAACAAACGGAGGATGAGGTCTTTTCTTTATGAGTATAGTATAGAGGAGGGTAGTGTCCCTTTAAATAGTTTGAGAGTCCTCTAGTGGAGTTCACTGTGTTCTATGTTTTGACGCTACCAAAAGCCATCCGGAGCAGCCGCCTGTTTAGGTAGCTACACCTGGCATGTTGTGTATTGTCAATAATCACAATTATCTGGACTCCACTGGGCCCATGGTGATTGCTCCAGATGATCACTGCTGCGTAAAGAGCAAAGACACAGCACTGTCAGTGAGTCAGTATTTTTCTGATCCTGGCTCCGAGTGGGTTCAGTAGCTGAAGGACCCCAAACCTTTCGGAATAGCCCTCCAAGATTGTGTTTCCATCCCACAGGCCAATCCAATCCCAGTGAATCCCATGGAACCAAATATGACCCTGGTGTCAGAGGGAAGCAACTCCAGCAGCTTTGCTGGAGTCACACCAGCCCCCCGGGAACTCTGAAGGTGATCACCAAGCATCGGCGCAGCGGTTGAGCATTAGCTTCGTGGTTTTACAGAGCTGAGCCGGAACCTGGATGCAATCTGATATGGGCTCAGGTCAGTCCCACACCACAAAACTAACTGCAACACATCTTCGCCCTGTGCCACCATCTGCTGTGCTCAGAGCGATGCAGGTGTGTGCAGCCGGAATATACCTTCCGTGCCGCCTGAGGTCCCACGCGTGGGAAGCTCTGGCTCACCACTGCCTGCGTGGGTGCAGATCAAATGCACCTCTGCTTTCAGTGTCATGTTAGGGACCACAGCACTGCAAATCTGAGAAGAAGAAGAATATACAAACAGAAGCTCCCCATGCCAGCCTGTTCACAGCCTAGCAAGACTCTGTTCTCTGCTTGATCTGCACGGTGGGCTCGGTGAATCGAAAAGCAAACTTCGTAGTGACTCTGTCCTGATGCAATCTAGCTAGATGGATGCTGCAGCGCCGAAGTACCCTGTCCTAGTACTGACCCAGTCTGAGCCTGCTGTGCTGGAGAAATGTGACGGCTCGTATCCCCTGAACTTTAGACAAGTCCCTGCGTTGCTGGGCTGCCCAGCCTCCTGGAGCTCTCTGCATCCTTTGCATGTGTCACACCGGGATGGGTTTTCAGCCACGGGGATTGAACCTGGCACCTCTGGCTCTAAAAGCCTAGGCAGACTTTCTCTTAGCTCAGGCAGGCTCTTCAACATCTGTGTGGCCTGGCCACCACCAGAGGGGGACAGAACATCGCACCAGCTGGCTCGCACATGCACTGCAGAGCGGGTCACTACCCGGGAGCTCCGCACTGAGCTGGGAGAAAGGGGAGCTGTCAAGCCCAGGTGCAGGGCATTGTGCTGGCTGGCTGCCCAGCACTGCTCTGCCCCTCCGGGTAGATGCCTGCCTGCAGTGGGGTGCTGAGCAGGGGTCCGCCTGCGACAGGCCCAGAGCGCTGCTGTGGCAAATGCTGCATGACACGGGGTTTGGCTAGAATAACAGCGTCTGCCCCTCCCTGCATAGCCTAATCTTTAATCTTGCTGTTTCTGTAGGATTGGTGTAGAACAGATCACATGGCGCACCTCGCACCTAAGCCTCACTGCTCCTCCAGCAGATGGGAAGCGTTTCCCCCGTTTGACAGATCTGGGGAGGCAGGAGGGGAAGGAAGGAGAGCCAGAGGGAGGAAGGGGATGATCGTGGGCAGAGTCAGCGACAGCACCAACTACTGGTAGCAATAAACACTTTGAAAGCGCTACCAGCAGAATTAACATTCTCAGGCTGCTTTAAACCATACAGAGAATGGCGACCAGCCACAAACCCGCTGGAAAACGTGAAGCATTAAAAGGGTGTGTGCGTGTGCGTGTATAAACAGAATGTTATTACACAGTGAAAAATGCCTGGAAATTACTCCATCCATTGGTCACACTAATAAGGACTTGTCTACACTTAAAACGCTACCGTGGCACAGCGGCAGTGCTTCAGTGTAGACACTGCCTACGCCGATGGGAGGCGTTCTCCCGTTGCTGTCATTAATCCACCTCCCTAAGAGGCGGTAGATAGGTCGACAGAAGAATTCTCCCATCGATCTAGCACTGTCTATACCAGGAGTTAGATCAGCCTAACTACACCGGTTGGGGTGGTGGGGGTGGGTTGTGGATTCTTAACACCCCTGAGCGACATAGCTGGGTCAACCTACCTTTTTAGTGTAGAGGCCAACTGTCAAAATAGTTACGCCTTAAACTCAGTGGAAGAGCCAGGCATGGAACCCTGCAGTCCTGGCTCTGAGGCCAGGACAACCCCTGAACGTTGTACTAGTGTAACTAGTTCAGTTACGGGGGGTGACATTTTTAACCGATATCATCAGATCAGTACAAGCCCTAGCGTGGCTGCAGATATGCTGGTATAAAGGTGTCTTATACTGGTATGGCTTATTCCCCTTCCTGTCTAGGAATCACTATTTGGGTATTAACAGGTTTCAGAGTAGCAGCCATGTTAGTCTGTATTTGCAAAAAAGAAAAGGAGTACTTGTGCACCTTAGAGACTAATTTGTTAGTCTCTAAGGTGCCACAAGTACTCCTTTTCTTATTTGGGTATTAAGCACTTTTATACCAGTTTAGGTGCAGCCACACTAGGGCTCAGGGTTTGTACCTCTATAGTTAAACTGTTGCATGCAAACAAGGCCTGAGGCTTTGTCTACATTGCCAAGTTGTCCACAAAACTTTTGTCTTTCACGGTGCTTTAAAAAGCTCCCCACCCAAAGACAAAAGTTTTGCCGTGGCAAGTGACAGTGTGAACACGGCTGTGTCCGCAGGAGCGCTCTCCTGCCGACAAACCGAATGCCCTCGCAGGGGTGGAAGTATTTTGTCGGCAAAAGCAACGACAAAGTGCCGACAAAGAGCATTTACACACGCTGACTTCTAGCAACAAGGCTGTGTCGACACAGCCCTGTTGCTAAAAGCTGCATGGTGTAGACAAGCCCACAGCCCCTAACTCAAACCTGCTAGGCTCTGTGCTGCTCCAGGCTAGACTGAAACCGCTGGGCTAAGGGTATAGCTTGCCTCGTAGGGAGCCTTTTCCCAGGGCTCCTGGAAACCTACACCAGCTGCGGTGGCCTTCTCACATGGGTAGATCTAATTCCAGCAACCCTAACAAGACAGCGGTCCCACTACAACAGGTGCCCTCCCTCCCCACAAGACTAGGGACAGTAGCTCACGAGAGGAAAGACAAGGCAAAAAAGACAGAGGAACTAATGACTCCGGTGCTGAGAAGCCAGCAGCTCCCAGCGGGGATCCTTAATGACTTACAGAGACTGGAGGTTTGGAAGATTCCTTAGTGCCTCGGCGGGGATCCGGCTGAGCTGGTTGTTCTGCAACATCCTATAATGAGAAAAGAAAAGGCTTTAAAAAACCAACACCCTGGAGACTTCCCCCACACCCTGGGCTTGGAGACACAAAGCCTCAAGCTCTCTCCAATGTGGGAGGGGATGGGAGGGAGGCTCGGGGTGCACAGGGTTCCTGAAACGCAGCCTTGTGGGCTGCAAATAAGTGACTGGCAATCCCGGCAGAGAGTAGCGCTAACACGGAGTCTGCCCTGTGGCTGGGCGGTGTAATTCCCAGCTCAGCAAGACATACCCTCTCTAGCTCTGCTCAGCAGCATTTGCGGCCATGGTGGTGTGGCCAGCGGCCCAAATAAAAGCCCCGTCCGAGATCCTCGGTACATACCCAAGTGGCTAGCCCAGACTGCCGCCTGAGCTGCCACGGCCACACGGCTACTTTCACGTAGCTCGGGCAGAGCTAGCACATAGATGTGTACCGGAGCTGGGATTTACCCCTGCAGCTGTGATGTAGTGCTCCCCATGGTGATCAAGGATCCTGCAGCAGAGAGGCCCATGGGGAACATAAGTGGTGTTTGATGGGAAAGTTTAGGGTAAGCAGTAGGGTGCATGAGATATTAAAGGGTCCCCTTCTGATCCCCAAGTCTTGATGCAGAGGGACTTGCCCCACGCTAATAGGGATGGGCCTTGGTGTTGTGTATCCTTCTGGGAGCACAGAGCAGGCCTTTCTCAGGTGGCTGGGTTATCTAATTCCTGGTGTTTTTAAGAATAACAAGATTCCACATGGATACAGATGTTACTGCTATTAATACGTTATTAATTATTATTATTAGGACTATTGAGGGAGCGTTCCCCACCCCGACATGCTAGCAAGGGGGCTGGATGAATTTCAACAGCAATGCAGCGTGCAGAAGTGAGGGACCCGCGCACTCTGCAGGGGGCAGGTGAGGTCACACCTGTAGCACTGAACGCAGGGGAGGCAAGGAAGGACTCCAGAAGATACAGAAGTGGGTTCTGAAGATAGTAAAGGACAGCAAAGGTTATGCGGTAACTAAGGGAACAGCAGCTTTGCCCTCAGGCTGCTTTGGAGAGAGACAGATGAGGGCTATAACCATCCCATTAGTTCCATGGGAACATTTCGGATTGGCTTTGGTGACTTGCACACAGTCACACTGCGAGCCAATAGCAGAGCCAAGGATAGAACCCAGGAGTCCTGCCACCCAGTCTGCTGCCCTGTGCACCTTCCCACTGGATATGCTGTCATGTTCCAAGCAAATGCCCAGGGATGGGAACCAGCCACAAAGGTCAAACTGGATCTGGTTTTCCAGGGGGAATTAGAGCAGGGGAGCTGGCCAGGCCCATTATAAAAAGAAGGGCCATTTGCAAATCCATGTGCAGATTGGGGTTTGGATCCCCAAGACCCTGAAGGCCCAGGAATGTCCAATATTTAGGGTGCCATTTCTGGCACCGAATATTACAGCTGGGATCAAAAGATTCCTCCAGCCCTCCTCAGCCAAAGCATTGGCATTGTCAGGTCCATGACACGCTGAAGTACAAACATTTGATCGCTGACCCATTGAGTTTGTGGTCCCTGTATTCCCGCATTGCTAGCCCCACGACTTCAAACTCCAAGAGACCACCCCTCCCCCCGACATTAGCTTAATAACCAGCAGCTTCATCTTTTAACCGCATGGTCTGTTTTCTGATTTAAACTCTTCACGTAAAACATGCTGCCTTGGGTGTGTGCACACGGTTGTGTGCAGACTGTGTGTGTGCGTGTACGTGCACTTGTGTGCACAATGGGTGTGCGCATGCAATGGGCGTGTGCATACAATATGCATGCATAAATGGTGTATGTATGCAGTGTGTGCAATGGGAGTGTGCATGCAATGTGCGTGCATGCAGCATGTGTGCAATTGAAGTGTGCATGTGTTTGTGCATGCAAATGAATGTGTTTGTGTGTATCTGAGTGTGCTCGCACCTCTGTGTGTGGGCACGTGTACAGGTGTCAGGATGAAAATTCAGCTAGAAACTCACCAAAGGCCTCTAAACAAATAGGGGGCACCTTCCCCTCCCTCAAGTGCAGGGCTGTCCTTAGGATGTATGGGGCCCACCACACAGGGCTGGCCTTATCATGAGGCAAACTGAGGCAGCTGCCTCAGGTGCCAGACTGTGGAGGGGGGAGGAGGCACCACTGGGACCCAGAGCGTAGAAAATTGTGTCTGTTGCTGGTGCATCTGTATTCTCTCTGCGCTAGATGCACAGAGATGGTGGAGTGCGGTGCTGGAGGAAGGAAGGCACAAGAGACAGAACAGGCAGGCAGGAGAAAAGGTGAGAGGGAATAACAGAAAGCAGCAGGAGCTGCAGGGAGAGAGAGGAGGAGGAGCCTCTTATGTACCTCTCCAGCCCCCCCCCCCCCCCCCCAGGAGCCTGGATTGATTAACACCAGCTTCTCAGAGAGGGATAGCTCAGCGATTTGAGCATTGGCTTGCTAAACCCATGGTTGCGAGTTCAATCCTTGAGGGGCCCATTTAGGAATCTGGGGCGGGAATTGATGCAGGGGGTTGGACTAGATGACCTCCTGAGGTTTCTTCCAAGCCTGATATTATATGATTCCCGTTTCCTGCTGCTACCCTGAACCCACTTGAGGAGAACAGGCAGTCAACTGAAGTAGTAGGAGCCAGTCAGGCCCTTAAGCTGCTGATATCTTCCCTCACTCAGGCCCTGCTACCAGCTTGCTTATTTGCCCCCTTCAATTGAGTGTTGAGAGCCACTATAGCTGGCAGAACAGCAGCCATGAATGAAAGAAGAAAACGCCCCTCTGGGGCAGCATTCGGGAAAAGAAAGAAAGAAAGCAAAGGAAGCTTTTCTATCTGAGCAGGAAGGAGCTCTCCTGAGATACATAGACACAAATGTTCACGGTGAGTCTTCCGGCCCCAGTGAGGATGTGAGTGGTGAGGAGATGCCTGATCTTCCAGTTAGTCACAGTGCAGGTGACCTGGCAGCTACCGCAGCATCCATATCTCCATCTCGAATGGATATAACTATGCATATTCCTGAAGAAAAGTGTAGACCAGAGAAGAGTGTGGTGGAGGTGCAAGAAACAGCTGCTGCTGAGTTTAGTTCCTTGAGTCTAGACTGGAAAAATCTGGCTGGAAATCTGGCATGCCATGAGAAGCAGCAAATCACCAGAGAGCATTCCATAGGTGGAAAGAGCTTGAGATGAGACTAAGGTTAAAGGCCACCATAGATGATCAGCATCAAGAGAAGATTGCATCAGTGTCTCTTTACTGGCAAAATGTTCTGAAAAGGCTCATTGCCATTGTGAGAATGCTTGCTACCCAAAACCTAGTACTGCATGGCACTTCCGATCAGCTGTACATGCCAAACAATGGAAATTTCCTTAAAATTGTGGAGCTGATGGCCGAGTTTGATGCTGTACTCCAGGAGCATCTAAGAAGAGTCACCACCCAAGAAATGTTTCAGAGTAGCAGCCGTGTTAGTCTGTATCCGCAAAAAGAAAAGGAGGACTTGTGGCACCTTAGAGACTAACAAATTTATTTGAGCATAAGCTTTCGTGAGCTGCAGCTCACTTCATTGGATGCATTCAATGGAAAATACAGTGGGGAGATTTATATACACAGAGAACATGAAACAATGGGTGTTATCATACAGACTGTAATCAGAGTGATCAGGTGAGGTGAGCTATTCCCAGCAGGAGAGCGGGAGTGGGAGGGAACCTTTTGTAGTGATAACCAAGGCGGGTCATTTCCAGCAGTTGACAAGAACGTCTGAGGAACAGCGGGGGAGGGGAATAAACATGGGGAAATAGTTTTACATTGTGTAATGACCCATCCACTCCCAGTCTCTATTCAAGCCTAAGTTAATTGTATCCAGTTTGCAAATTAATTCCAATTCAACAGTCTCTCGTTGGAGTCTGTTTTTGAAGCTTTTTTGTTGAAAAATTGCTCTTTTTAGGTCTGTAATCTAGTGACCAGAGAGATTGAAGTGTTCTCCGACTGGTTTTTGAATGGTATAATTCTTGACGTCTGATTTGTGTCCATTTATTCTTTTACATAGAGACTGTCCAGTTTGGCCAATGTACATGGCAGAGGGGCATTGCTGGCACATGATGGCATATATCACATTGGCAGATGCGCAGGTGAACGAGCCTCTGATAGTGTGGCTGATGTGATTAGGCCCTATGATGGTGTCCCCTGAATAGATATGTGGACAGAGTTGGCAACGGGCTTTGTTGCAAGGATAGGTTCCTGGGTTAGTGGTTCTGTTGTGTGGTGTGTGGTTGCTGGTGAGTATTTGCTTCAGATTGGGGGGGCTGTCTGTAAGCAAGGACTGGCCTGTCTCCCAAGATCTGTGAGAGTGATGGGTCGTCCTTCAGGATAGGTTGTAGATCCTTGATGATGCGTTGGAGAGGTTTTAGTTGGGGGCTGAAGGTAATGGCAAGTGGCGTTCTGTTATTTTCTTTGTTGGGCCTGTCCTGTAGTAGGTGACTTCTGGGTACTCTTCTGGCTCTGTCAATCTGTTTCTTCACTTCAGCAGGTGGATATTGTAATTTTAAGAAAGCTTGATAGAGATCTTGTAGGTGTTTGTCTGTCTGAGGGATTGGAGCAAATGCGGTTGTATCGCAGAGCTTGGCTATAGACAATGGATTGTGTGATGTGGTCTGGATGAAGGCTAGAGGCATGTAGGTAGGAATAGCGGTCAGTAGGTTTCCGATATAGGGTGGTGTTTATGTGACCATCGCTTATTAGCACCATAGTGTCCAGGAAGTGGATCTCTTGTGTGGACTGGTCCAGGCTGAGGTTGATGGTTGGATGGAAACTATTGAAATCATGGTGGAATTCCTCAAGGGCTTCTTTTCCATGGGTCCAGATGATGAAGATGTCATCAATGTAGCGCAAGTGGAGTAGGGGCATTAGGGGACGAGAGCTGAGGAAGCGTTGTTCTAAGTCAGCCATAAAAATGTTGGCGTACTGTGGGGCCATGCGGGTACCCATAGCAGTGTCGCTGATTTGAAGGTATACATTGCTGAATTTTTTAATGTAATTCAAAGCATCTACGTATTTTTCTCTGCATAAACTCATTGATGGCAAATTTTGAAGCAACATCTGGGAACATCCTCTCCGACACTGAAACCACTGAATGCCACACGATGGGAAAGTCAAGTGAAGGCGATAAAGCCTATCAAACACCGAATTGGGAAGATAGATGAAGCCATAGCTGTCATTATGGAGGATAATGCTATAACAGGAACTGTTCATGGGAGAACAGTGGCAGAGAGAAATGGAATCACCAAAAACAGACATAACTTCAAATTTCTGTGTGGCTTAGTGTTGTGGCATGACATACTGTTTGAAATAAATGTTGTAAGCAAGAGACTCCAAGGTGTTGACCTTGATATATCTGGAGCAATGAAACAACTGGACAAAGCAAAGTCATACCTACAGTCTTACTGGTCAGATGTGGGATTTCAAAACGTTCTGAAGAGTGCACAGAAGTTGGCATAGGAACTTCACACTGAAGCTATTTTCCCACCCATTCAAGAATACAAGAATCACCGAAGACAATGACATTTTGATTACGAGGCATGGGATAATCCCATAAGAGACCCCAAACAACAATTCAAAGTTGAATTCTTTAACCAGGTGCTAGATTGTGCAATACAGTCAGCTGAAGAACATTTCATGCAGCTCAAGGAACACAGCAGTATATTTGGGATGTTGTATGATATTCCAAAACTCCCCACTATACCTGAAGAAGACCTACGCCAGCAATGCAGGGCACTAGAAACAGTGTTGACACATGATGACATACGCGATATTGATGCGAGTGATTTAGGTGATGAACTGAAAGCCTTTTCAAGATACATTTCAGCAGGATCAACTCCAAAGGCTGTTCTGGAATACATGTGCAGAAATAAGATGATCATCCTCTTTCCAAATGCTTTTGTTGCTCTGCACATACTTCTAACACTTTCTGTAACAGTTGCCAGTAGAGAACGCAGATTCTCCAAGCTGAAGCTAATAAAAACCACATCTATGCTCCACAGCGACACAGGAGAGGCTGGTCGGCCTTCCAACCATCTCCATATAGCATGAGCTGGCCCAGACTGTGGACCTTCAGGAAGCAGTTCAAATCTTTGCAAACAAGAAGGCACAGAAAGCACCACTTTGATTATTCAAACATAAAAATGCCAGTGTTTACTATGCAGACAAGAAAAGTGACATTTGCTGTTCAGGCGTTTGAAAGTTACGTTTCAGAGTAGCAGCCGTGTTAGTCAGTATTCGCAAAAAGAAAAGGAGGACTTGTGGCACCTTAGAGACTAACAAATTTATTTGAGCATAAGCTTTCGTGAGCTACAGCTCACTTCATCGCATGCAATTAAGTGTTACTTAAAATTTTTGAACAAGGCATTTTAAGTTGTTAGTTCTCCTTTACTGGGGTAGGTAGCAGAGCAGTACCATGAGAGGAGTAGAACAGGAAGAAGGCAGAACTGAGACCTTTCAAAGTTTTGGCCCAAGCAAGGGGGCGTCAGTTGAGCTCCCCGCCTCAGGTGCCAAAATGTTGTGCCCTGCCACCGCAGTATTATTAAACTGGTGCCCCTATACCCGACTTGCTCTTAGCAACACAAACATAAGCTTACAGTGTTGGAAAACTTGCCACATGCACTTGATTAAAAGCAATTTAAACAAGTTAATCACACCATAATGCTGATTGACTATACTTGCACTAAAGAAATAGCACTATAGAAAAATTTCCGATTTATTGACAGAATGATGCAAATAATATAATTTTTTTAATGTCAACACTTTATTGGAAATTACTATGAAGAGGTATTGAAACAGCCCAGGAGGACATGGGAGGGAAGTTGGAGGCAGCCAAGGATACCAAGCCGCCTGGCAGTTCCCCACAGAGACCCCCGTACCTTCTCCCGCATGCAGAATGTGCTGACACATTCGGCTCTGTGAATACGGCCCCTGCCTAAGGAGGCTGCAGTGCACACTGGGTGTGCGGGAGCCGACCCGCTCTTACCTCCTGTCCCAGTGGTGCCGCAAATTTTCAGGTGCCCTAACAGCCGTGTATGCTGCATATGCCTATGGGCAGCCCTGCCCAAGCGCTCTCCAAAGCTTCCCCAGGGCACCACACAACACCCCCGCACAATTCAGATCACAGCTCCTGCTGCCCCAGTCCCGATTCCCTCCCACCCCCAGGATAGCCTGACGGCTGCACACACCGCAGGCTCCTAATCCTGATACTCACTCCCTCCCTCCCTCCCAGCAGGCCCCAGGAAGTATCATGATCCCCATTTTACAGAGGGGTAAACTGAGACACTGAGAGGTGCAGCGACTCTAATTTGCACTGCTGCAGGCTGAGACCAGAATCTGGTCCCTTTGTGCCCAGCTGGCTCAGAAAACGATTGGGAGAGGGATGGCAAACGGAGGGAGAAAGAAGAAAGCAAAGCAGAGGAGTTGGAGAGATGCCTGGGCAGCGACTGTGGGCCAGGCCGTACTCTCCTGTGGAACAATGGTGCAGATGAGCGCCAGCGCCGACTGCCAGCCCCGCTGCTTTAAGTAAACAGCCTCTTCAGTTAACGACAGTCATTTGCATTCTCACAAGTAAACACTGGCTGGGCCGCACAGGCTGTTTCGGTGATGCATTGGCAGGCTGGGCTTAAACAGGATGGAGGCGGGGGGGAAGTGGGGGGGTGTGCGGGCAGGGTGGGAATTCCTCTGCTAACCTAAGTCATGTGCCTTCCTTCTTTTTAGTGTGAAGCTCAGTGCCCATGACAGCGAGGGGCCAGATCCTTGACCCTAAGGGCTCCTCAGCCCTGCCTCAGTGGCACAAACCAGCTGGAAAGCTGCCTTAAAGGGGCCTCTATTGATTGCCCCCAGCAGAGGGAGCGTAGAGCCAGAGTAGGAGATTGCAGAGAGGCCAGGAGGAGTGGCGGGCAGAGTGCCAGATTCTCAAGCTACATGGTGTTCCATAGGGCTTGTTGCAATGGGCATGAAACTTAGAGCAGCCATGAGGCTGCTCTATGTCTCAGCCCTGGGCTAGTCCAGAATCAAGGGAACAGGGAATGTGGCTTACAGCCACCTTTCCTTCATGCCCTTCAGCCATGCTGATTGTAAAGTAGCAGCTAAAGATCCTGGTAGCTAAAGTACCAGGATCTGCTATGGGAACTGCAGCATTTTCTAGCTTAACTGATGACAATGTTTCTGAGGACAGGTTAACTCTTGGTAACTCTACCTTCAAACCAGGTTCCTGGCACTCTGCTTTCTAACGGACCTCTCAGTGGCCCAGGGCCCCAGTGTGCAATAAAGACGCTCAGTGGAGGGTGCAAGCTCGTGCGCGCATACACACACACACACACACACACATACGGTAGGCAAAAACTAACCTGCGGTGAGCTTTGTGCCCATAACTCATTCAGGAGACTTTATTTCTGCAGTAAATAAGATTCAGCATGCAAAGGGCAGGTGGATGACCCCAAATCTGTGCAGAATGGAGGTAACATTGAAATGAACAGTGTGGCACACAGGAGACAGGTGCTCCCTAGCACGTGGGAGAGCGTGGTTGCTGGGGAAGTGAAACACGCACAAGCTGGGATGCCTTTGCCCCTCAGATAGTGCTCCAATTACTACTGTATATATTCAACCTCCGGCCTTAGACATGCCCACAGAGGTTAGAGTCTACACTGCACAAAAAACAAAACAAAAAAAACCAACCAGTGGCAGCAAGCCTCAGAGGCCGGGTCTACAGACTCAGGCTGGTAGGTCTTGCAGAATGCGACTAAAAAAGCAGCGTAGACCTTCCGGCACAGGCTGGTGTGCAGGCTCCAAGACCTGGCGAGGGGGGTGGATCTCAGAACCCAGCGCTGTCGACACTGTTCTTTTTAGCCCCCTAGCACAAGCCCGAGTCTGTAAACAGGGGCTCTGAGACTTGCTGCTATGGTTTGGGGTTCTTTTTTTGCAATGTACATGTACCCTGAGTCACAACAGCCTCCCCCATTCAATTGTGGCCATGCGGGAACACCTGGGAGTGGCAAGCAATAGCGGTCCTAGGGCAGAAAACATTTTCTTCCCCCCACTCCAAGCAGCTGAGGGAACATGAACAAGAGTGTCACAGCCATTTGGCGCCCCTAGAAGCTGTCCCCCACCTGCCTCTGGAACCAACCTGGTGGCAAGGGGGCTGAAGCTTTAGTTTTCACAATGATTCTGGTGTGAGGGCATCACTAAGCAATGCCCCGGCTACCTCTCCGCTCATGCGAGTTGTGCAGCTGGTGGGCTCAGCATCTTTGTGGTCGCTCGGGTAAGCTCTCTGTTGCCTTCATGGACATTTGCAGACTAGGGGACTCTGTAGTGAAGCCTGCCACCTACCGCTGGCAGCAATCAGCCAGCAGCTAGCCAGCCTAGAGTAAGGTGGGGTGAGTGTGCCTGTCTGGCTTAGAGAGGTTTCTCTCTCTCCGGTTCTTGTGTGTTATTCTGAATTCTAAGAACTAAAGCAATGTTACACTGCAACCTTCCAGCAAAAGGATTTACGCTTTTATCTAGTTTCGCTCTTGCAAGCCATGGCCATAACACTGGCATGACATGGTATGTGTTGAAACAAATCTCGCTGTCCCTCTTCCTTTGCGTCCGTCATTGCAGAGTCGAAACTTCCAGCCCAGTGTTCGCTGCTGCCTGAAAAGTCTTGGGCCCAGAGCCTCAAAGGCATTTAGGTGCCTAACTCCCATTGAAATCAAGGTCTCCAGTCCCTTAACATTGAACAGCGCCAAGCTCACCATGACAGCGAGGCCACACACAGCTGTTCATGGGCTCCCTTGGCCGGTCGTTCCTCACTTGTCATGTTCAGCAATAGCGTCTGCTCGCCTGGAAGTTCTGCTGCTGTGTTTTCTGTACAACAGGATCTTCTTTGCCAGGCTCTGTAGCCCCCTCCCTGGGGCGAGCACGTGGTACGGTCCTTGTCCCTCTGCTCTGAGCAATGAAGCAAAAGAGCTATTTGCCTGCCCGTGGCATAGTTGGCTGTTAATTTGCAGTTCCTTGCTGAAAAGTGTAAAACTGAGCGCTTCTTATTTATTAGCCCTGCTCCCCCCACAGGGAGGGGATCCAGAGTCTTGCAACTCAAAGACACTTTTACTGCTTTGGGTTGTGTCATCTGAGATGGACCCACGTGCAGGGCAATAGCCACCGTGAGCGGTAGCCGAGAGAAAAAGGGGCACAGAGATCGTACAGAAACCGAGTCACAGAGATGCACAGTGAGGTAGCGAGAATTAAACCCTGGTCTGCTCGGGCCCAGACTGGCACCCTAACTGCTGGGACATCCTTCCTCCTCACAGAGCACCACTGCCCAGCAGCTGTTTAAACTCTTTCTGCCCCTGCTCTGATCTGCTCGGTGGATGGCCCCCAGCCTTCTCTAGGGGTATTTCCTAGAGGCAATGATTTAGTTGGGGATTGGTCCTGCTTTGAGCAGGGGGTTGGACTAGATGACCTCCTGAGGTCCCTTCCAACCCTGATATTCTATGATTCTATGAATTCCAAGGGCTCACAACCCAGATTTTTAGCCTGGGATTTAAACATGAGCATCCCCCCGTTAATCATACTAAGCCTGGCTAGTTGCAGCTCAGGTTGGGTCCCCCACGGCTCATTATACACATGGGGAAACTGTGGCCCAGAGAAGGGAAGGCCCTAAGGAAGGCAGCAGCAGAGCAGAGCTCAGACCTCAGCAGCACCCGGGTCCAGCAGCACCCATCAGTCCACTGCTGCTTTTGGGATGGCTGCTCCCTGCCTGACTATCCCATCTCTCCCAGCCCCTGGGGGCGGTAGGGTGCTCCCCACTTTGTGTGGGGCTGCACAAAGGAAGGTGTGGATTGGTGCCAATGCCACCATCGACCCTGAGGGCCAAATGGATCTCTGGTGTAAATAGAGGGAGTGCAGCCCCCTAGAGACTGCACCATCGTCTGCACTGCAGGGGGTGGTGCCACGGAGAAGAGATAGCACTTGGGCTCTCAACTGAGGCTGCTGGACACAGACAGACCCTGTGGTTCACTCTGGCTCTCCGGCTCCTGGACTTGACCAGCGTCACCACCAGGGGTCCCCCTAACTCTTGCAAGGGCCAGCGGACAGAGCTGTACCCCTTTCCCTTAAAGTGGGGTGACCAGATGTCCTGTTTCTAAAGGCACAGTCCTGTTTTGGGGGACTTTTTCTTACTTAGGGGCCTATTACCCCCACCCCCGTCCTGTTTTTTCCACAGTTGCTATCTGGTAACCCTACCCTTAAGGACACTGTGCGGCGTGAGCTGCATGCAAGCCAGGGTGTGCGTAACGTGGGGCCCGGGAAGAGGGGAGGTAGGGCAGGTCTGATCCAAGCCTTCCTCTGATAATGTCTTTCATCTTGCTTGATCATTAAAAGCAATAAAAGGGAAAGGGCGAGATCAAGGGTGGCTCACCCACCACTCCAGGCAAGGGGGCCAGGGGAAATGTTGTTTAAAAGAGAGCATCGATTATTGCCTCCTGGGGAAAGCTGTTCATTTCATAACAGGTGTGTCCTCCCATGCTGCCCCCACCTCTGCCGCAGCCTCCTGTGGAGGACAGAGGTGTTGTGCTCACGGTAGCCCATGTTGCCAAGGAGATGTGCTGCGGAGGTCTGAACCATGATGGTTTCACCAATGCAACATCCCAGGTGTGTAGTCCAGCCGAGAGGTGGCAAAGCCACGTGTAGCCGAGGCCAGGACGTTGTCGGACAGGACGGGTGCGAAAGCTATCCAATCAAAGGGAAGCCTTTTCACACCACCTTCGCGCACATGCAGGTGACTCCACAAGCACTGAATATGGCCCAATAGCCCAGTGAAATGATTCCTCAGTCCCTTTGGGTTGGGGGTGGGGAGGTGGGAGTGCCTCTCTTGCTGTCCTCATTCAGTGGCGCAGTACTTTGGGGCATCACACCAAGGATCAGAGTAGCTGGCTCACAATAGAGCTCTCACGGTCCGAACGAGGGACTGGTGTTGGGGCGCCAGAGTTCTAGTCACAGCTCTGCCACTGACTCACTGTGTGACCTCAGGCAAATCACTTCAGAGGAACATAGGAACTGCCACCCTGGATCAGACCCAATGCCCAGCTACTCCCATCTTGCGTCTTTGACGGTTATCAGCTTCAAAGGAAGCTGATGTGTGATAATCAGCCCTCCCTATAAATCTTTCTTCAGTCCCCCCCATGCCTCAGTTTCCCCCCCCCCCCCCCCATCTGTAAAATGGCAAAACTGATACCTTACTAGTGTCTAGCAGCCCCTACCAAGATTGGGGCCCCATTGCAGTTGGTGCTGCACAGACCCAGAGAAGGGGTTTGTCTACACTTCATACAACCTGGGCTCATAGGAGGGTTTGGGCTTAAACCCTCCTACTGTCCACACACAAAGCCTTCTGACATGTACCAAAACCTCTCAGGATGCAGGCCTGAGGACTTGCCCTGGGTAGGGGTCTGAGCCCACGTCCCACTGTGGCACAGATTCAAGCCCACTCATTTTGCACTGGGGACATAGCGGAAGCCCAGATCACCAGGCTCACATTCGGAGAGTCTGCCAATGATATCCCACAATCCCCTAGGCCTGTGTGTCCTGGTCCTTCCATTCCCATTTGGTTCCCAGGCATCAGAAGAAACCTCCTGGTTCAAATACAGCTGCTTGGCCTTTAACCTTCTCTTTCCATGTGGCCTGCTCAACTGGTAACATAGCTAAGCCTATCGTGTGTTAGCTACACCCAGCACTTAAGAGGCAGCCCTAGTGCCCAACGCCCTGCTAGCTGGTCAGAGGAACCCAGCCTGGTCAATCTGTGCTGTGAGGCGAGTAAGACACAGGACTTCAGCAGGAACATAAGAAATGAGCCTGTCTATGCAGAGATATCAGAGAGGCTGGGAACCACTGGACCGGTGATCAATGCTAGGAGAAGGACAAGCACCTGGGGGCCACTTACTGCAGGATATATGTCTACACTGGAAAAAACAGTGTGTTCTTAACATAGCAATGAAGACAGATCATCATCACCATCAAGTTCCTATTACACCTCTGGCGTTTAGGGCAGTGATGAAGCTCTTCCACTCCTGTCTGTTTCTGGCAAGTCTTTCAATGGTTCCTCAGCGGTGCCTCCACAGCTCTTCGCCATGTTGTTTTCTGGTGGCCTCGTTTTTTGCTTGCCTTCAGGTGTCCATCTTATTGCTACTCTGGTGATGGAATCAGTTTCCATCTGAAGCACATGACTGATCCATCCATGGGATTACTTTAAATCAAAGCTGCAGAAGCTATCGGAAGCCTGTATCCCAAGAAAGGGGAAAAAATTCATAGGAAGGAGTTGTAGACCAAGCTGGATGAGCAAGCATCTTAGAGAGAGGTGATTAAGAAGAAGCAGAAAGAATACAGGGAGTGGAAGATGGGAGGGATCAGCAAGGAAAGCTACCTAATTGAGGTCAGAACATGTAGGGATAAAGTGAGACAGGCTAAAAGTCGAGTAGAGTTGGACCTTGCAAAGGGAAGTAAAAGGTTCTATAGCCATATAAATAAGAAGAAAACTAAGAAAGAAGAAGTTGGGCCACTAAACACTGAGGATGGAGTGGAGGTTAAAGATAATCTAGGCATGGCCCAATATCTAAACAAATACTTTGCCTCAGTCTTTAATAAGGCTAAAGAGGATCTTAGGGATAATGGTAGCATGACAAATGGGAAGGAGGATATGGAGGTAGATATTACCATATCTGAGGTAGAAGTGAAACTGAAACAGCTTAATGGGACTAAATCGGGGGGCCCAGATAATCTTCATCCAAGAATATTAAAGGAATTGGCACCTGAAATTGCAAGCCCATTAGCAAGAATTTTTAATGAATCAATAAACTCAGGAGTTGTACCGAATGATTGGAGAATTGCTAATATAGTTCCTATTTTTAAGAAAGGAAAAAAAAAAGTGATCCGGGTAACTACAGGCCAGTTAGTTTGACATCTGTAGTATGCAAGGTCCTGGGAAAAATTTTGAAGGAGAAATTAGTTAAGGACATTGAAGTCAATGGTAAATGGGACAAAATACAACATGGTTTTACAAAAGGTAGATCATGCCAAACCAACCTAATCTCCTTTTTTGAAAAGGTAACAGATTTTTTAGATAAAGGAAATGCAGTGGATCTAATTTACCTAGATTTCAGTAAGGCATTTGATACCGTGCCACATGGGGAATTATTAGTTAAATTGGAGAAGATGGGGATCAATATGAACATCAAAAGGTGGACAAGGAATTGGTTAAAGGGGAGACTGCAACGGGTCCTACTGAAAGGCGAACTGTCAGGTTGGAGGGAGGTTACCAGTGGAGTTCCTCAGGGATCGGTTTTGGGACCAATCTTATTTAATCTTTTTATTACTGACCTTGGCACAAAAAGTGGGAGTGTGCTAATAAAGTTTGCAGATGATACAAAGCTGGGAGGTATTGCCAATTCGGAGAAGGATCAGGATATTATACAGGAGGATCTGGATGACCTTGTAAACTGGAGTAATAGTAATAGGATGAAATTTAATAGTGAGAAGTGTAAGGTTATGCATTTAGGGATTAATAACAAGAATTTTAGTTATAAGTTGGGGACGCATCAATTAGAAGTAACGGAAGAGGAGAAGGACCTTGGAGTATTGGTTGATCATAGGATGACTATGAGCTGCCAATGTGATATGGCTGTGAAAAAAGCTAATGCGGTTTTGGGATGCATCAGGAGAGGCATTTCCAGTAGGGATAAGGAGGTTTTAGTACCATTATACAAGGCACTGGTGAGACCTCACCTAGAATACTGTGTGCAGTTCTGGTCTCCCATGTTTAAAAAGGATGAATTCAAGCTGGAGCAGGTACAGAGAAGGGCTACTAGGATGATCCGAGGAATGGAAAACTTGTCTTATGAAAGGAGACTTAAGGAGCTTGGCTTGTTTAGCCTAACTAAAAGAAGGTTGAGGGGAGATATGATTGCTCTCTATAAATATATCAGAGGGATAAATACAGGAGAGGGAGAGGAATTATTTCAGCTCAGCACCAATGTGGACACAAGAACAAATGGATATAAACTAGCCACCAGGAAATTTAGACTTGAAATCAGACGAAGGTTTCTAACCATCAGAGGAGTGAAGTTTTGGAATAGCCTTCCAAGGGAAGCAGTGGGGGCAAAAGATCTATCTGGTTTTAAGATTCTACTTGATAAGTTTATGGAGGAGATGGTATGATGGTATAATGGGATTTTGGTAAGTAATTGATCTTTAAATATTTAGGGTAAATAGGCCAAATCCCCTGAGATGGGATATTAGATGGATTGGATCTGAGTTACCCAGGAAAGAATTTTCTGTAGTATCTGGCTGGTGAATCTTGCCCATATGCTCAGGGTTTAGCTGATTGCCATATTTGGGGTCGGGAAGGAATTTTCCTCCAGGGCAGATTGGAGAGGCCCTGGAGGTTTTTCACCTTCCTCTGTAGCATGGGGCATGGTTGACTTGAGGGAGGCTTCTCTGCTCCTTGAAGTCTTTAAACCATGATTTGAGGTCTTCAATAGCTCAGACATGGGTGAGGTTTTTCATAGGAGTGGGTGGGTGAGATTCTGTGGCCTGCACTGTGCAGGAGGTCAGACTAGATGATCAGAATGGTCCCTTCTGACCTTAGTATCTATGAATCTCCAACGCCTCCTGGCAATGATGGTGCTCAGATCCTCTTGGCTGCACTGTGTGAATAGATCTTGGTTGGAGATTGTTCTAGGCCAAAAGATATGGAGAATTTTTCTGAGTCAGGCTTTATGGAATGAAGACAGTTTGGATATGGCATACATTCTCATTCCCCAGCATTCTGCACTATAAAGTAGTGTTGAAAGAATGCAGCTCTGATAAATCTTGAGTTTGGTTTTGGTGTTGTATTTGGATGATTTCCAGATTATATTTAAGATCCTGAAGGTGTTCCTGGATTTATTGATTTTGTTCCGGACGTCCTGGCTTGTTCCACCATCCTGACTGAGGGTGCTGCCCAAGTATGTGAATGTTTGTACATTGGTAAAAACACGATCCTCTAGCCGTACTGGTGATGGTGAGGCAATATTGAAGGTCATGATCTCTGTCTTATTGCGGTTGATTTTCAGTCCAATGCACTGAGTTGAGTTGTTTTTTCTTGTGTATGGTGTTGGGTATGTGGTAGGAGAGTGACAGCATCTGCGAAGTCCAGGTCTTCAAGGGATAAGAGGAGACAGGACAACTTGGCTTTTAATTCAGGGTAGCAGCTAAAGTTCAATCCTAGGCTGCCCTATAGGCTTGAATTTGAGTTGCTAACCCAAGTTGCTGAGCCTCCCCTGCCATTTCAACCTGGATTAGCTGATCTGGGTAAAGAACACGCCTTTTCTCACAGTGTAGACATACGCTGAGAGCCAGTCCTGCTCCACAGTGCTCACAAGCCAAATAGGCAAGACAGACAAGTTGAGAGGGGAAACTGAGGCACAAAGAGGGGCAGTGAGCTGCCCAAGGTCACCCAGAAGGTCAGTGGCAGAGTGGGTAATGGAACCCAGATCCCTGTGCCCTGCCTACTAGGGCAGCACTTTGAGACCCTTGGATGGACAGTGGCAGAGAAGGCCAAAGTATTATTCTAACCACCGCTCCCCATAGACCCTGCTAAGATCCAGTGGCTGGGAACTTCCCTTGGAAGGCGAGAGCAAAATTCGTTGGGCTCCTGTACTAAAAACAATCCCCAGTGAGGAAAGAGGCTCTAAGAGCTGTAGCTGGTGGCTTGCGCTCTCCTCAGAGGAGAGGAATGGTGAATTTCCAACTTCTGAAGAGCCACAGGTTGGCCACTCCTGGGCTAGATGATCACAATGGTCCCTTCTGGTCTTGAAATGATGAATATAGAACCATAGAAAGGTCAGGCTGCAACGAACCTCGGGCGGTCATCTAATCCAGCCCCCTGCGCTGAAACAGGGCCAAGTAAACCTGGACCATCCCGGACAGCTGTTGTACGGCCTGTTCTTAAAAACCTCCAGTGATGAGGATTCCACAACCTCCCTTGTAACATATTTCAGAGCTTAACTATACTAAGTTAGAAAGTTTTCCCTAATCTCCAACCTAAATCTCCGCAACTGCAAATTCAGCCCATTACTTCTTGTCCTACCTTCCGGACAGAGAACAACAGATCACTGGCCTCTTTCTAACAGCCCTTCACACATTTGAAGACTGAAGGGGAACCTGACCTATTTTGGTTGCTCTCCTCTGGACTCTCTCCAGTTTGTCCACCTTTTCCCCCCACAGTGTGGCATCCAGAACTGGACATAGCTCTCCAGCTGAGTCCTCACCAGTGCCAAGTACAGCAGGATAATTACCTCCTATTTCCTACATAGGATACTCCTGTTAATACACCCTAGAATGATATCAGCCTTTTTTTTGCAACTGCATCACACTGTTGACTCATATTCCTTTTGTGAGCCCCTATAAAACTTCAGATCCTTTTCAGTAGTACCCCTCATAGGCATCCACACTCATCTCCATGGTACAGATGGGGAATGGAGGTACAGGGAGGTTAATTGACTAACCCAAGGTCACAGGGGGATTCTCTGGCACTTTAACTTGGCAGAACAGTGATTTGAACCAGGGTCTCTCACATCCCAGGTCACCGCTCTAACCACTGGGTTGGAGCAAATAACCAGCTGAGCCAAAAGCTCCCCACATCCAGCAGGGTTTGAAACTAAGTGCCTGGAAAGATTCCTTCAGCCTGGACTCACCCCAGAGGGGCTGGGGAGTGGGTCTCATGGAGCCAGCTAGCCGTTTCCCCTCCCCCCCCAAGGAACCTCTGCCTCCCAGCCAGATCCAGAAGCTTCCCTCCATACACGCCTGCAGCCCTGGCAATCCAAGCGGGGTCTAAGGGGGTGTCTTGTCCCACAGGGAGCTGGGCATTCCCTACAGCTGCCCAGACAGCTGGCATCTTTCCTATGATGGAGGTGGGGTGGGGATTTTAATCTTCTATTTGCCTTCTCCCACACGGGCTCTCTGCAAGAGGGTGGAGGCGCTCATCAGATATCGTCCCCGGGGGCGGGGGGGTGACCTTGTCAGTGCTGGATTGGGGGGCCAGGGGTGGGGGGAGAGAAGAGCAAACTGCAGCCACCATGCCCGGCAAATGGAGCCCAAGGTACGGAAAACATCTTGGTCTGAAGGATGCACCTTCAGGTTGTCAGCGCCCCCTTCCGGGCTGCAGGGGAGACTGCCTGGCCCCAGGGCTTTAAGATGCGTGGGGCCTCCTGGATTAGGTCAAGCCTGGATTCGCCTCCTCACACAGTCCCCCTCGGTGCCTGGCCTGGGTTCCGCCAAGCAGGGCCCCACGCAGCTGTACGCTGGACCTGTGCCGAGAGCTAGCCCCGAGGGCTTGTTCTGTAAGGAGGGGAGGGATCCTAGCAGAGGAAAATGGCCAGTGTTGGCCTGAAGAGCTGGAATTAGCCTTCGCTCCCTGCCTCAACGGCCGAGGAATACAGCGATGCAGACAGCAGCCTTGGAGGGTCCAGTCCCCATGTGCATTTCCCTTCCTCGTCTCTCTGCCTGAGGCCCCAGCCTGGCATCTCCTGGGGATTGTCACAGGACACGGGTGTCACACAGTGTACTCTAGTGTCTGGAGAGGCAGTGCTGGCTCCCCATTAGCCTGCAGGGGGCACGGTGCAAACTCAGGGAGTAACACGTCCTTCCTAGGATGTTCCTACATTCTGCATCCACAGCTGGCTGGGAGTCAGTCAAATATAAACGGATGAAAAGAGGCTTTCAAAACCCATGAGTTCCTGGAGTAGAAAGTTCCCCTTGTTGAAACTGGGTGGATGAGCTGCGGTTTTTCCTCAGTTCCTTTGATACGTTGCCTAATGCAGGCTATGGATAAAGAAGCATCTGATTGCTAAGCCCAGAGATTTAGGGCAGGATTCATACTTTATATCTTCAGAAGACCTAGTAAACAGGGCTACACTCTCTAATCCTGGGAGCAGGTTTGTACCTGCTTGTTTCATATAAACCATGCCGGCTGCGCTGATTTCACATTGCGGTCGAGTTCAAAACATCGCCTCCGGGGTTGAAATGTTTATTGCAGGAGAGATGTTCAGAGATGTTTGTCGAGAGAAGAGAGGGACAGGCAGCTGGATAGCAGAGCAGAGACTGTGCTGGACCCTCTCAGAGCGGCAAAAAGTCGGGCAAATTCCAATCTGGGAGGACCCCATCTCTGCAGTGATGCATTCCACCCTGTGAATTTGGTAACCTCTGCCCATATGTCTCTGCCCATTGGGCCATCCCTAGCCCCACACCCCTTTCCATTGGAAGGGCTTGGGTGATTGGCTGCGAGGAGACCCCGCAGGAGTTTTCTGGGTCTTGATGTTGCACTGGGGATGGGGGAAGAAGGCTGTCTTGTGCCAGAAAGATGCTGGCTAGGGATTGCTAGGCCTCCTTCTCAAGAAGACAAGGCCAGGTAAGAGGGAGCAGGGTGTGATGCGGGGCTGAGGAAAGGTTACAGAACCTGTGAAGAAGTAGTTGCAAAGTACAGACAAATCACACCAGCAAGCATCTGACGCAGTGGGTACTCAGGCAAAACTCCCCTGCGTAAGGACCTCAGGACTGGGCCAGTCTCTGGTTTCCGGGCAGTATCGTGATCCAGGGGCACACATGTCATGGAGCTGAGTTGCAGCATAGCAATCTACTCTGTACAAGGTCACACAACAGATCAGGACTTGAGCCAGGTTCTCCCCCATCCCAGGCTACTGCTCTAACTACCGAGTAACCCTTCCTCTCTGAACAGCACAAGCTGGGTCAGAACAAACAACCAGCTAAGCCAAAAGTTCCCCACAGCCAGGGTTTGAAACAGAGCCCAGAAAGGTTCCTTCCGCCTGGACTCACCCCAGGGCGGGGAATCTCTCTATTCTTGTACAATCCTGCAGAACACACAGAAAACGGCGCAGACGGGAGCCGTGACCCACAGCAGGACAGAGCCCCCAGCGTGCCTCAGAGCTGCCACATGATCATTTGGCTTGGCACTTAACCCGTGTGGATTCGGAAACTGGTAATTGGATGCCTTGTGGCTTGGCAGCTGCCTCTGAACAGAGCAAAGTCCCATGTCGTGTGTGACCCCCTGGGACAATGACCCTGCAGGAGTGCCACGGCAGTGCCTGGGGAAATGCAGTACTTACAGGATCTTCAGGCTGTAGAGGCCAGAAAAGGCTTCTCCTGGGATCTGGGAGAGCTGGTTTCCAGAGAGGCGCCTGTAGAAAAGAGGAGCCAGTGTCACATCAACATCTCTGTAATGCCGGTGCTTTGTCAGAGGACACTTAACTTGCACGTTGTGCCTCTTGCTACAGCCTAGGAGAAGGCTGTGGATACGACTGAATGCTGAACGTAAGACTCACACTCAGTACCCCGTTCATTAGTGTTCCCCTCTAGTGGATAACCCACGTGAGGGGATAATGGCCTTCTACTACTGCTGCTGGCTAATGGTGAGGGAGGCTCATGCTTCTAGCAGGGAAGGACCCAAACTCAGTCCCCAGTGATAACCCATGGCTGGGGCCATTCTATGCCCCACTGGGAGAGGACTCTGTGCTACAGTCACTAAGGCAGGAGAGAGGAAATGAGGCTTGTCACGGCCATGTAAGAGGCCTTGACTCTTTTTCCTCCATAAAGATAACCACTAACAGCAACTGCAAGGAGAAACCCTGCTTTGCTGGCCTAAAAGCTGGTACTGATGGCAGAGCAGTGTGGGGCATAGGTATGATAGGGGATGTAGGAATTAAAAACTGGCAAGAAATCCAGTTCCTTTTTTAAAGGCGTGGGTGTGAACTGGGTGCTAACTGACAGATTCATTTCAGAAGCTGCCATGTATATTTCAGTGAGTGTTTTGAAAAAGGCCAAAGACTGTCGGCTGTAAGACGCTTCTGGGATCGGCACAAGGCATGCCCACTCACCGCTGGCCATGTGCAGTTGTGCCGGTGCCAGCCCCAACTCAACCCCCCCGCCCCACCGCTGGAATCCCAAATTGCTCCCATAATTAGGCCTCTGACAGCATAAATAGCACAGGGTCATCTCTTTAATGTGTGGGAGCAGGCTGGAACCTGTCTCTTTGCAGTACATAAGTTGCCTGGCAAGCTGGGCTATTTGTCACCAGGGGAGTGCGATTCCGTGAAACTGCTCCCTTCGATGGCCGATTTCCACATGGGGAGAGGATGCCTGGGAGATGAGACTATGGGAGGGGGGCGGCAGGCAGGGGAGAACCTTCCAGAGCTGCCGCCCCTGGCTAGTTTAAACAGCCACCACACAAAACCACAGGCAATGCTGGTTCCTACACCAGGAATCTTGGTGATTCCCCTGCAGATGAAGAGAGGATGCATGGGGGGACGACGGGGGCCATCAACAGCCAGTTCTCAGGTAGATTGGAATGTACCAGATACATGAGAGAGGGAGAGATAGAAGGCTCCTCTGAAATGGACAGGGGGAGGCAGGGTGCGTCCTGCTATGGATGAAAGGGGACATGTCCCCTTTGCACCCCTGGCTCTGCAGTTGGGGTTTTAAAAGGAGAGTCAAAATGGGTTAGACTGCTGCATGCCCTTATTTGACAGTATGCTTCTGGGCTTTTACGTGTGCATCTACAGGCGTGTGTTGATGGCTATGCATGCATATGCAGAGACGCTGTTCTGCATGCATGCACACACACACGTCGAGTGTGTCTGCATGTTTATTGAAAGGCAGGTGTTTACAGGCATCCGCGCGCAGACTGGTCAGCCTGTGGGTGCACACACATCACATTGGGGTGCATGCCTACTTTTGTGGCCATGCATGTGTCCATGGCTGTGGATACTGATGTGCTACCTTCTCCCAGACTGTGCCCCACCTTGCTGGGCCCCCCAGCAGGGCAACCCAGAGCAGAGACTTTCAGTCCCTTCCCTCACAGACTAAGCTTGTAAGGAGGCTCTTGGATCTGAACCAAGGACCACTTGATCCGCAGTCAAACACTATCACTGAGCTACATTCCCGTGAAAGGGCCAGGTAGGGGCTTGCACACGTCACACTTGGCAGCAAGGATGCTTGAGTGGGGAGGGGGCAAGAGTTGAGGAGGTTCCTGGTGAAGAAGCCACCCACCCAGGCTGGCAGTGTCCTATTCACCCCATGATGGGAAAAGAGTTGGGGGGGGCAATAAATCAGGGGGGAGCTGGCTGTCAGCACTGGTGTCCTATTCCTCATCACTAGCTTCTTTGTCCATTTAACATGGCACGACCGACACACAATGATTCCCATGCGCCCATGGGGCTGGATTCCCATGCTTATTGTCAATCAGCAGCCTCCTCCCTGCTGAACTCCCCCTTCCCTTCCAAGCTCTCTTGAAAGTCTCCACCCTGGTGGGCAGATTCCTTCCCTTAAATGCATCCTTGGAAGCCAAAATACCATGAAGTTCAAGCAGACGGAGCCTTTCCCCTTTGCTTTCATTTAGAGGGGAGACAACGACTCTCAAAGTGATGCTGACAATGGCAGCTAATTCAGGACCAGCACCCCCTTTCCCCCCAGTATTACTGTTCACCCCTTCCCCACAGGGGACTGGAACCATATTTCCAAGCAGCCTGTGAGACCTGAGCTAGGGAATTCACCCCCCTGGGAGCACAGATGGTAACGGGAAGCTGCTCTCCTTGGAAGGGGTGTGTCACTCCACCCCAAGAAGATAAGCTAGGGTTATCTCCACTCCAGCTCCAGACCTCAGACACCCCCATATCTGTTTGGGGTATGCAGGGCTAGGGCTCAGGCCCATCTTGTTAAGGGACAAGCTCAACTCTGCTATCTCCTCTGGAGACACCAGAGCTCCCAGTATTGCAGATCAGAGTCAGGAGGCGAGGGGTCTGCTGCAGTGGTAATTACCAAGAGGCATGGGAAGGGCAGCCGGAGGGGTGGCAGCAGCATCCTGGAGAGGTGGCTTATTCCCTGAAGCCAAGTAATGTTTGCCACCCAGAGATTCTTCCCATAGGTGTCGATCTTCATAGGAAGCCCACCCATCCCCACCCACCTATAGTCTCTCAATCAGCATCTGGATATCGACTCCCACCAATCCCATCACGTTTTCAAACAAGACCCTCCGTGCTTTCCCCCAGGCTGCCCCTAACGCTTGGAAGGCGCTGGGGATAAAGACCCACAAAGCCACCTCATTCTCCTCCTGCAAAATCCTTCTCTCACAACTCTCCTTGGCTGTGATGCCTATAAGCCACTTGATGACAAGCTGTCTCTCTCTAGTTCTCTGATCTGGCTGGTGGGTGTGTTTCTAATGCACCTATCCCTTCGTGTCAGTACCAAGGCCGTGTTGAACCTGCAGCTGATCAGCATGGCCCCAAACTGAAAAAGGTCAAATGGTTTGGATCGAACCAAACCTGAAGTGTTTTTGGTATTTCTCACCACAATGGAAAGCCCCAAACATTTCGTTTCAAGTCAAACACAACTTTTCATTCGGCCTTGGATAAATTTCTTTTAGTTCATTTATTTCCAAGCATTTCTTACCTTTTGGGGTGTTTTTTTTTTTTTATTAGCTGAATTTCGAAACAAAAAAAGTCAAAATCTTTCCTTTCCGAAACAAAAAACATTGACATTTCCAAAAATGTGTTGTCAGTGGTTGACATAGCTTGTCTGTTCTCACTTCCACAGGTGAGAATCAGGAGTCAAGCCAATGGAGTTACACAGCTGTAAACATGTTGTAAATGAGAAGAGTCAAACCAGTTATTTCCCTGCCCTAACTGGTAGTTGCAACTTTTCCCAGTTTAGCATCACCTACAAATTTCACTCACTTGCCCTTTACTCCCTTCTACCCTGCTCATTAAACAGTATGTTAAACAGGCCCTTTCTAACACTGCTCCCTGTGGGCCCCACCAAATGCCTCTTCCAGCTCTATGCAGTGTTCAATTACTCTTGTTCATGGCCTTTGAGACAGTTCAAGCCACAGGAATGTTCATATCCAAGCCAATTTGATCCATTTGCCAAGTAAGGCCCTGTCTACACTACAGAATTAAGTTGACCTAACTTACGTCAGCATACAGCCATCGCAGTAATTGCATTGCTTGTGTGTGTTGACACTGCTCTTTGAGCTGGCAGTGCATGTCCTCACCAGTAGCACTTGTATTGATTGTACTGTGAGGATGGGGCATTATGGGAGAGCTCCTGAAAGCCAGTAACTGAGTTGCTCACGTCAACCGTGTCTACACACTGACACTGCGTGGACCTAACTATATTGATTTTGACGCTACACCACTTGTGGAGGAGTTCTTAATCAGCATAGTTGAGCAGTGCCGCTGGGCATGAGAGATGTGTAAGTGTAGACACTTCCATAGTTAGGACAACACAAGCTGCCCTTGTGTTGACTTAACTCTGTAGTTTAGACCTGAGTTAAGATTTAATGAGATGTCGCTGCTTTTCCTCAACAACCCAATACAGGACATTAAATGAGTTTCCTCCATCCCCTTATTGTATAAGCTGTCCAGTTTCTCTAACTGGATTAGCTCTGTCCAAACCCCCCAGTGCTGCTGGTGAATCACGATTTTATTAAGGATCTCTCAAGAGGCACTCTGTTTGAATGGACCTTTTTTTGAAATGTGCCTGTAGGAGTGGTGGGAAACAGTGTCCCTGTCCTGTCAGAATTGGCGAGATTGTGAAAAATTTTCCCACCCTGAAGTGGAGGGTGGGGGGAGGGGGAGAAGTCAAAATTGGGGCAAAGTCTCAAGTCTCTGTGAACCAAAAATCTAATTTTTTGCATCATTTCAATTTCACACTTTAACATCTGAAAGAATTTTGGTTTTACTACACGGTCAGTTTTGAAACACGCCTTTCATTTCAAAAGTATCAAAATGAGACAGCCCGACAGTTCCCCCTCCGCAATGTTTTTGAAAGACAGGAAGTTTGTCCGACCCTTCTCCATGAGATAGTTCTGTTTTGACCATCAGCATTTCCAAACAAATATTTTTAGTAGAAAAATTCTGGATTAGCACAAAGGGCCTGGTTCCATTTATATTAAGGCCTCTTTGTCGTGCTGTGGGGTGATGGCTGGAGGAATTCTCCATGTACCTCAGGGGCTTTTATCACCCTGTGAGCTGTTGCAGTATTGTAAAAGGAGAGAGCTGGGAGGCAGAATTCTTCCCTGGTACCCTAAAGGGAACCTAGAGCAGATGTAACTTCTACAATAAAGCCCCTTCCTACTGCCAGAGAAGTGCAGTTTGTGTAAAGTAGAATCAGGCCCAGTGTCATTTATATTTGCACCATTGTTGCAAAGAGCCAAATATTCAGTTGAGCAGCACTCATAACTGGGGCCCAGATTTTTATAAAAGCTCAGTGTCCAATGTGCACCCATGTTGCTGAGCACTTGTGAAAAAGCTGGTAATTTACTGTGGTGAACAATGGGAGCTGAAGTTTTTTTTTGTGTTTGTTTTTTTAAAAAAGTCTGGCCTTGACTGTAGGTGCTAAGCTCTTTTGAAAATTCTGGCTATGATGCATGCCCGAGTCTGTGGCAAGCCTGACAACAGCTCTGTGGGGTTTTAGTGACCCCATGCTTTTCAATCTGCTGTTGACTGAAACCTAATGTTGAAAAGTTAAAGATCAATGTTGTTAACAATATCACCGTCTAGCATCTAAACAGAAATATCTGGCTTTGGTGATTCTCCACCATTATGGGAGACAGTGAGAGACTAAGAGCCAGTAGGGAGCCACTGGCTGTCAAGGGTAACAAAGGCAGGAGATGAGAAGTTCAAATCCTGTGCAAATCTCAAATCCATTTTATCCCCGGGAAGAGAAAAGGGAAATTCATCCAGTCCCTAAAGCTCTGACAAATCCTCCAGATTCACAGTTTGCAATTTTCCAAATGGAACAGTGCACTGTGGGTAAAAATGCAGTGTGGTGCAATGTAAAGTTCTCAGAGTAAATGAAAATGAGAAATTTCCTTTTGCACAAAGGGGCAGCAAATGAGCTAACCACCACTTGCGGCAAACCGAAGCCTATAGACAAGGGAAATGCACTCCCTAAAATGCTCTGGTTTCAGATTTATTTGAAGCTGCTGCAGAAGTGTCAGTGCCCCCACTATGTCATAGAAACGACAACTGATGTATTGTTATACCCAGAGCTGGGTAAAACCTCCTTGAAGCTAGTGGACATGATAGCCATGCTTAATTCAGGAAGCATGTAAAAAGCAATTAAGCTCCTTTATGGAACAGATAGATGAAACACAGGAGCCACCACCCAAAGCACGGGCCACATGCAAGGCTGGCTAGAAATCTGACATATGTGGGTGGAGGGCTTTGAGTAGGGGATGAATACCAATGCAGGGGGCTGGGTATTGTTTGAGAGAGCTGTATGTGCATGTGAGAGAGAAACACAGATGCACACTATGGGTACATCTACACTGCCATAAAACACCCACGGCACAGCCACAGATGGCCAAGGTCAGCTGACTCAGGCTCACCCGGCTATAAAATTGTAGTGTAGATACTTGGGCTGCAGCACAGGCTCTGAGATCCTGCAAGGAGGGAGGGTCCCAGAACCCAGGCTCCAGCCCAAGCCCAGATGTCTACACTGCAAACTATCCTGGTTCAGTGACAAAATGAAGGCAGTGGTTAGAAACAAAAAACATAACAAAATAGAGAGCAATCAATACAAATTAGAAGCTAGAAGTACAGAAAATTGATAAGGGAAGCTAAAGACATCAGGGAACACACTGTGGCTGGCAGGGCCAGTAAGTACAATAAGGATTTTTTTAAAGTATACTAGGAACAAAAGAAATCCTAACAATGTGCCAATACCATTTTTAGCTGGTAAAATGGTTACTAATAATGCAGAAAAGTTAGAAGTATTTCCATTCTGTATTGGGAAGGAAGCAGGATAATGCGTTTGTATCATGTGAAGGTGATGGAGTACTTTCTAGTACATTAGTAACTGAAGAGGATGCTGAACAACATCTGCTAGGGATAAACATTTTTTAAATCAGCGAGCCTGGAAAACTTGCCCCCAGGAGTCTCAAAAATGTTGGCTGAAGATATTGCATACCCACTGGTATTAATTTTTAATAATTCTTTGAATTCCAGGGAAATTTCAGAAGACTGGAACAATGCTAATGTTGTGCCAATATTCAGTAAGGACAAGCAGGATGACCTGGAGAATAGAATGGAAAAGCTGATACAGGATTCAAGTGATAAAATATTAAAGAATAGGAATAGAATCAATGCCAATCAACGCGGGTGTTGCCATAAAAATTATTTGGTGGCTGGAGAAAATGCCTGACAGGAAGAGAGAGCTCAATCTGCTCCGTTTATCACAAAGAAGTTTGATATGTGACTTCATTAAAATGCATAAATATCTTCATGGAGAGAAAACGAATACTAAGGGGGACTTTGAGCTAGAAGAGGAAGGTAGAACAAAAGCGGATGGTCACACAAATTTAAATTAGACTCACATTTTTTAACAGGGAGGCTGATGAATCATTGGAACAAGCTATCAAGGAAAGTGATGGATTCTCTATATCTGGAGATCTTCATATCCAGACCGCATGCCTTTCTGGAAGATGCTTTAGCCAAGCGGCCGGTATTGGCCTCAGTACAGTGGGAACCGGGCAAAATGTGATGGCCTGCGATACGCAGGAGGTGAGACAAGATGATCCAATGGCACCTTCTGGCCTTAACATTAAAAATAAAATCACATGCCTTAGAACACATGGAGCTCAATCTGTTTCACTTAAAGAAGAATAAAGGGTGACTTGATCACAGCCTATAAGTTCAAGGAACGGTGGAAGCTCCCAAAGAGTGGTGGGGCCACTGGTGCCTGAACAGTGATCCTGCCCCCCATGCCTACCCTTCCCCCGAGTCCCCACCCACACACACCCCCTCTCCCCAAGTCACCACCCTTGCACTTTCCCTTCTCCCTGAGGCCCTACCCCTTCCTGCAAGGCACCACCCCTGCACTACCTCTTCCCCTGAATCCCCGCTCCACCTCTTCCACCCAAGACCTGTCCTCCGTCACTCGCCTTACGGCCGGTAAAAAGTGATAGGGCCATTGCCCCCCGTTCTGGTGCCCTGGTAAGTGCCTCTGTATGGCACAGAGTACAGCTATTGAACTTGTTATTCAAGAGGAAAGCTTATGCTCAAATTTGTTAGTCTCTAAGGTGCCACAAGTCCTCCTTTTCTTTAGGACAATCTCAGTGGTCACTTCTAGCCTTAGAATCTCGGAATACAATCAAAACGTACCTTACTGCAGCACCGCTACATCCCAGAAATCTGAATCCCAACAACGCCATGACTCTAGGCCATACCAATGTCAGGGCCCCATAACACAGAGCTGCCAAGGCACACAGACAATTTAATAAAACATCTAGTCCCACCCCCTGCACTAAAGCACACTGGAGCAGCAGCAGCGTTAGATCCCAGAAACTTCAGTGCCGCCATAATGAAGTGCTGCTATGTCAGAGAGATGTTAGCAGGGGGGCTGGAACCATTTGTACAGTGGGGGTGCTGGGAGCTATTGAACCAAACTGTAAACCCTGGATATGATGGAAACCACTTCAAGCCAGGGGTGCAGCAGGCCCCAGCACCCCTAGTTCCAGCACCAATGGATGTTAGCAGTGTTGTGCTATCAGGTCACTGAAATGTCAAAGTCCCATAAGGCAGTGGTTCTCAACCAGGGATCCAGGGCCCCCTTGGTGACCATGAGCAGGTTTCAGGGGTCCACTAAGCAGGGTCAGCATTAGACTTGCTGGGTGCAGCATTAGACTCCGATGAAGTGAGCTGTAGCTCACAAAAGCTTATGCTCAAATAAATTTGTTAGTCTCTAAGGTGCCACAAGTCCTCCTTTTCTTTTTTGCAAATACAGACTAACATGGCTGCTACTCTGAAACTTAAATATCAATGAGTGTAACAGGTCGAGCACTTACCGCCGCAGCATCTCCTGCTGTTGTTCAGGAATTAACTCATCCCAACCTCAGAGCACCTCCTGCTGGCCAGTTTTTCTCCTGTTGTCGCTACTTGTCTTTCATGATCAATCTCCACCACTATACTTCAGGCCCCAGGTCCCTCCTGACCCACAGTGTTCCTTCTCATGGGTACTGTCCCATGGCAGTACCCCCACACTCAGGGTCCTTCCCCACCCAGGGAACCCCAATCCCCTCTTGCCTCAATGACCCACTGCCAGTCTTCATCTATCCCCTTCCCTCAGGGGCAAACTGCAGCCTGAAGTGGCCACTCATCATTGGCAAGGGGGTTGGACCTGCTGCCTCTTCCTCCCCTGGCTGATTCCCCACAGCCCTAATACCTCCTCCAGCCCTAACAGCAAGGCCTCTGCCTGGGGGTTTGCCAGGCTGGAGCTTCCCCAATTCCTCCTGCCCTTCACCAGCACTGTCCAAAGTACCCTTGCCTCCTTCAGTCAGGGAGCCAAGCTCATCTTGCTCCAAAGCTGGAGAGAGACTGCCTACCTTCTAGCCCTGCAGCCCTTTTATACGGCCCAGCCTGGCCCTGATTGGCTGCCTCCCATCCTTTTCTGATTGGCACTCTGCCCCAGCCCTCTCCAAGGGCTGGCTTTTAACCCTTTCAGGGCTGGAGCAGGGTGACGGCCCCGCTACAATGACCCATCACGCGGTACCGCCGGGTTGCAGAACTGTCAGCGCCCACAATAAGAATCGACCCTGTCACACAGAAATGTGATGGATCTATCCTGCAGCACGGCTTTTTCACAGAAATGGTCAGTGTCCAACAAAGCTGTGCTGACATGTCCCGAAAACCCCGGCACCCCACAACGCAGCTCGGCTGTATCACACCCATTGCAGTGCTCCCTCGAGCGTCACACAGCTGGTTCACAGGAGTATCAAGGACCTATGCACCACTAAGTCACAGAAATGCCAGTGCACCAGACTGCGGCACGGCAAGATCAAAGAAACGTTAGTGGGTCGAGCTACGTCGCAGAAAGGTTATTGCCCCTGAATGCAGTGCAGCTGTCTCACAGGAATGCCAACGCCCCATAAGACAGTGTCACCATGCCACGGAAATGTCAGGCACCCACAATGCACTGCGTCCCAGTAAAGGCAATGCCTCGTAACCTTGGACGGCTGGATCAGATATGCGTCGGGGCCCCTGTAATGGGATGCGCTGACTCAGCAGCCTGTCACTCAGCTCCTCACCTGCTGCTATGAAGTGAGCGCTGATTGAAAGACAGGCTGATGGCAGAGGTGACCAGTTAACTGAGGGATGACCCAGCTGAGGGGTTAACAGGTGGAAGTGTCTCCAGCTGGTAGGCCTGCATAGGCAAACAGGAAGGAAGTGCTGGGAGAGGGCAGGGAGCCGGAAGGAAGGCAGAAGTTGGCAGGTCTGGCTGCTGCTATGACTACTGTACCCTTGCCCAGAAGCAAGTGGGGAAGCTGGCTCTTGATTGTGAACATAGCTCATAACAAAGCACCGTGAAGGTCGAGAGGACCTGAAGTGGTTGTGGTCAGTCACTGAACAGGAAAGGACTTTCAGGGGACCACCCTGTGACAGCCCCGTATAACGCAGCATCCATATGCCACATTAATCCAGTGTCCCCATGGCACACAACTGCCTTGTCACAGGGAGCAGGGCTCTGGCCCCTCTACCCCACTAGCAAGCAAGAGAGATGGGGTGAGATGCATCACAGACGTCTCAAAGGAGGAAGCATCTCCACCTTCCCCTGCCGAGATCCCAGAGTGTTGCTGTCCCCTGCAGACACCAGTGGGAGTAGCAGGCCCCTAGGCTAGTTGGTGGCTGTGTGGTCATCCACCGGCTTCACAGGCACCCGCCCTTCCCCACCTCCTCCTGTTATTTGTTGCCTGCTGTGGTTGCACCTTGTCTGTCTGCATCCTTTTTGCAGCGGGGCTCTGACCCCTGACTGGTGCTCCCTGGTGATACTCCAACCCCTGCGCACAAAGCACAACCCTCATGACAACAGGTCCTGCTCTGCCAGGAGGAGACCCAGCGGTTGGGAACCGTCCACACGTGCCCTGAACCAGGAGAGGATGCGAGGCGAACGGCCATGGGGGACACCTGTCCACTGCTGCACTCCTTCCTGCTGGCACCGAGTGCACATGCTGGGGTTCGAAACGCAGTAACAAAAGCCTCTGCTGGGGAACACATTTCAACATGTTCATTTTCCCAGGCCAGCTTTCAAAATCCCCTTTCTATTGCTTCTGTGCCGATTGCCCTTGTCTCGCTTGGCTCCTGGCTTCAGGCTGCATTAAGTGGGATTTATTAGCAACTTTAATCAGCTGAAAGAAAAGAAAAGAAAAGAAAAGAAAAGAGGCTAACCTCCAGGCCCCTATTTCTGGAGATCCCTTTCCCAAGCAACTGGAGCTGTCTTTCTTGGCAGGCAGAGCTAGCCAATGCCTTTGCAGGGACTGTATATGTTCCCCACACTCTGTTGCCAGCGTCAAATGCAGTTTGATTTTTCCCCACTCCAAAGCTGGGGGCAGGGCGGAGATGGAGAGCGCAGGAGCAGGGGGTGCCAAGAATGCAGTCAAATGGCCTGACAGACAGCTGTCAGGGAGCCATCCTGGGAAGGGAGTCCCTGGGTATGTTGGTTCTTCAAAGTCAGATGAAGCTGAGCATCTGCTCTCCCTGGGAACCCTCTGGGGCTATATCACTGATTGCATTTGTCTTCTGAAGAGCCCCAGGTGAAATATTAATGAGTCACAGCTCACGTCTGAGTATCATTATTTCATTTTACAGGTGGGGAAACTGAGGCACAGAAGGGAGACGTGACTCACCCAAGACCACACAGTGAGAGTTAATGGCTGAGCCAGGAACTGAACACTTGACTCCCAGTGCTGTGCCGTAACCACAAAGCCATCCTTGATCCCTAGTGATAAATGAACCCTCCACTGCTGCCAGAGACAATGGGGGAGGTGGCTGGGGAGTGAAAACCTGGCAACCAGCTCTGCGCGGCAGCCTAATGAACATCAAGGCAACCACACGCAGCTGCAGGACTTGAGGTCTCATGCCACAATGCGGCACCATGCAAAGTAACCTTGCCTCGTCAGCTGCAAGCTAACGCACGGAGTGCAACACAAGGAAAAGTAGAACACTGCTCTGCCGTGCAACCTAATGCAGCAGGCACGATGCTATCGAATGCAGCTGAACAACTAACTGTGGTATGTAACCTATCACTTAAATCACCCACTGCACACGATGACTGGAGGGTTGCTAATGTGAAGCTGATTTTTTTTAAAAAGCTTCATGGACAATCCTGGAAATTAAAGGCTGGTAAGATTAACTTCAGTACCAGGCAAACTGGTTGAAACTATAGTAAAGGACAGAATTATCAGACACAGAGAGGAACATGATATGTTGGGGAAGAGTCTGCATGATGTTTGTAAAGGGAAATCATGCCTCAATCTGTTAGAACTCTTTGAGAGTGCCAACAAGCATGTGGACAAGGGGGACCAGTGGATATAGTGTATTTGGACTTTCAGAAAGCCTTTGACAAGGTCTCTCATCAAAGGTTCTTAAGCAAAGTAAAGAGTTACTTATGGGATAAGAGGGAAGGTCCTCTCATGGGTAAGTAACTGGGGTTAAAAGTCAGGGAACAAAGGGTAGGAATAAATGGTCAGTTTTCACAGTGAATAGACGTATATAGCGGGACTATATAGAGGACTAGTGCTGTTGAACAAATTCATACATCTTCTGGAAAAGGGGGTGAACAATGATACAAAATTGCTCAAGATTGTTAAGTCAAAGTTGACTGCGAAGCGTTACGAAGGGATCTCACAAAACTGGGTGACTGGGCAACAAAATGGCAGATGAAATTCAATGTTGATAAATGCAAAGTAATGCACATTGGAAAACCATAATCCCAACTATACTTATACAATGATGGTGTCTAAATAAGCTGTTACCACTCAAGGAAGAGATTTTGGAATCATTGTGGCTAGTTCTCTGAAAACATTCATTCAATGTGCAGTGGCAGCCAAAAAGGCGAACAGAATGTTGGGAACCATTAGGAAAGGAATCAATAATAAGGCAGAAAATGCCATAATGCCTCTATATAAATCCATGGTACATCCACACCTTGAATACTGTGTGCAGTTCTCGTTGCCCCATCTCAAAAAGATATATTAGAATTCGAAAAGTGCAGAGAAGGGCAACAAAAATGCCCCCAAATGTCCCCAGAATGATTAGAGGTATGGAACAGCTTCCACATGAAGAGATATTAAATTGTCTGGGGCTGTTCATCTTAGTAAAGAGAAGACTAAGGGGGTTTGTGAAAGAGGTCTATAAAATCAGGAAAGGTGTGGAAAAAGTGAAAGGGAAGGATTATTTACCCATTCACATAACACAAGAACCAGGGGTCACCCAACATGAATAGGCAGCAGGTTGTAAACAACAATAAGGAAGTACTTCCTCACACAACACACAGTCAACCTGTGGAACTCATTGCCAAAGGATGTTGTGAAGGCCAAAAATATAACTGGGTTCAAAAAAGCGTTAGATAAATTCATGGAGGATATGTCCATTAATGGCTATTAGCCAAGAGGGGCAGGGACGCACCCCATGCTCCGGATGTCTCTAAACTTCTGACTGCCAGAAGCTGGGACTGGAGGACAGGGGATGGATCACTCGATAATTGTCCTCGGAAGCACCTGGCACCAGCCCCTGTCAGACTTGGATTATGTTATCCAGTGTGCAATAGTTTGCATCTATCAGCAATGAATTTCAACTGCCATTTTGTTGCCCAGTCACCCAGTTTTGTGAGATTCCATTATAACTCTTCAAAGTCAGCTTTGGACTTAACAATCTTGAGTAATTTTGTATCATCTGCTAACTTTGCCACCTCATTGTTCACCCCCTTTTCCAGATCATATGTGAATATGCTGAACAGCACTGGCCCTGGCATAGATCCTTGGGGGACCTCGCTATTTACTTCTCTCCATTGCGAAAACTGTCCGATCCTTCGTTTCCTATCTTTTAATCAGTTACTGATCCATGGGGGGACCTTCCCTTTTATCCCATGTCTGCGTGTACGATTGCTGTCAGGTACTCTGGGAAAATCTCTGAAGAGTTCATTGGAGGGAAGGAATAGGGTAGTGCATGAGATACACTCAAGGATGGATGTTCCGCCCCATTCACAAAGACATCAAATATGCCGAAGAGAAGATCTCTAACTGTCCAAAGAAGATGGACAATCTTCAAACAGGACACTCTGGTAAGAAGAGAGGACAGAACATTCTGCAAGGGACAGCAGGACAGCAGAATGGGGTGTGGAAGCAAAGGCATGAGATATAACTGCAAGATTGGATGGGGTTCTGGAGGCAGTAGGCAAGACTTGACTGGTGCTGATGGTGCACTGGTGATGCACCAACATCTTATTCTGGCATTTCCTAACTCCAGAGTAGTTGACTTTGCAACCTTCATATTCTTTTAATATAAGTTTTTGTCTATTTAATTTCCTAGATTTTTATAAACCCAAACTGAACAAACAGAAATTCCATCATGTGACATCATATTGACACCCACCTGGGTCATCAGCGGGGTTAGAAGCCTCTGGAGAAGTGGTGGGCAACCTGCGGCCAGTCAGGGTAATCCACTGGTGGGCCATGAGACAGTTTGTTTACATTGACCATCAGCAGGCACAGCTGTCCGCAGCTTCCAGTGGCCGTGGTTCGCCGTTCCCAGCCAATAGGAGCTGCGGGAAGCTAATTGTGCTAATTATTAAATTACTACACTCTCTCTCTTTCTTTCTCCCTCTCTTTTCTTTCTGCACATGATACATGGAATCAAGTCATGATCATTGTCAGCTAGGCAACCATTAATTGCTTAGCAAGGGGAATACTGAGTAGAAGTGGGAAAACAGTATTACCTTGGGACACAGATTGAAATACTGTGTCCAGTTCTGGTCTCCACACTTTAAATATGATGTTAAAAAACTGGAAAGGGTTCAGGAAAGAGCTGCAAGAAGGAATCAAGGTCTGGAGAACCTGCTTAATAGCAGGAAACTTAAGAAGCTTCAACTTCGTAGCTTACCCAAGAGAAGGTTAAGAAGTGACTTCATCCTGGCCTATTAGTGCCTACAAGGGGAAATGTTTTCCAATATAAGAGGGCTCTTGAATGTAGCAGACAAAGATAGAATATGAACCAGTGGCTGGAAGCTAAACTAGATAAATTCAGACCCGAAATAAGACCCACATTTTTAACAGAGAGGGGAATTGACCATTGGGACAAATTGCCAACAGGTGTGGTGAATTTTCGATCACTTGAAGTCTTTAAATCAAGACTGGGCACCTCTTGCTCAGCTCAACCCGCAATAATTGGGTTTGATGCAGGAATCCCTGGGTGAGGGTCTCTGGCCTGTGTTATGCTGGAGGTCAGACAAGGTGATCATAATGGTCCCTTTTGCCCTTGGAACCTATGACCGCATGGATCTATGTGCCAGCTTCTCCATCCCCTTCGCTTTCCTTATTCCCGTTTGGTACCTTGGCTAGTAATCACCAGCCCTAGCAGTTAACAAGAGGAGTCTGTTCCAAAATAACCAAGAGACTGATTTGAAAAGTATGAGACTTTGAAAAAATAAATAAAAGATGATGAGGCTTTGGTATGTCCTCAGATTGGCAATGCTTTAGGCAATGCTATCTGCTCAGCAATATGTGTGTGTGTGCATGAGAGAGAGAAAGAGAGAGAGAGAGAGAGAGAGATTCTCCCTAAACACGCACACAGCCTTCCACCCAGCTGCTCACAGGGGATCTTCCTTTATCCTCCCTTCCCTCCTGCGATGGGAGACCTGTCGTTGTCTCTCACGCTCCATAGAATCATAGAATATCAGGGTTGGAAGGGACCTCAGGAGGTCATCTAGTCCAACCCCCTGCTCAAAGCAGGACCAATCCCCAACCATATCCCTTCCCTACTGTTCTCCTCCGTCCACAAACTCTGCCCTCTATTCATTGTTCCCACCCCAGCTTAGAATACCAGCCTGCAGCCAACTCATCCATCCTGGTTAGCTGGTGGCAAGAACCCCATGCCTGCCAGCCCCAACACGACACCTGGTCCTGCGGTGTCTGAGTGTGGCACACAATTCAAAAGTACAAAGGCTCAGAGCACCAAGGTGTTGTTCTCCCCCGCTTCCTCTGAGACAGCAGATCAGCGGCAAGATCAGGGCATAGCTTACATATGTCTCATCACCATTACACTGCCTTACATCAACGCTGCTGAATTGGGTCCAGTAAGCTGCCATCACAAGTATGAACATGTGCTGGGAAGCATGAAAGGCAGTGTAGCTAAGAGCCAGCTGTGCCTGCTCTCAGGGAGTGCCACACAAAGACGGATTACTATTTTGTGGAGCCCTAGGCCGGAGCAAGTGGGGGCCCCTCCCCACCCCTGTCCGCCCCCACCTTCCCCATGCTCCTGCCAGGGAGTGGGGTCAGGGCATGGGGGCTTCCCGCGCTCCCTGGTAGGAGCAGCAGGTGGGCAGGAAGAGCGGAGCAAGCCCCAGTGCCCTAACCCCATTTCCTGGCACAAGTTCTGGGCAGGCAGGCGGAGTGGGTTGGGACGCAGGGTGCCCATTTTTCCAAGGCCCCCCAATTGGCCAGGTCCCCTGGGTCCGGGCCCCATTGGCCCAGTGGCTAATCTGCCACTGGTGCCATGTTCGGGGCAGCATGTGCAGGAGAGATGGTCTGGAATTGGAATTTCTGCTCCTCAGGAAATTCTGACATTATGCTACTCAGAATGAAAAGCCAAAACTAAAAAACATTCTGACATGTTTATTTTGATATTATTATTTATTAGATACATTACGGTAGTGCCTAGGCGCCCCAGTCATGCACTAGGACCCCATTGTGCTAGACACTGTGCATTATTTATTAGGTGTATTATGGTAGCACCTCGGAGCCTAGTCCTAGACCCGGAACCCAATGTTCTAGGTTCTGTACAGACACAGAACAAAAAGATGGGTCCTGCCCCAAGGAAACCCCATCTAGGTCTAAGACAAAAGATGACAGATGGAGACACATGGACTGACAGGGAAATATAAGGAAACAAGGACACAAGGCCAGTGAGTGTGATAGGCAGTGACCCAACAGTCAGTGCATCAGACTGGAACTCAGAAATCCTGGGTTCTATTCCCAGCTCTACCACTGACGACTCACTGGGCAAATTGATTCTCTTCTCTGGCTCTCAATTTATCCATATGCAAAATAGGGATAATACTACTGGCTCCCCCCACATGAGATCCTGGAGTGAAAGGAGCTCTGGAAACGCAAAGGATGATAGTGTTGAAATGTTTCATTTCAACTTGTATAGTCTAATTAAATATTCCAAACAACACACATGCCACATATTTAGAGAGACAACATTATATCATATATCAGCATGATGCAATATTAAAATTAATATTTTAGTATCACATACAAGTGTTTCAATGTCTATGAAACTGTCTTTTTTTTTTACAGTAAATTCTTCTGACAAAACTTTTTTCAATCAGCTCTAATATTTGGCCTGCTCCAAGCAGCCATGGCATCAGGACAAAATCATAGAGGCCTCTTTCATGGTTAAGCGATATAGTGCGTTATCTTCTCAGGTGAAATTCACACCCAGGCAAAAGGCTGTCCCATTAGGCCCTATTTTCAGAGGTTACATGGAATTTAAGTTGCTCCTAATGCTGGTGTTTTGCACTAGGATAAATGTTAACCTTTCAGACCAGGCTACCATCTACAGCCATGCCAGGTGTGTCACTGGCACATGGCCTCATTTTGTTATTTTGCTGGCATCACTGATATTGCTGGTGCGCACGTAATCAGAGTGCCAGGTCGGGTGGGTGTACAGTAGGAGCTAGGGGTGTGGTTTCCCTGCTCATGTGCACATATTCGTGCTCGGTCTCATCACACGCCAAGTGTAGTCATAGCCACAGAGAGCACATTGCCATTCAAACTGCCGTATAACAGGAGCCCACTGCCTTTGGTGAAAAATCAGATTTTTCCTGAATTCCACAGCCTACTTACACCACCTCAATTGCAGCACTTACACGTGCCTCTTCAAAGTTACACCCCACTGGCCCATGTACTGGTAGTGAGGATATCCCCTCATCTCCAGAAGGTGAAACAGTAAACAGCCTTCCAGCAGTGTGAGCAGTTACTGATTTGGCCTGCTTTGTTCTGGGACAGGGTAGCCCCTGATGCTCCTCTCACGTTGATTTTGCATCTATTGCAATGTCTGCTGCCAACTCCTGATTTCCAACGGTGTGAGAGGAGAATGTAACGGCTAGTGCAACTCAGCATGGAATTAATTCATCACTACACCAAGTCACTGCATCTGCTGTAGTACTCTCACCTCCCCTAGGGACATGGGATCTGATTCCCCTCTTGCATTTTAGCTCCTCCGAGGTCACTTTGGCTCCCTTCCCAAGCCACAGCCCTCTCCACCACATGCTGCCCCAGAACAAGCTATGCTCGGTGCCGTCACGCTGTACTTACAGCTCCTCCAGGAAGCGCAGGTGCTGGAACGCACTGGGTTGCAACTCGCTAATGTTGTTCATGCTCAGATCACTAGAGGAAAAGAAAGACATAAGTCTCTGATCAGTTATTTTTGGGGGCTCGTCTGGCATAAACCACTCCCTGCTCTGCTGGCCGGGCTCTGGTGAGGGAGGATACGCCCTTGTCAACGGCATCTCAGCTCTAACATGGCAAGCAGAAATAACCTCCCAGGCTCTAGGGGAAAATATCAGTGCACAAAGCAGGATGAAAGATATCATCATAGTAATTAATACTATATTCTTCTAGCGCATCTTTCATCTGAGCATCTCAAGCATCAGCCGGTTTATGAAGCTTCCCATCAGCCCCATAAGTGTTATTACCCCACTTGGGGAAACCCAGGCACTGAGCGGTTTGGAATATTATTTCTTTAGACCCAGTAGTGTCCTGTTCTAGCCATTATCCATGCTGCTCCCTGCTGGGGGATCTTGTCCAGGGCAGCAGCACACACCTGTCCTGCAGAGGTGATAGCGAGTTGTTGAAGAGAGAATGCGCCTTGGCTTGCTCTGAACAGTTAACAGCCAGGCAAAGGGTCATGACAAAGACTGCAGAGCCTGGAATTTGCTCCAAACCTGGTTGCAAAGTCCACGTCCTACTTTATACACAGGTTTGGAAGGATTGGCTTGTAATCAGTCAACGTCAGTAAATGTCGATTTCCCCACACAAAAACAGATGAAAAAAATATTTCCATCAATAACAATCAAAATTTACAGAGAAGTAAAGTAAGAAAAATGCAACTTGAGGATTAATTAGAGCTTGATTTAATGCTATTAACTTAGCATATTTTGACCTGTGATGTTGACAATTCATGTTTCAATGATTATAAAATTTTAACTTTTTCAATCTCAATGTTTATTGTCATTAAATAATTGTCTGAACCCTCCTCATAATTTCCTACAACTGTGAAAATCAGTAAATACTGAAAAGCTGCTTAAATATCAATATTATCGATTGAAATTATAAACAAATAAAAATAAAAGTTGAATTCTGCCAAGCCTATTTGAAGAAATACTGAAGAATACCTATACTGAAGAAAACCTCTTCAGATTTGGCTTTTTTCTAGTTCTGTGGCTTCTGGCTGAGGCCCCGTTTAGTATCTGTTTAATATCTGACACATTCACTCTCAGGAGACCAGATACTTCATTGGAAAGTGACGGATTTGACTGACTTCCATCTCAAACCTTTATAACCTACTAGTCCATCATGTGTCGACCATACAATTAACAGTAACAAAACGATGTTTGCTATTACATAGATCAAGAGTAAGTTTGTGGCTAAAACTCTACATCAGGAGCTCCTAGACATTCTCCCTTCAGGAAATCAGCAAGGGCAACGATTTAGCAGGAACTGAAGAAAGGAACAGGCAAGTATGGCTGTGGCTCCATAAAACTGCGCCTGTCCTGGAGGGAGCGAGGGTCCGCTTCCCGCTTCCCGCTTCCCAGTGCCGTTCCATAGAATCGACTTGGGAGGACAGCCCATGCCCAGGGTGCAGATGGAATTGTAAGGCTCTGGGATAGTACAGCTGTGAACAGGAGGTAGACGTGCAACTGTGCTACAGAAGCTAAGCTGGAAAGTTTCCCCCCACAATGCCCCATTGTACAACCAGAGTGGATCTGTCATCACTGCCACCTTGACCAACACACTGGCATTATAACTGGCGACTTCCAGAGCTAAAAGCAGAAGCTGCAACAGCTTGAACTAAAGAGTCAAGGCTCCCTCGCTGTGTGGTAACAGACTCACATCCCCGTGGATCTGGGACACTCTCACACATCAAGGGGAGCAGGCATCAGGCACTGGCTGTTAGGGCCGGGCAACAAATTTCCATCTAAACTTTTTTTTGATGGAAAATTGGACTTTTGACTAAATCCTTTTTTTTCCTTTTTGGGTGGAAGAAAAAGGGCTTTCTCATAGGAAAACTCAACATTCTATGGTTTTCAGCCAAAATGCGGTATGTTTTCAGCTGAAAACTATCCAAAACTGGAAACAAAAATGGCTGGAACTGAAAAATATTTGGGTTTGGGGCCCTGAAAAATTTCAGTTTTTGGATGAAAAAAAATAATCAAATTTTTCTCCTTAATAAAGTTTTCCCTTGTTTTATACACAGATTTGGTGCTTGTTAAGAGCAGCCAATGGAGGTCTATCTGTAGCTTTTCCCTACCGGTGAGGCTCGAGCCAGTGATGTTTTGTAAATTTTAAAAGGAAATCCTTTCTGTTGGCAAAAACAACTGGCAGAAGGGTTACACTTGGACCAATTGATAGGACACTAGACTGGCAATCAAGACTGCTGGTGCATTTTTCCAGCTCTACCATTGATTTTTCAAAAGCTGACTCTGTTTTTTGATGTCCATCTTGAAACACCTAATGTATAATTATTGGAGGAAGAGACTCATCAGACCACTCATCACTGGGGCATTCCTGCTTTTATTTATTATTTGGATTAGAATAGTGTCAAGATCGGGGTTGCATTGTGCTGGGCGCTGTACAAACATATAGTGAGAGAGAGCCCCTGCTTTGCTTACGGTTTAAATGGACGAGAGAGGCAAACGGTAAGTGGGGAAACAGAGGCACAGAGTGGTGAAGTGATTTACCCAAGGTCACATGATAGGTCAGAGGCAGAGTGAGGAATAGGCTCCAGGTCTCCTGAGTCCCATCCCAGTGCCTCATCACTTAGACTGTCCTCCATTGACATCAGTGGAGTTACAGCAGAGATGAATCTGACCTCACCATTATTCCAGCAGAAGTGCTAGAGACCAGCTCCACTCACATAGGCACCTGGCGGCAGATGCTGTGGTCCTCCTGTTCCCTTCCCCCCACTAACTAATGAGCACCAGTCTCTTCACACAGAACCTTAACTAAAGCCTGAAATCATCTCTTTGGCCCCAGCCCATCTAGTCTGGCTCTAAACCAAAATGCCGCCAGTAGAGTTACACACATTCCTGGAATTGCCAGCTCAATCTCCCGTCCAGGAACCTTCCTTCCCCCAAACCCTGCATTTGAAGGCAGATCCCAAGAGCTTTTGAAATCTTCCACATGTCCCTCACAGCTGACTCTTGCCAATCCCCGAGAGCTCCACTCACCTTGCCTCGCACGGTCACATGGATCAAGATTTCAAGAAAACCAAATCTAAATATTCACCTTAAGCACTCCCGAAACTTGTATACACAGGAAAATGGAGCCACCGTTCATGGAAGTGTGATTCAGAGAGTCAGGGCTCTGACTCATAACTTATCTGGCCCCCCCAGGGGTAACTTAATATATTTACTTTGATGTCACTCTCCTTTCACAAACAGGCCCCTTCCCTATTAGCTGGCACAGAAATGCAGAAATAAACTAGAGGGTGCTACTCTCCTCCTACCCCCTGATCCAGTCAGTCCCCACCCCAGATACACTGCTAAGACCATGGACAATGGGCTGGATCTGTTCCTACCAGAAAGATACCAAGGTTTTTTAAAGCAGTGATGCCATCAGTAGGGCAAAGAGATTGTCTCATTGACATGAGTTTCCTCTTCTCTCTAGGATCTCTAACAAAGGGAGAATTCTTGTTGCAACCGGAGCACTCTGAATGGCAGAGCTGGAGCCAGGCAGACTCTCTAGGAGTGTGGAACGAGACACCAAAGGAGTTGGCTATAAAACTGGGCACAGGAGACCAAACCCAAGCCTGTTGTAAGCCCCCACTAGTCCTGAGGGGAGTTGCACATGCTTCCACCACAGGTGATTTTGGCCCACAATGTTGAAAGAATCTCCAATGTGAAAGGACCTGCAAATATGGAGTTCATGTGCACCGCAGCCACCAAGTCTGTCCTGAGGCTTCCTAGGAGGCCAGCCACAGGACAGTCTACAGCCTGGTCCTGCATGTGTGCAGCTGAATCGCGTAACTCTTTGGCAGGTGTGTTTGCTTCCCCTTGCAAGCCGCATGGGCAAACACAGGGGCGGGTGCAGTGCTGGGAAAAATCACGCACATGTTGCCGAGCCACGGGAACCATCTTCTCCTCCAGGGTCATTTCTACGTAACAGGATGGTGAAGAGTCCAGAGCCAGGTCTGAACTACAGACCCAGACCCAAACGCCCCTTGGAGGAAGCTTGAGTGGATCCACACGGGCCCCTCTTTGTAGAATGGGCAGAGCCAACCCCTACGATTCAACCTGGGGCCTGGGCGTCCCCTGGGATGTTTCCTCGCCAGTGCACAGTTTGACAAAGCTCAGAAGGGCTGGAGGTTGAGCCAGGGCTCGGCCTCGGAGTTCAGCCTCTCGGGCTGAGGAGGGTTGTACAGGGACACAGCTGGATGCTCCTGTCTGAGCTGCAAGCAGGCAGCCTCCACAGACAGGTCAGCATGAGGAGTGGTAAGGGAATTGGGGAAATCCTAAACCCAGTATACCCCTTTCACTGGCCTGTGGGGAACAGCTCAGAGGTCGCAAACCCTTTCTTTGCACAGAGCTGCAGCACCTTCTCCTGTCCTCTCCTCTGCCATGTCGCCCCTTCCCCACTCCTGCCTCCGCCTTAGCTCACACCCCCGCCCCCATGTACCTGCTGACTGCCCTCCTCTGACTGCCCTCCCCATTCCCCTTCTTTCTCCTGATCATAGGCACATTGCTCTGGCTCCACCTTGCTTCACCCCACTCCTGACCCCGCTGCTCCCCCCCACACCTCCTTCTCCCCCATCCAGCCCCAATTTCCCCATCACTTTTAAGGCCCTGTTAGGACTGTCTAGCCCCGTACAGACTGTCTAGATGACTGGAGTGCTGGCCCCAGACATCTCGGCGTGAGGCTGAGGGGCTGGGACAGGTTTTATTGCCTCACACAGTGCCCAGGAGGGAGGTAAATAAATGACTCCCTGCTTCCAGCCCGCGCAGGTCCGGTGCAGGTGCTGTACCGCTTGGCCGATCCAAGCCCCGCAGCCGATTTGAGACGCTCCCAGAGCATGGCCAGGAGATGCCTTGCTTTGCAGACTCAGATGGAGCTGTCTACAGCTGGGCGAGATCATTGTGTGGGGGTAACTTCCAGGCTTGAGTCCGTGGCATGCTGAAGGACTTTGTTAGGCCCATGTCCTCCCAGGCTGGTGAGGGCTAGTGGGGGAGAACTGGCCCATTGCTGGAGGTTGTTAGCAGCCCCCAGGGTGTCTGGCCATTGCTCAGGATCCAGCATCCCATTCCGGGGTAAGGCTCTCCAGGCAGGTTGGGGTGAGAGAAAACTCACAGTGTCTCCCTGTCCAGTGTCCGTCTGGGAAACTCCAACAGCTAATACAGCCCACAGCCGTGCGAGCCTCCCACCTCTCCTTTCCATGCTGCCTGCCTGGATTGCTGCTCTGGGTGCACGGGGGAAAAGCTGGTTCTGCAGGACCACTACTGCCCCATGCGAGCAAGTGGGCAGAGAAGGGGCAAAGGGAGAGGGGGCGGAGCCTTGACTTTGCCCTGCCTCCTTCACAGGGTTGTGAGTTCAATCTTTGAGGGGGCCATTTAGGGATCTGGGGCAAAAAATTGGGGATTGATCCTGCTTTGAGCAGGGGGTTGGACCTCCTGAGGTCCCTTCCAACCCTGATATTCTATGATTCTATCCTCATTCGGGACAGGCAGACCTGGGAGCCCCAGAGCCCATCCTCCTCCTGCATCTTCATTTCCCCAGGAAGCACCAACAGCCGAAATCCAACCCTCCCATAGGAGGTGCCTGGTGCCCCCTGCTCTGTTTCTCCCTGTGGGCTGGGGTGCCCAGTGCCCATAGGTGCCAGAAGGACTGCAAAAGTTGGGGTTGGAGGGAAAACAAGTGCACAGGGTCACAACACCACTCAAATTTGGCCCTGCTGCCTCTCCATCATGCCAGCTCCTGTCAAGAGTCAAAGGGGGGGAGGGCTTGGCCCCCTTGATTCCTCCCTTTGTTGTGCCCCTGCTAGGAGGTGTAATTCCCTGCTCAGGTAGATGCACACACACTATTTCTGCTCAGGCTAGTACCTAAGACTAGCAAAGCGGCCGGGGCTACACGGGCAGGCGCTCGGCCTAGCTGCCCAAGCCTGTACCTAGGATCTTGGCTGGGGCTGTATTCTGGGCAGTTAGTGCATCCCGCCACCCATGCCGCTGGGGCCGTGTGCTGCTGTTTTCAGCTGCTTCCTCGAGCCGAGCTAGCGGGGGTACGTCGACCCGAGCCGGGAACGCTACCGACAGCTGCAACGTTGACATCCCCTGGTTCAACTTTGCAGCCACTGAGGGTGCGGCCGCTGGTGTGAACGGGAAGACAAGTAGCCATACTGAAGTCAGTGACTTCGCACCGATGTTAAACCCAGCGGCACCGAGAGCAGAATCAGGCTTTTTTAAGAATACAAACCCACTAGAGAGTCTGTCATCGGGGCCGTTTCTGGGACACTGACTGTGATGTGTCTAAAAACCAAACATGATGTGCAAGCACCAGGCCTTCCTATCCATGAGTGCACATCGAGCTACACTGAAGTGACACCGATTTACACCAGCTGAGGAGCTGGCACGCTGCAGTGCCATTATTACTGTTATTCATTAGGTGCATTATGCTAGTGGCAAGGAGCTCAAGTCATGGACGGGTCCCCGTATTGTGCAAGGCGCTGTACAAATACAGAACAAGTACAAGACGAGACAAGGGATGGGTACAGGCAGATGGGGGAACATAAGGAAACCGGGAGACAATCCTGGTCAGCAGGGCAGGCTGGGGTCTCAGCACACCAGCCGTTCCAGGTGTTTTGCAGGCATCCCAGCAGAGGAGAGAGCTCTGAGGAGGGAGCTGCAGGAGAACAAGGAGGCAGCTTTGCGGATGTTTATGGGGTGTGCAAGGGGCAGTGTGGGAGAAAGTACAAAGGTGCCTGGCTGAAAACTTAACAAGTGGGCGATGGAGGTGGGAATCATGGGGCCGTCAGAGACGGGTGCTGACATTTCAATAGCGAATGAGAGGGGATAGGTCGGCAGGGGATGGGCCATGTGGGGCCCTGAGAGTGAAGATACCCAGACAGAGAGGAAGATCACACTGGAGATGTTTAAAGGCGATGCTGAGCCTTGCAGTGCATTGATTGGGCACTGCACTCAACCCCAGGTCGAAACAGCCCCAACTGGGCAGTCCTGACGGAAAGGCAGCTTTACAGAGCACTCCATTCAAAGCCCTATGACAGCCGTGTGGCCAGCACGTCACTCAGGATGGGATGTTGGGGCAGCGGCTGCACAAAGTGGCACGTGCCCCCTAGGAAACCGGTGTAGTGAAGGCAGCAGACATGGCATCAAGAGAATGCATCTCAAAGCAGCATTAACTTCTGTGAGGGGCTCTAGCCAGCCCTCCTGGGGGCCCCAGAATGCAGCTGTGCACCAGGAGAGCCAATGACTGAGGATTTGTGAGGTTGGGGGTGTGGGTTTCTCATGGATCACCAGCCTCTGCCCTACACTGCTGCTAGCTGCATGAAGCAGGGTGGTTAGGGGAAGGGGAAATTGCCCAAGCAATGGCCATATGGGACTGACTGGTTCCCAGAAGGGGATACACAGTGGTCCTGGGGCCAGATGCCCTTTCACTCATGCCAGTGTAAATCAGGAGCCCCCCAACGTCCATGCAGTTACCCCATTAGAAATGTGCTCTGAGAGGACAGTCAGGCCGCTGGGTCCCGACTGCTTTTAGAGGTGGGTGGTTCCCTGCAGCTTCTTGGGAATGCTTGAAAGGGACGAATTGTCACGTCTTCGCCGAAGAGATGCCCACTCTGTTGTCCTAGCCCAGCCTAACTCCACGACAGGAAGCAGGTGCATCTCTCCTGTTATTGATTATGGAGCTGTGATAGCAGGAGCTTCGGCTGCGCCAAACGCTTTGCAAGTCAGTTCTCTGTCTACACCACAAGGCAGTGATGTGCCCAAAGGAGCTGGCTGAGGTCTCCCATGTCCAGCAATCTCTACTGGCTCCTGTCCCTACAAAGGGGGTGGGTGCCACATGACCATGTCGTCTGGTTGTTATTTGCTACGCTAGAAGGTTTCAAGGGCTGCCATTAAGTAGCTCTTTGCCCTGCAGATAATCCCATATCTTGTTAAAGCTGTTGGATGTGCTAAGCACCCTTCTTTAAGGCTAATTGGGAGGAGCAATTAAACTCCCCTATATGTAGTCATAGCTGGAGACAACAGAAGCCACCACCCAACACAACAGGCTGTATTGCCAGGGGCCCAATGAGAAGCTAAATTGTGAGGGCTCAGAGGTTTAGTAGCAAATGCAGGGGTGAGGAGATTGATTGACTGGAGCTGTGTGCTTTAGCCCTGAAAGCCAACAGCCAGCAGCTGTGAAAGTGAGCAGGGACAGAGGGGGCATGGGACTGGCCGAAGAAGCAGACTTGGAAACGATAAGCAAGGAAACTGCCTGCTGCTGTTTGTTTTCACTGCATTCAGGGGAACAGGACTCGGTGTGAGACTTTGTAAATACACAGGATTGCACCAAAGAAACACTTCAGTCCTCTTATCAATTTCTCCTAACAGAAACAACCCAGCAAGACCGTCAGTATTAGTGAATCGCTTGGGCCAAAGGAGCAATGGTATTTTATTAGCGCCAGTTTTTCCAAAGAAATCAAGGCCAGATTTTCTCAGGGCTTCAGTTCCAGACCTGCCCCAATGGTCTATGAAATCATGACTGGTGCAGAGAAAGTAAATAAGGAAGTATTATTTACTCCTTCCCATAACACAAGAACTAGGGGTCACCAAATGCAACTAATAGGCAGCAGGTTTCAAACAAACAAAAGGAAGTATTTCTTCACACAACGCACAGTCAATCTGTGGAACTCCTCGCCTTGTGAAGGCCAAGACTATGACAGAATTCAAAAAAGACTAGATAAATTCATGGAGGATAGGTCCATCCGTGGCTGTTTGCCAAGATGGGTTGGGATGGTGTCCCTAGCCTCTGTTTGCCAGAAGCTGGGAATGGGCGACAGGGGATGGATCACTTGATCATTACCTGTTCTGTTCATTCCCTCTGGGTCACCCGGCATTGGCCACTGTCGGAAGACAGGACACTGGGCTAGATGGACCTTTGGTCTGACCCAGTATGGCCGTTCTTATGTTCTTAATGCACTGAGCCCTTCTGAACATATAGCCCCGACTGTGGGTGTTGAGCACTTGGAAATCAGTCCCACACAGGGTAGCTTTCCCAGCACCAAGGGGACTGAACAGAAGTTTCCAATATGACTGAGGGAGGAGGCTAATGGGCTATAGCACCTGGGAGGAGGATGTTATTATTTAATGATTTGTACTGTGCTAGATGCTGTACAATATTGATTAGGTGTATTACAGTAGCGCCTAGGAGTCCCAGTCATGGACCAGAATCCCAGTGTGCCAGGGGCTGTACAGACACAGAACAAAATGACAGCCCATCTCAAAGGCCTCTAACATTGGGCCCAATCCTGCAAGGTGCTGAGTCAGTGGGAGATGAGAGTCTTCAGCACCTTGGGACACCTTGTATTGATGTGCAGTGAAAAGCAGGCCATAAATGATGGGTTTAAGGCGCTCCCAAGATCTCCCTATAATGATTCCTGGGTCTTCATGAAATTCCTGGGTGGCTCTGGCTGAACCCACAACTGCTTGCAAAGAGGTAATTTGGCTTGGAGAGCTAGCTGAAATTTTTCCTGTTACAGTGACGAGCCCCACATGGGGGACCACATTACAAGCGGCCTCCGCAGAGAAACAAAGATGGGTGAGATCAAGCAAGAGAGCAAAGTTCACCTCCAGTGCTCCAGGAGAAATCTGGAGGCACAGCCCTGACTTCAGTGCTGTTCCCCTGAAGTAGCTGAGACCATGATGTGATCCTGTGTTTCTACTTCAGTTCTCCATGTTTCTAATTCGTGGACTCATCCTCAGAACATCCCATAACCACCTAACCATGTCTGTGCCCTACCAATGATCCCCACAATGTTGCTATATTAAAAAAAAACTTTTGAGTCCTATAGCTGAATCCATGGGATCTCACCCTAAATGGGCAACTCTGCCAGTGTGATCTGTGCGGCACTTGCTGGTGGTCTGTGAGGAACACATCTCATACGGAGCTGGCTCTCCTCATTTCAGCTGCTTCTGCAGCCAGACAGACTCTGCAAGGAAGATCCTGGACATCTGTGCAAGCAGATTGAAACCAGGGAAAAGCCAGCACAGCAGGAGATGTTGATAAGTAAAGGAAGGAGCAGGGGAGAAGTAGGAGCTGCTTTCAGAGACCACCAGCAGGAGTGGCATTGACAGCCACCAGTGGAGGCCATCAAGTAGGAGAGGAACCAGTAGCTGCCAATTGAAGCAGGTTAAATTACATTTGTATTTGGCCCTGGTGCAACCACGGCTGGAATACTGGGTCCAGGTCTGGGGTCCACTATTCAAGAAGGATGAAGATAAATTGGAGAGGGTTCAGAGAAAAGCCACGAGAATGATTAAAGGATTAGAAAACCTGCCTTATAGTGAGAGACTCAAGAAGCTCCATCTATTTAGCTTAACAAAGAGAATGTGAAGTGGTGACTTGATTACAGTCTATAAGTACCTAGCCGTGGAACAAATATTTGATAGTGGACTTTTCAGTCTAGCAGAGAAAGGTCTAAGATGATCCAATGGCTGTAAATTGAAGCTTGACAAATTCAGATTAGAAATAAGGTGCACATTGTTAACAGTGAGGGTAATTAACCCCTGGAACAATTTACCAAGAGTCCTGGTGGATTCTCCATTAATGGCATTCTTAAATCAAGATTGGATGTTTTTCTAAAAGATCTGCTCTAGCTCAACCAGGAATTACTCAGGGAAGTTCTGTGGCTTGTGTTATGCAGAAGATCAGACTAAGATGCGCGAGATCCTGAACCAGGTAGATCAGAGATTTGAATTTGGATCTTCCACATGCTAGGTGAGTGCTGGAAATCCATCCAGAGAACAGCTCAGGATTAACCGTAAGAACCCTCACCAAACCCGTAAGAGCCTGGTCGCTTGCTTTCACACTGAATTCATCACATAGATCTAGGGGCCGATTCACCAACATGCCATGGTTTAGAGCTAGACAGGAACCACATTTTCCATTGAATGGGAACTGCCAGGAATTCAAACAAGTTTTCTGTTCTGAAATGGAACAAAACCAGAATATTCTGAAATTTCGCATAAAACAAAATTCCGAATGCTTTTTGTTTGTTTCAGGTCAATAAAAATATTTCATTTAGATAAACTCAAACTGCTTCCTTCCAATCCTGAGATTTCATTTGAATAATATAATATACATTTCAAAATGAAGTCACTCCAAAATGAAAAATCGAAACATTGCATTGTGAAAATATTGTGTCCCCCGCCTCCCCAAAATGGAATTTTGCCAAAATCAACAGGTGTCCATGAACAGTTTGTTTTGGCCAAGTGGCATTTTCCGCTGAAAACACCTTCGGTTGGAAAATTCCCAACCAGCTCTGCTCTGGCCACTTTGTGCCACTCGGGCTGAGCTGGGTTGGCGTCACTGCATCACTGGAGCAGTGCAAAGCTCATGAGCTGAGATTCTCTGCTGCCCCCCTATGACGCACTGCACAAAAAGGGACAACCCAGGGGGAAGGGGGGGAAAAGTGGCTTCCTTATTCTAAGGGGGCCATGACAGTCCCCAGCACAAGTGCCGACTTTCTCATTTCCCCAGAGGGGCTCAACCACCGCTCTGCCCCAGACCCCACCCATGCTCCACTTCTTCTCCCAAGGCCTCCTCCCTGCCCCACCTCTTCTCACCCTTGCCTCTTCCCACCCATTCCACCCCCGCCCCTGAGCATGCCCTGCCCTCGCTCCGCCTCTCTCTGCCCCCACTCCTCCCTCTCCCCCCGGCGCCTCCTGCCCCCTATGGCTGTCACATACAGTGTGGAATTCTCCTCTGGCCAGTTAAAGGGCGGTGTACAGGGGCCGTAGCAGGAGGGAGATCCCTCCCCAGGAGCGCACTGGTGAATCTGGATCATGGTTTCCAAGCCACGAGGGGAGAGGAACTGGGGCACTGTGAGGATGCTATTGGAAGGTTACATGCTTTGCCGGGTAAATATGGGTTGTTGGGTTTCTTTGTACATGTAGAGAGAAGGTGAAGGGAGCGCAGCTGTGACTATTAACCGCAAGCTGGTCCAGTTTTACTCGCCTTTAGCTACTACTCTTTGCAAGGTGTTTGCATGGCTATGAAGCAATTAGCCAATGTCATTATGAGAGTGCTCTCTGAAAGAGACGGTGGAACATTGATAAGTAGCGCATTCATAGACACAGTGCCAGTAGATGGTGCTCAAGAATACACAGCATCCTTCCTAGGCTTTGAAGAACCAATAAAAGGGATCATCTATGGTGCAGCTGGATAGCCAGACTCGTGCAAGCAGGACTTGACTAAAAATGGTATTATGGACATTGCAGCTGAAGCTCTCAAGCCTGCCTAGCTTGAAAGGCCAAGCGTCAACCCGAGCTTGCAATGTCCAACGGCTATTTTTAGGGTGCTAGCTCAAGCAAGCATGAATCTGCCTCTCTGGGCCAGGAGGTTCGCTCCCAGCAGCAGGGTAGACATACCCCGAATGGCTTCCTGCGTGCAGCTCCTACAAAACAGCACAGTGTCTAACCTGGGGCTGTTCATGGGGCGGAAATAATGGGAGCTCAGGAGCCTGAGCCTCTCTTAACACACTGAATCATCCAATAATTGTTACGAGAAAATGAGTGCTAGGCCGTGATGATTGGCTGGGAGGTACTCCAGGAGCAGGGAAAGTGGCGATGGGTGTTGGATCTATTGGGTCAGGTCCGGTGTGTGCACACACGCCCCGCCCCAGACCTGTGCATATGATATGCAACCACTCCACACGTACCAGCAGGGCCCCCCCTTCCCCACCACACACACAATCAGCCTTCCCGTTAGACAGTGCCCCTGCAACATGAATTTGCTTCTTGTGCCCATATAAGACAAGGATGACAACGGAAGGGGAAATCTGTACTAAGAAGCAATATTTAAACTCAAAGAATTTGTCATTGTAACAAGCAGCTTCTGTACTGATGTCCCATATACTGATTTACTGCACAGCCAGCTGGCCCTTCTCCTTCAGCACAGCCCTCATGGCGGCTTTCTTAAATGCCTGTAGTTAATTAGGCCTAGATCCTCAAAGGGATTTAGGTGCCAAACATCTGATCATTTCAACTGGAGCTGGGAGTTTAAGTACTTTGGAGGATCTGGGCCCCATGGCACATCTGCCTAGAGCTGCCACTGTTCACCTGTCTCCCATCACTGAGCTTCGGACTCCTTGCCCCCCTTATCTGCTCCTGGGAACCCTGAGCTGCCCGTACCCATGTTATTCCCGGTTCCTGCCAGCTTGCTCTCAGAAGCATGGGCTCAGAGGCGTGCGAGCGACCACAGCTGTTTGTGTAACGTGGCCGATCCGTCCCACTCCTACGGGCTCTGGCAGCGGGCCACTGTTGCTGGTAGCACCGGAGCCAGTCCCTGCCAAGGTGCTTGGGAATCAGCTGGCGGGAGATCAGAGGTGTGGGGCTGGCAGGGTGTGTGGAACACGTGCATTTGCTACTTGCGTGCTTCTACCTGTGGTGAAGCCACGCTGAGTCGGGGCCAGAGGCACCTGACCTTTCATGCTATGTGTGGCCGAGCTGGGAACAATGAAGTAAAGGTGCCAGGGCTGGGTTTATAACTCCCAACTGCAACACACTTTCTCTGCATGAGCAGGCAATGGTGGCTTCTATCATGCCAGGGCTGGGGTTGGGTAGGGCCAGACAGACAGACAGGAGGGGGCAGAGCACTGCAGGAAGGGCCTGTGTGCACAGAGAACGCTGGCCCAGACTCTCCGCTCCTGTATCCCATATCCCACTCCTGGCGGGCACGAGAGTTACACCAGAATCCAGCCCCGTGTCTCTGGCCTTGGCATGTCAAGAAGTACATATTAATCAGAAGGCTGGAAAGGGCTCTTCTGAAATGGATCTGGGGTAAACTGCAGGGTATTTTTCACACACATTAGATCAATGTATTTGTGCTGGCTTTGTCTGGGTAACGGTTTTAGATCGCTGTTCTGATTTAGGGCCAGATGGGGAGTGACAAGAAGCTTGATTCCAGCTGACAGCTGTTTAATGACCCACATGTGTAATGAGCTTGTGGGTCTCAGGTCAGCGTTTGCATCACCAAGACTATCACAATGGGAACTAATGACAGGTTTCAGAGTAGCAGCCGTGTTAGTCTGTATCCACAAAAAGAAAAGGAGGACTTGTGGCACCTGAAAGACTAACAAATTTATCTGCGCATTAGCTTTCATGAGCTACAGCTCACTTCCTCGGATGCATGCATGTAGCTCACGAAAGCTTATGCTCAAATAAATTTGTTAGTCTCTCAGATGCCACAAGTACTCCTGTTCTTTTAATGGGCACTAAGTGGCTTTCCAGACTGAAAGGCCGGGGGATGAATGGCCCATGGAGATTGACCTTCCTGCTTGCCCCCAAAGCGGGGCCCCTCCAGGGAAGGGGTGAGGCATGTTGGCCTGGCAGTGGGCAGGAGTACCCAGGCAGCACCAGAGCTGTGTAAACTGAGTTCTACACTCCAGGGTGGGCAGTCCAGCACCTTGTATCCCTTGAAAGGAAAAATAAAAACAGGACCCGCTGACCCACCAGTGCTGATCCCTGGTTTGGCTCTAGCAGCTGGCTGAAAACGGTGCCCATGCATATCAGAGGCTAAAATACATGCTTAGGGCATTTTGCTCCTGATAGCCCTGCAGGCCCAGCCCAGCTCCGGTAGAGGCAGCTGGAGTGTATCCCCATTAGCCCCACAGCCTGGAGCCCATTCAGATAGGTAGGGAAACAGCATCAACTTATTTCAGAGCTGGATAAGCTGCACAGACACCTGGGCATTGGGCCTCCAAGAGATGGCAGATCCCAGCCCAGCAGGGGGAACTGGAGTGAGAGCCCCAAACTCACGTCACACAGGTCCATCAGCTGGCCATTACCTTTGGTCACTCCCGGTCTGATCCACATCAGATCCAATGGCTTAGAGAGGATCTCAGGACAAGTCCCTCAGTGCTGTAGTGGAGCAGTCCTTTAAAGCTATAGTAATGCAGCCAGTGGGCTAAGGAGCCGTGTACCTGACCTAGCATGTCTGGAGGCATTTTCTAAGGTTCCTGGAAAAACACCGAGATTTGTTGCCAAGAAAGGTTTATATGATCAGCTGCCAGCCCCTCTGTAGCACACGGTGCCAGCTCCAGCAAGAGCAGAACCTGCTCCCCCCAAAAGCGTTACAAGATTTAGGGTCAGAAGAAGACTGGGGGCTCCTGTTTCTTGCCTTCTGTCAGTCACCCCGGGATTGCAGGCTGAGGTTAATTACCCACACTTAGCAGCCTCTTTGCAAACCTGGCTCTAACACTGCTTTTCCAGCCGGACCCTGCAGGAATGGTCTGTTCAGAGCCCCTAGCCCAGCCAAGCTGCTGTTCAGACTTAGCCCGCCCTGAAGACACCTCATTCCACATTCCCCTGGCAGCTCTGCCTGGACCATTTTTGGGTCGGAGTTTTCCCACGTGCTGATTTACTGTGCAGCCAGCCAGCCTGCAGCCAGGCACTGGCCTGGGGTGGAGGGGAAGACAGGGAATGGCGGCATAGACTGAGACACAGATGCTGCTCCTGAATCACTCTCAGTGCGTTGACAAGCCCTTGGATGGGTAACCAGTGACTGAGAAGGGTCTATGTGGAGGAGAAAGGCTCCAGTGGGTGGAGCAGTAGGTTGGGAACCTCTGATTTATACCTAGCGCTTCCACTGGCTCACTTTCTGGCCTTGGGTAAGCCACTTCCTTTATCTGTGCCCCAGTTTCCCCACCCTTAAAATGGGGATGCTGCTGCAGTAAAGTACGCAAAGCACCTGGAGATCCTTGGCTAAGAGCCACTCTAATAAATAATCTTTCTATTTTTCTTACTTGGAAGGAAAAACACCCCCAGCTGTGACCATGTGATTCCTTTACCAATGATCCAGGGGGTCATTATGGATTAGCAAATGCTGAGGAGTTGCTCCCGCTGCAGCATACCCAGAGCTACCCGAGAACTCAGCAGGGAGAGTATGCAGGATCGTGGTCTTTAAACACAATTAACAAGCTAAATGTGTAGTACTTTGGGTGCACTGTTCTTTTCCCCACTCCCAGCAGGTAGGCGCTTGAACAAGGTCTCCGCTGCACCTTCCTTGGATCCTCCTCTCTACCCTTACTCCTGCTGCTGCAAACCCCTGCATTCTACCCCACCCCAAGAGACATAATTCACCTTTAACAAAGAGCAACTGGCTGAATATGGTCAGTAAGGCAGCAGGGCCTAGTAGATGAAGCCCAGGGCTAGGTCTCAGCAGACCTGAGTTCTATGCTCTGCTCTTCCACTGGCCTGTTGGATGATTCTGGACAAGTCACTTTACAGCCCTGTGTCTCAGTTTCCCCATCTGTAAAGTGGGGATAAAGATACTGACCCCCTTTGTGAAGCACTCTGAGATCTAATAAACCAGGGAGGTGAAGGTCAGCTCCACCCAGCTAGATGAAACTGATCGTCAGTGGACAATGATGTTCTAGCTCCTCACGAACCAACCTATTTGATGGGTTAAACAGATGCTCTCAGGGTAATGTGTGAAGCACTTCAGGCTAATGGGTACCAGAGCCCAATCCTGTAAGGAGCTGAGCACCCTGAGCTCTCACTGAAGTCATGGACAGTGGTGGGTGCTTAGCATATTACAAGATCAGGACCATATACTCCGGGAGTGACAACTCCCCCGCCCCACTCCCTTCACCCTGCCAGGATGGGGATCAGCAGGGATCCAAGATCTCTCTGGAGAGAGGCACAAGGCCCATGGTTGAGGATTTACATGGCAGTCTGCCTTTCCTAGCCAGCAGTCCTATCGTTGTGAACAGGCACGGATCCGCGCTCTCTTTCTTGGCATTGTGCTGGGCAACAGGATCCTGGGAGGCCAAGACAATGACCACTGGAGTCCAAAGCAGATCCTGAATGCAGAGAGGGACAGGAGACGGACCTCCGATCTCACTCCCTGCCCAGTCTCCACACCTCCAACACACTCGCTCGCTTTTGGGAGCAGATTTTCAGCAGAGCTCTGCACAGCATGTGCTATCTGACCCATATTGTGCAGGGGTCTCTGGGTTCACAGGGCCCTGTGAGAAGAGGAATGTAAGAAGGTGGGGGAATAATAGGGGATCCTCCCAGGCATATTTCAGAACAGGAACGAAACCAACACGCTAACCTCAGGAGAGAAGACACACGACAGTGCAGTAAGCCAGCGGGTTACCAGAGAGGTAGTGATTGGTAACCCTAACGCTAACCTGTGACTGTACAAAGAACAGTCGGCCACAGCAGAGAAGACAAGGACTGGCGATGCAGTGAAAGCAGCTTTCCCAGGAGGTGGCCCGTCTAGCATATCACCAGGACAAACTGCACAGCCAGTGCCTGCTCCACGTGCAGAGGACGGCAGGCTCTAGGGCTGTCCACCAGCCCCATTTCAGCTTCCCGAAATCTCCTATTTTAAGGGTCTCTCTCCACCCTCTCATATGGCTGGTGCCCCCTAACCATTTTAGATTTAATTTTGGTGAGTAGCGAGGACCTCATAGAAGAAATGGTTGTAGGGGATAATCTTGGTTCAAGTGATCATGAGCTAATTCAGTTCAAACTGAACGGAAGGATTAACAAAAATAAATCTGCAACTAGAGTTTTTGATTTCAAAAGGGCTGACTTTCAAAAATTAAGGAAATTAGTTAGGGAAGTGGATTGGACTGAAGAATTTATGGATCTAAAGGTAGAGGAGGCCTGGGATTACTTTAAATCAAAGCTGCAGAAGCTATCGGAAGCCTGTATCCCAAGAAAGGGGAAAAAATTCATAGGCAGGAATTGTAGATCAAGCTGGATGAGCAAGCATCTTAGAGAGGTAATTAAGAAGAAGCAGAAAGTATACAGGGAGTGGAAGATGGGAGGGATCAGCAAGGAAAGCTACCTAATTGAGGTCAGAACATGTAGGGATAAAGTGAGACAGGCTAAAAGTCGAGTAGAGTTGGACCTTGCAAAGGGAATTAAAACCAACAGTAAAAGGTTCTATAGCCATATAAATAAGAAGAAAACTAAGAAAGAAGAAGTGGGGCCGCTAAACACTGAGGATGGAGTGGAGGTTAAAGATAATCTAGGCATGGCCCAATATCTAAACAAATACTTTGCCTCAGTCTTTAATAAGGCTAAAGAGGATCTTAGGGATAATGGTAGCATGACAAATGGGAATGAGGATATGGAGGTAGATATTACCATATCTGAGGTGGAAGCGAAACTGAAACAGCTTAATGGGACTAAATCGGGGGGCCCAGATAAACTTCATCCAAGAATATTAAAGGAATTGGCACCTGAAATTGCAAGCCCATTAGCAAGAATTTTTAATGAATCAGTAAACTCAGGAGTTGTACCGAATGATTGGAGAATTGCTAATATAGTTCCTATTTTTAAGAAAGGAAAAAAAAGTGATCCAGGTAACTACAGGCCAGTTAGTTTGACATCTGTAGTATGCAAGATGCTGGAAAAAATTTTGAAGGAGAAATTAGTTAAAGACATTGAAGTCAATGGTAAATGGGACAAAATACAACATGGTTTTACAAAAGGTAGATCGTGCCAAACCAACCTGATCTCCTTCTTTGAAAAAGTAACACATTTTTTAGATAAAGGAAACACAGTGGATCTAATTTACCTAGATTTCAGTAAGGCATTTGATACCGTGCCACATGGGGAATTATTAGTTAAATTGGAAAAGATGGGGATCAATATGAACATCAAAAGGTGGATAAGGAATTGGTTAAAGGGGAGACTACAACAGGTCCTACTGAAAGGCGAACTGTCAGGCTGGAGGGAGGTTACCAGTGGAGTTCCTCAGGGATCGGTTTTGGGACCAATCTTATTTAATCTTTTTATTACTGACCTTGGCACAAAAAGTGGGAGTGTGCTAATAAAGTTTGCAGATGATACAAAGCTAGGAGGTATTGCCAATTCAGAGAAGGATCGGGATATTATACAGGAGGATCTGGATGACCTTGTAAACTGGAGTAATAGTAATAGGATGAAATTTAATAGTGAGAAGTGTAAGGTTATGCATTTAGGGATTAATAACAAGAATTTTAGTTATAAGTTGGGGACGCATCAATTAGAAGTAACGGAAGAGGAGAAGGACCTTGGAGTACTGGTTGATCATAGGATGACTATGAGCTGCCAATGTGATATGGCTGTGAAAAAAGCTAATGAGGTTTTGGGATGCATCAGGAGAGGCATTTCCAGTAAGGATAAGGAGGTTTTAGTACCATTATACAAGGCACTGGTGAGACCTCACCTAGAATACTGTGTGCAATTCTGGTCTCCCATGTTCAAAAAGGATGAATTCAAACTGGAGCAGGTACAGAGAAGGGCTACTAGGATGATCCGAGGAATGGAAAACTTGTCTTATGAAAGGAGACTTAAGGAGCCTGGCTTGTTTAGCCTAACTAAAAGAAGGTTGAGGGGAGATATGATTGCTCTCTATAAATATATCAGAGGGATAAACACAGGAGAGGGAAAGGAATTATTTCAGCTCAGCACCAATGTGGACACAAGAACAAATGAGTATAAACTGGCCACCAGGAAGTTTAGACTTGAAATTAGATGAAGGTTTCTAACCATCAGAGGAGTGAAGTTTTGGAATAGCCTTCCAAGGGAAGCAGTGGGGGCAAACGATCTATCTGGCTTTAAGATTCTACTGGATAAGTTTATGGAGGAGATGGTATGATGGGATAATGTGATTTTGGTAATTAATTGATCTTTAAATATTCAGGGTAAATAGGTCTAATCCCCTGAGATGGGATATTAGATGGATGGGATCTGAGTTACCCAGGAAAGAATTTTCTGTAGTATCTGGCTGGTGAATCTTGCCCATATGCTCAGGGTTTAGCTGATTGCCATATTTGGGGTCGGGAAGGAATTTTCCTCCAGGGCAGATTGGAGAGGCCCTGGAGGTTTTTCGCCTTCCTCTGTAGCATGGAGCACAGGTCACTTGCTGGAGGATTCTCTGCTCCTTGAAGTCTTTAAACCACGATTTGAGGACTTCAATAGCTCAGACATAGGTGAGGTTTTTCGCAGGAGTGGGTGTGTGAGATTCTGTGGCCTGCGTTGTGCAGGAGGTCGGACTAGATGATCAGAATGGTCCCTTCTGACCTTAATATCTATGAATCTTGTCCTGGATTGTCAATAGCTTCAGCGGGGAAGAGAGCACTGTGACAGACGCAATAGCCTGAATCAACCCTATGGAAGTAAGAAACTTTCTTGAATGAGAGTTAATCCCTTTGGGGTCCATTGCATTAAAAAGACACTGCCCCAATAGCATGTGACTCCTTTAGGAGCAGGGGGATGCTGATGAAGTTCCTCCATTATCAGCCCTCTGAAGCCACCCCCGGAGAGGCACCATGTGCTGGTTCAACTGCATTCTCCAGGGCCCAACAGATAAAGAAAGGGGGTTTGGATAGGTAGCCTGGTTTTTAAGTGGCTCAGGGCCTTTTTCCTGACCCAGCAAATGGACCGGACCCTTGGTCCACAGCAGGCCCAAATCCTTGGGGAAGGATTGGAAGGACTCGGCCTGCCAAGGGCCCATAAGACTGTGCTTGTTCTTAGCTGATGCAGTGATAAACCTGTGACCACCAAGGAAACCCCGTGGGTGGGGTGTTGAGGGTCTGCTCCCGACAGAGCCCATGTTGCAAATGAGGTGATCTCTGGTAAGGTTATTAACATGCAGGTAGGTTCTTTTATTGTGTTTAGTATGTTTCCTCTGTAGTGCTTTCACTGGGAGAATAAACCAGGCTTGCCTACAGAGTGCTGTGGGGTAGCTGAGAACTGCAGCAATTACACCTGTTAACCGTTTCGAAGGAGAAAGCTAGCAGGTGTGCTTGGGCAGCGTGTCTCCGGGAATAACACAGTGAAGGCAAGGAACTATGCAGCATGGAAGTGCCCCGGTCAGTAGGGAGTGAGATGCGAGTCTCTACCCAACAAAAGCAGCAGCTGGGGAGCCAGAGGTCTGCGAGCAGGTGCCTGAGCTGGGCCACTGCAGGGAAATAGAGATGCAGTTGCCCTGACCTGTGACAATCATATTAGAGATGGGCCCAAACCTTGCATCCAAACACACTCAGACTTTGGGTCTGGCTCAAGATTTCCCAACCCTTTTCCAAGAGCAAGGCAGGGTATCACCTGGATGACCCAGAGCTGACACACCCGCAGCGCTGCAGACTCACAGTCAAGGGGCGTAGAAAGAAATCAAATAACCTGCCGTCTGCTTGAAACCCTGTGTAGCCAGTAAGGGCGAGATTTGCCAAAGTGCTCACAACCCAGTGAGCTGAGATCTTCCGAACCCCCGACCCACACAGGCCGGTAACTGCCCTGGGAGAGCCATTTGCTACAAAGCAACAATCCCAGAACATGCACTCTTTGCAAGGCAACAACGATCGCGGTACTGCTAAGAGCAAAGAGGCAATTTGCCTGCCCAAACGTGCATTGGCCCACTGCATAATACGGGCCATCTAATTATACCACCAGAAAGTATGGAAGGACTTAGGGAAAATCAGCTTCATTCTCTTTTCCCACACATCAGTTTCACTGCAGTGAACTCCACTGAGGTCAGTGTGGTTACTCCTGATTTACACCAGGGCAAGAGAGATCAGAATCAAGCTGTTCGCCCATACAGGGCCAGGGCCTTGGCGCGCTCCCCTCTCCGGAGGCAGTTGTTTGTTTATGATGCTGGGGTTTTGTTGTTTTTATTGTTTGGTAGTGGCTGGGTTTTTTTAGAAAGTAGCATTTAACCAGCATTTATTGCAGTGCGATGTCTTTCCAAACTAAACGTAGCAGGGGCCAAAATATGCATCCCAAATGAGCATTTCTGGGGGGCTGTTTTTCCAAGCCAGGACACGGCGTCCCCTGGCCCTTCCTGCCAGATCTCAGCCTGACACTGCTCTCGAGAGTTTGTGCAGACGTTTATAGAGACATTTGCTTCCAAAAAGATGTAATTATTACCAGGACTTTGCTTCATTTCCAGACAGAGACCCACATCACACAATACAGGCATGTGCGTCCCGCACACATGCACATCCCACCCACGTTCATACATGTCCTGTACCTGCTCATGTGCCCCCCATACATCCCATGCACACATGCTCTGCTCCTCTGCCTACTGCACATGTGTGTCCCGCACACGTATCACACTCATATGTGTCCCACACATGGATCAGGCAGGGCTGCCTATGGAGTGCTTCACGTCTGCGCTGGATGTGTCATTCTGGGCTTTTGGCCCGGCTCGCTGGGAGTGGAATTGGGCCCCACATGCGTGAGGAGTCTCTGGTACGATTCTGTCCCTCTCACTGGAAGGGGAGGCCCAGAGTAGATGCTGCCATTTCTGGGGAACGTGGGGAGATGAAATGTGGGAGGGGAGGTGTCATCATAACTGATCACTTGCCGTGTCTCCTGTCGCCACCTCCTTCCCCCACTCCACATTCCTTTAACGCCTTCCTTCCCCGTCCCCCTTCTACTGTCCAGATTTCCCCACATGCCTATAGGCCAGGCTGGGTCACTTAGCAGCAGGCCATTGGAGCACCAGTCTCTCTAGCCTCCTGCGTTCAGTCCACATGGAGGGCACACCACTGAAAGTCCTGAGATGGCAGAGGTCTCACCCTGAGCAATTCCACAAACCCTGAAACTGGGCAGGTCTGGGGAGAGGGAAGGGAAAATGGGAGAGCCCAGACTTCTCTCCAAAACATTTCTCCCCTTCCCTAGGTCCTCCGCCCCAGTCCTGCTCTAAATGCAACATTCTCCCCAACGCGTTGGGGCAGGGGTAGTCAATTATTTTTTGTCAAGGTCCAAATTTCTTGGTCAAGGTCCAGACTCCAGAGAAAATAATAAGTAAAGAGAAAGATTTCAGGGTCCATTCATAAGCATCTGGCAGTCTGGATTTGGCCCTTGGTCTGCCTATTGGCTACCCCCTGCTCCAGGTGTTCTTCAAAGAACTACAGAAACTCTCCCTGCACAAGTCAGATTCTCCTCCAGCTAGGCAATAGAGGGCAACGTGAATTCCCCTTGCAAACCGGACTTGGAAAACCACATTCATTTCCATAGGAATCTGTGCTGCAAAACCAACCCCCCACCCACCCCCCGCCGCCGCCCCCGAAAGCAAACCATTAAGACAATGTTATAAGGATTCCAGACATATCTGATACCTCTTGCCTGCGGGCGTGTGTGTTAGTGGCCACGGCAGACATTATAACTATTCCTTAATGCTAGCTCAGGCCTTGTTTTGCACGTCAGATGTTACCTCTTTGCACGCGTATGGCTGTTGGAACTCGCCCGTTCTTTTTATGACTCGAGAGCTTCAATAAATGTTTAATTATTTACGTAAACATCCAAATTAGATCTCTCGTTCCGCAGATACCAAGGGAATTCTGATTGAAATGTCTGCTCCGAGCCTGGTGTCTGCGAGCTGGGTTACAGAGTGGGGCTCCGCTTCATCCCCCTGACCTATGGGGGAACAGGATTGGAAATCCAGCCTGAGCTCTGACTACTGCAGCTTGGGAGGATTGTCTGGTTAGTGCATGTGTGCCTCCAGCAGAGCTGCTGGGCGTAGGCTCTGGATGCCCCTTGGGCGAGGAATCACACACGTCAGCTTTGAGGGCCAGAACCTGAGTCCCACTGCAACTTGGGTCAAGCCCTGCCAGTTTGCAGCATGGACGTGGGTCAAGCTGCAGACCTGAGTCAGAAGGTTGTGAGACCCAGGGCCAGCAACTGGAAACCCAGGTTTACAATGCAGTGTGGATGCTCATGCACGGGCTTGGAAACACCAAGTGCCCAAGCCTGGGTCTTAGTGTGCAGTGTAGACGTGCCTTGAAAAACCTGCAACTCAGTGTCTCTGGGTATTTACAAAAAGAAAAGGAGTACTTGTGGCACCTTAGAGACTAACAAATAAGGCTGCTACTCTGAAATCTGGGTATTTAGCTTCAGTCAGTGGGAGTTAGGTGAAGAAACAGGGCAGCCACCTCCAGCCCCTTATTTTTTTTGGTGGCTCTGCAGCAGCCTTGCCTCAGTTTCCCCCCTTCTCAGGGCTCTTGCAAACTTCACAGCCTGGTCTGGATGCAGCAGTGCCTTGGCCCTGTGGCTAATTCCTTAACAAATACCCACCCCTTCTGGGGAACCAGAGCTCCTCAGCCCATGCTCAAAACAAAACTCAAAGTCTTAACTCCACTCACAAACTGGGCCCAGCCCCTCCTTCCCGTGGGGTCTATCGTCTCCCTCTAACTCTGCTGCCCACCCTTAGGACTCAGCTTCCAGCCCTTCGCAGATTCCTTTCCATCTCGCTGCTGACCCCCTTTGGGTGGCACCCTGCTTTTTCCCAAGCAGGCACTCCCAGGCCTTCCTGCCTGGCATCTTCCACGGGCCTCTGCCTGCCCTGTGCTCCCCTTTGGCTCCCCACAGCCTTCCTGCAGCCACCAATTCCCCTTTCTTCCCAGGGTGAGATGAGTTAGAGACCTGCTTGGGTCACATGACCTTCATTTTCCCCACCTGGGAGAGGAGAGTTGGCTGGGTCACAGGTGGGGCCGAGCCCCATCTCCCTTTCAAGGGCCAGCCACCCTCTGATAGGCACCTAAATACCTTTAAAAACCCAGCCTTAAGAGATTTGCCCCAGGTCCCAGAGGAGGTCTGTGGCAGATTTGAACCCAGAGGTTACAAGACCCAGGCTGGGAACCTAAGCACTCAGTCAAGGTGTAAAGGAGTAAACGACAGATTCTAAACCTCAAGCTAAGCCAGGTCTAACCCCTGCAGGACCTGAAGAGGAGGTGGGAGAGACAAAGCCATCAGCTGCAAGGTAGATCAACATGCTGGGCCTGTATGTTCCACCACCCGGGCAAGCACAGCTGTTCAGACACACTGTCATGCCAGCGTGGCTGCTTGCCACCCCCAAGGAATATCCCAAGGAAAGCAACAGCATCAGCTCTCTTATTCATCTTCATCACTTTTCTCCTGCTGCAAAGAGCAGAAGAATTTGCTGATGGTGGAGCAGCGGCTCAGCCAGATGGTGTTTCCTACAAGCCAGTTCTGGGACAGAGGGCTGGCCTTTGTACCAAAGGCACCTCAGAACCCCCTCCTCTTTAATACCTTACTTTGCTGTTACTTCCATGACTGGCTCATGGCATTTTGTTTCATCCACAGACTCAATCCCTCCAATGAAAACCAACCAGGTAGAGATGGTTCTAGGCAGGGTGACCAGATAGCAACTGTGAAAAAACGGGACAGGGGGTGGGGGTAATAGGTGCCTATATAAGGAAAAGTCCCCAAAAACAGGACTATCCCTTTAAAAACGGGACATCTGGTCACTTTAGTTCTAGGCATTAGTATGTGAAACTCCAGGATCAACATGGAGGCCTCAGGGCCAGCTCTATGCAGAGGTGCCCACAATCTGAAGAGTGGCCCATCCCGATCTGTGTGTACATTAGCCAGTTTGTAGATTGCTTCAGCAATCATAAGACACCTGCAGAAGAGTGGCCCCGAGAGGAGAAAATCCTGTCATAAGCTGACACCGGCTTAGAAACTGAGGCAGGGCCAGGACCTTGCCTTTCAACTCGCTTGTCTCCGAGATCTTGTGTTCCGAGCCAGAGCAGGAACAATTCCGTAACAACGCGGGCTGGAAAGCCGTTGAACGCACTCAAGCCAGAATGCAAAGCTTGTATGGGAGGGCACTGGGCTGTCCCCTTGTATGGCAGGGCACTGGGGTGTCCTGCCACTGAACTGGGCAATCAGGAAAACAGCAGCATATGCAAAAAGGTGACACACAGAGTCCAGGTTACAGGGGGTAACCAAGGCACAAGCAAATCAAATCTTCATGCAACTGGGAAACATGTAATGTAATGGGACAAGAATCTGCATCCCTTCCCGCTCTCACTAGGACATCTTGTACCTATATACCTAGCCCAGTATAGTTAAACTGGGACACCTTTCTAGTGTAGACATATTGTGACTCCCAGAGGGTGGGTTTGTGTCCCAGGGATTGAGGGCCATGCAAGTGTTATTATAAATGAGATAGACACTGTTTCCTAACTGGAGAGTAATGACCCCTGGGGGCGGGGGGGGGGGAGGGCTGCAGGGTGCTGAAAATGTTACAATTTAAAGCAAAGCAAATCTTACTCCCCCACCACCCACACAGCCTCACCTTTCAAAGTCAAGTGTTCTCTGCCACCCTCTTGAAGCACCCACACAAATACACGACTTTACTCTGACTTTTATAGTAGATGTACCATAGAAATGTCAGGCTGGATGGCACGTCAGGAGGTCATCAAGTCCAGCCCCCTGTGCTGAGGCAGGATCAAGTAAACCTAGACCAGCCCTGACAGGTGTGTGTCCATCCTCCTCTTAAAAATCTCCAGTGATGGGAATTCCATAACCTCCCTTGGGAGCCTGCTCCAGAGCTTAACTCCCCTGAGAGTTAGACAGGTTTCCCTACTATCTATCCTCAATCTCCCTGGCTGCTGACTAAGCCCATTATTTCTTGTCCTACCTTCAGTGGACAAGGAGAACAACTGATCATTGTCCTCTTTATAACAGCCCTTCACATATTTGAAGGCAGTTATCAGGTTCCCCCTCCATTTTCTTTTCTTAAGACTAAACAGACTCCATTTTTTTTGACCTTTCCTCACAGGCCAGGGTTTCTAAACCTTTTAGCATTTTGGTTGCTCTCCTCTGGACTCTCTCCAATTTGTCTACATACTTCTTAAAGTGTGGGACCCAGAACTGAACACAGTACCCCAGATGGAGCTCACCTTCCATGTCTTATATACACCTCTCTGGTTAACACACCCCAAAATGGTATTAGCAATTGCATCGCACTGTTGACTCGTATTCAATTTGTAATCTACTATTACCCCAGATCCCTTCATTAGTACAACCACCGAGGCAGCTATTCCACACTATGTAGTTGTTCATTTCATTTTTCCTCCTTAAGTGTAGTACTTTGCATTTGTCTTTATTGAATTTCATCTTGTTGATTTCAGACCAATTCCCCAATTTATCCAAGGTCATTTTGAATTCTAATCCTGTCCTCCAAAGTGTTAGCAACCCCTCTCAGCTAGCTGTAATCCACAGATTTCATATAGACACTCTCTACTCCACTGTCCAAGTCATTAATGAAAATATTGAATAGTACCAGACCCCTGCAGGACTCACTAGATACACTATAATGTCCACTATACTCCCAGGTTGACAGTAAACTACTGATTACTCTTTGAGTACTGTATTTAACCATTTGTGCACCCACCTTATAGTAACTTAATTTAGACCATATTTCCCTAGTTTCCTTATGAGACTGTCATGGGGGACTGAGTCAAAAGCCTTGCTAAAATCAAGCAATCTCATGTCTACTCCTCCCCACCCCCATCCACTAGGCCAGTAACCCTGTCGAAGAAGGAAATTAGGTTGGTTTGGCATGATTTGTTTTTGTCTAACCCATGCTGGCTGTTCCTTATAACTCTATTATCCTCTAAGTGCTTACAAACTGATTGTTTAGTCATTTGTTCTGGGGATCTTTCCAGCTACCAAAGTTGGACTAACTGCTCTATAGTTCATAGAATCATAGAATCATTGAATATTAGGGTTGGAAGGGACCTCAGGGGGTCATCTAGTCCAATCCCCTGCTCAAAGCAGGACCAATCCCCAACTAAATCATCCCAGCAAGAGCTTTGTCAAGCCTGACCTTAAAAACTTCTAAGAAAGGAGATTCCACCACCACCCTAGGTAACGCATTCCAGTGCTTCACCGCCCTCCTAGTGAAAAAGTTTTTCCTAATATCCAACCTAGACCTCCCCCACTGCAACTTGAGACCATTGCTCCTCGTTCTGTCATCTGCTACCACTGAGAACAGTCTAGATCCATCCTCTTTGGAACCCCCTTTCAGGTACTTGAAAGCAGCTATCAAATCCCCCCTCATTCTTCTCTTCTGCAGACTAAACAATCCCAGTTCCCTCAGCCTCTCCTCATAAGTCATGTGTTCCAGTCCCCTAATCATTTTTGTTGCCCTCCGCTGGATGCTTTCCAATTTTTCCACACCTTCTTATGGTGTGGGGCCCAAAACTGGACACAGTGCTCCAGATGAGGCCTCACCAATGTCGAATAGAGGGGAACAATCACGTTCCTCAATCTGCTGGCAATGCCGCTAGTTATACAGCCCAAAATGCCGTTAGCCTTCTTGACAACAAGGGCACACTGTTGACTCATATCCAGCTTCTCGTCTACTGTAATCCCTAGTTCCCAGGGTCCTCTTTGTTCCCCTTTGTAAAGATGGTTACTGTGTTTCAGTCCTCTGGGACCTCACCCTCCTCCAGGAGTTCTCAAAGGTAACTGTTTACAGTTCTGAGATTGTAAGAGGGTCATTGTCAAAGTTCAGAGCAACTGCATTTGTATTGCCCTTGCATGGTCCAGCAAGGACACCCACCCCAGTACGGTTGCCACCCGTCTGGATTTTATCTGGACAGTCTGGTTTTTGACTTCTGTGTCCAGGTGCCATTTAGGGTTGCCAGGTGCCCAGTTTTTGACCGGAAAGTCCAGTTGAAAAGGGGACTTGGCAATGTCCAGTCAGATGTGCTGACCGGACACCAAAAGCCTGGCTACCACAGGTTGGAGGGAGGCACCGGTGCTAGCCCGATCAGCTGGGGATGCCTCCTACCTGCAGGCAGGTTCCTTGTCAGGCTGCAGAAGCTCCCAACCCAGCCCCAGAGCAGATGCACCCCAGCTGCTTGCGGGGAGGGAGGTGGAGACAATCCAGTGAGTGACGGGGGGGAAGAGGAGTGAGTGTTGGGGGCGGGGCCTCAAGGGAAAAGGTGGGTTGGAGCAGAGCCTTTGCAGGGAGAGGTGGAACAGGGGCGGGGCCATGGGGAGAAGAGGCGGGGCAGGAGCGGGGCCTCGGGGGTCTGGTTACCAGAATTAGAAAGGTGGCAACCCTACACTCCAAGCTTCCAGCTCCTTAACCATCTCCTCCCTTGGGCAGAGACGTGCCTCTCTCTCCCTCCTGACTGTGGTTTTTCCAGGCTGCACGGTTCCCTGCCTACACAGTGAATTCTGCAGCCAGTCAAACTGCCAAATCCAGCCAGCATCACCTTCCCAGAGGCTAGAAACAGCGTAATTGCCCACAGTCCTACCACACAGCTCTTTTTAAACAAGCACATTTATTCTTAAGGTAAAAGCGTCACAGAAAAATACATATTCAACCCAATAAAAGAACCTCCATGCATGCAGCGATCACCCCACCTCCAGTAAAGGCTCTGGCTGGTGAACAGACCTTCAGAGCCCACATGGATTTTTTTCCTGTGGTTACTGGGTCATAACACCTTTTGCTCAGGACGAGAACCCCCACAAATGTGTGCGTCACCGCTTTCTGCAGTGTGGGGCTTTGATCTCCAGTGACCGAGAACAGGTAATCAGCCAGATGACAGTCCCCTCCTCAGAGTGAAGCTTCAAAAGGCTGGGTTTTTGCACAACTGGGGTGGGGGAGCTACATTGTTTAAAGGAGTTCATTGAAGACTTTTACCTCTTCCCGGGGTTTACATGAGTCATGTCTCTCCCCTAGAGACATTACCGACAATCCCATAGTAATACAGAATCATTTGCGTTTTTAACACCATGAACCTTAGATACTTAGGCTTCATCTACACTAGCCTTTTGTCAGCAAAACTTTTGTTGGTCAGGGATGTGAAAAAAATACCCTCCGACCGACATAAGTTTCAGCCACAAAAGTGCCGGTGTGCACAGCGCTACGTCAGCAGGAGATGCCGCTTGTTGCGGGTGGTTTAATTATGCCGGCAGGAGAGCTCTCTCCTACTGGCATAGAGCAGTTACATGGGAGACCTTATACAGCACAGCTGCAGAGGGGCAGCTGTGTTGCTATAAGGTCTCCCGTGTAGACATAGTCTTAAACTTAATAAGGTTTAACTTCCTTCAGGAAGGTTTGTCTGGGGTATTACAGGACTTTGCCTCATCTGTCAGAGTTATGAACATTTTTGACTTTGAATAAGGGGTGGCCAAGCTGACCAGGTAGAAAAACACTGGCTTGGATGCAAATACCCCCAGCTTGGGACTCACCCTGCCCCTGCCTGCAGCTCCATTGCTATTGCTGAAAAGGGAGAGGAGGACAATGAAGGCAAAGATTGGCTCGGGGCGATAAACCTTCCTTCTCTCTTGCCCAGTCATTGTCTATTGTCTCGTCTGTCTGTCCTGGCACAGAAGGGAGAACAATCCAGGGGTTGAGTAACATCCAATATGTTTGGAAGAGAGACTCATGAAAAGAGGGGGAGAGGCCAATTAGACTGGGGCGAGGGGAGGTGGCTCGATTGTTGATGTGCAGTCAGCATCCGCGGCTATTCAGCCCTTGTTTACTTAGTGCGGGCGTCGGTCGGGTTCGCTTGGCCTCATTTGGGAGGCCTGCTGGGAAGGGCGGAACGTCTCTTCCCCTCCTTTTGTGCAGAGGTTGGGTAGAGCGTGAATGATACAGATGGGGGTGTAATTGTGTTCTGGAGCAAGACTGAATGGGCCCTGCCAGTGGGTTTGGGATCAGGAAGTAGGGTTGTCAACCCTCCCGAATTGGTTGGGAGTCTCCTGGAATCGCCTCAATCTCCCGGAGGCTACTGAAACCAATCCAGAAGATTTTAGGCTGCTAAAAGTCCGGTGCTGCCCCCGCCCTAAGCGCCAACTCCACAGCTCCCATTGGCCAGGAACGCAGCCAATGGGAGCTGTGGGAAAAGTGTCTGTAGGCAGGATCTGCCCCTGAGCCTAGGAGCCAAATGTGCCAGTTACTTCCAGGAGTCACCTGAGGTAAGCACCACCCAGACAGTGCATGCATCCCTCACCCCCTCCTACAACCCCCTCCTGCCCCAGCCCTGAGCCCCCTCCTGCACCCAAACTCTCTTCCAGAACTTGCACTCCACACTCCCTCCTGCATCCCAACCCCCTACCCCAGCCCAGAGCCCCCTCCTGCACCCAAACTCCTTCCCAGAGCTTGCACCCCACACTCCCTCCTGCACCCCAACCTCCTGCCCCAGGCTCAGCCAGGAGTCTCCTCCCAAACTCTGAACCCCTCCGTACCACCCCCACAGCCCAGACCCGGCACCCTCTCCCGCACTCCTACCCCCTGTCCCCGCCCAGTGAAAGTAAGTGAGGGTGGCGGAGAGCAAGTGATGGAGGGATGGGGGATGGAGTGAGTGGGGGCGGGGCTGCTGGGCAGGAGCAGGGTGTTTGGGTTTGTGCGATAAGACAGTTGGCAACCCTATCAGGTAGGATTTTTCCCCGGGTCCGATTGACAGGGCCTTTAAGGGGTTTCACCTTCCTTTGCAGCCTAGAGTGCAGGTTGCTGCTGGGATCATCTGGGCATATCCCAGCAAATCAATTCCCTGCCATTGGGGCACTGGTGGCAGATTGGTCTCTCCTGTTCTCTGCCTGTCATGCACAGTTGCTTTGTTTCCTGAGGGCTGTAATGCTTTGGTCTCATTCTGGTTGTTGGGTGTAGTGTGCGGGTGCCGGGTGATGTTGGTGGCCTGTGTTACATAGGCGGTGAGACTGCAACGCTGGGATTCTAATGTCTGGCTCTGAACTGGTTTAGGATTTGCAAAATGGCCCCTAACATGAGTCCTGTCCACACTGACAAAACCCCTTAACTCAAGTGCATGCTGCTTTTAACTGCAATGCCTCCAAATCCTTCCCACAGTGCCCCCCAGGTGCTCAGAAAGGACAGAAAAGTTCTCCCACAATTCCCTGGGAAAGAATTGCATGCCTCCCAATATTTCGAAAGCAGGTTGGGTCTTGCCACACCATGCCTAGGGGGGGCACGGTGGAGAGGGGCGGGTATCAGGCATCAGGGGACCGCACTGGGGAGTCCCAGTAACAGCAGTCCCACTGCAAGGCCAGTGTTTTCGGTCTGCGCTAGCATTGCACCAGTCCACCGCCTAGACGAAGGTCACAACGGGTGGGGAGCTTGGCTCAAAACAAATGCAGTTGCAACAGTGCTTGTTGGCAAAGCTTATGCATTGTTGCCGGCACTTTGGTGTGTGACCACAAGGGATGAAATCCTGGCCCCATTGAAGGCAATGGGAGTTGAGGCATCGACTTCACTTGGATTGCACCCAGGGATACAAGTGTGGCAGGTGTTTGCAATGCCAAATTCTCTAGTATAGACCTGCCTACTATGGCTTTATGCAATGGAAGAATAATTCCCCCATAATTAATAACCTTTTGATGCAGTCCGGGATCCTACAGCATTTCTTTGCCTGTGATTGCTGCTGACTTGAACAGCTACATTCCTTTCGCTGCCGTGGTTCTATTTCCGGTTTTGCCCTAGATAAATAGAATCTTCACCTTTGCATCTGAGGTCTCCTGTACCCGGTGGGGAGAATGCAGCAAACACAGAGATAAGATTTTGTTAGTTATCTCAAGGAAAGAGAGAAATTTTTAAACACAACCGCTTGTATCAGTACGTTCCAGTTCTTATCCAACAATGTCTCTATAGCCAATGCCAACAATTCAGAAGCCATGAAATGGGCCCCTAAAAATCACGAGATTGGCTTCAAACTCTTGAGATTTTTAACAGGGTTATGCTGAAAGGTGCTAATGGTTGCCAGCAGATGGGTCTCAGATCCAAAGACAATCCCAGATCTCGTTAAAGCCAGTGGGTGCTAAGCACCTTCTTTTAGGCTCAATGGAAGGAGCTATTAAGCTCCTTAATGTAGTAAAGACAGCTGCAGACTTTGAGAGCAACTGCCCAAAGCAATAGGCCATATGGCATGGCAGAGCTAAGCTGTACAGACTGAGGGGTTTCCAATGCAGATGCTAAAAGCCTCAGTGCAGGCTGAGTGTGATGGAGCAGAAAGCCCGAAGGAGCTGGGAGAGAGACTCTGAGCCCGCATATGGTCAACTTGTGATCCTGATGGAAACAGCCCTGCAAGGCCCTGATGTTTGTTCATCCACCCAGGCCAAAGGGGAAGCAATAATAAATACTGGGTTCCTGTTATTCACCTTCTGGGTTTTGAGCCTTTAGGGGCACATTTTCAAGCTTTCCTCCATGACCTCAAGGGCTGGAAATTGACTTTATTTTGAAAGGAAAGCTGAGATCCTCCTGTAACCAGCTGACTCCAGCAGCCAGGGCTTTCAGAAAAGCACCAAAGATCACGTGAGTTGGCAACACTGCCGTGGCTGAGTTGCCTGATGATTTTCAGCCCCAGGATGCGTCACTTGTCTCCTGCTAATGCGAGGAATCATAGAATCATAGAATATCAGGGTTGGAAGGGACCTCGGGAGATCATCTAGTCCAACCCCCTGCTCAAAGCAGGACCAATCCCCAATTTTTGCCCCAAATGGCCCCCTCAGGGATTGAACTCACAACCCTGGGCTTAGCAAGCTAATGCTCAAACCACTGAGCTATCCCTCCCCCCAAATGTTTGTCTGTTTCCTAGGTCACTGCTGTGGTGCATTTAATTCTTTTGGAAGACACCCGTGCCGAAGTGTTGGTCACAGAGGACTGCTGACACTGCTCGGAGGCCTGGTGGCTATACAAACTGGAAAGCAGGGCCCTGCTGTACCTCCAGTCGGAGTGACCTTTCCGTCCAGCTCATCTAACCAGTGTACATTCAAATGCTGTTTGCCGGGTGCAATGGGGTGGAGCAGTGCCCATGCTATTTTCACAGCGGATGCTTTCAGCAGAGTAACATACCAGAGATCAGTGGTGCGCACTAGGTTGGTGACCAGACAGCCTGTCCTACCCGCTGTTTCTGATTCAACACCATGACACTGAAGGGGCTCAAGGGAACTTTGCACTGCCATCCACCTGACACCACGGGTGAAAATCAGAGCGGTCTGGGATTGCCTGTGCTTGAAGGACTAATCAGCTAGGCAGGAAGGCACTGCTGAGAGCAAAGGTCTGGAAACCTGGAGCTCAGTTTTTAAAGGTGCAGCACCCTCAACTGGAGCTTTGCTTTTCAAAGCTCCGAGGGGGCTGAGCTGTTCCAAAAATCTGCCCCCTGGATTCTATCCTCCGCTCACTGTGTGACATTCGGCACGGCTCTCCCCCACCCTGTGGCCAGCGCTGGGGCCGGAACCACTGTGGCTAGTGGGTGCTGAGCATCCCCTGTTTTTCTTCCGTGGGTGCTTGATCCCCGGAGCACCCACAGAGTCAGTGCCTGTGCTACTAGCCCTACAGAGAAAGAAACACACTCCCCTCTGCACTGCCCAGCTCCTCCAGAGAGCATGCCTTTCAGGTTGGCAGGCTTTGCACTCCAGCTGTTTGTCTATAGAGCTTCTGACTCCCATCTACAACAGCAAGTGCTGTGCTTTCCTTCCAAAGCACCAGCCCTCCTGTTGGTGCAGATCGGTCTTTGTGATGGGGTTTGGCAGGTACAATTTAAGGACTCAGCTACTAAGGTGTTTCCTCCTAGCCTGCAGGACAACCTTTCTTTAAAACGTGCATATGCAAAGTATTTCCCTCCCTTTCCTTTAAAAATATCACTACCTTCCCTTCCATGCGCCCTAAATCCCCAGACAGCAAGGGCAGAGCAGGGCTCCAAGAACACATCTGTCACACAAGGAGAGAATCCTTCACAGCCTGTCTAGAGTTGCTAAGAGAGAGCCTCCAGATATCTCTGCCTCCTGCATGCCCTATCCAGCGCCAGCTCTTCTACCAAGCTGGCAATGCAGTCCCCGCCATCCCACAGCCTGGCTCCCTGCCCCATATCATAGCCCGGTTCCCCTACACAGCCCCTGCCATCCCGTTTCTGGTTCCCGCCCAACGAGCCTGTGTGCATACACATCAAGCCTGAAGGAAGGTCCCCCAGTCATGGCTCCCATGCCAAACCTGCAATGCCACCTGCACAGTGCCAACTCACAGCTCCTCTACCCCAGCTTCTGGGGCTGCCCCCCAATCTCCAGCTGACCAACTCCAACCTATGCTGCAGCCCATCACTCCCTAAATGCCAGCTCCCTGTGGTGCCACATGCCTCCTATTCCCACCCACATTTGCATGCTGGGGTGCCCTCAGCAGGGGTACCCTAGGGCAGCAAGTTTGAGCTATTGTTTCAGGCTATCTGCAGACTCAGGCAGGACGTTGCTGCCTGGTTTGCATTCTAGTCACACTCCAAGGGTCATCATCCCTGGGGAACGTGTGCTCACAAGCTGGTGCCTTTTGTGCTGTGAGTCCTGTTATCCTTATGCTCAGCCTAAGACTCTCCTGCCCACATCAGCACCCCAAATTTCTCCCTGACACCCTAGTGCTCTCCCAACATGCTCCCCAAAACTCTCCTATGTCCTCACCCTACACAACTCCTTGGATGCTAACCTTAAAGAATCTTCAGGTGATGCACCTAAATCACCTCTACCCCACAGTGTAGCTGCCTCTACACTGCTCCTCAGGTGCTTACCCTAAGTTGCCCCCCCAGATGCTGACCCCAAAAACACCCATCAAAATTGAGATGTTTTTCTGATTTTGATGAAAGTGGCATTTTTAGCCCTTATTTTGGGGTCCGATTTTCAGAAGATTCAGCTTCCGTTTAGGCACCTAAATAAGGGCTGATTTTCAAATGTTCGCATCACCCAGTAGCTCCCGTTGTGACCCCCCTTGGCCAGATTTTTTTCAAAAAAGCTCAGCACCCAATATGCTGAATTTTGAAAACGTGACCCTGACTTAGATGCCTCAACGGGAGCAGAATCTGGCCCAAACTCTGGACTGGGGGTGGGGTTGGGGGTAATCAGGCCAGAGAGGCTGGTTACAAAGGCGAAAGCTTTGATCTATATATTATTTTGGTTAGCAGTAATGGCGGGAAAAGGAAAGGCACGGAAAGCACATGGGATCATTAGTGGGTGCTGCTGAATCTGTTCTGTAACATTTCCTCAGTGGAGAGCCAGGGGCTTTGTAATGGAATCGTTTCACTTGCAAGGCACTGTGACCCTAAGAGCCCCTCAGTGCCAGCTGGCAGAGGGGCCATGTTCTGTACCTCCTCTCAGGCCTGACACACTCACTACACCTAACACACTGCTGTCATGATATTTATCTGTAAAGAGTGTTGTGTGACGTACCAAATGAAAGCTAGTGACATGGGTCTTTAATATCGTGGTGCGATGTATGTAATATGCAGTGTGTAAAGAGTTATGTATGCTAATAGATGTTTTGGAGGCAGAGTTGATAAAGGAGTTTGCCCTAGACAAAGGGATGTCGATTTAATCATAGAATCATAGAATCATAGAATATCAGGGTTGGAAGGGACCCCAGAAGGTCATCTAGTCCAACCCCCTGCTCAAAGCAGGACCAAGCCCCAGTTAAATCATCCTAGCCAGGGCTTTGTCAAGCCTGACCTTAAAAACCTCTAAGGAAGGAGATTCTACCACCTCCCTAGGTAACGCATTCCAGTGTTTCACCACCCTCTTAGTGAAAAAGTTTTTCCTAATATCCAATCTAAACCTCCCCCATTGCAACTTGAGACCATTACTCCTCGTTCTGTCATCTGCTACCATTGAGAACAGTCTAGAGCCATCCTCTTTGAAACCCCCTTTCAGGTAGTTGAAAGCAGCTATCAAATCCCCCCTCATTCTTCTCTTCTGCAGACTAAACAATCCCAGCTCCCTCAGCCTCTCCTCATAAGTCATGTGCTCTAGACCCCTAATCATTTTTGTTGCCCTTCGCTGTACTCTTTCCAATTTATCCACATCCTTCTTGTAGTGTGGGGCCCAAAACTGGACACAGTACTCCAGATGAGGCCTCACCAGTGTCGAATAGAGGGGAACGATCACGTCCCTCGATCTGCTCGCTATGCCCCTACTTATACATCCCAAAATGCCATTGGCCTTCTTGGCAACAAGGGCACACTGCTGACTCATATCCAGCTTCTCGTCCACTGTCACCCCTAGGTCCTTTTCCGCAGAACTGCTGCCGAGCCATTCGGTCCCTAGTCTGTAGCGGTGCATTGGATTCTTCCATCCTAAGTGCAGGACCCTGCACTTATCCTTATTGAACCTCATTAGATTTCTTTTGGCCCAATCTTCCAATTTGTCTAGGTCCTTCTGTATCCTATCCCTCCCCTCCAGCGTATCTACCACTCCTCCCAGTTTAGTATCATCCGCAAATTTGCTGAGAGTGCAATCCACACCATCCTCCAGATCATTTATGAAGATATTGAACAAAACGGGCCCCAGGACCGACCCCTGGGGCACTCCACTTGACACCGGCTGCCAACTAGACATGGAGCCATTGATCACTACCCGTTGAGCCCGACAATCTAGCCAGCTTTCTACCCACCTTATAGTGCATTCATCCAGCCCATACTTCCTTAACTTGCTGACAAGAATGCTGTGGGAGACCGTGTCAAAAGCTTTGCTAAAGTCAAGAAACAATACATCCACTGCTTTCCCTTCATCCACAGAACCAGTAATCTCATCATAAAAGGCGATTAGATTAGTCAGGCATGACCTTCCCTTGGTGAATCCATGCTGACTGTTCCTGATCACTTTCCTCTCCTCTAAGTGCTTCAGGATTGATTCTTTGAGGACCTGCTCCATGATTTTTCCAGGGACTGAGGTGAGGCTGACCGGCCTGTAGTTCCCAGGATCCTCCTTCTTCCCTTTTTTAAAGATGGGCACTACATTAGCCTTTTTCCAGTCATCCGGGACTTCCCCCGTTCGCCACGAGTTTTCAAAGATAATGGCCAAGGGCTCTGCAATCACAGCCGCCAATTCCCTCAGCACTCTCGGATGCAATTCGTCCGGCCCCATGGACTTGTGCACGTCCAGCTTTTCTAAATAGTCCCTAACCACCTCTATCTCTACAGAGGGCTGGCCATCTCTTCCCCATTTTGTGATGCCCAGCACAGCAGTCTGGGAGCTGACCTTGTTAGTGAAAACAGAGGCAAAAAAAGCATTGAGTACATTAGCTTTTTCCACATCCTCTGTCACTAGCTTGCCTCCCTCATTCAGTAAGGGGCCCACACTTTCCTTGGCTTTCTTCTTGTTGCCAACATACCTGAAGAAACCCTTCTTGTTACTCTTGACATCTCTTGCTAGCTGCAGCTCCAGGTGCGATTTGGCCCTCCTGATATCTTTCCTACATGCCCGAGCAATATTTTTATACTCTTCCCTGGTCATATGTCCAACCTTCCACTTCTTGTAAGCTTCTTTTTTATGTTTAAGATCCGCTAGGATTTCACCATTAAGCCAAGCTGGTCGCCTGCCATATTTACTATTCTTTCGACTCATCGGGATGGTTTGTCCCTGTAACCTCAACAGGGATTCCTTGAAATACAGCCAGCTCTCCTGGACTCCTGGATTTGCTGGTTTGCTAGCGTTTCTAATGCCAAGTGAGCAAGGGGATGTCAGAGACAATGGGCACTTCTTTGGCATCTGAGATAAACATGCAATGAGGAAATAGCATGGTGTCAGCACTTCAGAGGACACCCAGCAGTCTGAACGCCAGAGGGGTCGGCCTGATTCTTGAGACAAAGACAACGAACTTTGGGGAATAGATGGAGAAGCAAAAGAGCATCTTGTTATCCATCACTGGGGGACCAAAGCGGTCAGCACTCTCTGTATCTATGAATGGTGGATCCCTAACCAGATGGGTCAGGGACACTGAGAAGTAGCTATAGGTGAGAAAACTGCTTTAGACAAAGCTGAGAGCCTGCTATGGTTGGATGTAGATGATTCGAAGAGTGTTTTATTTGTAACCCTTTTCTGTCTCTTCTCTCTGCTTGGTATCACTTCAAGCTCGGTTCTTTTTTAATGAATTTATAATTAACCCAGACTAAGTTTATCTCTGTGCTATTATATCACAGTGAGGTGTGTGCAGCCTTGGCTAGGGTGTGCTCTGTCTCTTTGGACACCGCGGACTTGGTATTTCTGTTGGTATCCAGTGACAGGAGCTGGATGGCCACTTAGGACTGGCAGAGTCCTAAGGAGTTTGTTTTGCTGGCTAGCAGCCTGTGGTGGCTGAGAGTTTCCACACAGAACAGCCCCAATAAACCCCTCTTTTGCTAAGTCAGAGGAACAGGATGGCTTATGGTTCTGGATGCCCTGAGAAAGCACCACAATCACACTCAGCTAAAACACATGACGGGCGGGATAAGCTGGAAAACCATATATTCAAAGTCTAGCCTTGAAATGACCCAAAAAGGGACCATCTCCCGCCACAGGAAATTCCATGAGCAGGGAAGGTAGGATAAAAGCGATCATTCAGCAGAATAGGTAACAAGTAAGTGATATACTGGGAGAAAACTCCCCAGGTCCCAGAGGCAAATCAGTCTGATGCGAGAAGGAAGCAATGGTGTACACTGGAAGTGAGTCTCTGCCAGGGGAGATCTCAAGGAACGCAGAGCATTGGAACATGCTCTTTTTAAATGCGACTCGCAACGGGGAAAGGGGCTTGTGTCGGATTTTCTCTCTTTACGTTGTATAAAAAAGGATTTTTTTTTTGTTGAAAGACGCAGTATGTGGTTATATTTTAGAATATAGGGTACGTTAAATTCTGCTGGAGGCATTACTGAGGGGCCAAAACGCAGTGGTGAGGGCTCTCACCCTTTCATTGACACGGCAGGGCAGCTGGATCTTTAGCCAGGAGATCTTTCCTCCAAACTGTTCATCAAACATTTGAGTCAATAAGTGTTAACCAAAACCAAAATCAAAATCAAAGGACTTCCAAACAGTCAGCAAAAGCATGTCTCCCCTTCTGGCTGAATCAGGCCTTTAATGGGACAAGGCCCAGTTTGCATACAATGCCACACATGGACAGCTCTGACCTTCACTCCCCAACCCTGTATTTCCTTTGCAGGTCACATTTTCCACCAAGATTCTGAGCACCAGAAACAGAAAATCTCTTGCCCCCCTGGAACTGGGTAGGGGCCTTCCAAAGAAACGAGAGGGTACATGCAGGCACTAGGGAATCTGGGGGGAAAGGCAGCATAAATATATCCATTCACACTGCTTGAATGAATTAGGATCTTGTTGAGATACAATCCCAGTGTTTAACCAGGGACTGGTTTATGCCTGCAATGCCCATGGAATTCAGCATTCATTAATGGCCAGTGATTATACCCTGGCAGCAGGTGTTATCGCAGCAGTGCCTGCAGCTCCCAACCGAGACCAGGGCCCCCTGGAGCAAGGCGCTGCACATACACAGACTGAGAGCTGACAAGGTGCATAGACAAGAGACGTGGATGGCAGGAGAAAGAAAAGGTTACTACCTCATTTTGCAGCTAGGCATCTGAGACCCAGAGAGATTCAAGGCTAGCTTTCCATGTGCCCAGCACCCACTCTTGTGGCTGGATTTTCAGTCAAGCTCAGAGCATTGGGTGCACGTTGAGCTCCTTTGAAGTGTCACAAAGAATGGTGCTTAGCCCTTGACTAATCATACCATCAGTAGATCTCAAAGCACTTTACCAAGAAGGGATAGGGAAACTGAGGCACGGGGTGGGGCAGTGACCAGCCCAATATCACCTCGCTGGCCAGTGGCAGGAATACAGTCCAGTGCTCTATCAACTAGGGAGCACTGCCTCTGGCCTCATGTGACTTATTTACACAGGAAACGTTTGGCAGAGGAAGGACCTGAATCCAGATCTTTTGGGTCCCCGTACAATGCTTTAACCACCTTTCTCCTAGCTGGAAGAGCACGCAGCAAAAGCTACAATTAAGGTTGTGACTCAGGTGCCCTTAGAGCATCTTCACTCCCAACTTTCTCAGGCTGGCTCCTTTTGGGCTGAATACTCTCCTGCTTGGTCTCAGGCTGAAGGTCAGATTTTCCGGGAAGCCTGGATCACATTTAATTGAGGCATTTCTCGGTAAGGGGAATGGGGAACCAAATAGCTTGGGAGATTTGGGGTAGGCTCAGATATGACTCCGTGGGTCGAAGATCAGCCCAACTTCCGTCTCAGTGATAACTGCAGAGGGATTGCAGGGAAGTTAGTCACTAACCTGCCTGCAATTAAGGGCACTGGATGGAAACAGGTGAACCTAGTTAGGGGTCTTAAAGACCCAATCATGGCTGCTGGTAAAGCTTCCCAGTATGGGTAGAAAGTGACTCTCAGCAGGTCAGAGAGGGATGGGGAAATCCTAGGAGATGTGGGGCCCTCGCCCGTTTGTTCTGTGCAGATCCTAGCAAAGAGGAGCAGCTCGCAGACAAGCTGCTGCAGAGGCTGATCTAATGCAGGGATGCAGCCAGGAGGCTGCACAGAGGGCAGTGAAAGTAGCTCTGTGAGACTGGAATTTGAGAAGAGCTGTGATGGATTTTGGGCCAAAGGCCAAGAGGTGCTGAGGGCTTCCTGGGAGATGTAGGTTTCAGAGTAGCAGCCGTGTTAGTCTGTATTCGCAAAAAGAAAAGGAGTACTTGTGGCACCTTAGAGACTAACAAATTTATTAGAGCATAAGCTTTCGTGAGCTACAGCTCACTTCATCGGATGCATCCGATGAAGTGAGCTGTAGCTCACGAAAGCTTATGCTCTAATAAATTTGTTAGTCTCTAAGGTGCCACAAGTACTCCTTTTCTTTCTGGGAGATGTAGCGCACCCTCAACTCCAGCTGCAATCAGGGGCTGAGCACCTCACTGAATCGGGGCCTTGCAGAACCCTGGCTGCCATCTCCAGGCTGTTGTTCCAGGGTTCCTTCGCGTGCTGGGGTGGCAGGGATGCTGCTGCTGGTTTCAGAGGATGCCAGCTGGAGTCCACGTGGCTGGGTGGCAAGGCTGAGCTCTGGGCTGTGAGAAGTGCTGGCCTGGCTGGGTCTCTCAGGCCAGCTGGCTTGGCAGGGAGGCTGTGCTCTGAGCTTGGGGGGAACGTGGGACACAGGGAAGGGAGAATGGGAGTTGGATCCCTGAAGAAGAAGGGGCTGCCCTGCGGGCTAGGACAGTCTCACCTGGAGGCCAGACTGACACATGCGCTGGTCGTTTCTGTGAACCCGTTTGGGAAAGCTGGCGCTGTACTATGTTAACTATCATCCTAGCATGGGCTAGAGCAGCTGGCTACTCCTCTTGTTCCAGCTGTTTCTACTGGTGTAGAGTCTGGAGGCCTGTGAAACCAGGCAGAACCAAGGAGGGGGGCGTCAGCATTCAACTGCCTCCCCTAGGGCTCACTGCTAGCTCAGAGCATTAAAAGAAGGAGCAGAAGCTGCCTGGAGACCTGCCCCCCAGCATGGGGAGAGGATTGCCTGACAGGAGCCCACTGGGTGGAACTCGTGTCCACTGGGGAGGAGAGAGAGGCATGGAATGGACAGGAAGGCAGAACAACTGGGATGAACATTGGTTGTGATTTCCAGAGGAGAAAACGCACCAAACCATACCTCCCCCGTTTCCCAATGGTACCTGCACCATCCACACTTGAGCAGATTGTTACAGACAGATGGTCGCTCCCTCTCCTCCGATGCACACGGACTGCCTTTGTTGCATAATCTGCACTGGACCTGTGCATGGAACAGGGCCCGGTGTTCCAGGGGTGGAGTAAGGGCTGCCCTGTGGGGAGGGGCTTGGCGAGGAGAATTTGGCCCTTACTCTATTTACCAAAGCTGTCTTGTTTCCTCTGCTGATAACTGCCACCTCCCAACCCACCTCCTCCCATTCCCGTATCACCAGGGCCACCAGGGTGTGGGCAGTGGCACTCAAAGGGTTAAAGATCAGCTCCCAGACTACTGCACTGGGCAGCACAGCATGGGGAGGAGGTGACCAGCCCTCTGTGGAGAAAGAAGTGGTTCGGGACTATTTAGAAAAGCTGGACGAGCACAAGTCCATGGGGCCGGATGCGCTGCATTGCGAGGGTGCTAAAGGAGTTGGGGGATGTGATTGCAGAGCCATTGGCCATATCTTTGAAAACTCATGGCGATCGGGGGAAGTCCTGGACGACTGGAAAAAGGCTAATGTAGGGCCCATCTTTAAAAAAGGGAAGGAGGAGGATCCTGGGAACTACAGGTCAGTCAGCCTCACCTCACCCTGGAAAAATCATGGAGCAGGTCCTCAAGGAATCAATTCTGAAGCACTTAGAGGAGAGGAAATTTATCAGGAACAGTCAGCATGGATTCACCAAGGGCAAGTTATGCCTGACTAATCTAATTGCCTTCTATGACGAGATAACTGGCTCTGTGGATGAGTGGAAAACAGTGGACATGTTGTTCCTTGAGTTTAGCAAAGCTTTTGACAGTCTCCCACAGTATTCTTGCCAGCAAGTTAAAGAAGTATGGGCTGGATGAATGGACTATAAGGTGGATAGAAAGTTGGCTAGACTGTCGGGCTCAACAGGTAGTGATCAATGGCTCCATGTCTAGTTGGCAGCCGGTATCAAGCGGAGTGCCCCAAGGGTCGGTCCTCAGGCCGGTTACGTTCAATATCTTCATATCTTCAAATGATCGGGAGGATGGTGTGGATTGCACCCTCAGCAAGTTTGCAGATGACACTAAATTGGGAGGAGAGGTAGATACACTGGAGGTAGGGATAGGATACAGAGGGCCCTAGACAAATTAGAGGATTGGGCCAAAAGAAATCTGATGAGGTTCAACAAGGACAAGTGCAGAGTCCTGAACTTAGGACGGAAGAATCCAGGCACCGCTACAGACTAGGGACCGAATGGCTCGGCAGCAGTTCTGCAGAAAAGGACCTAGGGGTTACAGTGGATGAGAAGCTGGATATGAGTCAACAGTGTGCCCTTGTTGCCAAGAAGCCAATGGCATTTTGGGCTGTATAAGTAGGGGCACTGCCAGCAGATCGAGGGAAGTGATCGTTCCCCTCTATTCGACTTTGGTGAGGCCTTATCTGGAGCACTGTGTCCAGTTTTGGGCCCCACACTATAAGAAGGATGTGGAAAAATTGGAAAGCATCCAGTGGAGGGCAACAAAAATGACTAGGGGACTGGAACGCATGACTTATGAAGAGAAACTGAGGGAACTGGGATTGTTTAGTCTGCGGAAGAGAAGAATGAGGGGGGATTTGATGGCTGCTTTCAACTACCTGAAAGGGGGTTCCAAAGAAGATGGATCTAGACTGTTCTCAGTGGTAGCAGATGACAGAACAAGGAGTAATGGTCTCAAGTTGCAGTGGGGGAGGTTTAGGTTGGATATTAGGAAAAGCTTTTTCACTAGGAGGGTGGTGAAGCACTGGAATGCATTACCTAGGGAGGTGGTGGAATCTCCTTCCTTAGGAGTTTTTAAGGTCAGGCTTGACAAAGCCCTGGCTGGGATGATTTAATTGGGGGGTTGGTCCTGCTTTGAGCAGGGTGTTGGACTAGATACCTCCTGAGGTCCCTTCAACCCTGATATTCTATGATTCTATGATTCCCAACCTCCAGGCTACTTACCAAGCAAGGACCAAGTGTGCCAGGGAGCTCCGAGGTCTGCCTTTGTCCCTGCGAAAGACGCTAGGCCACTCACCCCCATGCTTTGCCAGGCTAGCCCATGATTCTAACGGTTTCTGGCAGCTTTGCTGCATTGGGTGGAAAATCTCCCCGGCTCCCCATTCAGCTGCCAGCTATCACTGGACAGCACACCAGTCTGGATCGCCTCAGGTTTTTGCTGGATGGGGGACTAATGGCACTGGGATGGAATTCCTCTTTCCACTGGGTGCACATTGTTAATAGATGACCTTGTTCTCTCCTGGGCACGATGCCCTCCAGAGATGGGGAAGAAAGCAATCCATGGGCCCTGGCTCTGCACTGCAGCCACATGTCACTACCCAACCCCCGCTACCTTCTTTCTTCATGGGCTGTCTTTATTGGCTTCCAATCAATCATTTTACAGAGCAATTGAGACTGTTGCTCCAATCGAGTCACACCTGGGCTCGTCCTGGCTTCTGTCTGAAAATGCTCGAGTGCTTGGAAAATCATTGGGCCTCAAGCAGAGCTCCCTGACACTGGATTCATGTCTGTGCTACTCAGTGGAGTTACTCCTGATTTACACCAAGGTGTGCAAAAGGGGAATCAGGACCAGTGGGGCTACTCCTGATTTACCCTGCTGTAAACCAAAAGACCAACAGGCCCACTCTATTCAGTGCCAATTCTTCCACTGGCTCCTATAATATTTTCCACGCTCTCTTCCTTCATGCTTTTATATTATCAGTAACATTTGCATGCAAACAAAATTTTGGTGACTCAATAAAAATACATCAGTCCGTTCTTTGTTTCCTCAAGCCACCTGGCTGTTTCTTCCCTTATGGTTGCTATGGCAGAATTGGGATGTCACTGGAGATGTTTCTACCTGGAAAGTGTCTTGGTGCTATTTCATAGAATATTAGGGTTGAAAAAGACCTCAGAGGTCATCTGGTCCAATCCCCTGCTCAAAGCAGGACCAACACTAACTAAATCATCCCAGCCAGGGCTTTGTCAAGCCGGGCCTTAAAAACCTCTGAGGATGGAGATTCCACCACCTCCCTAGGGAGCCCTTTCCAGTGCTTCACCACCCTCCTAGTGAAATAGTGCTTCCTAATATCCAACCTAGACCTCCCCCACTGCAACTTGAGACCACGGCTCCTCGTTCTGTCAAGATGGATGTGATCCACAGTAACCAGATTAGGCATCATGGACAGAGGCTGCTGCTTTTGCTGCTTGGAAAAAAGGCAGTGAAACCCCACAGAACGAAACAACCTGTTCCCTTGCAAATATCTCTGGGGTTGTTAAACTGAAGACAACTTGGGCACGAGAAACAGCCTTGTCCCTAAACAGAGCAGCCTGCACATTCTTGGAGGAAACACCAGCAGCTTCAGTTCTGAAAAAGCCATCGGAATGCGAGGGCTGCATGCATCAGTAACAATGAATTGTTCTATTGTGCCTGGTAATGGGGGAGGTTCATTAATTACAGGGTATTTTCAAGCTAGGGGGTTTATTCTGGCAATGGGTGAACTTTAAGGGGGGCGGCAGAGGTTCCCCAGTGCCCTCTCAAATCTGGAAGTTATGCAAACCTTTTCTCCTGAATTATAGGCCAAATCCTGAGGACCTAACACAGGTTTGTTTATTCAGTCCTGACAGAAGCCCGTGGGAGGATGACCCAATGGCTGGGGGTCGGAGTCTGCCCACCTTGCTCACGTTAAAGAGTGGAGTAAGGTGGGGGCAGAGCCAGGGCCTCTTGTGTCCAGCATGAGGCAAAGACCCAAGTGAAAGCCCGTGAGAAAGACAAATGAAGGCATCAGTGCCCAGGCAGCAGGGTCACACTGATACATCGGCCATGGCCTGTTCAGTACCAGCCCCCACGCGTCCCACTGAACAGAGAGCAGACACAGATCTGTGCTGCCAAGAGCTTTGCTCCAGGTCCCGAGAGGAGCAATGCAGAGCTGCACCTCCCCACGAGCAGCTGGGGAAGGGACCGTGACTTGGGCAGCCCATTCTGCTCCCCAGGGGAGCAGTGATGTGCCCTGTCCATATATTGGTGCACATGACTCGGTCCCGCTGCCGGCTCAGCTCCGCACAGGCACAGGGGAAGATGGGCAGCTCACCCTTTCGCGGTGCCATGACCGTCTGAGCTGGGGCTGCAGGGCTCCCTAGTCATCCTCCCTGCCTGCCCCACACCATCGATTTAGGGGCACGAGAGATGCCCGCCCCAATCCCAAATGCTAAGTGGATGGGGCCTGCAGGTGCTCGGAGATGGGGGAGGCTTCTTGGGACCCTCACAGCTGATCCTGCTCCAGAGTCTCGCAGCTCCTACTGTTCTCTCCTCTCACACCTCATGGGAGGGGAGGGGGCGGATGCTGCTCCAGGTGGGGACACAGATGGGGCAGAGCCCCCCACAGCCAGTCCTGCCCACACAAGCCACAGCCTCAGGGCCTGTCAAGCCTGCTGCAGTTCCTCCCTCCCCGCTCTCTGCCTGATGCCACCCAGCACCCACTTCTCCAGGAAAATGGGCCATGGAGGATGGGACACATTTGAGAATCAGGCAACCCTTCTGATGACTAGCTTTGTGCCCACAGTGCCCAGAGCATTGCCTCTCCCACTCAGAGAAGCTGCAGCAACACAAGGAACAAATACAGTCCCAAGATACCACCAGGTGAGATCCCCAATACTGTCAGGGTCTGGCCTAGCCAGAAACCCTAGTGCCTGGCTCAGATGGCAGAGAACCATACTGGGGATGCAGGAGAGTCATTGATTCAGGGCCAGAAGGAACCATTGTGATCCTCCAGTCTGACCTCCTGCATGGCACGAGCCCTGGAACCTCCCCAAGGTAACTCCCAGAGCAGATCTTTTAGAAAAAAAAAAAAAATCTTGATTTACAAATTGCCAGCAATGGAGAGTCCACCACAACCTTCACTCAGTTGTTCCAGGGGTTAATGACTCTCACTATTAATAATGTACACCTTATTGCTAGTCTCTATTTGTCTAGCTTCAACTTCCAGCCATTGGGTCGTGTTAGACCTTCCTCTGTTAGACTGAAGAGCCCATTATTAACTATTTGGGGGTTGGGGGGGGTTGGAGCCAAGGACAAGAAAAACACTTTTATTCAAACAAAACTATTAAATAACCTGTACACAAAAGTTCAGTCTCTTTCCCTGAAAGAAATGAGGACCCAAGAGCCAGGTCCCCAGACTAACGCTGCTGCTCCTATTTACTGTCCTAGAGCAGCCCATTGCAAGTAACCCCGTTTCCAAAGTGGGGGAGTGATCCTATGGCCCAGCCTGCATCCAGGGCTCTCCCTGGAAGAGAGCGGGACAGTGAGTCGGAAACAGCTGGCACTTCACTCCCACTGAGCAACAGCTAAAAAGATCCTGATGCCAGTAGCAAGGTGTAAAGGAGTCCCGTATTTCCCGCATCTTTGCCCTGGGGTAAGTATGTAGAGACTGTGATCAAGTCACCCTTTAGCCTTCTCTTTGTGAAGCTAAACCAGTGGAGCTCCTCAATAAGGCACTGCAAGAATCTGGCTAGAGGCTGAGGGGCCATGGGGAGGCACAGAAAGGACTGTGGGGTGTGCTGAGTTTACTGAGAACTCCCTGCACTCTCTCCCCAGAAGCAGCCCCTCTCAGCCCAGTCTCAGGCCGGGGGTTGGAAACCCCCAGGGTTCTGTTGGCCAAGAGGCGGCACGCGGGGGGAGATAAAATGCTGGATTCACATCTCCCCGGTGCGAGAAGATCTCTTGGGTCGTCCATCCCAACGGTCTGAGCTCAGCAGGAAGGACTCTCTGCTATTTGATGCATCCCTATATCTTATCTCACCTCAGCCACAGCTGCCTCGCTTGGTAAACAGCTCCCTTGTCTGCCAGAGCTGACAGCCAGTCGGCTCTGCACTCCCAGAAGGCCCAATTCCCAGCCGCCTTGGGCTCTGACCTGCTGCAGGGGGGTTTATCTGGAGGACGCTCTCGGCTCCATTCCTCCAGCGAGCAACACCCGTGCCAGGCCTCTCTCATAGCTCCAGAATGCAGAAGCTTTGCCAAGCTCCTCTGGGGAGGGGTTGTTCGAAGGCCTGGTCACTGGCTCGCCCTCGGGGGAGAGAGATGTGCCCCGCCCAGCTTCACGGTCCTCTCTTTCTCCTCTTTCAGTGCTGCTATCGCCCCAGCATCTCTCGGCCAGTACCAGGGGGTTCTGCCTGGTTCTCTGTCTGTGAGCACTTCTAGCCAAGGGCGTCTCTATGCAAGGCCAATATTGCTGAGGAGCAAGGGCAAAACTGACGCCCCGCCGCTGGTACATTGCTCACGCTACATGTGGGTGCAAGCACTGGTCAGTGTGTATGTGTCCCCCTCTGCACCTGATCAGCAGCAGCTATGAACCTGTCCCCGGCACAGCTAGAGAGCCCGATTCCAGCTGTAGTGGCTCACGCCTTTCATTCTGGAGGTTCCCCTGTTCAATTCGTGGTGTCGGCCAACATGGCGGCCGACATACATGCATCTCGTGGGGAGATGTGGGGGAGGGCCATGTACCAGAGCTGCCATGAGTCTCCCCAGTACACATGCTGACCTTGCATTGATACTAGTGGGAGCCTATCGAGAGCAGAACAGCCCCCACCCCTGACCCCCGCCACTATTGTAACCTCCGGAGGACAGGAGTGTGCAAAGCACTCAGCATTGGCCTAAATCTGAGCCCGCTGGAGTCAGGAAGAGTTTTACCATTGAAAGGAGCTAGGGTTGCCAACTTTCTAATGGTACAAAACTGAACACCCTGCCCCGCCCCTGCCCTGAGGCCCCGCCCCCAGTCGCTCCATTCCCCTCTCCCTCCGTCACTTGCTCTCCCCCACCCTCACCTACTTTCACCAGGCTGGGCTGGGGGTTGGGGTGCGGGAGGGGGCTGAGGGCTCCTGCTGGGGGTGTGGGCTCTGGGGTGGAGTTGGGGATGAGGGATTTGGGATACAGTAGGGGGCTCCAGGCTGGGGCCAAGGGGCTCGGAGTGTGGGAGGGGGTGTGGGCTCCGCCCAGAGTCATGGGCTCTGGGGTGGGGCTGAGAATGAAGGGTTTGGGGTACAGGAGGGGGTTGGGGGTGCAGGGTCCAGTAGCACTTACCAAAACTCGAGCACTGCCCCAGGGTCATTTTAACACCACTGAAATGTGTCCACCTCTGGGGTGAAACACGGCAGCTGCTTAAAAGCTCACAGCAACATCACATGGTTATTTAGGACAAGAAGCTTCAGGGGTTTGCTTGCCAAGGTGAACAAATCTGGCACAACACACTTTCTGCTCCCACCTCCCACTCTCCCCTTGTTCGGCCTGTCTTTATGAAGCCCAGATCCACATTCTGCCCTGCTTGCCTGTGATAGCCCCACTGAGCAGTTCTGGGGCCTGATCCAAAGCTCACAAAAGTCAATGAAAAGACTCCTGCTGATTTCACTGGGCTGTGGATTGGGCCCCGCAAATTGGATGCACGAAACTTGGTGAAATGAGAGAGAGGCTTAAATCCCAACCATCCCAAAAAGGACGGTCCGAACTGGGAGCTGGGTGAAACCTGACGCTTCACACTGCCTGCGACGTCTGATTAAATCCACCCGGTGCTGTGCGAACTGCTGGGTGTGGGGCCTGTTTTCACTTAAGTCCCCCAGCGCTAATGAGATCTGAAGGCAGAACAGGGCCAGGGAAATGAAGAACGACTGAGTGGCAAAGGCTTTGTAGTGCCACATGCCCTGCTGATCCTCTGTCGAGCAAACTGAAGCTAATTAGCATCTTCCCTGGCGCATAGGGCGCCAGGTGGCTGGGGCTGGGGAAGGAATGTGTTCGGAGACGTGACTCAGCATGACAGACTCGGGGTTCTGGATCCAACCCAGCCAGCAAAGCACTGACACATGGAAAGGAGGTGTCCACAGATCACACTAGCCACCACCGCGCACTGGGAGCTGATGTTCAGTTCCACCATGTCTCCGAAGTCCTTTCCGGAGTCACTGTCTCTTGAACTTCACATTGGGGTGGCTCACCCCTCACAGTGATATCCTGCTCGGCTACAGATTGCATGGCAGCTCCACAGTCCAGATCCCCAGTGGGATTTAGGCACCTAACTCCCACTGGTTTCTCTTTGAGGATTTGGGCCCAGGGGCTTGTAGACACAAGGAAATTGACGAGCAGAGCTATTCAACAGTGGTCACTTTTATTCCGGAACAGTGTCCACGTGGGGGAGTTATTCCAGAATAGCTATGCTGGTCAATTTCCCCTGTGTAGACAAGGCCTTAGCAGTTGCTTGAATTTCCCCAAGAGGGTTTCATATTCCAGGACCTTTTGGTATGTATGTTCAACCCCAATCCACATATTATAGGCCGATAAGAATTTCTGCACGTACCTAGCACCTTTCATCCAAGGATCTAAGTCAAAATTACAGCCCCAAACATTCCAATATAGTACAGCCCCATCATTCCCGGGCTGCTCAAGCATCCAGACATCAAAGGGAATGTGGATTTCCCCTCCAGTCCAGCTGCACTGCCCAGCCGTGCTTCAGACGCAGCCAGGACGCTACAAAGGTGGTGGCGGCAGGCCGGCCAGAGGGATAGGAACTGGCTGCAAGGCAGTGTCCACCCACCCATGAAACACCTGCGGCTGGCTCATGTTAGCTGGCTCTGGCTCGAGCTGCAGGACTGTAACACTGTGGCAGAGATTTGGGGCTTGGGCTGGCAGCCAGGCTCTGGGAACCTGCATGGAGGGAGGGTCCCAGGGCCCGGACTTCAGCCCAAGACCAAACATCTACATGGCAATTTTGCTGCCTGAGCCCCGCGAGCCTGCTGGTCTGAGCCAGCAGTGGGTGTCCCATTGCTGTGTAGACATACCCCACAGCCAGGGCAAAAAGAGCCAGTGTGAATCCTTGCCCTCCCGAACCTGGCCACTTTCCAGTCTCTTTCTGGCACGTTAAAGCTACGCAGGGATGCTCCCAGCTTTGTGTATGGACAATGGAAAACGAGGAGCAGGGAGCGCTACGAAAGAACAGACAGACAAGTGCGGGGAGACCCTCTGGAACCTGTTGCAACCCTGTCAGAACCCACGATTCACAGGTGGGGCTGCGAAACCTCACACTGATGTTCAGACCCCGCCTGGCTAAGCACCAGGTTGATGCCTGAAGAGTTGAAATAAGATCTGAGACCTCCTAGCTTGTTTCACAAGAGTCAGGGTTCGACCGCCCCCTCTGCTGCCCTGGCCAAGCTCCAGTCTAACTATAGTCCATGGGACCTTTCAGCAGTATAAAGGGTCCCCATTGACTTTCCTCACCGAAGCAGAGAGACATTGCTTTTCCACAAAGCTTCTGGCTTCCAGCCCCAAAGTGGCTGCATTTCCCTGGAGGGTGTAATGACTTCCTCTGGCCTGTAAGGGTCTATAGGGGTAACAATATAAGGCTGTTACCTCTCTTCTTCCTAGCAGGTATATATTACTCCCAAATTGGTTGTTAAGACAGTTTCAAAAAAGATGTTTTAAATTAAGGAGCCCAGATCTAGGGATGAAAAGCACTATATGAGTGTTCATAGCTCACCTACAGCACGTTTCATCAGCAGCAGATCTCAAAGCACTTCGCAAAGGAGGACAGTATCATTATCTTTATTTTACAGGTAGGGAAGCTGAGGCACAGAGAGGGATGCTCTGTGGGAAGGAGGCTATAGAAAGAGAAACACTATGAATGGCAATAGCATGTTAGCCTAACCCGTGTGCAGAGAATTACTGGTATGGATTTTACTCCAACTGATGTCATACTCTATAGCTCGTGTTGTGGCATGTTCTCATCCCCCCGTCAATAAATCAAGACCTCCAGCTTTCATGTTTTTGTCACTAATAAACCCTGAATTGTATGAGACATGAAAGAGGAACAATGCACTCGCCCAGCAGTAGCTGGGAGACACATCCTCCAGCAGGACTGGGCATGCAAAGACATCTACGGAACTGGGAATAGCTCCGCCAGCTTCACAATTAGAGCTGGTTGAAAACCAGAAATGTGCATCCAGTGGAAAATGCCCAGATTTTGAACTATTCCATCCCAAATCGGGGCATACATTTGGGATCTTGGAATTGTTTGTGGTTTGAGATCAGCTGATGAAAAGTACTGCATAGGAGTTATTCACTGTTATAGAGCACTTTTCATCCATAGAGCTCATGCCTGCTACAAAAATATTTCTTAAGACCTTATGGAAACATAAGAACATAGGATGGCAAGGGACTTCCTGGGTCCCTGAGTTCAGTCCCCGCTATCACAGGCAATCTCATCATATCATCCCATTCATAAACTTATCAAGCTCCACCTTAAGACCAGTTCGCTGGTTTGCCCCCACTACACCTACTCGGAGTCTGTTCCCAAACCTGCCTCCTCTGATGGTTAGAAACCTTCTAATTTCCAGCCTAAATCTGCTCATGGCTACTTTATCCCCATTTGTTCTTAACAGACTCATTGACTTTAAGGTCAGAACAGAAGGGACCATCGTGATCATCTAGTCTGACCTCCTGCATGTCATAGACCACAGAACCTCCCCCACCCGCTCCTCTAATAGGCCCAAAACCTCTGGCTGAATTACTGACGCCTTTAAAGACTTCAAGTTACAGAGAATCCACCATTGACTCTAGTTCAAAGCAGCAAGTGACTCAGGCCCTACGCTGCAGAGGAAGACAAAAAAACCCAAACACCTGGGGCTCTGCCAATCTGACCCAGGGGAAAAATCCCTCCTCACCCCAAATCTGGTGATCAGCTAGACCCTCAGCATGTGGGCAAGACCCACCAGCCAGACACCTGGGAAAGAATCCTCTGGAGTAACTCAGAGCCTTTCCCATCTGGTGTCCCATCACCAGCCGTTGGGGATACTTGCTACTAGCTGTCATGGATGTGCCAGATGCCACTGTAGGCCATCTCATCACACCATCCCCTCCATAAACTTATCAAGAACAGTCTTGAAACATTGCCCTTTAGCCTGCCCAGTTCTCCTCCCTCCCTGATGTTTCATTTCACAGTGTATATTAGGTTCAGTTTTGACAACCCCGATTCATTCCCCTTGTGTATGCAGCCCAGCGTGGCCTGGCACTTCATCTCAGCTGAGCAAGGTGTTGCAAAGTGAACCCCTATTAAACACTAGCTCTGAATAGTGTGAGCTCTTAGCAGACTTTCCCCACCGCACACACCAACCTCTTCCCCCCCAGGAGATATTTCCTTTCTTGTTCTCTCCCTTTGCAGCGGGCACAGCCCTGACCAGGCGGTGCTGCGCCCGCGGCTCACCTTCCCTTTGAAGGAGGGGAATGTCAGTTAGCTGCCGTGGGGGGGACATTCTTTGCTGGAAACTATTCGGTCTCCCTGGGGTCTCTTTGTAGTGGGACCCGCGGCTGCTCTCATGGAGAGACGGCACGTTCCGGGAGCGGCTCCTAACCTTACAGGTGTGTCTGACTCACTCGTCTCCCAGGGGGTGGGGGTGGGGGTGGAGGGGGCCTGCTTTTCATTTCAAAATCCCTCTGCTCTTCAAGGAGAGTTTAGGCAGCTACAGGAAAGATTCTGAACAAGGAGAAAGGGGGGAAGAACAGGGGGAGACTTGGAAACACTCCTCAGGAAACCTGCTTCTCTGGGCAAGGAGCCCAAAGAGAGTTGGCTCTGTAAGAGCCCAGCCCGCACTTGGAAAATGGCTGACAGACCCAGGTCCCTGCTCTGCTCAGTGGGTTTGGCCCCCGGGACAGGCAGAGCCTTTGCTGACCGCGCTTTGGCGCCTTGCTGGAATTCAGCGTCAAGCCTCCCGGCCTGGTGTTTACCAGCGATGGGCGCTGCTACCTGCTGTGCCAGCTCAGGTGGACCTGCAGAGGGGAGCCCACGGTGTCCTGAAGCCACGTTCTAAGGACATACAAACACACACATGCAGACACTGCCTGGGGGAGACCGGCCCCGAGCCCTGCTCCTTCTCCTCTCCTGCTTGAGCCAACAGAGGACCGTGTTGGTGGGAGCAGGTCCTGTGTCCCTTCTGCGTCCAGCCACCAGAGGGACAACTCACTGGCCTGCTCCCCACTCCTGACCCATCTCCTGTCCAAACCAAAACCTCAACCAGCTTCTCTGACATCTCCTCATGAGTGTCCAGCCCTCAGCCTAAGCTCATCCTGGCCAAATCAGAGCTCTTCATCTTTCCCCTCTCCCTCCTTTCTGAGTCACCCTGGCACCTGGGCATGGTCTTTGACTCGGTCCCCTTGCTAGATCCTCACATCCAGGCTACGTGGAAATCCTCCCGCCTTTCCTCTCTGCCCAGCCAGCTCCGATCACCTCACATCTCGACCCCTGCGCCCTCCTCTTCTCCAGCCGGAACAAATCCCTCCACAAGGCACTTGCATCCATTCGAAATGCCACACCAGAGATCAGCGCCCTGGTTGGGTGCTTTGGCTACATCACCACATCACCACTTATTGTGTATCCCTCCGCCAGCTCCCCACCCCGTCCCCCTTCCCTGCCACATCAAACGCCAGCTGTTCGTCTTTACTTTTAAGGCTCATCCCAACCTATTGCCTCATGACTGGTTCTCTCATGACTGCTGGAGAGATGCCCACTCCTGCTGCCACTCTGCCAATGGTGCCAACCTCCAGCGCCCACTGGGAAAACTGTCCAAGAAGCACCTTCGTGCTCTTTCCCCTGGTGCCCTGCAGGGGGGATCACCCCATAAACCTCCACCAAGCACCTCCTGCCTCTTCACACTCTCCTTTGCTGGGATGCAGACAAAGCTCTTGACAATGGGGCGGCAGCTGCTGTGCCCAGATCGCTGCTCAGAGTGGCCCCGCTGTACCTGGTGCCTGCCCCGGTATGTTGGAATTGCTCACTGGCCATTGTCTTGTACCTCCACTGTGAGCTCTCAATGGCAGAAACTGCCTCTTTGCTGCATGTGGGTGCGTACAGCACCTATCGTGACGGGGCCCCAATCCCCAACTCTGTGGCCGCAATACTGCTAATAAGGGCAATGGGCCCAAGGAGTGTTTTTCACATGATGACACAGGGCTGGGGCCCCGTCAAGCTCCCCATTGGCCCTGGGTGCCAAGAGAGAGAAAGGGGCTCCCGCCATCCTATTCCCCCCCAGGAAGGGTTGAGGCAGCAGGTGGGGGGATGGTTTTGCTCCAGCCTCAGCTGTTGAGTGTCTCCCGCTCCCTGACTCAGGCAGGTGCAGCAGGGGAGATGCATGCGCAGGCCGCCCTCTGGCACCCTGGCTTCTGCCAAAATCAAAGAGCTTTTCAAAGCAAACCCTGAACTCCTTTAATCGCCAGGAAGAGCCCCTCCCGTGAAGATCTAAGGGCTTTGAGCTCAGGGTTTTCATTGCCCTGGGCAGATTTATGAGCTGCTTCTGCAAGGAGGAAAGGGAAGGAGGGAGGGAGAGGGAAGCTGCCATGCACTGCTTACCCTGGGAGGAGGGAGCAGGACAAGCTGGCAGGCAGGAGAGAAGAGCCAGGGCTGCAGGAAGGTGGAAATCCAAACCCACCACGCACAGTGCTGTTGAGAGCAAGCGGCCCTTGGGAAGCATCCCAGCTGCAGCTGTAAGTTCTCCACTCAGACCTGACCCCTGGTCCATCAGTGCGAGCTTCAAAACCTCCGAGCCCAGGTCGACTGCTTCCCCCACAGGCTCAGAGCCCGAGCTCCCGCCTGAGCCGCAAGCCCCACAAACTCACATCTGTCAAGCCAGCCTTGGATGCTCGCTGCTGCAGGCTGTATCGCCATATGCCAGGATGGATGCAAATGCATGTGGGATATAATTTTTTTTAAAGAGAAAAGCACAGATAATCCAGTTGTTCCTATGACCATATTGAGGGGCTAGTACTAAGCAGAACTGTGCAAATAACCAATTTTTTGGTTTGGTGGCTGAACTGAAAAATGAAAAAAAATGTTTTGGGTTGATCCAAAGCAAAAAAATTCCATCTTTTTGGGTGCACTGAAACATCAAAACAAGCTTCATTTGAGTCGACCAAAATGTTTCAATTGACACAAACCAAAATGTTTCATTCTGAGGTTTCTTAATTTGTTTTTAACTAAAATCAAGAACGTATTGTCTTCCCGAAACACAAGTCAGAAATAAAATTCTTGTTTCTCCAACCGAAACAAATGGCCAAAATCCACCCGAACTCGCAAATTGTTTCAGTTGGCCCAAACCTTCATTTTTCTGTGAAAAAAGGTTTCACGTGAAACATATCTCCCCACACTGGTACTATGCTCATTTTAGAGAATCATAGAATCATAGAATCATAGAATATCAGGGTTGGAAGGGACCCCAGAAGGTCATCTAGTCCAAACCCCCTGCTCAAAGCAGGACCAAGTCCCAGTTAAATCATCCTAGCCAGGGCTTTGTCAAGCCTGACCTTAAAAACCTCTAAGGAAGGAGATTCTACCACCTCCCTAGGTAACGCATTCCAGTGTTTCACCACCCTCTTAGTGAAAAAGTTTTTCCTAATATCCAATCTAAACCTCCCCCATTGCAACTTGAGACCATTAACCGAGGTGCAGAGCTTGTTCAGAGTCACATCCAAGAGTCAATTGCAGAACCCAGATCTCTCAACTGCTACACCTTTGCTCTAATCAATATACCACGCTGTCTTCCAGACTTCACTGCATTTTCTCTACACTGGCCCACTTGCTGTCAGGGAACTCTCGTCATGAACAATGGCACAGTACAGGTTGAGCTACTGGAGGTTGGCATGCGTTATTGCACAGTGTGCTCCACCCAAATGGTCCTGCATAGGCCCCTGCATCCAGATTTTTCATCATGGCCCATGGTGGAGTTTCTTGTTTCTTCTGCGAAGCCAGAATGTGGGCTGGCAGTAGTAGGGAAGTTCCTATGCCTGTCTAGCTCAGAAGATAAGTCCCTATTCCCAATGTTAGCACTACCAGTAGAATGGCTGCCAAGGTATAAGTGCAGAAATTCCCAGCTGTCCATTGCACAAAGAAAGTAACGCACAGTGTTTCTTATCACTTGTATTGATCTCCTGGGAAGGACGGAATCCATGCCATGGAATGCCAAAGTTAAGCCCTGTGCTACTTCAGCTAAACAGCTCTCTCTCCAAACTAGGAGCACTTGGAGCCTGGTAGCCTCCTACATGGTCCAACCACTGGAGGGACACAAAGACCCACTAGGCCAGTGTGTTACAGTGTGACGCAGAAAGGGTGAAGCATCCTTCAGGATAAATGACTCAAATTCAACCTTTAAAAACATGGGTAGATAATGTTTGCAGTTTTGTGTATTTACATACATATTAGAGGGGTAGCCATGTTAGTCTGGATATGTAAAAGCGGCAAAGAGTCCCGTGGCTGATAGACTAACAGACCTATTGGAGCATAAGCTTTCGTGGGTGAATACCTATTTCATCAGATGCATGTAGTGGAAATTTTCCAGAGGCAGGTATAGCTATGCAAGCAAGAATCAGGCTAGGGATAACGAGGTTAGTTCAATCAGGGAGGATAAGGCCCTCTTCTAGCAGTTGAGGTGTGAACACCAAGGGAGGAGAAACTGCTTTTGTAGTTGGCTAGCCATTCACAGTCTTTGTTTAATCCTGAGCTGATGGTGTCAAATTTGCAAATGAACTGAAGTTCAGCAGGTTCTCTTTGAAGTCTGGTCCTGTAGTTTTTTTGCTGCAGGATGGCTATCTTTAAATCTGCTCTTGTGTGTCCAGGGAGATTGAAGTGTTCTCCTACAGGTTTTCGTATATTGCCATTCCTAATATCTGATTTGTGTCCATTTATCCTTTTACGTAGGGACTGTCCAGTTTGGCCGATGAACATAGCAGAGGGGCATTGCTGGCACATGATGGCGTATATTACATTGGTGGACGTGCAGGTGAATGAACCGGTGATTGTGTGGCTGATCTGGTTAGGTCTTGTGATGGTGTCACTGGTGTAGATATGTGGGCAGAGTTGGTATCAAGGTTTGTTGCATGGATTGGTTCCTGAGTTAGAGTTACTATGGTGCGGTGTGTCATTGCTGGTGAGAATATGCTTCAGATTGGTGGGTTGTCTGTGGGCGAGGACTGGCCTGCCTCCCAAGGCCTGTGAAAGTGAGGGATCGTTGTCCAGGATGGGTTGTAGATCACTGATGATGCGTTGGAGAGGTTTTAGCTGAGGACTGAATGTGATGGCCAATGGAGTTCTGTTGGTTTCTTTCTTGGGCTTGTCTTGCAGCAGGAGGCTTCTGGGTACACATCTGGCTCTGTTGATCTGTTTCCTTATTTCTTCGTGCAGGTATCATAGTTCTGAGAATGCTTGTTGAAGATCTTTTAGGTTTTGATTTCTGTCTGAGGGGTTGGAGCAAATGCAGTTGTACCTCAGCGCTTGGCTGTAGACAATGGATCGGCTCAGGATTAAACAAAGACTGTGAATGGCTAGCCAATACAAAAGCAGTTTCTCCTCCCTTGGTGTTCACACCTCAACTGCTAGAAGAGGGCCTCATCCTCCCTGATTGAACTAACCTTGTTATCCCTAGCCTGATTCTTGCTTGCATATTTATACTCGCCTCTGGAAATTTCCACTACATGCATCTGACAAAGTAGCTATTCACCCACGAAAGCTTATGCTCCAATAGGTCTGTTAGTCTATAAGGTGCCACAGGACTCTTTTCCGCTTTTACACATTTATTGGTAGTGGTCAACAATGTAACCAAACTGTCCCTATCTATGTTGTATTCTGTTAATTCAGAGATCAAAAGGACATCTTAACATTTAAATGAACTGTAAACATAGGAAATCGCTGTATTCATCTGTCTTTGAAATGTATAGCAAATAATCTGAAAATGGTGGAAAAACAGATAATTGTCTTGTGTTCATCAGTGGAGATAATTACTGGCGATGCTTAGGAAATGGGTCCATTTCAAAGTCCCCATGAGGCCTATTGTTCGTCAAAGGACTCCAAGCTGTCAAAGAAGGCCTGAAACCATATGAAAAATAGCTTGGGTCCTGATCCTGTGATCTCAGATCTGCCTGAGGCTTCATGCTGGGGAAGCCTAAGTCAGAAGGACTGAGATCCCAGCTCTGACTGGATTGCCCTGAAATATAAACATTGGATTATAACCAATGGACTATTTCTGAAAGAACTCTTGGCATCTACAAAGCGCATCATCTCTGCTTTGAATCTGAATCTCAAGATTGTACTTATGTCTGTATGTACACTGATCTTTTAACCATACTCTCTCTCTCTCTCTTTTCTTTTTTAATAAATTTTAATCTAGTTAATAAGAATTGGCTGTAAGCATATTTGGGTAAGATCTGGAATATTCATTAACCCAGGAGGTAATGTGGCTGATCTTTTGGGATTGGTAGAACCTTTTTTATACAATGAATAATATTTTCAGTAATCCTCATCATATTTGACTTGGGTGTCTTGGTGAAGGCCTGAGGCTGGGTTATTTTAAGGCAGTGGTTCTCAAACTTTTGTACTGGTGACCCCTTTCACATAGCAAGCCTCTGAGTGTGACCCCCCCTTATAAATTAAAAACACTTTTTTATATATTTAACACCATTATAAATACTGGAGGCAAAGCGGGGCTTAGGGTGGAAGCTGACAGCTTGCGCCTCTCCCCCAGTGTAATAACCTCACAATCCCCTGAGGGGTCCTGACCCTCAGTTTGAGAACCCCTGCTTTAAGGGAACTGTGTTGTTGACTTCTGGATAACCAGCAAGGTATTATAGAAGCTGTTTTATGCTGTCTTGGTAAATCTAAGTATTGGAATATCCACCAGTTTTGGGGATTGTCTGTCCCATTCTTTGCAGTTCACCCTAATTGAGTGACCTCAGTTGGCTCCCCTTAGGACTCCGGTCATACAGAGTAGTATCCAAACCATGCTAGGTGTTGTATTTATGGAAGATAAGGTCCCTGTCCCAAACAGCTTCCACTCCAGGATAAATGAGAGCTACAACATCTGTGGGAGTGGTAGGATGAGCACACAACAGGGAAGGAAATAAGTGTAGCTGGTTGGGGAATGGGACTTTTATCCCACATTTCAAAATCTTCTTTTATTCCAAATTGGGATGAAATACAAAATCTTGCAATTTACAACGGAACAATTCTGAAATATTTTGTTTCGGAAACATCAAAACAAAAATTGAAACGTTTTATTTCAATAATGTTGAAATATAAAATAATAATCTCTAATATTAAATATAACATATGTATCAATATAATATATTACAATTAATTAAAAGTTTAGGAAAGGGTGTTTTTTTAAAGTGAAAATTAAATGAAATCAGAATGTCAGAATGGAACAGAATGAAACAAGAAAACCAGAACAAAATACTCCTTTTTGAGTCAAACTTTTTTTTTTAAAATCCATTAAAAAAATTCATTGAAATTGACATGTTCTTGCAAAACATTTCAATTTTGACGGAGTTGCATTTTCTGAGGGAAAACTTCTGTCAATTTTTTTGACCACTTCTAGAAATAAGCTCACCCAACTGCTGAATTGTTAAGTTTATGTCTTGCTACAAAAGTCAATTCAGACTTCAATTCGATCATTTTCTTTGAAGAATTGGTGATAGTCCATGTTTCATGGAGACTGATTTCTTGATTGTGCAACTCCTTGGGAAATTCAGCACCTTCCCATCATGCCCCCTGCTAATTCTCCCACATCCTGCCTGATCCATTCAGGGATATCACAAGAAGAGCTGGGCAAAATTTTTCTGACGGCACTTTTCTTCACTGGCTATGCAGATCCAGGTAATCTGAAACACGGTGCGAATTCATGTCAAATTCGCCAAATTGTTTCAGTTGAAAAAAAACATTGTGAAAAATTCAAAACATTTCAATGGTTTGACTCAAAATGACTTTGTTTCAAATTTCACATGCATTTTATTTAGTTAGTTAAAAAGGAAAAACCCCTCAGAAATGAAATGCTAACTTTTGGATTGAACTACATTTTTCATTTGACCTGAATCAATTTTTTAAAAACTTTTTCAATTCCCCAAAGAATTCAATTTCTTTCTCTCCCTCCCCACCCCAAATTTTTCAGTTCAGCCACCAAGTTGCCAAATCAGTTATCCTCATCCCCTACCTGCAGCAATACAACTCACGACTGTGATTGCGGAGGACAGGACAGTGGGACTTCCCCAATTCTCTGGCAGCCAATCAGCACATCCCAGAGTCTTGAGAGCTGCCCTAGACCAAACTCTTAGTTAAATGCCAAGCTGCCAGGAGCTAAGGAATCCTGGCTACTGTATGGCTGATGAGGGAATTACATGAGTCCTAGTGGATAAATAAGACCATTTAGAAGCACATGCCCAGCAGCTGTGGTTTTGGGGTTATTTTTTGGTTTCTCTTACAAGCCCACTTCCCAGACAATAGCAGATCATTAAGAACGAAAACAAATCTATTGGGTTTGGGGTAAGGGAGACAGATTGAGAAATGGAGTACTTGTGGCACCTTAGAGACTAACAAATTTATTAGAGCATAAGCTTTCGTGAGCTACAGCTCACTTCATCGGATGCATTATGAATGAGAAATGACAATGTATTTCTGGTTGGTTTTGGTCTAGGCTCTTCAGGGACTCAAAACAGCTGAAGTTCATTATCAGTTTATTACCAGTCATTGCCTTTGAAGGCAATGCATTGCCGCGCTGCGGGGCTGGGAATGGCAGGCTCAGTTCGGTTTGATTCAACCTGCTTTGACCCGCCGGGGCGCAGATTTCCACAGCTGCCGAGATCCCCCTGGCATTTCCCGATGCTGCTGAGGTCCTTGGGCACCACAGATGGGCAAAGAGCATCTTCCCACGGAGCCGCGCTCCACAGAGCAGCACAAGGCAAGAGGGTCCAGATCCTCAAAGCTATTTAGGTGCCTAAGATGCAAGACTCAGACCAAGGCCCATGTTGTTCCTCTGTGCGCCCAGACAACCTGCCCTTCCCTGTCACTCTTTTGCACAAGGCACAGAGGTTTCTGATCTCCTAGGGTCACTGCTTGGTGATGACAGTTGTTGCTCAGAGGTGTCCAGAGGGCATGGACTGGAGGGTGTCTGTTTTCATGGTCAGTCCAGCCAATAGAGGCGGGGAGACTGATGAGTCATTACAGCCACTCCGATGCCTGGTCTGCAGAGGGCAGGCAGTGGCTGCAGCATATTTGAGTGCTGATTACAGCAGAACAGATTATAGACAAACCTGCTGGCGACTGTTCATTCAAACACACCGGGGAGTGCCAGCTGGAGCATGCTCCTTCCCCTTGCCTCTGTCCTAACATTGGAGCCCACAAGCTGCACGGAAGCTGAAATGCATCTATTTCTAATGCTGAATCCTGCCGTAATGCTTGTAAATTGCACTGTGACAATGAGTAAACACACATTGTCCAATCAGGGAACAGCATCAAGGACGCATGACCTCCGAAACTAACCCGCGCAGCACAAGTTAGGAAGAGTCACAGTGATCTGCAGGCCCGCAGGGTAAATTTACGAATCCATTTCCAATGAAGAATGCTGCGATCTGTCCGTTAACGCGAGAAGAGGCGCTGTCCATGCAATAAGTTACAAGAGGTAAATGATTTGCTCAGCTGTAGTCATTTATCCTAGAACATAAGAACAAAGCAACAAATGTGCCCAGTCTAGTCTGCTATCTAAGTCTCCTGATTTAAGTGGGTGTAGAAGCAGGGCTCATGTGGGGTGCCAAGAATCAAACACCAATTTGGTGACTGAATCAGAAACAGAATCCAGCTGTCCTGACTCCCAGGCCGCTGTCACCAGAGGCCTTCCCTTTAAACTCGTGTAGTAGGAAGCTGAATGTGAATGTGTCCTTCCTAGCAGTAGGCAATAGGACCCCCTAGGACTGAGCCACAAGCAACCCACGTCAGACTCACTTTAATCAATACTGTCTGGAAGACGGTGAGGCTCTGTGGATAATATTGCTAACTGATGCAGCATTTCTACCCACTCAAAGGTAGGGATTTCTTACTACCCCCCACCTTGCACAAATGGGGAGCCAAAAGCACGGCGCCACTGTGGGACTAAGCTAAGGTGACACAGCCGGCAGTGGCAGAGTCTGCACTAGATCCCAGCTCCATGTCTAGTGGCCTACCCACTAGATCCCACCGCTTCTCTTGTAAATTGCCCATTACATCAGAGATCTAGTGTTGGCTCAAGACCCTGGGCTTTAGCTACATGACTCCCACCAAGGTCCCTGCATTTGTGTGCATGCTTGGGTGTGATGCATGGAAAATGCTTTTCTTCTGCGTCAGATTTCATTCCTTTCTTGTCCCAGAGGCCCTATTCTGGGGCTGCGTATGACTTACTCCCACTAGAGTTAAGGGGACTTACTCCTATCCTGCGGGAGGAGAATCCAGGCCCCAGCACTCAAAAACATTCCTTTTATAGCAGCCATACCTCACCCTGCAGCCAGGCTCCCAGCGCAGGTCTCGTTTCCATAGGGAAGGCTGCAGAGTGAGAGATTTATGGATTTGTGGCAGCATGAGCTCAGAAATGGCATTCTCTGACCCACCCGGGGACAGAAGAAAAGCTCACGCACAAAGCCAGCCTTTCAAAGTGTCATATGCCCTCTGGTTTCCTCTGCAGCCTGACCCACTCTCATTTGGATCCGTGGCTCTCCAGTGGAGGTATCATACCTCTGTGCAAACTGGCTGAGCTACACACTGACAGGAAAGACAAAGTGGATTTCCGGTCACTGGGGAAATCCTGCCTTGTCATGACTCACGGCAGCATTTGTGTCGCTATCTAGGGTACTAATCTGGGCCCCATTACAGTAGCATCTGAGGCCCGGATTTACCCTAACATGCTCCTGGGCAGCAAGGCGCTGCTATTACACCCATTGTACAGATGGGCAACTGAAGCCCAGCCAGGCTAAGGCACTAACCAAGGAGACTATTACTCTTCTGGAAATTGAACCCAAGTTTCCAAAAGCCTCGGCAAGTGCCGCCACCACTGGCCCATCCTTGTAGTCACCAAGTGATCCCTGGCCCCTTAGCATGTTAACGGCATGTCTACACTGCAGCGGGCAGTGACTGCAGCATGCAGTGACTCATGCTAGCTCGGGTACCAAGAGCAGTGCAGCTGCAGCAGCATGGCTTGTGCACGCCCACCTGGAGCCCTGGCGCCGTACTTGGGTGGCTAACCCACGCTGCAGCCCCTGCTGCTGTAGCTGGAAAGTTAGCTCATGGCTGTTTGCAAGCACTGTGCTCATGTCCCCGACTTCAGTGTCGACAGCCTCCCAGTGACCGGGGAATCCGCATCAGGCCATTCCCGAGCTCCCGTGGCACATTAGCATGAGCTGGGGCCTGTTTCCATTTTGCTGTGGGAAAACCCTCGGTTATCGGCTCCTTACTAAATGTCAGAGCGCCAGTGATGTGCTTGGGCTGTAATTGCCCCGGGCAGAGGCCAGAACAAGGCCTCGGCACCACTTAAGTCCACAAGCCTATTTACCACTTCTGGGCTTAGGTGATGGCAAGATTGGAAGCAAAGACCATCTTTTTGTTCTGTGTTTGTAAAGCCCCTAGCGCCATGGGGTCCTAGTCCATGGCTCAGGCTCCAAGGTGCTATAGCAATGCAAACAGGAAATACCGATACGCCTTGGGCTGGCCCTCTGGGCAGGGCCGGCTCTCCCCTGGTGCTGCAAGTAGCACAAAGTGAGACACTCCCTTCCCTGCACAGTCTTCACAAGCTGCCCCCAACAGCTTTACCCACCTGTGTTTGGGAGTGGGGTTTGCATTAGGTCCGGAGCCCCATGCCCTTCCTTCTGTGGGGGGCTTTCCCTTCCCCGCAATATTCGGTGCTGCATTTCCCCTTCAGGGAGCAGACAGGCAGCCTCTGCTCAAGCCAGTGCTAATGCAACCTGTTGGTGTGGCTAGAGGCATCCGTGCACCAAATAGCTACTGCTCTCCCCCCCCCCCGTCCTTGTCCCCCCAACTCCCGTAGCGGCTCCACTACAGGAATTCCCGCTACGTGCGAGGTGGGCACTCCTCAATGGTAGTCAAACTAGTCTAGGTCTTCATTTCACCTCTAACAGCTAGTCAGGCCCCAGCAGCTCGGAGCTGGAGTGATTTGCTGTGTGTTAGCAAGAGAGTCGTGGTTTGGCCTGAGTCCTATTTGTTTCCCCTCTAAGTACCATGGGAGCTTCCCACTGCATACACAGCCCGTTCCTGGGAGGACCAGTGAGGAAATGCTTCCCATCCATCAGGGGAACAGTTCTGTGGTGTATTGGAAACTGGTTAAAAATGACAAGCTGTTCTGTGAGATGTGAGGGATTCCCGGTCCTGCTCACAGGCGAGGGAGCGGTGAGGGAAGCTGTGGACTTTGGGTCCACCAAGTCAGTCAGCAGACAGCCCTTGGAAAGAGTCATTTTAAAGCAAGGTGGGGTGAGTTGTGGGACTCGCTCCTCAGGGAGCTGCCTGTTTTGTCTCTCTCTGTTTTCAGGTTCTCATGCGTTATCGGTCTGGATTCTGAGAAATAAAGCAGGGTTATGTTGCAACCCTCCAGCGATAGTGTTCACGTGTTTATCTCTGGGTGCATGGCGTGAGCCTAACAGCCTCTCCTTGCAGACAGGCTGAGGCTGTGTTTCTGTCTCAGCAAGGTCTCGCCAGGCGGCACGTTCACCACGTTTCCTTTCCACAGCCAATGAGAAATCAGCAGGGACAAGTTATTCAGGGAGACTGGAAATCTCGTCTACCTCTGTTTTCCAGCCAGCCCTGCGACGGGGGTTCGGCTCGTGCTGGTGCTACGTACATGATACACGTGGGGCCAGGTCAGGTTGTCATCCTCCTACTTCCCACCCTGAGAACTTTCTTTTCGGGGTGTTGGGAACTGGGGCTCTGATAGGGCCCTGGAGAATGACAGGGCCAGTTGTGACAGGTGGATGCTGGCTGGAGCCTGGATTTCAAGCCCTGCCTTCCCAAGGTTCCTGGGCTGTTTGGATTGGGCCTGCTCGTGTGGCGGTCGCCATCCTGACTGGCCCCCTGGGCGTTGAACTGGGGACCGGCAGAGCTAAACCCCTGAGTGGCTCCAGCTTCAGCTAGAGAGGCAGAATTTCTAGGGGGGGCCTGTAACAGACTCCGTTTCTCTTTGGATCGGCCCAACGGGCAACCTGTTGCACACCCACCAGTGGGTACAGTCGCACGCACAGAGTGAAACTCACCAAGGCCCCACTTAGCTCCTTCTAGAGCCCTAGACAAAGGGGTGAATTTCACCCACAGTGCAGGAGGGGACTGGGGCTACGTGGGCCTCAGCTGCCAATCTGGCTCTGCAGTCCCGTGCCAAATCCCTCCATCCCGTAAAGGTTCAGGGGTACCTGACTGGGTCCAGCTAACCCATGAATTGGGAAAGGGGTTTGTCCTCCCCTCAGAATCCTGCTTCCCATGCCCAAGCGCCCATGGCACCTTCTGGGGTCGGTGCTGCACGGCCGCCTGGCGGGATAAGCTAGGCTCGGTGGGGCAGGGGAAGGTGCTGTACAAAGGCCAGTCCCTTGGGCGGAGCTGCTCCTGAGAGGGGGCCTGGCTTCTTTGCTGGGGTTAGCACCCAGAGCAAAGGGAGCGGGCCCTGAAGGGTGGCCCGCTGCAGCGCAGGGTAGAGGAGAGGAGTTGGGAAAGGTTTCACCACGGAGCCGGAGCAGGGTGATATCTCCGTGCCAAGCCTCTACTCCTGGGCGTAGCGTGTGACGACTGTGTCTCCAGGGGCTTGCACGGCCCCGTGGACTTCACCAGGAGAGCTGGGAGCTGCCCGGAGGCGTTTGGCCAGATGGGGCACATAGCCTTCGTGTCAGGGGCAGGGGCAGGACATCCTCCTCTAATGACTGAACGTAGAGAAACAAGCCACGTCCCGAGTCCCCTCCTCACTGATGGAGGGTACAGGCAGACCAGGCCTCCATGTGGGAATATACCCCGCTGGCCGTATGTTCTGGGCTTTGCCCAACCTGAGCGGCAGTGAGAACTGCCCATCCCTAATCCCAGCCCTGTTGCTGGCCAGTGCTGGGCAGCACGGACGGCTGATGAAAACGGGGAGGAGGGGGAATGCAAGCTCAGGCGAGGTTGCTCCTGGCAGCAGGTTCTGCTTGAGGGATGTGACACGTGTGTCCCCAGCTTTCCCGGCCCGGCTCCCCATGGCCCTGGAAGCAGGAACTGCAGAGCCGTGTGTGGGAGAACCTCAGAGAGCTTTTCCCATGGCGGGGAGAGGGCAGCGACGGTGGCAGCAGGGCTGCTAAATTCCACACCCCTGTTCAGAATCTCTAGGCCAGCTGAGAATTCAGCGGCGAGCTCCCTGCCCCACTCCCCACGGAGACAGCTCAGGCAAGGAGAAGGCTTCTCTTTGGGGGACCCTCAGAGATGCCACTAAAGCCCATGGGGGGCTGGGCTCCATGCTGCACCCAGGGAGCAGTGCTGCGATGGTGGATGTGTGGTGGTGGGTGGTAGGGTGATGGCACTGGGCTGAATGGCTGTCTCAGGCGGCCTGAGTTCAGAGAGGACTTTGGGGGAGATGGGGCAGGCTCTAGCCTGCCACCTGAAGGCCAGCACCAGGGCACTGTGTTTCTCCAGGAACTTGGCGGGGCAGAGACCGAGGTGGACTGGCCCCTCCCAGATCACCAAGAGAGCTTTCCCCTCTGCAGCTGCTTCCACCTGGATCAGCCTCCATCTAGCTGCCTCAGCTATCGGGAAATCAGGCTTTGGCCTTAGCCTTTCTCCCCATCACCCCGCTGCCACCATCCAGGAGCGAGACTTGGCAATCCCCATAGCAGAGATACTGCGAGAGACGGAGCTGTTGAGACGGAGCAGCTAAGAGGACACAGTGGGCTGCCAGCGCTGACTCCCGGGCCCTGCTTTGATCCCCTTCGAGATGAAACATTTTAGGGATGGGGGCAGAACCCCAGACTCGGTGGTCCAGTTTCTCACCCTGCTGTCTGAGACGGAGAGCCTAATCATATGGGGTTATTATAAAAACCCTTAGTGTTGCCCTAGCCCCATTCCTCTAAGACAGTCAAATGCTCTGCAGAGGTGAACATAATTAGTCTCATTATACGGGCAGGGAAACTGAGGCACAAAGCGGCGCAGGCTAAAAGGTCCTAACATTGGGTGTCGAACAGAAAGCACCTGAATCTATGTCTAGCCACTCAAATGAGCCCCCTGAATTTTAGCCCTCAGGGCTCTTCCCAAAGTCCGGACACTTATTTAGGTGCCTCAGTGTGGATTGAAGCCAGAAATGTTCACAAGGGCTCAGCCCCCCCACAGCCAGTGCCAGGTTTTCAAGAGAGCTCAATGTTGCTGAGCAGTTTGGAAAATCTGGCTCCAAGTGTGGGTGCTGAGCCCTGGAAAATCTGGCCCTCAGTTACTTGCAGCAAAGCAAGTTATCCAGTGGCAGAGATGGGAGTAAAACCCAGCCCCCCTAGTCCCTGACTGTAGCCACGAGCCCCGGGCATCTCCCATATTTACATTACAGGGTGTCATGTATTAATTTAAAGGCTAGGCTCCGCAATCTGAAGCCTTTTAATCACGCAGCCAGTTTGCTGGCATTCTCCTGAGTCTCTGAGAGGCAGCACCAAGGGGCCAGACACTCTAGTCCCACACATGATGGGGCCTGCAAGGTAAGTGCTGATAACTCCCCCAGACTGGCTTTGCCAATGGGGTGTTGGGCTCGGGAGGTTACAATGCCCGCACGTTTCCTCCAAACTGCTGTCAATGGCGCCACCCCATGAGCAAAGTGGGCTAATGTTCATACCAGGGAAATCCCCCAGCGAAGGGGTGAAGCAGCTAAAAAGACAATGACACCTTGGGATGGGCAGGATAGAAATTGATCGGCACAGCCGGAAAACAGCAGGACGCCAACTATCACGGGAAAGACTGACCTCATCCAGAAACAGCCTGGTTCTCAGAGGTGCTGAGCCACCTGCCGTGCCTGCGAGGGACACAGCGACTATGACAATCAGGCCTAAAATGTCTTTACAACACCCCACAGGCTGCAATCCTCACCCCACTGCAAACAGCCGTCCCATCGGCACGCCCACTCTGCTAGCGACTGCCCTGCTTGGCAGGGTCCTTGCCCCAGGGACCCTGCACTCCTCTGATTAATGTGGCTAAGGAGTTATGGAGATTCTGACAATCCTATTAGAATAATGTTAGCCACCTACGTGACCCAGGCGGCGGCTAGTGTAAAACGTGCATGGGCTAGCAGAGGCCTGGCAGCACTCTCCCCGCACCCACTGAGGAGGGGACCATGTTCCTACAGAGGTCCTTAGCAGGAGAATGCACAAGTCATGAAATTAATTGAAAGATGGAACGGGTCCCTGATGGGGCTTTACTTTGCCATTGCAATAGCACGGGTCTGCTGTGCTTACAATCCACCGCCCTGGGGACGCATGGGCCAAAGCTGGCGTCCCTCATCCAGCCGTGCTTGTTTGCAGATAGAACCAGAGCTGGCTGCGAGCTGCTTAGGGTGAGATGCTTCTGCTGTAGGAGATACCTGAGGGTGACAGTCATGCTGCAGGGTCCCCACCTAAAGGTACATGCACCTTGCACTAGGCATCTCCTTTGTATTTCCTGCTCACCGCTGAAAAGCATCCATTCTGAATGGGATTCCACACAGCCCTTCCCACCTGGCTGCCAGGGAGAGACAGAGACACTGCAACAGGAGGGCTGAATGCCAACTCTGCCTCGGGCAAAAATGGACTGGGGAGAGGAGATGGCACCCTTCTCTAGCACCTTCCATCCAGGGCTCTCAAAGCACTTCCCAACAGAGGGTCAGTATCATTATCCCCATCTCACAGAGGGGGAAACCGAGGCAGCAACCTGCCTGAGGAAATCAGTGGCAAAGTCTGAAATACAAGCCAGGGCTCCTGCCTCCTTCCTAAGCCTGTTGTTCTAGGCACTAGGCAATACTGCCCCCTGCACTGACCGGGGTGCTCAGCATAACCCGCTGCTGTTTGCCAGCTACACAATATGGTTTTTATGTTGAATACATTTTTCTGGCAGCCCTTCAGCTCTGTCCCTAAATTCAAAAGCCAAGCTCCTTCCCATCCTTGCTGCAGCACAAATTGTGAATACAGCTACAAAGTGTCTTTCCCAGGGAATGCCAAAGCCGACCTGTCTCAGGCAGAGCAGGGCACCGTCCCTGGTGGAGGCACCCAGCTGCCCTTCCAAGCCCTCCCTTGTAGAGCACAGGGAAGTTCTCAAGAGGGCAGGTTAGTCCCAGTCCTCTCCATAACTGGGACGTAACCAGAGTGGAACCACTGGGACCATCCGTGGTGCTAGAAGTCAACCCTGCAAAATCCTCTTTGAACTGAGCCCTGTTGGGTTCCCTGTGGCAACAGGGCTGTGCCAGCGCTTGGAAAATTAAGATCTTTGAACTGAACCACCTGGTGAAACTTTACTATCTGTCTGAAACAGACAATTCCAGCACTGCTGGTGGCCAACCCAAACTGAAAGCCCCCAAACCCATGGGTTATCACAGCCATTGAAATGTTTGACAGAAAGAGCCAGGACAGTTGGCAGTAATTGCTCAGTATAAATACTCCATTATGCTCTCAAACAATCAGAATCTGCCCAGCAAACCAGCTCCTCTGATCCGTTGCAATCAAGAAGCAAAGCATGTATAACATCACAGTATAAACAGCATTATGCAGAGGGGCATAGGGAGGAGGGGGGAGTTGGCTCAGCAGGTCCTGAAATAATAGCTGTCTTTTTGTTTTGTTTCTAATTTGCAAGAGAAATTTTATATCAGCAAAGTGTGGCCCCAAATTCCGAGCCCAAGCAAGCTGCAGCTGATTCTGGGGTGGGGGTGTCTATCCTTGTGCCCCAAGGACAGCACTTGCCCTGCAAAGCAAATGACAGTTTGGTACTTACAGGTAAGCTGTTAAGGGGCTCAGGCTGACAGGGACTTGGGAGAGTCCCAGCTCTGAACAATCCACTGAGAGCATTATGCCATCTTCTTCACAGTGACACTGAGGCGGGCATGCTGGTGCAGCACCTGGGTCCGTGGATGCCGCCTGGAGAGTGGCAGAGAAGGATAGAAAAGTGCACCAGAAGAAGAGCTTGTCCATCTTGGCCACAGCTGCAGCCCTCATGAGCTGGGTGCGGGTGGCTTGCACTGGCTCTGACTGCTCGGACAGAGTCTGACTTCTCAGACCCAGCAGGCACTGGATCCCCTGCACTCCTGAGTGTAGTAAAGATGCAGCCAGTGAAGGGGAGGCATTGTTGAATGATCTTGGTTATTGGGTTTCACAGGCTGGGCAGGGCAGGGGCGTGAGAGCCTCGGAGAGGAGGAGCTAAAGGAACTTTCTGCTCTCTCCCTCTCTCTCCCGGAGAGCTGGCAGGAATTTCATTCAAAGAGAAGAAGAAGAAAAAAAAAACACCCCAACAAATAAAGACCTGTTTGTAGCTCCGGGACCCATGCTTTGTTTTGCAATGTTTTTGTGGGGTAGCAGCGCAGGGGCAAAGAAAGTCGACACCTCCAGGAGAAAGTCATTTAAACGGGTTTGTTCCTGCCCCAACGGCACTTCAAACACTGACCGGTACCCCTGAACCATGCCTTTGGAGGCACATGCGCTGGGGCTGGCTCCCTAAACCCAGCCGTCAGCTGGGAATTCAGGGGTTAACATTCAGGGGGATTAGTCTGAACAAGCCACGCTGCTGCCACCCAAAAACTTCACTGCTATCTACCTATCTTAGGTACTTCTATGGCTCCATCACCTAGAGCACCTCTTTACCCTCCACACCCCTCTGGGAGGCAGCGCAGTGCTAGTGTACAGATGGGAAACTGAGGCACAGGGAGACTAATTAACTTGCCTGAGGGAGGCTGTGACAAAGCAGGCAATTGAATCCAGGTCTCCTGACTCCTAGACTAGTGCCCTTATCACTAGGCCATCCTGCCTCCGCTCCTCCTCTGAGCTCACAGTACCGTGTTTCATGTCAGATGACATCTTTCCTTTGATCAAGGATTGTGCCTTATGGCGATAAACAGACAACACCTGGAGAGTGGAAGTGATACGGTTATTCCTAAATGTAGTGTCGAATGCTACACGCTAAAGGTGAACAAAAGAACTACAACGACCCTCCCCACACACGCACACACACCCCGGAGATCACAGAAGCAAGTGTTGGACTCTTCTATCCACTGTGTTACTGAAGGGGAAACAGTTTGGCAAGACAAACAAAAACTAGATTTCACATCCAAAAATTACAACCAGCCCTTCTCTCAACCCATTCCTGCAAGGAGCCTGACAGACCGAGGGAAATCATCCTGGGGATCTCCTCTGGGAGTCAGTTTCTTCTGGGGGTTCCACACTCCCTCTTTTGGGGACTGTAGTCTCAGGTTTAACTTCAGACTCGCCAAGGCTTCTCTGCTTTTCCCTGCTCACTCCCTCCACTGCCCGGAAAGTCAGAGCAACTAAAATGCCTCCTGCACATGGCTTCCAGCTCCAAACTGCCCGCAAAGCGACCCAGCGCCTGCCAGACAGACGCGATGATGATCCCGGAGCGGGCAGCCCCGAGGCTGGAGGCGCAGGAGTGGAGAAAGAAGATTCCAGGCATGGGTTGTTGCAGAGAATCCCTGTGAACACACCTGCAGGTCCCACATCACCAGCTGGGTGCGAGCCTACGTGCTGTGGTCAGAGTGAGAACTGGGAGCCTGGGTTCTACTACCTGGTTTTCCACCAATTCCCTGTGTCCTTACATGAATCAATGCACCTGTCTGCGTCCTTGTTTCTTCCCGGGAAAAGAGCGAGGAGAATGAGGCGGTCTGTAAAGCACGAGAGGCTTAAGCAGCCAACGCTGCACTTGGAGGACTGATTGCAGCTCAGGTAGACATACTCGAACCAGCTTTAATCTCACTTGCTTGAGTCCCGGAGCAGAGAAGCTGCAGCAGCACTGGCTAGCTACCAAGTAATTCCCCAGGGCTCTAGACATATACAGCCTGAACGGCATAGCCCATGCTGTATGGCTTCGCTGCTAGATGAAAGCTAGTTAGCTTGGGCTCAGCTGCTCACCATGATTGCAGTATAGACATACCCTGAGTAGTTTACCTAAGAGAAGGTCAAGAGATGCCTTGATCCCAGAATAAGTACCCGCCTCGGGAGAAGATTTCTGTTATTAGTGGGCTCTTCAATCTAGCAGACCAGGATAGAAGGAGATCCAATGGCTGGAAGTTGAAGCTAGACACATTCAAACAGGGAATACGTATGCACATGTTTAATGGGGATGGCAATCAACCATTGGAACAACTTACTGAGGGGAATGGGGGATTCTCATCATCCCTGGAGTCAAGACTGGGTGTCTCTTTCTAAAATATCTGCTCGAGCTCAGCCACAAGCTGTGAGCAGGGTGAGGAACCCCTGGCTGGGTTTGTCTGACCTGTGCTATGCAGGAGGTCGATTGAATGATCATAATGAGCCCAGGTCCTCAGAAGTACCTAATTTCGATGGGAGTTAGGTGCCTAAAGATCTGGGCCATTGGTCCCTTCTGGCCTTAAACTCTAAGGCCCCACTGAAGTCAACGGGAGCTTTGCCACAGACTTCTGTGGGGCCTGCATTTCACCCTCGAGATTTACAAATTGATTTAATAGGAATAACACCACATACATCACAGGACATTTCTGAAGTTTCATTAATTAAACCTTTGCAAAGTGCTTTGACATCCCCAGCCACACAGGATTTAGATTAAAGGGAAAGAGCTATACAGGGAATTGGGAACTCCATAATTAAAGGGTGAGCCAGGCATGCTTTCCTACAGCTTTGACTTGGACAATTGGTTTGGCTGGAGAATTGCCACATTTACTCAGGCGGCCAGTCTGGAGAATGCACGCAAACCCATTGGGAGTGCTAGGCCAGTCACAACGACCCTGGCCAGAAAGGATGGGTTCACCTAAGGTGTCTCTGTCTCCCTCTAGCACAAAAATGGTTCATTACTGGCCCCTAAAACTTCTTGCCCAGTGAAATGTCCTTGGGGATCCAGCCACTGGCTAGACTGGAAGAAAATAATTTGTGTTGAATTTGTGATTAATAGAGCTGGTGGGAAATGCTGTTTCACTGAAACGTTTCCAGGAACACGTCAGTTTCGACAAAATTTGTGCTGGAAACATTTTTCTTGATTGATTCGATTTGAACGGGGAGGATTTAGTTTGGACTGTCTCAGCTTTTAATTTTTTTGTGTCAGCTTTTAATTTTTTTTAAACTATCAATTCATGTTAATTTCACATTTTTATGGCTCTAGGATACTTTATAGAGAGAGAATATTTGATAGTATATCATAAGGTTTCAACTGTATTAAAACGTTTGGAGGTGTTTATTTCAATGTTTCCTCAGTAAATTTAGGATTTGAAGACAAAAGGCAATTTCGAAATGAGATGGAAATTCCATTTTCTGGCCAGCTTTAGTTAATGATTTCTGCTGTACATAGTTGGGGTGGGGGAGCCACTGATTGCAGTGGTCGCTCTGGGCCCAATCCACTCCCATTAACATAAACAGATGGTTTTTGCCATTGGCTTTAGTGGAAGCAGGATCAGGCCCCCTGTATGTTTGTGTGTTGCCCTCTAGTGGCTGGCTGCAGCTTAAAGAGAGCGGAAGAGTGTTTCTAAAAGCAGACGGCAATCCAAGATCGTCCATTAGCTCAGCTGATAGGGCTCCTGTCTCACTCTTTGGTGTGCATAGCTAATTAGAGAGAAAGAAATAGCCCCTTCACACTGAAGTTACAACATCTACCCCTGACGTTTCAGTTGTTGTAGCCGTGTCAGTCCCAGGATATTAGAGAGACCAGGTGGATGAGGGAATATCTTTTATAGGACCAACTTTGGTTGATGAGAGAGACAAGTTTTCGAGCTGACACAAAGCTCTTCCTCGGGTGTGGGGAAAGTACTCAGTGTCATAGCATCCGATGAAGTGAGCTGTAGCTCATGAAAGCTTATGCTCTAATAAATTTGTTAGTCTCTAAGGTGCCACAAGTACTCCTTTTCTTTTAGCTAAAAACAAGGTGAGACAGATTGTTTTAACAGGCCACTTCACCTTGAATGATCCGTTGAAATATGTATTAACTACTTATGCTAAACAGATATATTGGAATTGGAAAAGGTGCAGAAAAAGGCAACAAAAATGATTAGGGGTATGAAACAGTATGAGGAGTGATTAATAAGACTGGGACTTTTCAACTTGGAAAAGAGACAACTAAGAGGGGATATGATTAAGGTCTATAAAATCATGAGTGGTGTGGAGAAAGTAAATAAGGAAATGTTGTTTACTCCTCATAACACAAGAACTAGAATTAATAGGCAGCAGGTTTAAAACAAACCAAAGGATGTATTTCTTCACACAACGCACAGTTAACCTGTGGAACTCTTTGCCAGAGGATGTTGTGAAGGCCAAGACTATGACAGGGGTCAAAAAATAATTAGATAAGTTCATGGAGAATAGGTTCATCAATGGCTATTAGTCAGGATGGCAGCGATGCAAAACCATGCTCCAAAGTGTCCCAAGTCTCTGTTTGCCAGAAGCCGGGAAGTGTTCAGCCACATGTCTTTAATCATTTGCAGGAAAATTATAAGAGACCAAAAAAAACCCCTGTGGCCTGCGGGGGAACACTTTTCACAAAGCGAGCACATGCTGCTTTCTCCCTTTCCCCTTCCTTCCTCCCTATGATGGGAGAGGTGTTAACAGGCCATTTCATGGGTCCCTTGAAATATGTGTTAACTACTTATGTTAAACAATCGGTTCCACCCACTCTGTCACTCACCTTGTCTCTCTAGGATTCCCTGTGTTCTTTTTCTCACCACACCAGCAGTTAGAGTGATGGTAGTCCTGCTGCACATGATGGGTAGCTAATTTAGCTGTCTAGGGACTGGTTTCAGAGTAGCAGCTGTGTTAGTCTGTATTCGCAAAAAGAAAAGGAGTACTTGTGGCACCTTAGAGACTAACAAATGCATCCGATGAAGTGAGCTGTAGCTCACGAAAGCTTATGCTCAAATAGATTTGTTAGTCTCTAAGGTGCCACAAGTCCTCCTTTTCTTTTTGTCTAGGGACTGTGTATCTCTTTTAGGCTTGTGTTGATTAAAGCAGGGTTCTGCAGGAGCTGGTGACAGCTTGGCCAGCACCCGTCACTGCTTTCTTAACTTGATGACCTGTCCCATCTCATCTATTTCAACTGATAAAACTTTTCTGGCTCCCTGGGCTGAGTCCAAGGGTGTGAATGTCCATGTCCCATGGGAGAGCTGTGCTGATCTGATGAATCTGCAAAGCAGGGGCCTGACTGCAACTCAAAAAACAACAGCAGCAGCATGTGGGGACAAAGCAAAAAATGAGATTAAACTAGCTAGGGACATCGAGGGTAACAAGAAAACATTTAAAAAATACATGAGAAGCAAGAGGAAGACCAAAGACAGGTTAGGCCCATTGCTCAATGAAAGGGAAAGATAATAACAGAAAACGCATCAATGGCCGAAGTGTTAAATGCTTTTTTTGTTTCATTTTTCACCAAAAAAGTTAGCAGTGATTGTACGTGTAACATAGTGAACATCAGTGTAAATGGTGTAAGATCTGAAGCTAAACTAGGAAAACAACAAGTTAAGAATTAGTTAAAAGTTAGAGGTCTTCATGTCTGCAGGACCTGATGAAATATATCCTAGAACACTTAAAGAACTGTCTGAAGAGATCTCTGAGCCATTAGCGATTCTCTTTTAGAACTCAGAGGATAGGAGAGTTCCCACAGGATTTGAAAGAACAAATATCTTACCTAGCTATACAATGGGGAATAAGGACAATTGTGGGAATTTAGCTTTGGTATCTGGAAAGATAATGGAGCAAATTGTCAAACAATCAATTGTAAGCACCTAGAAGAAAATAAGGTGATAAAGTAACAGTCAACATGGATTTATCAAGAACAAAGCTTGTCAAACAACCTAATATCTTTCATTGACACAGTAACAAGCCTTCTGGATAGCAGGGAAGCAGTAGATGTGATATATCTTGACGTTAGTAAGGCTTTTGGTACTGTCTCACATGACTTCCTCACAAACAAACTAGACAAATATAGCCTAGAAATGAAATTACTATAAGGTGGGTGCACAACTGGTTGAAAAAGTGTACTCAGAATGGAGTTATCAGTGGTTCACAATCAAGCAAATTAGAGGATTGGGCCACAGGAAATCTGATGAGGTTCAACAAGGACAAGTGCAGAGTCCTGCACTTAGGATGGAAGAATCCCATGTACTGCTACAGACTAGGGACCGAATGGCTCAGCAGCAGTTCTGCAGAAAAGGACCTAGGGGTTACAGTGGACAAGAAGCTGGATATGAGTCAACAGTGTGCCATTGTGGCCAAGAAGGCTAATGGCATTTTGGGCTGCATTAGTAGGAGCATTGCCAGGAGATCGAGGGACGTGATCATTCCCTTCTATTCGACATTGGTGAGGCCTCATCTGGAGTACTGTGTCCAGTTTTGGGCCCCACACTACAAGAAGGATGTGGAAAAATTGGAAAGCATCCAGTGGAGGGCAACAAAAATGAATAGGGGACTGGAACACATGACTTACAAGGAGAGGCTGAGGGAACTGGGATTGTTTAGTCTGCAGAAGTGAAGAATGAGGCGGGATTTGATAGCTGCTTTCAACTACCTGAAAGGTGGTTCCAAAGAAGATGGATCTAGACTGTTCTCAGTGGTACCAGATGATAGAACAAGGAGTAATGGTCTCAAGTTGCAGTGGGGGAGGTTTAGGTTGGATATTAGGAAAAACTTTTTCACTAGGAGGGTGGTGAAGTACTGGAATGCGTTACCTAGAGAGGTGGTGGAATTTCCTTCCTTTGAGGTTTTTAAGATCAGGCTTGGTAAAACCCTGGGTGGAATGATTTAATTGAGGATTGGTCCTGCTTTGAGCAGGGGGTTGAACTAGATACTTCCTGAGGTCCCTTCCTACCCTGATATTCTATGATTCTAAGCTGGAAGGTGTATTGTGTGGTGTCCTGCAGGCATCTGTTCTGCGTCTGGTTCTATTCAATATCTTCATAAATGGTTTGGATAATGGCATAGTTAGTATACATATAAAGTTTGCAGACAATATCGGGGTGGGAGGGGTTGCCAGTGCTTTGGAGGACAGGATAAGAATTCAAAATGATCTTGACAGACTGGAGGAATGCTCTGAAACAGATAGAATGAAATTCAATAGGGACAAATGCAAAGTACTACAAGTAGAAAGGAATAATCAACTGCACAAATACAGAATGGGAAATGTGTGCCTAGGAAGGAGTACTGCAGAAAGGGATCTGGGGGTTATAATGGGTCAAAAACTAAATATGAGTCAACAACGTAATACTGTTGCAAAAAAAAAAAGAAGCAAACATCATTCTGGGATGTATTAGCTGGAATGTTGTGAGCAAGACAAGAAGTAATTCTTCCGCTCTGCTAAGCATTGATAAGGCCTCAGCTGGAATACTGTGTCCAGTTCTGTGCACCACACATCAGGGAAAATGTGGACATATTGGAAAGAGTCCAGAAGCAACAAAAAATGATAAAAGGTCTAGAAAACATGACCTACGAGGAAAGATTGAGAAAATCTGGTTTGTTTAGTCTGGGGAAGAGAAGGCTGTGGGAGGACACGACAACCGTCTTCAAATACGTAAAAGGTGTTATAAAGAGATCAAATGTTCTCCTTAACCACCAAGGACAGGACAAGAAGTAAGGGGTTTAAATTGCAGCAAGTGGGATTTAGATTAGACTTTAGGAAAAGCTTCTTAACTGTCAGAGTGGTTGAGCACTGAAACAAATTACCTAGGGAGGCTGTAGACTCCGCCATTGGAGGTTTATAGGAACAGGTTAGACAAACACTTGTCAGGGCTGGTCTAGGTAAGACTTAGTCCTGCCATGAGTTCAGGGGACTGGACTAGCTGACCTCTTGAGGTCCCTTCCAGTCCTGCTCAGAGCTGGGAGTCAACGACTCAGTTGTATATGAAACCAAGGCAGGAGACAGCCCCATAGCACGTTTAAATGGTGGTCTTGCGGTAGGACTGGAGGTCTTGGGTTCTGTTGCCAGGCAGTCCTGGTGATGGAAGTAGAATATACACAGTGCCAGGATCTCTGGCCTGTGGTGGGCAGGAGGGCAGAGTAGATGGCTCCTGCTGCCCATCCAATCGCTGATATTTCTGTTTTAACATCACTGGTTTTGTTAAAATCTTTGCAATGAAATTTACGACTGTAAAACAAGCTGCGGATTGCTGCTTCAGCTCCTCATGCTCTGCTGCTGACAGGGCTGGGTGTCTTTCAGCAGCCCTGGATTCCTGCTCACCCTGGCTCCTGGGAGGTGTTTCCAGACCTGACGTTGTGTGGCCGTCATTGCCTGCTCTCTCCTCTTCTCCCTTCACCTGCGCTGGGAGGCTGGGACGGCTGCACAGAGGGGCTGCTCCTCTCCAGCACTCTGGTGAGTGCTCTCTATGCCAAACACTATCCCAGGGCTGTGCCGCCAGGTTCTGCAGAGAGCAGGATGCAGCAGAAAGCAGCGGGGATGGGCTGCCCGCCAACACAGCCAAATGCCTGAGGTTTGGGGTTGCGTCTGCGCTCCTTGGCAGGGCCCCAGAGAGCCATCGAGGGGTCATTTGTGAGGCCAAAGGGCGATGGAATGTGTCCCTCTCCCAGCACTTCCGCCGGGGCCGGCCAGGGGCCAGGCCGTCCGTTATCTCAGCCCCGAAAGGCGTTCCAGAACGTAAACACAAACACGCAGAAAACAAGCACCCCAGCAGCCCCGGCAGGCAGCCCTGCACTGCGGAGCCGACTGCGGGGTGGGGAAGCAGTCTCCACATGCACAGAGCCCCCCACCTGCCCCTCTCTTGACTCCTTGCCAATGAACAGCCCAGGGTCCTGACGCAGCGCGGTCCAGCCATAGTGCTGCTAGGCCTCGCCACCCCCCAAAGAGGCAGGTAAACACTGTGCCCCCGACGTTACTGGTAAGAAACAGGCATAGCAGGAGGGTGGATTCCACCTGGCTCTTGGGCAGGTGCACACGGAGGGGAAAGAGGGGCTGGCACAGTCACTCAGAGGCGCACAGGGACTGCTGCCTCCGAGGCATCTCAGAGCCACCCCAGCTCTGTGCTCCAGTGAAGGCTACTAGTCCTGTCGGGAGCACGTCACTTACCTTGGCGACAATCCTCCTCCAAGGGAGCAGGGGAGCTACAGCAAGGCAGCCGACAAACCCGGACCCCTGGATCCATTGTTAAGGCCAGAAGAGACCATTGTGATCCTCCAGAACCTCACCCAGGGATTCCTGCAGGGAGCCCATCTCTCCTGCTAGAGCAGAGCTTTTAGACAGGGACGGCCGCTCTTGATTGAAGGACCCCAAGAGTTGGAGAATCCCCCACACACCTTGGAGCAGCTGCTCCAATTCCCCCCCTTGCTAAAAATGTGCTCCTTTTTCTAGTCTGACTTGGCCTCGCTCCAGCTTGTGGCCTAGGGATCTCGTTCTGCCTCTGCCTGCTGGCTTAACGACCCTCCTCCCCCACAGCCCCCCACCCCCCTCTCCCATCTCTGCCCAAGGAGAATAACAAGGACCCATCCTCAGCCATTTGCACAGGCAGCTCGTCCAACAGGGTCAGTGTGCACCATATTCTCTCATTAGTTGTTTATGTGACTACAGCCACAGAGGCCACTAGTGCCCAAGGACTTGTCCAGAAAGAGGATTTGACAAGTGACGCGGTAGCGCTGCTTGCTTGAGGAAATGAGTGGCCCAGGGAACGAGACATTCAGAGCCATCACTTGTAATCTCTGGGTGACTGGGTGTAGTCTCTGGGTGACTGATAGCTTGCATGCCCCACATGTGATTCCTCCCTCTCCAAACAGCCCCAAATGCCCACAACAGAGGAGCAGTGGCTTGACCCAAGGCAGGGGGTTTCATCTGTCCCAGGTAGGGGTACCACCTGCCTGGTATTTGACGCAGGGCCCCTCCCTGCGAGCCCTGCGAAGGCCAGTTTGGATCCCAGGCACCTGCAATTAGCCCCTCCCCACCCCCACAAACTCACTCCTCTAGATAGTGCCCCCTGCAGGCTTTCACACTAGTACCTCAGTTTCCCCTCTCAAACAGGGTAACCCTCCGAGCTCTTTGCAGGGGAGCATTGTGGTGGCTTTGAGTGCTCATGCTCTGATGCCAGAGGGATGGGCCCCTTCCAGATGGTTTGCGGAGAATTTCCAGGCTGGTCCGTTGATCTGGGGAGTGGGCGGCTCCCCCAGGGTTTGACCTTCACCTGGGGAGAGGGGTGGGACAAGAAGGGGGCCCTGGATAAATGCAAACACCGCCAACATGCTACCCAGAGGCTGGGGGTGGGTTTGTTTTTCCGTTTCTCTCTCTCCCACTCTGGGGCTCGTGGCTGGAGGCCTGGGAAGTTACTCATCCAAACCGCAGCTCCCAGGACACCCTGTGTAAGCAGCTGCGGCTCCAGCCTCTGCGGGAGCAGTGGGTGGGAGCTTGTCAATCCATCCTCATCACCCTGTCAATGTCCTGGGGGGCAGGGAAAGAGACTCTGGGCAACGGGCTGCGCCACAGACCCGGCCTGGCAGGAGATGGCCTTGTGTGACCCACTGCTCAGGGTGGGTCCCCTTGGGCCTGACCCAATGGCGAGAAGAACCTGCTGTAGCCCCAGCCTGGGAGCTGTAGCAGCTCCTGCTTTTCACCCTGGAGACCCCCACTTCAGTCCCTGGTCGGGGCTGTTATGCTAGCAATGGCGAGTGTGAGAGCAGGGTCCTGAGAACACCTGCTCCAGAAACCTGGGTTCTTCCTTGGGCAGCCACATTCCTCGCCCTGTGCAGGGGGGTTCATCTGCCCCAGGTAGGGTTACCATCTGCCTAGTATTTGACAGGCCTGGCTGGGTTTTTTACAAATTTGCCAGAAAAAATAAAATCTGCAGGTTTTGGGGGTTTTTTTTACGTGGGTCTAAAGATTTGCATGATTATCACAGTATACTGGGATAGCTAATGTTAAAAGTTTCTGTGCCCCACTAAAGATACGGCAGTGTTCTCACTTTCACAGTTTCAGCGAGAACAGATCAAAACTGTTGAACATACAGCAGCTGTCTGCTCACCAGCGTGCAAGTGCGATGCATGGGTGTGTGAGAGAGGGTCTGAGAATGAGGAGACAGGTGAGGCATATTAAATAATGGAAGATCAGGACGATGGTATGAGTGGCCCCAGTACACCCCCGAAAAAGAAAGACCTTGGATCAGAAACTGCACTTTCAGTGACAACTGGCTAAAGGAAATCGATTACAAAGACGTGACTGGCAAAATGTGCTGAGAAAACAAATGCCTATTTGTTATCAATGATGTTACCAATCTTATCTATGTGTGTTCTCTCTCTAGAGGACTAGAAAACCTGCCTTATTGTGATAGACTCCAGGAGCTCAATCTATTTATCTTAACAAAGAGAAGATTAAGAGGTGACTTGATCACAGTCTATAGGTACTTACATGGGGAATATTTAAATATTTAATAACGGGCTTCTCAGTCTAGCAGAAGAAGGTCTGACACGAATGGCTGGGAACTGAAGCCAGACAAATTTAGACTGGAAATAAGGTGCACATTATTAATCGGGATCGTATTGGGGCAGGTCTCTGGTCTGCGCTATGCAGGGGTCAGACTGGATGATCACAACGGTCCCTCCTGGCCTTGGTTCCCAGCCCCTTGAATGGCACTTTCTTGGTGCGGGGTTTTACACACCACAACTCTCCACAGGGACAATGCCAGGCCAGCTCTGCCATGTAAAGTGCCGGCCTGGGGCTAAGGGTGAATGGCAGAGCGGGTCCCTGGGGCCTGAAGCATGCGTTCAGTCATGCACCGACGGAAGGGATAGCTAAGGCTGGGAATGCTGACTGATTAAAAGGCAGCTATTCTAAAAGCTTTAAAATCCACATGCTTGAAATTTGCTGAGCCTCAAGGGGGGTAGTGAGTAGTGAGGTAGCGAGTGACCGACATTTGGGGTCATTTGAGCAAGGGGTTCCCAAGATCCAGCCCCCCAAAGTCACATTTACAAAAGTCACCTAGCTCTTCTCACACACACACAACCTGGGGCTCAGATTACAGCTCTGATCCTCCCCAAACTGATCTCTGCCACTCAGGCTGATCTGGCCCCCACAGCCCCTTTGTGGAAGTAATATTTCTGGAAGTATTCTGGGTAGACCTCAGAGCCCCAGACTGGGCCTGGCTGAGGAGAGCAAACGGCTCCTGTACCCCTGGACAAGGGCTGCCAGGTGATTTGCCATCCCCATAACCGGGTGGCTCAAGTTGACACGCAGTGGCCGTTGAACCTAAGAGTCAGCCACGTCGTCGAGTGCGCTCCCTCCGGCACGCCCCATCGTGGCTGGGCTGTGGGCATGGCACTGCAGGCTCTCCTCAGCGAGCGCCCTCTGCCAATGGCTGCTCCAGCCCTGCTGTGGGCTGCCTCCTCTGGGGACACCGTTAGGTCTTGTTTACTCCCACGGCTTACGGGGTAACCAGGAGTCCAAACAACAGTCCTGCAGCCTCAGGCCACATCTCTGGCCCTACCCCTGCTCTCTGCTTTGCACCACCTTTCCCAGCCGCTGGCAGGGGAACCCAGACCCTCCCCCTTTTCTGGGGTCTAGTCCAATGACCCAGCCAGCAGGCAAGGTCTGGCTGTACAGACCCACCCCTGCTTTCTCCCTGGGCTCCTTCCTGCCACAGCTGGCCTGCAGGCCTTTCCCACCCCACTTCCTGGACCCAGGGTCTACGTGGATTCCCCTCAGGCTCCCCTCTTCCATCAGGCCATGGCTGGAATGGAGCTCTGAAATAAATGCAAGCCACCAGTACCAACTTAACCTCAGCTTGAGCTCTTCACTTATCGTCCCCCACTCTCTGCTGCTCAGCTCAGCTCAACCCCCACCTCCCCAGGGCTGGTATTTTGAGTCCTACCACAGAAGCTAAGTCCCCTCCTGTAGCCAAGAGCTTGTCCTCCAAGAGCAGGAACTTCCAACCTCCCTGCTTCCCTCCAAGCAGGGCTTTCTCTGTCCTTGTGAGGAAACCTAACTCCTCACCAGATGGACCTGCTAACTGACCTACTGAACATCCCTGCAGGTGAGCGTTCGGGCTCCTGTTAACCCTCTCAGAACCAGCATGGGGTGTAGACCCCATTTTGATCCACGTGCTGTGGAGCCCTGCCCTATGGGAGCTTTCTGAGACAGGGTCTCATGCACATTCATGGTTCTCCATCTGGCAGTCTTGCCCTCATTTAAGAGCTCTTCACAGTGCTCTAAACTCCACGTGCAGGCTCTGATTAGGAGTATTATCAAGGAAATTAGCATAAAACAAACAGAGGGAAGGTGAAAGATGCCACTAAGCAGCTGGGATAAAGCAATCCTGCCCCATGACTGGTTCCTGGGCAATGGGATTGACTGTCATCAAAGGAAAGCAAGTCACTGGGACATTTGGTCCAGGGGTTCAAGCTACACAACACCTAATATGAGCTGCTCAGAACATTTTCAGCTTCTGCTGACTTTTGGGAAGGCAGAGCTAGGGGCTGGGGGGCTGGGAGCAGAGAGGGGTGTTGGAGCTGTGCAGGGATGTGGGGGTTCGGAGGGTGTCGGGGATCAGTGCAGGGATGTGGGGGTTCGGAGGGTGCTGAGTGAGGGCTGGCCCCCTTTGCCCTTTAAGGCTGCATACTGGCACAACTACTGATGCGCCAGTGCAGTCCAAGCTGATGACCCTTCTTAGCACCAGGGCTCATCGAAACGCTGCATTTTTGAAAACCCAGTCTGATGGCCAGAGCTTTGACGAAGAACTGGCTTTCCAACAGGGTAGTTCCCCTATGTTCCCTTGATGGATAAGGGATTATCCTCAAAGAGACCTTTATTTTCGGGATCTCAGAAACAGAACCATGGTGGAGGGGGAGTTGGGCACCTTCCCCAGCAATGATATACTGTGGGGGGGATGCTGTCTCTCCCCTCCTCCCTCCCCTACAGATACCCCCCATTCTCCACAATTCCATGCCATGGCTGCTCCACCAGGGCAAGGGAGGGGCGTCCTTCCCTCCCCTGCTCCCCCTCCTTCCCCTTGCTGCCTCCAGCCATGGGGATGGGCTCTAGGCTTCCCCTTCACCATGATGATGCTGCACCTAGGGGAAAGGAGAGGTCAGCGCAGTGCAGGGGAGTCAAAAGTTTCAGCTCTGACCACAAAGTTCCCCTTATCCCTCCCTCCAAAACATGTCCCCACTAACTCCCTGCACTGCCCAGCAGCTCAGCCTGTGGGGCCCCCCCTGATGCCCACTCCTCCGTGCAGCAGAGGACTGGGGAGCACGGTGGAGACAGGACACAAGGAGAAGACATGGGGCAGTGATGGGGCTAATACTCAGCCAGCGGCTGGCTTTGTCATTGCCAAGGAGCAGAGGCTGTGGAGGGGGCAGCTTGGCTGCGGGATAAGGACGTGCTGAAGATTTAAAAAAAAAAAAAAATCAGGCGAATTTATTGTCCAAAAACTTCATTTATGCTCAGGTCAGGTTGCCCAGTTGTGCCAGCCCCAGACACAGCAAACGCAGCTGAGTGTGTGCAGCTCAATGCTGCGACTGGAAACAAGACAAATCCCTCCATCATTCTTCCTGTCTATTTCTTATGGCACCCTCCCACCGATACTGGCACCCCGTGGGGGTATTGCCAGCTCCAGGAGCCAGAGTTAAGGTCCCATTGCAGGGGTGTATGTTGCTGGTTTCTAGGGCTGTTTTCTTTATTGTTTATACCCATTGTGTGGTGATCCATTTATTGAGAGACCCCACTGTACCCCTTGGTCCCCAGCCCTGGGTCACAGAGTCCCACATCCCAGGGGGATGAAGAGACAGCTCCTCTGGCGCGAACACTAGAGGACGTAACTGATACACATGCTCCCCCGATAGAGGGTAGCAGTGCACTGAGGCCGAATTAGTGGACAATGTTTTTCCCCCACAAACTAGGATCATGCAGCAGGCTTTAGAGACAGGGTTATATGGAGGGTGACTGGCCAGCAAGGGTCTTCTCATTTAATTGCGATTCCTGGTTTTGCTGTAATGCCGTGGCCCCTGCTCACAGGCTCTGCATAAATGCGTGGGTGACATGACACTCTCAGGGGGAGTCCAGCCCCTGTTCTCCCAGCTAGGAGAGGCGAGAGTCCCATGGGAAGGGTTGTCCCAAGGGTCTGCAGAGGTCTGCAGCTCTAGCGGTTGGGACTCAGTTCTCGGAGCCGAGCTGCCGGGCTCTGGCTGCGCAAGGACAGCCGGCACGAAGGGGCAGTGCTTGGAAGCCAGCCAAACGGCGTAGTCCGGGCGGGTGTGCATGGCTGCTCTTTGGAGATGGCGTGCTCCAGTCCAGCTGGCTGGAAGGTCGCAGGCCAGGCCAGGGCACGCGGTAAAACCGACCGTTCGTTAGAGGACACTGGCTTCTAGGGCTGTTTTCTTTATTATTCATATCCATTATTATTTCTTTATTATTCATATCCATTGCTTGGTGATCCATTTATTGAGAGACCCCGCTGTTCCCCTTGGTCCACTGCCCTGGGTCACAGAGTCTTCAAAAGGCACTAGCATATCCGGAGAGTCCGCTCGACGCTCTGAGAAGCGGTGTGTAGCGCCTGGGCCCTCCCACCCCTCCTGCCAGACGGAAATAAGCATCACCCAGCAGCCTGTTCTGTAGGACACGCCGGCTTTGAGCCAGGCACGGCAGGAAGGGCGCCCCATGTATTCTGTCTTGTACTCAGCGGGGGATGGAGGGCAGTATGGAGGCTGGCAGGATCCCAGAGCAAGTGCTACAGTGACTGGATTCATGGCCCTTCCAGAGTCCCAGGAACCCCGGGCAGTAGGGAGGCAGTGCCGCTTAATGCTTTGAATCCTGGACACGTTCCCGTGCCCTGCACTGGGTACTTGCAGGCTGAGTGGGCTGCAGCACTGTGGGCGGCAGAAGGGCACTCCCCGCGGGAGGCTGGTGCAGACGGTGCATGTGCAATAGGCTCTCCCACCACATCCTGGAAGAAGGAGACCAGGAGAGTCCGAGATTCTGAACCGCTGATGCAGGCTAACCCAGCCTTAGCGCCTCATCTGTGCTGGCCTCCAGGGGTGGGGAGCTGACTGATGCCTCTGGCCCAGGACAGTCCCCTTCTCTGCGGAGGGAGCTGCAGTCGGGTTTGTGCAAACAGCCCTGCAATGTGCTCTCCTCAGCTTGCCCCCAGCGCCGGGCTCTCTGTGATCTTCCTAGGGCTGCCGCTGGGTGAGGATGTCCTGGATGCACGTGTACAAGAACACGTACTGATCCTGAAGGGAGGCAGGAGCCACAGAGAGGTGTTCAGAGCGTAATTCTAGGCTGGGGCGGGGGGGGGGCTTGACCCTGCCTCACCCCATCAGGAGTCACTGCAGTTGCCCAGGGAGCCCACTGACGGTCATGACACTGGGGTTCTGCAGTCACCCCATTTCATATAACCAGGTCTGATAACCTTGGGAGCCCGGTCCAGAGCTTAACTACCCTTCGAGTTAGACAGTTTTTGTCGAATACCTGGCTGCAGACGAACCCTATTACTTCTTATCCTACCTTCAGTGGACACAGAGAACAAGTCAGGTCCCCCTTCAGTCTTCTTTGTCAAGACTAAATACGCCCAGTTTTTTAACTTTTCCTCGCAGGCCAGGGTTTCTAAACTTTTTAGCATTTGTATTGCTCTCCCCTGGACTCTCTCCACTTTGTCCACATCTTCCCTCAAGTGTGGTGCCCAGAATTGGACACAGTATTCCAGCTGGGGCCCCACCAATGCTGAGCAGAGCGGGATAATTACCTCCCATGTCTCCGGTACGACCTTCCTGTCAATACACCCCAGAATGGTGTATTTTTTGCAACTTCATCACACTGTTGGCTCATATTCAGTTTGTGATGCAGTTTGTGATTCAGTTTCCTCTAACCCTAGACCCTTTTCAGCAGAACCATCTAGCCAGTTATTGCACCTTTTGTAGTTTGTGAGTTTGATTTTTCCTTCCTAAGTGTAGCACTTTGCACTTGTCTTAATTGACTTTCATCTTGTTGATTTCAGACCAATTCTCTAATTTGTCACAGTCATTTTGAATTCTAATCCTGTCCTCCAAAGTGCTTGCAAGCCCTCCCAGCTGGGTGTCATCTGCAAATTTTATAAACAGACTCTCCACTCCATTATCCAAGTTATTAATGACTTGGTGGAGACAGGACACAAGGAGAAGACATGGGGCAGTGATGGGGCTAATACTCAGCCAGCGGCTGGCTTTGTCATTGCCAAGGAGCAGAGGCTGTGGAGGGGGCAGCTTGGCTGCGGGATAAGGACGTGCTGAAGATTTAAAAAAAAAAAAAAATCAGGCGAATTTATTGTCCAAAAACTTCATTTATGCTCAGGTCAGGTTGCCCAGTTGTGCCAGCCCCAGACACAGCAAACGCAGCTGAGTGTGTGCAGCTCAATGCTGCGACTGGAAACAAGACAAATCCCTCCATCATTCTTCCTGTCTATTTCTTATGGCACCCTCCCACCGATACTGGCACCCCGTGGGGGTATTGCCAGCTCCAGGAGCCAGAGTTAAGGTCCCATTGCAGGGGTGTATGTTGCTGGTTTCTAGGGCTGTTTTCTTTATTGTTTATACCCATTGTGTGGTGATCCATTTATTGAGAGACCCCACTGTACCCCTTGGTCCCCAGCCCTGGGTCACAGAGTCCCACATCCCAGGGGGATGAAGAGACAGCTCCTCTGGCGCGAACACTAGAGGACGTAACTGATACACATGCTCCCCCGATAGAGGGTAGCAGTGCACTGAGGCCGAATTAGTGGACAATGTTTTTCCCCCACAAACTAGGATCATGCAGCAGGCTTTAGAGACAGGGTTATATGGAGGGTGACTGGCCAGCAAGGGTCTTCTCATTTAATTGCGATTCCTGGTTTTGCTGTAATGCCGTGGCCCCTGCTCACAGGCTCTGCATAAATGCGTGGGTGACATGACACTCTCAGGGGGAGTCCAGCCCCTGTTCTCCCAGCTAGGAGAGGCGAGAGTCCCATGGGAAGGGTTGTCCCAAGGGTCTGCAGAGGTCTGCAGCTCTAGCGGTTGGGACTCAGTTCTCGGAGCCGAGCTGCCGGGCTCTGGCTGCGCAAGGACAGCCGGCACGAAGGGGCAGTGCTTGGAAGCCAGCCAAACGGCGTAGTCCGGGCGGGTGTGCATGGCTGCTCTTTGGAGATGGCGTGCTCCAGTCCAGCTGGCTGGAAGGTCGCAGGCCAGGCCAGGGCACGCGGTAAAACCGACCGTTCGTTAGAGGACACTGGCTTCTAGGGCTGTTTTCTTTATTATTCATATCCATTATTATTTCTTTATTATTCATATCCATTGCTTGGTGATCCATTTATTGAGAGACCCCGCTGTTCCCCTTGGTCCACTGCCCTGGGTCACAGAGTCTTCAAAAGGCACTAGCATATCCGGAGAGTCCGCTCGACGCTCTGAGAAGCGGTGTGTAGCGCCTGGGCCCTCCCACCCCTCCTGCCAGACGGAAATAAGCATCACCCAGCAGCCTGTTCTGTAGGACACGCCGGCTTTGAGCCAGGCACGGCAGGAAGGGCGCCCCATGTATTCTGTCTTGTACTCAGCGGGGGATGGAGGGCAGTATGGAGGCTGGCAGGATCCCAGAGCAAGTGCTACAGTGACTGGATTCATGGCCCTTCCAGAGTCCCAGGAACCCCGGGCAGTAGGGAGGCAGTGCCGCTTAATGCTTTGAATCCTGGACACGTTCCCGTGCCCTGCACTGGGTACTTGCAGGCTGAGTGGGCTGCAGCACTGTGGGCGGCAGAAGGGCACTCCCCGCGGGAGGCTGGTGCAGACGGTGCATGTGCAATAGGCTCTCCCACCACATCCTGGAAGAAGGAGACCAGGAGAGTCCGAGATTCTGAACCGCTGATGCAGGCTAACCCAGCCTTAGCGCCTCATCTGTGCTGGCCTCCAGGGGTGGGGAGCTGACTGATGCCTCTGGCCCAGGACAGTCCCCTTCTCTGCGGAGGGAGCTGCAGTCGGGTTTGTGCAAACAGCCCTGCAATGTGCTCTCCTCAGCTTGCCCCCAGCGCCGGGCTCTCTGTGATCTTCCTAGGGCTGCCGCTGGGTGAGGATGTCCTGGATGCACGTGTACAAGAACACGTACTGATCCTGAAGGGAGGCAGGAGCCACAGAGAGGTGTTCAGAGCGTAATTCTAGGCTGGGGCGGGGGGGGGGCTTGACCCTGCCTCACCCCATCAGGAGTCACTGCAGTTGCCCAGGGAGCCCACTGACGGTCATGACACTGGGGTTCTGCAGTCACCCCATTTCATATAACCAGGTCTGATAACCTTGGGAGCCCGGTCCAGAGCTTAACTACCCTTCGAGTTAGACAGTTTTTGTCGAATACCTGGCTGCAGACGAACCCTATTACTTCTTATCCTACCTTCAGTGGACACAGAGAACAAGTCAGGTCCCCCTTCAGTCTTCTTTGTCAAGACTAAATACGCCCAGTTTTTTAACTTTTCCTCGCAGGCCAGGGTTTCTAAACTTTTTAGCATTTGTATTGCTCTCCCCTGGACTCTCTCCACTTTGTCCACATCTTCCCTCAAGTGTGGTGCCCAGAATTGGACACAGTATTCCAGCTGGGGCCCCACCAATGCTGAGCAGAGCGGGATAATTACCTCCCATGTCTCCGGTACGACCTTCCTGTCAATACACCCCAGAATGGTGTATTTTTTGCAACTTCATCACACTGTTGGCTCATATTCAGTTTGTGATGCAGTTTGTGATTCAGTTTCCTCTAACCCTAGACCCTTTTCAGCAGAACCATCTAGCCAGTTATTGCACCTTTTGTAGTTTGTGAGTTTGATTTTTCCTTCCTAAGTGTAGCACTTTGCACTTGTCTTAATTGACTTTCATCTTGTTGATTTCAGACCAATTCTCTAATTTGTCACAGTCATTTTGAATTCTAATCCTGTCCTCCAAAGTGCTTGCAAGCCCTCCCAGCTGGGTGTCATCTGCAAATTTTATAAACAGACTCTCCACTCCATTATCCAAGTTATTAATGACAATATTGAATAGTACCGGACTCAGGACGGACCCCACTAGATACCCCTTTCCAGCTAGACAGAGAACCATTGATAACCACTCTTTGAGCACAGTCTTTCAATCAGTTCGCACCCATCTTACACCACATTTCTCTAGTTTGCTTATGAGACTGTCATGGGGGACTGCGTCAGAAACCTTAGTAAAATCAAGATCTCACATCTACTGCTTCTCCTCATTCACTAGGTCAGTAATCCCATCAAAGAAGGAAATTAGGTTGGTTTGTCATGATTTGTTCTTGACAAATCCACGCTGGCTTTTCCTTATAACTCTATTATCCTGTAGGTGCTTACAAACTGATCATTTAATCATTTGTTCCAGTATCTTTCCAGGAACCAGAGTTAGGCTAACTGGTCTATAATTCCCTGCGTCTTCTTTGTTCCCTTTTTCAAAGATGCTAATTTCAATGCCTGAATTACTGGAATACAGGGAATTTTAGAACCCAGCACCATTAACTGCACCACACTGGCCCTGCTGGTGTTTGGATACTCTTCTTGGGAGGAGTCTGTACGAAAAAGTCAGGCCAGAGAGCAATTACAGTTACACTGCAGAACAGCGAATGGATCTGGGTTCCGGTCTAATGACGCGCCTGGGGGAGTAAACACAAGTGATTCAGACATGGAGAGACCCTTCCCGGGATCTGGAGTGGGGATGTGTAGCAGGAATTGTCATTCCAGGGAAACTGACTAAAAGGTTGGTAATCACTCAGGCTTCCCTGTTGGTTACTGGCCTCCGGGAGAACTGACCACCAAGGAGTGCGACGGCAGCTCGGCCATGGTGGCACCAAAGCAGGACCAGCTCTAGGCACCAGCAAAGCAAGCATGTGCTTGGGGCACAATTCCAGGGGAGACATTTTGCCCCCCCCTTTTTTTTTTTTGTTTGGGCAGTTGCGCTCTTGGAGCTTGGGGCGGCAAAAAACCTAGAGCCGGCCCTGCACTAATGTCACTGTTTCATCCAGGGACCCATGTAAAATAAGAGCAGCCTGGCCTAGATCCACAGCCACAGGCGAGCCCTGTGCTTCTGCCCAAATGCGTGGTCTGGAGGGCTCGGGTCCTACTGGCCCTTCCCTTGCCTGCCTGAGCAGCGGCTGGGAGGGGCAGGGGTGTACATAAGAGAACCCCGTGTGACAGCTCTCCTCCAGCTCCCAGGGCCCATGGGGCTCGGATTAATTCGTTAACTGACTGGCTGTTTGCAGGGTGCTTGGCAGCTGGGATGTCATAGAAGGATTTTTATTATCAGTGGGATTGGGAATGTGGGGGAACTTGTCCCTAAAGGCTTCTGAGAAATAAACGAATTAACTTCAAACCCCTGTCCAAAAGCACGTCTGTGGAACCAGAGCTCGGCCAAGCCCAAGCCAACAGATTCCAGCCTGCGCAGGATGAAATCCTAGGATTGGCACCTGAGGCTGGTGTCACACTCCCATCTAGTGGTGCGATGCGTCTGCGCTGCTCCCAATGCCGCCTCAACCCAATCTGCCACTGGAATGCGGGCAGAGGTGCCTCTGATGGCCCTCTGGGCTCCTCACCCTGCCCTTCGGGCGAGCTGGGTGTCTCCCGTTGGTGCCCTGCAGGGCACAGGTCGGGAAGGCTCAGATGGACACTCAGGGTATGTCTACACTGCAGCTGGGAGCGAGCATCCCAGCGCGGCTAGACAGACGCAAGCCCGAACCACCACCCGTGTTAGCGCATGTCTGTCCACTTGGGCTGGGACGCCCGCTCCCAGCTGCAGGGCAGCCAGACCCTCAGTAATGAGCGTAAGAACCTGTCTATTAGAGAAAGTGGCACAGGATAACCCAGGAGATGTCCAATACCCCAGTGTACCAGGGCCTGTGGTTTTCAGTGCCCAGATCCTGTGGGGGAGGCGGCCGGGGATTTGCCCCCATGGGAACAAACTAGGGTCCAAGCCCTGGATGTCAGGGACGGACGGGAGTGAGGCTAGGACTCTGAGGATTTGATTTTCAGCCCCACCTGGTTGTTTCCTGGGTCTGGGCTGAGTGGAAGCTGCTGACTTTACCCTTAACATCAAAGGCATTTACTGCCGATCCTCTGAGTTTTTAGGCACCTAACTCCTGTTGAAATCAGTGGGAGTTAGGGGCCTAAATGCCATTGAGGATCTGGGCCCGAGAGTCCTTCCCCTGATCTCCCGGCTGGGTTTGGGGCAGATGGAACGACCCCCCCACCGTGAGCTGCTCCCCCCCCGAACGTCCCCTGGCAGGGCATGGAGAGGGGCACAGAGCCTGAGCTAAGACCCACGCCATGTGTTGGGCTTGGAGCAGGATACCCGTCTTGGTGAGCTCAGTCGGGGCTGAGGCTGGGTGGGGAGAAGCTGCCCGAGGAGAGAGGAGGCTGACAGAGAACTCAGGGGTCCATGGGTCTTCTCTGAGAAACTCCCCCCATTGCACCCGGCTCCGGGCCTCTGTTCTGCACCTGGCCATTGCTTCCCCAGGGTACACCTGGCCCCGACACCCTTTCTCCTCACCACCTACCGGTGTGGGGGTCATGAGGCAACAGCTTCTCATCAGCCTGAGGGTGACTCCGTAGATGTCCACACTCCGCTCTGCTTTCATCTGGTGCAGCAGGCAGTCCAGGGCGATCAGCATCCCCATCTGGTCAATGCCATTACTGAAAGGGGCAGCCGATGGGGGAGAGCCATCAACCCTTCTGCCACATGCTACGCAACCCACGGCACAGGCACAGATGTAGGAGATGGACAAGGCCTGGATGATCGTGGAGCCCGTCTCCCAGCAGGGCAGGGCAGGGCACAGACCCTCAGGAGAGAGGGGCATTCACAGAGACCATGCCCGGGCAGGGCTGGGAAGCTGGCCTGGCCTCTGAATGAGCACTGAGGCAACCAGTGCATCTGGGCGCTCATGGATGGCTATCTGAGACTGCGCCCTGAACCAGGTTCTCTGGCCAGCCCCTGGCATCTCGCATCCCCACGCTGGCTCCCCCGACAGGGCCGCATAGACTGACTGTCAGCATCTGAGCCTCAGTCTGATCCTGGAGGGACCTCTGGTCCTTACGTCTTCCTGGAGACCAGCAGGGGAGAACTGCCAGGTCATTTGGTCAGCCCCAAGCTGCCCCATGACTGGCCCAGCCCTGCAGTTGGCTCTCCCGCGGGGATGTTCATCCCCGGGGTTCTGGCCCCGGGGGACTCACAAGGACATGGAAGAGGGAGTCACGTGCATACCTGCAGTGCAAGAGCAGTGGGCCGGCTCGCTTCCTGTGTGGCATGCACCGTCTAACTGCGGCGAGAAACTCCACCAGGGGCTGGGCATCTGGCTGCTGCTGGCACCCCCACAGAGGGTACAGGAATTGCTGCATCTGCCTCTCCTTCACTTTCTTCTCCTGGCAGGGCAGAGAGAGCTGCTGTGGTTATGGAGGAAGGGGGCATGCGTGGACGACAGGATGGGAGGGTGCTGCGATCAGCACAGGCAGGCCTGGACACCAGGGGAGTAGGGAGAGCCCTGCTTCCTAGCCTCTGGCCTGTTAGGTGCCCTTCCACAGTGATGCATTGGGTCCTGTGGTGCCCTGTCACCCAGTCCGTCTATGCTGGGTCAGCAGTGCCTGCTGGGACAGGGCCCAGCCATCTCCCCAGCGGTGGGGTGCTGCAGTGGTAGCAGAGGGATAGGGGCGTAAAAGCAGAGCTGTTCTCCCTAGGTCAGCTCCGCCCCTCACACTGCATCCGGTGGCATCTGTGTGACGAGTTAGCAGTTCCCAGTCAAGGTCCCAGGAGCCCGCGTCTCCCAGACCACCCCCGCACTGGCTCTTGGGAGAGTCCAAAAAAGCAATGAGCCACCAAAGCCGGAAACGTCTGCAGGTGGTGCCTGTAGGGCAGGGCTGAGGTACATCCGCAGGGAGTGGCGGGAGCTCCCGGGGCTTGCAAAACCAGCTCCCCTGCCTCGGAAGCACGTACATGTTTCAGTTTGAGCTGAATGCACCTCCATCCCGAGACATGCTTCTCCGGGCCCCGCTGGATGGTCAACATCTCTGTGTAGACTGGGCTACCCTCCAGGGGCCAGCACGCCTCACTCAGGACCTGCGCACAAAAGCAACAGGTGCATCAAGCTCCCGGTGGCCCCATTTCGGATCAGACCCCACTCGGCATTGCTCACAGGTGCTGGGCCAAGGGCACAGACAGCATCAGGATGACACTGCACAGCAAAGGGCCATGTGGGTGGCCATCCTCCCGGAAGCCGACAGCCCACCGGTACGTTGGAAACATCGTTGCTGATTGCAGCCACCTTCACTTTAATACAGTGCGGCAGCCCAACGAGACTACAGATCCCAGCGTGCCATGCTCCACCATAGCCAAGCCATCGGGCTGCATTGCATGCTGGGGGATGTAGTCTCAGGGGCTACACCACCAGCATGAGGAGTGAAGGGTGGCTGTGACCCACTGGGTTTTATGCAAATTCCGCATGTTCTTTGGCCTTCTGGGAAGTTGCCTTTGGGAGCCCAGAGGGAGGAGAGACAGCTGAGGCCTTGGAGGGGGTGCCCCTTCTTCAGGAGCACAGATCAGTGGAGAGAGATCCATCCTGGACTGCTGTCCCCTGTAAAACCAGAGGTCTCCGTCTGACTGCTGCCCTACTAACTAGCTGGGGTCTACCTCCCAAGGAGGCCACGTGGACCATTTACTACTTCCAGAGTTGGGACTCATTTTGTTTTCTACCTCAAATGTTACAAAGGGGTGGTGGGGGGAGGGAGCAGGCTGCCCCCACAATAGTGCCCATGGCCCCTGTGGTGCCATGGAGCCAGGCATCACCCATGTATGTCAGGGGAGCAGGGTCCTAACCTGGACCACAGCCTGCTCCACCCATGGAGTTTCCAAGTCTGGCTCACAGCTTCGGGAAATGGTGGCAGAGGCTGGTGAGACAAACCTGCGTGTGTGACAGTGCAGTCCCATGGAGACCACGCAGAAAATGCAGCACAGCCTGGGGGAGGGAGGTTCAAGGAGCCCCTCCCCCTGCCCCCACTTGGCACCTACCAGGGCAGTATCACAAGCCACACCTGAGATGTCTCTAGCCCATTTACCCCGGTGGTCAGCATGGCTCTTCCCCACTGGCAGAGAGCAGAACAACGAGATGCCCATGATGCCAGACTCAGCAGGCCAGTGGGAGGAGCAGTGCCAGGCTCCCGCGTGAGCACTCTCCTCCTCCAACTGCATGGCGGTAACGAAGGTGGTGGCAAATTTTCTGTCAAAACTGTTTTTCAATGGAAAAATGGATTCTTGACCAGCTTTTCTCTGGGCATGCCTGCCCCTGTGGGCACCTCCGCTGGTTTGTTGACACCTGAAACCCAAACTCTTTCCACTTTGAAATGCTGCCATGGTGCCCGATGGGACTGTAGTTCAGTTGCCTCATGGCTCTATTGTTATGCATGGGCAAGGCTCCCTGATCAGACTACATCTCCCATGATGCACTGCCTCCCCTCTCCAATAGGGGATATTGTGGTGCATCATGAGAGATGTAGACCAGGGAGCTTGGTCTATGAAGGAAAATAGAGACATGAGGCAGACAAACTACAGTTCCCAAGACGCACCGTGGCGGCCACATTTCCAAATTGAAATATTTCAGGGTTTGGCCAAAATTTTTCAGTATTCAAATTTCTGCCAAAAAAATTGAGGTTGTCTGTAGAAAAAAAACCCTCCATTTTTCAACCAGCTGTAGCCATCACCTCATCTAAAGAGACCCCCCAGCTCTCTTGCTAACCGTGCAGCACCTGCGCCTTACCTGGCCCTTCTCCTGGCAAGGCAGCAGGGTGACAATGGTGTGGACGCCATGGTCCCACACCAAGCGCCAGAATTCCTCCATGGTCACCTTGTCAGGCCCTTGCACGGCCAGATAGTCCCTGGCTGAATTGCAGCCCTGTGTGAAGAACCAGAGTCTTACTCGCCTGCCCCAGGGGTAGGGACCCTCAGAAGGGGTGAGTTCTGCTCCCCAGGGGATCAGGTGGGGTAGAGGGCCAGGGGGCCAGGCGGGGAGGTGAGTGAGTTCACTTCCCAGGGGATCAGGGTGGGGCAACTCACCGGGAGGAGCCAGGCCTGGCTGAGATCCGAGAAAGGGCCTTGTTCCAGCGGCGAAAATTTCACTCTTGAGCGATCATCTGCCAGACAGGCCAGGCATGAGGGGCTGGGGTGGGGGGGGGCAGTTCCTCCTGGCCCAGCTCCGCACACCCAGCCTCACGCAAGGAGACCAGCCTTCTGGCTCCGGTCCAAATTCCTTGCCAGCCTGGGCCATAGCTACATAAGGCCTGTCACTCCTGCACTGGGTCTCTCTCTCAGTCCCTCTCCCGTTACTCTCAGCCCGGGGCGCATGCCCTCTGCCTGCACATAACCCCATTCCAGCCCCCGTCCATTCGCTTCCATGCACACTTCATCTGTGGCCAGGTCTTGCCTTGGGAACTCTCTGCCACAAGGCTGGGGGGGAGGAGATAAGCCTGGAGATGATAGAGAGGGCCCCGTTTCGACAAGCTCCCCTGATCCTGAGGCTGCAAGTCCAGCCCTGGTGCTACTCCCCACCCCCACGCCACCCCACGCACACAGCTGGTGCCAGCCCTGGGGATAGAGGTGCATCAGTGACACTTACATGGGAGGATGCTGGAGACAGGGCGGCTCTCCTGGATGCCTGAAGATGGTGCTGCAGAGCTGGCTTTGTCCTTTGCAACCTCTAGGAGGATCTGCCACAGGGAACCAGAGGGAGGGAGTGGGAGAGATCAGGCCCTTTCCTGGCTATGCCCAGCCAGGGCAAAGGGAGCGTGCTGGGACTGGGTGGATGGCTCCTGTGGGATGCCCTGCCCCGGAAGACAGCAGGGGGTGAACCCAGTCCACAGGGCAGAGCTCCCAGGGTGAGCTTTCATCCACACCCCAGCTCAGGGAGTCAGCCCCGTGCCTCAGTGTCCCCATTGGGGCTGCTGCCACACTGCCCGCTAGGTTTGCTTGGCTGGGAGATTTGGTGCAGCAGCCATGGGGGATGCCCGTGGAGTGTCGCACCTCTGCCTGCCCCCCGCCTCTGTTTCCCTGTGTGGATCCGCCCCTGGGGAGTCTCAGGGAGGGCTAGTGTCCTGGCCGTGTCTGCTCTGCAGGGGGATCAGGAGGGAAGCAGCACCGGCCATCCTCCAGCTGGCGGGGTGTCCCAGGCCTGGCAGTGTTGCCATGGCAATGGGTGCCCCCAGCGCCAGCCATCTCCACAACAGTCAGATCTGGCGGGAGCCTGACTGAGCAGGGGCTGCTCGTGGGGGTGGGGGCGTGCTTGTGTGTGTCTAGCCCAGCCATTAACGCTCCCGTCACCCCCCCCAGCTCGTGTGTGTGCGCGCCTGGGGGAGCTGGCGTCTGTGATCCCCAGCAGGGTGCTGCTCCGGGTGATCCTACCTCATACTCCCGCAGGAAGCCTGCGTTGGACTTGGCCGATTTCTGGGCATGGTATGGCAGGAAGCTTTTGAGAGGGATCGGGCAGGAGCTGGGAAAACAAGGGGTGGAGATGGGGGGTTAATAAACCCCTGTGCACCCACATCTCACGAAGAACCAGGCCACTCGGTCGACAGGGTGAACCTCCTTCCTGGCCTGACCCTGCTAGTTCCATGGGTGCAGCCAGCCACCGGCCAGCTGGAAAGGGCATCCCAAGGCTGGCCAGCTGCCATGAGCCCCGCTGGCCTGCAGGGTACATCTCTGCTGAGGGTGGGAGACCCACTGCCTTGGGGGGGTGAGCTCCATGGAGGCTGCCCAGGCAGCGTTAGGCCCCTGCAGTATCAGCGCAGGAATGGTGCTAGGGAGCGCGCGGCTGCAGAGCCGGGTGTGGGGCTCCCCGCAGCAGAGGGAAAGGACTGAGGCCAGACTTTGGCCCTGCCTTGGTGCAGGGAGCAGGCCCTCTTGCTGGGATTTCCGAGTCCCTATTGCCGGGAGCCGAAGCCCAGCCTGGGTCGGGATTGGAGTCTGAGGCGCTGAACCCGAGCGCCCCCACGTTTGAGACGGGCTCGGTGCCTTACATCTCCGTCCCGGACTGGCCCAAGAGCAGCTCCTCCGTGATCTTCTCCAGAATGCAGCTGTGCAGAAACACATACTGGCCCTGGAAGGCAAGGGCAGGGGGTCAGCACAGAGCAAGCCCACCCGAACCGCGGCACTGCACAGAGTGGGGCCGCGCTGGGGCGAAGGGCAGCACTGCCTACTGGGCAGAGCATGGCCTTGTGCAGCGAGTCAGGAGCCCCGGCCAGCCCTGCCGCTGGGTGAGTCAGTCTCCCTCTTTGTCCAGTGGGGCCAGTAATACTGGCCCCCCCGCCCCATCCTGGCCGGGGGGAAGCACTAAGCTTTGTGCCCGGCTCTGGGAGCATCCCATGTGCCAGTGAGATGGTTCGGGTCAAAGAATTCCCAACAAGGGCCCAGCATGGAGTCAAGCAGCAGGAACATGCACGCTGCTCCTGGCGGCATTTTCACCGTGCTCTGGGGGATCCCCTCCAGGTTATCCAGCGCCCACAGCCAGCCTTTCTAAGGAGGCTCCCGCAGGCCTGATTAGCCCCTGGCAGCTCGTCCCTGGCTCCTGCTGTGGCTGCATGTCCGGGGGTGCTGCAAGGGTCCAGTGGCTGGGGTGAGCCAACCTCCGGGCTGCAACTCACGGGCGCCCTGTGCAGCTTGTCACTCCCCTGGATGTGCACGGGGCAGCGTGGAGCTGCTCACACCTGGGGCCTGCCGAGTTGTTCTGGGATAGGCTCAGGACAATCTGATTTTGATTACACCCCCCTGCCCCGCCAGCTACCATCCGGGCCCCCCCAGCTCATCCCATCCCTGGGTGCTGTTGGCTACGATGCTTCCCCAGACTGGTGCTCTGAGCCTGCTCCCACTGAATTCCGGGCTCCAAAGAACCGTGTGTTCTTGCTGGAGGTCTGGCCGGGCACGCAGCTGCGGGGAGACGGCAGGGGAGGGCAGCTCTAACGGGCACATCTGAGCCCTGCTCAGGACACGAGTCCATACGGGGCTGAGCTCAGAGCCACACTGGGGCAGGGGCCGAGGCAGCACTGTCCTGTGGCCGACGGGGGAACAGCTGAGGGATATCAGGAGCTGGCTGCTGTGCAAAGGGGCAGGAGGGCTAGCCGAGCTCTGGGCTCCCTCCCAGCCCTGCTGATTTGGTGGCAGGGTGGAAAGAAGAGGGCCCAGGGCCTCACCAGCGTCTGAATCATCTGGTAGCGGCTCATCCGCATGGTGTAAATGGTATTGAACACGTCCACCACCTTCTCCTGCTTCAGCTGCTGTAGCAGCCTGTCCAAGGCGATGAAGGTGCCGCTGCGGCCCACCCCTGCACTGCAACAGCACAGACAGGAAGGGGTTAACATGGGCAGATCTTCCTCCAGTCCTCAGGTTCCGCTGCCCCCCAGCAGGCAGGCACTGGGAGGGTTGTGGGGCTGGGGAGATGGCCCCAGAGCTGTACTGGAAGGTGGGGAATCATCTCCATAGTCTCCAGCACTCGCAGAGATAGGGCAGTTGCAGTGTCCCTCACTCACTGTCAGCTGGGAGCTGCCTCTCCAGACCAGACCATCCCCAGGGCTCTCACCGCCCCAGGGCTCCAGCTCCCCACATACAAGGAGGGGCCCAATTTCCCAGGTCATCTCCCATCTCACGGAAAGACACCCCTTCTCCAGCAGCCCCCACCTGGCAGAGCTAAGGCAGGCAGGGCCTCACCTGCAGTGCACCAGCGTTGGCCCAGAATCCTTGGCCGTCTGCATGTGCCCTCGTGCCAGGTCCAGGAAGGCCATCAGGGAAGCTGTGGACTCAGGAATGCCGTGGTCGGGCCACGCCGTGTAGTGCAGGTGGGTCACACGTCTCTCCTCCCGTAGGTCCTCCTGTCACAGACGGTGACTTGGCATTAGTGTGCGGCAAACCCGAGTCTCTGCGGGGCTATTCCCGGGGAATGTTCCCAGCCATTTCTGGAGCCCAGGTCTGTCCACTACAGCTCCCTGAGTTATCTCCAGGGGCCGGAATCAGCTACCAGAACTTGGAGAGATTGATGCGGGGGCTGCATCTCTGCGCATCAGAGACCTACAGCCAGCCCTGGGTCTCCGGGATCCCCAGGCACTCCCCGGCCAGCCCTGGGCATCGGGTACGTCAGCACTGAGCAGTCAAACCTGGCATGGACGAGACACTCACGTCTGAGAGATCAGATGACTGACACTACTGGCCAGAGCCAGGCCCCTGCTCTGTTCTATTCAGGGCCCTGTCCTGCGGCCATCTCCACAGCATGCAATAGCCTGGGGAGGCTGCACCATGTGGCTCTGCCAACACGCTGCCCTGCAGCAAGGCCAGTCCTGGGGAAGCCTCGTGGGAGGCAGCCTGGATACCAGCTGGTGGGGGCGTGGAGCTGGCTCATCAGAGCACGCACTTAGCATAGTGCTGCCTTTGAGGCGATTTAGCATCTGGAAACAAACAACCCTGGGCGATGCACAGCACCCCCTGATGGGAATGGGGAAGCAGGGCAGGGGGACGGTGAATGGGAGGAGGATGGAATGCCCGGGAAGCCGTGTGCTGCCCGCCCTGGTAGCTGTGGGTTATTGACAATCCTCAAGATGAGTCCCGGTGCAGACCAACCCGTTTCACTTGTGGCCTCGTTGGAACTCAGTTGGCCAGAGGCAAAAGGGCAGAACGCTTCCAGGACACCTCCCCCAGTGAGACGCCTCCATGCAGTGCCCTCAGCGGGGGCCTGCGCCAGGCTCCTCTCGGCCGCTCACTCACGTGCCAGAGCTTGAACGTGCGCATGGTCCACTCGTCAGCGCTGCTCTGGGAGAGCAGGTCCACACCGATGTGTCCATAGGAGACCGGCGACAACTCTGAAGGCCAGTAGTGATCACACAGCACCTGGAAGGAAGGCAGGGCGTGGGGACAGGGAAACCAGCACAGGGAGAGAGACTGGTGCCCACAGAAGACAGCTGCAGCCACTAGAGAGATGGGCCTGGATGAACATGCTCCAACTCCAAGCTGGGGCTTTGGGCCACATCTCGTCTTCTGCAGGGGGAGCAGAATCTGGGCATGGAGACAAATGCAGCATGGGCTAGTGGTTTGGCGTCTGCTCCCCACTGCGCGTCTTTGGGCAGCTCACATCCCCTCTCTGTGCCTCAGTTTCCTCTTTGGTAGGATGGGGCTAGGGCCAGTGTCCTCCATGCCGAGGGGCTGTGTGGGTTCATTAGTGCCCATGCACAGTGCTCATCTCACAGCTAAGTTATTGTCTGCACCTAGATATTAGAGTAATGGGCACTCTAGAAATACCTAGTGGAGACAGACGTCGCCTGGCCGAGTGCCCACACATCCAGCACTGCCACTGCCCCTTCACCCTGTCCTACAGGCCTCCCGCTATTACGTTGCTGGGCCCACCATGGCCACACGAATGGAGCAGCATTTGCATCTGGCTGTGGGTCAGGCCCCTCCTCGCATCAGCAGTGCGCGCCCAGCACCAGCCCTACCCGTCCGTTCTCCATGCCCACTGTCAGCATGATGATGTTGCAGATGCTCTGCTCCCAGACCAGCCTCCAGAAATCCTCAATGGTTTTCTTCAGCGGCCCCTGGGTGACAATGAACTCCTGTGGGGAGGTGTAGCCCTGAGGCAGAGACCAGAGAGTCAGAGTTGGCGCGGGCCAGAGGCTGTGAGACCCTGGATTTGGGGATGAGTAGATGACGTGCTGGGTCCCTCCAGGAGAGGGCCAGGTGCCCATTGACCTCAGCATTGCTGCCAGGATGGGCACACTCCCTGAGCAGCAGGTGGCAGCTGGGGGCTATTATAGGATGCCCTGGAAGAGTGTGTTTCCCTCTTTCTGGCATGAGAGAGATTGGACCCCCCTCAAGCCCCCACAGTGCGACCCTGCGAGGAGAAGCATCTGACCCCAGACTCATGGGGTCCTTGCGCCTGCCTCTAAAGCAGCTACTGCCGGCCGCTGCTGGAGAGCAGAGACGACTAGATGGACCCTGCCTCTGATCCAGTCTGGCCATTCCTGTTTACTGCCTTTGACACACTCATGCAACACACATACATGTGCACACACACTCCCAGGCATGCTGGGTGCCCCCTGTCCGTTACCTGGGGAAGTCCCCTGGACGGGGGCTGGGGGACCAGGTCCAGCATCAGTCAAGTGCAGCTGTACAGATTAGGAGGAGAAAGAGGAGACAGACAGATCAGGCAGAGAATCCAGAGAGGCTGAGAGTGAGAGTGTCCTCAATCGGCAGAGCAGCAGCTGTGACCACTCCCCCATGCACACAAGCCGGGGCACACACACAAACACACACTTCACAGACCCCAGGCCACAGCCAGCCCGGCTGCGCCAGTCCCCCATCTCCAACACCTTCTGCTGGTGCCAGCTCCAATGCCACCTGCCTGCCAGCCACAGATGTTAATGGGACCGAGCCCCTCCTGTGACCGAGCCTCCTGCATGTGCCAGCTATGCCTCCCTCATGTGTGGGGATTTCTCGGGGGCTGTGGTGGGGGAGGCAAGCAGGCACTCACGGGGATGTAGTTAGCGTTGATGTAGTCGGAGTGGGGCTCCTCCCTCAGCTGGCTCAGCCTGACTCTTGAGTGGTCGTCTGCAAGAAACCAAAGCAGCGATCACACCCTGCGCTGTACCTCGCCGAGCCAGACCCCAGTCCTCCGGGGAGCCCGGCTCAGGGCAGCTCTGCTTCCTTCTCAGGTCCTCCCCGTTTCCAGCTGGGCACAAGGCGGTCAGAACCTGTGTGGCAGGCAGGAGCCAATCCCAGGGCCCTTTGGCCTACACCCCTTGCCCCACCCAGGAAGGTCTGCCAGGCCTGTGGGTTGGGTTAGGCCCTTCCCACCCAGGTCCCTTGGCCCATCCTTCAAAGCTCAACTGTATTTTGGAGAACGACGCAGGTGGGAGGGCTGGCCCAGGCTAGGGTCCTGGGGCTGGCCCCACCTCTTTCCTGTCCAGGCAGCACCCTCCGACGCCTGCTCCGTGCCTGGTGTGAGATGGTCAGTGCTGCGGAGATGCTGGGGAGGGACCATCACACCTTTCAAGAGGCAAATCATGCCCGTGGAGGAGGAGGAGGACCTCCATGGGGCTGTTCTGGTTCCTGGGCCTGAAAGGGGACGCCCCAGGGGTTGCTGCGTCTCACTGACTCACGGGGAAGGTGGGCTCATACATAATGTTCAGCTGTAGAAGCGACGGAGCCAGCGTGGGGCGGTGCACTCAGCCGTGCCCAACAAGCTCGGGAAGAGCTCCTGGCCTGACCCAGCCTCTCCCAGGTCTGTGCACCTATGACCCAAGAACCCCTAAATGCCCACTAGCAAGAGGGCTACTGGACTGTCCTGATTCTCCTATGGACCTTCTGGTCACGTGAAGATTTAAATGAAAGCCAGGGTGACACTGGTCATTGTTACTGCTGTGAAATGTATGCCCAGATACTAGGGAAGGACTTATGTTCATCTACTGCACATATGTTCTTAGGGTCGGTATCACAGCAGAGGTGAAGAACCAGGTGTCCTGTCAGACAAGGGATGTTTAGTCTCCTGCCCCTCTGTTGAAATGTAAATGAAGTATTGTCTCATTCACAATGGGTCCCACATCACCTGTCTAAGTTGACTGCAGATGAAGGATTGCTCAAATGTCAAAAAGCAACTAACAGGTAGAGAAACACAGAGAACTTTATCTGGAGATACACTTCAAAGGTTCGCTGGACTCTTTTTGGGGAACAAAGAGGACACCCCATCGTCCTGCCCCTAGGACATAAACGGGCAGCATGTTTACATTCATGAAAACGGGATCACAACCAGCCTGGATTGAAGACGCTTGCAGAAGGCTTTGGGTGAGACACACTTCATCAGACAGGAGGTGAGTCTGTTAATTAAGTTTAGTTGCTAGAAAGGGTGTGATGATTTTGTTTTATATGTCACCTTTTGTTTCCCTTATCATTACTCACTATCCCTTGAATCTTGAGTCTTTGAGAGACACTGCTAGTGAAATCAAGGATACGTGTATTACCAGTGCTGTGATACTGAGCAAGCTGCTGATCCTGCCTTGAACCGGACAAGCTGGTGTGTGCGCTGTTCCCTTGGGGACAGCAGGCCTGACGATTCTGTGAGTGTTCAGTGGACAAAGGCTGAGCAGTACAGGGGAACGTTTCAAAGGGGCCCGGAGACTGGGGTGCACCTATTGTTAACCTGCAAGGCGGAGTCAGGGCTGGCAGAGCCCAGCGGAGAGGGCTTGGGTGGTGCCAGGGATCTTACACCCGGTTAATCCCAAACAAGACTCCCTCATACTGGAAGCAGGGGGAAACAAGGGGACTCACAGTCCTGGGCACCCCGAGAAATGTCACAACAACCCTCTGTCTCCTCTCCCCTGGCACACCAGGGTGTGTGCGTCAGTGCTAATGACATGCACACAGGGTGAGATGGGAGCTGGCCCTGGCCTGGGAGTCTTCTCAGCCTCCCATGGGGCAGTATGCCTCAAAGGGCAGGATTCTGCCCTGAGCTCCCCCCACCCCCTCCAGGAATAGTACAGGGACAACACAAGTGGTGGGAGGCTGGAGGGGTCAGGGAGCAGGCCCCTGTTGCTCGCAGCACCCCCTGCTGGCAGATGCACAGACCAGGGAGTTGTCCTTATGCTGTGGCCAAAACTTGGGGTTCATTGGAAGGAGGAGGGGACTAAGGAGGGGGGCCATTCAAGTTTAAAGGATCAGTGAGATCCGAGGTGGGATGGGAGACCCAGCCCTGCTCTGGCTCACCAGGCCACCTCAGGAATAACTGTGGGCAGGCTGTCAGTGATCAGTGATTGTGGGTGCCCCACCAGAGAGGCCGTAACCGGGCCTGATTCTGAGAGGCTGAGCACCCACAGCTCCAACAAACCAAAGGGATCTGCAGGGGCTCAACACTTCTGAAAACCAGGGCCTGGGTGTCTCAAACTGGCAAGCAAAATTATAATCCCTATCTTTTATTTAGCACCTTTTCACCAGCACCACTCGCCATCATTATCCCCAATTTACAGATGGGGAAACTGAGGCACAGGAGACGACGTGACCCTGCTCTATCCAATAGGCCATGCTGCCTCCCACATTGGACACTCTGGAAATGTTTCCTGAAGCTTTCTGTGCCTTGGTGTCCCTGGGTGTGGCAAGGAGATGATAACCCCCCTGCCTCTAGGGTGGGGGCTTGTTTAGTGTCCCCCCAAGATCCTGGGATGGAAGGTGCCAGGGAAGGGCAGAAGGGGAGGGAGGGAGACATAGGGGCTGAGCCCCTGAACTTACAGGGCAGCACGTGGGGGTATCTGTTCTTGGACATGTTGGCTGGAAGTTCCGCTTCCACCTTAGTCTGCTCCTTCCCTACCTCCTTCAGCTCCTGCAGGGCACAAGGATAAACCCAGTGATGCCTCTCTGGGACAGATGAGCTGGGGTGGAGAGGGCCAGCCAGGAGGCCACCCAGCAAGAGCCTCCGCAGCCCCAGCTTGCCACACACAACCAATGGGTCTCCATGGCATTTGGAGAGGCAGAGCTTGTTTGGTCTCCTGGGGCCACATTTGGCTTTCACAGCAACATGGATCACAAACAGCCTGATGGAGACTCCCCAGGGTACAGCCCAGGAGCGGCAGGGGAGAGCTGGCCACTCAAGAAGGTTCAGCATCAAATCCCCCAGCTCCTGGGACTCCAGAGGGCAGCCATGGTCAGACCTTCCCGTAAAAGCGCCCCAGCACCTGTGACTTCGTGCGCCAGACTCGAGGGCAATGGAGGTGGCACCAGTAACAGTGGCAGTGTAGACACGGCCGCACAAGCTGGTGACCCGAGTGCACACCCACAGTCCCCAGCAGGCTTGTTCTCCAGTTGCCAGACCGGGCCACCAGGACTTCACAACTATTGTTATCTGCGCTAGCTAGACTGGAGCTGGGGTGGGCATGCCAAGCCACGTTGCCATCAGACCCCCCCCTGGCAGTGTAGACGTAGCTGCTTTTTCTGCTACGTCCCCTCCTCACCCCATTCGATGGGCAATTGTACCCAGCGAATGCAAAACCGCTCGGTTATTTCCCCAACCCCCATGTGACACTGACGGCACATCTACACTGTCGCCGTCCCCAGGAGCACGCTCTCCTTGCACACGATGCTCACCTCAAAGTCCTGGAAGAAGCCGTGGTTGGCATTTGCCATCTTCGCCTCGTAATACTGCTTGAAACTCTGGATGGGGATCGGCCGATGGACATTTCTGCAGGAGATAAAATTGTGCTCTTGGTGATGGGAGACAAGCAGTGCAGGGGTTTACTATCACATCACCCTGGAGAGGAATTATTTCGAGGGAGTCCTATGGCCTGGGTTATGCAGGAGCTCAGCCCAGATGATCTGGCCTTGGAATCTATGAACCCCAAACCTAATGACCTATGACACCTCGGTCCCCTGTGCCGTCTTGCACTGGGACATCTACAGAGCGATGGCAGGGGTTCCTCCCAGCGCCTTTGGCTGCAGGCCAGTAAGGACGTTTGCACTCTCAGCTAACAGGAATTCTCCTCTTTTCGCCCAAGCAGTAGCATAGCGTCCCCAGCCCATGGAGGGGCCTGGCCTTTGCTCTGCGTTGGTGCACTGGTTACTTAGCACTGGATGCATTTCAGGGTGATGAAGGCTGTGACAGAACTTTGGAACATGGGAATCTGCCCAGAGGCGGCTGGGGCTTGGCATCACAGCTAAATAATGAAGGGACCTAGATAATGAAGACCTAGATAGTGAAGGGTTAGCAGAGGAGCGGCGTGGCAACTGCTGGCACTTTAAAAAGAGACCCGATGGACCAGATTGGCAGGAGCAGCCTACAGCCATGCTCCCTTTGTGACTCGTCGTGGAGAGTTGTCATGTGGGTAGGCAAGGAGACAGACCAACCGACACCCACCCGTCCCTGCCAGGAGCAGCACACTCACCTCAAGCTGTATGTGGACATTTCTTGCGATAAGTTACTTTTCTTGGTTCTGAAAGGAAAGCATAGGGGATGTCACCCATCCTGGCAGCACCGTTGCTGGGGCCAAGCGCCCTGTTTAGCAGCGGGGAGGGTCTGTGAGAGGGCATGGCTCCCTCCCGCTTACACAGATGACTCGGGGAACTTTTCAGTGTGGATTTCACATCACACCCAACAGCTCACACTTGCTATGCTGGACCTAGCCCACCCTTTTCGATACACATCTGCTGTCAGTCAGCTCCTTGTTCAGTGAAAGCCAGTCGCATTGTCTTTGCTCTCAGCGGCTTTTCCTACCACTTCCCAGGCCCATCCTGGATCTCATCCCTAGGGAGACGGGCCTCCTTTACCTTTTCGTTCGGACCCGCTTCCAGTAGACCCAGCCGAAAATCGCTGCAAATGTCAGGAGAAAGCCCGCAACAATTCCAGCCACAACTGGCACTGTAACAGGACTGGGGTGTGCGCCAGCTCCAGCCGCTGAAGACAAAGACCATGGGGATTCTTTGCATTTGTACTGTGCATTCCAAAAGATCCCGCCATGCTCCGCAAACTGACCCAGACACGCCCGCTGCGAGTTACCCACCCCTGCTTCACAGCCAGGATCACCGGACATTGGGATCACAGGGGAAGAAGGACCAAGCAATTAGGGCACTAACTGAAGACTTGGCAGACCTGGGTTCAAGACCTCGCCCTGTCATTGACTTCCTGTGCAGCCTGGGGCAAATCCCTTAGCTGCGCTGTGCCTCAGTTTCCCATGTGTATAATGGGGTTGATTGCTCTGCCCTGCTTTGCCTTACAAGGTCAATACAGTAAAGGCTGTGAAGCGCTTTGAGATCCACGGATGACAAGCGAGCGCTAGGTATTATTATTAAATGTAATCTACACTTTCTGAGATTTTCTGCCCCGCCATTAGTGGCAATTAAGGAACTCTCCTAGCAGAGACAGCTAGAGGGGATAACTAGTAACACCACTGCTGAAGCAGCATGAGGAATTGCCTTACCCGAAAATGCCGTGAAGGACACAGAAGGATCCACCAGGTTGTATTTGGTGAAAGCAGCAATGCTGAACCTATGGCAAAGCCAAGAGCAGAGGTTAGTCCCAGATGCTCAGAGGAAACAGGATTGGCCTGACTCTGCCACTGGATTTCCAGCCCCATACAGAAAGAACGTGGTGCTGGGGAAATGGAAACCAGCAATGGGATGGTGCCTGTCTGGGCCAGCAGGGGAGATGGGTGCCAGGAAGGCAACATGGGAGCTGGTTTGTGATATTTTCCCATTGGGAAAGTCTGATTTTCCTACAGGGAATTTTGAAATGTGGGAGGGTGGGGAAGGTTTCCAGACATTCATACATTTCCCAGCCTTTTCCTCGGACCACCGCCCAGTGCAGCCACCTTGATCCCACTGAGGCCCCCTGGCGTAGGTATTTGGGGTGCAAGGGAGCTGCAGCCCTGTTCTCACCAAATAGCCATGCTCCCTTTCCCCTTCCAGCCCTCCTTGTCTGCCAGCATCTGCCAGAGCAGGGGGTCCCCTCCTGTGCTCACCTGTACTGAGTGTTTGCCTTCAGCTTCCCATTGCAAATCTCCCGGGACTGGCCACACTCGTCCGTTCCCACTGGCACCGACCAGGTTTGAGGAGTGCTCCTCTTGTCCGCATGGAAAGGATTGGGGAACAGCACAGCCACGTAGGAGTCCTCCTGACCGTAATAGTGATCGTACCAGGTGCTGGACATGATTTCCTGGGTGGGCCTCGACACTGGAGTTAAAGACACAAGCATATCAGCAGCAGCCCCCCGCGCCTCGGCCAGGAACTGTGCGCCCCGGCTCTCAGCGGAGCCAGCGCGGGCAAGAGGCGGGCACTCACGCGACTCATTGCTGGTGACGATGACGGCATAGTATTCGATCCGGCCGTTCTCCTCGCTGAACGTGTCGGGGGAGATGAGCACTCTGGAGCCAGGCTCGACCCGCGGGACGTCTGCTCGTACTGGCGGAGGCAGGACTGAAATGGAAACACGGCCGGCCCAGGGGGGTTAGGGCTGGAGCTTGGCTCGATCCTGAGCAGGTTGCACCCCACAGCCCCGGTGCAGCAGTTTTGCTACAAACCAGTCCCAAGCCCAGCTTCCTCTCCGCATTCAGGGGCTCTGAGCTCTGGAATAGGGCCTGCTAGCTAACCAGCAAACCCAACCTGGCAGCTCTTCCTAGGGACCGTGGGGAGAGCACAGGCCAGGCGGAGACCTACCCTCTGCTGACGTGTTGCAGACCAGAGTCACAGCCCGGCTCCTCAGCCCGTTCCTGCCCACTGCGCTCAGGCTGATTCGGTAGGAAGAATCTGGCTCCAAACCCCACAGGCTGGCCTCGCTCCCAGGAGCGATCACCCGAGCCTCAGCCTGGGGTGGCCCCCCGGACAGCCTCTCTGCTGCCAGCTCGCAGGCCTCCACATCTCCAGCGGGGAAGGTCCAGTTCAGGGAAAAGCTCTTCGAGTCAGGCTGGCACCGCAGATCTTCCACTGGGTCAGGCGCTGAGAAAGGAGACACCCTGAGCTAGGCAGACCCCACATGGGGTCCCCGAACCAGGCCATGTGCCTCACAGCAGTTCCATGCCTGCACGGTGCAAAGGCACAAAGCTGGATACCTGGGCCTTGGGACCCCTGGCTTGGTGGCCTAGGGCTGGAGTGGCTTGGCCAGAGCCTTTGCAAGAGGGATGGTGAGGTTGGGCTGGGACTGGGGGCCCTGTGGGAGGCCAGGGGCCGGCATGGCTGTGCCCAGGCCCTGCAGGGGAGAGACAAGTCATAGGAGGACCAGGCTAAGGAACAGGTTTCAGAGTAGCAGCCGTGTTAGTCTGTATTCGCAAAAAGAAAAAGGAGGACTTGTGGCACCTTAGAGACTAACAAATTTATTTGAGCATAAGCTTTCCTGAGCTACAGCTCACTTCATCGGATGCATCGGATGAAGTGAGCTGTAACTCACAAAAGCTTATGCTCTAATAAATTTGTTAGTCTCTAAAGTGCCACAAGTCCTCCTTCTCTTCAGGCTAAGGAAGACTCTCTGTGGAATCCAGTTTATTTCACAGGATGCCAGGCCACTGTCTGGCTCCGTGGGGGCATCTCCCTCCAGTCATGGCTCACCCCCCTCCCTGCCCTACACACACCCGCTGCGTGTTCCAGCCCCGGCAGCCTCCCGCCCAGCGCAGGCCCACACCCACCTACTGGCACCACTAAGATGCCCGAGCTGCTCCAGTAAGGCCCAGCCACGCAGCTCAGGGAAACCGAGTAATTTCTGCCTGGGACCAGCCCCTGGAAGAAGTGCTGGACTTGCCCCCCAGCCAGGGTGTGCCTCCGTGGTAGTGTGTTGTTCCCGGGATCCCGCAGCCACAGCTGGCAGTAATCCTGCTGGCTGGAGACGTGCCCCCAGGACACGGCCAGCACCCTGCGGCTCTCCCCAGTCACCGCAGAGAGATTCGCTGGAACCAGAGGGGCTACGTTATAAAAACAATCCAAGGGAGAGAGAGTCATTTCCTGGGTTTGCCACATCGACCCCCACCCCACCCCAGAGACAATCCCTGTATTCTCACGTCCTTCCCACATTACAGTCTTAGATTGCCTGCGGGGACATTTCTGGACTCGTCTCTTTCATTAGTTTCCTAACTATTTCAGATTTTCCCTATGAGATTATTTTCCTACCAGGAAGCGTCATCCTTTAAACGCTCATCTCGGCTGAAACACCCAGCTCCCCTCACCATCCTGAGCTGGAACAAAGGCAACATGGATAAGCAATTAGCCCCAGCTACATTTGCAAGTAGCATCACCTCCCAAGACAGTGAATGTCCACGAGCCAAGAAAGCTGAAATGTTTTGAGAAGGCGATACTCCCCCGTCAGCCTTTGGAAGACGTAATGGGCTTAGTACAAGAAATCAGGGGCTTAATCTGCAGCCCGGGAGATTGAGGTTAGATATTAGGGAAAACTGTCTCAGTCTAAGGGGAGTTAAACTCTGGAACAAGCTCCCAAGGGAGGCTGTGGAATCCCCATCACTGGAGGTTTTTAAGACCAGACTGGGTCAAACGTATGAGGGATGACCTAGGTTTACCTGGCCCTGACTCAGTACAGGGGGCTGGACTTGATGCCTTCTGACGTTTCTGTGGTTCTATGGCTGGAAGCCAAAGGTTAAAAAGTCCATCTATCCAGACGCTGGGAGGTATAATTCCCATGCAGGTAGACGTACACGCACTAGCTCTGCTCAGGCTAGTGTGCTAATAGCAGTGTGGCTGTGACATAATCCCCCTGCCCCCTAGGTACATACTCAGGTAGCTAGCCAGAGCCACCACCTGTGCCACCATGGCCATGCTGCTATTTTTGGCATGCTGGCTCCTGCCGAGCTTGTGCATGTCCGCTTAGGGGCTTTTGAAGGTGCTTAAATCTAGGCTCGGGCACCTAATACACTGAATAGACTGGCCTGGCTTCAGGAAAAACCTCTGGGAACGCCCTGAAAGCTGAACCCGCTGTCCGCTAACGCCGACGCCGTTTTTTGTTTTGATGTGACAAAGATTTGATGCCCCTGATTGGAAAGACTGGAACAAAGATGCAATTCAAGCCCTGGAGGCTCGCTAAGTTCTTGGCCTCGATGACACCTTGCAGGCATGTGCTAGGGCTCTCTGGCGGAAACGGCCAGTCCCTGGCTGGGGAGGAGCAATGGCTTTGGGGCGGCGTTGTTACGATTAAAAGCACTCGCTGCAGATGGTGCAAGGCCCTGAGAGCAAAGGATGCTGGGAACCCAGAATGCCTAGCCAAAGAGAGCAATCGCAGGCTGCAGGCTCTCCTCTGGCTGCTCCCTAGCCAGGACTTTGGGGTCCTCAGGAGCCACCGGCTCCCCCTCAGCTTCCTAAATCAGAGCCCAAACCCACCTCTTCCCGGGAGCCTGCAGCCCACAAGCTTTAACCCAGCAGCACTAGCTACTCTCCCTCCAGCCCACTGCTCTGGCTGCTGTCCGGCAGTTTCCAGGCCACCCCTGGGTGCACTGCAAGCACCAAGTGTGCACAGCTCCATCAAGCTCGGCAGGGTTATATCTCACGCGCCAGGCAAAGGCGCTGGGACTCCCACCACTCACTCGTCCAGTCGCTGATGTTCCTGGCGGACGTCCGGTAGGGCCCAGCCACGGAGGCCACCTCCAGCAAATACTTGTGTCCCGGAGCCAGGCCTGAGAAGGTGAACTTGTGGGCGCCCTTCCCAAGAGATGCATTTGCTGCCACCGCGCCCGCTCGCGCGTGGTACAGGGTCAGCGTATAGCCGTCTCGCTCCCCGGCGGCTGCTCCCCAGGATGCACTCAGCCTGTCAGGGCGTCCCTGGTTTGTCAGGTACACATTAGAGGGTGCCAAAGGACCTGGGGAAACACCAGGAGAGACAATGAAAGCCACAAGCCCTAGCAGGGGTTCGTCAGCCACCCATGCCTGGCTCTGTCATCATTCGCTAACTGCACATGGCTTTAACGGCCTTCTTCACTCATGGGTGGAGGGGACATGTTCCCAGCTCAGGTATAGGGCAGAGGATTCCCATTTCCTTTCCCGCACCAGCCCAAGTGCAATTGATTCTGAGATCAGGTCCATGCTGTGATCCCTGCAGAGACAGGATGCGGCCACGTCCCACGGGGGACGTGGACAGGCAGCCCTGACCCTTCCCAGACGTGTTTGTACCAACGGGGAAGAGTTTATAGCTGCTCACAGCTGTCTCAGTACAGCGATAGATTGCACCCTTCGGCACCAGCCTGTGTCGGGGACAGGGGATGCTGCGCCAAGATCCCCAGGAGAAGATTGCGCCCCACTTACAACCCCCTGACCCCTTTTGCAGCAGAGTGTACTCTGCCGCAGCCCTTCTCAGGATGCAACATGCTCCCCCCCGCCCACCACTGCTGGGGAGGCAGCCCCAGGCCATCCCTGCCCACGCCCCATGTGCTCCCAGACAGCAGTAATGGGTGCTCCGCAAGCCTGGAGCTCAGCCCAAGAGGGTTTAACACAGCTGTACTGGGGAGCGTGCCATGGGATTCACTCCCCCTTACCACTCTGCGCTGTTAGATCTGGCCAGGTGTAGCCCAGGGTATCTGCTGATTGAGCTTCTGTGTCAAACTGAGGCCAAACTGGCAGCAAAATCCCCGGGGAGCCTCCTGCACCAAGAAATCAGCTACATGCCCGATTCTGAGCGCAGGCGCCAATGCCACCTTGCACCAGCCCAAAGAGCTGCGCGCCCCAGATCCAGGGGCCTGCTACTGTGACTTAGCCTTCAAATCACAGCTCAGCATAAACAGGGCTCTGGTTGGCAGGTAACAGCACAGCTCCTAAAGCAGAGCAGGGAGGGGAAACAGGCCAGGGGGAGGGCAGACCTGGGTGAGCTCTGGGTGCCCGAGATGGCGCCGCCTGGCAGAGGGGACTCAGGACGCAGCAGGCTGACAGGGACGAGGGGAGTTGACTGTGTGTGGCTGTCGCCAGGTGTAGTTCTGTTAATGGTTTGGGGTCTCAAGCTGCTTTTTAGAGGATTATGGGTAAAATGTTCATAAACACCCAGGGGACTTAGGAGCCTAAAACCCAGTGACTCTTCCTGAGTCTTGGGTCCCTCAGGCACATCTGACCCTAAATCTCTCCCGCTCCCCTCTCAGCACATTTGGAAATGGCCACAGTTCTATTAGGAAAGGCCAGATTCTTCCCAATGCGGGTCAACTCAAAGATGGGCCAAAGAGGAATAGGAGGGTCTTACGTCCATTGTGTCTCAAGGAATCCCAGTTAAATTAGCTCAGTTTATACATATAAAGATGCTTTTCTCTAATGGACAGCCCATCACACTGAGCCTGGGATCTGAGAGTCAAGCTGGCCTCTTTCCTCCATGCACATCGTCCTCAGGAACTTGGACCCAGGAGAGGAAGTTATAGGTGTAACCTGCAAACTGAGACAAAATCCTGTATACTCATCAACTGGCTCCTGGTTACTGGGGAGGAGGCATGAGATGGAAAGAACCCAGCTTGACTCTGAGATCCCAAGCGGAGTGGGCAGGGCTGGCTGTTAGGAGAAAACAAAAACCATTTGCTTGTGAAACTGAGTGGATTTGATGCAGAAATCAGTGAAAGACAATAACTCTAGGGCTCATCTTACAGAATCGATTTCCAGAGTAGACACAGGTTCAACCCATCATGGCCACTAAGTATGAAGTCATACCCCAATCCTCCAATGGGGCAGGTCTCAGCTTACTCAGCCTGAATTCGCTGAGCAGATGCTCCCTGGTTCTAGGTTCACCTCTGGATCCCACAGAGCCACGGAGCCAAAGCGCATATGGTTGTGGTGACACGTCACAGGATCCAGAGGGAACTGGGAACTCACTGATCAATGCCAGAGATGCCATCTCTGGGATTCACAGCTGGGAAGGGCGGACCAGTTCTGCTTGGCTCCCAGGGCTGTGAACACACAGACACAACTGCTGGGGAACCCGTATAAGGCTCTGATTGGCTCATTATGAAAATCCTGCTACTCACGTGTCCAGTCGCTGATGTTCCCTGCAGACATCGTGTAGGGCCCAGCCGTTGAAGCCAGCTCCAACAGGTACTGGCTTCCTGGGGCCAGGTTCACGAAGGTGAAATTGTGGGTGTCTTTCCCAACGGAGTCCCTCACTACCACGGCGCCCGATCCCGCGTGGTACAGGGTCAGCGTGTAGCCATCCCGGCCCCCTGCCGCAGCTCCCCAGGATGCACTCAGCCTATCGGGGCACCCCTGATTCATCAGGGAGATGTTAGGGGGTACCAGAGGATCTGGGAAAACACCAGATCTTATATCACAAACAGGGCAGAGCGGATGGGATCCTCAGCATGACAGGCAGTGCACTGAGTGGTATGTGCGTCCTGAGGTTAAGGGGGGGGCCTTGCTGTCACACACCCCTCCCCCCACTGACACACTTACCCCCACTCCCCTATCTCGGCCCCATGCACTGCTGCTACTTTGCCATCTGCCCCTGTTGTGACAACCTGTGACCCACGAACTTCTGAACGCCACCTGGCAAGAGGGTTACAGGAATCTCCTGATTCTGGTCTGAATTTCTGGTTCTCCAAAGACTGTCAGGTGAAGTTTGAAATGAAAGCCGGTGTCGCTCTGCTCACCAACATCACTGTGAAAGGTCAGCACAGATGCTATGTGAGGAGTTATGTTTACACTGGAAATCTGCTCTGAAACTCTGGATCAAGGGATTAGTCACCAGCAAAGAAGGAAACTGGGCTGAGGAGTGTGTGTCTCTCTCTGTCGCAGTGTGAATCAAGCACCCTAAACTAACTCAGCCGACGCCCATTTATATACAAAGTCAAATGTTAAACAAAGAGCTGTGAAATCACCAGGAAAGGAGTACAGGGGAAAACAAGGCATGGGGAGTTCTCCTGTCTGGGAGCAAAGACAATGAACGGGGTGGGAGGGGGCGGTATTTCTAGAAGGCAAAGATAACACCCGGGCAACCTTCACTGAAGAACAAAAAGGACAGCGCTTTTCACTTCCCCAACGCAGGTCTCAGGCAGTCCTGGCTGGAAAGGTGGGAGAGAGCTTTGGGTGAGATAAAGTGTCGTTAGAGTGGAGGTTACCTTGGTAGTTAAATTTAGTCTCTAGAAAGCATGTTCCGATTTTGTTTGCTACGTAACCACTCATTTCCCATATCCTCACTCTCTAGCCCTTGAACAAAAAGAAAAGGAGTACTTGTGGCACCTTAGAGACTAACAAATTGATTAGAGCATAAGCTTTTGTGAGCTACAGCTCACTTCATAGGATGCATTTGGTGGAAAAAACAGAGGGGAGATTGATATACATACACAGAGAACATGAAACAATAGGTTTATCATACACACTGTAAGGAGAGTGATCACTTAAGATAAGCCATCACCAGCAGCAGGCGGGGGAAAGGAGGAAAACCTTTCATGGTGACAAGCAAGGTAGGCTAATTCCAGCAGTTAACAAGAATATCTGAAAAAAGAAAAGGAGTACTTGTGGCACCTTAGAGACTAACAAATTTATTAGAGCATAAGTTTTCGTGAGCTACAGCTCACTTCATCGGATGCATCCGATGAAGTGAGCTGTAGCTCACGAAAGCTTATGCTCTAATAAATTTGTTAGTCTCTAAGGTGCCACAAGTCCTCCTTTTCTTTTTGCGAATACAGACTAACACGGCTGCTACTATGAAAAGAATATCAGAGGAACGGTGGGGGGTAGGGTGGGGGGGAGAAATACCATGGGGAAATAGTTTTACTTTGTGTAATGACTCATCCATTCCCAGTCTCTATTCAAGCCTAAGTTAATTGTATCCAGTTTGCAAATTAATTCCAATTCAGCAGTCTCTCGTTGGAGTCTGTTTTTGAAGCTTTTTTGTTGAAGGATAGCCACTCTTAGGTCTGTAATCGAGTGACCAGAGAGATTGAAGTGTTTCATGTTCTCTGTGTGTGTATATCAATCTCCCCTCTGTTTTTTCCACCAAATGCATCCGATGAAGTGAGCTGTAGCTCACGAAAGCTTATGCTCAAATAAATTTGTTAGTCTCTAAGATGCCACAAGTCCTCCTTTTCTTTTTGCGAATACAGACTAACACGGCTGCTACTCTGAAACCTAGCCCTTGAACTGTGAGTCTCTGATCATCCGCTTAGGCTATGTACACACTACAGCTTAGCATGAGTGTGAGAGGCAGGTGTCCATGGGTGTGCGTCTGCGTAAGTGGGTGTGTGTGATCATTTACACGGACACGTCAGTGCGGGCACGTTCTGTCCATATGTGAGTGAGAGTGCATCTTTCTGTGTCCTTGGGCACATGGGTGTGTATATATGGTGCATGTCTGTGTGTGTGTGTGTGTATGTGTGTGCACACCAGAGTGCACACACTTCTCCCCATGGGAATGGAGAAGTGTGCAGGGGAGGGTAGCCCACCTCCCCTTATCCCAGGAGTGGGCCAATTTTTTGGCCCAAGGACCACATCTGGGTATGGAAATTTTATGGCAGGCCATGAATGCTCATGAAATTGGGGTTGGGGTGCAGGAGGGGGTGAGGGCTCTGGGGTGAGGCCAGAAATGAGGAGTTCAGGGTGCAAATGGGGGCTCCAGGCGGGGGCAGGGGCTTGGAGTGCGGGGGGGGGGTGAGGGCTCTGGCTGGAGGTGCAGGCTCTGGTGTGGGGCTGAGAATGAGGGGTTTGGGGTGCAGGAGGGTGCTCCAGGCTCAGATCAAGGGGATTGAAGGGCAGGAGGGGGATCAGGGCTGGGGCAGGGGGTTGCAATGAGGGAGGGGTTCAGGGGTGCAGGCTTTGGGCGGCGCTTACCTCAAGCAGCTCCCAGAAGCAGAGGCATGTCCCCACTCTGGCTCCTATGTGGACGCGCGGCCAGGTGGCTCTGCTGCGTGCTTCCCCGTCCACAAGCACCGCCTCTGTAGCTCCCCTTGGCTGCAGTTCCCGACCAATGGGAGTTGTGGGGGTGGCGCTTGAGGTGGGGGCAGCATGCGGCGTTCCCTGGCTGGCCCTAAACATAGGAGCCAGAGTGGGGATATGCAGCAGGAGCTCGAGGGCCGGATTAAATCAGCTCACAGGCCGGATGTGGCCCGTGGGCCGTAGTTTGCCCACCCCTGCCTTAGCCACTAATGTCACCACCTGGCATCTGAGCACCTGCCAGCACTAGGCAGCTTCCCAGATGCTCTACGCTTGCAAGGGCCTCCTGCTCCGTTCGCAAGGAGCGCCCCCTTTATGCATCCGCCCCTTTACAACTCCAGCACTCACAGGTCCAGTCGCTGACGTTGGCTGCGGCCACCCTGTAGGGCCCAGCGATGGAGACCATCTCCAGCGAGTGCCTGTATCCTGGGGCCAGCTCTGTGAAGGTGAAATTGTGGGCATTCTCCCCAGCGACGGCCCTGGCTGCTACCGCGCCTGATCCCGCGTGGTACAGGGTCAGCACGTAGCCCTCGCGGCCCCCAGCGGCTGCTCCCCAGGACGCGCTCAGTCTGTCGGGGTGCCCCTGGTTTGCCACACGCACGGCCAGAGGGGCCAGAGGGCCTGGGGGTGAAACCAAACACTTCAGGGTACGGAGCCTGCAGCTGTGGGCCACCCGGCCCAGCCTCATAGCTAGGGCCTGCCAGAGCCAGGCACATCCGAGCTGGGCTGGGGCCCCTGATCTGCCCCACTGGGCTCTGTCGGGAAGATGCCGATGGCCACGGCTCTGTCACAGAACCGCCTCACCACCACTGGGGCTTCTGAGCCAGCCTCGGCTGGGACTCCCCCACCTCCCTCTGGCTTCCTCTTGGATGCCCTGGGCCCATGGGATCTGGCCACGTTCCCAGCAGAGACTGCTCGAGCTGGATGTAGTGGGATGTGAGTGAAGGGTGTTGCAGGGAGGCGGGGGAAATCCAGTGGGCTGATCTCAGAATGGTCCCTGCTTTGGGGTGGGATGATCTGCAAGGCCCTAAAGGGCTGGCCCATCCCCCACACAACTCCAGTCCCAATCCAAGGTATCGGGAACTCACAGCCCGGAGCATGGGGTGCAGGCAGGGAAGGCAGGCTGCCCCCAACACCCCTCTGGCATGTTGGGCATGATCCCAGTGTCCAGGCACAGTGCAGGAGGGGAGCAGAGACAGAGCTGTAGGGCTGGTAAAGCAATGCCGGTGCCCTGCCCTGCCAGGATCCAGGGGGAAGGCCTTAGGAAAACACTGGCAATATATTTATTGCTCCCAATGGCTGACCTCTTCGTGGAGGTGCCCTCCAGTACCAGACAGGAGTGGGTGGCATCCCCCAGGCCCAATTGCACATGGGCAGATGGAGTGGAAGTGGCACCCGGGACAGGTCCTAGACCCCATTTGGGACACGACTCTGGGAGGAGATGGGTCTTCCCAAGTCAAGCCTGTGATGGGAGAGCCAAAGACTCCCTGGCTGCAGGGTGGGGCACTCACGTGTCCAGTGGGTGAGGTTGGGGGTGCTGGAGTGGTAAGGCCCTGCCGAGGTGCTCACTCCCACGCTGTAGCGGGTGCCCGGGGTCAGGCTCTGGAAGGTGTGGTTCCTAGCGCCCCAGGGGAGCAAGATGTGGTCAACGTGCCTGCCGGAGGAGGTGTCGTACAGATCCACGGTGTAGCCCTCTCCTCCCCCCTCCGCCCCCGTCCAGGAGACCTGAAGGGCGGAGGCAGAGGGGCTGGCCAGGGTGAGATTGGCAGGAGCCAGGGGGTCTGGAAAAGAAGGGGAGACACAGTCAACCTCTGCTGGCAGAAGCAACCACAACTTCTGCCCCACCCCGTCTTGCCAGGGGCACAGCCCACCCCAGCAGGCAGCCTCCTCTCATCCAGCAGGTGGGGGCGCTACCAAGCACTGGTCTCCAGCTTGCATCTCCCGAGAGCAGCACGCAACACAGACACCAGGGACCAAGCTGGTCACACAGCAGCTCCAAGGGGGCTGCCGGCCGTGCAGCACAGAGGGCAGCACATCTGGGACCTGCAGCCGGGTAAGGGTGGAGCTGTGGGGGTCAGGGACTGGAGGGAGGGACTGGCTCCCAGGGATAGCAGGGTCAGAGTGGGGCCCGGCACACAGGGGCCAAAGGCAGGGATGCTGCAGTGGCGCTGGGCAGAAGGGAGAGTGGGGATGAGTTGGGGGCTGTCCCCAGGGGCGGCAGGGGCAGAGGGGTCTCTAGAGGTGTCGGATCAGAATTGGGGTGAGGGAGCCAGGCTCTGAGTAGGGCAGAGGGGGGAATAGGGTCAGAGCTGGGGGGTTGGTCCTGAGCCCATCACACTCACACGTCCATTGGGTGATGTTGACAGAGGAGGATTTGTAGGGACCTTTCACAGCAGTGACTTGTGCAGCGAATCTGCTGCCCGCTGCCAAGCGAGTCCAGGTGACATTCTGGGCGTTGGGTCCCAGGGACTGAGCTGTCTCCGTGCCCCAGGGCACCAGGCTGTACAGAATAACCCGGTAATGGTCCCTGCCCCCAGGGGGCTTGTCCCAGGCAGCGTGCAGCGCCGAGGAGCTGCCTGAGTTGGTGAGGCTCACATTGGCAGGAGGAGCTGGAACTGCAGGGCAAAGGCAGAGAGGGAGGAGTCAGGGCAAGAGGGAGCCACAAGGCAAGGGAAAATCCCATCGCTGACATGCAGCCACCTCTGAGGAGGAGCCTGACACCCCTGCAACAGCCAACAGCAACAGCTCGGGACGTGATGAAGGATCCTGTTCAGTTGAAAGGGCAGGGGGATGGAGGCAGACAGCAAGTGTTCCCATAGAAATCTGAACAGGCAATCATCTTTTTATACATGGTGCCAAAGGATGGCACCTCTGGCAGGGCACCTCCAGCCCTGCACCAGGGCACCCCCCTCTCTAATGCCATCACCTCTCCAGTGCTCCAGGCTGTTCTGCCCTCTGAGCCAGATTGAGACCCTGAGCGCGCACAGCCCGGCGGGCCAGCAGCAGAGCAAGTAGGGCTCTCACCTGTGCAGCCAGTGACATTCTGGGGGTCGGAGCTGTAGGGTCCAGCGAGAGCGGAGATTCCAACGTGGTAGCAAGATCCCGGTGCCAGCCCCGCCAGGGAGACGTTGGTGCTGCTCTTCCCCACATTCAGGCACCTCCTGGCTGCCAGGGAGCCCTCCTCACCCACGCTGACCAGGTAGCTGTCTCTCTGTCCAGCGGGGGCCTCCCAGCGCACCGCCAGAGCGGAGGTGCTGCCCCCGTTGGTCACAGCTGGGGACAGCGGCATCAGAGGGGCTAGCAGGGAGAAAGAGTGTCATGGGGCCCGCAGGGGCAAACACGGCACGTGCCCCGTGTCCTTAGAGCCAGAGTACGAGAGCCAGTGCCCCAGGCACTTCACAGCCAGACTAAGGCATGGTGGGTGCTCGAGATCTCGCCTCTTCACCCTGTTCCATGTGGCTGTGCAGTGACAGTGACAGCCCAGGGTAATAGCACGTGTCTGACTGGGGTAAGGGCCAGAGGACCCTATTCTCTGACTCCTTCCTGGGCAGCAAGGGCCTGGGGTAGGGCAGAATGGCACTCCTCCCCCAGCCAAGACCCCTTTCCCCCCGTGCTGTGCTCCAACGGCCTGCCCGTCACACTCAGCCTGGGAGCTGAGAGTCAAGCCGGCCTCTTTCCTCCATGCTCAGGAACTCGGACCCAGGAGAGGAAGTTATAGGTGTAACCTGCGACTGAGACATAATCCTGTATACTCATCAACTGGCTCCTGGTTACTGGGGAGGAGGCATGAGATGGAAAGAACCCAGCTTGACTCTGAGATCCCAGGTGGAGTGGGCAGGGCTGGCTGTTAGGAGAAAACAAAAACCATTTGCTTGTGAAACTGAGTGGGTTTAATACAGAAATCTGTGAAAGACAATAACCCAAGTGCCATTCCCCTGCAACCAGGTACTTGCTAGCACCATCGTCTTGGGAGACTGGCATGTTCTAGTGCACTATGCACCCCCAGGGGAGCACTAAGTATCGGAGGGGTCGAGTCTGCTGAGCCCAGCCTCAATGGTAAAGGGGACTCAGGGGGCACTTCCTTGACCCAAACCAGCCCACAAGCAGGGGTTCAGTTTGGATCAGAGGCCTAGCTGAGATCCCCGGGATTCTGCCCAGCATTGATATGGATGAGCGGGGGCAGCCTGAGCCAGTCAGTCTTGGGAGATGTGTACCCCAAAGCAGTGCCCTGGGGAAGACCCAGTGTGACGACCGCTCTCTGGGCTGTCCCAGAGGGGACTGAACCAGGAACCTCCAGAGCTAAGAGCAGGACCTGCTACACCCACACCAGCTGGCCCATGCTATACCTGTGTAGCCAATGGCTCTCTGTGAGGAGATGCGGTGGGGTCCGGCCTGCGACACGATCTCCACCCAGTACTGCGCCCCGGGCACCAGGCCGTCCAAGTCGACGTGAGCAGCTCCGCGCCGTACGGACACGTTCCTGACGACGGACAGAGACTCATCCGAGTAGAGCTGCACCCAGTGATCTCCCTCCACGCCCGACTCCATCCAGTCCACATGCAGCTGCCGGGGGCTCGACCCACGTGTCACACTCACGTTGGCCAGCGACACAGGATCTGGGGAGGGGAAGCAAAGGCAGAAAGATGCGTTAGATGGGGGAAGAGAAGAAAAATGGCTATAGTTCATAGGGGTGCTGGGAGCCTGAATTCATTGGTATGGCAGGTGCCCAGATACTGTGGTGATGGGCACCACAGAACCTTTTGATGAGTCCTAGACTGAACCCAGGATCTTCCTATCTGCAGTACAAGCCACTTGGGCAAAAGGAGAGGCTCCATTCATTGGCAGCAGCAATAGCAGGCTTTTATATAGCAGGCCAGCCTGTAGCGGGGGACACAGCATGCACTTTGCCAGTGCGTTACCCAAGCTGTTTGGGGCACAGCTACATAGTGACACATGTGCTCTGAGGTGCCTTGTGTGCTTCCAGAGCTACACATGGAGCTGGCATTGCCACTGAGAGCAGACAACTTTCAGCCCAGCACCCCCGCAATGAGAGCAACGGGCAGACACAACTGGCCCCGGAAGCTGCCTCCTCTCCTCTTACAGCTTCTCTGTTCCCTTCATGCCTGTTACAGCACGAGCCCCCATGTCCAAGCTAGGACCCCAGTTCCACCTGTGGATGCTGGATCTGGCAGGCAGCCCCCTCAAAGCCAACCCAGGCACTAAGGCTAATGCCAGGCCCCTAAATTCATATTAGGTACCCAACGATTTCCAGCAGCAATGAGCCCTCATGGCTCTTGCTGAACTCTTCAGCTGTCCACTTTGGCCTAGCAGCCTCTGCATCACAGACTCACAGACTTTAAGGCCAGAAGAGGCCATGATGATCATCTAGTCTCACCTCCTGCATGTTTCAGGCCACAGAACCTTCCCCACCTGCTCCTGCTATGGCTCCCTAGCCTCTGGCTGAGTTACTGACATCCTCAAATCATGGTTTAAAGACTTTAAGTTACGGTGAATCCACCATTGACACTAGTTTAAACCTGCAAGTGACTCATGTCCCATGCTGCAGAGGAAATTGAAAAACACCCAGGGTCTCTGCCAATCTGAGCTGGGGGAAAATTCCTTCCCGACCCCAAATATGGTGATCAGTTAGACCCTGAGCATGTGGACAAGACCCAGAAGCCAGACACCTGGGAAAGAATCCTCTGTAGTAATTCAGAGCCCTCCCCATCTAGTGCCCCATCACCAGCCATTGGAGATATCTGCAGCTAGTGGTTGTATCATTACAAATGCTGGAAGCAGAGACAGAGGGGATGCCTACACCACAATCAGGAGGAAAAATCACAGCATGGGCAGACGTACCCAGCTAGCTCGGATACTGATAGCAGTGATGCCATGGCAGTGCAGGCTACCTGCCCCTGTACATACCCAGTGCAATAGAATGCTAAAGCGTATTGCACTGCTCAGCCACTACATGTAAAATGTAGTGTAAAATATCTTATTTAAAGCTTACCTTAGCAGACAGAGCATTAAAACATCTTATGATGAACCTATCTGGTGTAGAAGCAAACTCCCTAGCCAGTCCATATCCGATATAGAAGCATGACATGGTGTCAAAAGTAAATTAAGAGCAAAAAAAAAAAAGAAGGAAAACAGCAACAAAGGTTGCAGGATATTATCAACATGCCACTCTTCAATGCTCCAGAGAACTGCAGCTTTCACAAACCTTCCCAGTGGACAGTCTGGAAACAGTATTTTGCAAGATTTCAAATTGCAAACAAGCTGCACAAAGGAACTGGAGATATACAGGTATCTGCTTTAATTTCTTCACGGGGAAGCAGGCAGAGAATATCTTTAAATCCTTTGACTTTACTAAAGACAGTCACAAAGATGACTATGAAAAGGTTCTGGCTATGTTTGATGCATACTTTATCTCAGAGAAACGTGGTTTATGGAAGAGCATGTTTTCACCAGAGAATTCAAGAAATGGGAAAATGTTGACTGTTTTATAAGAGCTCTGCATACATTGACTGAAAACTGATTTGGGGAATGCAAAACATGAAAATATTTTGTATAGTGAAACTGGCAAATTTGAAAGTCCTGAAACCATCTTAGAAACTGTAAACAGACACTTGGGTGTTAAAAGTCATTATCATAAAATCCCTGAGGCAAGAAGAGAGAACTTCCAGGCTAAGAAGGACAAATTCCAGCCTACATGCACAAGGTGTGGGGAAAAAATCATATCCCAAGAGATGATGCATGTCCAGCCAGAGGCATGCGGTTTAATAAATGCATGAAATATGGACATTTTGCAGCTGTTTGCTGCAACAAAGCAGTCAGGGAGTTGACTCATATTGTAGACAATCAAAAGCCATTGTTTCTGCAATCTATCACTTGTGATGACATAGAACCTGCCTGGAGAGTGAAACTGAATATTCTAGGCAAAACTCTTGACTTTAAAACTGACTCAGCAACTGATGTGATAGTCATATCTCAGAGGGTACTTACAACCACCTTCAACCCCTCCCAGAGCTGAAGTCACCTGACACAGCTCTTACTAACCCTGAATGTATTCTGAACTGCATGGGCTAGTTCACCACAGAAACAACTTACAAAGACAAAAGCTGTGCATTCAGATTGTATGTGACCAAAAGACCACAGACCAAAGCTTTCTCAGCCACAGCATGGCACCATGATGGGCCTAATGAGAAAGGTGGAAGAACTCATTAGAATATTTGGTGATACTGGACTTTTGAGAGGAAATCCAGTACAAATAATCTAACAAGACAATACTGAACCATATAGTGTACATACACCTCACAGCATTCCTATCCCATTACTTTATAGAGTGGAAACTGAGTTAAAGAGAATGGAGCGGATTGGCATAATTAAGAAAATCTCTGAGCCAGCAGCATAGTATCCCTCAATGGTACCAGTTATAAAGAAAAATGGAAAAATATTAATCTGTGTGGATCTTAAAAGACTTAATGAAGCAGTTGTGAGAGAAACAATCTTTCCGCCCAACACTAGATGACTTCCTCCCCAGAGTGAAAGGAGCAACAGTATTCTCCAAGTTGGATGCCTCAAGCGGATTCTGGAAAATTCCTTTAGCCAAAGAAAGAGCTTAAAATGACTATATTCATCACACCATTTGGATGGTTTTGCTTTCAAAGGTTACCTTTTGGGATTGCCAGTGCCCCATAAAATTTTCCAAAGAAAGATGGCAAAACCGTTAACAAACACAAATAGAGTTGTAATTTTCATGGACGATATTCTGATTATATGGATCTTCGATGGAAGAACAACAAAACCCTAAACAAAGTCCTAACCCTAATCAGTCAGTCTGGACCAAAGCTAAAAAAAGGAAAAAGGCATTTTCTGCCTACCCCAAATCATGACATTGTGAACACTGTAAATGGTAGGAATGTAGAACTTAAAGGGGGAGATGTAATGGAATGCTAAACTATGTTATACTGTTCAATATATGCCGTTATACTGTGTGTAAAATATCTTATTTAAAGCTAAATTCAGCCATAGAGGGCATTAAAAGATTTTATGCTGCACACATTTGGTGTCTATAAGCAAGCTCGTAGCTAGTCCACATCTGGTCCAGGAACATGACACCAGCCCATGCTGCTGCAGCTTCACTGCTATTGTTATTGGTGCCAACTGGATCAAAGCTATGCCTATACATGCTGCAGCCCCACCTCTGATTGCAGTGTGGACAGACCCAGAGTCTGCAGGAGACCATTCCCACAGGCCGCAGCCCCTACTCACATGTCCATCCCATGGCAGATGGCGCCGAGGCTCTGTAGGGTCCCGCCAGGGCCGTCACCTCCATGGAGTACTGGATCCCAGGGAGAAGCCCCAGGAAAGTGAAGTTCTGAGTGTCTGGCTCCACTGAGACATTCTGTTGCACCAAGAGTTCCTTGCTGTAGAGGTGGAGGAGGAACCGGTCTCTGTCCCCGGAAGCCTTGTGCCAGGCGGCAGAGAGACCCAGGGCGTGTCTTTTACTGGTCAGGGTCACACCAGATGGGGCCAAAGGGTCTGAAAGAAAGAGGTGGGTAAGAGGATAATAGCTACCGTACCATGGATGTGGAGGAATGAGATGCAGAGAGTGGGATGGGGGCCCAGGAGCTGGAGCTGGAGCTGTGGCTCTTGAGAGAGAAAGGCTGGGCTGGGGTTTAGACATGGGGTCAGGGGGCAGAAGATGTGGGTTCTATTCCCATCTCTGCCATGGTGCAAACCTGTCAGCCAGCCTTGGTGCGCCTCCATCCGTAAAATGGGTATAACACCTCCCTTGCTCACGGGAGTGCTGGGAGGCTGAACCTGATGGTAGGGAAGTACCCAGATATTTTGGTGATGGGCACCATAGAAAAGCCCACTAATAAAATAAGTGTGTATGAACCACAGTCCCTAAAAGGTCACAGTGCAGGTAGGGGACTGGGATTCCAGATGCATTTGTCTCAGATAATCTGCCCAGCAAGGCCTCACAAATAGCCAGCCTTCTGCTAAGCACCAATGATATGTCGGAGGGATCAAGTAATCTTGCACCACATACAAGCAACATCACTGCATGGAGCTGCGTCCTCACGCCTGAAGTTGGCACCCGCCTCACCGCTTTTAAGATGTTTGCCAGCGAGAGTCGGGAATTCCTGTAACCCCAAAAGGAATTCCTTCTACTGAGAGCACAGCCTACAGGTGGGAAGCCAGAAACACCTCCATGTGCGTGGAGACGGGGCAAAACTACCGGATCTCACTGCTCGGGTGAAACAGACACATGTGATGGGAGGGATCTCAGGGGCAATAAGCTTGTGTGCACAGGAATGCTGCACATGTGTCAACACAAAGTACCATGGGACCTACGGAAACTTGGCCTGGACATAGGGGTGGATCTCAACCAGAACTAGACTCCAGGCCCCATTGGATTCTGCCTGGCACCCTGGGTGTCGTTTACACCTGTGCAAAGGGAGTGTCAAATGCTGGGCATCCCAAGGGGTTGGCACTCATTTTGCACAAGTGGGCAGGACACACAAGGGCCAAGGAGGGGAGAATCAGGCCCATTTGGGGCTACCTTTACTCTTGGTTTAACTCCACCAATTGCACTGGAGTCTCATCTGCTTACAACAAAGCTGGACTGGGCCCTCAGATTCCTCCTGGCTAGCTACCTTCATTCACATGTCTCTGACCAGCCAGCCAGCCAACCAGCCATCTTCTCAGCTCCAGCATTACCAAAGCGCTCATCGCTACACTGTTGTCTCCAGGCCCCCGGCTGCCATTATTCTCCATTCCTCTGGAGCCTAAACCGCCCACGCTACAGCCAGCTCAGGAGACAGGTGGGTTTGGGAGAGCGGCCCCCACTCACATGTCCAGTCCGTGGCCGTCCGCACAGGCGATCTGTAAGCTCCAGCCACGGCAGCCATCTCCAGGGTGTACTGACGCCCGGGGCTCAGCCCCTGGAAGGTGACGTTAGTGCAGCTCTCCCCCAGGGTCACGTTCCTGAGCCACGCCTGCGACTTGGCTTCGAGGAGGACACCGCTGTAAGTCACACTGCCAGCAGCAGCTCCTTTCCAAGAGGCGTGCAAGGAGGTGCTTTGTCCCTGGTTCCTGAGGCTCAGCTCTTCCACAGGCAAAGGATCTAGGGGAGAAAAGGGACTGGAGTCAAAGCCGGACAATGGATTGGGAGCAGACTGCTAGAGCCTCCCATGGGCTCTGCCATGGTCCCAAACTTGCCTGGCCTGGAACACCCTCCCCTGTGCCCATTATTGCAACAGCAGGGTCCACAGCCACAGGGGACCGGGGGAGAATCCTGCCCCCTATTCTCAGGGCAAACAAACCTCAGCCATCAGGCCCCCTGCTGAGGGTCTAGCAGGTCACCTGCCGACCCTCTGCTCAGAGCCAGCAGGGCACTGTGATTTATGTGCATTTTGGGGAGTTTCACTTCCCAATGAAGTGCCAAGTGCGGGTCCCCGCAGGAGGTGGGATAAAGGACTGACAGTCTGATCTAGTGCGGCAAGAGGGGGAGGCCAGCTGGCTGGGCTGGCAGCCTGAACTGGTGTGGTGGGGGTGGACACTGGACTCAGTCGAGACCTGTGGCCCAATCTAAGGCAGGAGGTAGGTGGATAACGGACCAGGTGGATGTATGGCCCAATCGGGTGCAGCAGAGGGGAGATAGCTTAGTAAATGGGCCTATGGCCTGACGCAGTATGGCAGGGACCTGGGCTAGACAGACCTATGCTCTGATCCTGTGGGCTAGTCCAGACGCTGGACTGGACTGACCCATGGGTTCCAGGTGTCACTAAACCCCAGGGTCCTTCTGATCCTTCTGCTGCTCTAGTCAGTGAGGTCACAAAGGATGCACCAATGATGTCACAAGCACTGATTTGTGACATCACCAGGACAAGCGGCTGAGAAGCCCACTGGGAACTCGCGTGTGCCCCTGGCTCCATCTCCAGCCCTGTCAGCCCCCCTGGCGGGCACCAGTGGCACTCACATGTCCAGTTGGTGACACGCAGGGGCGGGGAGGTGTAAGGCCCAGCCACCGCGCTGATCACAAAGGCGTAGTGGGTCCCCGGGCTCAGCCCCTCATAGGTGAGGTTGGTGACACCTCCCACTTCGGAGCTATTCTTCACCAGCGCAGGGGGCTCCAGTGAGTACAACGCCACCACGTACCCAGCTCCGGCCACCTCTGTCCAACGGGCATGCAGGGTGGAGGTGCTCCCCTGGCTGGAGAGGCTCACACCAGGCGGTGCTAGTGGCTCTGAAAAGCAGAAAGAGCCCCGTGTTGTCAGTACACTCAGAACCACGCTGCATGGGGGCAGCCAGGGGCCCCTCCCCGTACAGCACCCAGTGGCTGCTCCGCGCGTGGGATCACGGGCACAGCCGTATGGAACTCTGGGGGCAGCTGGGGGCATCATTCTGATGCCCTGTCACTCATTTAAAGGCACTTCAGCATTGTGGGAAGAGGCAGGACTGACGGCCCTGGAGATAGAAGACCTTTTGTTAGCCACAGAGCTAGGGCGAACCCAACGGGGAAGCTCTGTCTTCGCGGCCCATTCAGGGTGAGGGCTGTGCTGTGCAAAGCCTGGCACTCCATCGCCCTCTGGCACTGCTCTCCAGGCCAGGCCCCAGGCTCTGGTTTCTGGTGACAGCAAGAAGCATGCTCTCAAAGCTTGCCAATCCTGAGCACCAACCACTTGATCAATGGCCAGGTGACCTTATGTCAGGTCAGCTGCTATACCAGAACTCCTCTCTCAGATCCTTATTCATCACAGTCACCCAAGAGTGACCCCAGTGCCAACAGCATGCCCAGCCAGGCAGTCCTGCCCTCCCTCCTCAAGGGCCTTCCAGTGCCATTGCCCACCCCAAAGCCACGCATGAGCCAGGCTTACCCACTGGGACCTCTAACATCCCAGCCCATCAGCAGCAAGGGTTCATGGCGCAGGCCATTTTCCTGGCCTCCCTGACCCCTCCCCCAGTGCCTTTGGGTCACTAGCACGGGATCAGTGCTTACGTGTCCAGGTGGCAGCACTGAGAGAAGGTGCCCTGTGAGGCCCAGCCACGGCTGTCACTTTTACCAAGTACTGGTTCCCAGGACTCAGCCCGTGGAAGCTGACGTGAGCGCTGTCTCCTCCCACAGACACGTTCCTGGCCAGGGCTCTGCTCACTCCCTGAAGCAAGGTCACCAGATAACGGTCCCTCTCTCCAGCGGGTGGGGTCCAGCGAGCCTGCAATGAGCCAGCCTCCCCAGTGATGCTCAGGGTCAGGTTAGCTGGGCTCAGGGGGTCTGGAGGGAGGAGAACACAGGGTGGAGGGTCAGTGCCCAGCAGCTCAAATATCTCCTAAAAAGAACCCCCAGGCACACGCTGACCCCAGACAGCCTCATCCACTCATCCAGGGCAGAAGCCATCTCCTTTGCAGGGAGAAGTCAGTGAGTGCACTGGCTAGAGCAGGCAGTGCCAGCCTCCCCCATGCAGCCTTGCCCCATATCTCTGTCCTGCCCTCCCCAGCTTCTGTCCCAAAGAGAGTTCCCCCAGAAGAGACAAAAGCATGAATTAGAGATGTAGGAGATGGAGAAGACTGAGATCAGCTAATCCTTCCCTCTCACACAGGCCTGAGCAGAATTGTTCCTTACACCATGTTATACCAGACTCAGTTTAACTGTCCCAAGTAATGGCACCTGCACCCCGCTCCCCTGGGAGACAAGCCCACAGCCTCAAAGAGCTCATTGTGAGGACATCAATCTGGAATGTCAGCCTAAATTCTCCCCGGCTTCATTTCATCCTGTTCCTGTTTCATTCTTTGATTCGGGGCCTGTCCTTGAAACTAACTCCCAATTCGGAACAGACCTTGAATGTTTTGGCACCATGTAACATTTTGTTAATCTCTAGGCAGCAGCTGCATCAGACAATGAGTCTAGTCAGAGACGCGCTATGGCAGTAAGCAGGCAGCTGATGAGATGCACAGCTTCCAAAAGTAACTGCACCACAGTTAACAAGAAGCATTTTTCCAAGATGTAGCTACCTGGATAGTTAGTTGAAAAGAGGGTGCAGGAATATCTGTAATCTCACAAATCAGCAGTGGGGCACCAAAAATCATAGGATCGCCTTAAAAACAAGCAATGGGATGTTTTCAAACGATACATTCTCCCTCTTCCTCTCTCCACTGTCTGACCTGAGCATCAAGGGTTCATAGTCTCAGGCTCTGCTCCCCAATCACAAGGGCTGGAAACTGACTCTTTTTAAAAACAGAAGCCGATAGTCTAACGTCATCACCTGACTCCAGGAGCCAGGGCTTTCAGAAAAAGCACCATCGTGGGAGCTGGTCACACTGCTGTCTAGCTCCTGAGCTGTCCCTGCTCCACTGTGACGGGCCATGGGATAAGGCAGACGCTGCATCACCAGGGGTCTAAATTAACTGTTATCACTCAAGAAAGAGATCTTGGAGTCATTGTGGAGAGTTCTCTGAAAACATCCACTCAATGTGCAGCAGCAGTCAAAAATGCGAACAGAATATTGGGCCTCGTTAAGAAAGGGATAGATAATGAAACAGAAAATATCATATTGCCTCTATATAAATCCATGGTACGCCCACATCTTGAATACTGTGTGCGGATGTGGTCGCCCCATCTCAAAAAAGATCTATTGGAATTGGAAAAGGTTCAGAAAAGGGCAACAAAAATGATTAGGGGTCTGGAACGGCTTCCGTACGAGGAGAGATTAGACTGGGACTTTTCAGCTTGGAAAAGAGACGGCTATGAGGGGACAGGATTGAGGTCTATAAAATCACGACTGGTGTGGAGAAAGTAAATCAGAAAAATGTTATTTACTCCTTCTCATAACACACAAACTGGGGGTCCCCAAATGAAATTCACAGGCAGCAGGTTTAAAACAAACAAAAGGAAGTATTTTTTCACACAACGCACAGTTAATCTGTGGAACTCCTTGCCAGAGGATGTTGTGACGGCCAAGACTATAACAGGATTCAAAAAAGAACTAGATAAGTTCATGGAGGACAGGTCCATCAGTGGTTATTAGCCAGGATGGGCAGGGATGGTGTCCCTAGCCTCTGTTGGCCAGAAGCTGGGAATGGGAGACAGGGGATGGATCACTTGATGATGACCTGTTCTGTTCATTCCCTCTGGGGCACCTGGCACTGGCCACTGTCGGTAGAGAGGATACTGGGCTAGATGAACAGTTGGTCCGACCCAGTCTGGCTACTTTATGTTCTTATGCCCCTCCCCGTCCCTGGAGAGCCGTACTCACATGTCCAGGCAGTGGCATTGGGCCCCACTGTCCAGTACGGCCCAGCAGCAGCGCTCACCCCCAGATGGTACGGGGTGCCAGGGCTGAGGTGCTGGAAGGTATAGTTGGAGAGACCCCTCTTGGCTGATACTGTCCTGGTCACCGTGCGGGAGAGCAGGTTGTGGAGGGTTAAGTGCAGCCAGGCAGCTCCTTCGGCACCGTTCCAGGAGGCAAAGAGGCTGGTGCTGGAGCCCAGGCTCTGGAGTGTCAGCGCTGCCGGGGTGGTGGGTGCTGAGGACACAGATGGGAGCTGGGGAGATTTGTGGCTGGAAGTGCCCAGCCTGCCAGGGGTATGGGGTGTGTGGGTGGGGAGGTAGATCATTTTACCCAGCAGAGTTGGGGGGCCTGCATAGCACCAGATTCCAGCGCTGGCAGAGCAGCTGGGCAGTAACCAGAGAAGCCCAAGGGGGGCTGAGTGGCTCCCAGCTAGACATCCCCCAGCACGCCAGCTAGAGGATGGGGGTGGCCTGGCCACAGCTCCCTATGAGAGACTCCTGAATGTCCTCAGGAGAATCACTGGGCTCCTCCCGCTGAGATGTGCCCAGAGGCCAGAGCGGAATGCTGGGGGCCAAGAGGTAACCTGGCAGAGTTGGCAGGAGCCATTACAGGCTGCCCCAAGCAGATCTCACACCTGAGCCCCGGGCGGCACGCGCTGAATGCCTGGGGGCTCCGGTGCCCAGCCCTGCGGACAGCCTCACTGCAGTGAGACTCGCTGCGTCCGTGCTAGAGACAGCCATGCAGACAGCCTCCTGACCCCCCAGACCCTCCGCTGTGCAGGGCACTGCCAATGCTGATTACCTCCTGTTTCCTTCCCAGCCGAGAGCAGCCCCTCGCTGAACCAGGGCAGCCTGTGTCCTCTGTGCAGCCCTGGCGTTCGGGCACATGCCAGCCTAGGGCTGGGCTGCCCCAGGTAAGGGGAGGGTTAAACAGGGGCAGCTGGGCACAGTGCAAGTCAGATTCTCTTGCTCCATAGGAAAGGGCCTTCTTGGGATGCTGGGACCAGTGGGAAGAGACAGGCCTGGACGCTGAACCAGCTCCACGGCTCAGATTAGCTGAGGCCCTTCTGCCAGCACCCCCAGGGCCAAGGCTGCTGGAGGGAGGGAGGAGGGCAGAGCAGCGGTCTGGGCCAGGCAAGGGGGCAGATGTGAATGGCCTTGGGGCTGGGCGGGGCAGGTGAGGTGCAGGTGTCGCTAGCTCTTCCCGCCACGGGGTTGAACACCTCACGGTAAATAGAAATAAACCCACCCAGTGCCAGGATGGGAACAGAGGCGAGCAGGTGAATCCGCTCTCTAGGTCTCAACCACCAGTCGGGGTGCCCCCCTCCCATTCACATACATACAATAGGGGTGGACCAAACTTCCCCACCCAGTGCCCAGCTCCCACTCGGGCCAGTCTCACGCCCCACAGCCCCAGCTCACACAGATAACAGACTGCTGGCCCATCTCTCACATACCCAGGAGAGCCCGTCCCCACCAGGGCATAGCCATGCCGTCATCTCTGGCACATAGCCCCGCCCGGGCTCATGGCTACAGCCCACCCGCTCTGCTTACCTGTCCACTGATGGGTGCTGGTGCTGGCCTGCCTCGCTCCAGCCAGCGTGGTGATCCTCAGGGCGTACTCACTGCCAGGCAGCAGCCCGTTGAACAGGAAGGTAGAGATGGCTCCGGGGACAGACTCGTTCCTCACGGCCCCCTGGGAGTCGAGGTGGTAGAGAACGAGCCGGTAGCCGTCCTTCTGGCCGGGGGCGTCCGTCCAGGAGGCTCGCAGGTCTGAGGGGCTCCCGCTGTTGCTCAGACTCACGTTGAGCACAGGAGCAGGGCCTGTGCCAAACACAACAGACAGCATGTCCTGGCAGCCACAGTGTGCCTGCCACACAGCCATGGGGTGAGACTGACCAGGTGCCCACAGAGCCTGGAGAGGGTCCTTGTCAGATCCCCCCACATGCTGGATCCATCTAGCTAGACTCCATGCCAGAGCCACCCCCTGAGCCCCTTTGTCAGCCCAACTCAGCCACCGCTCTGTCCCCGAGGAACAGTTTGGCAGGGATTTCTGTGTGCCCGTACCAGGGGCCCAATGGGATCTAATGGGATCTGCCCTAGAGTCAGGCTCTGGGAATTCACTGGGAAAACCAGGGCTTGGAGCATCTCCCTCTGAGTCCGTCTGCTGCCAGTTCTGCAGAGTGACCTTCCCACGAAGGTCATCCTGTTAAGTGTGACCATAAATAGCTCCCAGATCCCGTCCTGCCAATCCATGCCCCTGGGAGCCCAGTGTCTTCCTCGCCTCCCCATCTTCATCCTTCTGTCACTTTCCTTTCACCCCTCATCACTTTGCTTTCCCTTCCACAGCGCCTTTCCCCACCAATCCCCCCTGCCCTGAATCTCCATGTTTTCCTTCCCCCTTCCCCCCCACCAGGCTGGAAGAGTGTGTTTGTGGGGGGGGGGGTCTGCAGGGCAGAGCAGTGCTGGTGCCACCGTCCATACCACACCCCTGGTTCTCCCAAACACTGAGGGAGCTGAGGGGGGCGGGGGAGATCCAGGTACCCTGCCCTGGATCTGGATCACCTTCCTCTGCAAGGTTGAACGCCAGGCTGATTTGGAAAGAAGCCAGCAAGGGGTTCATGTTTCCATCCAGAGGTCCCTGCTCTGGCCGAAGCCCCTGCCTGGTGCCATCAGCTAGTCTCTGGAGCCCTGGGGTGAGTGTGAGCTGGTGCCGGTTACGTGCTAAGGGGGCAGGAAAAGGGACTAACCCCGGAGGTGGTGGGAGATTAATGGGGGGACAGGCCATGCTTCACCCTGCGTCCCCTTCTCCTCTGACATGCAGGGCTTCTCCTGTCTCCTTTGCAAGCTCTGGACAAGGGCTCCTCCCATACAAGGGCCAGTTGCAACCACAGCCCCTGGTTTGGCGGTAACACGAGACCTGCTCCCTCAGTGCCTCCCTCGGGGCTCACATCGCTCCAACCCGGGGCAAGGGAGGGTGATAGCAGCGGGGAACATAGGGAACCCTTACTTGTCTGGCCGCTGACTCTCTGGCTGGTGGTCTCCGCGCAGGCCAGAGCAGCCGTGACCTCAATGCTGTAGCCTGCCCCGGGGACAAGCCCTTGGAACTGGAAGCTGGTAGCGTTGGGTCCAGCCGATCCGTTCTGCAGCAGCACGTCCGGCTCCAGCGTGTAGATTGCCAGGGTGTAGCCCAGGACAACCCCGGCCAGCTCGTCCCACGACAGGTAGAGGGAGTCAGGGCGGCCCTGGTCACCGACGCTCACGTTCAGGAGGTTCCCTGCAGAATCAATGCCAGCGGTGCTGAGTGAGGAGCCATGGGCCCACCCAGCCCCAGCCCATGGACTTGCGGGAGACTCCGACAGGCTTTGCTGCCGAACGGATGGGGCCAGGCTTTCCCTGCACACTGGGCTTTCCTGCAACGCTGGCCCCATGGCGGGTGCTGGGCCCTGCAGGAAACTCCAGCCTTGCCAGCCGCTGCCCTGAGCACCTCAGCAGCAGACCCCATTCCTTGCCTCCGAGTGCAAAGCTTTTCATTAGAGTTAAACCCACTTTCTACCCATCTCCTCCTTGGGGGTGGAATCACTAGAGCTCCCCACCCCATATAGAGTGCTTAAAGGGTGCCCCCGCAGCCAGCCAGCTCCATTTTTAATGGGGGGGAGGGTTTGGCCGAGTCTGTGACCCCTTGAGACTCTCCTCCTCCCACACACTTTGAGCACTGCCCCCGCAGGCCTGAGTCTCACCTTCTCCCATCTCTGCGGGGTAGAGCCTCGGCCAGTGGGAGGGAACGGTCATTCCCGCCACAACGCAGGCTGCTCCTCGGCTCGCTCAGGCAAAGCTGCACGATTGCTCTGTGGGGCTCCGGACTGTCCCCTTCCATGTCAGCACCTGGCCTCGCCTTCGCACTGTCTCACCTGGTTTCTCTAGCCCACTTCACCCTCCCGCTAGTTCAAGAGCTGGCTACTGGGGGTTTGCAAGTCCCCAGCTGCAGGTGAGACATGAGTTTGGGGGCTCCCAACCTAGATCCCAGGGGACTTTGTCCTTGTCCTGTAACCAACCGTTTCTGCTCAGGGTCTGCACAGGCCAAAAACTGATGGAGCTGGTCAGGCAGCGGCAGATCGGGATAGGGGGAGAGAAGGAGGCAAGAGATAGGGTTGGGATAGCAGGGAGGCTCTGGGTCAGGAATACGGGGCATTTCCAAGGCTCGGGAGAAGGGGCAGGGCTGGAATCACAGGGGAGGGACTGCAGGTTAGGAGTGAGAGGCATGGGCAGCACCGGGGGGCCTGAGCGGTGAAGCAGCATGGAGCGGGAAGGGGCTGAACGCTGGGGGGCTGTGCACTGCCAGAGCTGCATGCAGGGTAGCTGCATTCAGTTGCCCAGAGCAGACTCTTCAAGGCCCTACTGGGATACAGTGCACAAGAGCCTCGCAGGGGGTAATTTACATCCTCACTGTTCATTGCTCCAGACCCCTCAGCATGGGAGCCAGGGACCTCCTGGGAGTGCCCCTGGCAAGGGGAGGTCAGCCCAGATTCCCCAGGGGAGGGCAGCCGCCTGTGGGGCAAGGCACGGAGAGGCTAGGGTGGCGCTTCTGCCACCCCTAACACAGCGAGCTGGGCCGGCACAATCCAATGCTAGGGGGAGTCACTGCTGCCCAGGCTTGCCGGAGTAGCACTGCCAGCATGCTGTGGCTGCAGGGCAGAGCGGGGACATGGGGTCTGCATAGGGACAGCCTGGGAGCAAGGGGGGGCACCAAAATGTTTGGGAACTGGCTAATTTATGGGTGACGTTATCAAAAATGGCTTCTAACCCAGAGCTCTCACAATTGATCAGGCACCATCCCCACAAACAGGAGCAGGGAAGAGCCTGAGTGTAATCTACCTGGGCCAGCCACCGGCCTCTTCTATCCATCCCCGTAAGTACCCCCTCTGTCCATTCCCACACACTTCCCTTTATCCCTCCATCCATTCCCACCCTCCATCCATCCGTCTATCCGTCCATCAACATACATACTCCTCCTTCCTTCCATCCCCATATCTACCTATATGTACCCTCTATCTACCTATCCAACCCCACACACCCCCTTCATCCATCCATCCCCATACACCCAACCCCATAAACATCCCTCCCTCCCTCCCTCCCCATAGCTACCCGTATGTACCCTCTATCTACCTATCCAACCCCATACACACCCCTCCATCCATCCATCTCCATACACACCCATCCACTCAACCCCATACACATCCCTCCCTCCCTCTATACCCATAGCTACCCACATGTACCCTTCTATCCATCCATCCATCCCTCCCTCTTCATACCTCTCTATCCCTCCATCCTCAGACACACCCATCTATCTATCTATCTATCTATCTATCTATCTATCCCCAAACTATCCTCCATTCAGCAGAGGATAGCCCCAGACTCCCCTTGCTCTCGAGCCCCATCACACTCTGTAACTGGGGACTGAACGTGTGCCCTATCTGGGCAGTCAGACCTGCCACCCTTTCTAACCCTTTCCAGAGAAAAGCTCCCCCACATGGGTGTTAGGACAGTGCTCCCCACCCCCCAGAGAGCATGTGCCAGCCTGCTCAGTGCCCCACTGCACTGTGCACTCTGCCTTTCCCTGGACGGCTGCCATGCCGTGCCCTGGATCTGTAACAATGGCATGAGAATGGCACTGGTTCTTGGCCCATCACAACCCTCCCTACCCAGGTTAGCAGTAATCCAGCTCCCAAGTCAGGAGAATCCAGGTGGCAGGTGTTCCCCAGCCCTAGGTCAGCCCCTGGCCCAGCACTAATTAACACCAGCACCATGGCCCTGGGCTCCCCTTACCCAGGATGGCCAACGTGGCCCTGGGGCAGGAGCTGTTCCACCGAACCCCCTCCTGTGGCAGCCCCTGCTCTCACTCCCTCAGCTCTGGCCCATGCTCAGGGCTTGCACTTTGTTTCCCTCTTTTCCCTTACGATAAAACCCAGAAGGAAACTGATCCCTTTTCCTCCCAGCAAAGGTGACAAGGGGTATATTTAAGACACTGACATTGGTTTCAACAAAGGGAACATTGCCGTTCCCCAGGCTTTGTGAACAAACTCGACGCAGAGGACACAGCTGTTGGGCCATATCCCTTTAAGAGGCATCACTTGGAGAGCTGGTGACTCCTGACCTCTGCCACTGACTTGCTGTGGCCTCGGGCAAGTCGCTAACCTGGGCCTCAGTTTCCCCAGTCCGCCCAATAGGGATGGTGACTGAGCCATGCTGTGGGTTTTGTGGGTGTGATGTGGCTGCCCCCTGGGGACCATTTGGTGCTTCCCGGGAACCGTGGAATCAGAACTCAGATCTCCCCCGCTCCACAAGGCAAGCTAAAGGAGACTCTCCATTAGTTACTAACAGGGCAATGCTTCTGACACACAGTAAGGAGTTCTGAGACCATCCATCAGAGGGTGGTGGTGACATCTACACTACTCCATTCATTGTAATACTTCCTAGGGGTACTGTGAGCCTCAAGCAAGGCCTATAAAAAGCGATGGAGATGCTCCCTGAGCTAGCCTCGCCCCTCACAATAGCTCACAGCCTAGCCCCAGCGGAGAACTCCCTGCTGCTCACCTCTCTCACCAGGCACCGCTTCAGCTCCTGCACGCCCCTCGGAGGTGGTCCGGTTACAGCCCTTGCCCTGTGGGATTGGATGCAGTGTGAGTGAGACCTGGGACGCCCGGCCAAGAGGTGACTCAGACAGTCTATCAGGAGGAGGTTTCTGATCCCCTTTTTAACTGGGGCAGGAGAGCAGATGGCTGGAAGTTGAAGCTAGACAAATTCAGGCTAGAAACAAGGTGCAGATTTTTAACAAGTAGGCGAATTAGGCAGTGGGGCCGATTGCCTAGGATGCAGGGGACTCTCCATCACCCGTAGTACGTCTACACTGCAATCAGACCCGCACGGCTGGCCTGAGTCAGCTGACGTGAGCTCACAGGGCTCAGGCCCCGGGACTGTTTAATTGCTGTGTAGATGCTTGCCCTTGGGCTGGAGCCGGGGCTCTGGGACCCTCCCTGCTCACAGGTCCCAGTGTCACTATGGCAACAGCTCAGGGTATCTGGCAGGCAAAGACAGGGGCTCCCTTTACAGCACCGCTGGGGCTGGGGGCGCCGTCACAGCAGGCTTGTCCCCGTCGCCGTTCAGCAGCGCAGCCGGGACCTAGACTGCCCCATGCAAAGCCCTGGACTGGCCAGGCCTTTCGCCCAGGCTCTGGGACCCTGAAGGGAGAGTCACCCTAGTCTGGAGGGGGGCAAGGTGCCTGAGCACACAAGGATCTGCAGCATGGATTGGGCTGCCGAGATCCCAGACACCATGGGAGGAAGATGAGTGGGGAGGCAGCTGAAGCTGGTTACCTTGGTCTCTGCCCCAGAACCCCTTCCCCATCAGTGACTCCCAACACGAAGCAAGTCCCCCTCCTCCCTCCCATGGTAGGTGCAGCGCTGACAGCCTGGAGACTTGTCCCTCCCCAACCCTGGCCCTGCAGGGCCAAATTCTGCTCTGGTGTAAGCAGCGACAGCTTCACCGAAGGCAATGGATTTACACCAGGGCTGACTTTGGCTGGGACGGAGGAGGTCTCACCTCTAGGGACAAGAGGGGAGTTCACCCCGCACGGTTCCCCCCAACCTTGGCCTCTCCCAGCAGGGGCGCAAGGCAGTCAATGCCCTAGGAACTGGACTAAGGACCCCCCACAGCCACTGCCAAGCTGGGCAGACGGGAGCAGGAGCCATGACAGCAGCAACCGTTGTTCCCAGCCCCACTGAATGACCCCTGCAAGAGTCACTGGTCTCTGGCAACCAAAAATCAGGCCAGCCGGCTTCTGTCTGACCCCTACCTCTGTGCCTACCATCAAGGTGCCGGCACTGCGGCCAGGGGGGCTGTCCAGAAATCACCTGAGGCACTAGAGAGTCTGTGGGTCTTTCATTTTGCATGTTTGTTTCAGTGTCACAAGAGGGAGGAGGTCTTAAAAAAATCACACCCAAAATGCGTTACGTAATTATGGACAGCCCCCGGGGACCGCGTGGGCTGGAGGTGCTGGGAGCGGACGGGGGGGGGGGATGTGCAAACTAAGCAGCCTGAGAAGCCTGGAGCACCCAGCGCCCCCAACAGCAGTGCCGGGTGTTCAGCCCCTCTTGGGAGCACCCCCCACCCCTGGATCGGAGACCCTGGGGGGGCCCTGACTCCTTCCGCGCTAAGGGAAGTGTCTCTGCTGGGTCCCATTCCCCCAGCAGAGAACTGGCCATCTCTGGAATCTCTTCCCCCTTAGCTCCCCTGCCTGCCTCATCCCCGGACCATGGGGAGGTGTGTGTGTTTGTGTGTGTAGGACCCGGGAGGGGGGGGGGGCACAGCCTGCAAACAGCCGATTCCCCAAGCGAAGTCGTGGCAACAGCAAGCCGCTCTGATTGCGGGGGCGAGAGGGCACCGAGGGCTGAGAGGAGGAGGAAGGAGCCCGCCTGGGACTGCAGACCTCGCTAATGCGCCGCAGCTGTGCGGCTGGAACGGCAGCCCGCAAGAATGCTCGCATTCGCCAGCGGGGCAGGGCCAGGCGAGCCCCGAAACCTGGGTCCTCTGCGGAGAAAGTGGGGGTGCAAGACACACGGGCTTACCTCGGCCTGGGTCCCCAGGAGCCAGGACGCCCACAGCAGGGGCAGCAGCAGCTGTGGCTTCATCGGGAGCAAGGTGGGCTGGGGAGAAAAGGAACAGAAAGTTTGGGCCCCTCTTAGGTGCGGTTGTCCCCAGCCGGCTCCGGCCTGCGGCCCCACATGGTGTCCGAGCTCACCCGGGACATCAGTGGGGCGCCAGCCTGCTGCAAGCAAACTCCAGCTGAGCGTGGGCAGGGGCCGTGTGTGCCGGCCGGAGGTGAGAGAGCTGAGGGGGGGGATTGTGCGTGTGTGTGTATGTGTGTGTGTGTGTGTGTGTCAGAGTCAGAGAGCGAACGAGATCTCCAGTGTGTGTGTGAGTGTGAGTTCGTTCCCCTGGGTGTTTGTATCCTGTCTACGAGTCTGCCTCTAATGTTCCTCTGCGCGTCTGTGTGTGTTCCTGTGGATGCGTGTGTGTGTGTGTCCCTTGCCTACGTGGGTCTGTTTTGCAGTGTGCTGGGCCGGGCCGCGCTGGGGGGGTGCACCTCCGGGCGGGGGCGCGCCGCTGGGTGAGCTCTGCGCCCAGGGCTCCGGGACCTGCTCCCGCCGGGAGGAGGATCCTGCGAAGTTACAGGAGCTGGTGCAGCGACGGGAGGGGATTGTCCGGGGCCCCAGCTGGAGAGGAACGTCCCCTGGGAGCGTCCCAAGCAGCCGACCCCCGACCCCCGAAGGGAAGGCGGCCAGTTGCGCGTGTGGTGTACAGGGGTCTGCCCCGGGCGACCCGGCATGTTTGGCTCCAGGCTGGCTCAGGATGGCTGGGCTGGGCCCTTGAGGGAGGCAGGGGGTGAGGGGCACATTCAAAGACGTGGCTAGTCAGAGCTGGTGCAGCATGCGGCACCCGGCTAAGGGGAGCGTGACCCTATAGCCAGCATGGTGACTCTGGCAACGCTCGGCTAGGAGCCCACGCGGGCGGGCAATGGGACGAGCCATCGGGCTGGCCGCAAGGCATCCCCAGAACCCGGTGGGGCAGGAATGATCAAGCCCCGCTTCCCAGTGGACTCCCCCTCCAGCTCCTGTAGCTACGGTGCCCTGTATGGGCCAGAGCTAACCCCTCCAGCTGGCATGGGCCACAGGGCCCGCCGTACACAGGACTTGCCCACCCAGACACAGACGTGAGCCAAGCAGGACCTGGAGAAGGGCTGGAACCTGCCACTCAGTGATGGGGGGCATGCAGAGCAGAACTGCCCCAAAGGCTCCCAGTTCCCAGCCTGGCCCAGGCCGTTCCTCCAGCAGCAGGTGGTGGCTGATAGCCTCATGCCTGGGGCAACAGCCAAAGCAGGACGGGGCTTGGGAACTGATTCAGGTGAAAGAAAAAACAAACTCAGCTGCCCCAACACCACCCCAGACTCCAAACTGTCCCCCCATCCACCTTCCTGACCCTGAACTGCTCCCCACAAACCCGCCAAACCACCTGCCCCAAACCCTGCTCCCACAACTCCAGACATCTCCCCAGACTCCAAACTGTCCCCCCAAATCCATCTGCCAACTCTGAACTGAACTGAAATCCATCTCCCAACACCCCCTCAGACTCTGAACCATCCCCTTAACCCTGCCCAGGCCACATGCAGCCCGGACTGCCTGGTCTGGGGCTGCACTGAGGAGAGTGGGACCAGACGCCCACTGTGCCAGCGCCCCAGAAGTTGCTCACAGAAATCCATGAAAAGGAGAATAGTCACTAGAGTCCCAGACTGTGGTCACAGGCCCGGGAGCTCTGCCAAGGCCCCAAGGGTCCCCGGGGTCACATTTCTGGGAGTGGGTACCGATGGGGGTCACAGCCAGAGTGGGGACATGGATGGTCCTGGCTTCCCTTGGATTCCTGGGCTCCAGCTACACCAGGACATGGGGCCTGCTCTAGTGGGCCCCCACACACGCAACCTGCCCCTTTCAACCTGGCTCAGCTCCTCCAGAGTGCCAGGGTGAGATGTTCCTGCTCAGATACATGTCTGTGCAACATCAGCTCCCACAGTGTGTATCCTAGGGCCCTAACTCACGGAGCACAGGCCTGACATGGAGCCCACGGGCAATGCAAGGCAGCCCAGACTGGCAAACACTGAGTTTAATGGTGGGAAGAAGTTTAAAAAAAGAGCCTTAAAAACGGGCCTGGCCTGATTCTCCAGACTGCTGGGGACCAAAATACCTGAGCGCTGCGACCGCTCAGAGCCTTCGGGACTCAGACAGGAAGGAGTGAATAGCCCCGGCAGGGCAGGCCTGGGGGCTGAGCTCGGAGAAGCTGATGGCTGGAGAAGTAATACGGGATCAGGAGAATCGGAGCACAGATTCCAGTGTGGGGTGGGGAGTGCCTGGAAGGGGCATGGCGAGGAAAGGGGGGACATTGACCAACTAATACTTACGACAAGAATCCTCCCTTGTTGGCGCTACTGGAGAGGATAGACAAGATAGGAGGTCGACATGTAGGAAGGAAGGAAGCTCAATGCCCACAGGTAGCTATTCACAAGGAACAATTATAGGAAAATTCTGGATCTTCTGGTTTGGATTTTGCTTCCCGAGTTGTTTCTCTACAAAGCACATTGAAACCCCAGGAAAAGCCAAAGAGACACTGCCAAGATGCCCCCTTGCTTCCCATGCCAAGGCCCCCTGCTTGCAGGACGACCCTCCTGCCCCACCAGGTGTGTGGCCAGCACTAGTGTGAGCAGGCTCCCCCAGTAGGCAGGGATCTGTTCCTAAAGCAGAGGACACGTGGCCTGAAGCAAAGCATCCCTGTAAGTGGTTTGGCCTCTTCTGCAGGGCGGTAGGAAGTCAAGGGGAGGGCTGGGTGCTGGCAGGCAGGCAAGGGGCTGAAGTCTCTTCCCATTGGCCAGGGTTTGGGCTGGCTGCTGGAGCTGGCTGGATGAGTCAGAGGCTGTTCAGAAAGGCCCCTTTACAGCACTCCCTGGTTGCAGCCAGGAGAGGTTTGGCTTTCAATTTCCCTTGGAAACGGCACATCATCAGCTTTGCTCCCTGTGCCCCAAGGCGTGGCTAGGGGATTTAGGCTCATCCAGTGCCCTGTGACGTTGGCACAGACGCTTCCAGCCTTGCTGTCGAGCCCGATGTTGCTTGACAGGTTTGTGTGGTGGGAACACGGGGCGTGCAGCAAGGTAGCCCTCAGGGCACCGGGGTGGGGCACAGGGGACATGGCAGCGCCCCCGGGAGCCACAGCGAGGCGTGCCCAGAGGGAGGGAGAAGAGGAACATGGGTGAGTGGCATGGGCAGCCTCGGGCTTGAATAGGGCCAGGATTGAGGGGGAGAGAGAGAACTAGAAGGGGAGCCCAGGGCTGGGATAGGTGAGGGGCCCGTGGGTCAGGGTTGAGGGGTAGCAGGCCAGCTGTCTGGACTAGGAGGAGGTAGTGCAGAGCTATATGCATGGTGGGGGGAGCCAGAGATCTGGACTAGAGGAGGATGCTGCAAGTCAGGCGGGGGATGCAGTGGCTGACCTGTCCGGAGGCAGCATGCTGGGATCACTCTGCTGCTCCTGGATCTCGCTGGGAGGTGAATCAGCTCTGCACTGAAACCTCTACGGCTTGCTCCTTGCCCTGGGTTTCCCCGTTCTCCGACGGTGACATTACAAGGGTGTGACTCCATGAGGAAACAAAGCAGGTGCCTTTCCCCCAGGGCAGCCACCCGTACAGAGCAAAGGGTGGGGCCCCACTGTCTTTGAGCACAGCAGGAAATTCCAGGTCCCTGAAGAGTGTGGGGACCAAGTTCATTAGCTGAGGTCATGACCTGGGCCGTACCTGCCTCGCTTGGCTTGATGGAGACGCTGCCCTTGACTGCAGTTTGAGCTCTCCTTGCTAGCGGTGGGCCCGGCCTGTCCCATCCCATCTGGAGGGGAGGCCCAGCTCCTCTCAAACGTCCTCCCCTCTGCCCACAACTCCAACACTCCTGCCTCTCCCTGGGAGCAGGAGCTCAGAGCACTTCAGAGACTGGTGAGCTCAGCCCCTGGGGAGATGGGGACCGATCTCCACCCCCATTTCATAGCTGGGCAAACAGACACACGCACGCATGAGTGAAGCAACTTGCTCCAGGCCACACAGCAACACTGGGAAGAGAACCCAGGAGTCCTGACTGCCCTTGCCCCCGTGGCTTAACCACTAGGCTGTGCTCCTCCCACTAGAATAGGTCCCACCCCTGATAATGCACCAGCTGTAGTTGCCCCTGAACCCACTCAGCTCAGCTCTTCTAACTCTCTCCCTGTTGGACTGGATGGAATCGCACAGGTCTGAAATGTGCACGGCTAGACAGCCGGGAACACGACAGTTTGGCCACACCAAGTCCCTGGGCTGCAGGGAGAATCCCCTGCAGGCCAGAGGGGAGCGCAGATCTGAGGAGCTGAGTCAGAGAGGGACCTATATGAACAACTGAACCCTGATGTCCTAGACAGCACAGAGCCAGTGGAGGGAGCTGGCTGGGTCATGCCGGGGCACTTGCTGCTCTGCTAATCTCTCACCGAGATGGATGGAACACGCAGGCCCTGTTCTGAGTGGTTCAATCATCCCCTACCCCCCAGGTCTCTCCCCCTTTGCAAGCCCCACTTGGCAGCATCCAGCACTGAGCACCATTCTCCCTGGGTAGGCAGGCAGGCAGGCAATGGACCAAGCAAGAGCAAGATACCTTCTTAGCTGAACTGAGTCCCTCAGGACAAAGATGCACCTTTACAAACCCGACCCTCTCCACCTCCCACTGACATGGGTGGAGTTCCACTGGATTTAGTGGAGCATGGTGCCTGTACAGTACAGGGGCGTAGGATAATGCAGATCAAAGCACTGGGTCACAGGTTCCTAATCTTAACACAGTGGCTAATCCCTGATCATTCAGTGGAAAGTAACAGCACCGACCCAGCTGTGCTGCGTGGCTCCTTCTGTGCCGCCACGGGGGCCTTTGCAGAACAGACGGGGCCGGGGCTCATGTCGCTTGGGAAGTGCAATGGCTAGCTGGATTGTGGAGTGTGCAGTCTAAAGCTGCAGTGTGGATACAATGGGAACTGGAGTTTCTGGGGGCTCCTTGGCTCAGAAGCTGTGGGGTGCTCTTGTGTGCTCCTCTCGAGGAGCTGCAGGGGGAAGAACAAGCCACAGACTGTGGGTAAATCTCTATCGCCCACCCACAGGTTATGAGTCTGTCTTCACTGCAGGCTTTGCCCAGGCCACCTAGGCCAGGTGTAAAGCACCAGCACCCTCGGGTGAGAAGGCTGTGTGTGTGGACAGGAGGGGGCAACACCCGGGTAAGAGCCTGGCTTCACTCTAGGGAAGACAGACCCTAAACCTGTAATGGCTCGCTGGAATTGCTCCCGCAGCTCAGTCCCAGAGATTACAGCATCCCCGCTTCAGCCAAGCCCCATGCTGAGGGACCAGGCCAGCAATCGTGGGTAGATAGTAAGCTGCTTGGGACAGGGAACGTCTCATTTTCCTGTGTTTGCACAGTGCCTAGCCCCATGGGGCCCTAGGGCTAGCACCACACGACTAAAGAAGGAGAGGAAGTGACAGCCAGACAGATGGAGCAAGGGTGGGATGGACACCCCAGGGATTGCACTGACCTGTAGAATAGTCCAGGCATTCTTGGTGTGAAGAGGTTAATTAATTTTTCCCAGGGGGAGACTGAGTGGAGTCTACTGAAATGCCCCCCCACCCCACCCTCACACCCACCAGATCTTTGCCACCAGATCTCCCAGTGTGTTTTCTCCTGGGTAACAGCAGCCAAAGGCTCAGAGCGGGGGCTAGAATTAAGCTATAGGTCTTGTCTCCAGCTGATTTGGAATCCCCTTTCCCAGTTACAGCTAAATCAGATCAAAGAGCCCTGCAGAATTCACCAGGCACCTGCTCCACGCGCTGCCCCGCTCTCACTAACCCACCCACAGAGATGTGCATTCTGGGACCACACACCCTCCTTCTTACCTGACTTCGCTTCCCTCAGGGCCAGCACATCATTCATAAAAGGGGGACAGATCAAGCCCCCTTTCATGCTTAGCAAGAGCAACCCCCAAGGATTTCCCTACAACCCCACTGAATTTTCCCAACACCCCCCCCAAGTTTTGTGAACTAGTTACATGCAGTGTTGCCACTTTAGTGATTGTTTGGAAATTTGAATTGAAATTGAAACATTAATTCACACTTTAAAAGCATATAAAATATATGATAAAATATGTGTATCTGAAAAAATATAATAGATTTGAAAAGTATGAACACAGACTAGCTTCCTTATACAGCTTTTGTTTTTTGTGACTGTCAGTGCATTCATTCGGTGATGCTGGCCAACCTAATAATTTCAAATTATGATTTGTAAGCAAAGTCTAAAGGAGCTCTCCCTGACAGCTAGTGATGAGCTGGGGGCTGCGGAGAAAGGCTTCAGGATCTGACTGTATTTACATTCACACCTAATCTACCTAGGTATCCAGCAAACAGAGCTGCCTTGCCCAAGTGATAGATTTTGGCTGGGGTTGGGTTACAAATCACTTGAATGGGGGGGGGGGGGGAATGAAATGTTGTTGTTTTTATTGTACGAATAAAGGGCAGTAGAACTGTCCTTAGCCTATGCTGATTGACGGCATCAAGAGAGAAGGTGGGAACAGGTCTGCCTGAGTCACAAGTACTATTATATGGACAACATACTCCCATATCTCAATGTCTGTACTTTGACCCGTTAAGCTTTTACCCTCAATCGGGGAGATTGCAGATTATGTATTCCTTATGCCACCCACTCCTAAACTGAACTTCACACCCCTTGATAATCTGTACCTTATTCCCTGATAACCAGAAACTTCTATGCCTAAACTCTGTACCGTTTTCCTTTTACTTCAACATTATCTTAATAAAGTTATTATATTTGACCTGCCCCTCTCCACTGTTTAAAGACAAAGCTGATTAGGCTCTATAGAGAGTCTTTTGGCTTGTTAAGTGACCACTAGAGCTGAAATCTCTGATAATCACGTCTAAGTGCTTAGACCTGCTGTGGGACAGTGTTTCTGTGGAAGAGACGGCCCAGTCTGCACTAGCACCGAGGTTCCCCCCCCCCCCCCCGAAGAGCTGAAATCACTGCGGGTCAGGTGGAACTGCGAGAGACCGATTCACAGAGGTCACAGTGGCAGGTGGCAGCAGAAGGTGATAGTGCAGGGCCATTGGGGCAGAGCAATAGAGTGAACGGTGGCACGACAAACAACAGCGGCCAGAGCATTGGACTTAGGGTGGCCAGATGTCCCGATTTTATAGGGACAGTCCTGATTTTTGGGTCTTTTTCTTATATAGGCTCCTATTAGCCCCCACCCCCTGTCCCGATTTTTCACATTTGCTTTCTGGTCACCCTAACTGGACTATGTTTTAGTGACCTTTCTCCAGAAGCTATATTTGTGACTGGGAAACTTATATAAATATGTTTCCAAGTTGGCCAAGATTTTAAAAATGCATTATTTGCCAAGATCATTATCTCACATCATTGCTATTTCAAGAGGTCATTATCTTGGGGCGTTTCTGTACTAAACTTTTTTATTATTATAATTATTGTTTATGTAAGAATGGCTATATTGGGTCCATCTATCCCAGTATCCTGTCTTCCAACACTGAATGCATCCGATGAAGTGAGCTGTAGCTCACAAAAGCTTATGTTCAAATAAATTTGTTAGTCTCTAACTAACAAGTGCCACAAGTACTCCTTTTCTTTGTGCGAATACAGACTAACACGGCTGCTACTCTGAAATCTGTCTTCCAACAGTGACTGTTCCAGGTGCTTCAGAGGGAATGAACAGAACAGGGAATCATCGATTGATCCATCCCCTGTCATCCACTCCCAGCTTCTGGTCAACAGAGGCTAGGGACATTCAGAGCATGATGTTGCATCCCTGCCCATCCTGGCTAATAGCCATTGATGGACCTATTCTCCATGAACTTATCTAGTTCTTTTTGAACCCTGTTATAATTTTGGCCTTCACAACATCCCTGCCAAAAAGTTCCACGGGTGACTGTGCATTGTGTGAAGAAATACTTCCTTTTGTTTGTTTTAAACTTACTGCCTATTAATTTCGTTGGGTGACCCCTGGTTCTTGTGTTAAGTGAAGGGATAAATAACACGTCCTTATTCATTTTCTCCTCACCAATCAAGATTTTATAAGACGCTATCATATCCACTCTTAGATGTCTCTTTTCCAAGCTGAAAAGGTCCAGTCTTCTCTCCTCGTATGGAATCTGTTCCATACCCCTAATAATTTTTGTTGCCCTTCTGTGTACCTTTTTCAATTCCAATATATCTTTTTTGAGATGGGGTGACCAGAACTACACGCAGTATTTAAGATGTGGGCATGTCATGGATTTATATTGTAAAAGTGGAGGAGCTTGGTTTGCCAGACTGATCAACTAAGCCAATACTGACAACCTACATAAAAAGGCTGCAAAACACCATGCTTCTGGACTGCATCAACATGCAGAAAGCCTTATAAACCAGTCACTGTCAAAGCCAATTTTAGAAGAACTTAATGAGGCTGTTAAGAATGCTGGAGACACAACTCAGTTTATGTGAACCAACATGGCTATTGCATCATACTTTCTATTTAATCAAGAGATAGCACACACTGCAAACTAGAGGCCTATGTTAAGTGCATTGTCACGTGTTCATCCTGAAGTTGGACACTGGTTCCGAACAAGACTGGCAAATGCTCAGTATCTTTCTGCAAAAAACTCAGCTGACTCTCTTGAAACACATGATGCAACAGTGAAAGACTCAGAAGTTGAAAAAGTGAAGAATTCTCTCACTATATTCTAACTATGTGCATATAGGGCCAACAAATGCACCAATGCAAATAGACATCAAGTATTTAAGTCATTGTATGTTATCTTGATGTCTGTGGTAGGCCAGTGGATGCATTCTAGATGTTCAGGTTATAGAAGACACATCAGCTGTATCTGTGACATCTTAGAAGAGTTAAATGCTTGTAAATTGAACCCCAAACAGATGGCTGCTTGCGCATTTGATGGAGCTACAAACTTCTCTGGAAGACATAGTGGAGTACAAGCTTTGCTCAGAGAAAAGTGTAACCCTCATCTTTCCTATACACACTGTAGAGGCCATCTACTCCAGCTAGCACTAATACAAGCTGCAGAATCTTCAAAAGACATTAAAAAGCCACAAATTTAATGGCTTTTTTTTAATCTCTTTTTAAGCAAGAGTCCAAAAGGACTGAGCATTTTGGAAACAAATAGAAGATACACTGGGACTGAAGTTCAAATGAGTCCAACCTGGGAAAACCTGCTGGCAGTTGTCTTAAAATTACTGCAACTGTTATTACTGGCTTTAGAAAGTATCCACCAAGATGGGACAGATCTAAGTAGTGAGGCTGGTGGACTACTTTTGTTACTAAGTTCAGAGAAGACTATCGCCATTCTCTCTCTTGTAAGTCTACTGTTGAAACCACTTGGGTCATTAAACAATGTAATCCAGGCACCTGCTACAACAGTAGTAGATCTTTGTCCAGAAATAGAAGCTATCCTTGGATCAATCAGAGATATCCATTGAAAATGTACTGGAAGAAGCAAAGACTTCAGTCCAGAAGCTGACTAATGAAGGTACTTATATTGACTCCATAAGTGAAGAGGACAAGAAGTGTTTGTTAAGCCAGCTGAAAAAGTACAAAGACTTGATTCTTACAAATCTACAATAGAGATTTCTGGATTCTATTCAACCTCCACATAGCTTTTACAGATCCCTGTCTTATAAAACACCGACAGTTGAGTGGAGTGAGGCACTACCAACTATGGGGCTGCCATGTGCTCAGGACAGATTAGAGAATTTTGAACACACAGTGGAATATCATACGATGAATGAATGAAGAATTAATTTCAACTCCTTTATCATCACTAGTGGTTCGACCCAATCTTTGTGCTCTGTTTCCTGGGATGAAAGTAGGAATTCATCTCTTGCTACTCCCAGTCACAACAGCTACAGTTGAGCATATTTTTTCCTCATTGAATAGAATTTTGTGTTCTGAAAGAAGTCGCCTTCTGCCTGATCATGAGCATATCATGAAGGACTGGAAGTAACAGACACACAAGAAGACACCAAAGAGTGCAAAATTACAAACAGAAACCAAGACAGATGTAGATGTAGTGCTTCACAATAGGCTCAAGTAGCCAACTTTAATTTCTGTGATGGTTTTAAAACATGAGTTAAATCTAATAAAATGGTTGTGAAACATTTTTCAGTTTTTACTATGGTGCCATACAGCCCACCTTCGCCCTCATGGTCTCAGCCCTCATCGGCCCTCACCCCGCCTTGAATATTCCAACACCCCCTCTAATTTCAATTCCTGGGGAAAACACTGGCAGTCCCTGATTTCCAGTAACATATTAGAAAGGGATCCAGCCCTTCCATAGCTGCCGGGATGAAGCTGGGGTTGGGGTCAGTTCCAGGAGGCTAACAGCTACCCCGCCCCAGCAGATCTGCCTTTCTAAGGAATTGCTTGTTCTCCCTGTCCCTTTAAAGGGAGATGGGGCCAGCCACATCTGTGCCATAATTAATTAGCTGCTTCCCAGCCTAAGACGGTCAGGTGATCGCATGAGGAAGACCTGGGCTTTATAAAAGGGCTGAGCTCTGCAAGCCAGCCTAAGGAGGGGAATCCCAGGGAGTAGGCAGGTTCATGGGAAGGCTCTGAACCAGGGTCTATAGGAGGCTGGGTACTCTAGTCTGGGGGAACCAGTGCTCTTAACTGCAGCAGGGAAGGCTTCAAGCAGGGGTGAGCATGGTGATCCAGAGAAGCTGGCCCAGTGCTCTATACTGGAACCAGAAGGACTCTCAAAGGTAGCCCAGAAAGGGGCAGGGAACAGGGTCTAGAGGGTGGGCTGAAGGGATGCCTCTGAAGAGTAGAAGAACCTCCTTGTTTGTGGGGACTCCTAGGCTGGACTTTTTGCTACCCTGAAAGGGGTGAGATTTGTTTGTGACATGGCCAGAGGCCTAAACTGCCTCTCTAGCCCTGGATTGGAAGGGTTGGGCAGAGGGCAGGGGCCCCCTTCTCTTTTCCTCTCTTCCCCCCCACCATGAAGCAGGCCTTGGGGAGGCAGCACCAGGTGGGAGGAAGGAATGACACTTCCAGCCTGGGCTATGCTTACAAGTTAGGCTGGCAAAGCTACGAGAGGAAAATCCACACCCCCGAGCACCCAAGCTCTGCTGACCTAACCCCTGGGGCAGACGTGGCAGGTCAGCAGAAATCTTCCCTTGACCTAGCTAGCTTGGTCACAGGAAAACCCCTCCCACGACAGCGGTGCCACTAGCACCCATGGTGTAGCCACAGCCTCCTTCACCCACCCCCTCTGGCTGCTCCCGCTGTCTGAGCATAGCTCTTCTCTCTGCCCCACGGCTGCTAGGCGGCTCTCAGCAGGGAGCGCAAGGAGCAAAGGGCTTTTCCTGTTTCCCCCCCAAATCAACGGGGCTTTGCCCGGGAGGGGGGCAGCTCGAACATTCTCGGCAATGTTGGACTCGACCGGCTATGGTGATCAAAACTGCTCACATTGCAGACAATCGGAGAAACCACGGCTCTGCTCAGCCATGTGTAGAGCCCCGGAAATGGCTCGAGCCTGCTAAAATCAGGGACTAACGAGGGGGCAGGGGATGGAGCATCAAAGGCAACATCCGTAGGAATGGAACCCGGCTGCTCTGCCAACCTGGAAATCAGGGGAGAGGAGCCTGTGCAAAGAACCGCAATGATGACCAGGGAGGTGAGTAGGTACCAGCCTCTGGGGTATTAGTCAGTGCCCCCCGGTGCTGGTCCTGGGCTGAGATATCTTCCCCAGCCCTGCTGCATGTGCAGGAGCGCATGCAAGCGGGATGAGTGACCAGCATGAGGGCAGGGAAGAATCATGCAAATCTAATGGAACAGCAGCGGGCGGGGAGGGGGGGTCAGACTGCCCGGATGGAGCTGCCACCCATCCGCACCCAGCCTCACTGAGGGCAGGAACAGGCCGGATCTGATTCCCTGGCTCCAAACTCCGTCTCCCAGAACCAAACCCTTGGGTCCAAACGTTCCTGCTGTGGAGAGTCTGAGCTCTGGATCGGAGCCATCCCAGAGCTCAGGGGGTCTGGATCAGGCCCGTTCTGGAGATCAGCTCGAGCCGCTCACTCAGAGCCACACCCTGACATGGACGCGCCCTGGCATGGAGCCAGGGTCAGTCCGGCGCCCCAGGGCTGTGGCGGGCAGCAGCAGCCGTCCATACAGGAGCGAACAAACCTCTCATTAGGGCCGAGCACGGCGCAATGCACCACCCACAGCAGTGCAGGCCGGGGGCTGGGAGAGCCTGCCCAGGCTGCGGGAGCCAGAACTCCCCTTCCTGTTGTCCCCCCCTCCCCCCACGCCAACACCAAAACCTCAAGCTGCTCCTGACCCAAAAACAATCTCGGGAGGCTTCTCCGCCCAGGAGCTGGAACCAGGCCAGGAAAGTCAGGGGCTGCTGAGTCATCACATTTCCCACGAAGCAGCAAAAGCCGCCAAAAGGAGCTGGGGGTGGGAGTCCCTGAGCAGCCCCAGGTGTAATTGAAAGCAGCGGTAGCCAGAGCTGGGAGCGCCGGTTCCTGGGCACGGTGCTGGCAGGTTGGGGGGGGACAGGGGGGGACGCTTAGGACCTACGCTGCGAGTGCTAGACCCGCTCACGACAGCCGGGCCCCCCAGCAGCCACCAGCTGGGAAAGACGCTCTGCTGAGCGGGGTTTGAGTGAACTGGCCCCACCTGCCATGCCCCAGGAGTCAGACCAGGGGACTTGGAGCCAGGAGCTCGCTCTGGTCTGTGAGTGACTCGCTCACGCTCTGACTTGCGGAGAGCCCCGCTCAGCTTGGGCCCAGGGAGGAGCCGCTCAGCCGGCGCGACGCTCGGGAGATGTTCAGCGCTCGGGGTTAGTAGCGCGGTGCCGAGTCAGAGGGGGCCAGGCCGGCAGGGAGAGACAGACACGGACAAGGACACGGCAGAAATGCGGGTGGGAACCAAGCCATGGTCGAAGGCGGGCAGCTGCCCCAGTGGGGACACAATGACCTGAGCCCCTCCTGCCCATCCAAAGGGCTCACTCCTCTCCTGAGCATCACTAGCTGCCTCTGATACCCGCTGCAGCCACTCACACAAGCTAACACCAGCCCGGTGCACTAGCCACTCGCACGGCAGCTGGCCTGGGCTTCCCCCGGGCTGCGCCCAGTAGGGATGGCACAGGCCTAGCCCAAGGTGGGGCGGGAGCTGGCGGCACCATTCACAGGCAGGGGATGGACTGGGAGGGCTGGACTCTCCCTGGCTCAGAGGGCCTGTTCGCAGACGCATGTGCCCAGACTCTCCAGGTCCAGGGCTCAGAAGGGACCATGGGTCAGGCTCCCGAAGGATTACGCTACGGAAGCTCACCCCGCTCCATCGTCGGGTTCTTAGGGGACCCGGCGACCACGGCCGCGCCCTCTTCCTACACTGGCCAGTCCATTTGCACAGTCCTGCCGCCCCCAGGCTGTGCACTGGGCCCTGCGAAGGCCAGTAGGGGAGCTGAGCCAGCTCCAGAGCCAGGCTCCTCCATCTAGCAAAGTGTATGGGGTGAGGGGAAATGCATGGCCTAGCTGGGGAGCAAGGCAGGATGTGGAACCAGCCGGGGGGGGGGCTCCCAGGTCCCTCCCCTCTGTCAGGCTCAGGCACCGGGTGCTGTATAATCTGCAGTGCCCTTGGGCAGGGGGAGGGATAGAGCTACATCAGGCATGAGCACTGCCTAGGGTGTGGGCCTGACACCCAGCGCTAGCTCCAGGGCATGAGCCCTGGCAGAACCCGCTCCTGGGTTGCGGCTATACAGCAGCCGCATTAACCCTTTGAGGGCCTATGCTGTCCCTAGCGCATCTCATCCCTAGCTCTCAAAGTGCTTCACAAAAGAGGCCAGGATCATTACCCCCATTTTACAGATGGGTAAACTGAGGCACAGAACGGCAAAGTGACTTGCCGGAGGCACCCCCATGTGGCCAATGCCAGAGCCAGGAATAGAACCCAGGCACCCTGAGTCCCAGTCTATCCACTAGGCCGTGCTGCCTCCCCTAGAGTACCAAGCAGAGAGACGAACCCAAGAGCAGGAAGCTGCAGCTGCCAGGCAAACTCCATGGGCCTGCATCATGTACAGCCCTGCAGAGCGTGTGAAACATTCTCCTTGTGCCCGGCAGCGCTTTGCACCCACTGGAGCTCGCTATAAGGACCAGCCAAGGTGCTGGGCAGTGGGGACCCAGCCCCTGCAGCATGCGGCCCCGCTGAGAGGCAAACCACAGCTAGGTGAGTCAGGGGCCAGCAAAGGGCCAAGCTGGTCTCCCCCAGGAGTCACGCCCCCCTGAGCTGGCAGGGGTTGTGCTGAGCTGGTGTGGGCTGGGCGTCACTGTCCCCTGGCCAGGCAAGAGGGGCCATGCTGGCCTGGCACAGAGTGTCACGTGATGCTCTTGCCCTGGTTCCAGCAGGGCACACACAGGGTGCAGAACAGCGCCCCCCATGCCCGGTCCCTCTGACTCTCCATGCTTCTGGTGGTGACAGGGCTGCCTGGCCCTCTCCCCTCCCTGCATGGCCCAGTGCCTAGTTCACCCACACCAACAGGAAAAATCCCCTGACGCCAAACTCCCCAGCACAGCCCAGGGGCAGGAGCCCTGTTCCCGGCAGTGCTGCCAGCCACCCAGAACCGCAGGGCCCCCAGTGGAGACTAGCACAGCCAAATCCAGCAGGGATGATGCCCGCTGCTGCTGGGCTCTCTCCCAGCATGCCATTCTGCAGGCGTACGGTGCAGCATGGCACCAAAGGGGCATTGTGCCCAGCTCGGTTGCTTTAAGGCCGAGCAGCACTTTGCAGCACATGGCTCTGCCTGGCTCCCTGAGCCGCGCCATTCAGGGAAGCCAGGGTGAAACTGTCCATTCCCACCGGGAACAGGAGCCTAGTGGCAGGCTGTCCCAGTGCCCCCACGCACCCACCAAGCCCAGCCCGGCCACAGCCTGACCCGACAGGGCTTGGCTCATTCCGTGACCGAGCTCGGAGTCGGAACGGATACTCCCCCCGAGGAGCCAGACCCCGCCCCCCATGTGCCCCGCTCAGGGGGTCGCCGGGGCAGGGAGCGACACGGTTACCTTTCCTGGCTGGCGCTCCCCGATCGGCGCCCCGGCAGGGGCTCTCCTGGCGAGGCTCATGCTGGTGGTGCATGCTCTCTCCTGCCTCGCTGCTCTGGCAATCAAGTCTGAGCTGGCCCCTGCGGAGTCCTGCCTGGGCCCGCCCTGCTCCTCTCCCCACAGCTGTAGGATGCCAGAAGAGGAACCAGCGGGGCAGGGGCGTCCGCCACTGCCTGGTAACCACAGCGCTCTGCATCCCGGGAGGGGGCGGAGCGTTGTGCTCTGCCCGTGTGCCCAGGGGTGTCACCCCCCCACACCTGCAGGCTAGGCACCCCCTCATCTGCCTCTGGCAACCCCCCACACTGCCCTCCTTGCCTCTTACCGTGCCCGTGCCAGCGCAGGGCCGTTCATGCGACTGGCTCAGATGCCAAGGAGATACTGGTCGTAAGCCCCTGGGGGCTTAGTATGCTCAGATGGGGGAACTGAGGTGCGTGGGCCCACCCACAGCCACACAGGGGGCACTGGCAGAGCTGGCCTCCTGACTCGCAGGCCTGTGCTCGGGCCACAGAGACACTCACTCCCACTAGGAGTGTACTAGGGTACATTTCCTCCTCCAGGCCCAGGCGCCCTATATGGGCCAGCTCTCCCCACACCTCCCGCCCTCTCCGCCGCAGTGCTCTCTGCTGAGCAAGAGACCCCAGGGCCCATGCCCTTCTTTGCCACCCACCACAAGGAGCAGAGAGGGCAGCAAGGAGCCAATACCCAGCTGAGGGCAGAGCAGGCAGGAGACAGTGTCCAGCACTTGAGGACTGGCTCTGCCACCTTCTCCCTCCCGGCAACTCTGAAGGGGGAAGGGGGAGCAGGTGGCAATGCCTTGATCTCAGGCGTGGAGGGGGGTGAGGGAGCATGCTGGCATCTCGAGGATCCATCAGAGACCACATGGTGCCCGCATGTCTGTATCACGGCCCTCAAGTCTCCCCCAGGGGTGGCTTGTGTCACATGCTGGCCGGTTTGGAGGCTGAGAGGGAGGGATGGCAGGGGGATCTGCCATCCGCTGCTAGCAGCAGTGGAGAGGATGGTACAATGGGCATTGCCAAACTGGGTCAGAACCGAGGTCCAGCTGGTTCTGATGGTGACCAGCACCAGCTGCTTCAGAGGGAGGCAGTAGAACCACACAATAGCACATAGGGGATAATCTGCCCCCATATAGTGGCTTAACCCCCAATGCAGGAAGTTCAACACCCCTTCGAGAATGTTTGTTAACATTAACTACGATAGCTCTGGATAGTCTTGTTATCCATATACATCTCCAGTCCTTTTTGGAATCTTGCTACATTCTTGGCCTCAGTGACTTCCTGTGGCAGTGAGTTCCACAGTCTGCCCTACATTGTATGAAAAAAGGATTTCCTTTTCCCACCTTTCAGTTTCAATGTACATTGTCCCCTTGCTCGTGTGTTGTGGAACAGACAGTTAAAAGTCCAAATCTGGGGGGTGGTTCCCCTCTCTGGGTTTTTGGTCACACACCGGCCTCCTTTCCCGCACTTTGTAACTTTTCAAAACATCTCCAGCTTCGGAACCTTTACCACAAGGACAAGAGAAAAATGAAACTCTGTGACTTTGTGACTCTGTGACTTTTCCAAACATCCTCCACTGTTACAAAGCGGCAGCGTGCAGTACGGGGAAAGCGTTAGACATCACTCGTTCTATCGTGGTCAAAAATGTTTGTTTTCAGGCAATCCAGAGCAACTGCACTGTCGTCACTGAGAGCAGACTCTGTCCCTATGCATGGACATTTTTTCATTATTTAACACCAAGAGATCTCCCTGCTATCCCCCATTTGGAAAACTGAATGCTCCCTTTCTAGTTCTGGGATTCCAGCTTCAGGTTCAGGATTAGGAGGAGTGGGACAAGTGTCTTCTTACTCTGAAGGGAAAGGAGAGAATTTTCCCTGGGGGCCTGATCCTGCAGTCTTTAGTTACGAGGCCTGTTTGTCAGACAGGAGGAGAGTTGGGGTGGGATAGGAGAGGACACTACTGCTAGGGGGCACTGGAGAGGCTAATGCACATGTCTCAAAACATAGAATATCAGGGTTGGAAGGGACGTCAGGAGGCATCTAGTCCAACCCCCTGCTCAAAGCAGGACCAATCCCTAACTAAATCATCCCAGCCAGGGCTTTGTCAAGCCAGGCCTTAAAAACCTCTAAGGATGGAGACTCCACCACCTCCCTAGGGAATCCATTCCAGTGCTTCACCACCCTCCTAGTGAAATAGTGTTTCCTAATATCCAACCTAAACCTCCCCCACTGCAACTTGAGACCATTACTCCTTGTTCTGTCATCTGCTACCACTGAGAAGAGTCTAGATCCATCCTCTTTGGAATTCCCCTACAGGTAGTTGAAAGCAGCTATCAAATCCCCCCTCTTTCTTCTCTTCTGCAGACTAAACAATCCCAGTTCCCTCAGCCTCTCTTCATAAGTCATGTGTTCCAGCCCCCTAATCATTTTTGTTGCCCTCCGCTGGACATTTTCCCATTTTTTCTCATCCTTCTTGTAGTGTGGGGCCCAAAACTGGACACAGTACTCCAGATGGGGCCTCACCAACGTTGAATAGAGGGGAACAATCACGTCCCTCGATCTGCTGGCAATGCCCCTACTTATACAGCCCAAAATGCCATTAACCTTCTTGGCAACAAGGGCACACTGTTGACTCATATCCAGCTTCTCGTCCACTGTAACCCCCAGGTCCTTTTCTGCAGAACTGCTGCCGAGCCATTCGGTCCCTAGTCTGTAGCGGTGTATGGGATTCTTCTGTCCTAAGTGCAGGACTCAGCACTTGTCCTTGTTGAACCTCATCAGATTTCTTTTGGCCCAATCCTCTAATTTGTCTAGGGCCCTCTGTATCCTATCCCTACCCTCCAGTGTATCTACCTCTCCTCACAGTTTAGTGTCATCTGCAAACTTGCTGTGGGTGCAACCCACGCCATCCTCCAGATCATTAATGAAGATATTGAACAAAACCGGCCCCAGGACCGACCCCTGGGACACTCCGCTTGATACCAGCTGCCAACTAGACATGGAGCCATTGATCACTACCCGTTGAGCCCGACAATCTAGCCAGCTTTCTATCCACCTTATAGTCCATTCATCCAGCCCATACTTCTTTCACTTGCTAAAGATGTTCCCACATCTCTGGGAACAAGCAGGGCAGTCCCAGACTACACAGGGCTGGCCACTCTGTGATGCTTCGTTTCCCCTGCCCAGGCTTCTGCCTTAATGACGAAGGCAGCTCACCAAGTGCCGCGGCCCAAAGCAGGGAGAGGCAGATACCCGGGTACAGTTCAGCAGGGGCTAGGGAGCATGGGCTGCAGCCTTGTCTAGACAAGAGCCGTCAGATCTGTGTGGCCGCCAGCCAGGGCTTGTTTGCACAGCTGGGGCTGGATTAATAGAGCTAGCCTCAGAGGGTGGAGGCTGCAGGGTTGCTGGCTGCTGCTACCTGAGATAAGGGGGGAAAGGCAACAGAGTGGAGGGAGGTGGGTCAGCTCTGAAGATCCTGAGTGGGAGCTGGAGCTGCTCATGGCTCGGGCTTTGGGTCAGGTACGTCCCCAGGTGGACAGAGACCAGGGATCCCAAGGGGTTTCTTGCTGCTCAGTGCTTGGAGCTCTCACTCCCAACAGAGTGGGCCGAACCGGCCGGTGCATGGGCCACCTGACTCATTCCAATAGCTCCGCCAGCACTCACCTCTGAACGGCTCGAGACCAGCACAAAACCGGAGGGAGAGGGACCCCTGGTTAGCAAAGGGTCTTGGGGCATCGGGGGGGCGGGGCTGGAGAGCCGAGTGACCTGCATGTGGGAGCCCACAGCTGAAGTGTCTCCCACCGGGTGCCCAGGAAACGAAGCTATCCAAATCAGTGGCCAACTGTGGCAATCCTGGCTCCAGTTCATTGTCATCTAAAGCCCAGGGCGTGGACTTGGGATCTGGACTCTCTCCCAGTTAAGATCCAGCGGCATCTGTCAGACCCTAAGAGGATGGCCTAGTAGCTAGAGTGCTAGATTGGGGAACTGGGCAGCCCCTGTTTAAGTCCCTGCTCTGCTACAGATGGCCTTGGTAACATCAGACAAATCACTTAGCCTATCTGTGCCTCAGTTTCTCCATCTGTAAAATGGGGACAATGGTACTGGCTGGAGGATAAAGATTGTGAGGTGTTTGGCCAGTACACCAATGAGGGCCACAGAAGTATCACAGATGGATCCAGTCAATCCCTGGGACCCTTCTCTAATAATAACACTGGTGAAATCCAAAGCCCTGTTGCTATTTCTCACCTGGGAGCTGGCATAGGACATGGGTTCCAGGGGGGTTTGCTCTGTACTTGAGCTGGCTGGAAAATCCTAAACAAAAAAAAATCACATTTTGGGAAAGAAAAGAACAAGGCCAACCGTGGCAGCAAAGTGTTTCCAAACACGCTTCCTCTTTTCCAGCCCTCTGGGGTGGATGGCTTGTCCCGGCACAGCCTGAGCTGCCATCGCAACCGGCCGCTGAACCCCAAGCTCTGTCCCAGAAGAATCCTGCAGGCCCAAGGGAGCAAAGGGAGAAAGGCTTGGTTCAGATGATTCCCAAACACCTTGGCACCATCGCTCTCCCCAGGGACTGGGGCGCAAAGGGGAGTATGTGTATGTGTGTGGGGGGGGGAATCTCGCCTCCCCCTGCCCATCAAGAGAGCAGCCCTGCTCCAAGGCAGTGTTTGGCTGGGATTAGCCAGCTGCTTCCTTGGCCCTGGCACTCAGAGTCACTGCCCAGGAAGAAGTGTTCATGCCACCCACTTGCTGGGCAGCATGGCTGATGGCCCCTCAGTGAGGCCGCTGGGCAGGTGCCCGTCCGCCAGGCTCAGGAGGCCATAGGACAGCATGATAAGGGCCTTTGATAGCATCCCACCTGTGTCCCCCCCAGGCAAATCCTCTCCCCTCGCTGCCCGCTGGGAGCTGCCAACCCACGTTCCCCCAGTGGCGTTTCCTGTAACTGTTCCACCAACCATCCCGTCCCATCCCCGGGGAACCTGCTTATCGCCTCTGTCCAGCCCCCACTGGGGCCAGCACAGCCCAGGGCACAAGGAAGCCCTGGAGAGATGCCTCCCCCACCTGCCCAGGGGGGTGGAGCAGGGCTCTTGGGAAGGGTGTGATGCCATCTCTTGGTGTCTGTGTGATCGTCCCAGCTCTCTCAAAGCTGGACCATCCCTCGTGGGGCCCACATGGCACTGTGGGGATCTAGCCCTGGGCCCCTAAGTCAGGATCTGAGTGCTCCTCCTCTCCACTCTCCTTCTCTGCAGGGATTGAGCAGTGGTAGCAGGGAATGGAATGGAAAAGGCTATGGACCAGCTGATGACTGCTCCGGGGCTGCCCCATGGCTGCACCCTGCAACAGTCAGGGCCGTTCCAGATGACATTGGAGGCACAGGTAGGGTCCTGGCCACGATGATCAGAGAGGAGCAACCCTCAAAGGATCAGGTTTGAGCTGCGACTAGGGCTCTAAGGTACAAACAACCAAGACATCCAGGATGCTCCTGAGCCCAGAACACAGGCCAGCCAGCAGCGTGCGCTGAGCGCCCGGACAAGGGAAGATCCTGGGAAATACTGGACAGGGGCAGCTCTTGTGGGGAGACGTGTTTCAAACAAAAAATTGAATGAAATTGAACATTTTTAAAACAGGGGAGGGGCTAATCCCTCCCCCCACAAACTGACACGGTTTGAAGTCGAAGGAGTTTCTGTTTCTCCAGTGGCTCTGGCTGAAATTGGCTTCCACACCTCCAGTGTCTCCTCTGCAGAATCTGGCCTACGCATTATTAGAGGTCTTGGTTCTGATCTGTATTGTGGTAGCGCCTGCGGCCCCCAGGCATGGACCTGGGCCCCGTTGTGCCAGATGCTGTACAAACACAAAAGGGCATTGGGCAGCTGCTGAGGGGGAGAGGCAGAGAGCCTGTGAGCGCAGCCTCTCTCCCCGGATTTCAACACTCCCTCTTCTGTCTGGTGGGATCCACAAAAAAGTGAATGGAGCTTTCTTGAACCTCCAAAGAGACCAGTGGTGGTGGGGCATGAGCTGGGGGCATGTGGGCTAAGCTTCTTGGTGCAGTGACAGTGTCCCCTGGGTGAGTTACGCTTTGCCACATCTCCAACACCTGGGTCTGGCCAGTAACACATTCTGAGTGCTGCTATCAGTTCATGACACCCAGAGGAAGACACACTCCCTGTCACGCCAGTACAGCTCAGACCAACATGCCGATCAGCCAGCCTTGGCGGGCCGGATTCCACCACAGATCAGCTGAGATCCCTTAGTCACTCTGGATCTTTTCCTTTGCTTTTTACTGATTGCCTCAATTCACGGGCCGCCCTGCTCCCCCTGTATTTACCTGGGAAAGGGCATCTCTCTGGTGGGAATCGCCTGAACGGATCATTAACCGGACGATGTGTAGGACAGTAGTTCCTCACTTCCTTGGGCACGGGCCTGGTGCTGACTCTGTGCTTCACGGAGTGGAAAAGCAATCAGCCCATGGCTGCCTCGGAGACAAACTTTGCTCTCGCATTGTTACTGCAGAGTCCAGCCTGAAAAAATGCCAGTGCGCTGCATCCCCCAGTCGGGGCAGAAACCTCCTCTAGTGGCCCATGAGGCTACTACAGCTTCTAGCTCTTGTCACTCCCATTTGCTGACAAAGCATCCTCATAACAGAAGAAAATAAAATCAACAGCTTAGAGGGATCCCAGGCAAACCTGAACCCATGCTCAGGAAATCGTAGCAACACCTCAAATAGCCTGTCGGGACTGCATAGAGCTGGACCAGCTCTTAGATGAAGATATGGGATAGATTAGATTAAATGGATCCTCCAGGGGTCCTGTGGGAAAAATCCTAGTGAGCTTGTAATTAATGATTGTAAAGGATATGAATATGGGAGCTGAATTACAGCTGCATGGGTTACACTAATGATGGCATTTCCTACCTTCTCAATGCCTGACTTTGCAACCTTAATAGTGTCCTTTTAACCCCATTATTTAAAATGTAATTGTGCATCAGGGAAAAGTCTTCCGGCCAAACCACAAGGAGAGCAAGGCCTGTGCCACGGCAGAAACAGCCTCCCAGCAGGGGCCTGCCAGTGCCAGCCCTGAGACGGAAATGGGCAGGGAACTGGAAGCAAGGTGTGACACCCCATGCACCCCATTCTCCTAGCCCCGCCCTGGCCCAGACACCGGACACACTCTGCTCGCAATGGATTGGCCTAGGACACACCGGAGCGCCTCTCCCTGCCAGCCGGTGGGTAGAAACTGAATGGAGACCGAGACAGCCAGTTAGCAACCTAGCTCCCAAGAAGGCAGAGATCACCTGTGGGCAGAGCTATCCGCTGCTGCCTCCAAAACGCACTCCCCATCCCTACCCAGCTCTGGTGGCTGTGAGGTCTGTTGCACTAGTGCTGACCCACATAGTCCAGCAGGGGCCAGTAGTGTTCTCTCTCACACCCCATTCCCCGTGCGTCTCTATCTCAGATAATGGGATTCCCAGCACAGGAGCCCAGGCACAAACGGCTCTTGCAGATGTCTAGCTCCAGGTGCTGCCATTGTATGGAAGTGATCAGATGTCCCTTAGGGTATGTCTACACTGCAATGTACACCCAGGGTTCAAACTCAGGCTCAAACATAATCCCCTTTCTGTCTCCACCCAAACTGTACTAACCCAGGCCTCAGATCCAGGATCCCCTGGGGCTGGAGGGTTTGACCCTGAGTCAAGCCAGGACCCAGGGTCCAAGCCCTATTGCTTTGCAGTGTAGACACAGCCCCACTGGACTCATGCTCTAGGAGTCAGACAAAAGTATCCTACAATCTCATGGGCCCACTTTCTTTGTCCTGGACAGTTAAGTTTGGTGGACAGTCGAGTTTTCCCACCACAAACAAAAGGCTTGAGCAGCCACCGTTTGGGAGGGCTAGGAAGTCTGGGATAGGGGTGGTTAGAGTCGGGCCCACATCCAGTGTAGACGCTGGAGCTCCAGATGAGAAGCCAGCGTTCAAAAATTCCTAACCTGGGGTTACAAATAAGTGCAGATGCTCAAGCCCTAGTTAATAACCCCAGGATCTGCCAGCTTGAGGTCACTAGCTCTGAGCTTACACTGCAGTGTAGACAGACCCTTCGAAACAGCAGCCATGGCTTCAGCTTGGATCTATTCCCCTCTCACTCGCCCTGGTGCAAATCAGGAGGAACCCCACGGCAGTCAATGGAGTGACGCTGGTGTAAGTGAGAGGAGAACCAAGCCCTGTGTCTCCTCCATGCCCAGGGCCAGCAGTGCTGGGTGACACCGTGCAGAACCAGCCGTGGCTGAGGCTGTCCTGCTCTGGGCTGAGCACGGTCCCAGGGCAGGGTGAGTGCTTGGCCCCATGAGTCCAGCCCAGCCAGGCAGGAGGCGGACAGAGCGCACTGGGCCCTGCAGAGCTAAGCTGCTTTGCTGCACACATGACACCACTTGCAGAAGCCCTTCCCCTCATCCCCTTCCTACGCTCACCCAGCTCCCCAGTGGGTCGCAGCCGCAGGCAGAATGTGCTGGGTGGGGAGGACCTTTCCCCTGTGGGCTGCAGGCTGGGACAGCTGAGTCACTCTGGTGACTGATGGCAACAGAGGGGCTTGCACGGGTGCCAAGCAGGGCTCAGGGTTTGCGCGCTGGTGGGACCTCCCTGCAAGCTGGCTGCTCTCTAAGCCATTGTGCTGTGACCCTCCTGGACACCCGCAGGCAGATCTCCACGGGACAAACTCGACACAGCCTTGCACTCAAATGCTCTGCACGGTCCCCAGGGGAAGGGGGCAGCCGGGGGCACAGGTGCAGAGCAACCGCAGCCCGCGGAGTTGCTCACAACCCTTGCGGTCGGGCCGATGCAGAGAGTGCCCCAGCGGGTGCTGGACGCCCGGGACCCTGCCCATGGAGTCATGGAGTCATCGGTAACGTCAGCACTCAGCGTTCCTCATCCTCTAACCGCCCGGGGGACGCCCCGGCTGTGTTGTAACTGTCACAGGTACATGGGGCAGGGGCTGTGATGGATATGGCCCCACACTGGTGAATGAAGGGTTAGCCCAATCGACCCACCAGCTTACACCTGGGAGCAGGGTCAGGCCCAGCAGAGAAAGCTATGCATGGAAGCTTGGAAGCTACGCATGGCCCGGAGGAAGAGTTTCTGGAGCTGGGAGGGAAGACATGAGCTGAGGAGTCAGACCTCTCGAGTGTGAAGGGGAAAGGTAGGAGCAGCTCAGGGAAGCAGCAAGGGATTGCAAGGTGCAGTCCTTTGCAGGCAGCCTAAGGCAGGGTCCCTGGGCTGCAATCCTGAGGTGGCCTACAAGAAAAGTCTATGGGCTAGTTGACACAAACAAATCCTTTGCAGCAAGCCAGGTTGTGAATCTGTCCTGCACTAGCCTGGCCCCCAGGACACCGCTGATGCGCATTACCGGTTTGGGAACGTGCTTTCATCTACTCCTGTTTTTAAGAGGATTAGATCCAAGAATATTAATTCACTGTTAATGAGCATCAGCTGGATCCACACCTGCGGCAAGTGAGCTCAGGGCAGAGTCACGCCCCAGCTTTGCCACAAGTGGAGTGTCTGTATGGACAAGCCCTAAGGAGAAGTTATTTTTGGTGCCTCACTATGAAGGTCACATGAAAGGAAGGGGGACTGGATCTTGCAAAGCAGGGATGCTGAAAAGGACGTAAGGGTCTCGCTGGAAACCAACCCTCCTCATTGCTGTGTTTGTAGCCCAGCTCCTCGATCATGTGTAGGAGAGGTGGGGGCCTTTTCAGGAGCATCCTGCCCCAAATGGTGAGAGCATGGCATAAACACCCACTCCATGTTCCTGATCAGCCATGAACAAACCTCGCCACGCTCAAAGGCTGCTCCTTCCTGGGCCGTCTGTAACTTCTACGTGCCGCCTGGCTATACCCGGAGCACATTTTCAGGGCCTTGCAAAAGCCTCTTTTTAAAACACTTGCATGCTATCAGGCAGATCCGCCCGCCCCCCCCACTGCCACCACATCACAGCCCTGGTCCAGCTTCCCCCAGCTGGACGCTCACCAGGTTGCTATGTTGGGGGTCCCCCCACGCTGGACCTATGTGCTCCAAAGTATCCCTTGGTGTGCGTAGGCTCCAGCACTGTCATTCTTTGGCCTCCCTGGCACATTTCCTGGGCATGACAGTCTTTTACCCTTTCACAGAAGTGAAACCTCATGGTCCAGCCGGCCTGGTCCCCTGTGACCAGTGCGGACCATCCCGTCCCAGGTACCCCAGTAGCTTCCACACTCCCTTTCCATGAGTGCCAGCCTTGGGGTGCACTGACCTTTTCCCTCTCCAGAGGCGTGTGATCATTGAAGCACATAACTCACAGGCTTTGGCCTTGTCCACACTTGGAACACTACAGCTGCAGTGTAGACACTACCTAAACTGACGGGAGGGGTTTTCCCACCAGCATAGGCAGTCCCTATTCTGTTGACCTAGCACTGACTATCCCAGGGTTAGTTAAGCCGGCCTATGTCACTTGGAGAGTTAATGTTTCACACCCCTGAGCAATGTAACTGGGTCAGCCTAACTTATTAGTGTAGACCAGACCTTTGTAAGAGTTTCTAACAGAATTAATCCTGTCTTTAAATACCGCGGTCCAGCCAAAACAACAGAACTCCCTTCTGTACATGGCACATGCTCTCTCGTTTATTGCCAGTTTCCTTCTTGATCCAGAGAAGCCAACCATGGGAGGCGTGTGAACCGCCAGCTCAGGGAGGCTAGCTCCCAACCCCACCCCTTCTGCCCAAGGCCACGCCCTTCCACCCAACCCAGACCCCTCCCCATCACGGCTCCCATGCCAGGCTAGCCCTCCCCCAGTCCCAGACACCCTTGAGGGTGGGCGGCGCAGCCCCAGAGGGGACCAGCACTGGGGGACTGGAGCCACACGCAGAGCGGAAAGCAGGAGGGCAGGGGGCTTGGGAGCAGAGCATGAGCAGGGCAATGCCTGGTTGTTTGGGCAGGCACAGCCTCCCCTGGCCTATGGTACCCACTGACCATGAAAGCCACATGCAGGAGAAGTGGAGGGGTATATCCTGGACCCAAGAGGTCTCTGACCAAATTCAAGAGTGGTGAGGAAACTGAGGCAGGGAATGGGGTGCAGGTGTTCTATTTTGTTTAGATCACCTATCCTCACAACACCCCTGTGAGGTAGGGGAAAATTATCATCCCCATCTTTACAGATGGGGAAACTGAGGCACAGAGCAGCTAAGTGACTTTCCCCAGGTCACACAGGAAGTGAACTTGGGTTCTGAGTCTTAGGCTAGAGCCCTAAACACGCCGCCATCCTTCCTCTCGCTTTCTTTTTCCAGTGCTCCAAACCCCGCTCCTTACAGATCAGTGTCTTCCCACTCAGGCACCCTTCTTAGCATATCCATGGTTTGGCCAGACCCCAGGTGATGAGGTTAACAACTTCTTTTGGTTGTTCTGTAGCTTCTTCCAGACAGGATGGCTGATACACAGCAAGGATCCTGTCAGCTCATGATTGACTCACTAGCCGCTGATGTATTTAATGATGCAGCAATTTCATTAAATCAGCCAGAATTCATACATTGTACATAGACAGATTCCCCAAATTACATGGGGCGCGCTCTGTTTTTTCATGAAAAATTTCTAAAGCTCTCAATAACCCAAATGGGAAAACCTCTTATGCAATGGGATTCTTATTGTCTGGCCAGCCCTACTTGCGAAGTTCAAACCACTTAGTTTATCCAAGAAAAGATTTAGAGGACGGTTGATCATGGTACAGAAGCCCCTACATGATGCAAAGATTTCTGATTGTAGAAATCTCGTCAAACTAGCAGAGAAAGGCAGAGCAAGAGCCAATGGCTGGAAATAGAAGCTAGACAAATTCAAACAGGAAATAAGGTACAAGTTATAATGAGAATAATTGACCAGCTGACGTAGGGCCATTGTAAATTCACTGTTAGTTTTGTGTTTGTACAATGTCTAGCACAAGGGGGCCCTGGTGCTGGACCGGGGCACCTCAGTACCATGGGAAGACGAATAATTAACAACTGACAAGACTGGATCTCGCCAATAGTTCTGCTTCACCCAGAAGTCCTGGATTGAATACAGGAGTCACTGGATGAGATTCTGTGGCCTCTGCTATGCAGAAGGTCACTCCAGGATCCTAATAGGCTCCTCCTGCCCGAACATAGTAAGTGTTCATCCTCTGTGTGGATCGGGGGGGGGGCACGAGACATTCAGCCATCATGTTACACCTGTTAATGGTTGATCTTTTCCCATGGGATTGAGCAATACAGATCGGACCAGACTGTGTCCCATGGAACGAGGCCGATTCGGTGACTGTTCTGCCCACTTTTCTCTGTTTGCCCCAACAGGCCCATCTCTGCACAGGGAGACAGAACAAGCAAGGAGATTTTTTAAAAAGCCCACCTCTGCAGCCAATCCCCTCCTTCATATTGCAAACTAGGGGAGGGTTTGTGTGTTTCGATAAGGACTCTCGGGCGATCCCAGGCCAGATAAGCAGCCAGAACGCCCATGGACTGCAGTGCGTGGGTGCAGGATCTGTTGCAGCAGAAATGGAAGTGAATGGTTTCTCACCACTTCCTTTCCCTCTCTGTCTCTTTCTCTCTCTCGTCCCCCTTGTCAATTTCACATCCTGTTATTGATCACCACCCCTGCCGCACCAAGGGGAGTGGTCACTGTGTTTAAATCTACAACAAAGTAGCTTGAGGCATTTTTGCAAAGAGAGCCACCTCCCACCCGCCCCGGGGCTGTATGAAACAGCTGCGACTTTATGAAATGCTCCCCCCGACACGAGCCCGAGGCACTGCTTCCAAACCCCTCGGGCCAGATTTGCCAGGGCGCAGCACCCGGAGCTGGAGGCAGGTTTTCCAAAGAGCGAAGCCCCAAGGTGCTGAGCTGCTTTGAGCACCTGGCCCCTTGTCCAAATGGGAACTGGGCTCTTCTGAACATTCTGGCCTGTGCTCTTCGCAGTCGGGGCTGTAATGAGGTTCTTTCAGCTCCAGCCGCTTCCTTGCACTTCTTCCATTTCACTGTGTTTCTTGAATGGTTACTTGCACCAGCCAATGCCCCCAGGAGGAAAAAACAAAAAGTTTCTGTTAGCGTCTGGCTGACCTGCGCTGCGTCATTGCTTTGATCTCCCTGTGACATCGGACCTAAACTCTCCCTTTGTGCCGAGCTACCTTTCCCTTCTCCTGCTCACCTTCACCTGTCTCCGCTGGGGGTAGCAGTTGTGCTGGGCTGGCTGACGGAGGGGGCTGATGTACAGCAGCTCCTCGGAGAGCCCTCCTGCCCCAAGAGCAAGAGACTGTTCTCTAATTCAAACATGGTCATGTTAAAAGAGAGGGCAAAAGTGCTTCTAAGGATTGCCGAGCAGAGACAACAGCAAATTATCCGGACAGTCACTGAGGTTCTGGAGCAAATTCATGCCCGAGGAATAGGCTGGTAGAGTCATTCGCTGGCCAGAAGGTTCATCCAAACAGCATGGTTTAAGCAAGTTTCACAGATCACAGTTGTGCTCGGAAGTTGCTGGCAGGTGCTATGGGAGGAGTTTGGGGCATGTGACTCACCTGCAGTGTGGCTGAATCCTGGTGACACCATGGTGGCACTTAGAAGCCAAGGGGAGAACTTGCACCTACCTGGAGAAAGCTGTAGGATCAAGGTCTGGGGTTTAAATATTCTTTGGGTGAAATCCCAGGAAGCCTCTAGATCTGCTGCTTCTGATCCAGCGTCAGTAGGACTGGCAGAGCCTCCCGGGCAGCCACTCACAAGAGCACGGCGGGGGGGAGGAGAACACAGATTCCTGCAGTGCTGTGTGGCACCTTTTCTCTGATTATCTACAAAACCAGAGGCCCACCCAGCTAATTCTGAAACATCCATCCCGAAGCTCAGTGGATTTGCTTTAGAGTGGTAGCAAAGGCCGGGAGGAAGAGGGCAGGTTGAAGTGTTCGGTGAGGGGGATCCAAAGTTCAGCCCTTCCCCGACCATATTTAGGCAGCTAAATAAAAGCAGCATGCTTTTCCACCTGGTGCTGAGCACCCAGAGCGAGCAGGAAGCCTCACTTATTTCAGGGCCTCATCTCCCTAGCTCAGGTCCTTCTCTGGCTCCAGTTACTGTAGTAGCTGTGCGTCTCACACCCCTGTGAGCTAGGCTGGGGCTATTATCCCCATTTTACAGCTGGAGAACTGAGGCCCAGAGGCTAAGTGACTTAAATCATACAGGGAATCTGGGGCACGGCAGGGAACTGCAGCTGCGTGAGTGCCCAGGCGCTTGCCCTAACTCCTGGGCCATCCTTCCGCTGCTCACGGAAAGCAGCAGCACAAAGAACATAAAGCAGGGGCCGGGGGGGGAGGAGGTTGCAGGACTGGGCTCAGGATCGTGCCCGGCAGAGTTGGGGGGCCCATCTAGACCAGCTGTTCCGTGACAAGATCCTGTAAGGGGTGAGAGTGCCCTGAATGTGACGCCGGTGGCGATGTCATTCTGGTGAAGGGAAATGATTGTTCTTTAGCGTGGCTGGAGGATGCAGTGGGTGGAAGCGATACTGCAGAAGAGGAACCTCGAAATGCAAATGAGGAACCAGTGCTCAAGCACCCAGTGCCCTTGCAGCCAGACACCTTAGGCCGTGACCTCATAGCAGACTAGGCTAAACCCGCGCACAGCTACAGAGGCTGGGGTTTCCAAACGAGTCAAAGGGAAGGACCCATCCAGTGTCCACAGAAGTGAACAACTCCCCTTGGAAATCCATCTGGGACAGCTGTGACTCTAGGGGTCCAGCTCCTTTAAGGACCGCGGAGTCCTGGACTCTGCAAGCTGGAGAGACAAGCAGCTGGTTTGTGTCTGGTGCCATGGAGCTGGCCAGGGGGACACATGCCCTGCTCTCCCACTTGAGACGTGGATTCTGATTCTCCTTGTTTTGTTGTTCGTGCTGTTGCATGCATCCAGAACTAATCCAGAAATTGCCCCAGATGTGCCAGGCCTAGCTACGCACCCGCGGCTGCGCCGGCTGGGCTGTCGGCTTCTAACACATAGAACACGGTGAGCATCACTGGAGGACTCACAAACGATTTAAAGAGCTGTTACCCAATTCCAGTATGCTCCAGTTCTCTGTTTAACCCCTTCTGACTGCTCTTTGTGAATGGGAAAAGCCCCCGGGAGGGATTCAGCATTTGCACTGGCGGAGCTGGGAGCGTGGTATGGCCTGCAGCTAGGAACCATGACAGGGAGAGTGGAGGTGGTCTAAGTAGCACTCGGCACAGGGCTGTTTGCACTGAGCTTTGTACGCTGGGCAGGTCAAGCATTCATCAGCAGGAGGGTTGTGCCAGGTGGGCCGGCTGCACCTCGAGGGAATGGATTTCTGAAGCCTACGGACAAACTCTCCTTGAGGGCTCCCCTCCTGTTTCTCTCCGGGAGTGCCTGACCTCCCCAGGACCCTTACTTGACCTCGTCACCCCAAAAAGATATTCCCTGACCTTGTTTGAGCCCGGGACACCTCCATGGCCCGGCTGTGCATGGCCCAGCACTGCTTTCCCAGTGGCACGGGCAGTGCACAGGTTCACTGCACTCCCCAGTCCTCTGACTCTCATCTCCTTTGTGCCTCCTTGTGCAGGCTGGGGTGAAGGACTACACCCAGTTCCCACAGGATTCCCCCCCCCGCAGGGGCATGGGGAGCAGCAGCCTTGCCACCTCAGCGGTGCAGGGGAGCGAGCGTGCCCAGGAGGGTGTGCACATATGCATGCATGCACGGGTGTGTGCACAGAGGTGTGCAAATGGGGTGTGTGCTGTGCAATGAGTGTGCATATGTGTGCGGGGTGCCTGCCTCTGCAGTGACGTGAATGGCAGAGTGAGATGAAAAGAGCCCTGGCATTCTCCAGGCAGTCCCACGCTCCGCACAGAAGCCAGCCCTGTCCTTGCCCATCTCTCCCCACTGGCACATCCTCTGTGTGTCACTCCCACCCAGTGAGGAGCCCTGGGTCCGCACTGGCCGCGCTGGCCTCCCCACCCCCCAGGCACCTGGCAGTCAACCCAGGCCCCCAAACTTACAGGTGCTTCATGCTCCAGACCCCAAGGGCTCCAACATGTGGGGTAATCCCCTTGGGCCTGCCCCCTCGGCCTGTGCTAGACTCTGAGCCAGGTTAGCCTTGTCAGGAGCCTTCTGCCCCACAGAACTGCCCCGGGCCCCACCCTGGCCCCCTGGCAGGCCGGGGCTGGACTGTCCAAGTCAAGCTGGGAAAGGCACAGCTGGGATAAGCTGGCACGATCCCCCTGGTGTTACCATGGGCCCACTTGCCCCAAGCTCACCATCTGCATTGTGCGCCCCTTCCCCTGCTAACCTCTCCCACCTCTCATCAGTAGCTCCCCCGGCCCCTGCTCCCTCCCCTCCCGCTTTGGACCCCACCTGCCATTGGGATCCCTCACCTCCATCACCTGCCTTGCTTCCTCCCCTGCTATCCCATGCCCTCTTTGGCCTGTCCCTTCCCTTCCATCTCCCCACCTCCTACCCAGCCTGTAGGTGACTCTCCTCTTCCCACCAGTCCCCGTTTCTTTGTGCCCCATCGGGCCCATGCCTCTATTTACCCCACACGCACACCCCCTCCATGCGCCCTGCCTGCGCCCACCCATACTGCACCTCTGCCACCAACTTGTTTGTCACTGTCTCCGCTCTCTGGTGAATCAGCGGAGTGGGAGAAACAATAAGTACAGGCAGAATTGACGAGTCATGTCTGCAAAATCGGGAGGGAAAAACCGCACCAGAAACTCACTACAAAGGCTTGTGCTCGCAGAGAGCCATGTGCCGGGAAGGCAGGGCCCGCAGCGGGCGGAGATCGCACCCAGTCAGCCGGCCTGGGCCCTGTCGGCCCGCAGCAGGACAGGCCCAGGGCAGGTGAGGCGCTGGCTCAGGGTTTGTGCTCAGAACTGTCATCCTGGCGGCATGTGGGGGGAAGGGGATGTGACCAAGTCATCCCCTGGGGCGGTGGGGAGGACCCCTGCATCAGCAGGGAGATGTGGCTGGTGGCTGTCTAGGCAGAGAGCATGCACCAGACTGGGAACCAGGAGACCTGGGTTTGATCCCTGCTGCGTCACCTGGGGCAGTCACGTCCAGGCTCTGTGCCTCACCTTGCCCTCCCATCTTTTGCAGTGTTGCCAACTCTCATGATTTCTCTGTGGGTGATGGGATTTTGGCCAGGGCTGGAGCCAACCCTGCCATGACAGGGGAAGCTCCTCCTGTGAATTTCAGCCCTGCCTGGGGATCCCCCCTGCCTCCCTGATTGGCTGCCTGCTCCGCTGCCGGCCTCCTGGGGCAGAGCAACCAATCACAGCTGCTGCAGGCAGAGCTCCAGCAGCTCAGGGCAGCTCTGCCCGCCCCCTCCTGTGAACAGCAGGGACCGGACAGGACAGTTCTCCTCCCTGAAGCACCCCCAAGAAGGGGTGCGAGTGGGAACAGTCCCTGGAGCCACCTCCCTAGCCTGGATGGGAGGAGGGGACCCTGCTGCAGTCCCCTCCCCGCCCCAGGCCTGGGATAGAGGTTGAAGAATCCCACAGAAGAGGAGGCTGAACTGATGTGGGACTTGTGGGGAACAGGGCTGATTTGGAGGTTGAGAGGCAGAATTAACTGTGGTCAGGGAATGGACTGGTGAGATGAGAGCTCCTGCAGCAGGATCCCAAATCACTGTACCCAAGAAATCTGGGAGAGGGGGCAACACTGTCACCTGCACACTGGGGATGGACAAAAGCCAGCCCCCCCCCGAAACACAGTGTAGTCAGGTAGGAAAGTTTTGGGGACCAATCTCCTGATCTCTTTGGGTCTGACTCATAATTTTTGCTCTCTTGAGGTTGGCAATGCTGCTTTTGTCTGCCTTGGCTCTTTAGACTGTGAGCCCCATGGGGCAGGGACTGCTTCTCACGATGTACAATGGGCCCCAGGTCTCAGCTGGGGCTTCTTGGCATTACGATGCAACCTGTGACAAAGGGCTGGCACCACGTGAAGAGCTCTGGATCCCAGAGGGCAGGGACGGTCCTGCTTGGGTTGCTCTGGAAGCAATTGTGTAACAAACACAGCAGCCCTGACCACCTAGGGCAGGAAGCACCGTGGAGGCCACACTTGCGTTGTTATCCTACAACAGTACCATTGGTCCTTCGCCCGTTAGAGCTGCCAGCTAAGCAGAGCTGGGCCTGGTCAGTCTAGGGAAGGGAGAGGTGTGGTCATTTCGGGAGGATGGTCACTAGCCTGGACGTTTGGAGACTTGGGTTTAGTGCCCCGTGTGATCTTGAACAAGTCACTCTGTGCCTCATTTTCCTCAGTTGGGCCGTGGGGGTAATAGCACTGCCCTACCACATATGAATACATACAGTAAAGAGTGAGGTGTTCAGATACCAGGGTAATGGGCCAGGTGGGAACCACAGATGGAGTTAGCAGGAAGCCATCTTCTCTCTGATGGGCTGATTCTACCAGCCTCACTCCATTAACTGCAATGGAGCTCCTCGCTGCAAGCAAGGGATGGCCAACGGTGGCCCAGTTTCAGAGCTGAGCCCATAGCTCCAGAGCATTCAACTCTCGTTATATGTGGTGGTTTTCTCCCAAAAGCCCTAGCTGCCAGAGTCAGGAGAGCACCTGCACCTCTCAGCTTTCATTTGAAACAAACCACAAAAAGCCTGGCTTTGGGTGAAGTGAATGCTCCCTGAAGGGTCAGAAGGGGAAAAAAGCACCCCAAATTTATGTTAAAAAATCTCATAATTTTGGCGGCCTGACTCATGATTTTTGAATGCCTGGAGCTGGGCTGCCCTTTAGATGAGCTGCACACTGATCTCCCGTGCACTTTGGGCTCTTAAATATCACATGGCACTTTCCACAAGAACAGGGGTCCAAAGCCCTGGCCAGATTCTAACTTGGAGCTGGTCCATCTAGTCCAGTATCCAGTCTCTGACTGGGGCCAGCACCAGATTCTTCAGAGTCATGTGCAAATCCTCCACAGTGGGTAAGGGGTAAAGCTAGACCTGGGTGGGGCGGAGGGGATTATGTTGCAACAAGATCCTTTGGACAGAGCCTGGAGCTGGTGGGAGGGACCAGGAGCCAGACACTGGGGGCATGGAAAAAATTGTGATGGGGAAGGAGCCACATGAGGGCTAGGAGGAGACTGGGACTGGCTAGGCAAGGACCCTGCAGAGGAGACAGGGATGCAGAGACTGGGGAAGGGGACTGGGTGGAAGAAAGACTGGGACCCAGATTCATTTGTTGCAGAAGATGGAAAGCAGAAAGGATAAAGCCGTTGAATGCTGCTCTGGAGAACTGGATTCTCTCCCTGCCTCGGCCACAAAGTTCCTGTGGTGTTTCAGAAAGTGGAGGAAGTAACCGGGGGGGTAGCCATTTTAGACTAGATTCTGACCAGCAGGGAGGGATTGGTCATGCATCTGAATGTGGTCAGCAGTTTAGGTGAAAGTGAACATGAAATGATCGATTTCATGACTCTAAAGAAAGGAAGAAGCAAGAGCAGTAGAATAAGGACAATGAACTTCAAAAAAGCCAAGTTTACCAAACTCAGAGAACTGGAAGGTAAAGTCCTGTGGGAAGAAAATCTAAGGAACAAAGGAGTTCAGGACAGCTGGCAGTCTCTTGAGATAATATTAAAGCAGAACAGCAAACTATCCCGATACGAAGGAAAGATTGGAAGAATAGTAAGAGGCCAATATGGCTCCATCAGTAGCTCTTTATTGACCTGAAAATCAAAAAGGAATCTTACAAGAAGGGGAAACATGAACAAATTGCTAAGGAGGAGTACAAAAGAATAGCACCTGCATGTAGAGACAAATTCAGAAAGGCTAAAGCACAAAAAGAATTATCCCTAGCAAAGGACTCAAAAGGCAATAAGAAGAGATTCTTAAAATACATTAGGAGGAAGAGAAAAATGAAGGGAAGTGTAGGTCCTCTACTTAGTGGGGAAGGAGTGCTAATAACAGACAACATCAAAAAGTCTGAGGTGTTGAATGCCAGTTTTGCTTCAGTCTTCTCTATGAAGGTTAACGATGACCGGCTACTCAACACAAAATTAATATTCATAAGAAAAGGAAGGAACACAAGTCAAAAAAGGGAAAGAACTGCTTAAAGAATATTTAGATAAATTAGATGTATTCAAATCAGTGGGGCGAAGCCTGATGACTTTCATCCTAGGGTACTTAAGGAACCAGCTGAAGCTCTCAGAACCGTTAGCAATTATCTTTGAGAACTCACGGACGACGGGTGAGGTCCCAGAGAACTTTAAAAAGGGGAACAAAGAGGATCTGGGAAATTATAGACCAGTCAGCCTAACTTGGATACCTGGAAAGATACTGGAACAAATAACTAAACAATAAGTTTGTAAGCACTTTGAGGATAATAGAGTTAGAAGGAATAGCCAGCATGGATTTGTCTACAACACATCATGCCAAACCAACCTAATTTCCTTCTTTGACAGGGTTACTGGTCTAGTGGATTGGGGGGAAGCAGTAGACATGATATACCTTGATTTTAGTAAGGCTTTTGACACAGTCCCAAAGGAGAGTCTCATAAGCAAATTATGGAAATGTGGTCTTGATTAAATTACTATAAGGTGGATACACAACTGGTTGAAGGACCATCCTCAAAGAGTAGTTATCAATGGTTTTCTGCCCAAATGGGAGGATGTATCTAGTGGGGTCCCACAGGGCTCAGTCCTGAGTCTGGCATTAATCAATACTTTCATTAGCGATCTGGATAATGGAGTGGAGAATGTGCTTATACAGTTTATAGCTGGCACCAAGCTGGGAGGGGCTGCAAGTATCAGGAATCAGGGCCTGCAGTGGAGCCAGTCTCTGGATAACCTAATGAGTGCAGGTGGCCTGTAACTGGCTTAAGACAAATGCCTGACTGGCTACATGACCTGTTTGGTGGGAAGAGCCAGCAGCAGCAGTTTGGTGGCTGCTCAAACCATTTGCCCATGGCTCTGATAGCTCTGGCTCCTGCTTGCTTCCAGCCCTGCCCCTGCCTTGGTGCTGTCTTGCCTCATCCCAGGTAACCCAGTTCTGACCCTCAGCTCCAATTCCTGACCCCTGACTTTAGCTCTGGCATCTGGCCTTTGACTCCTGCTTTGACCAGTAGACATGACCACCACATCCCGGTCACGTGAGAGCAAGCGCTTTGGAGGACAGGATTAGAATTCAAAGCAACCATGATGAAGTGGAGAACTGGCTTGAAATCAACAAGATGAAATTCAATTAAGACAAGTGCAAAATACTACATCTGGGAAGGAAAAATCAAATGCACAATTACAAAATGGGGAATAATTGGCTAGGCAATAGTACTGCTGAAAAGGACCTGGGGGGAGTATAGTGGATCACAAAAATAGTGAGTCAACAATGTGATGCAGTTGTGAAAAAAGCTACTACCATTCTGGGGTGTATTAATCGGAGAGTTGTACATAAGACACGGGTGGTAATTGCATGGCTCTACTCGGCACTGGTGAGCTCCATCTGGGGTACTGTGTTCAGTTCTGGGTCCCACACTTTAAGAAGTATGTGGACAAATTGGAGAGAGTCCAGAGGAAAGCAACCAAAATACTAAAAGAAGGTTTAGAAACCCTGACCTGTGAGGAAAGGTTAGAAAAACTGGGTGTATTTAGTCTGGTGAAAAGACAACTGAGGGGGGAACTGATAAGTCTTCAAATATGTGAAGGGCTGTTATAAAGAGGACGAAGATCAGTTGTACTCCATGTTCACTGAAGGTAGGACAAGAAGTAATGGGCTTCATCTGTGGCAAGAGAGTCTTAGGTTCGATATTAGGAAAAACTTTCTAACTCTAAGAGTATGTCTACACTATGAAATTAGATAAATATTATAGAAGTCGATTTTTAGAAATCAATTTTATACAGTCGAGTGCGTATGTCCACACTAAGTGCATTAAGTTGGCGGAGTGAGTCCTCACTACCGTGGCTAGCATCGACTTACGGAGCGTTGCACTGTGGGTAGCTATCCCACAGTTCCCGCAGCCTCCGTCACCCATTGAAATTCTGGGTTAAGCTCCCAATGTCTGATAGGGCAAAAACATTGTCATGGGTGGTTTTGGGCACATGTCGTCAGTCACCCCTACCTCCGTGAAAGCCACAGCAGACAATCGTTTCATGCCTTTTTTCCGCGCAGATGCCATACCACAGCAAGCGTACAGCCCACTCAGCTCAGCTCACCGACACCGCCGCTGTTGTGTCCTGGGTGCTGCTGGCAGCAGACGGTGCAGTAGGGCTGCTGACCATCGTCATACATCGCTTCCGCTGCAACTCTGCTCTGCTTCTATTGTCTCAATAGCAAATTGCACCATGTTGTGTGTCATGGGTTCCCGGGTACGTGTGTTCTTCCTCGGGAAATGTGCGTGGTGCTAACCATTGTCCTCCACCGCTTCCGCTGCAACTCTGCTCTCCTGCTCTCATGAATCCACCTTGCAGGTCCTCCCGTTGTTCTCTATAAATATCTATTCTCATGGCATCCGTCTTCAGCCACCGCTTCCGCTGCAACTCTGCTCTCCTGCAGACGCCATACCACGGCAAGCATGGAGCCCGCTCAGATCACCACGGCAGTTATGAGCATGGTAAACATCTCGCGCATTATCCTGCAGTATGTGCAGAACCAGAACCTGCAAAAGCAGGCGAGGAGGCGACGGCAGCGCGGTGACGAGAGTGATGAGAACATGGACACAGACTTCTCTCAAAGCATGGGCCCTGGCAATTTGGCCATCATGGTGTTAATGGGGCAGGCTCATGCTGTGGAATGCTGATTCTGGGCCCTGGAAATAAGTACAGACTGGTGGGACCGCATAGTGTTGCAGGTCTGGGATGATTTCCAGTGGCTGCGAAACTTTTGCATGCGTAAGGGCACTTTCATGGAACTTTGTGACTTGCTTTCCCCTGCCCTGAAGCACAAGAATACCAAGATGAGAGCAGCCCTCACAGTTCACAAGTGAGTGGCGATAGCCCTCTGGAAGCTTGCAACGCCAGACAGCTATCAGTCAGTCGGGAATCAGTTTGGAGTGGGCAACTCTACTGTGGGGGCTGCTGTGATACAAGTAGCCAACACAATCACTGAGCCGCTGCTATCAAGAGTAGTGACTCTGGGAAATGTGCAGGTCATAGTGGATGGCTTTGCTGCAATGGAATTCCTAACTATGGTGGGACGACAGACGGAACGCATATCTCTTGGGACCGGACCACCTTGGCAGCCAGTACATAAACTGTAAGGGGTACTTTTCAGTGGTGCTGCAAGCACTGGTGGGTCACAAGGGATGTTTCACCAACATCAACGTGGGATAGCCAGGAAAGGTACATGACGCTCGCATCTTCAGGAACTCTGGTCTGTTTGAACAGCTGCAGGAAGGGACTTACTTCTCAGATCAGAAAATAGCTGTTGGGGATGTTGAAATGCCTACAGTTATCCTTGGGGACCCAGCCTATCCCTTAATGCCATGGCTCATGAAGCCATACACAGGCACCCTGGACAGTAGTCAGGAACTGTTCAACTATAGATTGAGCAATTACAGAATGGTGGTAGAATGTGCATTTGAACGTTTAAAAGCGCGCTGGTGCAGTTTACTGACTCGGTTAGACCTCAGCGAAACCAATATTCCCATTGCTATTGCTGCTAGCTGTGTGCTCCACTATATCTGTGAGAATAAGGGGGAGACATTTATGGCAGGGTGGGAGGTTGAGGCAAATTGCCTGGCCACTGATTACACGCAGCCAGACACCAAGGTGATTAGAAGAGCACAGGATGGCTCAGTGCGCATCAGAGAAGCTTTGAAAACCAGTTTCATGACTGGCCAGGCTACTGTGTGACAGTTCTGTTTGTTTCTCCTTGATGAAAACCCGCCCCCTTGGTTCACTCTACTTCCCTGTAAGCCAACTGCCCTCCCCCCTTCAATCACCACTTGCAGAGGCAATAAAGTCATTGTTGTTTCAAAATCATGCATTCTTTATTAATTCATCACTCAAATAGGAGGATAACTGCCAAGGTAGCCTGGGAGGGGTGGAGGAGGAGGGAAGCACCGGGTGGGGTGGTGGATAAGGGGAGGAGGGAAGGACAAGGTCACACTGCCCTTCAAAACTTATTGAATGCCAGCCTTCTGCTGCTTGGGCAGTCCTCTGGGGTGGAGTGGTTGCGTGCCCAGAGGCCTCCCCCTTATTCTTGGGCATCTGGGTGAGGAGGCAATGGAACTTGGGGAGGAGGGCGGTTGGTTACACAGGGGCTGCAGTGACGCTCTGTGCTCCTGCTGCCTTTCCTGCAGCTCCACCAGATGCCAGAGCATATCAGTTTGATCCCCAGTAGCCTCAGCATTGCATCCTGCCTCCTCTCATCTTGATTCCACCACCTTTCATCTCGTTCATCCCTCCTGTCCTCACATTCATATTCTGCTTTCCTGGACTCTGACATTGTTTGCCTCCACACATTCTGCTGAGCTCTTTCAGTGTGGGAGGACTGCATGAGCTCAGAGAACGTTTCATCGCAAGTGTGTTTTTTTCGCCTTCTTAGCTGCGCTAGCCTCTGGGATGGAGATGATGGGGGGAGTGTTGAAACATTTGCAGCTGTGGGAGGGAAAAAAGGGAGAGTAGTATTTTAAAAGGCACATTTTAGAGAACAATGGTGAACCAAGTGAACCAATGGTCTTTCACGGTGAACCAACTGTTAACATTACATAGTACATGTGCTTTCGGTACAAGGTTGTATTTTGCCTCTTATATTGAGGGCCTGCTGGTTTGGTGTGAGAGATCACACATGCAGGGCCAGGCAAAAGAATTTGGCTTGCAGGCAGCCATGATAAGCCACAGTCTTTTGGCTTCTTCAACCTTCATAATGTGGGAATGGTTTCAAACAGCAGTGCCTTCCTTTCCCATACCAAGCACCCATTGGGTTGGCCATTTAAAAGGAGGGGCTGCGCTTTTCAGATTAACATGCAACACAAACCCAGCTAAATGCCCCACCCCCACCCAATTCTCTGGGATGATCACTGACCTGAGGATAACACAAAGAGATAAAGAACAGATGTTGCTTGAATGCCAGCAAACACCGGGACCATATGCTGCCATGCTTTGTTATGCAATGATTCCAGACTACGTGCTACTGGCCTGGTGTGGTAAAGTGTCCTACCATGGAGGATGGAATAAGGTTGCCCTCCCCAGACACCTTTGGAAAGGCTTTGGGAGTACCTCCAGGAGAGCTTCATGGAGATGTCCCTGGAGGATTTCCGCTCCATCCCCAGACACGTTAACAGACTTTTCCAGTAGCTGTACTGGCCGCAAATGCATCCCAAGTCTTCAGGGCAAATTAATCATTAAACACGCTTGCTTTTAAACCATGTATTATATTTACAAAGGTACACTCACCAGAGGCACCTTCTCCGGCTTCATGGTCTGGGAGCCCACCTTGGGAGGGTTCGGAGGGTATTGGCTCCAGGGTAATAAACAGTTTCTGGCTGTCAGGGAGAACAGTTTCTCCACTTGTCTGCTCCTCCTTATCTTCCTTGTCCCCAAAATCCTCATCCCTGTTGCATGAGACTCCCCCTTTGCAGGTGTCCACGGACAGGGGTGGGGTATGGTTGGGGCCCCCCCTAGAATTGCATGCAGTTCATCACAGAAGCAGCATCTGGGGCTCTGACCCAGAGCGGCCATTTGCCTCTTTGTTTTTTTGGTAGGCTTGCCTGAGCTCCTTAATTTTCATGCGGCACGGCTGTGGGTCCCTGTTGTAGCCTCTGTCCATCATGCCCTTGGAAATTTTTGCAAATATTTTAGCTTTTCGTCTTTTGGAATGGAGTTCTGATAGCACAGATTCATCTCCCCATAAAGCAATCGGATCCAGTACCTCCAGTTCAGTCCATTCTGGAGGTCTTTTGCGATTCTGGGACTGCATGGTCATCTGTGCTGATGAGCTCACCACGCTGGCCAAACAGGAAATGAAATTCAAAAGTTCCCGGGGCTTTTCCTGTGTACCTGGCTAGTGCATCTTAGTTGAAAGTGCTGTCCAGAGCGGTCACAATGGAGCACTCTGGGATAGCTCCCGGAGGCCAATACCGTCAAATTGCATCCACACTACCCCAAATTCGACCCGGCGATGCCAATTTCAGTTCTAATCCCCTCGTCGGGGAGGAGTACAGAAATCAATTTTAAGAGCCCTTTAAGTTGGCAAAAATGGCTTCGTCATGTGGACGGATGCAGGGTTAAATCAATCGAACGCTGCTAAATTTGACCTAAACTCGTAGTGTAGACCAGGGCTAAGGATAGTTACACTCTGGAACAGGCTTCCAGGGGAGGATGCGGAATCTCCATCACTGGAGGTTTTTAAGACCAGGTTGGTCTTAAACACCTGTCAGGGCTGGTTTAGGTTACTTGATCCTGCCTTAGTGCAGAGGGCTGGACTTGATGATCTCTCAAGGTTCCTTCCAACCCCGTCTGTCTTTAAATTCTGTGTTTGTAGAGTGCCTCACACAAGGGAGCTCTGGCCCATAGCTAGGCCTCCGAGGCACTACTGTAATGCATCTAATAAATAATAACGATACTCCTTTTTAGATACAACCTACCATTTTGCTTGCTTTTGTCACTCCCTGTGGACATAATGACACCCAGAGCTTTCTCCTGAGCTGTTACAGCTCATGTAGAAGCCAGCAGTGTGTGGTGTAGTTCAAATTGTTCCTGTCAATGATCATTATCTACATTTGCAAGTGTCTACAGGAGATTGCAACTGGTTGTGTGCTGGCCAATCACCTTGCATTGGTAGGGCTTCCTGGAGTTCCTCTGTCTTGAATAACTCAGAGAGATAAAGTGGGTGAGGTAATATCTTTTATTGGACCAACTTATAATGGTGACAGTGACAATATTTGGAGCTAGCCAGAGCTCTTCCTTAGGTCTGGGAAAGGTACTCAGTGCACGGCTAAACACAAGAACAAACAGATAATTTAGCATACATAGTTAGCACATGTTCTAAGGGAACATTCAAGGTGAAGTGGCCCATTAGCATCTCTGCAGCATTGGACAAAAAGGGGAGTTAATGGGTTACAGATTGTTGTAATAAGTCATAAATCCAGTGTCCTTATTAAGACCAAGATTTTTAGGGTCTAGCAAAGTTATGAATTTCAACTCCCAGGCTTGGCTTTTGAAAGTGTTGTGCAGGTTTCCTTTGAGGACGAGGACTGAGAGGTCAGCTATGGACCAATCGCTTTGTGAAAAGTGTTCACCCACAGGTGTAGGGTTGGCGGTATCCCTGGAAGTTTCATCACATGACATAATCTTTAATTAAAGATTGATCTTTAATTCCTGGAAACTCCAGGATAATCCTGGAGGGTGGGCAACCCTAACCAGGTGACAGGGTGTTTTTGTCTTTTACCATTTTCCAGTGTGAGTTCATTCGAGAGCGAAGTGATTGTTCAGTTTCACCCACATAGTTGTTATTGGGGCATTTAATGCAAAGGATGGGTGGATGCATATGGAGATTGATGGGATGTGTCTGGGAATGGATGACTGGATGGATAGATCTGGGGTTGGATGGGACATGTCTGGGGATGGATGGGTGGGTGGATGCATATGGAGATGGATGGGATGTGTCTGGGGATGGATTGGATGTGTCTGGGGATGGATGGGTGGGTGGATGCGCATGGAGATGGATGGGAGGTGTCTGGGGATGGGTGGGTGGGAGCACATGGAGATGGATGGGAGGTGTCTGGGGATGGATGGGTGGGTGGATGCATATGGAGATGGATGGGATGTGTCTGGGAATGGAGGGGAATAGGGATGGGGATGCGGACGAAGGGGCGGGTAAATATATTTGTTCATCCACCCAGTGACTCTCTCACGTTGAATGCCTCAGGTTGCATTTGGTCACGTACGTGAGGCCAGTGTGGGGGCTAGTTGTAGCCTGGGCTGCAATGCCAGCAGCCTGTAGGTGACGCTCCGCTCTGCTTTTCTGCTTCAGCCCCGTTGCATGGAGAGGTGTCCTTGCTTTCCCAGCACCTGGCTGAGCTCAGGAGATGCATGGGAGTGAGCTGGCAGAGGCTCAATCCAGAGAAGCTGGGGATAATTGAGGGAGGCGCCCACAGATCATTTCTGCCCTTGACTGGGTTTTCACTGGTGCTCAGCACTAGTGTGGTTCCCTGGGCTGGGAGCGTCCATGGTAGCCAGAGAGCCAGAGGTTAGCTCACTGTCACCTCACCTAAAGAAAAACAAATGCAGCTCTAGCCCGCACTGTTGTAAAGAAAACGTTCTGGGTGTGATTCGGTGCAGTGGTGTTTTACTGATAGGGGCCTGAAGCTCAGAACAGGGGTGGACTACTCCATATATCTCACTGGGGTGTTGACTCTGAACCCTAACAAAGGTTGTGTAAATAGCCACATTGTTAACTATTTTCCTGCTGCTCATGTTAGCAACCATTCTGAGTTTTGTGCGGGGTTTAGCATTGGGGTGGGGTTTGCCCTTCTCTTCCCCCACCCCATCTCCATTAGCCATGACTCTGTGATTCCTACAGTGGATTGCTCTCGTGACCGCCACATGGAGCTTTCCCTGAAGCCCACAGCTGGTGCAGAAGGGAGCAGGCTGCTTGGCCAGGGGTCATCCATGGACCTGCCCATGCTTCCTCTTCAGCTCTGGCTGAAAGTCAAGAGCTTGAAACTGATGTGCAAAGCCCTGTATGATTTCAGTCCTGGCTGCCGGGGAGACCCACTTCTTCCACTAGTGATGACTGGAATCAGCTGATGCCCTCCTGCTGGCCAAGCCTGGGCAGGAACAGCGGGAGCTGCAGATGGGGCTGTTCCACTGGAGACCCTTGGCTCTAGGATCACGTCCTTCCTTAGTCCAACTGCACCCGACCTATCAGCCTGGCCAGGCCATCTCTCTGCTCAGCACTTGGCCGGGGTGATGGAGCTCTGTTCCCAGCACACATCTGCACTGGGTTAATAGTACTTCCTGGCTTGTGCATTTTGCAGGGTTCATCCCAGCTCCCAGGATCAATGGAGACGGGAATCTTTGTAAAGCTGTGAGAGGAACGAATATATAACCCCCTGCCCAGGCCTTCCATGCACGCACTCCCACTATGAGCCCAGTGATATGGGTAGCCACATGGGGGGAGAGGGGCTGAGCCACGTGGGAGATCACCACCACAGCTGATCCCGGAAGCAAACTGCGGAGAAGGTGCAGAAGGGGGTGTCTGGGATCCCTGAGGTGACTGCTGGCCAGAGCACCCCTGCTGAGGCACACGGGGAGCCGGCCTCCCCGGGAGAAAGGGCCCAGAGCCAGGAAGCGTTCCTGCAGAGCATGGCCCAAGCACCTCAAAGGTGAGGAGCAGGGCCCCGAGGCAAATGTTCGGGCACAGCAAGGTGGGGGCGGAAGAGAGGAAGGAAGCGAGCAGCGAAGTGTGTCTCTCGAGAGCCTGGGCCATGACAAACAGGAAGAGCTGGAGGGGCTGGGCCAGGAAGAGAAGAAGGATGTGCACAGGGCTGGTGGGAGAGGACCCACGGCAGGGGAGTCCAGGCTTGTCTACACCAAGGGGAGGCCAGCGGCACGGCTACAGTGCCACAGCTATGCCAGCGTAGCCCTGTAACGCAGCCGATAGCCCGCAGGGGTAGCTCCGTCGGTAGGAGCTCCTGCATCTCCCCGAGCGGCAGAAGCTTTCTCCCATTGACCTAGGCGCACCTACCCCGGGGGCTAGGTCGGCAGAGCTCTGTCCTCAATTCACCCCCCAGCCATGGCCATCTCCACGGGAAGCCTAGGAGGTCACAGACAGGAGGGGGAATGGTGGCTACTGCCTGGCCGAGGGAGAACGGCTCTCCTGACGGTGAAGCTCTGACAGCCTCTGGGTTAGAGAGGCTGGGGACAGAGGAGTCGGGGGGAGGGGGGCTGTGCTGTGGGGACCAGGCAGGGCCAGGGCTCCTGGAGCAAGCCTCCAGCGGGGAAGCCCCAGGGCCTGCGTCTCATGCTGTGCTTAATTTGTGCCAGGGCTTGCTCGGGCTGAGCCCTGGTACCTCTGGGCCTGGCAGTTCATGGCCCCGGCACCTCTGGGCCTGGCAGTTCATGGCCCCGGCGCCTCTGGGCCCGGCAGGTCAGAGCCCCGGCGCCTCTGGGCCTAGTGCATCAGTTATGAATGTAAAAAAATTGCTTGAGCCCCAGCACCTCTCATTGGAAGTTAAGCACTGATCTCATGGGAGTTCTCCTCCCCTCCCTGTTTAATGGCCAGTGGCCTCCGGATATGGCCTAGGGATGACTTCCTGCCTGGCTGGGGGGTGGCATGCCATTGGAGGGAAGCACTGTGAGATCTGACACTGGCCAAAGGGGCGGAGAAGGGGGCAAACCTGGCAGTCCAAGGGGATTCCAGTGCCACCCCTCCTGGGTCAGGGACCGCAAGGGGCTCATTCTCGTGGAGAAGCAGCACGGTCAAGGGGCTGAAGAGGGGGTTCTTGGGGCGGCCATTAAGAGGGCAGGGGAGGGGAGAGGAGTGGGAGCTGGCAGGAGGGTTTCCGTGGAGGCAGAATTGGAAGAGGGTCCGGGGGGCTGTGAACACGACTGGGGATTCAGAGCTGGGAGGAGACAGAAAGTTCCTGGTTAGAGGGAAGATGTGTGACAAGGAGGGGATGAGGCTGGGCTCGAGCGATCTCCTCACCCCAGACCACTGTTCCCTCTAAGCTGTGCGTGTGCACACAGATCCTAAACCCCGCGCACACTGTGAAACACCGCACGCACAAAAATTTGCACAGAAGCACAACAATTTGCACAGAAGAAATTTTTCATGCACACAGCATGTCAAAAATTAGAGGGAACATTGCCCCATACCCGGGCGCCGGGCTTGGAGACATTTCGCCGCCGTGTTTGGCCTGGGCAGGCCGGGCGCTGATGGAACTGGGCACTCGGGAATCCTCCTCAAGGAATGCAAAGACCCTCGCTGGCTGCAGACTCTCCCTGGGGGCAGGAGAGCAGTGCCTGGAGCGGGGGCACAGCACGTTCCCCCTTTTCCCCCCGGAACTGATGGCGATGGGCAGAACTCAACGAGAGTCAGAGGCAGGTGGGGAAGGGGGATCCCCTGCAGACCAGGCTGGGGAGAACTGGCTGAAATCAGCCCTGCGGGGACTCTGGAGCACAGTGGGGGGTTGTGTAGGGCCAGACAGATCATCGTGCAGGTATTGACCAGGTGAACCCCCCTCCCACCCATCAGGGAGGGGACAGTGCCACAGCATGGGGAGCAGGAAACTTCTTTAGACCCAAAGTCTTTCTGCTTATTGCCCATGCTCCCTGCCTCACGCCCCCTTGGGGATCCCTACCCGTTTGTTCTGTTGCCCAGGCCGGCCACAGCTGCAGCGAGTCTGTTGGGGCGGCCATGTGCTGGTGCACCCCCATGCTGGGCAGGATGATGGCCCCCCGTGGGCCAGCCCCGCTGCCCCCTGCGCTCTGGCAACACGTCCTGCCCTGGCAGGGCCTGGGCCTGGCCCCACCTGAGCCCTGTGGGGAGGAGTGGGGATGTGCCTGCCTAGCAGAGGCCGGATGGAGCGGGGCTGCGGAGCGTGTGGCCGGTATGCGCGTGGGCGGCAGGCAGGGTGGGGGGAGAAGCGGGGAGAGGAAGCTGCAGAAGCAACAGAGTCTCCTCGATAAGCAGTTTCCTGAACACTTTCAAACCCTGGCACCCGACCCACTCGTGCTCCACTCGCAGCCCTAGCGCTGAGGAGCCACAGAGCCGGCCCACTCGGGACCCCAGGTGAGCGATCCTGGATTCGCCTGCGGAGATGGGGCAGCCAGGGCCCCGAGCTGGGGATGGGTGGCAGCAGGTCCCAGGCACCTCTGGGCTGCAGCTGTGTGCGGAGATGATGTGTGGGGCGGGTCTGCGCCTTGGTGGCTTCCCGGGGAGCAGGGCAGCACAGATACCATGGGGATGGGCACAGGATTAGGATCTGGACTGCAGCGCCAGGCGGAGGCTATGGTGGGGCCTGTCCCGACATGGTGCCCGGGTTCGCCGTGCCTGGCACCGGCCGGGTGCTCCTAGCTCAGTGTGTCTGGAGATGGCTGAGGGGCTACGTTGGCATTAGGAGGCTGGTGCCCTTTACCCAGTGATCACACTCCAAGGCTGGACTCCTCTGGGGGCACCCACCCTGGCCTGCCAGTGGGGTTCCTCACACAGGCTTTGGCGTGAGGAGTGGGGAAGGCAGGAGTGACTGGGATGCCAGAACTCAGCCCCTCCCTCTCTTAGCCAAAACAGGTGCACCTGGGGTATGTCCCACAGGGGAACTCCTCCTGTCTCCCTGGGGCCGTTCTGCCAGGCATGGACCCCCTGGCATGGGGCCAGGTATAAACCTGGCGGGGCTGGGTTCCACATTCCTCCACAGCATGGTGAGCCACCCTGGCCCCCTCCACAACAGATGGGTCCCAGCCATAGCCCCATGAGGCCTGGGCACTGTTAGGATCTGGGTTCGGCTTGGGGCATGGTCCCCAGCTGTCCATGTGCAGTGCCTCATCCCCACACTTTGGGACACAGCCTGCTCCAAACCCCATCCCTCTGGGCTGTCCTGCCCTCTAGGCCCTCTTGCTGTGGGGAGGTGCCAAGACCTAGTCCTGCCAGCCTGGCCTTGACTTCGTCTTTAATGCCAAGAGCGGGGTGCCCAGGGGAGAGGCTCATAGTGAGGCCTGGACACGGTGGGTCAGATCTAGGCTAGCTTGCTAGTTATTCTGAAACTGGCTCCAAAGGAGGATCTGTGCCCTTGAAGAGGCTTTGCCCAGGCCCAGCTGAGTGGGGCCCTCTGGACACCCCCCGTGTCAGGACCCCCTGGCATGGGACCAGGTATAAAGCCAGGAGGAGCTGCAGGACCCATGGGTATTGGATGGAGAAGGAGAAATATAGACCCCCCCCCACCTCTGATCCTAGCTCCCCAACCTCTGTTCCAGACTCCATCTCTCTCCCTCCCCATTCCCCATTGCTGGCTCCTCAGTATTTTGGATCACGTGAGGTTGATAGGCAGCCCCCAGCCTTGGGCTGGCTAGTCCTGAACCCAGCAGATTGGGGAGGTAGCAGAGCGACACGTTCTTGTCTGCACAGGAGAGCTGCACCAGGCTAGCTTAGGGCTCTCTCCAACCAGGTTAGTTTAACCCCTGTGTGGACACTCAGATTTCAGGCTAAAAGCAGCGGCTTGCAGTTTGGCTTCAACAGCTTCCCACTCGGCAGAACCTACATTGACCTAAGCCTAGTTAAAGTGGAATAAGCCCATCCACACAGCCTAGTGCACCGCTCTAACAAAACCAGCCTAAAATCTGATTTAAGTCCAGCTGGTGCAGCTTTCCCTTAGTCAGGGCCCGAGAGCATGCGCCAGAGCCCACTTCATTCGCTCCATCAAAATGGTGGAAAGAAGGAAGGTTGTCCACATGAGAACGTCACTCTGGTTTCATGCAAGTTTCCTCTCTCGCTCCCCTTAGGGGAAGCCTGGAGTGTCTCTTTTGGGGCCACAGAAGTTACTCCACTGACACCTTAATTATAGGTTTTGGAGTGATAGCCGTGTTAGTCTGCATCAGCAAAAAGCCCACAAAAGCATATGCCCAAATAAATTCGTTAGTTTCTAAGGTGCCACAAGGACTCCTGGTTGTTTTTGCTTAATTATAGGTGTAGCTTTAGAGCCAATAGTGAAACCTGTGTCAAAGACTGCGCAGATGCTCAAATGTTGGGTTTCCACTAGGCTGATTTAAGTCTAGCTTAGGTCAGCTGCACGCAGCCTTAATCTAAACCCAAACAACCTGCTTTTAAACTGAAATTGGAGCCCACACAGGGGATTGCATTAGCTGAAGTGTCTTGGTTTAAAAGCCAATCTGTGATTTTGTCCACACACACAAATGTCCCGCTGTCGTTCTCCCTGGCTAATGAAAGAATGGGGGCAGCTGTGCCGGTACAAAGGGGTTTGTCCTGGTGTAAAGGGGTTTCCACCGGGATTGCTTATTCCATACAAGAAGGGGAATAAGGCGCCTTTATCCCAGTGTAATGCTGTCTGGTGCGATCGGTGTAGCTAACAAATCCCTCCCAACATAGTCGACATGGCTATACCAGCGTAAAACCTGGGTTCAGAGAAGGCCTGAGTTAAACCAGTGCAATTTCCCAGGCACCATGGCAAGGAAGCAGGGGAGGATCCATCTCCTTGACCCTTTCCAGTCTGCTGGCACGTTCCCACTCCCTGCCCGCTTTCCCTGCATTTGGCCTCTGGCGCCAGCCCCCCTAAGTCTCAACCCTCCCAGAAGCTGGGCAGCAGGGGTGAGCCCGGGCCCTCCAAGGCTGGACCCTCCGCAGCCAGCGGCCATGCCAGTTGCACCCCGCTGCCCCAGCCAATCAGCCTCGGTGGCCTGCTGTCTTGCTCAACTGCATGGTTAAGCCAGCTTCCTCCAACAGTTGGTGTGGGGGCAGTGGCGGGGAGAGGGCGGAGGATCTCTCTGAGCCGGTGCCCTCTCTCCTCAGAGCTCCTGTGTCAGCACGGAGGATGGATCCCCGTGGCACTGGAGAGCCTGGCCCATACAGCCGTGCTGCCCGAGGCAGATAAGCAGCACCAGCCCTGCCCATTGCTCAGATAGCAGAGTGCCAGGTTGCTCCCGCTGCTTGCTTAGAGCCTTATTCCTCCCCATTGTCTTTACCCCTCTTCCCCCCCACACCCCAGTCCGTTCCTACCCCTCTATCCTTCTCCTTCCCCTCCCTCCTGATGGCAGGAGGCAGGGAAGCTGGCACTGCCACTGGCTCCTGCTAGCATAGTCCCCCTGCAGCTTCACAGAGAGCCCCGATCCCTGGCTGGAGTCACTCATTCAGCTCTGTTGGCCTGGCTGGAGCGACTGCGACTTACCCCAGCGGAGGAGCTGGCCTGGTGGGGGCGTGGGGTGGAGAGGTCACTAGGCTAGTAATACAAAGGGGCAGACAAATCATTGCCAGAAGCTGAGCGGGGGAGTGTGGGACTAGCCCGAGCCGTGAGCGACTGCAGAGGGAGGGGGGAAGGCCTGGCCGTAGGAAGGGGCAGGGGTCTGTGAGGGGATATGGCCGTGCAGCACTGGGGAGTGATGGCGTAGGGCAGTGAGGAGTGTCACTCTCTGGCTAGCTCTGGGGCAGGGTTTGGGGATGGTAGGTGGGGGCAGGAGCGACGCATGGCTCCGCCTGGAGGGGCAACTATAAGCGGCATCGGGAGCATCGGGGCGGAAAGGCTGCTGCGCCACCTTGCGGAAGCTCTGACCCCGGGGGCGGAGGCTGCAGCGGGGCCATGCCGGCACCGTGCCCCCCAGGTCAGAGGCTGCAGCTGGGCTGTGCTGGCACCATGTGCACCCTATGCTCTGGGGGCTACAGATCTGCTCTAGCAGGAACCAGCCAAAGGACTTAGGCCAGAGTTTTCAGCTGAGTTTGGGGCCTGTTCCTGGGAGTCCAGCTCCACCCCCTGGGCCTGATTGCCAGGAGCGCTGTGGGCTGAGATGCTCTGCTCTGTGGACTGGGCTGACGCTGGGCCACTTGCCCGCTGGCTATCCAGGCTGCACGGGCCGGCCCCAGAGAGGAGCAGGGAGCCTTGCTGCACCCCTGCTGGCAGCTGAGCGGGTGCCGTGCTTTGTGTTTTCCAGACGCCTTTCCCCCCATGGCTCATTGATCCGCTCTGAGCCTTGGCCTGCCGGGATCTGTTTGCACCCTCTGCGCCTCAGGGTGAGGGCTCTGCTGCTGGCACAGCATGGTCCAGGACTGCGTGGCATGCTCTGGAGTTCATAGTGCCAGTCTGCCAGGCCGGGCAGCCCGGGGAGCGATGGACAAGGTCGGCATGCCCGGCCCATCTGCTAAGAAACATGTACGGCTGCAGGAGAGGTGAGCAGCAGCCAGGCACCGATGGGCCTTCCGGGCCATGCCCGGGGCAGGGGGCTCTGAGCACTGCACAGCACACAGGTTGTCAGCAGGCAGCCTCGGGGACAGAGGGAGCCTCTTGCTGCTCTGAGCCGCCAGCCGGCCCCGAGGGAGAAAGGCCCTGGATTTAGCCCCTAGTCAGGCCTAGGGACCCCCAACAAATGCATCCCAGCTGGGCTCAGGATGGGGAGAGAAGTGGCATCCCTGGGGATCCAACGCCCAAGCCCCAGGGCTGCGGGGCGCTGGTGTCAGCCTGCAGGAGGGGTGGGGCGCTGCTGTCTGCACCTGCCACGGCTCCTGTGTGGCTGTGGTTTGTGCCCGTTTTATACCCAAAGCAACAGCAGCCTGGCTCTTATGTGCAGGTGCCCAGTCAGCTGCTAGGGGGCTGCGGAGCCTGGAGCAGGAGCTGCTGGGGGCCAGTAGGGCTGGGGGCTGCTCCAGGCTGGGTTACAGGTGAATTGCCTGACTCTAATCCAGGGCCTTGGAGAGTCACACGTGGGTCCCAGATGGTGGTAAGATGCTCCTCCCGCCCCCTGCCCCACAGCCTGGGCAGCACCTCCCCTCACATATCCTTGGGGACCCCTGCTCTGCCCCCATGGCATCCTCCCATTAGAGCCCCATAGCCCCGCTTGGCACAGTGTCCTCTGCAGAGCTCTGCCCACCGCAAACGGGCACCCCCATCCCTGTTGACTCAGCCTGGGGGCCAGGTGTGCAGGGGGCCACAGCTTCATCTTGACAAGCCATTCTGCCTTGCAGGAGAGGCTCCAATGTGTCTCTGGTGCTGGACATGAGCTCGCTGGCGACTGTGGAGCCAATCCGCTCTGTCTGCACCCCCCGGGACATCACACTGCGGTTCCTCAGGACGTCCAGCCACGTCCTGACCAGCGTGGAGCTGCAGCAGCGAGCCAGAAACCTGGCACAGCTGCAGGAGGAGTTCTCGGTGAGATGCTGGCGCCACCCTTCGCCCGCCCCTCCCAGTCTCATCAGGGTGCCCCCCTGCCCACGGTCAGGCTGCTCCCCTCCCACCAGCCCTCCTGAGGGCACACCCATCAGCCTGGTGTTCAGTACCCACACAGGGGAGGGCACTAGTTCTACCCTGCCCGGGGCCGGGAGTGACTGGGCATCCCTGCCTTTGCAGAATGATCTACGGGACTGAGCATGGGGTTCTCCAGGGCATGGCCATCACCAGCTTCCTGGCAGCCTCAGCAGAGTGGGCCATGCTGGCAGAGCGGCTCTCCTACCCCACGGAAGCAGGGCAATAGGAGGGAAGCAGGCACAGTGCTCTCCTCAGCTGTGAATCTGGATCATTAGTATGTGCAGGAAGCGTTCTCTGCCCCCTGGGGTATTTGTCTCTGCTCTTATTACCTGCCCATGCCATGCAGGTTGTGCCAGAGGTCTCCATCCCTGGGGCAGTGGGAGCAGGCATGGTGCCCAAGGCTTATGCTCAGGTGCCCCGGGCATTGGCTAGGAAGGGCCCTTCGGTAGCCTGGTCAGGAACGAACTCTGCCAACAAGCCCTTCTCAGGAGGGGCCGGAAAACGGGTCCCACCAGAACCCAGTCCTGTGGGCAGTTTCCTGGGGGCAGCAGGTGTCTCTCCAAGCCTGGCCCAGCCAGACCAGGGGCGAAGGGATTTCAGCCGCCATCTCCTTCCCCTTCGCAGAAAATCCCCCCCAACTTTGTCAACCCAGAGGAGCTGGACATCCCCGGACGGGCCTCCAAGGACAGATACAGAACCATCCTCCCTAGTACGTGCTTCTCCCTCCCGCTGTGTGTGTGTGGGTAAGCTAGAGCCCAGGGGCGTCCGGAGAAGGTTCTGCTTGGGAGTGCATGTCCTGAGACAGTGGGGGGTGCACCCTAAAGAGCATCCTCTGGGTTTCAGCCCAGCTGCCCCCCGTTTCTCCTGGACACCCGACGAGCGATGTTCAGCCCATAGTCACTGAGCTCTGTGCATACCTGCGGGTTCCTCAAAGGATTTTGCCCCTTGGCGTGAGGGCTTGGGACTGAGCGTGTTTGCAAGGGAGGGGAGGCCGGGCCGAGGTCAGTACCGCCCTGTGGGCTCCACCGCTCTGGGGCTAATCCCGGCTCTGTCTCCTAGATCCCCACAGCCGCGTCTGCCTCCGGAGAGCCAGCAGCCAGGAGGAGCAGGATTACATCAATGCCAACTACATCCAGGTGAGTGGTCTGCCCATGCTGAGACCCGCAGAGCCACAGGAGCCGGAGCGCTCCATGCACCCACAACTCCGGGGCTGGGAACCCAGCTGATCTGATCTGCAGGGCTGGGCTAGGAGACCTGGCGGAGCATTTAGGCGGGCAGGACATGGTGTCCCCTGAGTCAGTTTGGAGCTGCGTGCCAGGGGCTGTTGGCTGCCGGCAGTGAAACCTCTGCTGGGTTCTTTGCATCCACTGTCACACAGCGGCAGACCTGGGGCTAGAGCTGCAGCCATTTCACTCCTGTTCCTTCCAGCGTCCTGCCCCAGCTGGCTCACCCCAATCCCTGCTGCAAGGCGATGCACAGGGCCCTTTGCTGTAGATCACCAGGGTGAAGAGACCAGCCCCCAGGCCAGTGCCACATGGTCCGTGGGATCACACATGCACCTCGCAGCAGACCCTGAGCCAGCTGCACGGCCTCCAGACGGCTACAGGCAGCCAGCCAGAGTCTGCCTGCAGGGCTGCCAACTCTCGCGACATTCGAGGCGTCAGAAAGCCCCAGCTCCCGGGAGCCTGGGATTGTGTGGCAATTTCAGTGTTCACTTAAAAACACTTCCTAGCTTCCGTGGTTGCAGAGCAGAGCTAGAAAAGGTGACCCTATTGGCTGCTAACCCAGGAGGGGAGCCAAAGAACCTGCCCTGTGCCTGCTGTTTTCCTCTGCAAGCCAGTCTCATGGGGTTGGGCACCTGACTCGTGATTTTTAGATGACAGGGGCTGGTGATGTTGGATCCCGGGAGGAGTGAACAGGGCCCTGCCCCTGTCCCATGGGGACACTATAACACGGAGCAGTCGGCTGCCCTGAGTCTACAAAGGCACACGGGCTTAGCCTGACACTGCTTCCTCACTCTGGCTCACAGCAGCCTATGCCCCAAAGAGGTAGCGTGAGGTAATGGATAGAACAGTGGACTGGCACTCAGGAGACCCTGGATTCTATTCCAGGCTGTGCTGCTGGGGTTAGTCGCTCTGGGTTAGGTTCACAAAGGGATTTAGGCACCTAAGTCCAACATTCAGGTGCTGTTGCTGCCTAACCTTGTAGGCCCAGGCTTCCCCCAGGTGACACAGGCATGACTCTGTCCTGATGCTGCAAGAAGCTCAGAGCACTGAGACAGACTCTCAAGCGAAGCATTCCTCTGCCTAGCTTGCCAGCAGGGCTCCATCCCACCCCAGCTCTCCCACATCCCAGGAGAGGGCCCCATCTACCAGGCTTTTACCTACAGTAGGGTGGAGGGAGGCTCTCTCTTTGCGGTTGGGCAGGAAAGGGCTGGCCTGGATGCCTGGCTCGGGGCTGAGACTTCCCCTGGGTGGCAGGCACCTAGGAGTTAAGGCATTGCAATGCACCTTTGTGAAGCTAACCTTCCCCTGGCTCTGTGCCTCAGTTTCCCCATTTGTAAAATGGAGATCATGGTACTGACCTCCTTTGTAAAGTGCTTTGAGATTTGCTGATGATAAGTGCAAGAGAAGAGCTGTGTATTATTATTAATGGGGGAATCCCAGCTCTTTTGAGGTGGTGACCTCTTGGTGGTGGTCTCTGGCATGGTCTGGCCTGCTCCAGGAATGAGGTGGGGAATCTCCATTGGGTGTGGGGGAAGGACTCAGAGAAGTGGGTGTCAAGTAGGAATTCTTTTATTCCACCTGTTTGATCTAGCCCAGCTAGGCAGTGACTGATGTGCTCATTGGCCTGAGTGACATGAGTTGATGGGTCTCCACCCACTTCCCTGGGATTAGATCCCCAGAACTACCAGCTAAGCCAATGCTATTGGTGTCAGCGATAGGATCCGGGAAGTAGGGAGGTGTGTTTGCTGGCTGGGAGCAATGACTCTCTCTAGAACTCTGCTCCCAAAGGGAGGTTCAGCAGACGGAGTTTCCTACCCGACAGACACACAGCACATTACTGTACCCTGGGGAACATAAACGGGGAAAACACGTCAGAACTTTACAGGAGGAAACACTAATGCAGATACACCCTCTGTGCAGTGCGATTTCATACTGATTTGGTGGCTGTGCCCTCTGGTGGTCAGAGGAGGTTTTACACCCTCCTCACACCAGCGTCGACAGGGTTGTGAAACATTTTCCATAGGAGCCAACATTTGAAAGCAACGAACAGAGATTTATGGGGTGGGGTGGGGGGAATAAGGGTCAGTTTGTGATCTCCACTGAAACACACCAGGATCCGTTAACTTGGGGGGCCAAGAGAGAGGAGGGTAAAGGTTTAATTAGCATCTCCACGAGGTGAGTGCTCAGTTCACAGCAGCCCCAACCCCACACAGAGCACTTCAGGAACTCATCCCTTGGGTGAATCTGAATGGATTTGCTACCGAGTGAGAGAGAAATCGGAATAATAACACTTAGCAGGTCTCCTCTTCCCCGAGCTTCACAAATACTAATTCAGCGTCATCACCCGTGTGAGCCAGATGGGTAAACTGAGGCACAGAACAGTTAGGTGACGTGCCCAAGGTCATAGAGCACATCAGTGCCAGAGTCGAGCTTAGTTTAGAGGACTCCTGACTCCCAGTCTTGTGGTTAGGCCACAGGCACCAAGCCTGAGTCTCTTGTAAGGTTGCAAGCCTCATTGATGCAGCTGTCTGAACACAGGCAGCAGCTGCTAAGGCCTCAAAAGGCGTTTGATGGGGCAGACCCATGGCCTGCCAGACAGAGAGTTGGCTGCGTTTATGTCAGACCTTGACCCAGCGTAACGCTGCATTGCCATGTGAAAATGCATCACGTCACAGGTAGTACATAGTGGTCATGCCATCCGAGTGTGAGATCACTGCCCTGCCCATATATGGGTGCACATACACACACTGCCCTTGTGCATACCCTTCTCTTGCACACTTACACATATTTCCATATCTGGATTCTGCGTACACACACTCCCCTTGTGTGCACACACACACATTTCCATATCTGATTTCGGTGTTTCACAAAACCCACTGTACATCATTTCAGCTTATACCACTATATAAAAATAGCTGTAACATAGCAGGGAACTGGCTAAGTTGTCTCATATTGGAATATCTGGCAGGGCATGATCTATTTTAAAGATCTCTCCAACACATTTGATGACACATCAACCCCCACATGAAAATGAGCCTATTTCCAGATGAGATTTCATGGTGAAAACTCTTTCTGCAGCAAGTAACTGGTGGGGATAAGAACTCACCTTGGCCAGACCCCCAAGACCTTTGCTGTGTGTCTCCTGTGAGCTGCCAACCTCTGTCCCCTAAAGGATGAATTCTCTACACTTCTCTGACAGAACAGCACCCTGCAATTCAGCACTGTCAGCGGGTCAGAAAGGGCAAATCCTAGCAGAGAACCCCTCACCCTAGCCGGCAGCTGTGAGGGCGAGAGGCCGTGGATGGACATAGGTCCTAGGGGTAGTAAATCTGGGGCAGAGTCTCTTTTGCAGCTTGCATCCCCATCAGGCAGAGGTGCTGAGTGCACACAGTGGCATCCAGGAACTGTGGGTGCTCAGCGTCTCTGAAAAGTGAACCTGGGGTCCCCGAAATGGAAATCCTCAAACCTGCTGCAGGCCCAGGTCACACCGGGAAACTGCGGTAATGTCAGGGCTGGATCCAACATCTCTCCTGGGCCTTCTGCACCATGCCAAGTGTCCTCTGCAGCCCCTTAGCCTACAGCAAAGAGAGCCCCTTACCCTGCTCACTACCAGCATCTCCCTGCTCCCAAAGCTCAGGGTCCAATGACATAGCTCACAGCTTGCTGAGTGCACTAAAGACCTTCCGCAGCCAGCGCCTGGCACTGCACATTCTTCTCGCTGGGATGTGAGGAAAAGGCAGCTTCCTCCCCTGCCTCAGCCAGTGTTCAGTCTAGCTCGGGGGCAGTGCAGTCCAGTGGGTAGAGCACTGACCTTGGTCTCAGGAGATCTGGGTTTTATTCCTTGGTTTGCTGGGTGACCTTGGGCAAATCTCAATGTTTCCCTTTTCCCACCTGAGATGTCAGGATCATGACTCTCATTTCCTATCAGACCTGAAGCTGAGAAGAATGAGGGATTATTATTGGTGGGGCATCTTCCAAGTGCTCCTCAGGCCTCTGTCCCATGTGACCTCTGCTAGCCCAGTGTGTTGGGCTGCTGTGCTCACTCCTGTGTGAAGCCCCACTGCACTATTAATATTGCTAACTTATGAACTATTGAATGCCCTGTGATGGGGGCCAGGTTCTAGTGTGGAGGTGCAGAGCTATTTGACCGACTCACTCTGGCAGCCAGATCAGGGAAGTCTCAGTGAAGGATTTTTAAAGTCTGGAAATGTCTCTAAAACAAAACAAGGCTAAGGGGAGGGATGGGGGGTCCTGCGGGGAGAGCCCCAGAACACAATCAGCTCATCAGGAGTTCATCCTAAAATAAAGGGAGGGGACAGGCACAAGCCATTTGCTTCTATCATCATCATGATCATTCTTCCCGCACTATCAGATGCATAAGGCAGAGGTCAAACAGTGCCAGTCATCCCTCGCCGGGGCTCCTTTATACAGGTCTTCTATACGTAATAATGCAGCTTCAGTCATTGTCATGCTACAGAGTGTGCCTTAGGTGAGCCCCTCCATCTCTTGCTGTGGGTGCCCAAGCCTAATATTGGGCATTCTTAAAAGACACCCCAAATATGTCCCTCTCTTTGCCTTACAACTTACACTGTTGTAGGTAGCTGTGCCTATTCAAGAACCTCCTCGTTGCTTATTCTCTCCGTCCATTGGACTTTGCAGACCCCATGCAGACGCCTGCGTTGCAAGCTGTTCAGGTTGCATTCGATGGACTTATGATTTTGCCAGCTCTCTGCTCCAATGCTTAAGTTATCATGATTAGCAAAACTATCAATCTTCCATATCAACCACAATCCCCTGTGGTTTATGGGCAGAGAGACAGAGAGATTCCTGGCTGTTGTCCCTGCCAATGCAGCTCGTACCTAGCCCTCTCTCCCCTCTCTGTCCCTCCTAGGGCTATGCAGGGCACGCACGAGAGTACATCGCCACGCAGGGACCCATGCTGAACACGGTGGTGGATTTCTGGCAGATGGTGTGGCAGGAAGGCGTGCCGCTTATCGTCATGATCACCAAGCTCAAGGAAGGCAAAGAGGTACGGTCCGTGCTGGCTTCGCCACTGCTGGCTGTACGGTATCCAAGGGAGATGGGTGGCATTTAGCCATAGCCCAGAGCCGGTGGCAGTGGGGGCTACAGCTAATGCCTGACATGGGAGACCGTACACAGAATGAGGACGAATCAAAACGGCTGCGAAATTGGAGCTTTTCACACACGGGGCCTGACTATCCTCTCACGTACACCAGCTGTACACTGGAATAACACCTTTGGCCCCAGTGGGTCACTCCTGATTTACACTGGGGTGAGTGAGAGGGGAATCAGGCCCAGTGGGGTTACTCCTGATTTACACTGGGGTGAGTGAGAGGGGAATCAGGCCCAGTGGGGTTACTCCTGATTTACACCGGGATGAGTGAGAGGGGAATCAGGCCCAGTGGGGTTACTCCTCATTTACACTGGGGTGAGAGAGAGGGGAATCAGGCCCAGTGGGGTTACTCCTGATTTACACTGGGGTGAGTGAGGGGGGATTGGGCCGAGAGGGGTTACTCCTGGGTCACACCAGGGTAAGTGGCGGGGGGGGACTTGAGCCCAGTGGGGTTACTCCTGGCTCACACTGGAGTAAGTGGGGGGGGACTTGGGCCCAGTGGGATTACTCCTGGCTCACACTGGGGTAAGTGGCGGGGGACTTGGGCCCAGTGGGGTTACTCCTGACTCAACTGGGGTAAGTGGGGGGGGACTTGGGCCCAGTGGGGTTACTCCTGATTCACACTGGGGTAAGTGGGGGGGATTTGGGCCCTGTGACCGTACACTTTGAGCTGCACTTACCAACCCTACCCTGCATCCCCGGTCACGCAGGCTCTCCGCAAAGGGCTCTCTGGGAACCTGGCTTGCTCGTGAGCTAGTGGGATAAGGAGGCTTAGGGCAGCTGGCGGGAGAGGGAGCAGGGCTGGCAGCAAGCTGAGCCACGAGCATTCCCCGGGCCTGGCTCTGGCAAGACTCTTAGCCAGCCCCAAGGATGAAGTGGATGGCACAGCCATGGTCTGAGGCAGCTGGCACCATGAATGCCGACTAGGGGACAGTGGCCTGTTCGCCCCAGCTGGCCCTGGGTCCTGGCTGGTTCTGCTGATTCCAGCACCTTGGCCCTGTTCCGGCCGAACCAGTCTAGACGCCATCCAGCCGTCTCGCCAACTTCTGCCCCTGCCCCACTCCAGCCGCTGCTGCTGATTTCCAGGTGTCCTCTGCCTCCCTGCCCTGCGGCTTCTCTCCCAGCCAGTGCCTCGTTGGGCAGGAGGTGGGATGCCACAGGCGTGGCCGCCTGGGGGGAGCACTGCCAGGCAGGGGGGACCCTGCACAGAGGCTGCTGCTGGGCCTGACACCGACGAGGTCGGGGGAGCCCGAGTTAAGGGCAGGAAGGAACACGCAGGAGGCTGGAAGATGGGGGAAGGGATGGCAATATGACCCTGTTCATCACGTGTCCCTATGCTCAGCACTGCCCCCTGCTGCCCCCGTGAGCCATGGTGCCAGCCACGATCAGCCCCTTAGCGGGTACCCTTGGCCCCTCCCTCACCGTGAATCCCTGCCTTCCACTTCCAGAAATGCGTCCATTACTGGCCTGAAAAGGAAGCCACCTATGGCCCGTTCACCATCCGCCTTCAGGGGGTGAGCGAGTGTGCAGAGTACACAGTCCGGGATCTCACCCTCCAGGTGAGTCGGAGCCCCCCGAGCCCAAGACGGAGGGGGGAATGGGGAGTGCGGCAGTGGGGATCTGGGGATTGAGCAGCAGTGACATATGTAATGTATAAGTGGGTAAAAGAATCTGTCCCAGAAGGGATGGGGAGGGGTTTTGAGGGGGTTTCTTCTCTCCCTGTCTGGAGAAGGAGTTCACCAGCAGAGCTCCTCTTTGGCCTTAATTCCCAGCCCAGCACCAGCCCTCTCCCCACAAGCGGCCAGAGTTAAGGGGAGAACTCCGGATCCCCAGCCCCTACCCACTCCCTGTTCTCAGTGACGCTGGTGCAATCCACGGTTTCACCACTGAATCAAATGGAATTGGTGTAAATCTGGAGTCAGTGGAGTGAGTCCAGATTTACCCTGGTGTAATGGAGAGGAGAGTTTGGGCCATAGCACTTTGGGGTTGAATTTCCTTTGGCAAGTGCATAGCCTGTCAGGGCAGAGGGATGGGGGCAGGGGCTGAGGATCCCGCCAGGTGAAGCCTCAGGAAAGACATGCCTGTCTGCATTGTTAGCGATGTCCCCATTAGCTCTGACCACTGGTTCTGCCATAGTCAGACCTTGCTGTCCTTAACTCCAGTGTCTGGGTCCCTGTCTTTGGGAACAGGAGTCCACCGGGTCTGGAAGGGCAGTGTTCACGCTGTATCCGTCCGCATGCCACTGAGATCAAGAACTTAGAGTCAAAGAGGGATTGGACATTTACAGGGCTAGCAAGACTATCCAGTGTGTGAGTTAATGCAGACAAAGAGTTTTGGAACTGAGAGAAACCCTGGTGCCCAGGGCTTCATCCAGGCTCTAGCTATTAGAGATCAGGAGGAGAACTTCATGGGGGCAGGTTATCCCACATCTGTCTGCTCTGGGGTTCTTGCCCCTTCCTCTGAAGCAGCAGTTGCTGGCCACTATCGGAGCCTGGACACTGGCCCGGATGGGCCTGGGGTCTGACCCAGCCTGGCCAGGCCATGTTCTTATGTTCTTGTTTCTCTTTCACTCGGATGGCTGGGAAGCTCGAAGGTGAATGTCGCCCAGTGAAGCATGTCTTCTTCCCCTCCTGGCCCGACCAGCAGGCCCCCGAGTCAGCCAAGCCCCTGCTGCACCTAGTGTCAGAGGTGGAGCAGATCCTGCAGGCTGCAGCCAGCATGGGCCCCGTGGTCGTTCACTGCAGGTGAGAGCTTTCCCTGAACCCCAGGGGGGGAGGAGGGGTGTGGAGTCTGCTTCCGCCTGAATGAACAGTGGCGAGGGAAGCTTTGGCCACCCGGCCGAGCCACTTGTAGGGGAGGAGCATGTGGCAGGAACATGCCCTCTTTCCCATTGCTCTTGTTGCTGCACCCGTGGTTGTGAACGTTGGTTGGGAGTCTCTTCTGCTCCCTTCAGTTCTGGGTGCAGCAGGTTGGCTTCACGGCAGGACTCTTGGAACCGAGACACATGCAATGGGCTGAGAACCATGAGCTATCCTGGTGGGTTTCCCCATGGATCCCTCCCTAGGCGAGTGACCTCCCCGCAGAGCTTCCACGCCCACTCACTGACTCACCACATTACTGCCAAGCGAATCTTGGGCCGGTGGAAGATGACATGCTGCCAGCCCTGGAGAATGAGGTTCTCGTCACCCCCAGAAGAAAGACAGACTAGGCTGTGGCGACTTCCCTGAAGGCTCTGGAAGAAAGGGGTGGAAGCCTGTCCAGCCTAGGCTGTCTCTCTTTTGGGGGTGACGAGAACCTTTGGCCCTTCAAGCTCCATGGCCAATTCATCAGCTGGCCTCTCTGGGTGGGAGGATGGCCTGGGAATTGGGAGACGCAGGTCTGAGTCCTGGTTCTGCTACAGACTCCCGGTGTGGCCTTGGGTCAGTCACTTTAGCTCAGTGCCTAACTTCCGTTGACATCAATGGAAATCTGGGCCAGAGCCTCCCTGTGTCTCGGTTCCCCACCAGTACCTTGAGGGTAAAAGTACTGCCCTGCCTCCCAGGAGTCTAAGATTGTGAGGGGCTCAAATACTGCAGTGATGGGGGGCCCTAGACCTAAGCAAGACAGGTTGCTGATTCTGGAGACAAGGGACCCAGCTGTGATGTTGACAAAAGCAAGGACCAAAAGCTGACCAGGCAGCTGATCAATCCACAGACATGACAGACCCGGGTCAGGAGGGAGCTGGAGACAAAAGGGTTTGTGCGCCATCCATTGAGCTTTCCAGTGTCCCATATCATCCACCCAGCTTCAGTTTGATCTGCCTTCTGTGTCCCATTCAGTGCAGGGATTGGTCGGACAGGCTGCTTTATTGCTACCAGGATTGGATGCCAACAGCTGAAGGCCAAAGGAGAGGTGGATATCCTGGGGATAGTGTGCCAGCTCCGCATAGACAGGTACGTACAGAGTGACAGCAAGGGGCCCGGGCCACCTAAGCAATGGGGCAGAGCTGGGAGGAAGCGCCTGGTGTCCCAAAGTACTTGGGAGCTAGCTCTAGATGTAGAGAAGCAGGTGCAGATGGGGGGATTGCCCTTGCATTAAGGGGGTCGGTGAGAGAAGCAGAAAAGGATTCAGAGCAGGGAAGTGGGATGGGATGGTTTTATACAAACACTGCAGGATAACAGGAAGAGAACTCCAACGAAATGATGCTCTCCCTCTTGCACAGTGAAGCTGTCTTTGGATCAGCTGCCCTGCCAGCCAGGAAGGAAGCGACGGGTTTAAAAACAGATCGATTCATTCCAGTCGGTATCTCGCCGGGTCCTGCCAGTGGCAAGCCTGGTCTCCTCAAATGAAAACCACTTTCCATAGACTTTCCTACTGAGGTAGCCAGACCCAATGTCATTGGGACCACATTACTGGCCAGGTTTTTAAAAGAACCCAGCACCCTTTGGGGTATCAAAATATCTGGCCAGATTTGCAGAACAACCCGCTGGGGTATATAGAAAACCTGACTCCAACTGTGAGCACAGAGCAAAAACTCAACCAAACTGCCTTTCCTGCATTAAGCAGGATGTTCCACTAATGGATCTGACCTGCCTCTAGCCATATAATCATCATCAAAGCACCGGGAATTGTCTCCAAAGCACAGCCCCGGACGTGTCAACAGATCCTTGGCATTTCACCCCATCCACCTGGGCATTCTAAACATGGGACAGCCTCTATGAGACAGAGCTCAGGGCAGCCCTTGCCACCTGGCCAGACAAGAAGCTATTTGGGCTCCCACAGTCAGGGACAATGGACCTTAGGGACTTCAAGGTGCGAGGTTGTCGTCGAGTGACTGCTTTAGAGCTCCACAAAGAGATTTTCACTTATTTACACAAAACCGAAGAAGATTCCCTTTCAGAAGGGTCTAGTGCAATCCCTTTCACCATCCTCTCAGGTCTTGTCCATTGGGAGGGCCCCACGTCCCTTGCCGGCTTTCCCAGGACACACTGTATCCAGGGACAGCCAAGACTCAGTCTGCTCTAGGTCCCCGCAACTTGAATGAATTTCGCTTGAATTCTGACTTGCTGCACTCCACCACCCAGCCTGGAAGGTCTGATCATTATGGTCCAGTTCTAGGTATCAAGGGTTTAAGGCTGTGGGTTTATTTTTCATGTGGCTGCCAAACAGAGCATTCAGATCCCATGTCTGAACACTGCTGTCTGCACTTAGATGCTGAAAAGCAGCATTTACTTGTTCCAGTAAGAATCTAGGGCCAGATACTGAGCCCGGTTACAGCAGGGGGATCTTGACTTCAGTGGAGTTACTCCACATTTGTACCAATGGAAAATCAGCAGAATCTGTCCTTTAATCCGGGCTGAGAACCGCCTGCTAAGGCTTCCAAATCCCCAATGCTGCTTAGAGGTCAGCAAGGTCGCGTTTCACTGTTGTTATTTGGGAATAGCAGGCAGGGCTGGAATGCCCACGCAGCTGAGAGTTCTCCAAGGAATTAATTGATCAGGTGGCTGCAGTTTAATTAGATCTTACAACTGACCATCTTTTCTTCTTCCAGAGGTGGAATGATTCAGACCAGTGAACAGTACCAATTCCTCCATCACACGCTGGCTGTGTATGCGTCGCAGCTCCCTGAGACGACAGGCCCATAATAATCCCAGCTGTCTGCTGGGCTCTGACTTGCCCCGGGGCGCTCTGAAGTCTCCAGCGTCTGAGCCAACAGTAGAGCTACCAGGAGAGGGCTCCAGCTAGCCCTGGCTCCTTTCTGCTTACATCATGCCACCATGGCAGCATGGGAGGAACTGTGGCACCCTTGAACGGCCGCCCTGAATCACGCTAGTTAACTCACGGCATCTTGTAATTGGGGTAATTAATTAGAGCTGCTTAGAAGCACCCCAACAAACAGCAATGCATTGCTAGCACAGGTTGGGTTGTGGGCAGGTTTGAACAATGAGAGAGCTCCCAGCGGGTTTGTGTTGGTGCCATTTGCTATGAGCGTGAGGCCAATTTCACTGATGGAAAAGGGCTTTTGCTTTCTAAACCTGTGGCATTCTAGCCCCGAATCGACCAGCAAACTGTGCTGAGGAACTGGATATACACTAGGAGCTGGAGCATGGTTTGCATTTGAACCCTCCAACCAGTTACATCAAGTGCACTGGAGCTGGTTACATTACATTGCAAATAAATAGCACCCTTGATTCCTTTGTGAGTAAACATTGATTCACAGGAGTGACTTCACTCTTTGGAACGGCCTAGCGAGTTGATGTGAACAAATATGAGTGCCAGGTCCTTGCTAATGGCTCACTTTGACTATTTACTGTTCACAGTGTGTGGCTGGTCACCTAGGTGACCTGCTGACAGAGGAGGTGGGAGTGAGCATTGCTGAGCTCACCTGGCCTCTGCTTCATGGTTTGAACCTGGGGAATTTGCAGCAAGGTACTAGGGAAATGGATGCCATGTAGTAGGAGAGCCAGAAAGGAAGGGATTCACCAATATAGTGCTTGGGCACTCAAGTGATCTTTCACCACCTCCCTTGCTAATTCCCGTAGGCAAGGGACTGTGCAGGTTCCTGCCAGAGACTCCCCACTCCCATGGGATGCCCCAGGTCTTTTGCAGAGTGCCTTCCACACCCCCACATTGCCGCACCTGTGGCGGTGTTCATCTCAGGGGGCCTGCCGGAGAGTTTACGCCAGGAGAGAAGCAACTTGGGGCATGCTCCTGGGGACACAGGTCCTGACCCAGACCAAACTGTCAGAGACTAAAACTTGATGCCTGTTCAGCGGCTGATGTGAAATCAGGTGGGGAGTCTCCCTCCACAGTCCAAAACCACAAGCGTGACTGGCACTGATTGGCTCCCGCACTGACAGTCTGAAAAGAGGCTCCAAGAAGTGAATGGCTGTGGAGATCAAACTCCCTTCTCATCTCTAGAGGTCGCCTGTGGACAGGGGTAGGTACACTGGAAGATTGCCCTGCTGCTGCCCATGCTGTACCTGCCCTGGGAATAAGCAGATCTCCAACGCCCTGGGCTGTCAAAACAGCATTTTTAATTGTTTGCATGGCACACAGCACACTGGGGTTCTAGTCCATGACTAGGGAGCCTCGGTGCTACCGTAATACACCTAATAATGTACAGTGCCTAGCACAATGGGGTCTTCAGTTGGTGAAAGAGACAAGCTTTCAAGCTTCTTCTGGTCACAGACCTGACAAAGAGCTCTGTGTGGCTCCAGAGCTTGTCTTTTTCTTTCACCAGCAGAAGTTGGTCCAATAAAAGATATTAGCTCACCCGCCTTGTCTCCCTGATATAATATTATGTCAATTTCTCGGTTTTTATCACCATGTCCTTGGAGGCAGAGAGGAGTAGAAACCATATCATTTCTTTGTAAATAGCTTTTGAACAAAAGAGAGAGGCAGCCAGTCATTTCAGCCCCAGAGAGGATAGTCAGCCATTTGAGCCTCTCTGTTTAAACGGCTCTGTGTAGCTATTAAAATCGAAAGTGCCATCAGCGCTGTTGGGTCTGGGTTATTTCCTATCCTGTAGCAGGCTACACCTCACACAGAGTGGATATTGTCATGTGGACTGTTGCAAGAGATGGCAATTGTCTGTAACTGTTGTTATGGACTAAGAAGAAGTGTCGGGCTGATCTGTGATCTAAGTCAATACCAGAAGTTGGATGGTGAATTTAAATGGTTTCTTCTGTGTGTTTGTTTGTTCCTGGTGTGGATTCTAATATTAACACCCTCCTCACAAACACAACCTCATGAAAGCCCAGAATATTACTCTCCGCTTGCTATGTGTCCTAACAACTGCACTCTGTGACTGGAAGAGAGATGAAACAGCTTTGGTTTAATATACCTTTCACTTAAGATGTGTTTAACAAGGGCTGCCTCTGTAATGGACCGTTTCCTTCAGTGTGAGAGATAAATCTCACACAAACCTCTCCTTAGTCTGGTTGGTTTGGGAGTGGAAATGGCTCAGGAACAGGAATTCCCCAGAGATCCTTGGTCATTTTTCTTTTGAGTCAGGCCAGAAATACTGTAAAAACAGCCCGGCTGTGCTATTGGGATGGTTCTGGTTCCAGGCTCTGCAGAGGGACGTGAAACTAGAGATATGCTTGTTTGAAGGCAGGTTGAGCGTGGGGTGGATGTTGAGTCTGGTTCAGAGGTTAAGGACAACACTTACTGTATCCATATCCAACTGACTGTCCGTGGCCATGAAAAGAATGTGATCTTTCCATGGCAGTGTCATGGCATGTGATTTCACCACAGGGCTGGAGCAAGAGCACAAATATAAAAAGAGGACACGGCAAAATACAGGCCAAATCCAATCATAGAATCATGGAAGATTACGGTTGGAATAGACCTAAGGGGGTCATCTAGTCCAACCCCCTGCTCAAAGCAGGACCAACACCAACTAAATCATCCCAGCCAGGGCTTTGTCAAGATGGGCCTTAAAAACTTCTAAGGATGGAGATTCCACCACCTCCCCAGGTAACCCATTCCAGTGCTTCACCACCCTCCTACTGAAATAGTGTTTCCTAATATCCAATCTATACCTCCCCCACTGCAACTTGAGACCATTGCTCCTTGTTCTGTCATCTGCCACCACTGAGACCAGCCAAACTCCGTTCTCTTTGGAACCCCCCTTCAGGTAGCTGAAGGCTGCTATCAAATCCCCCCTCACTCTTCTCTTCTGGAGACTAAACAAGCCCAGTTCCCTCAGCCTCTCCTCATAAGTCATGTGCCCCAGTCCCCTGATCATTTTTGTTGCCCTCCGCTGGACTCTCTCCAATTTGTCCACATTCCTTCTGCAGTGGGGGGACCAAAACTGGACGCAATACTCCAGATGTAGCCTCACCAGTGCCAAACAGAGGGGAATAATCACTTCCCTCGATCTGCTGGCAATGCTCCTACTAATGCAGCCCAATATGCCATTAGCCTTCTTGGCAACAATGGCACACTGCTGACTAGTATCCAGCTTCCAATCCACTGTAATCCCCAGGTCCTTTTCTGCAGAACTGCTGCTTAGCCAGTCGGTCCCCAGCCTGTAACAGTGCATGCGATTCTTCTGTCCTAAGTGCAGGACTCTGCACTTGTCCTTGTTGAACCTCATCAGATTTCTTTTAGCTCAATCCTCCAATTTGTCTAGGTCACTCTTGTCTATCCCTTGCATTGGTGCCTTTTAATTTATTTTTTTCCCATGTTTCTGCCAGAGTGAAAGTCTCTGAAACCAGAAGTGCAGGCTTCATTCACTAAGACTTATCACTTAATGGATGAGGAAGCAGAGTCCCTTCCAGCCATCTCCTTTCTCTGGGGAGGGACTGTAAGATCTGGTTAGAGCAACCATGCAAATATCACTTGGTTCTGCTGCCGACCCACCTTGACAGTGGACAGGCCCCTTCATCTGTAAAGGAGACTCAGTCTACATTATAGCTGCTACAAGGCACAGCTATGGAGCTCCAGCTGTGCTGCTGGAATGTAGATGCTTCCTGCATTGACAGGAGGGCTTTTCTCCATCTATTAACCCACCTCTCCAAGAGACGGGAGCTAGCCAGCTGGAAGAATTCTTCTTTCGACCTAACTGGTAGATTAAATCCACCTAAAGGAAAACCCCTCCCATTGAATGGCTACACTGAAGTGCTACAGCAGTGCAGCTATGCAGCTGTAGCATTTATTTTCAAGCATAGACAAGCCATATGTAGTTAGGTCGACCTAATCCCCAGTGTAGATGCAGCGAGGTCCATGGAGCAATTCTTCAGTCAGCCTCGCTATCACCTCTTAGAGAGATGAACTAACTATACCAATGGCAAACCCCTTCCATTGCTATACTAAGTGTCTGTGCGACAGCCGCAGAGCTGCACCTATACCCTGAGAAGGGCCCAGTGTTATTACTGATTAGAGTCTTATTTTCTGCCCTGCTTGTGGGTTCTGCCATAACTAGCGGCAGAATGGGTGGTGACTTGGGCATTGGAGATCAGGGTTCTATGCCCAGTTCTGCCAATAACCTGCTTTGTGCCTCTGTTCACACACCTGTCCTTGCTGTCTCCTCTATTTCCACTGCAAGCTCTTTGGGATAGGGATTCTCTTACTAGGGCCTTGTCTACACTACAAATGCTTAGCTGGTATAGCTGTACTGGCGGAGCCCTCTAATGTAAACACAGCTTATATTGCCAGAAGGCGTTATTCTGCTGGCATAACACAACCTCCCCAAATGACTCTAGGGGTATGTATACACACTACAGGGCTAGGGCGACAGAAGAATTCTTCTGGCAATGTAGCTGCGTCTACAGTAGAGTTTAGGTTGAGCTCACAGACCTGAGCGATGTAGCTAGGTCGATCTAAGTTTTAGGTGCAGACCCTGCCCAACTATGTTAACAGAGGCAGGCTGACGTTGGTGTCCACACCAGGGGTTTTGCTGGCATAGCTCTGTTGGCTAGGAAGGTGTTTTTTTCACATCTTTGACTGACATAGCTCTGCCAACAAAACTTTGTAGTGTCGAGCTGCCCTCTGTGTATATACAATGGAGCCTAGAGGTGCTACTGAAATACTGCTACTAATAAAGAAATATCTACAGACTGTGCCAACAGCTGTCATTATGAAATACAGTTACATACTGAGGACAGAAAGCAGCCAGTCAGCCAAAGTATTGGTGTATCGCAGCATCAAGGAAGACATACACCCACATTGTATCCTGTCTCTGCAACTATTCAACATATACGTAGAAGAGATAATGAGGGAAAGTTCTGAAGGCATTAACTAGGATGTGCAGCTCAAGGGTGTGTACATCAACAACATAAGATACATAGGATCCGAGCAGCTCACAATCTATAATGTAGTGTTGCGGGTTGAGTTAAAACCTCCTTAAAACTGATGAGTGTAACAGCTGCATTTCGGTCAGGTTAAACATTAAAAAAGCACTAGCAGGCTGTAAGTGTATGTCTATACTGCAGTCAAACACCTGTGACTGCCTTTGTTAGCTGACTCCAGCTTGTGGGGCTTGGGCTACGGGGCGGTATAACTGCGGTGTAGATGTTTGGGCTTGGGCTGGATCCCGGAACCCTGTCCTCTCATGGGGTCACAGAGTCTGAGCTCCAGGCCAAGCCTGGACATCTACACCGCAGTTAAACAATCTGTAGCCCGAATCCTGCCAGCCTGAGTCAGCTGACACAGGCCAGCCGCAGGTCAGCCTGGACAAGCACAGTGTGGGACCCTGATCCTGGGAGAAGCCCAGAGAGGGGGCTGGGGCTGGACTAACTGGCTAATGAGACTTGGGAAGAAATGGTCTCCTATTGTTTGGTTCCTCCTGTGTTTGTGGAAACAGGGCTTTGGCTCTTCTTTGTTGTGGTGGGGCAGAGAGGCCCCACGCTGGCAATGAGGGGGTTAAGAAGGCTGACTGGTTCCCCATTGGCAATCGAAGGGTTAGGGAAAACTTGTGGACCTGTCACGCAATTGGCCCTGCCCAACTACACTGCAGCCAATGTCAGGCATGGAGAGGGGAGATAAAAGGAGTGAGCCCAGCACTGTTTGAGTGCTGACTAAGAAGGTGGGTGGAGTTCTGTTTCTTGGGGAAGAAAAGCCCAGTTCTAACCCTGAGATGGCATTTGCTTGACAGTTGGATCAATCCTCCTGGAGGGGATGACCAGATCCTGGGAAGGGAATTGACAGAAGCACAGACGGTTTTGGAAACAAGCCCCAAATAGAAGGGTGAGGTCCCAGTGAATGTCTGTGGGATGACCCTGGCTTTGAGTGGTTTGTTTTTGTTCCTTAGTACCTTTGAGTGTCAATGCCCTGAAAGGGGGGCTTTGGCTGGAGGGCTCCAGTGCTGCTACTCTGACCTCAGAAACAGACCAGGGGAGACTTGCAGTGGGGTGAGTTTTGCCCTGAAGGTTCCCAAGGTGAGAGCTGCCCTAGTAAACAAATAAAATTGCATCAAAGATACTAGACTTCATCTTCATTTTTTCCTTCTAGCTGGAACAACCCACAGGACCCCAAATTTGGATAGCTGTTTGGGTTAAAAGCACCCCTCTGTGTGGTAGGATAGTGCAGAAGAGACAGAGGCCTTGATCTTGAAGTTCATCATTTTAGGTCCCCAGTGCCTAAGTACCTATGAGGATCTGAGTCAGAGTGACCTTGGGCAAGTCACTTAAGCATACAAGAAGTCTGGAGCAGAGAATTGAACCTAGGCCCTAACCACTGGGCCATTCTGCCTCTTTCTTCCCTCTGCCATAGGAAAAATCAGGGGTCACAGCACTTGAATTTGTAATGTAAAAAAACAAAATTAAACCCACCCCAATCCTTAAATAAAAAGAGGGTGAAATCCTAGTCTCACATCAATGGCCAGATCCCTATTGAATTCAGTGGGGACAAGATTTCACTCAAGGCTTTTCTAATCCATTGTAAAGAATCAAAAGAGAATTCAATTTTTTCCCTTTGAAGGTCACTTTAATTACAGGCTTCATTCTATTATGCACGTGATGTACATTCCATTTAACTGACCACAGAGGAGCAGGAGGGGCTGGAAAGGAGACAGAAGATTGAACTAACGATGGAACCTGCAAGCGAACTGGCGTGAGTAGTCTCATGGTTGAGATGGCTGGCCAGCAATGAGAAAAGGAGTGAGGCAAAGAACCCTCATGCTCACAGCCACACCCATGCAATGCTGCTTGTATAGATGGACAGACTTGAATCAGCTGTCTGCACCTGGAGGGCAAAATTCAGTCCTTGGCAGAGGGTTAGCATGAGGCTTAGGCTATACTTAAGGTCCATGTAAGGTCTACGGTATTTTGAGAGCTTAATTGGGACTTAAATGGTTGATAACCTTTGGTCTGGCGTTCTGTATGGTATTAATTTCAACCTCTGTGTACTGGCTGGCTAAGTGATAATGCCCCATGTATTTATTGGGTAATAGTCTGAATATGTGAAGCCTGAGATCTAATTTTTGCTCACCCTGGGTATAATCAGTGCAGTACCATATGCAGTTGTGGGTTAGTACAGTGTGCCGATTCACGTGGGTTACATGCCTAATGGGTTGTATTTTGTCAGGAATAATGGAAGAATCTGTTTGCTGCTTTTTAAAATCTTAACAAAACTAATCTAGTCTAAATTCAAGGGGGTGGAGAGATGGGGAATGGGTCTTCTAGCCAAAAGACAATATATGTCCCCATCATAGACAAGGGAATCAAGTAACAGGTTGAAAAAAACCTTTAAACTATGCTGCAAACACTGAATATATGCAGAAATTGGGACCAGTTCACAAACAATTCAGTACCCAGAAGATGAGCTAAAATTGTAATGAAACCAGCTGGGTCTGGTGACTGGGATGTTCTGGGCCACACTTATTTAGCAAGGAAAGGGATAGAAGGTTGGAACCCAAAAAGTTCTGTTGGTTGGAAAGAGACTGAGAACTGAAGTGGAGTCCAGTGTCTGTGTGAACTTCCATTTTGGGGGGTAGAGGATGAGATGGGGAGGTTAGAAGGGGCAGGACACAGCATGTGTTAAGATCATCACCAGGGACCGGAGAGTGAGTTGAATAGAGAAATGAGGATGGGACAAAAGAATAATCATCATGACCAGAAAGAAATAGCAGAGAGGTGGTCTATAACTGCTGTGTCTAGCAACCCCAGCAGTTAAGGTTGCACAAGTGTTTTCATTTCAAAGGGTCTCTTTCATTTTCTTTCAGAGTAGCAGCCGTGTTAGTCTGTATTTGCAAAAAGAAAAGGAGTACAAACGTATTTTAGTCTCTACGGTGCCACAAGTACTCCTTTTCTTTTTTCATTTTCTTGTAACTGTTAAAGTTTCACCTTACAGGATGAAATATTCCAGGACTGGTCTCTGCCTGGGGATTTGTTGTTTGAGCAAAACTGTCCAGCTGGCTTAAAGTACAAAGCAGTGGGGTGGAGGGCTGTGCACAAATTACATAATGTATTGGGGCTGGGAAGAGATCCTTAATTTTGCATGTTTGCTTCAGTGTTAAAAGGGGTGGGTTGGTCTCAAAAATCACCCAAAAATATGTAATGTAACTTATGGACCACCTGTGGGTGTGAAGAATGTGATACACTTTGCCACTGTAACAATTTTCGTAATCTTTTTTTAAAACAGCCCTAGTGTCGTCATGATTTGGGGTATGGAATCTGAAATTTGGTACAGAGATGGTCCCTATGCTGCACATGCTCATTTAAGACGTGAGCAAAATCTTTTTCTAACTCCTTCCAAAAATAAGTTCCTCCTAAAGCAGAAACTCACTCTGGGGAAACCGTAGCCAAAATGTGTGGCTTTTTCTATAGCATGCAAAGGAGCTACAGTGGTGTAGTCAAATAATCCTATGCTTTCAGCCCAAAATTACTTATTTAAGTCTCCATGAGAGAGAACAGGAATTTCCTCCTCTCACTGGTTGCAGCAATTCTGAAAACAAAATGGTCGTTGTCTCAGAAAACAAAGGCAGCTTCATAGTGACAGATGCCACATAATAGAAATGTTTTTTTTTAACCTTAACTATATCAGGCACTTTAGAATCCACACTCTGATGCAAATACTGACAATTCAGTTTCTTTACCTTCAGTGAGTACACACTTGTCTTTCAGACAGCTAGCTGGCTCTGTTTATGGCATGAATGAATTCAGGATACTGTAGTCTAATGGCTAGGAATGCACCGTAGTCTGGGGATATGGGTTTGCAGCCGCCACCTCTTCAGGTAGTTCCTCTTGGTCACTCAGCCTGAATTATAAACACACCCATATTTAAGTGCAGGGCAATAACTTACTAGATAAGTTTCACTTGTTTGGACTGGTTTAGGGTTGCCATAAGGCTGATGGACATGAGGGTTTTTCCTCATGTGAAGCCAAAGTGCAGAAATCATGTTGTGGACTGAGATGTTTGGTTCGGAGTTGTCATGATCTGACAAAAGAGAGAATACAAGTGAAAACGCTTTTTGTGGCCGTCACTTTACAAAGTACAGCCTCAGTACCAAATTTGACCAGAAATTCCAGTTGCTCTACCATTTATTTACTGAAGTAGTAAATGAGCTTCTGCTTAAATGATTCCTATTCATTTTACATGCCCCTTTTGGGCTCAGAATAGTGTAAGGAGATAGGCTGGGTTTGAGCTGATCCCTGAGAGACTAAGTGTGAGCCAACGTTGTTCCTATATGAAATCTAAGTGACAAAGTCTGCACTTCTCTAGCACCTTGCATTGAGGTTCACTGAACATTTGCAAAGTGGTCAGAATCACAACACCCTTATGAAGTACAGAAGAGAGATTACTGAGATTACTCTGCACTGATATGGATAGCAGAAGTAGTTTAACATCCCACAACCCTGTAGGGTGGTAATAAATACCTGGCTCAATTTCCCAAAAGTGACTTGAGATTTGGGTGCCTCCGTTTCAGTGTTACAAGGGTGGGGTGGTCTTGAGCTCTCATTCTCTAAAAACCAGGCCCCTTTGAAGTGTCTCAAATCACCTGCCACTTCTAGACACCTTGGGCTTCGCTCTTATAGTTCTAGATGGCTCTAGTTTTTCATCCATAGATCTCAAAGCACTTTACAGATGTGGGGGGGAGGAATGAGGCAGAGGGAAATGACTTGCCCCAGGTCACACAGACACAGTGGGAATACAAGCCAAGTCTGACTCCCAGTCCCTTTGCCTTAGTACTTAGAGGCACTAGGGAAACGCATGGATCACATCTTGCTGCTGCCTGACATGGCAGCTAATAAAACTAAAACTAAACTAAAATCCGCCGAGACAGGTTTGATCCTTCTGCAGAAATTGACACACGCTGAGACTGAGGAGGGCTGAAGTTACTAACTCAGTCCCCAGCCTGTTTAAATGCTGTCTCCTTTTATTTCCTCAGGGAGGTTGTCTTAGGTGTGTGTGTGTGGGGGGGGGGGTAATAGCTAATATTCAACAGCCAACTCGCCTTTTCGAGTACCGGTGCAGAGTCTCTCCTGTAAGAAGGCAGCTAGGCTGCAATGTATCTGAGCCCAAGCCCTGGAGGACACTGGGCACCTTCACTAAAGGTGAGACAGTGAAATCTTGTGTGAGCAAAGCTTGGTTACCTGGAGGGGGAGGTGGGGGGGGCAGGGGAAGGGGTTAGACCTTGGGTCACACTGTGGGGGGCCCCCTAAGTGTCTAGCGGGCCAGACCTGGTGGGGGGGGGTTGGCCCCTTGAGTGTGTGTGTGTGGGGTTAGACCCGTGGGGGGGGGGGTTAGGCCCTGGGATAGGAGGGGCAGGGTGGACCCCTGAACATGTGTGTGGGGGGGGGGGTTAGACCCTGGGATGGGAGGGGCAGGGAGGACCTGTGGGGGGGGGGTTAGACCCTAGGATGGGACGGGGAGGTGGACCCATGAGTGTGGGAGGGGGTTAGGCCCTGGGATGGGACGGGGAGGTGGACCCATGAGTGGGGGGGGTTAGGCCCTGGGATGGGACGGGGAGGTGGACCCATGAGTGGGGGGGGGTTAGGCGCTGGGATGGGGGGGCAGGGTGGACCCGTGTGTGTGGGGGGGCTAGGCCCTGGGATGGGAGGGGAGGGGTGGACCCGTGTGGGGGGGGTTAGGCCCTGGGATGGGAGGGGAGGGGTGGACCTGTGTGCGTGGGGGGGGTTAGGCCCTGGGATGGGGGGGCAGGGTGGACCCGTGTGTGTGTGGGGGGGGGGGTTAGGCCCTGGGATGGGGGGGCAGGGTGGACCCGTGTGCGTGGGGGGGGTTTAGGCCCTGGGATGGGGGGGCAGGGTGGACCCGTGTGTGTGTGGGGGGGGTTTAGGCCCTGGGATGGGGGGGCAGGGTGGACCCGTGTGTGTGTGGGGGGGGTTAGGCCCTGGGATGGGGGGGGCAGGGTGGACCCGAGTGTGTGTGGGGGGTTAGGCCCTGGGATGGGGGGGGGCAGGGTGGACCCGAGTGTGTGGGGGGGGTTAGGCCCTGGGATGGGGGGGGCAGGGTGGACCCGAGTGTGTGGGGGGGGTTAGGCCCTGGGATGGGAGGGGCAGGGTGGACCCGAGTGTGTGGGGGGGGTTAGGCCCTGGGAAGGGATGGGAGGGGCAGGGTGGACGCGTGTGGGGGGGGTTAGGCCCTGGGAAGGGATGGGAGGGGCAGGGTGGACGCGTGTGGGGGGGTTAGGCCCTGGGAGGGGCAGGGTGGACCCGTGTGTGTGGGGGGGGGGGGTTAGGCCCTGGGATGGGATGGGAGGGGCAGGGTGGACCCGTGTGTGGGGGGGTTAGGCCCTGGGATGGGGGGGCAGGGTGGACCCGTGCGCGTGTGGGGGGGTTAGGCCCTGGGATGGGGGGGCAGGGTGGACCCGTGCGCGTGTGGGGGGGGTTAGGCCCTGGGATGGGGGGGCAGGGTGGACCCGTGCGCGTGTGGGGGGGGGTTAGGCCCTGGGATGGGGGGGCAGGGTGGACCCGTGTGCGTGGGGGGGGGGGTTAGGCCCTGGGATGGGAGGGGCAGGGTGGACGCGTGTGGGGGGGGTTAGGCCCTGGGATGGGATGGGAGGGGCAGGGTGGACCCGTGTGTGGGGGGTTAGGCCTGGGATGGGATGGGAGGGGCAGGGTGGACCCGTGTGGGGGGGGTTAGGCCCTGGGATGGGATGGGAGGGGCAGGATGGACCCGTGTGGGGGGGTTAGGCCCTGGGATGGGAGGGGCAGGGTGGACCCGTGTGTGTGTGGTGGGGGGTCAGGCCCTGGGATGCGGGGGCAGGGTGAACCCGTGTGTGTGTGTGGGGGGGGTTAGGCCCTGGGATGGGGGGGCAGGGTGGACCCGTGTGTGTGGGGGGGGTTAGGCCCTGGGATGGGGGGGCAGGGTGGACCCGTGTGTGTGGGGGGGGTTAGGCCCTGGGATGGGGGGGCAGGGTGGACCCGTGTGTGTGTGGGGGGGTTAGGCCCTGGGATGGGGGGGGCAGGGTGGACCCGTGTGTGTGTGTGTGTGTGTGTGTGTGTGTGTGTGGGGCGGGGTTAGGCCCTGGGATGGGGGGGCAGGGTGGACCCGTGTGTGTGGGGGGGGGCTTAGGCCCTGGGATGGGAGGGGTTGGGTGGATGCGTGTGGGGGGGGTTAGGCCCTGGGATGGGGGGGCAGGGTGGACCCGTGTGCGTGTGTGGGGGTTAGGCCCTGGGATGGGGGGGCAGGGTGGACCCGTGTGCGTGGGGGGGGGTTAGGCCCTGGGATGGGGGGGGCAGGGTGGACCCGTGTGCGTGGGGGGGGTTAGGCCCTGGGATGGGGGGGCAGGGTGGACCCGTGTGCGTGGGGGGGGTTAGGCCCTGGGATGGGGGGGCAGGGTGGACCCGTGTGCGTCTGGGGGGGTCAGGCCCTTGGATGGGGGGGCAGGGTGGACCCGTGTGTGTGTGTGGGGGGGGGTCAGGCCCTTGGATGGGGGGGCAGGGTGGACCCGTGTGCGTGGGGGGGGTTAGGCCCTGGGATGGGGGGGCAGGGTGGACCCGTGTGCGTGGGGGGGGTTAGGCCCTGGGATGGGGGGGCAGGGTGGACCCGTGTGTGTGTGGGGGGGGTGTTAGGCCCTGGGATGGGGGGGCAGGGTGGACCCGTGTGCGTGGGGGGGGTTAGGCCCTGGGATGGGGGGCAGGGTGGAACCGTGTGCATGTGTGGGGGGGGGTTAGGCCCTGGGATGGGAGGGGCAGGGTGGACCCGTGTGGAGGGGGTTAGGCCCTGGGATGGGAGGGGCAGGGTGGACCAGTGTGGGGGGGGGGGGTTAGGCCCTGGGATGGGGGGCAGGGTGGACCCGTGTGCGTGGGGGGTGTTAGGCCCTGGGATGGGGGGGCAGGGTGGACCCGTGTGCGTGGGGGGGGTTAGGCCCTGGGATGGGGGGCAGGATGGAACCGTGTGCGTGTGTGGGGGGGGGTTAGGCCCTGGGATGGGAGGGGCAGGGTGGACCCGTGTGGAGGGGGTTAGGCCCTGGGATGGGAGGGGCAGGGTGGACCAGTGTGGGGGGGGTTAGGCCCTGGGATGGGATGGGAGGGGCAGGGTGGAGCCGTGGGGGGAGGGGTCAGGCCCTGGGATGGGGGGGCAGGGTGGACCCGTGTGGTAGGGGGGGTCAGGCCCTGGGATGGGGGGGCAGGGTGGACCCGTGTGTGTGTGTGTGGGGGGGGGTCAGGCCCTGGGCTGGGGGGGGCAGGGTGGACCCGTGTGTGTGTGGGGTGGGGTCAGGCCCTGGGATGGGGGGGCGGGGCGGACCCGTGTGTGGGGGGGGGGTCAGGCCCTGGGAGGGGGGTGGGGCAGGCCCTGGGATGGGAGGGGCAGGGTGGACCCGTGTGGGGGGGGATAGGCCCTGGGATGGGGGGGCAGGGTGGACGCGTGTGTGTGGGGGGGGTCAGGCCCTGGGATGGGGGGGGCGGGGTGGACCCGTGTAGGGGGGGGGATAGGCCCTGGGATGGGGGGGCAGGGTGGACCCGTGTAGGGGGGGGGATAGGCCCTGGGATGGGGGGCGGGGTGGAACCGTGTGTGTGGGGGGGGTCAGGCCCTGGGATGGGGGGCGGGGTGGACCCGTGTGGGGGGGGGTCAGGCCCTGGGATGGGGGGGCGGGGTGGACCCGTGTGTGTGGGGGGGTGAGGCCCTGGGATGGGGGGGCGGGGTGGACCCGTGTAGGGGGGGGTCAGGCCCTGGGATGGGGGGCGGGGTGGACCCGTGTGTGGGGGGGGGTTAGGCCCTGGGATGGGGGGCGGGGTGGACCCGTGTGTGGGGGGGGGGGTCAGGCCCGGGGAGGGGGGCGGGGCAGGCCCGGCTCGGGCTGTGGGGGAGGGTGCGGGTGAGGGCTAGGCCCGGCGCGGGGCGCGCTCAGAGGCAGGCCCGGCGGGAGAGGGTTCGGCCGCGGGGCCGGGGCGCGGCGGGGGCGGGGCCGGGGGCGGGGAGCCGGGGCCCGTCCGGCCGCGCGCAGCGAGGCCTCCGGGCCGGCAGGCGGCGCTGGCGGGGCTCGGCGTCTGCTCCCTGGGCCGGGCGGCGGCGCGCGGAGCGGCCCCACCCAGCGCGAGGCGCGGCGCGGCGAGGCGGGCGGCGGGCGCGCGGCGGGCGGCAGGATGCTGGCGCTGTTCACCAAGCTGCTGGACTGGTTCCGGGCGCTGTTCTGGAAGGAGGAGATGGAGCTCACCCTGGTGGGGCTGCAGTACTCGGGCAAGACCACCTTCGTCAACGTCATCGCGGTGAGCGGCCCCGCCGGCCGCCCCGGGACAGCGCCGCTGCCTCTGGCCGACAGCGCGCCGCTGCCCCGGGCGAGGGGCTTGTGTCTCTGAGGGGGCGGCCCGCCGGGGGGGGGAGCGGGGTCTGCCCGGGGGCGGGGCGGCCCGCCGGGGGGGGGAGCGGGGTTTGCCCGAAGGGGGCGGCGGCCCGCCCGGGGGGGGAGCGGGGTCTGCCCGAGGGGGGGGCGTCCCGCCCGGGGGCGGAGCGGGGTTTGGCTGAGGGGGGGCGTCCCGCCCGGCGGCGGAAGCGGGGTCTGCCCGGGGGCGGGGCGGCCCGCCTGGGGGGGGGAGCGGGGTTTGCCCGAAGGGGGCGTAGGCCCGCCGGGGGGGGGGAGCGGGGTTTGCCCGAGGGGGGGGCGTCCCGCCCGGGGGGGGGAGCGGGGTTTGCCCGAGGGGGGGGCGTCCCGCCCGGGGGGGGAGCGGGGTCTGCCCGAGGGGGCGGCGGCCCGCCCGGGGGGGGGAGCGGGGTCTGCCCGAGGGGGGGGCGTCCCGCCCGGGGGGGGAGCGGGGTTTGGCCGAGGGGGGGCGTCCCGCCCGGCGGCAGAAGCGGGGTCTGCCCGGGGGCGGGGCGGCCCGCCTGGGGGGGGGAGCGGGGTTTGTGCAACGTGTGTGCGCTGGGGCTGGGGGGGAATCTCCACTGCTGGGCTGGTGCCCGTGGGCCGTGTGGGGGCATCGCGGCATGTCCCCGGGGCGGGTGTTGGTTTTTTTTGGGGGGGGGGGGGTGTTAACAGCCTACCCGGAGATACAGACCGGAGCGGGAGGAAGATTCCCCCCTGTGATGGATGGTAATTTCATCTCCATCCCCTCCGATCAATACCGCCCTTAGCAGGGGATGGCAGCCGGAAAGCTCTGCTGGCTTTGCAGGGCAGGTGTCGTTTTGCTGCGGGGGAGGGGGGTGGGTTTGTAATTAGTGGGGGTTTCTGTGACTAATTTTTCAATACAGAGTCCGAGGAAAGAAGCAGAATCCTCCTAACAGAGAATTTCCCAGATGGAAAGATCTGATTTATTCCAGCCGGGGTGATGGTTTTCTGTGTAGTCTGCAGTAATGGCTTCAGAGCCTGCATTTTAGGAAGGAGAATGAAGCCTTTGAGAGCACGTGGGTAACTAAATGGATAGGGAATATGGATACACAGTATGTGCCTATTTAAACGGTCAGGATGGAATTTATAGAGTATAGCGGGTTATGCAGTTGATTTAGTATGAAATAATCTGTAGGGTTTGATTGTTTTGTTAAACTGGAGCCTGACCCATCTTCTTCCTTCCTGGAAAGAGGATTGCAGCCTGACACAGGCCAGAATCGCAAGGCGCCCGCCGCCTCAGAATGCTAAGTAGTTTGTCAGCAGAGGGAGGCAGAAGGGGCTGAAGCGGCTGGGCCAGCCGATTCCCCTCCCCATGTCTTTCAAAAGTCTGTCCTCCTGCCTGGCTGGAGATGGGGATAGCTAGGGGCAGAACCAGAATCTGAGTTTTCTTGGCTGAGAGCTTGCTTTGTTGTGCCTGCCTGTTTTATTTCATTTTCAAAGTGGATTCACACTATATAAATTGATCTGCACCAGGAAATATTCTAAATAACAGTAGTCATGCCCTACTTCAAAGAGGTTTTTTTTAGCCACTTGAAATAAGACATGGCAATTTCAGTATGGTTTGATGGGGTGCCACACAGAGGAACTGCAGGTTTGTAATGCAATCCTGAGCAAGGTATTTAGGGGCCCTTCATAGCCTTTTGTTGCTGGCTAAGGGTGGAGTAACATATTCTGCCTAATTCAGTTAATTTTGATTTGTTTCTGTATGCTGAAGCCATAGCAACACGAGCTGGAAATATGGCAAGATGTAGGCTTCTTTTTGGAAGAGCTGCTCTGTCATTGGCAACTGGTTTAGCAGTGTGTGCTGGACAGAGCTGTGGGCCTGATGCATGGTACCCACTGCAGGTCTCGATCCATGCACCCTCTTGATAGTCTGCCATCAGGGTTCACAACCCACTTCCTATTTTTGCTGACTGTGTGTATCATGCCATCCAGGGCCTTGTGATATGAATTTTGAGGTTGGAGGGAAATACCTTGTAGTAGTGTAGTTGTACTACCTTGTAGTTTTTCATGATGTAACATTAGCTGAAATGACTGGAAATGCCACAGTCTGGGTGGTATAAAGGCTATCGCTTCTTGTTGTTTCAGTACTCTCCCAAATCAGTGGTAGCAATTTAAAGTTGCTGTTATCTGGTGTGTGGTGGTGGTCTGTGTTCGCTCCCTAGCAGACACCCTTAAAATTGGCACTCTTATTGGCAGCCAACATAGCCAAAGACTGACTGGCCGGAGGGCTTTGGTCCCTTTTTTGTGTAGAAACGGTCCTTTCTATGCCTGGGATGAATCACTGGAGTAGGGAGGAAGAGCTTTCACTGCACTGGATAAACAGAAGGCTTTGGTCTCCAAGGTAGCCATCTGGCATCTTCCCTCCTGGGCATTGCAGCATATGGTGACCCTTTCTGTTAGGGTCCCATGCCCCTGAGCTACATTAGGCTTAGTAAACAACTAGCTTGAGTGAAATTATCAATTCTGTTTGCTTGTAATCTAATATTAATTAGACTAGGTTCTTAAATACTGTAACACTCAGGCTGTCCTACCTGAGGCAGCTTGTGCAGGGCAGCTGCAGACATGTGGCCAGAGGGATGCACTGCTAGCTCCTCTGAGTAATAGCACCCGAACAGTGCCAGTTCATCTGCAGGGATGCACCATGCAGCTCCACAAACACTGGCACAACAGCAAAACTCGTCTGGGAGCAAAGACAAACCAGCAAGTTTTGGAAGTCTTGGCTGAAGAAAAGGTCAGCGGTGGGAATGCTGCTCATATGGAATTGTCCTCACAAGCACGCACTTGTGAATAAAGTCTTTTGGTAAGAAGGCATCCCCATCTGCCTCTAAGCTTTGCCCTTGCTATGTTTGATTCCCCCAGTGGTTTATTTTGGAGAGGACGGTTTGGTTTCCCTTATTTTTCCTCCATCTCTTCTTGATCGTGAGTGGATGTGGTGCTGTGTTTGGGACGTTAATGGCTTCTTTCAGAGTCAACACTAGTCCATGGATCAGTTGTCGGGTCAGAATTAAAAAGGCAGCAGCACTACAGGGTCTTTCCTCCTTGATGAGGCTTAGTTTATTGCTGCCACAATGTCTGAGAACTTCATTGTCCTAGGCTGAGAGGAGGCCGATAGACTTGGATCTCTTGCAAGTGCAGCAGTACCTCTGGGGTACATCTGCTTACTACTTCCTTTATGGTCAGTGCCATGTGTTTTTTCTGAGGCAGTTATGTTTAATCTGTAAAGTGTTCAATATAAACATTGTTTATTCCCAAAAGACAGTCACGGCACCAGCAATACCCAAACCATGCTTGTTCTGCCCAGTAATAGTTCAGAACGTTCTGTAGCAATCACAGAAACATTTGTTTGGATTGTTATAGCTCATTTCCGAGCCCCCTTCCCCTTAGCAAACCATCATATAGAGGGGGGGGTCTCCCTTGACACTGGCACTGCAGAAACAGAATCCTGTGACTGAGACCAGTTCCTCCCCCAGTATTGTGGTGGTGTCCACAATCAAAGCTACCTTATGCGTAAGCACCAAATATACTTCATTCGACAATGACTTAGAGTATTTGTCTGGTGCTAAAAGTGAACTGAAGAGAGGAGTTGAGGTTGTGAGGCATAAAGAAGGCTTTAACATCTAAATGTTTAATTTTAGAAATATCAGGAATGTCAAGTCTAGTCTTTGTTTTGGTGGCAGTCACCTCCGCTTTTGGAGCGCCCTCAGTTCTTAACTGAAGGGAATGGGGTACTGGATCTTTAGCAAAATTACCCATTCTACAAATTATTATTCGGGCATTAGAGATAAAGGGACATTGTCAACTTGAAATCTACTCGGGCTTGTTTTTTAAAAAACAAAACAAAACATGAATTAAAAATAATTTGAGGCTACCCTTGTTCTTGAGTCCCCCTGCTAATGTTTGTGGTCTTAAAGTGTCCTGTTTAAATATAAAATGTTTACACGCACAATCAGGAAAACTGATGACCTATGGTGCTGTCAAATAGGGTGCCTTTCTATGCTCTTTTTTATGGGATTCTTAGAACTTGCTTTTAACAATAGCAAGTAAAGAGAAATTTCAGACCTGTGTAAGATGACATGTCCCTTTTAAAATAGGTATAAACAAAACCAATTTTAAACAGTCCAAATATAATAACTTCTTCACCTTTCAGTGGTTAGTCAGGTTTCTGTTTTGGTATCTGATGTTATCCAACCAGTTGTTTGTTCATGGGCTTCTAGGAAAAACAGGCTAGACAAGACATGAATTTCAAACAAGCAGAACTTCTGAAAAAACCTTTTTAGGCTGACTTTATATACAATAGCTAGTTAACCACTAGACCATGGCAAAGCAGGAAGCAAGAGCTGTAAGATGACTGTACAGCTCTTATCCTCCCCCCACGCTTCTAGCTCTGTTTTGGGGGTTTGTGATGGCCTTAGTTATGGCATGGGAAACCCATGCTCCTGAGCTTGGTTGTGTCTTGCCAGATAAGTAAAGGAGGAAACAATTTCTTGCTTTTGTTTTATAATGTGTGTATTTATACGTGAAGTCTAAATATCTTTTTAAAGAACTTCTTAAACATATGAACTTTTTAAACCTTTAGGGCCAGATGGAAAGTACCTCAGTGAAGCGGTCTGCAATGGGAACTTAGAGTAGCTACATCTCTCCGGGGGTGTGAAAAATTCACAACCTGAGAGATGTAACTATGCTGACTTGGCCCCCAGTGTAGACAGCGCAAGGGCAATGAAAGAACCCCTCCTGTCGGCGTAAGTAGTGTCTACATTGAAGTGTGACAGCAGTGCAGCTGCACTGTTTTAAGTGTATATGTACCTGGGACTGCAACTATCAAATGAGATCTTGTCTGCAAGATGGCTGCCAGCAAGCAGGCAGCTCCAGAATAGTCATCATAATTAAATACTTAATTGTTCAAGTCACATCTGAAGTGAGTGTGTGGGTTGGGAAGGCAGGAGAGACCTGAGGCCAGCAAGATCTTTTGATTGGTTTTGTCTCCCAACAGGTGAAAAACTTGCTCAGCAACAATGGCTGTTAGAGTAGAAATGCTGAAAGAAGGGACAACAGTGTGGTGACGAAGGCACGGAGTTTTTGGGAGGGAAAACAATGTCCATTTCAGATCAGAATCTTTGATGCTGTTAAATTTTGTGAATTAAAATAGAAATTCAAAAACCGCTTTACATAAACAACCTTAACTCTTGCATAATGACAGGTTTCAGAGTAGCAGCCGTGTTAGTCTGTATTCGCAAAAAGGAGTACTTGTGGCACCTTAGAGACTAACAAATTTATTAGAGCATAAGCTTTCGTGAGCTACAGCTCACTTCATCGGATGCATTTGGTGGAAAAAACAGAGGGGAGATTGATATACACACACAGAGAACATGAAACAATGGGTTTATCATACACACTGTAAGGAGAGTGATCACTTAAGATAAGCCATCACCAGCAGCAGGGGGGGGAAAGGAGGAAAACCTTTCATGGTGACAAGCAAGGTAGGCTAATTCCAGCAGTTAACAAGAATATCTGAGGAACAGTGGGGGGAGGGGTGGGAGGGAGAAATAACATGGGGAAATAGTTTTACTTTGTGTAATGACTCATCCATTCCCAGTCTCTATTCAAGCCTAAGTTAATTGTATCCAGTTTGCAAATTAATTCCAATTCAGCAGTCTCTCGTTGGAGTCTGTTTTTGAAGCTTTTTTGTTGAAGGATAGCCACTCTTAGGTCTGTGATCGAGTGACCAGAGAGATTGAAGTGTTCTCCAACTGGTTTTTGAATGTTATAATTCTTGACGTCTGATTTGTGTCCATTCATTCTTTTACGTAGAGACTGTCCAGTTTGGCCAATGTACATGGCAGAGGGGCATTGCTGGCACATGATGGCATATATCACATTGGTAGATGTGCAGGTGAACGAGCCTCTGATAGTGTGGCTGATGTGATTAGGCCCTATGATGGTATCCCCTGAATAGATATGTGGACAGAGTTGGCAACGGGCTTTGTTGCAAGGATAGGTTCCTGGGTTAGTGGTTCTGTTGTGTGGTGTGTGGTTGCTGGTGAGTATTTGCTTCAGATTGGGGGGCTGTCTGTAAGCAAGGACTGGTCTGTCTCCCAAGATCTGTGAGAGTGATGGGTCGTCCATCAGGATAGGTTGTAGATCCTTGATGATGCGTTGGAGAGGTTTTAGTTGGGGGCTGAAGGTGATGGCTAGTGGCGTTCTGTTGTTTCCCTCTGCCACTTGAAGAGCTCTTTCCAGATCCTATCAGGACATTTCAGGTATATCATGAGTGATGAGCTGAGATCATCAATTATGCACAAGGTGCTGACTTTGTTATGTCCAGTTCCCCACCCTCCGACTTCTGTCTGGTTTTTTTCACGTTACAGCTTGTTATAATGTATAATAAAGTAAACATATGGGAACTTACACCATTAAAAGTGTTATCCAGTAGAACCTGAAGAGTTATGAACACACCAGTCAACCGCACACCTCATTTGGAACCAGAAGTATGCAATCAGGCAGCAGCATAGCAAATACAGTACAATACTGTGTTAAACATAAAGTACTAAAAAAAAAAAAAGTATTGACAAGATAAGGAAACTGTTTTCCATTTAAATTAAGATGGTTAAAAGCAGCATTTTTTCCTGCACAGTAAAGTTCCAAAGCTGTATGAAGTCAGTGTTCAGTTGTAAACTTTTGAAAGGACAACCTCCATTCCTGAGGTGTTTGTAACTCTGAGGTTCTACTGTAGTAGCATTCAAATCATATACTCTACACTCTGATATAAGGTCGTTACGCACTCTGCTGGTGAACTGCTTTACAAACAGTCAGGTATGCTAGTGCAGCTTATAACATCCTTATAGTGGAGTAGTTCAGCTGTTTGAACTCGGGCTTATCCACTACAGGTGTGTACCAGCTGACTTTTTAAAGTCCACCATACATTTGACAAAATCAATAAAGTAGCTTGAATGGTGGTTTTGGACATTCCAAATTCCATTGCAAGTATCTCTTAAAAATAAGCACCTGACATTTTTCGAGTCCTGGGCATGAGGTCAAGAATTATTAAATAAACCACATTTGAAATTTCTAGGACATGCTGTGTTTGACATGGTGACACTCAAGCTGTGGTAAAGTAGCTGTAATTCTGTCTTTAAAAATGATTGTAAGTTCTGTACTTCAGAAATGGCTTGTCTTATTCACCTTCTATGTCGCCAAAAATCTCTGCTGACCCAGACCACACAAGTGAAATTTGAAATGTAAAGCTCTCTGATGGAGTAAGGACCCAAATCAGATTTACAGTGCTGTTGCCCCGACTGTAGCCTCACTGGGGGTGAGGGATGGGGTTGCCTCCTTGCCCAGCATGGGGCAGGCGCGGTGACTGTGGGGCGGGTGGGGGGGCATTGTGCTGGTGGAGGGTCCTGCCAGAAAAGGGAAGGGTCTGAGGTGGAAGGGCAGGCTCAGTCAGTCTGCCCTGGCAGTCAAGATGGGGGGGCACTGGGCACTAGGACCCTGCTGCAGCAGTTGCTGCAGGGAGGCAGCATGGAGCTTCATGGAAGAGGCAGGGACGCTCTGCTCAAGGGCCCTGGGAGGCGTGCGGCGGGGGCTGGGGTCAGCAAGTGGGGGCGGGGAGGCACGGGAGGGAGGCAGGTGGGACTGGGCAGGACACCCGGCCCCAAATATTGGTGGAGCTGGGCCCCTGGGCTCTGAATATTGCTGGTGCTAAGGCATCACGTGGAGATATAACTCGCCGCCCCTGTCCTTGTCTCTCCTAGTGTCCCTTGCTCGATGCTTCAGATACACACTTGCTGCCCCTCTACTTTCTGCTGTATCTGATCCTTAATGTCTTCTGGCTCTGCTGCGTTTTTGCTCTATCAGAGAGCATGTGCTGCTAGGGCAGGTGGGTGAGGATGGCGCGCCATTGGTGGCTTTCTGCAGCCAGGCTCCAGGTGCTCCTATGGGCATGCTGAAAGTTGCAAAAGAGCAGGGAGGAAGGTAGGCAAGTGACTTGTCCAGGAGCAACCTGCCATTTACTCATAGCCTCAACAATGAATTTGTACTGGTCGCAGGGCTGTATCAGAGCTTTTCCTGCTGTCCCCTCAGTTTTTTCCCCTTCTTTCCCTTTCCTTGCATTGTCTGCTCCTCTGTCCCCTGCTGGACTAGACTGGTTTCCCGCCTTTCACCCGGGTTGAAAAGCCTTGAATTAGGGAGACTTGAAAATGAATGAAATCTGAAGTCTCATTTAAACAAACAATGGAACTCTTCAGCGTGGAGACAGGGCCTGTGGCCGGCATATAAAGAAGTGTGAGACACTTGAGAAAACGAACACTGCTTGCCTGTAAAGCAACCCACTGCTTCTCTAACTTTGTCAGATTCTCTCAAGACCCAACGCCCTCCCATCAGTCCAGTCTCTCATTCTTGTTTCTTCATTTTTCTCATTCTGTGGAGCATAGTGGGGGGGGGAAAAATACCAGTTAACTTAAAGCAGAACTCCATTTTTTGTAAAATAACATGTACATGTTGAAACTTATCTTAATGTAGGGTTTAAATCTGCTGGCTTTCTCATTCAACTTGTATACAGAACATGTTTCTCTCTCCTAACTGCCCTCACTTACTAGAAATGGCATTAAGTAGAAATGTTAAAGCTTCTACAGGTATTTCTTAATATCTGCTTTAATTTTATTTATCTTTACAGCCTTTAAACTAAAGGGGAATTTACTGATTATCAATTTCACACCTAATGCAACCTACCTCTTGCTTCCCACTGACCCCCAGGCTCCCCAGTGCCTCCAGAATGGAGAGAAGTAAAAGTACAAAAGTAAATTCATTGGTCTCAGTAGTCTCTGCACATCAGCTAGTGACTAAGCTGGAGTCAATACTTGCAGAAGATACACATCTTCCATGCTTCCCCTCAAACCAAGATCCAGGGAGACCCTGCTCAGGCCATGACGTTGCTGCATAGTGCTGCTATCAGAGCTTGTAACTGTCTGAAACCATTTTATGTATGCAGTGGTGCTGTAGCTGTGTTGGTCCCAGGGTATGAGACACAAGGTGGGTGAGAGAGTATCTTTTATTCGATCAACTTCTGCTGGCTAGAGAGACGCTCAAAAGCATGTTTCAGAGTAGCAGCCGTGTTAGTCTGTATTCGCAAAAAGAAAAGGAGTACTTGTGGCACCTTAGAGACTAACAAATTTATTAGAGCATAAGCTTTCGTGAGCTACAGCTCACTTCATCGCAGCTTATGCTCTAATAAATTTGTTAGTCTCTAAGGTGCCACAAATACTCCTTTTCTTTTTGCTCAAAAGCATATGTCTCTCTGAACCCATTTTAAACAGAGCCTTACCATGGTCCTAAGCGGTTGCTTTTAGAAATAGTGCTGTATAAACTTCCTTGTAGTAAATCTCAGGTTTTACTAGCATGTTTGTTTGTTTGTTTGTTTTTTAATCTGTTCACCCAGTACAGAGAGAAGTGTGCTGTACTCAGCCATATTGGAACCCAGTTACAAAACCTTGTTTTAGTAGAGCCATGTTTGACCACTGTATGAGATGTGTGGCAGGGTGTCTGTGTGTACCTGGCTGAAATACTACACTGAAAGGCTCTTGTTACTGTTGAGAAGGCTGGCTGGCCAAAAAATGGAAGTTCCCTGTAGAATGGAAAGCTGCAGTAATTTGTGGTGAGGGATTAATAAAATCGTTTCTAGTTGGGAACGTTAGTGATTTCATTTTTGGCCACTGTCGGAAGACAGGATAGTGGGCTAGATGGACATTGGTCAGATCCAGTCTGGCTGTTCTTATGTTATGTTCTTCCATCCTTTTAACTCTTTTCAAATTATGATTCTAACACTTGAGGAGGCTTTGTTTTTCTTTTGAATACAACTTGCTCCATTAAATCTATAACTGAATGAAATTCAGATGCAATTGGTGCCAAAGTAATTCACTTTTTTTTTTTTTTTCCTCACTTGGTCTCCTTTCTCCACCCTGTGATCCTTCCCTTCCTTAAAGGCCACTTCTTTCCAGATTATTTCCTGAGCATAGTAGGGCCACATAACTGACGTGATCTGGGTCAGTTTCATTCATTGGAGAAATGTGATGAGCTACAACGGGGCCAGTTTTCAGCCAGAGCAAGGGAAAGGGGACTCTGATCCACACTTCTTTCTTTGACTCCAGGTATGTCTTGTTGTATTGGAGCTCCCCAGCCTGCTTTTGCTTCACCTACACATTGTTCTTGTCCCTCCTCAGCAGGATCAGCAAAGTGAAGCTGACCAGGACTTGTCATGTGGGATCATTATGTAAGGGCAGTGGCTCTGGTGTGATCTTCTATAGTGTAGTTCCCTGGACTAGAGAATGTTGGTAGCGTGTTTTCAATCCTGCTTCAGATTTAACCCGCCACATACTAAGTGTGTTGCATAGATGCTTTTGTTCTCTTCAGAAATAGCTATGAAACTCAGCTGTCTGCAGAAGTCCTGATTTTTCCAAAGTGCTGAGCACTCGGAGCTCCACTAGGAACTGCAGGTGTTTAGCATCTGTTGAAAATCAGACCACAACTGACTAAGCTTCACACAGGTGGTGACCTTCAAGGGCACTGTGTGAGCACAGAAACAGAAGCCAGGAGGATGCTGTCTGAATCAGTAATTCACTGCAGCCTCAGGTAAATCATTTGACCACTGCATCTGTCACCTCAGCAGGAGAGAAGCTCAGGCAGCTCCCTGGAAATGGGGCCCAGCTGTCTAAGCTGAACCTCCCTAAGGGGAGGCAAATGATAGTAAATTCATAGCTGGTTAGTGGTGTCTGTAACAGGCAATAACGTTTGCTCCCTCATCTGTTTTACTAGGGTGCTCTCACAACTTGCTCTAATAGGAATGACAAGGTGGGTGAGGTGATATTTTATTGGACCAACTCCTGTTGGTGGAAATTGTCTGGGAATGGCTGGGGACTCAGCAGTTTTGAAAATCAAGTCTCTTAAGTGCCAAGATATGGGCTTGGGAGACTAAAATTGGTCTTTAAAAAAAACAAAAAAAAAACCTAAAAAAACAAACAAACAAAAAAACCCTTGGCTTTACCTTTTTCCCCACACCGAATCCGTATTTCCCTACTTGGATAACTCATCAGCTAAATGGATCATCCCCAAACTTCACCTTTGGGCTGAAGCTGAAATGTTAAGAGTGAATGAGGCATGCACATGTGCGTATGTGTAAGAGTTTTGTTACAGCATTAACTGTGGCTTTCACAACTAAAATAATTAAGTTACATAAGACCATCTGTGATGGTGGGCAGTTGTATCCTCACTGCAATAGCCGTGTGTGAGTTCGTTTCTTACAGGCCTGCGCATTGAAGGTTAAAACTGATATTCACTGTCCACCGTTACACACAAAGTTTATAATGACAAATGATTTGAAACAAGTTTAAAGACAAAGCATTTAAGAAAACATCTGACTTCTATTTGCTCCTAACATTCAGCCCTTTTGAGGAGGGTACTTTAGTAATGGTGCCAAATGCTGCAGTAGCGCTATTGTTCAAGTGGATGTTTTAATAATTGTTTTTGTAGAATTCTACTAGTGGAGTGTTTTTTTAATTGGAGTGTTTTTCATCTTTGGCTGTGTTTGCCTCATGGGTGTCAGTTGGAGGGGCTTTCCTCTTTGTATATGTGGTGTTATTTGAAAGAAGTAGTCTTAAAGAATTGACACTTTCGGCACTATTATACATAAAAATGTTAGAAATCTGCAGACTAATAATAGAGGATCTCGATCCTGAAGAGCTGAGTCTCAATAGCCATCACTCCCACCTTTTCAAGGTCTTGATTCCCAGCCTTTTGCACCAGCTAAGTGCTGGGCTTGACATTGTCTGGATGCCTTGGGTATGGTCTCGAACAGATATACCTATTGGCTACACAAACTCAGCCCTGACTGTTCACTTACCTTCCCCAGATTCCTCCCATTCTTTTAATTTTTTTAATGTAAAACTTAATATAAGCACAAGTGCCCGCAAAGTAATAGCTTAGTTAAGACTCAGTAAGGGCTAGTCTACACTGGCAACGCTAAAGCATTGAGAGCTCTCCCAGCACTCTAAAAAACCACTTCCACGAGGGACGTAGCTACCAGCACTGGGGGCGCAGCTATCACCGCTGGTGCACTGTCTACACTGTGCTTTACAGCACTGAAATTTGCTGTGCTCGTGGGTGTTTTTTCACACCCCGAGCGAGAAAGTTGCAGTGCTGTAAATTGCCAGTGTAGGCAAGTCCTTAGTTTTCAGACACCAGCGTTTCTCAAATGCAGCCACCAGGGGATTTTTCTGCAGCCAGGACAGCCTCCTGGGTGGAGATGGGGCTGGGGGGGCAAAAGCACCCAGCTGTTGCTCCTGGCTGCCTTGGTGTTTGCTGGCATTGCCAGCAGGGGATCAGCAGCCTGCACCACACATCCTCCTGGGGGCTCTGGGCAGCACCTCTGGAGACACATGGGGCCATTGTGTGTGACCAGCAGGCTTCAGCCCTTGGGCTCTGGCTCTGGGCTTGGGTTTGGGTTTGGAAAATTTTCAGAGTAGCTGCAAGTGAGGGTTGGTGGCCACACTCTCTCTGAGGACACCAAAAAATTGTTCTGAGAACTCCTGTCCTAGATAGAGAATGATATGAAAGAAGAAGGGAGGGGGTGTCTCTGCCAATGAGATCTCTGGGCAATGTCATATTGAGAATTCCCATCCAGTCTTCCAGCTGCAGGAAACCTACCATTGGATGCTGCTTCAGGACTTCACTTCATCTTTCATATCATCCTCTGGTTAGTCAAATAAATTTGTTAGTCTCTAAGGTGCCACAAGTACTCCTTTTCTTTTTGCGAATACAGACTAACACAGCTGCTACTCTGAAATCTGGTTAGTCAGTGTCTTATAAATTTGAAACGCCATCCAATAACCTCACTCTGCTGCCTGAATGTTTGTGAAGTGGGAGGGAAAAAGGTGTCCATCCCTTTCTGTCCTCCCCATGTCTCTGTTTTTCCATCCTTATCTCCGGTGCTCTGCCTCTGCTCCGATTGGGAAGTTCACAACCAATAGTACGAAACTGACATTTTTGACAATTTCACTTTTGAGCACAGGGTTTTGAATAGGACTAGAGAGACAGACAAGAATCTTCTTAATTTCATGCAGCAGCCTGGCAAAGTGGTGAGCACCAGAAGAGACACTGGTGTCTGCCTGTAAACCTCATGATGATGGGTCACTTTATTTGTTTTAGGAGCCTGTCTGCATTAAGGATATTGAAATTGTTGTAACTACATCAGGATGGCTGTGCAGATGTAATTTTTTTAAGTGTAGACAAGGTGTATGAATGGGCACATAGTAAAGACTAAGTGGGGGTGGCAGGAGAGAGAGATTTATTTAGATTCTTCCCAGATTTCAGATTCTGCTCCCCCACTAGCCTGGGTGAGTATATAGGGGACATATCCTCCTGCACACATCCCCAGTGAAAGCAAAATGAAAGCCTGCATTTCCCCATATAGGCTTGTCTGCACTTGTCATTTCTAAAGTGTAGAGCGATGTCCCATGTTTGGGGTTGATTCTCCTTTTTCTCTTCTCCCCCCCCCCCTCCCCCGAGCTTCCCTTAGGTTCTACCCAGAAAGGTCTCTTCTGGCTCTTTTGGCTTGGCTCTGTGCTGTAGTAATAGCCCTAGGGTGTTGATGGAAAGCTGAAGCCCTCCAACTTCCTTGACACAAGGCCATTTTTTAGAGGCTATTGTTAATTGATTTCTCCCCCCTCCCCCAACTAACCATGCAACTCCCTTTAAGAATGGAATTGTTCTTATCTTATATGGGTTCTTTTCTCTCCCCCACCTCCCTCCCGTCTTGATACTTCATTGAGTAAAATGTAAACATGCACGCTAGAGCAATACTGTCCTAAGAATCATTGTTTTCCATTTGTACAAAGAAGCTCTCCTTTCATCACGGATGCTAAACCCTCCATTTGTAGAAATCTGCCTCAACTGAGTATGACTTGGGTAGCTGCAGTCAGCACATTTAGCAAGACTGGCTTGACCTCATTTACCCCACAACAATGACAAGTAAATTATATGGGCATAAATGCAGAGGAAATAGGGTCAGAATGAACATAATTCAGTTATATTTTCCTAAATGAGGAAAATGCCTAACGGTCTCCATTAATTCAACCCATATCTAATGCGGAGTACTCATGGGGAGTGGATCTGTGGGGAAAAGGTAGTGCCATCTTAACTCAGCCAGTGTTTACAGATTGCCCTTCAAGGTTGGAGGATATCCAAAACTGTGCCCATTTTATTGCTGTGCTACAAAATAGGGTCTGAATCAGGTTCCTACTGACAATTGCTGAAATCTTGGGGACTGTTCCACGCTACTGGATCCATAATTTGTTTTAAAAAAAAAAAAAACCCCCAAGAACCTTGACCTCGTGCTGTCCACATGCATAGTGCTTGACAGACAAACCGTATCGTTCCTGCTCCCACCAGCTTGTATGCTAAGGGCACGTCTTCACTAGTAACGTGAAAGTGCTGCCGTGGCTTGTGTAGTTGCGGCATAAAAAACCCACCTCCCTGAGGGGAATTGCTACCAGTGCTGGGAGCACTGTCTACACTGGTACTTTACAGCGCTGAAACTTGCAGCGCTTGGGGGTGTGTGTGTGTGTATTTTTTCACACCCCTGACTGAGAAAGTTGCCGTGTTGTTGAGTGCCAGTGTAGACAAGCCCATAGACAAACCAACCCTTCGTAAGAGGGAAGGGTGCCGGGGTTATTGAGAGTTTATAACTCTCTACACTTCTCTTTGTACTAGAATGTAAGAGTAGGATTTCTGCAGAAACTTTCCTCTGCTTCTTTGTAATATGTGATGCAGGGCAGGAGGGGATCAGAGTCAGTAGTACATCCACAGTGAGGACTGGATTACTTGGGAGACTGATAAAGGGATATGCATACTCCTTCACCACCTCTATGTTGAGCAAGTCTAGGCTAGATCTGCCGTGATTAAAAGTTACCATGCGGTGGCCCCTCTCTGAAATGCATTTGGTCTTAGTCCAGTTCCCAGATCACAGAAATTATTCCCATAATTGTCACTGCTTGGATTCCTTGCTTGCAATCTTAGGATGCCAAGAATGGCATAGGCCATGGAAATGATAGCTTTAATGGTAAATTAGGTGGATTAACTTTGGAGCCTTTCACTATAGCTTTATTTTATGAAAACTTGAAGCACTGCAGAGTGTATAAGGACTGCAGGGTTCCTTGCTAAGATTACATGGGGATTCTAAATTCTTTAGGAGCACAGAGACTTTATGGATCTGGGAAGCATGTGGATTTTATAAATTCCTCGGGATCAGAGACACTGCCTTAGCCAAGGCATTGCTCCTTCTGCACACTGCATTATTTATAATAATAATAGGCTGCAGAAGCAGAGAAAGTCTTAGCTATGGTAGTAGCATGTTGAGACCCCAACAGAGATGAAGCTGGGCATAGTCAGAGATAGTCCCTGCCCTGAGGAGTTTAAAATCTAAATAGACAAGACAGACAGAGGGCGGGAGAGAGGGAAAAAAATATCTTCCCCCTTTTACCAATAAGGCAGAGAAATAAAGTGACTTGTCCTGGGTTACATAAGGAGTTGTCAGATGCAGGGATTGAATCCAGATATCCGGAGTCCAAATCCAGGGCTTTAACCACAAGACCATCTTTCCTTTCTAAACTTTTATAGAGTCCCCAAAGAGTCTGCCCTGCCTGTTTGTAAACTCTGTCCAAGCAGAGCCAGCCACCAGTGCCAGGACTTGCGATGAATGTATTAGATGTCCAGGATCAGGGCTGCGGTCAGAGCTGCTGCTTTGCAGAGTTTCCAAGGCCTGCAGCAGAGAAGCACCTGATGGCCTTTCACATGCCCTTCAGCCCAGACTGTTCATTTTTGCCTGCTTTGGGATTAAATGCCCAAAGCAGGTAGTCACGCTAGCTGCTGCTTGCTAGTAGGATATGTGCACCCCTGAAATTTGAGAGTCCTTGATATTTAAAGACAAGCTAGGGGTATTGGCTTATAACCAAGTGTGTAAGGCAGTAAGAGTTTTTTTTAAAAATGCAACAATTCTTATAAGGGTTAGGAAGAAGTAGAAATCTCTTTACAAGGATTAGTTCTCCTTTTTTTTTTTTAAAAAAAAAAAAAAAAAGGAAATTCCCAGCCAAAACACGTGATGTGTGGAAGTTGTACCTTGATACCATCCGTTCACAATGGCTGGGGCTGCTCTGGCCCGGCGTGACTGGGGTTAACAGTTAGTGTGGATCAACCGATAAGACTAATGCTTACCAGTTAACCATTTAACAATTTACTATTTTACATCCCTAGTGCAGATAAGCCCACGAAGTAGAGACTGGAGGCCAGATGCTCTTTGCTTTCATAAAAAGGGCCAGAGAGCCTATCATTTCACACTTCCCCTCTACACACAGTTTATGCAAGACTGTGTTCACTACAGAGCAAGCTATTCATCCTTCCCATATTGATCAGAGCACCAGCTCCATGTACAGAGAACTGTTGTCCCCTCTGAGCGTACAGTTCATACCCCCTCTTCCCACCACCCTCCATACCTAATCCTGTTTTAAAATCCAGCCATCTTTGGGGTGAGACACAGTGTGTGTCTGACAAACGCACCAACAGTTTAGGATGGAAAAAGGGAAATAATCTGCACTTCAGACGACATGGGTAATTTAGGTTGGCAGAAGGTTCTGTGTAATTACCCCAGCTGGACTTTAGCCAGGACACCAAAGCAAATGTCCGTTCTTGCTAATGGTGCCCTGGCATCTGTAGATAGCACAAGTGATTGGGAGCTTGTTTTAAGTTTGGTGCAGCAGCCTTTTGCTCAGGCATTTGCATGGAGTTGGGGGGAAAGGGGTGAGAAAGAAAAAGCACTGGAGTGCTGTGGGGTGGGGTGCCAGTGACTTGCAGGGAGGTGGGAGGATACAAAGGCAGGGAGCGAGGCAGCCTCTGGCCCCGAAATTCCCTCTATTTCTGCTCAAGGAGGAGCTCCTTTTTGATGAAGGAGAAGGAGGACTCTGACAGAGCCCATGTCTCACTTCACTGCGCAGCTCTCCAGATCCCCTGCACCTCCCAGCCCCCCAAAGGGAACAGAGACTACAGTAGAACCTCAGAGTTATGAACTGACCAGTCAACCACACACCTCGTTTGGAACCGGAAGTACACAATGAGGCAGCAGCAGAGACAAAATAAACACAGTTCAGTGCTGTATTAAACATTAAACCCCTACAAAAATGAAGGGAAAGTGGCATCTTTCTTCTGCACAGTAAAGTTTCAAAGCTGTATGAAGTCAATGTTCAGCTGTAAACCTTTAAAAGAACAACCATAATGTTTTGTTCAGAGTTAGGAACAACCTCCATTCCCGAGGTGTTCGTAACTCTGAGGTTCTGCTGTAGTTGTCTTTGACAGCCATTTCATGTATTCATCGAAGGACTTCTCAAGGCTGTGTTTTGAAAACGTGACGCTTTGGCAAAGCTTTAACTGAAGCACTACTGGTTCACTGCAAATAGTGTTGGAGGATCCCTGGGATGAGCAAGGGATTGCCGAAGACACCTCTGCGGTCTGGGAGCTTGGGAGTTTCAAAAAAGCAGGGTGGGGAAGTTGGGCAGTGGGGCCATTTCACGCCCCTCCCCTGCACTGCTGAGTTTATCCCCTACACACACCAGCTCTGACCCACATGTCACTCCTCACAAAGACTTGTCCGTGCAGTCTTCTATGGAACAGGGGTGCCTAATGGCCATTCCTCTTCCACTCAGCTTCTGGGGATTCCCAGATGGGCCACCCTTCTCATCTTTGTGCTTTAGGGGGTCACTGTTTTCCCCAAATGAGAGTAATGCATCCGATGAAGTGAGCTGTAGCTCACGAAAGCTTATGCTCTAATAAATTTGTTAGTCTCTAAGGTGCCACAAGTACTCCTTTTCTTTTTGCAAATACAGACTAACACGGCTGCTACTCTGAAACCAAATGAGAGTGAACATCTTTGCATGCTGGGTCCCAGGTAGGCCCTCAGATGAGAGGGCTTCTCTTATTTGCAGATCTGCAAAAAGGGAATTTCTGGGTCTAGGAGGCAGGTCTCAGTGAGGGAGGATCTGTACTATCTATGGCAAAACCCTCCATCATGGGGAATTGCTGCCTCTAGGGGACAGATTCCCCTAGAACATATAGAAGGCAGGGCCAGAGCTCAGCAGACTCATTGTGGCTGGCCCCGGACCCCAATGGGAGCCTGTTCCTGGCTCAGCTCTGCACACATCTGTAGAACCAGAATCAACTTCCAATCACTCTTTAATTACACTAGAACTCCCTTTATCCAAGCCTCCATTATCCGACTCGCAGGATCAGTGGAACCCCACCAGCGCACACACAGGATTGGTACATGTACACGAACCATTACTCCTAGTAAAGCGTATAGTGCCAGTTTTTAAAAATGCAGAAATGATAAACTCAGGCAACTCCCAAATAGTACAGGACAGCTGCGGTTGCAACTTAAAATGATCATTTCTGCATTTTTAAAAACTGGTACTCTTTTTACTAGAAGTAATAAATTGTGTACGCTGTAAATAAGGATGGTGTGCTTGAATGCTTTTCTGGGACGGGTCGCTAGTTTAAAAGCAACTCTGCATCTTAAAATAAGGGCTAGATAACTTTGTCCGTTCTCCAGTTTATCCAATTTTTTGATTATCCGATCTGGCCTTGGTGCCCATGAGATCAGATAAACGGGGTTCTGCTGTGTTGGATTTTGAAGCTGTTTCTGTGTGTTGAACACTAGCAGAGAGCAGGGGAAGTTACTAATGGCAGCTTTAAGTGGATTCTGCTCCAAGGGTTACCCCCCAGCTCTGAATAAAAAACAGTGAACCAGTTTTGGATGGGCTGTATCCTGAGAACCACTTGATCTAGTGATTCCCAAAACTTACACCACTAACCCTATATCTGGACTAGAATAGCATGGTGCATTGCTTCTTATAACAGAGCTGCAGTAGTAAAAGGGTGTAGGAATGTTGCTTTTGCCTGGGATATTACTCCCCACTTTTCATGAATACCAGAATTTGTCTTTAAAAATATAAAAGAGGAAATAAAAAAAAACTGCACCTATTGCAAAATCCTTGTGAGGAGGTTTGAAAATCCTCAAGATTTGCTAATATGCTGTATCTAGAAAAGCTGATGGCTTTTTAAAAGCACTACATTCTTCTGATTGCAGAGTTACATACATTGTCTTCACTGACAGTAGGATTTTGCGGTTTAGCTAGAGGCTATGAGCCCATAACCTCCCCTTCCCTCAATCCAGATTAAAACCAGGAAAAGTTTTCGAATAGTGGCAATTTTAAGATGCTCAGTCACTGGAAATATATAACAGCAGTGGGTGAGCTCTTCTGCTGGACATATTAATTTTGAAGGGCTTGTGACATTCAGCAATCAAATACTGAACAGTACAATGTTGTTTCTAAAACAAGGACCTCAAGCAATTGAGCCCCTATTTCAGGGAGGGAGGGAGGGAGCGCGAGAGTGAGAGTGTGTGTGTGTTGCTTTCTAGTAAAATGTAGCAGGAGTTTTCTCTGTGCTTAACTAGCTAGTAGGATGTAATATCTTTCTTAAAGAGAGCCTGACTCCCTTGTCATTAGTTTGAGTTAAATAGGTGCTAATGAAAACAAAATGATTTTAATCAGTTGGACAAACTCCTTTCCTTCTCGAATCGTTTAGGTTCCCCTTGTTTGTTACCTGAGCGGTGATATTGTCTTTAATTTTCCATAGAGTCTTGAGGGAAACTGGGCTAGTAAGACTTGGATTCTAATGCAGAAAATAAGGAATAAAAACAACAGTATTTGTCGACCATCTTTGTACAACCTTAAGAGGCAAAATAGAATGTGAACACCCTTTGTTGTTGCATTCCACCTTGAATGATTTGAGATGCACAGTAGTGATGAGAAGCTTTGGAGGTGTACCCCAGTTCCTTCATTTTCTGCAGCTTTCTGTGCTTGGGGAAGAGTGTGTGGAATTACGGAATCCTAATGAAGGAAGCTTGAGAGCTCATGGGAGTAGCAATGGGCTGCAGAGGCCCTTTCCTCTAGACCACCAGTTTAAATCTCGCACAGGCATCTGGCGACTGACAGGTGTAGTTTTCTGATGGCCTGTGTATAAAGAGTGGGTGTTTCAGGCAAGTTCCCAGGGCGTCTATCAGACGTGGCATTCACTGGTCCTCTCACTGACCGTCTCAGCAGAGGCTGAAGACTGAATGGGCCGTGGAGTCTGAGCTATATGTCACCCACAAAGCAATGGCTTGGTCTCAGGATTAAGCACGTGAGTGTGGGAGCCAGCATGGGGATGCTTGTGCTCCTGCTATTTTTGCTGTACATGTTCCATGGAGAGCCTCTAGTCTTCCAAAAAGAAAAGGAGTACTTGTGGCACCTTAGAGACTAACAAATTTATTAGAGCATAAGCTTTCGTGAGCTACAGCTCACTTCATCGGATGCATTTGGTGGAAAAAAAAAAAAGTTAATTGTATCCAGTTTGCAAATTAATTCCAATTCAGCAGTCTCTCGTTGGAGTCTGTTTTTTGAAGCTTTTTTTGTTGAAGGATAGCCACTCTTAGGTCTGTAATCAAGTGACCAGAGAGATTGAAGTGTTCTCCAACTGGTTGTTGAATGTTATAATTCTTGACGTCTGATTTGTGTCCATTCATTCTTTTACGTAGAGACTGTCCAGTTTGGCCAATGTACATGGCAGAGGGGCATTGATGGCATATATCACATTGGTAGATGCGCAGGTGAATGAGCCTCTGATAGTGTGGCTGATGTGATTAGGCCCTATGATGGTATCCCCTAAATTAATTTGCAAACTGGATACAATTAACTTAGGCTTGAATAGAGACTGGGAATGGATGAGTCATTACACAAAGTAAAACTATTTCCCCATGTTATTTCTCCACCCCACCCCACCCCCCACTGTTCCTCAGATATTCTTGTTAACTGCTGTAATTAGCCTACCTTGCTTGTCACCATGAAAGGTTTTGCTTCCCCCTTCTCCCCCCCCCCCCCCCATGGCTTATTTTAAGTGATCACTCTCCTTACAGTGTGTATGATAAACCCATTGTTTCATGTTCTCTGTGTGTGTATATCAATCTCCCCTCTGTTTTTTCCACCAAATGCATCCGATGAAGTGAGCTGTAGCTCACGAAAGCTTATGCTCTAATAAATTTGTTAGTCTCTAAGGTGCCACAAGTACTCCTTTTCTTTTTGCGAATACAGACTAACACGGCTGCTACTATGAAATCTAGTCTTCCAGGTTCTCAGTTCAGCACTAAAATATGCCCCCATCAATTAGGAAAAAAAGAGAGTCTCTCACCAGGGCACTGTTTTTCTGTGCCCTCATCCAGAGAGCATCCTCAGAGTTCAGCTAAAGCTAATGAGGAAGGTAAACTTAGAAAATGTGATCAGAAGAGAGAATGTCCAGAGGGGGGAAGAGTGAGACAAATGGGGCAGCAATAGTGAGAGTGGCCCCATAGCTGAGGCACATGGCAGGGAGGGAACAGAGTGGGGAGTGGTCAGGTGGATACAAGTCTGTTGGTTTGTCCATCTGAATGTGCCTCACTTATCTGTGGTACTGGAGCACTGTGGGGCCATGGTTGGCAACCAGACCATGGAGAGCCCAGAAAGACAAGTGGGCAAATGAGGTTGATTTAAAAAATAAACGAGGAGGGATACAAAGTCTGGAGCAGCATTGGGATGGAGCCTCTGCCTTGTTTCTGCTGCAATGCCAGGGTAGGCAGTGGCTTCCTTGAGAGTCAGCTGCCTTCCCCTCCTGCTGGGTCGGCCATGTAAGTAACAGGGAAAAACAGACAAGAGACTGACTAGCCTGGTGCTTTGTGTTCACTGCTGTGGATGGAGGCTGGCTACAGTCAGGATTCCAGAGGTGTGGAATGTGCCACTCTATTGCACTCCTGAATCAAATCCTTCATTTAAAAAAAGTTGCTAGCACTGATGGTTGCAAAGAAAACCTTGTGAACTAAGTGTCATCTGGTGCAGTTCTGTCTTCCTGAATCTGCAGATAACCTGAAACAATAGGTCTGAGATGTGAATTGCATGCTAAGTAGAACCCATGGGGATGGCATAATGTTGAAATACATCAGGTGGGCTACAGTATTGCTCATTCAATTTCATATATAATTAAAAACCTACTTAAAAACTGATGCGCCTGTCCACGAGCTGTATAAGGGGAAATAGTGCTCCAAACAACTGCACCATTTCACAAAAAGAAAATGAGTACTTGTGGCACCTTAGAGACTAACAAATTTATTAGAGCATAAGCTTTCGTGAGCTACAGCTCACTTCATCGGATGCCATTTCAGTTCCCTCTCTCAGGGCTAGAACGTAGAAACAAAGATCCAGAACAAAGCAACCTAACATGCAGTGCTCTACAGGTTCTTATCCCTTTCCCCAAGGCCTTCCCAGTACCCCTAGCTACCTCCTGATCCAGTACATCTCCCACTAGGCCTTCCCGCCTCAGAGGTCCAGCCCTGACCATAGTCTCTTATAAGAGGCAGGACACCTTACATGCAAGTTCCTGTAGGGCTTATGAATAGAAACTGGCGTATGACTTACAACTGTAGCTCCCAGCTTTAAAGGGCCCATGGCACCCGAAGGTGCAGTGCCTGCTTACACCTACAAGTTGAACAATGTAGATGGGGCTGCTGCAGGTATAGAATGTACCTTCTGCGTAGCAGTGGGCAGACTGTTCTCTCCAGTCTCTTTCTCCTTAGACCAGCAGGGAGCGGAGAGTAGAGGACTTAACAGTGCTCAAACCTTTGGGCCCAGTGAAGGAGAACCAGCAAAGGGGTATCCGTATCCTGTCCTACCTACAGCTCTAAAGATGGGAGCTTTGTCACAAGGACTCTCATATAATGGAAATGGAAAATCCACAGGTTTCTGGCATAGATAGAAAGGACCCATACACTCCCATACAAAAAAGGTCAAAGCTAAATTTCTAAACCTAGCCCCTGGTTTTGGTTTGTTCAGTTTGAGGTGCCCAAATTAAGATAAGCTGGGACTGATTTTGAGAGGTGTCCAGGACCTGTAGTTCCCACTGACTTCACTTGGCATTTTGGCTGCTGACCACCTCAACTTGGCATCCAGAATCAGTGGCCACTTTTTAATCTGGCCTAAAATATCAGCGTCCTTTAAAGCGAAGGGTCAGTGCTGTTTGCCCCCCATCCAGAGCACAATTGGGGGGGGTACTGGGGAGGGGGGGTACTAATGGACCTGAATCCCTACCTGCAGTACTCTCTGCTATTCCAGTCCTGGGTTTCCATACTGCGCTGCTGGTATGCATGCCATTTCCCACCCACAGCACCCTCTGTACGGGAATGGAAAATCCGTTGGTTGGTCGGTCGCAGGGGCGTAGCCTCTGTAAATACCTTGCAAGTGGGTGGGGCCTAACTAGTAAACTTCAGTGGAACATAAGTTTTCATTTTTTTAAAAAAAGTATAGCCTCTATGGTTGTGACAGTAACCTTCCAAATGTGGCCTGAAGCCATGAAGCTAGATACATTCAGTCTGGAAATACTTTTTTTTAACAGTGGGGGTAAATTTTTAACACTGAAGGTAATTAATCATTGGAATAATTCGTCAGGGTTTGTGATAGATTCTCCATCACTGGCAATTTTAAAATCAAGATGGGCTGTTCTAAAAGATCTGCTCAATTTCAAACAGGAATTAATTCAGGAACGTCTTATGCAGGAGATCAGACTAGGTGATTGCAATGGTCCCTTCTGGGGCCTTTCAATCTGTGATGCCTTTCTGAGTCTGTGAAGGAGAGGGCTGCAGAGAGTACCTGTTGTACTTGCTCCTTATAGGTTTGACAAGGCCAGTCAATTTCAGTGCTGCTATTCAGAATCTATGGATAAAGTTGATGCTGCCGGAAATCCATGTCAATTTCATGCTGCTGCTGTTTGGCAAATCTAGGATTAGTTGTGCTTAGGAATTATAAAAGGAGAAGTAGAATCCAAAAGGAAATAAAAATTGAGGGTTGGGGAGGGGTATAGTAGAATAAATCTTCCCCTCTCCCACTCCTTGCAATAGCCAGGAGTTGGGGGAGTAGCAGAGAGCTATTCCCATCCCCATCCCATCCTCACAGCAGTCAGGAGGCTTTGGTGGGAGCTGAAAAGACCAACAGCTGCTTCTAGTCGCTAATGGAGCAAGAATTTCAAATTGATCAGATACCTGCTGGGTGGAGCTTGCAGCCCATCTCACATGCTTGGTTGCAGCCAACAAAAGCAACATTGATGCCAGGCCTATTAATAGCCTTTGTTTGTGGAGAGAGTGACCTACAACCCAGAAGTTTTCAAGGCCACTGGGTTTGGGATTGCAGGGCTAACTCTTCCCCCCACTCCCCCGCCCCCAGGTGCAGTGGTTTAATTCACCCATTTAGACAGCAAGCAGGAAACCTTGATTTAAATAATCTATTTTAATCTTTTTTTAGTTCTTTTCCTAAAGAATGGTTGATGTTGATTCTCATTGCTCATTTTACATTTTTTATGTTAGGAATTGGTGAATGATGCATTTATTATTTAATAGATGATTAATTTTTTATTCATGATTTGCATCAAGCTGTACTTGGATGGAAATTGGAATTCAATTGAATATTCAGAAAACTAGCATTTTAAAATAGTTTTCAATAGTTCAGCAATACTACCTTAAATGTGCTGGATGCATATCAAACATGTTTATTTACAACTAACTGATTTATTAAACAAAGGAAGTATTAGTGAACTGAACCGAAAGTTTCTGGTCATCGTGTCTTTCAGCCTTAGAACTAGTAGATCTCATCCTCTTGCACCTCATTTTATTCTTAGATTGGAAGAGGAAAACATGCTTTCCTGCTTTTTCAACTCTCAGTTCGTTTCTTAACTTTGAACAAACTAGTCCACTGAACTGAAACTAGTTGAATAAGCTGAAATGAAGATGATATTCTCTCAGCATCTGCAGAAGAGGTTACTGCTGTCAAAAGCTGATTTAGCACTTCCAGCAAACTCTGGTTTCAGGGGCTTACCCAGTGACTTCCACTAGTTGAGTGGAAACTTTAAAAACTTTAAAACTTCAGCAGAAATGCATACTGCTTGCATGTTTTTTATTTAAACTATTTGAATAGATTGTAATAAGTTTAGGTCTTAACTTAGGTTGTAATAGTTTCAAATAGGTGGGTTTTTTAAAAAAATTGTATTTTTTTTAAATATTGATTTTTTTAATCCACCCTGCAACTCCCTAAAATGAGTTAGCACAGCATAACATAAGCCAGAAACCTGTGTTTTTCTGTGTTGCTGGAAACATAACAAGTAGGCATGATTTAATTATAGGAAGATCTTGAATTTTTATAGACTCTTTCAACCCAGTTGGAGCCCCAACACCAGGGGTTAGACTGGAGGAAAATAGATGAGGATATTCTCCCACAATTCCCCCACTTGTGATGCCAAAATCAGTGGCCATTCACAGTAGATCAGGTTATGAAGATCTGAACTTCTCCTTTATGTGCTTTAGTCAAAAGTGAAATAGTCTAACAGTGGGTTACATCTGAATATTCTTCCCTAGGCTTCAGAGTTAATAGCTCATTGAGCTGGAGAACTATGTCCAGTTCTGGGTGTCACACATTAAGAAAGATGTGGACATACTGGAGAGAGTCCAGAGGAGACCATCAAAAATCATAAAAGTTTTAGAAAACTTGACCTAGGAGGAAAGGTTAAAAAAACGGGGCATGTTTAGTCTGGAGAAAAGAAAATTGAGGGGCAAGCAGTTTACAAATATGTGAAGGGCTGTTATAAAGACGGGGATCAATTGTTCTCCATGTCCACTGAAGGTAGGACAAGAAGTAATACATTTAATCCGCAGCAAGGGAGATTTAAATTAAATAGGAGGGAAAACTTTCTAACTCTTAAGGGGAGTTATGCTCTGGAACAGGCTTCCAAGGGAGGTTATAGAATCCCTATCACTGGAGGTTTTTAAGAAAGGTTGGACACACACTTATCAGGGGTGGGCTAGGTTTACCTGGTTCTGCCTCAGCACACGGGGCTGCACTTGATGACCTCTCAAGGTTCCTTCCAGCCCGACATTTCTATGATTCTGTAGCTATAAACTAGTGCATATTGGCAGTAACGGCCCTGTCCTGTTATGAGTGGAGTTCCCCATGTGTGCCCAGAAGTGTGCATCCCATTCCTAGCTGTTGGGCAGTATTTGTTCCCTGTAGGATACCTGGTTCTGATTTGCGCTGTTTTTGCTGCTGGCATTAGCCATGACCAGGGGTGTGACCAAAGTGGGTAGAATATTTGGGGCATATTATAGGACAGTCCTTGCAGAGCATCTTGGTTCACCTCCAGCTAGTACTTAATAATAGCTACAGTTAAGTCTTGTTCCACCGTAGTCTGCCCAGTGTCATCAGGCTGGGAAGTTTAGATGCTTTGTGCCGGCCTGAGGGTTTGCAGGTCCCCAGCCCCATGATATGGCTGACTCAGTATGGTTTGTTCCTTGCAGTCGGGGCAGTTCAATGAAGACATGATCCCAACGGTGGGCTTCAACATGAGGAAGATCACCAAGGGAAATGTCACCATAAAGGTAAGATGTAGGCTGTTGGATGGGGAGATGGGTGGGGAAAATCTAGAGATTCGCACACTCTCGTGCAGCAGGTTATTGGGGTGCAAATAATACTGACTAACGCTTCAGTCAGGAGACTTAAAAATAGACCTGCCTCCACACTAGTTCAGTCTGGAAGGTTTTAGATTACTGCAGCTCCCCTAAAGGGAGGTCAGGTGTATTGGGATGCAGGTTATTCCAGGCTCCAGCAGTAAAGGGCTGCTGGCCAGGCTGCAGTAATTTGGGATTTCCTGATGGCATTCATCCTGCTCTTGGTATTTTTCCCCAGGCTAGCACGGGCAGTTAACTTTGTCCATGACAGAGGCTGGAAAGGTATTTTGCTGAGAAGGGAAGGGAGAGGCTGCAGGTCCTGGGGGGAGGAGCCCATTGGAGCTGTGGGGCTACAGTCCATGATTCATAGCATTTGTGTCTCAGCAATGAGACAAATAGCACGCTCTTTAGCCCTCCACTCCTCCAGATGCTCCTGGATGGAAAACCAGAAAATAATCTTGAGTTAGTCAGTACTTCCCATCACTCCTTCACTATAAAGATTCTGGCCCAGGTTGTGCCTTTGGTTGCTGCTTATACGTTTTGGGGACAAAATGTGGTCCTCAAAACATGTGAACTCTTCAGTGAGGGGGAAATTCTTCCATCATCCTAGCATGGCGAGCACAGAGAGAACTCCTGCAGGCTCCCTGGGACACTGGGTCTTAGACTCCAGCCCTTGCAGAGAGTGGGCAGAACATTCTGGGTAATTGCATACAAATGAACAAAACTCTGCACCCAACTGTGCTTATGAATTCCACAAACCTTCCCGCCATGGAGCAAGGTGATACCTTTTTGTAGGGCTCATCAACAAGGGGAGAAGGGGTAAGAGTTTCAGTAGCAGTATGCAAAGTCTCTATTTCAGCTTGGCTCCACATCCACTTCTGCTTTTTGATATGCCGCCTTCCCTGGTCGATGTGCTTCTTGACTCTGCCTCTCTTTCCCACAGCTCTGGGACATTGGCGGTCAGCCTCGTTTCCGTAGTATGTGGGAGCGATACTGTCGCGGAGTCAGTGCCATTGTGTAAGTACCCCCCAGCTGTGCGCACTGTCCATCACGGACGTTCCAGGGCTGCTGAGCACTGGGGATCCTTTAATACAGCATAGGAAAGTATTAGAGGGTAGGCTCTCAAACAGAGTCTCTTGGTTGAGGTTTGGCAGGACCTTTGGGGCTGTGTCCAGTGGGTTTTGTGCTCACTCAGGTTGAGTAATTTGCTAATCCTAGGGTGCAGAGCTCCTCTGCTGGGAATCAGGCCCCTAGCAGTGAATTAGCTCTTCCCAGCAGCTTACCCAGTGCAGCCGGAGCCCTGGGAAGCGCCTTTGCTGTGCTTTTGGTACCCAGCATCAGGTGTAAGAGGTTCTCATCCTGGGGACAGGAAGTCCTGTGAATGTATCTGCTTAGTGCAGGAATCCCAGTCTGGTTTACCAGACTCCCCAACCAACCACAGACTGGTGCCCTAGGTAGCAGAATTACTCTTCGGCTTGATGTTATCCCGAATAACAGGCTCTTGTGCTCCTGACTGAAGAGTGGTTGTCTTTGCTGATGCTACTGGATCCTTTTGTTCCTGAGGTGCTATTCGCTCATTTGAAGGTGGACCGACTAGCCTTGGGTGGCTCAGCTCATTCTGTAGGGTGGCCCCAGGGGACAGCTATAGGAAGTTGCTCTTCCTTCCCAAGGCCTCTTGTACTGCTTGGCAAATTCTGTATTTATGAGAAGCAGCAACCTTCAGTCGATCTTCATTCACGGTTGTAAACAAATTCCCTTTGCCCGAGTCTACACCCATTTTGTGGTCCTGCTTGTGAACATTTTGGGGATTGAGTTTACTGGTAGCAATGTCTGTGGAAACAGGCATAGCAGACTATTGATGGCAAGCACTCCTGAAAAATGAGTCCGGTCAAATTCACACAGATATTTCATATCAAATACATGCAAACTGTACACCAGCAAGCTACAAACAGGAGCTATTCACAGATTATAACAAATGCTGTTGAGAATCTCAATCCACATAAGATGTCTTTAAGCAGAAAGAGGTGTTCACTAACTGCGAGGACATCCATTATTTGCCCAATTCAAGTCCCCTAATCTCACCACGTTCGGTATCATCATTTTACGTGTGGCTGCTCTGAAGAGTTTGGTGACATGAGCTATGGTGTCATAAATATGCGGTTGACGTTCAGCTCCACCTCGTTTCATCAGACAGGGATGGAATAGACTCTTTGTTCTTCTGTTGTCTGGCTGGATGAAAGCCAGGGTTTAGTCGACTTAGACTCAGACCAGATAAGGCAGAGGTGATACTGACTGGCACAGAGAAGCACCTTGAGGATCTGAGGAAATTTATAGTTTTTCCCTTAACTGAGAGTGTCTTGTTAGTTGTTGCTTGGCTTGCTTGGTTTGCAGCTGGAGCCAGAAATGCCTTCTGTCATTTACGTCTGCCTGTGATTATGCCATTCCCTCTCTGATGGAACCTCCGCCTATCATCAGTGCATTGCTACTTCTAGGCTGGATTACTGCAGCACACGCTGTCTGGCACCAACATCGAAGGCCACTCAGACACCACCCTTCCTGTGCTCTGCAATCCCAGATGGGTTTTGGCAGGAACGGGGCAGCAGTTGTTTGTCCCAGCAGGCTCTCCCTCTGGAGATATGACTGAGCTCAGCCTGACCACAGTTAGAAATTGATAGCTGTCATTTCTGTCTCCTGGCTGTAGACTCTCTGGCATTCAGCCTACTGGCTGGGCTTCCCCACCTCTTCAGTCAGCTATCTGGATGCTGGATGGGGTTATGGAACACGCTGTAAGATGCTTTTCTGGGGAAAAGCATGGTGAAGTGCCCCCAGCCACGAGGGTGTTAGATGCTGTAGAAATGCTGATAAGAATCTAAAAGAGCAAGAGTCACTTTTTGTAGGGCACCCAAATGCAGTGCGCTGTTCCCACGCCCACTGGCAAGGCTGAGGTTGCCTCTGTAGCAGAAGGTGCCGGGTGAGTTGAAGTTGTTGCTATGCCCATGAGGACTCCTGGCTCTCAGCAGGGGAAGGGTTAATGACTGGCTTTGGAGTCTTATGGGATGGATGTGGCTTGGCCCTTACAAGGACCCATCGGGGCTTTCCCAAGGGTGCTAAGAGCCCAGAGGTGGTAAGGGGAAGGGTGTGGGTCGTTGACACGCGGCAAGTACCAGGGAACTAATCTGAAGCACTTCAGAGAGAGAGCGGTGACTCTCTGATTTGCTTCATAGCATAGATTTATACTGATGGGTCAGGAAGCTGGCCCAGTGGAGAGTAGCAGCTCTTTAAGGAGGCCTGAGCACTTGTAATGGAGAGCGGTGTTTGGGACATTGGTTGTTTTGTGTTCATCAGGTGGGATTCATTCGATCTTCCTCTTCCAGTGGCCTAGGCTCAGTGATAATGTTCCCTCCCCATTCCAGGTATATGGTGGATGCTGCAGACCAGGAGAAGATTGAGGCCTCAAAGAACGAACTTCACAACCTGCTTGACAAGCCGCAGCTCCAGGGCATCCCTGTAAGCGCTCTCCAGTCCAGGGGCAGTGGGAGACAGTGGGGAGCAGACAGATCTCATAGGCTGGTCCCCAGTCATTAGGGTGGGTGGTCTCTGGTTGCTTGGTCACATGCTGCAAAGCAGGTTCTGTGATGGTGTCTCACTCGTTCATCTGTAGTAGTAGCTTTGTGAGGTTATGATCTCCAGGCTGGGGCTGGGCTGGAAGGTGACTTTTTGGGAAAATTTGGTGAAGATCGTGACCCAGCTTCCCATAACCCTACAAGCCATCAAACCCCCTAGTCCCATTGATGGGCCCACCAGAAGCTCCGAAGTTGCTAGACTGGAGGCAATGAGTGTAGATAATGACTTGTCCAGGGCCTGTGGGGCGGGGGGATTGAGTGGGAATTATAAGTGATTGACACACCCACTGAGCGTGTGAGCTGCCATTTGGAACGCAAGTCTTGTTTGTGAGCTCGCAGTAAGGTTTTTGACTGGCCAGTAGGGCTCAGGAGTGCTGGTGAGGCAGTTTGCAAGAAGCAGATTGTAATATCTTCACCCTGACATGGGGATTGATGCTTCAGAAATGCAGAGAGAGGTGCAGCTCCACACAGCACACACAGCACGTGATCTCATCCCAAAAACTGCCTTAGCTGGGGCAGGAGAACATCACAGATTCAGCTATTATGGAGGATCTGTGTGATTTTTGCTGCTTTCTGCAAATTCTGAGCTTTAGTTTAAAGCAAATCAAGTGTCTGTTCCTACACAAAACACTTGTTGCCACTGATCAGTGGCCTTGAGTGCACATAATCTTTCAAGAATATTAATTTAGGAAGAAAAAGCACTCAAGTTAGCAAAGCAGGAAGTGCAGAGTTAGGGTTACCGTTAAACAAGGCTCTGCCTCACTTCGAGGACCTCCACAACCCTAATTCTGCCCTTGTCTAGCAATAGCTATGTCGCAGTCTCCAAAGGAAGCAGAAGATATTGTCCAATATTATTTTCTGTTGTTGACATGAGCAGAAGAAAGACTCCATCCTCTCTTGCTTTATCCATGAATGACTAGAAAATGACTTTAAAAATGAAAGTTGCCATTAAATATTTCCTTTCTTTAGTTTTAGTTCGATCTGTATGTCAAGGGTGTGAATGTTTTTAATTAATAATTTCTTTGGGATGGGGACCATCCATTTTCCTTTGTCCACAATGACAATATGGGTGTGGTAAACAGGCTGCATAGTGAAGGAATATGACACCCACCTTGGTTGTGCTACAGCCCCTCTACTTGAGCCTGCTGCTGACCAGTCCGCAGGTGGAGTGGAATTCCGATAGACATGTCTGCATCTGTGACCCCTTGTCCTCGGTCTCTCCGAGGGCAGAGTTAAGGTGGTGCTGCTCCTTTAAGTGTAGGTCATTGCTTTGCTTGAAACATGCAACCTGACCTCAGCATTTCTGACTTGCTGACATCTGAGGGGTTTATTCTAGGGGAATATGCCCTTGCAGGCACACATCAATGGTTCAGCCCTAACGCCACCTTTGTAATGGTTTCTAGATTGGAATTTTCTTAATTCCTTATCAGAGGGGTAGCCATGTTAATCTGTATCCACAAAAACAACAAGCAGTCCGTTGGCACCTTAAAGACTAACAGATTTCTTTGGGCATAAGCTTTTGTGGGTGAAAAACCCACTTCTTAATGGGTTTTTTTCCCCTCAAAAGCTTATGCCCAAAGAAATCTTAGTCTTTAAGGTGCCACCAGATTCCTCATTGTTTTTTTTAATTCCTTAGCTAGCTATAACTTGAGACTGTGGAATGAAGATCAGACCCATGCTGCTCCCATTACCACTCTCCTTTGTGCCCCCCTGCCCACGAGTACCCTGAGGGGTGGCAGCTGCCAGGAGCAGAGGGGTCCTGGTGAGGATTTGCCTCTGTCTTTGGATGGGTGTGCCCTGCAGTCTGACTGGAGTTCAAGTAGTGCAAAGGACCGTGGGCCTGAGTCGCACAACTCTGTTCTGCTCCCAGGTGCAGGCAGAGATGGTGAGGGGAGGCCCTTCTACTCTTGGTGGACCTCCTGCGGCTTGCAGCAGTGGGCTTCTGCCTGAGGAACATAGGGCAGCACACTATTTCCCACCCTGATGTCTCCTCCTACAAACCAAAGCTGTTCCTGAACACCCTCAGCTCTTGGCAGCCCTCAGATGTTTCTCAGCCAATTCAGCCCCAGGGTGCAGATTAAAGTACTCCCCTAATCTATGTCCAGCAGCCCCATGGGGTATAGGGATGTGCGGGCCTTGCCTCAGTTTTCCCAGCAACTTCTCCACCCCAGCATATCCTAGGAGGGGAACGCTTGGGCAGGTGGAATAGAGCTGGCTTTCACAGGCTGGCAGGAATTCCCTAGGAGGCGGGGAAGTTTTGATTCCTTCACACCAATGAATTTTCTGTTGCCAAAACTATAGTTAGGTTGCCGGACTCCTCGTCCCTCCCCCCGGCCTGGGCACAGTCCAAAGGTGGCTCGGTGTGGGTCTGGGACTGAGAATGCTGACACTGTCTTTTCCCCCCTCCAGGTTCTAGTGCTTGGGAACAAGCGAGATCTTGCTGGTGCCTTGGATGAGAAAGAGCTTATTGAGAAGATGTAAGTACGGCTCACTTCCTCCATTCTGGTGGCAGGCATTGTCGGTCTGACTCCAGCTGCCTGTACCTCTCAGCAAAGGTTGGGATGCAACTGTAGCAGAGTTTGCTTTGGAGATGCCGAGTTCCTGTGTATTGCTGAGTAGGAGTCAGGGGGGTCTGATCCAGGTGGCTGCTAACGGGTTAACGAAGGTGCCTGGTGCATGGGTTTGCAGGAGCTTCTCCCAGGATGCTGGAGAGGCCTTCCCAGAGCAACAGCGGAGAGGGATCCCCCACCATGGAGTGCAGCAAGCCTTGCTCCCCAAAATGCCCCCAACCCCTCAGTTTCTCTGTCCCATTCCCTAAAGACGTTCCCCCTCCACCAGCTCCCACCCCACAGCAGGGCCGTTGGTGGGGGAGGGGTGGCAGCTGCTGCAACCCTCTCCAGCATGTGCAGAGCCCTGGTCCCTTCCTGCTAGTTCACCGCTGGGGAGTTGCTCTGCGATGGGCTGTCAGCAGGAGGCACCACTGTGAAAAGGAGTGCGGGTTTCCTGCACTACCCAGGGATGCTTCTGCAATCCAGCAGCGCTGGGTGCTGCCTCCTTACATGGGTCAGGGCCTGGAAGCCTTTTGAGCAGAGAAGGTTTGTTCATCTCCACGATCCCTTCATGATAACAGAGCTGTGCTGAGCCACTCCAGCCTGGGTCCTGCTGTGAAGTTCTCGCATCCCATTTGTGGCACCCCAGGCATTGGAGCAGGCTGTGCGAAGGCTCGTGCTGCGGGGGCTGGGAGGGGGGAGTTGGCAGCCCAGACAGTGACCAGTGAGGCAGCTGGTTTGGGGAAACATGTCCTAGGTGCTCTGCTTTGCTCCTCTACGGTAGCTTTTTTGCTATTACATCAGACTGTTTTTTCTTTTGGATCTACACTTCTCCATGCACCACAGACCTGGGGAGGCCTCGTTACCCAGTGCCAGCAGCTGGAAAGGGGAGCCGCGGGCCCTGGGTTCTGTCCTGCCTTGGCCACACCCTCACTGTGGTGACCGTGGGCAGGGCCTGAGCTGAAGAACGGGGTTAATCTCCAGTCTGTGTGGAGCTGAGGGGCCCTTGGGTGAAAGTCGCTAGGTCAGGGCAAAGATGGTCATTTTGCTTGAGCGTTTCTCAGCCTCGGCCACATGGTGGCGCCAGAGCCGCAGCTTGACTCGTGCTTCATCTCAAGGGTATGTCTACAGGGCACAGTTAGCCTGGGTGATTGACACCTGGGTCTGAGCCCCAGGTTAGCCTGGCAAAGCCCTACCCACTTTACTGTGTCTGCACTCCCCCGTGCTGAGCTGCTCGAGGGTTCCTTCCCAGTCCATTGCAGGAGGAGTTGAGGGATGGACGCTGGAGGTCACGCAGCACGTAAGTGGTTTTTGCCTGTGTCCTCACTGCAAAATGGGCAGGTTCCAGCCCGAAGTAGAGCGCAGCCTGGGCTCTAAGCCTGCCCCCCACCAGGTCAGCTAGCCTGGGCTTAAGGCACATTCAAATCTGGGTCCAAGATATTTGTGTGAATGCGGGGAGTTTACAGGTAAGAGAATATGTATATTCTCTTACCTGCAAATTCAGGTAAGAGCCTGGGTTAACTGCAGTGAAGACGTACCCTTAGATTCCTTCAGATGGCTGGAGCCTGGGTCCTGCAGCCCGAGTGGTAGGAGAGCGTTTCCACAGGCTCTCACCTCGGGACCCAGCACAGCCAAGGAGCTCTTAGCAAATGGCCAACGAAGTCCTTCGAAGGCTCTGCTACTCTGTCGATGGGGCTGGAGCCAGGGCCACAGCACAGAGCCCTCCTGTGCCCACTGCTGTGGCAGTAATACTTCTAGTACTGGTTTGGTTTTGGAGGATCTTAAGCATTTGATAACGGTGGGTCGCTCTTTTCCCTTTTCCAGTGGGAAGCTAAGGTAGAGAGGGGAAGTGCTGGCTGAGTCTGGCATGGTAGGGCCCTGGTTCTTGTTTCCTGTATGGTTGTGGAACGAGCTGGGTAATACACAGCCTGCCCTGTGTGCTCATGGTTGGGGGCCTTGTTCCATTTGTCAGGAAACTTTTCTTTTCAGTTCTTTCATTGCTGAAAGACTGTTGACCAGCCCCATCCTGAGCCAGCAGCACTAGAAGGTTATAGCAGGGGCCTCCGAGGGAGGGTGGGGTGCGCCCTAACGGAAGGGACTCTGCTCCATGAGCCTTTTACACAGGCCGACTGGAGCAGCTGGAGTCTGCACTGAGCAGTCTGTGCTTTCATGGATCCATCTCTCCACAGGAACCTGTCTGCCATCCAAGATCGAGAGATTTGTTGCTATTCCATCTCCTGCAAAGAAAAGGACAACATTGGTGAGTGCTAGGCTGCGGTCTGCAGGGAGTCGGAGGGAGGGGACAGTCTGGGCTCAGTTGGGAAACACCTGCAGTTTCAGGTTGTGCAGTGAATTCAGCCCCTGGTATTCTGGCTCCTAAGCCCATTAAGCTCATGACGAAGCAAAATGGGGCAGAAGTGTCACTTCTCAGCTGAGAGTGGCCTACACTCCCCATCCCAAAGGCAGGCTGTGGGCAGTGCCCCAGGAGCTGGGCCCAAGGTTTCCAGGCCGTGGGGGACACTGCTTCAGAGCAGTGGCTGAAATGCAGCAGTGAACAGCTGTGTTAGAGAAGGTACCAGTCTCTGATGCCCCGCTGACCCCTTCCCCTGAGCCCCGTGGTGGAGGGGGCTCCCTTCCCTTTGCGGGCGCTAACTCTGTGTGTTGCCTTTGCAGACATCACCCTACAGTGGCTTATTCAGCACTCAAAGTCCAGGAGAAGCTGAGAGCCCTGAGACCACGCCTCGGAGCGAGGAAGATGCCATTGTCCAAGCCCTCCTTCTCTCTGTCCCCTGCTCTCTGTCCCTCTCTCTCTCTAGATGGGTATTTTTAGGGGACCCTAGGCTCTGCTCCTGCTGAGATGGAGCTCCTGTTTTTATTGTAAAGAAGCTGTCGGACTCCTCTCTCTCTCTCTCGTTTTGGCACTGTTCTGTTGTGGTCGATGTGTACACAGTATATATATGTATATATCTATTTTAATTTAAGCAATTACGCTGTTACTAAACTGGGGTGTGTGACCTGTAGAAGTGCTGGAGGTGGTTTAGCCCCCAAGGCAGTATTGGGAGGGTGTCATGGGAGCGGAGCGGCTTGGCTGGACCATTCCATTCTGAATGCAGGCCCCCATGGGGACGTCCCTCCAACCCTGAGGCCCGTGGGCCCCTCTGGTATCTTCACTAGGTCCAGCTCTCCCCTCCTGCCCCCCAAAAAAAGCCTTTAGAGCTCCCCATGCCCACCCCCGCTCTGTGCTGCATATGGACATGGCCCTGGGGGGCAGGGCAGTGGGGGCATTTGAGGTCAGCAGTCTTGAGCAGGCTGTGGGGAGTCAGTGCTGTTCCCGTCTGCAGAGCCACCCCTCCTGCTCCTAGACCTCTGCCCCTTCCCAGGCATTCGGCCTTTCGATCCCAGGCTTAGGCAGGGATTGGGCACTAGCTGGCAGGGGCAGGTGCAACTCCCTCCCTCTCCGCTTCCCGTCCCGCAACCCACGCCCCAAAGTCTCCGCAAGTGACTCACTTCTGCCCCCTCCCCTGGCTGTGGAGGAAGGTGGGGCACTCTGCCATTCCCCCAGGTTGCTTTGGGGAGGTCTCCAGCTCCTTAGACGCTCTCTGGGTGGGACGAGCTGTGCAGCACGGGGGTCAGGGAGAGCTGGTACCTGCGGGCCAGCGACCAGCGCCTTGGGAATGCTCTCTGTGCCCACAGCTGCAGAGGGAGCCGTGGCACCTGCTGACCCACGTCCTGCCCAGGTCCGTGCAGAGGGACGGTGTGCAGCACGCACTCGCCTGCGCTCTCGTTGGCTCTGCTGTGGGGCTAGGCCCCCCTTCGCTTAGGGGAGGGCTCAGCGCTGTTGCAATTGCTGTAGAACTGAAGGCAAGGACAAAGCTCTGAGGAAGGCCTTTCCCCTCCCCCCATGCTCCAGCATCCGGGAGCAGGGTTCCCCTCATGCTGCAGCCCAGGAGGGGGTGTCTGCCCCAGCTCATGTACCAACCTCATACCTGGGAGATCAGGGGCTCAGGCTCTGGCGAGCCAGAGATGGGAAAACCCCTTCCGGCCTCGTCCCGCCCTGGACCCACAGAGACGGATTGTGCCCTGCGGTGGGGTTCTCCACCTTGGCTTCTGGGTCTAGGGGCATGGCCCTCTCTTCTCCAGGAGGGTCTGTGTGTTGAAGGCTGGCAGCCAGAGACCCCACCCCACACCGTGTGAGTCCAGGAGCTTTAGATATCTCTGCCCCCTTCCCCCCCCCCGTCTGGAAGTGAGGGGGGCTTCCCTGTGCTCCAAGTTCTGGCAGTGGGGCTGCCTTACGCCCACCCCCTGCAGTGCTGGGTCTGGGCTCTCCCTTGCTTGATGTGCTTCACCCTCTAAGCTGCTCCCTTCCATTCCAGTGATGTGCATGTTGGGAGGAGGGCTGACCCTTGGGGGTGGGGGGGTTGCAGCAGGATGGGGCATGTCTGGCTGCCCACAGACCCAGCACAGCAGAGCTGCTCTGGAAGGTGCCAGGGCTGCTGTGCAAAGCTCCCCGTGACTCTGTTCCCAACCCAGGGCTGTTCACTCAGGGCTCTCATGGACTAGAAACAAGCTGGCCGGCTGTGTCACACTGCTGCCCCCGCGTCTGTCCCAGCCCCAGAGGGGGCACAGCTGGGAGTGCTGGCCCAGGGGCACATCGAGGGGGTGTTGGCCTCTCTCCCAGTACACAGGGGTCAGAGGAAAGGCCTGTCTCCATAGAACAGCGGGGCTGATGGGCCCTGTGTGATGTCAGGGTGGAATTCCTTGCCCTCTACAGCCCAGGCTAGTAGGTCTGGTCCCCGGGCAGCGGCAGGGAGGGGAAGTGGCAGCCAGGCCTGGAAGGAGGGGAAAGGAGCACCAGTGTGCCCCAGCCCATGTGGCTTCTGTCCTGTGCTGGAGCCTGCTCTCCGGGCACTGGAGATGGCCCGGAGCCAGCTGGGGGTGAAGCCACAGGATCTGGGGAAGGGCCATGAGGCGGCTGCTGCGCACAGCCTGCCTCTTTCCGGCTGAGGGCAGCTGCCTGTAATCCAGGCCCAGCTGCATCCCCCCGTCCAGCGTGTCAGCTCGGGGCAGCCGAGAGTCCTGGGCTCCCTCCCCAGCCCCCCGCTCTGCACAGAGCTGCTTCGGGGGAGTGGGGGTGTCCAGCCTGCTTTGTTCCCCTCTTTTCTCGTTTTCGCAGAATTGCACAAGGAGCCATTTCCATGGTTTATTTAATGAATTGTAAAGTGGTGTCATATATTCCTTTTTTAGGAGAGATTTTTTGGCTCATATTGACCTTCTCTGTTGGGAAATGATTCTTGTAACTGTACAATTTTTTTTTTTTTGGCCTCCTAATCAAAATAAATTAACAGTTTTGTGTTGGGGGGCGTGTTTGCTGTGGTCTTGTTTCCTCTCCTCATCTCACCAGCCTGGCAGGGGTCTTGGCACATGGTCCGTCTTCCAGGGACGACTTGCAGCCTTGCACAGTTAAACCAGGGCTCTCTTGGGCACTGCCCTATTGCCTGAGGGCGAGAGCAGCTGGGGCTTTCTGTCAGGGCTGGGGCGTGTCATTCTGAGCAGGGGCAGAGGCTGGCGGTGGGGCTCATCCCCCATGTTCACCCTCTCATAGCCCACTCGACTTAACCCCTTCAGGCACATAACTAGGCTGGCAGCCGAAGCCTTAGCTGGGCAGCAGCGGCCGCTCTTCCTGCTGTGGTAGAGATGACGGAGAAAGTGGGGGGGAGAGAAGTCTCCCAGTGCCTCGTGTCCTTGACCCCCAAGGTGGAGCTGGAGGGGGGTAGCACTCGTCACCCCCCAACGCTGCTCTCCGGCAGCTCCGCACCATACTCCTCAGGCTAGCCTGGTCTCGCTGCATGGGGCTCGGGCTGTCAACAGGGTTGTCGATGCTGCAGGCACAAATCTTGCTTTTTGTGCCTGGGAAAGGGCAGTTAGCTGGGTAGAAGATTTAGATGGCTGCTTCTGGGATGGTGACACAAAGCCCTCAGCTTAGGGCGGCTCCCTTGCCTTAGCCTTGTTGACACTGGGCCATGCGCTGCTATGGGTCTGGGCTGTGGTGGGTGGAACACCTCTACCTCCAGCTCCCTCCCCCTGCTCTCCTCACCCTCCAGCACGAAGGACAACTCCTCCCCGTTGCAGACTTCTGAGGACCCAGCACTTGCTTTGCACTATGTCCTCCGTGTCTGTTCTGGGTAAGCCCTACGGGCTGGGCCAGGCCAGGCCAGATCTGGCCCCCAGCAGCGGGAGAGGGATACGCTCCCTTAAACTCTGGCTCTCTGCCAGCCAACCAGCCCTGGGCTGCCTGTGCCCTCGTGCCCCTCCTCCCGTGCTCCTTTCCCAGCGCTGCTGGCCTTCCTGGGCTCTGAGTGAGTGTTGGCGAGGTGCCTAGTGCTGCCGGGAGAAATTCAAACAAGCTCCCACGGGTCCCCTTTCAGCATATTCCGTCCTTGATTAGCACAGTGAAGGCACCTCCCGGGGCGAGGGGAGGGGCAGAGCGGGCTGGGCACCAGTGCCAGCCACGCCAGCAAGTCTCGGGGGGCGCCGAACGCAGCACTCAAGCCCCAGCCAGCACTAGGGGAAGCTTTTCCCACCGTTGAAAGGCCGGGCTGGGGCTGTGTGCTCCTATTTGCTGTGCATGCCCAGGGCCCACCCATGCCCTTGTGTACCTGACTCTCCGCATGACAGCGGGGCCTCCTGCCCCTGCCCTGTTGCACACCTGGAATTTCAGCAGCAGGTGTTGGCCTGGGGGGCAGATCACCAGTGTGGGAGCGGCCCCGAGCTGTGAGGGTGCAGGGCCAGCATGGCCCCCACCTACAGTTCTGGGAATGTATCTGTTGCAGGCTCCTTCCCCCTCTTGCTCTGAGCTGTGGCCTCTCCAGGCACTCGGCTGCTCCCCACTCGTACTCCCCTCTCCACAGCAGTTGCCTCCTTCCAGTTGGCCAGGGCCGGACGCAGCCTTATGCCCCCCTCTCAGGTGTGGGCTCATGGCCTAGGCACTGGGCTAGTCGCCAGCAATGAAGGAGCAGGGGGGTTGCTTACAGAAGCCTCACTGGGGCAAATGTGCCCCATCCTACCTGGTGTCCAAAAACAGGGCAGCTCCCCCTGCTGCTAATGTAGGTGTGTGTGGGGGGTCACTTTTTTTTGTGGGGGAGCGGGGAGTTCTACAGGTTATTGGGCATTTGCATGCAGAAGGATTGGCACCCGGGGCCCCCTCCAAGGGCACTGAGACTGTGTCATGGAGGGAGACCCTCCAGAGAGGCAAGACCAGGGACTCCCTGCTATGGGGGAGAGCGAGCCTGTTGAGTGGACATGGGCCCGAGAGGCTGGTGGACCGAGGGGGGGATGTGGAGCATGAGACTCCCCCTCCCCCAATAGGGTGACCCCTGACTGCCCTACCCGGGATGGGCATGTGATGCCAATGCAGCTGAGTGCCATACTCCAGCCCCCTCCTAGAGATAGGCAAATCCAGGGCCAGAGATCCCATCCCCTGTGGGGTGTGGGGCCCCTTGCTCAGGGGCAGGAGCGCTTCCCCTGCCAGCTCATTACCGCAGTGCAAAGGAGCCCATCTCCCCTCCTGCCGCGCTGGTTTTGGCCCCTTTCTGTTCTCCATCCTACCCCTGAGGCTGTTGGTGGGCTGGGGCAGCTGCCCCCTGCGCTGCAGGCCCCATATGCTACTTTCAACCCTGTTTGCACGCTGGCAGCCATCCCCACCTCCGGCTGCCCCTCCCCAGCTCGGTTTTCTCAGCCGCCCCCACCCCCCCAGCCAGCCAGCCAGGCTCTCGAACAAACCCTGCATTGTTCCCCCTGGCCCCAGCTCAGGACAAACCAGCACAGAATGAGCCACATGAAGGCAGCTCCTGCAGCCCTCGTCCTGCATGCGAGTCACAGCAGCCCCCAGCCAGCTGGCTGAGCCCCCCGCCCCCCCCAGCCGGGAACACGCCTGGCTGTGGCGTGCGGGAAGGACTGTCCGGTCCAGCGGCTCCACTCCTCCTGCACCATCGCTCCCGGGCACCAGCCCTGTGGGACCTACTCCTCCAGCACGTCGCCAGCACAGGGCGGCACTTGGAAGAGAGTGAGGGGGCTGCCAAAGGGGAGGTCCCCAGCCCCCCGGCTTCCATCACCTCCCCGCACACACCATGCAAGGGCTGGGATGCTTGGCTAGCAAGGTGATGGGGGCATGGCATGTACACCCAGGCAGCTGCAGCTTGGCTCTGCATGTGGACACTTCCCCCCTAGCCTCCCCATCTATCCATGTAGGCATTTACCCTGTGCTCATCACACCCCCATTTCCCTGGTCGCTCCCACTCCCGCTGCTTCCCCTAGAGTCACGTTTTAATACCCTGAGCTGGAGCTGGTTGCAGAGGCCAGAGCCTGAAGCTCCATCATCTCCCCCCATACATGCACACCCTTGGGGCGATTAGGGGTTGCTGGGCTGATTGATGGCCCCTCGAATGCCAGCGCTGCCTCCTGCCTGCACAACGAAAGGAGCGAGTGGCCCCGCCCGCCCGCGAGCGCTGGTCTCCTTGGGAGCTAGCAGGCATGCATGGCTGCCAGCGGGACCTGGTGCGCTTACTGAGTGGGGGGATGGGGGGGCAGTCTTCATGCTCCCGAAACAAAGACTGGGACTTTTGTCTCCATGGCAACAGGCCCAAGGGAAACCGGTGGGTGTCATTCCCTGGACAAAGCCCTGGCTGAGCTCCTGGTGCTTAGCAACCGCCTCCCTCGCCCGGTGGCATTTCACCGGGCTGGGGGTGGCTGCCGAAGCGCAAGAACAAGGAGCTTTAACATCCCTGAGCAACCGGGGCCAGGAGGCTGAGGTGGGGGTGGGCAGCAAACCGAAAGCCGAGCCAGTCGGCTAGTCCCGGGCCCTGCGCCTGCATCCCCAGTCACTGCTGCCGAGCCACCAGGAAAGACCAGCTGGGCCCATTCACCTGCTGCTTGCCCCGGTTCAGCCGGGCCTCCCGGCGACTCAGCTGCTGTCTAGAGACCAAGCAGGTCACGGGACCACGGCCTCCATCACCTGGCCTGGGCGCAGATGCACCATGTGGCAACAGAGGCCAGTTTCTCATTCACGCCACGTGAGCTGTGATTTCTCCGGCCTGCCCCGGCCCTGGCAGGCTTTCCTGGCCGCTGAAGGGTGTGATCAGTAACAGCCTCTCACACAATAGGATCCTGGGACAGAGCAAAAGCGGGGGGCTGAGGAGGAGGTGTTCCTCGAGCCGCTTCAGCGAAGCGGCCAGTGCTACCAATGATTGGCACAAGCTTCACAGTGCTGGCCCACCCCAGACGCCGGGGCTGGAGACGCCGCAGGGTCTGGGGTGATGGCTGTAAAACACTTGGGCGGCAGTCGGGTAATGAGCCCTTTGCACTTGGAGCACTCTCAGCCTGAGATCTCAAAGCGCTGGGTAAGCTGCAAGGCGTATGGGACTCCATCATGCCAGCCCCAGACCCGCTCTGCACTGGACTTCTCCGGGACGGGCTGATTTCTGACACACCCTGGCTCAGAAATGCCGAGAGAACAGCCTCACTCCATGTGGCCATATCTGTCCTGCTGCAAACCAGGGGGCACATGAGGGACTGGGCAGCATGACATTGATGCAGCAGTTTGCTGCCCTCTTCCAGAGCTCCCAGTGCCTGAGCTCAGGCTGAGCGGGGGTGAGGTTTTCGGCTGGTTCTCTGTGCAGCTGACCCAGTTTTCCTGCCAGTGCAGGGCAAAAGGCTCAAACTCTCCTCGCCTGGGAAGCCAGTGGTGCAAACCTGGGAGCCCCGCCCTGGGGACAATCCTGCAAAGGGTGGTGCCGTAGGGATTCAGAACCAGGGGCGAGGGAACCATGGCCCTGTTCCATGTGCCATGCTGCTCGGGGCTGAGCTGGGCATCACTATTAACCTGGGGGCATTACCTTGCTGGTGTGCATTGGGGGGGGGGCTTGACCAGCGGGATCAGAGAGCATGGGCATGAGGGGGATGCCAGCAAAGAATGACTTTCGGGGTCAGAGTTTCTCTCTCCTGCCTGGGCACGGAGATGGATTCTTGCCCATTTAGGGATATTCAGAGGAGTGTCTTTGCACATTGGTTCTTCTAAGCTGCCAGGGAGCTGGTGGACCCAGAGCTGGGTTGTTTGCCTTCTCCTCCGGCTGCTGGGTGCACAGAAAGCCTGCTTTGTGGGCACATGCGCTGGGCCCCGGCTCCTGTTGGCTCCTTTCTGCTTCAAAAAAGGCCCAGGTGCCATGTGAAGGCAGCATCCAGCAGAAACGGGCTCTCTGTGTCAGTGCCGAGGAGGGAACGGTGCCAGGCTCCCAGACAGGCTGAGACTCTGAGCTTGTGCCCTACTCCCCTCCCCACCCCCACTGGCAGCAGCCTTCCGGGTAAGGCCGGGGCTCTCCAGGACTCCAGCCCAGCCTACAGCTGCAGAGGAGGAGCTGGGCTGGGGGGCTGCGCTTTGCCCCACACTCACTGTTCCCCTCTGGGGATCTTCCCCGGCGATACTGCTCCAGCATCCCCAGCCCGAAGGCCAGCTCTTGTCCTTGGGCTTCGGAGGGATAAGGGACTCGCCCGCGCGGTGGGATTAGGACTCAGCTGGCACTCAGCCCGGTGCTAAATGCCCCAGACTAACATGGTTTCTTCTAAGTTGGGAGCCTGATCCTTAGGCCCCTTCGGGCTGCTTTGTGCCACCAGGGCTGTGCCCCGCAGCCAGAAAGCAACGCTACCAATGAAGTGCCTCAGCTACAGGGGCATCTCCCGCTGGCATGGAGCCAGCCTGGGGTCCAGCCAGCATGGCACCACCTGCTCCCTGCCCCTCTGGTGTCAGGGATGGGTCAAGGTGAAGGCCCAGGGAGGAGCAGCACCTTGCACTCCAGCCATCCACCACTGGGAGAACTATCCCCAGGGGCTGATTCCTGCCAGCGTAACTTAGAGCAGCCCCAGGAACGTGAGAGCAGACACGCGACTTGGTTACCTGTCCCCTGCCTGCCTGTGCACGGCTCTCCTGGTCCCCAGCACCCGGCCCAGCAGGCTCAGTTGGATTGTCTCCAGTTACACGGGGCGATGACACTGATCTAAATGACCAGCCCTTTCCAGCATCCAGCCCCCCAGGATGGGTCGCCGCCTCCCCATGCCTGGAGTGAGGGAAGCACTGCGTCGGAAGATACTGATCTAAATCCAAAAGAGCTGGGCTGGCAGCCCCAGGCCGTTTGGTACACGATGGGCAGCTCAGCGAACCCAGCCTGCTGCCCTGTGATACTGCATCAAAGAACCTGCCTAGCTGGAGGCCCTTCGTTCTGTCTAGTTAGTGATTTATTGAGGACAGGGTACTCGTACAAGGGGAGAGTTTAGATCCTACAGGAGTCTTTTCACCACAGCTGCCTCCCAGTTTGGAGGATGGGCTGGGGGCAAAGAAGGATGGTGAGAACCCAGGATACATCAGACAGGTTAATAGTGGCTACATCCTCTAGGAGACACTATGGCAACTCTCAGTCCTTGAAGTGCTGCAGATGGGCCCTTTCTGAGACATCCCCTCACCCAGGCCAGCAATTCCTCAGAGCCATGCCAGGGGACTGCGACTGGAAGGTGCCCATGGCCTTGGTGACTCTCCAGCAAAGGCAGGAGAGCTCCCTAAGAAGCCACCTCAGCTCGCAACAGCACTAACGTCCTTGCTGGGTATCCAACGAGCCCACGGCAGGCATGAAGATGCCCCACTCCATCTCATGCACAGACACAGACTAAAGTCATAAGATTTGGTTTTGGGAGGCACCAAAGGAACAATCTCTCCTGCTTCCCTCGGGGCTGGTGGAGCTCAGCAAGGCGTGCCCAGGGCCATGATTGGGGGAGGCGATGCCCTGGGCTTGTCGAAGAAGATGGAGGAGGACATCTCTGTCTTCAGCTTGCTGTCTGAGCTGCTGCCCTCGCTGGAGGCTGTGTCCTGGCTACACTCCTCACAACAGCAGCAGCAGCAGTCCACGAAGGCCTGGCCCAGCGGCTTGCAGAGACAGAGGAGCAGCACGGGGGTGACGGCGCACTTGAAGAACAAGAAGAACTGGTTGATGAGGCTGAGCAGGCCCAAGGTCTGCTTGGACATATCTGGGGACAGGTAGGCCACCACGACGTTGCCGATGTTCTCGGGGATGGTGCACAGGCCATAGGTCACCGTCAGGCCTATGACGGTGCAGTTGAGCTGCCTCTCACACTGGCCGCGTTTGGACGCCCGGCACTCCGCCTTCTTCTCGGTGCTGCTGATCCTTCGGGTCACCAGCTGGCAGCTCACGGTGAAGAGGATGGGCAGGCAGAAGTAGCAGCCAAAATACCACCACATCCTGGCGTTTTGGTAGGTGAGGATCAGGGAGTAGACGGACTCCGGCAGCTCCAGTGAAGGCTTCATGGTGCAGTACTCAGTCACCACACCGGAGACTGGCGACATGTCCTGCGTCAGCTGCCAGAGGAGAATCTCCGGCACAGAGAGGGTCATGGAGCCCACCCAGATGACCGCCAGCTTGGCAATGATAGACTGGCATTGCTCTATGAGCCGCATCTTGAGCTGAGGGCTGGTCGCTGCATGGAACCTATCGATGCCCAGGGCACAAAGGCTGAAGGTGGTGACACCTAAAGAAGACACCTGGGGACATGGAAGAAGAGACAGGCTGGGGTCACTGTGTGGCACTAAATGGAGACAGGGTTGCATTGGCCAGAGACACATCAGGCCTTTACAGCTGGTGAGATGGAAGTTTGCAAGGCGGCTCTTTGCTGGTCAGTGAGAACACTGCTAAGACAGAGTTTAAGGGGGTTCCCAGGGCTTGTGCCCCAAATCTGACCCACCTGCCAAAGTTTGACCATTTCCCAGATTCCAAAGCCCTGCATTTCTAAAGCAGCCACCGAGGAATTAACAACCACACATCACAACAATCCCCAGCCACCCACCTGTTTGTCAAGGGGCCAATAACACCATTTCCTACTTCTTCTGCAGCAGTGGGGAGCACTCTGAGGGCAGGAGCAAGGGCTCCAGGGGAGGTGAAAGTACATCTACAAACCCAGTTTGCACACACATTCCTGTGAGTGACTGTGCAATGCAAGGGCCTAAGAGGTGGTTGCAGCCGGAGACGTAACTGCACCTTCAATGCACGGCACGAATATTACATGGAGCCTCACCGCACCTGGGAGGGAGCTCGAGCTGCCCCCAGGGAGTAAACTGAGGCAGGGGGATTCAGTGACTTGCCTGAGGCTGCCCAGGGAGGCCAGCGGCAGAGCCAGGAGGGTTTGAGCCCCTGTGCTCATCCCTCCAGGCCAGGGCTCTCCTCCTTTTTCACCCGCTTGACTAGAATGCCTGTCCCACACGCCCCTCCCATAACAGCTCCAAAGAGCACAGACGAGGGGTTGGAAGCTCACTTAAGGCAACGCAGCAGCTGAAAACAAGGGGGAGACCCAGGCTCACGAGGGGCCGCATGCCTTCGGACCACCAGCAGGCTCCTTGCAGGCCTTCCTGTCCCTCGCTATCCGCTCCCCCATGTGCTGAACAAGCCCAAGCTGTTGTTGTCCAAAATCAGCCCCTGGGCATTTCCGCTGCATTGAGAAACCCAGGAAAAACGTCCCCCTCTGCCAAAGGAAGAGGACACAATTGGTAGGAAAAAATGCCAAGTTCTGGGAGGGTTCGGAGTGAAAATAAACACCATCAGCTACTCTGCAGCCACCGCGCCAGCACTGCCCACTCACTCGCAACCCCAATCCCACAGCCCTTGTGCTAAAGAAATGGTCACTGTCCGTGCACAACTGTTCACACACACGTGCGCTCGCTGGGCTCCACCGTTCCCCAGAGTCCTAGATCCCAAGGGACCATTGGGAGCAGCTAGTCTGACCCCTGTACAGCGCAGGAAAACCAGAGCCCATCCCCGAACTAACTGCTTGTGGAGCTAGAACAGATCTTTTTAAAAAACATCCTGTCTTGATTTAAAATTTGCCAGGGAAGAATCCACCACAGCCCTTGGTAATTTGTTCCAATGGTGAATTATCCTCCCAGTTAAAAAATTAGAGTCTTTATTTCCAGTCTGCATTTGTCTAGCTTCAACTTCCAGCCATTGGACTGTGTTAGACCTTTAGCTGCTAGGCTAAAAAGCCCATGATCAACTCCTTGTTCCCCATGTAAGTACTTACAGATCAAGTCACTCTTCAACCTTCTTTTTGTTAAGCTAAATAGCTGGAGCTTCTTGTGTCTCTCACTATAGGGCAGGTTTTCTAATCCATCTCATAACTCTCTCTGAACCCTATCCAATTTATCAATATCCTTCAACAGCAGAATCCTGCAGACACCAGAACTGGACACTGTATTCCAGCAGTGGGCAACCCCCTGCCAAGCACACATGGCCCTTTCTGACCTCCGCAAGGGAAGTTCTCAGTGCTCAGCAAATATCGGACATTGGTCCCTTTTTTTTAAAAAAACAACTTTTAGCATTTGAAAAAAGTTACTCCCCTGGGGATGCTGGCACAGGCCCTTCTGGGGATGGCAGGGTGCTGCTCATCACCATCCTGTACTCAGCCCTCACTCCAGCATGTCCACATCATCCGTCTAAGCAGTGCCTCCGGGGTGCTCACCACCCCCGCACTGGCTGTTGCATCATCAGTAGAGACACAAGGACGTTCCTTCTGCAGCTGTCCCTTCCTGCCCAGCGCTCTCACCTCCGCCTGCCTCCCTGCCTGCTTACATCAGCATCCCCTCACCATGATCCCAGCACTTCCCCTGGGACCCCTGCCTGGGTCCCTCAGCTGTTGTATCGGTATTTCAGTGGTGTCCACACCAGCTCATGGCCCCGCACACACAGAGACAGTGAGAGCTCGCAGTTGAACTCTGATGCTGTGGGAGCTCACTTTGAATGGGGGGTGGAGCATCAGGGGCAGTGGTACAGAAGGGGAGGTCAGGGTGTCTCTCTTGTTGGGAACAGCTGCTGCCAGCCCCGGTCCCACCACCCCAATTCCTTCCTGCTGCCTGGCCTGATCCCACATGTTCCAGTCACTCCGGACATGGGGGCAGAACACAGATCACAATATTTCCACTTGAGGGTGCTTCCCCTCAGCCTGCCACCCCCTCAGTTCTGCCACCTCTGGTCTAACTGGACAAGAGAAAGGATGGGCGGTTATAAGCTATGGGGCACCGAGAAATGAAGGGCACCTCTATTCAGCAGCTGGGAGGGCGCTACACAGTGCGGGAAGACAGACCTGTGCTAGGTGGAGCAATGCAACCACAGTAGCTCACAGTAGTTGCCAGGTACGTCCCCGGGGGTCAGGCAGGATTGGATTTGGATGGCTGGCTGAGTGGCACGCTGCTAGTTTTAGGTGCTAGCTTAAGCGGAGCTGGTGTATCTGGACGTCTACCCGAGCTGGGCAGATGTACCTTTAGGGACCGGACCAATCTCCAGGGATGCAGCCCAGCTCTTGGAACTCGGCTACAGGAAAGAATGGCCCCAGCTGGGCTAAATCAGTGTGGAACTGTATTGGGGTACATCAGTGCAGCCCCCCATGTGGACATTCTTAAACTGGAATAAGAGCACCCACCCCCAGGGGCTGTATTGGCATCAGAACCAATGTAGTCACAGTGGGGCCACTTCCTTCTGCAGACAAAGCCTTCACCCCAAGAAAGCTGGCTATGGAGCACTACGCTAGGGAGAGGAAGAGGTTCTTGGCTGCTGGGACTGTAGGAGCCCCCCTGGCCTGGCTTGGACCCCCAACATGCCCTACCCCTCCCATTGCCACAGCTTGACCCTTCCTCAAGCCAGGAGGCAGGAGGGCAGCTCCTGAAGGTGGCCATTCAGCACTCCAATCCAAGGGTGTCTGCACCTTGTATAGACACACGCCAGCTGGCTTTGAGCTAGCTAGGGCCAATAACCCAGCCACCTGAGTACAGGCCCAGGGTCCGGACGGACTCGTACAGCCCGTGCTGCCGTGGCCTCGCGGCTATTGTTATTGGCGCTAGCTCGGGGATGCCTACCCATGGTGCAGTCGCTCCGCTGGCTGCAACGCGGATGGACCCAGAGTCTCTGCGGGGCAGGACATGCAGCAGCCAGGACCCATCCTCACGGCGTGTGACCCACTGCAGCACGTTCCTGGGTTCTGGGCTTCTGAAGGCTAGAGGAGGAGCTGGGTTGAGCCCGCACTAGCTGCCTCACTAAGCCTAGCACACTACCGAGCCATTTGCTTCCAAACCCGGCAACCACCGCGCCTCCTGCTGCTCCCCCTACCCCCCCGGTAATGACCAGCAAACTATGACCCACGGGCCTCAACCGGCCCATGGGACCGTTCTGCCCAGCCCCTGAGATCCTGCCCCGGGAGGCTCACCCCCGGCCCCTTCCCCACTGTCGCCCTTCTCCGCAGCCTCAGCTCACTGCGCCACCGGCATGATGCTCTGGGCGGGGGGGGCTGCGAGCTCTTGCCGGGCAGCGCAGCTGCAGAGCCTGGCCTGACCCTGTGCTCTGCGCCGCGCGGTGTGTGTCTGGCTCCAGCCGGGCGGCATGGCTGCCTGTCCTGGTGCAGCCGCGCCGCCGGCCACCGGTGCTCCAGGCAACACAGTAAGGGGGAAGGGGGGTTGGATAGAGAGATGGGGAGTTTGGGGGGTGGGGCAGGGGCTGGGGAACAGGGGGTTAAATGGGGGCAGGGGTTCCGGGGGCAGTCAGGGAGAAGAGGTGGTTGAATGGGGCAGGGGTCACGGGAGGGGCAGTCAGGAAGGAGAGGAGAAGTTGGATGGGGTGGCAGTCAGGGGCGGGGGTTCCGGGGGTGGTCAGGAAGCAGGGGCGGTGGATGGGGGGCAGTCAGGAAGTAGGGGGGGGTTGGGTGGGGTGCTGGGGGGCAGTTAGGGGTGGGAGGTACGGGGGCAGTCACGGGACTGAGAGCAAAGGATGTGGATGGGGCAGAGGTCCTGGGAAAGCCGTCAGGAAACAGTGGAGGTTGGATGGGGCAGGAGTCCCAAGGGGGCTGTCAGGGGGCAAGAAAAAGTGGGGGGTTGGATAGGAGGTGGGGTCCGGGCTATGCCTGGCTGTTTGGAGAGGTACAGCCTCCCCTAACCAGCCCTCCATACAATTTCTGAAACCCAAAAAGTTTGACCGCCCCTGTTCTAGCAGGTGCTAGGGTGACCTAGGAGCAATCTGGAGGCCAACCAGTGAACCTGGCCAGCTGCAGCGGGACCGGGACGGGGGAGCCCCAGCAGTATGTTGTTAAGACACGGCCCATGGACACAGCCCCTGCGCCCAGCCTAGATCCCCCCAGAGAGAGCAAGTGGTGAGCAATGCAGCAGCGCCTGTCTGAGCGCATACTACAACCCCCGTCAGACTGACACTCCCCAACACCGAGGCCCATTATCCCGGCTACCTCCTCCACTGAATGAGCCCTTACAGCAGCCTGACCGCAGGGGGCTGTGCCAACTGCATCACTTGCAGCTGGGTGCACCACCGGGGCTGCTCCCCGCCCTCCCGGAGCAGCCTCCAGCCCCCAGCCCGGGACATACAGCATTAAGTGTCTGAGCACTATTCTGCAGGGATGGGATTCCTCCAGGGGCAGTGGGCCCAGCATAACATCTAGGCCCACCCAGGCCCCGGGGGGAGCCTCGCAACGGCCCCTGCACTGGGTGTATTTCCAGGTATTTCCCGCGTTGCTTTGCAGCACATTATTGCACTAGGCAGAAACTACAAAGACCACCCCCCACCCTGGCCCCGCAGAGCCAAATAGGTGCTGATTCGTTAGCCATTATTAATTATATTGCATTCCAGTCGAGCATGTCCAGGACCGCACTGTGAGGGCTGGACAGACGCAGCGCCCAACGCCAGGCCCTGCCACGTGCAGTTCAGTCTAAGGGATTGGCAACCTGCAGCAGTTGTGGAGGCTGAGGTGCTGAGTGGCTTCAGGAGGGAAGGGATACTACACCAGAGCATTAATTTCCTCGCCCAGCTGACCGGAGGAGGGGGCGTCGGGTGGCTACCTATCAGCTGCCTTCACTTGCCTTCTCGGTAAACCCTGATGATGAACAGGAAAAGATTGGTTTTCGATAGAAGAGGAAACTGATGGCTGAAGGGTTTTCCTGACTCCAGTCTAACCCTTCTGTGCCTGTGGCACTGCCGAGGTAGCGCTGGGGTGTCTCCCACCATGGCAGCGAAGTGCAGGACTCTCCTGAACAGGGACGTGCGGGAGGTTTTTGGAGGCTGCGTTTCGGTGAGGCTGAGAACAGCAGATTTCACAGCGAAGAGCTTCAGAGAGCTCTGGGGAATGTGACCAACTTCTCAGCCTGTCATGCACCAGGAACATCCAGCAGCCTGTGCCAGTCCCGAACTGACTCCTGGGGACAGATCTCCAGCTGGTGCACAGCAGCAGAGCTCCACTGAGACCAGGGCGGCTACGGTCCACCCACATCAGCTGGGGATCCGGCCCGTTGACTCCCATGGAGCTCTGGCTGATGACATGAGGCAGGGGTCCCAGGGGGGCAGTCAGGAAGGATCTGGTCCCCCATGCGCAGCAGAGAGGCACAGCTGCATGCAGGCTGGCTGCAGGGTCCCTCCCATGACACTAGGGAGTGGGGTTCGCTGTTCTCACTGACACCAGCTCTATGCTAGTGTGACCCCAGCGATGCTATCAGGGTGAGGGAGGGGAGATTCGGACTCCCCAGCTGCAGCAGGTCCGGCGCCAAGCTCCCAGCCCCCAGACTCACTTTAGAGCCCCCCTCCCCCGTGATCTCAGTGCAGCTGGCAGGGGCCAGGAGAGGCTGAGTTGGGGATGGGTTTTCCTCGGCTCGCATGCTTGGGTTCTCCAGGGTAACCTCCCTTATAATGCCCCTCTCCCCACCCTCCTCCCTTCATCCCTGGGGTGGCCCAGGAAAGACACGACCGGCGGCTCAGCTTGACTCTTTGAACTAGCCGGAGGCACAAGCCCCCACCCTTGAGCAACCCTGCCAGGACCAGGTACCCTGAGACTATGGGGTCTGCACTGCCGAGGCGTGATTGCAGCGTATGCAGACACAGCTGTGACCTAGCGAGCTGGAGTACTGGCAGTAGGGCAGCTGCAGGCTGAATAATTTCCCAGGGTCCTGGGTGGGCTGGTACCAGGCCCCTGGAGGCTGGGGAAGGGGCAGGTTGCCCTGGGCCCCCTGTTTGAGAGGGCACCTAGGTCGAGTGGCATTGTGACCTAGTGTGCAGGGTCACAGGGCCACTCAGGTTTGGCCTGGCTGCCCCTCCATGGTGATGGTGGGATGGCTGGGCTGGGACACACCTGAGGCTGCCAGGTTGTAACATCTGGAGCAGGGAGCTGAGCCCAGCCTCGCAGGATGGGAGCAGCTGCTGTGGGGTGAGCGTGAGGCTGCAACCTCCCCCCCCCCGGGATCTCCCTCTCAGTCGTAAGTTTTTTGGAAGGGTTGGGGGAGCCTGGGTTTCAGATTTTGCCTCTGTCCCCCCAAAATCTCTGTGCAGCCCTGGCTGCAGCCCATGGTGCTGCAGCTTCCCTGCTGTCGGTCATTTCTCTAGCTAGATGTCGGTCATTTCTCGGGTCTGTCTATGTGCCGCCCTCACGCCTCTGACTGCAGCGTGGTCCGACCCTGCGTCAGCTTCTGTCTCCCCCAGCAAGGACACAACCCCCACCCCAGCCCTGAATCCAGCTCCCCTGACCGCGCGGAAGCTGGAACAGAGGGCCTGCGGCTCCAGCTCTTTCAGTCCAGCCCGTTTTCCTGCGTATTGGGCTAGCGCTGACGGGGAGAGACGTGACTGTGAAAATGGCACCGCAGTGGGTCTGTTTATTCTGAACACAAGGTGCTGATCTGGCCCACATCACTGTACTACACGCTTGGCTTAGCCTGCCCTCCATGAGCGACAACCCCGCCTGCCCTCTGGCTGGCCACCTGCACACCCTGCTGCGACACAGGGCCTGGCACTAGCAGGCTGCGAGCGTGGGGGGGACAGGGTAGAATGGGGGTTAACTCGTCCCCAGCTGGGCAGGGCTGGCAGCAGTCCAAGCCACTGGCTACAATACCGCAGCTGGGGTGCTGAGAGCCAGGCCCCTCGCTTTGGGTGCCCAGATCAAGTTGCCTGGTTTCCAGAGGGCTGGTGTGGATGCCTCGCACCACTGGGGATCAGGCCACTTATTTAGGTGCCTGCTGTTAGGGGCCCAAGAGCGAGGAGGTCTCTGCTGTGTCTCTGGTCTGTTAGCAAAAGCAGACCCCTGGACGGGAATGAGGGAGGATTTTACAGTCCCTTTTCTCACCCTACACAGCCCGTGTGGCTCTGGGAGCCCCAGACTACAGCCTGAGGGGGTAGGGTGATCAGACAGCAAGTGTGAAAAATTGGGACGGGGGTGGAGGGTAATAAGTGTCTATATAAAACAAAGCCCCGAATATTGGGACTGTCCCTATAAAATCGGGACATCTGGTCACCCTACAAGGGGACTGGGGCTGTCGTTGCTCCATACAGGGCCTGTCCCACACTCGCTGTCTGAACCCAGATGCCTGGGCCCCAGACCAGGTTTAAAGTGCTGGGCCATATGGGGGAACTACATCAGCACAAGCCCAGAGGGGTGAAGTGGCACTCAAAGGGGTTGTGCTGGATCCCTGCACCGGGCGAATGGCACTGCAGGAGCGGGCTTACACCATCTGCCGGAGCCCCCGCCGGCCCCTTACCTCCATGAAGGGCACGATGCGGCAGGAGATGTCCCCCAGAAGCCTCTTCTTGGTGATCTCGTTGAAGATGACCACGGGGAGGCAGAAGAAGAGGACAAGGAAGTCCCAGAGAGCCAGACTGGCCAGGATGGAGTTCCAGGCGCTCTTCAGGTAGTAGTTGTGCCAGACGATGCACATGACTGACAGGTTGCCGATGATGCCCACGGCGAAGACGATGAGGGAGAGGAACATCACAGCGTAGGCGCTGTAAGAGTTCTCCGTCACCGGGTACAGGGGGTTCTGGATCTGCAGACGTTTGTCCGGCACCGTGGGGAGGTTGCCACGGGGGTCTGTGCCTTGCAGGTCTGTGTGGGTCCCATCTCGGTACTCAGCAGGGTCTGTGCTGGACGGCACCAGGGACTTGGTTGGCTGTAGACTGGCTGGGTTGATGGGCCGGGGGAACTCCACCCTTACCCCCGGCATGTACTGCTGGACTGACTTGGAGTCCTTGTCCTCAGTCCCTCTGGGCAGCCGCTCCCTCGTCAGCCGTCCTGAGGCAGGCGGGACCCGGTGACCGTCCTGTGGGTGCCACACCTTCCCAGGTGACCCCAACAGAACATCGTCTGGTAGGTCAGGCCCCAGACCACCTCCTCTGTCCCCGTGCTCCTGCCGGGGACGTGCACGGTCTCCCTGGATCAGCGGGGCAGTGCCCGGCTTCGCCATGGCCCCTGAGGTCTTCAGCACCAGCAGTGAAAGCACGAGAGACCAAGGCAAAGCCATCGCTCCCTTGGCACCAGCTCCACCACGCCTGCAAAGCAGGGGTGACCCCAACCCCGGGGCTGCGGCGAGACAGGGAAAATTCCCCAACTTGAAGGAGGAGTGGAGGAGCCGCGTGGGGTGAGCCGGCAGGCAGAGAGGCTGCAGGCTGCTCTCCCTGCTCCGACCGCCGCTCTGGGTTCTCCGCAGAGCTCTGGCCAGAATAATCAGAGTTTCCCGCAGCCAAACCGGCCCTTGCCAGAGCCCCGGGCCCTCTGGTGGCCGCAATGCAACTCACCAGAGCAACCGACCTGCACCACCGAGAGGGGGGCTCTGGGATCACAGGGGGCTGTTGCTGTGGGGACCGGGGCGGGGGGAGCCAGGCCCACGCAGAGTGCGCTATCCATCCAGAACACTGCCCATTGCCCAGACAGATGCAGAGTCACGGGCCAAGCTGCGATCCAGCCGCCTGTACTATTGCCACATTTGGGATTAAAATGCAATTAACGCTACAGCCCCTATAAGAGAGCGACGTAGGGAGAAAGAAAGGGAAAACCTAAAAAAACAAGCAGAAGGCCAAGGCCCACTCCAAGGGTTGGGACAGCTAGCAGGTGCCCGGGGGATGGGGCTGCTATTCAGAGGTGAAGCAGGACAGGATGCCAGAGTGGCTTATGAGGGATGTTGAGACCCCTGAGGCACCCATGGACGTGCAGACAAGGCTAAGACATGACTTGACTGCCCTGCACCCGTCGCTGTCCCAGCTCCCGGCTCTCTTCTCGTGTTTCCAGGTTCTTCTCCAACCTTCTTCCCCGGGGTATCTGAGCCCCTGCAGACAGTGACGTGACATGGCTCCTGGCTGGCCCACATGGCTGGGTCTCTCTCATCCTCTTCCCAGGGGGAGAGCTGTGCATGCAGTGGTTTGTTTTGGGAGGGTAGTTTTTGTTTATGCGCATGCTGCTCCCTGCCCCCAGGCTTACTCCTGCCCGCCCACACGGTGGCACCTCCCCCTCGCTGTTTGTTTGCCTTTGACGCTGTCAGCTCTTGGGGGCCAGGACTGTCAGCACAGGGTTGTGCAGCGCCTGGCACAACAGGGCCTTGAGCTGGTTGGTGTCTAGGTGCTACCACAATAGAAATGTTAAATAATAAAACGGATAGCTGATGGAAGGAGACCTGTGTGGTCCAGTGGCAGTACGGCCGATGGGGCAGAGCTGGAATCAGGACCCGAGCAGGGCTGGAGCAAGGCTGGGAACAAGGCAGGAGCAGGGCAGAGCACAGGAGAGATGGTCCCAGCTGCAAATAGACTCGGGCACTTCCTTGGCCAATCAGGCGGCTCTGCTGTGGCTTGGCTGTGCTCAAAGGCTGCCTGGAGTGCGGGAAGGTGCAGCTGCAAACCCTCATTCCTGACAGATGCGGGATTGGCTGGGGACTCAGGACACCTGGGGTCTATCCCCATCTCTGCCACTGGCACCCTGGGTGACCTTGGGCACGTCAAGGGTCCTCTCTGTTTCTGTTCTTCCTCCATATCTCGTTCACTTGGCTTGTCTGCTCCTTGGGTCAGGGCCTGGCTGTTACTGTGGGTGCAGTGGGGCCCTGATCTCAGCCTAGTGCAGCTACTGGATCAAAAGACGTTACCGTGACACCCTGAATCTCTGACAAAGTTGAGCTGCTGCAAGTCCAAGGGATCCAAGGAGAAGGGGCAGTTTGTTCCTGCGGGTTGCCCATGCCAGTGTGAATGGGCCGCGTGCTCCGCCCCACCTCCCAGCGACCGCACGCTTGCAAATCAAAGTGAGTGGGACTTTCTGTCTGGAAAGTCATCAGGGTGTGAGCCCTGCCCTGTCCAGTCTCATGAGCACATGACTTTCCACAGCCTCACAGCCTGCATCTGTGGGGCACATCCGGGACCTTCTTTGCTGAGCACCCTGGCCTGCCTGCAGGGGCTGCTCACACCGGGGCTTGGAAGGGTCAGAGCTACAGGGTTTATTCCCCATTGAGAGGAGCGAGTGGCTCAGCGATGTGTGCCCTCATCTTGCCAGGCACCTGGCTGCCCGCTAGCAACCCCTGCAGCCAGCACTCGAGCTGGGCCAAGGCAGTGGACAGGCGGCACTTGCATTGCAGCACTTCGTTCCGGCACATCAGCCTGGCCACAAGGATGCCAGGGATGCCCGTTCTAACCTCCCTGTCGGTTACCACACTGCAGCCAGTGCTCCATTGTCCCGGCAGGTTAATGCACTACTCCTAAGAGTGGGGCTGGCACCATCGCTGGAGCATAGCCAATAAGGGTCATAGACATGCCCGAGCTCTGAGCACTCAGACGTCAGAGACACGGGGCTCCGGACAAACTCCACTGGGCCAACTCCTACCCCACCCCCAGCAGAGTTTGACTCACCCCAGACAGTGCCGGCCTGAACCATAGAATCATAGATGATTAGGGTTGGAAGGGACCTCAGGAGGTCATCTAGTCCAAGCCCCTGCTCAAAGCAGGACCAATCCCCAACTAAATCATCCCAGCCAGGTCTTAAAAACCTCATAGGATGGAGATTCCACCACCTCCCCAGGTAACCCATTCCAGTGCTTCACCACCCTCCTAGTGAAATAGTGTTTCCTAATATCCAACCTAAATCTCCCCCACTGCACCTTGAGACCATTGCTCCTTGTTCTGTCATCTGCCACCCCTGAGAACAGCCGAGCTCCATCCTCTTTGGAAACCCTTTCAGCTAGTTGAAGGCTGCTCTCAAATCCCCCCTCACTCTTCTCTTCCGCAGACTAAAGAGGCCCAGTTCCCTCAGCCTCTCCTCATAAGTCATGTGTCCCAGGCCCCTGATCATTCTCGTTGCCCTCCACTGGACTCTCTCTAATTTGTCCACATCCCTTCTGCAGTGGGGGCCCCAAAACTGGATGCAATACTCCAGATGTGGCCTCACCAGTGCCGAATAGAGGGGAATAATCACTTCCCACGATCTGCTGGCAATGCTCCTACTAATGCAGCCCAATATGCTGTTGGCCTTCTTGGCAACCAGGGCACACTGCTGACTAGTATCCAGCTTCTCATCCACTGTAACCCCCAGGTCCTTTTCTACATGGAGAGTGCTGGGGTGCAGCCAGCTTGTGGGCTCCCTGGCATCAGACTCTCTGATGCTCTATAATGCCCACTGCCCTGCACCACTGCAACCTCCTCAGCAGAGGGAGCCTGGCCTGGCACAGAGCCTGCTGCACAGAGTTTCAGGGACACACTATCCCGGGCTGGAGGGCAGGAGCAGAACCAGAATTTTCCTGAGCAGGGGTCAGAGCCCTCCCGCTGCTGCCCTGCTTCCAGCCCCCCTGCCCCCCAGCTACTCCTCCCCACTGCTCTCCATCCAGCCTCCCACACGCCCCCTCCACTATCCTGCACCCAGCCCAACACCCTCCCTCCTCCTGCCCCACACCCAGGTCTGAGTTCTCCACCCAGCCCCCAGCCCCACGCTTTCATCCAGTCAGGCAGTCAGGGTGATGAGCACCATGCTCACCAGGGGCCAGGCAGCGCTGGGAGGGTGTGGCGTATTGAACGCTGTGTTACAATTACAAGCTGTCACTTTAAATGTCAGGGCTCTCCCGCATGCAAGCTAGGGGGATTCGCGAGATTGGAATCAGTCTGCGCTGCAGAGCCAGCTTGGAGCCGGGTGGGCGAACTGGGCCTCTCTGCCCTGGGGAGCAGCCTGCTTTGTTGCTCTCTGGTTTTCTGTCCTTGTGTGTTATCAATTTGGAGTCTGGCAAATAAAGTCGTGTGATGCTGCAACCTTCCAGCCAGGCAATTTCTGGTTTTGACTCACTGCTCTGCATGTGCCCTTCGACTTAACAGAGGGCTTCGGTGCTGACTGCGCTCTGGGCTGTGGGGGACCAGTCTGTATCCCCCCTACCTCAGATGCACCCCACATCCTTCAGCACCAGCTCCAGCTTCCTCACTGCAACCCATTGAGTCACGGTTTGAGAGGCCATTCAGAACTACCTGCTAGGCTTGCAAAGCTCTCCATGGCCTCGCCCCTCCCAAACCCCATTGTTCTCTCTGCCCCACTGATCCCACCTCCTTTCTACACTCAACCCCACCACCCCATACCCCCAGACTCTCTGCCCTCCTCAAACAAGAGAGAGGACAGGAAGAAGATGGAAAGGGACTCCTGGGGGAGGCAATGACAGAGCAGGATCTCCCATGAATCAGGCTGGGGTCCTTGCTGGTGCAGCCATGACAGTCAGGCGTCCCCACTGGCGTGTGACAGTCTGGATGTCTCTGTGGCGACCGCAGGGGTGGTGGTAGTTCCTCTTCCTCCCACTCCCACATCTCTTTGTAAGGGCCTCCAAAAGGGGGAATGGGCAGATGAGCCTCTCCTCTCATTATTCTGTCCACCAGTTAGGGGTAATTTCCAAAGCACCAATTTTGGTCCATTGACAGGAGTCCTCTATTCCTCTTGTTCACCTGTCATCGTCCTACTGCCGGGCCTCGGGCAATACCAGTGAGCCCTCTGGTTAGATTAACTCAGCCTGGCTCCAGCTTACAGCTCTCCCAAGGCAGTGTCCTACAGCAGGTCATCACGACAATTCAGGAACCTTTACCCCCTCGCCACCAGTTAGGCTGACAACTGGTTGGCCTGCTGGGCCCCGCTTAGTACAGGATTTTGCAAAAAGTCACTCACCGAGCCTGGCGCGGGGCAGAGAATCCTAGCTGGGTTTCCTAGACCTTAGAAGCACGTCCTAACCACTGGGCTATCCTTCCTCTCGTAGGAGCTAGATCAGGGTTCTAGTCCTGGCTCTGCCATTGACTCGTAGGGTGCCCCAGGGAAAGTTCCTTCCCCCCATGAAAGAGGGATCAGAATGCCGCCCTCCCTTGGCGGGGGGCTTTGAGCTCCATGGCTGAAGGGCGTTCAATGCTGTAGTTCCTGCCCGGTGAAGTGTTCGGGTGACTTTCATTGTTCCAAGAGTGCGGCATTGTGGGAAGGAAAATTGAAATCAGTGTATCCTTTGAACAGGACTTGGTGCCTTTAATAAGTTGCGGGGCAGCGCCAAGAACCCCTTTGCCTCCTCTCAGGCCTGCCCGCCAGGTGGGGTGAGGGGCAGACGTGCCAGCTGCCAGACCCTTGTCCGAACTGATACCGAACCAGAAACTGCAGTCCCCGGGGGGCCAACTGCCCTATCCTGTATTCCCCACTTGCCTTGGCGCTGCCAGGGGGAAGAGTTCCCTGGCAGAAGATGCCACGGTGCTGAGCCTGGCTGCCCAGGTGTGCCCGTGGGAGGTGTGGCACAAGAGGGGCTTTGGCACATGCACGGCTGGAGATCAGCCAGATGCTGCCTGCAAAAGGCCAAACACAGCAGGACACAGAGAGGAGCTGGGTTAAATACGTGGCAGCATTCACAGTGGAGCAGGGCCGTGGGCATCGGTGCTGGGGACGGAGGTGAGTCACAGCCCAAGAATCCACGCTGGCCTCTCCGTGACTCGAATACTCTGAGGAGGCCCCGGGAGCTCTCCCAGTGGCTCCAAATGACCCTTGTTACTCGTGGGACTAGCTCACAGGACCGTGACCCAGAAATTGTGTAACTCTGCCCAGGTAATTTGCTGTAAGCGAGAGGGCTATTTTTAGCCTCATGTCACGTGGTTACACAACAGCCTGATGTGTCATGGAATTTCTCTGAAAATAACAACAGCCCATGGTATGGCAGGGCTGGCTGGGGGCAGGTGACGTTTCGGTGGCTCAGCATTACTGGTCCCAAAAGTCCATTTTCAATGGATGTCACTGATCGGGGATCAGTAATAAAGTCATAGAATATCAGGGTTGGAAGGGACCTCAGGCGGTATCTAGTTCAATCCCCTGCTCAAAGCAGGACCAATCCCCAATTTTTGCCCCAAATGGCCCCCTCAAGAATCAAACTCACAATCCTGGGTTTAGCAGACCAATGCTCAAACCACCGAGCTATCCCTCCCTCTCCCTCAGAGATGAGCTAGTCACACCGGGGACCTTGTGAGTTTCTAGCACTGGCTTCTTGGTTATTGTGGTCCCACCTGTCCTATTCAGAATGAGCCCTTATGTGTTCCCAGGTATATTGGGGTTTTTTTGGTACAGTATTGCCCTTGGCTCTTGCAATGTTTGATGGGACGTCAGGTTTGTCACTGAATGGGCCCTAGCTCTGCTATAACATGCTACGTCAGTAGATCTCAAAGCACTTTACAAGGGAGGCCAGTAGCATTATCCACTTTTACAGATGGGGAAACTGAGGCACAGATCAAGGCAGCAACGTGCCCTAGGTCACCCAGCAGACCGTTGGTCGAGCTGGGACTAGAACTCAGGTTGCCCGAATTCCAATACTCTCTCCCATTATTACTTAGATCTTCTTTGGAGCAGTTGCTGTAGGTCACAGCGGATCACATTCCCCTGTCTTTGAATCTTCCACCGCCCCCCGGATGTGAGCAGCCCCCTATATAGGCTCCGTGGTGCTGGGCACTAAAACTCTTTTCCTGTGGAGTCACACATCAGGTCAAAATCAAACCTTCTCACCTATGTGCTCCTGACATTATTTTCTTGAGCCGCCTGTAATGTGGGAGAGGAAGGGGCTGGTGAGTCAGATTTGCATTTGACTCTTGGCTCAGCCACCAACTTCTTAGGACAAGTCACTGACCCGCTCTGTGCCTCAGTTTCCCCCCTAAAGGGGGGGTGATGAGACATACCATCGGGGGCCGGGGGAGGAAGGGGGCTCCCTGGGGCTGGGAGATTTAACTTGCTGACAGTGGCAAGGCACTTTGTGCTCCTCTAGAGCCGCCGGGTTTCAGCATGGTGTCTGGTTCATTCTCAGCACGCTGGCCTGTGTTCTCTCTCAGCCAAGGGGCAATGGTAACCTGCTCCACATGAAACGTGAGACCACGGCTGGCAGCTGCTGCCGTGGGATCCTGTAGAAAACGATCCCATCCTCCTGAGCCCTGGCTCAGTCCCGTACAGAACCACTGCAATACGGCACTGCAGCTTCACAGCTGGCTGTCTGGATGGTCCGCTGGTGTGGGGATGGTCCCCAAGGCCTGCAGAAGAGGATGCTTCAGAACCGAGCTGGCTCCGTAGCGTGCCTGGCCAAGGCTAAGGGGTGCCTTCAGAGAGCAACTGAGCCTGGGAACGCTCAGTCAGGGGAGCAGCCCCCGGCTCAGCGGTGTTGGAGGCGTGGGGAGCCATGCATGCAATTTCCCAGCTGCTGCTGTATCACACCTTCCTCTGACACACCTGGCGCAGGGCAGGGCGGAGATGGAGGGTCAGACTGGCTCTCCCTCTCCTCTGACTGCTGCACTCCTATGGATGGTATCCTCTCCAGCCGCTGGTCCTTAGCCACTCTTATTGCTGGAGCCGCAGCTCACAGCATGGCCTGGCTGCCCGGGGCAGGGGCTGAGAATGGTCTGTGGCCCACAGAACAGTCCCTTCACGCATGGAAGGCCGCTGTCTTGTCTAACGAAACGCCCACGCTTCGGTAACCCGTCTGACGCTCATCTGCTCCTGTTACAACAAGCGGGGTGGAGCTGTGGCCACCCAACTGCATTTCTCACAACCCTGCTCCCTTGTGCCTCCACGGTGTGCACTGCGCTGTCTAACCTTGTTTGGCCCAGTGCATGCTGGGGAAATAGCGGGTAGCTATCCCAGACTGCCTCAGCACCGGACAGGCTGCCCTATGGAGCAATTGCACTCTGGGATGGCCTCTTGCCCAGAGAACTGGGAGGCAGGAGGACTGGTTGAACCTGTTGCACGGGCCCTGTGCCAGGCCAGGCCTGTGGTTAATGCCATGGTTACCACGCTGAGTGTGGTCGTGAGCCCGCCCCGGGAGCCCGCCATGGGAGCCTGCCCATGGAGCAGGCGAGCCCTTCCGCTGATGTGCTCGGGGCAAATCTGAGCCTGCAGGCTCCCAGCTCAGAAGGGGCATTCTGCCCGTGGCCCCCTCGCTTGTTACCCGCTGGATTCAAGGACATGGTCCACAAAACTCGGAGTGGAAGCTGGAGACGGCACCTGGCAGGCACTGGGGTTCCTTGAGTGCATGGGGGCGCAGCCCTGAGTCACTGTCCCCTCTCTCCCGAACAATGCCCCCTTTGGCAAGCAAGCTACCGAACAGTCTTTGTGCCTCTCGGTTCATTCACCGGCCTGTGGGGGCCGGCCACCCGGCAGGATCAGCCAAGGATTGGCTGAACTCTTCCTGAACTGGAACCGTTCCAAACATACGAGCTAACAAGGGCATGGCCAAGTGCTGCTCTCACCGCCGCTCGCATGCACATGTTCAAGCCTGGTCCTGCCCGGGTACCGCCCCGCTGGGGGGGCCAAGTGCCCCTGCAATCCAGGACTCCGAGAAATGCAGTGCTTCTTTGTATTTGAGTGTTGACTCTGCAGGGCCAGGCTCTGCCAATAGGAGACGCTGGGGCTAACGGAGAAGAAGAATTCATCGCTTGCACGGGGTGGCAGGATAGTGCTGTTAGCCCCATTGTACAGATGGGAAAGTGAGGCACAGAGGTAGGGGACTTGCCCAAGGTCACAAATGAAGCCTCTGGTGGAGCAGGGACCTGCTCTCCCAGGTCAGTGCCCTCACCACTGGGCCATCCTCCCATTCAGACTCAGCTGCTGCTTCTGCACTTCATCAAACCACACCCCACCGCCTGGGCAGTCCAGCTGTTTGCCACCCCAGCACAGTCACTGAGCCCAGCTCAGTGCACACCTGCCAGCAGACCCACCAGACTCACAGAAAACCCAGTCCTGTTTGACCCCTCGCAGCACTGCCTTGAGAACTGCCAGCCAAGGGCCGTTTCTCACAAACCCTTGTGTAATTATCAGGGTTCCTCCCCACCCCAAGCCCCTAAGTGCCAGCAGTGGGTCAGGGGGATCGCCTCTCACAGGCAAGCGTTGTAGCTGCTTGCTTCAGGTGGGTCCCACTAATCCCTGAGACCCAGGGCTATAGGCCAGGTTATTTTGCTGGGGCTGGCCGACAACGGGAAGGCTGCAGATATGCCAGGTGCAGATGCCTGAACAGTTACAGTTCAAAATGAGTCACAGCGGTGCCAAAACCCGGGGAGGGGCAGGGGATCATGGCCCCCTCCCACTTTTCAACAAAAGGCACATATGCGCGGTGGGAAAACATGCTCATACTGCTAAAGGATGAGACGCACTGTGAGATCAGGTCAGACGCATGCCTAGATCTCCACTAAATTTGTTAGTCTCTAAGGTGCCACAAGTACTCCTTTTCTTTTTTAGATCTCCACTGTGACCCTAGATGATCGCGTGATCAAAATCGCATGACGTTTGCATTTTTTTCCTTAATAGACACCGTATTGCTTCGATCTGCTACAGCCTGGTGCTGGGGTTTGTTAGGTTTTCTAAACATATCCAAACATTGATTTGATTTGATTTTTTATAAAACATTAGAAAAAAAAATCATTTTATACGGTAGCACTTCCAATGGGGACACGTTTACCTCCCTTCAGAGTTGTTTGTTGTTATTATTATTTATTTTGCTGATGTCTTTTTCCAAGGAGCCATACAGCTTAGGGTGACAATTGTTAAAATGCGCATTATCCATTAACAAGGACAATTCGATTGCAATGTTACAGAATGGCAAGTTACAGGTCAATATTCATAGTGGAGCGTATGCAGTAAAATGATAAATGCAAGTGAAGGACAATACACAAAGTGCAAAAATAAAATGCAGTTCTGATGTTTAGGACTAAAGTTGTCTGTTTTTTCATTTGTTCGGACTTAAATTAAACCTTAAATAGTATCATGTGGCTACATGGCGAATTCTGGTTATTGTTCTGGCATGTGAGTTAAGTCGTTTTTTAATTCCCCCGCCACTCTGGCCTTGGCCACCTCCCTCCCAATGTCTACAAAGTTTCCAGCACTCTTGAGTGGCGGATCCTATCTGGGTCCCTGGGGCTGTCCAGGGCTCTTTGGGCTGGAGCCTGGGGTACCTCCCCAGTGCAGGCTCTGTTCAAATATGCCTTTGCAGGTTTCCACGCTAGGCGCAGTCAGTGTCTCTCGTTGGGCCCCCTTTGGCTCTCTGCCCAGCTGCTCCCTCATAAAACCCCACCCAGGCCTGCACCCAGCATCCCACCTGTGGCTCTGCCCACATCCTTGGGGCTTCTCTTCAGCTCCCAGCTGCCAGGTGGCTCCGACTGCTGAACAGAAGAGCCCTGGTTCAGGGCCTTTCCCCTTCCCTGGCAGCCAGTGGAAAGGGAAGTGCAATGAGGACGGGGCTGAATCACATGGGCAAATGTGGTCCTTGCTTAGCCAGGAGGAAAGGGTGTACAATGGGGTGCGGGCTGATGGGAGCTGTAATCCCCAGCTCCACCACACTTGTGCTGAGGTCACTTGGCCAGTTCCCCAGAAATCGTTCCTGCTGTCTGTGCAAGGCATAGACGTGGACCAGGAGCCCCTCCCACAGCTCTACAGATCCTCCAGGATCTGCACAGATGCTGGGGAGATGCACAGGGATCCAGGTCTCTCTGTCTTTGCCTAGCTCCAGCTCCTTCCCAGTGCAGCTCCTCCAGAGCCATACTACCAGCACGCCCACTATCTGCCCCGGCTCTGAGATCCCTGAAACAGTGCTGGGGGAACGAGGGGGCACCATCAAACCCAGCTCCCCTCCAGCCGGTGGTTTGAGGGATAGACACTGTGGGTTTCACATGGGGAAAGGTGGGGGAAGACTCACTTGATGATGGATTTAGTGACCTCCCCCCAATCCCGTTTTTGACAGTTCATCCTTTTGGCCTTTCCCGGGAGCTTCTCTGGCGATTTGCCACCACTCAGGGCTGTCTGCAGCCGGCTCACTGCACCTGCCTGGGGAGCAGCACTTTGCAAACAGGCAGCAGCCCATGGAGAAGAGGACGATTCTGGGTTTGTGAGGGCACAAAGAGGAAATGAAGATTGGGAAATGACAAATAGATGACAGCCCTGAGCAGATGTACTGGGTTCCCTGCACATCTGGAAGGGTTTGGGATGGCTCCTTGTCATGCACATGTGACCTTGGGGCTCTTGCTGATCACAGTCAACAGAGACCACTCATGGGGAGGGGAGGATTTAAGGCACACTCCTGTAGGAGAAGGGTCCTGCCACACCAGTGCCTGGAGAGAGCCGTCCCACCCTCCTCCTTCCGCTGGGGGAGAAGTCACGCTGCTGGCTGGAGAGGGCAGTTCAGAGCACGGTGCAGAGCTAGACAGCCCTGACTCGGACACCGGGGCCAAAAGCTGAGTGTGGTGTAACAAACCCATGCCCATCTGGGAACTTCCGGGGCATCTCCACGCCATTTGGGGTGCACAGAAATGGCAGGGCGAGAACGCAGACCCTGCTGCTAAAGCACAGACCCCTGCCACAATCCCCCTGTCACGGCCGATGTGTAAATTAGTGGCTTTGGTTCCCTCTGGTACAGGGCCAACACACATGCACTTGGCCAGCTCATTATGCTGCTTAATCTTTCCTGGATTCCAAGGCCGGAAGGGTCCTCTGCCATCGTCTAGGCCGCCCTCCTGCATAGCACAGGCCAGAGACCTGCCCCAAAGAATCCTAGAGTAGATCCTTTAGAACCGCATTTTACTGTCTAACTCACAGCATTAGGCCCATCCCAGCTCAGAGGGCAGAATGTGGGTGGGAAGGTGAGCAGGAAGGGGAGGGGGGTCTGTTAAGATGGATAGCTGATTCCCTTGGATTAACATCTGTGCAAATGCACTTTAACGCCCAGATGTAGAGCAAAAGTCACTCACTTTGCTATGGTATCAGCCCCGCCAGCCCCAGGGAAGGCAAAATCATGAGGCTGGCCCCCAACATCATGAGATCGGTTTAAAAACGACGAGATTTTTTTTTTAAAACAGCCAACGTCAAGTTCTTTGTTTTCCCTTCTGGTTTCGACACTTGAGGTTTATGCTCAGGTCCCATTTCCAGGTCCAGCTTTTCTCTGCAGGAGGGCTAGAAATGTAGGGTACATCTACCTGGCTGGTTGGAGGTGTCATTCCCAACACAGGTAGACAAATAGCAGTGTGGCCTCCCCTCTCTTACCCTTCCCTTGGATAAGCTAAAGAGAATATACAGCTTCTTCAGTCTGCCACTAGAAGGCACGTCTCTGCCCTTCCCCCTTCCCCCCCCAAGCCTTGGCCATGCAAACCGGTTTGGTGGAGCTGCAACCATGAAATCTGAGCAATTTGTTTGCATAACAAATAGAACAACATGGTGTCTGCCAGAGGAGCTGGTGTGGGGGGGGCCTGGTGGGTCTGAAGGTGTCCTGGGAGCCTGGCAGGGGATTTGCTCAGAAGAGAGCCTGCAACCAGCCTACCTTTGCCAAACAATGCCCAAGGTGGGTCACAAAAAACTCCCCAAATCTTGGTGCCTACAAATTATCCAGCCAGCCTAATGCATGAAGAATAGCTACAGTAGCCCTCTGCCCTCTCCCACCTACTGCCTAGTGGTTAGAGCACTCAGCTGAGATGTGAGAGATCCTGGTACAAGCCCCTCTCTGAATCAGGCAGGCCAGGGATTTGAACCTCGCTCTCCCACGTCAGGGCTCTAATCACTAGGTTCCAGAGTCAGCCTCTGGCTCTCTTGCTCACAATTTCATAGAATCATAGAATCATAGAATATCAGGGTTGGAAGGGACCCCAGAAGGTCATCTAGTCCAACCCCCTGCTCAAAGCAGGACCAAGTCCCAGTTAAATCATCCCAGCTAGGGCTTTGTCAAGCCTGACCTTAAAAACCTCTAAGGAAGGAGATTCTACCACCTCCCTAGGTAACGCATTCCAGTGTTTCACCACCCTCTTAGTGAAAAAGTTTTTCCTAATATCCAATCTAAACCTCCCCCATTGCAACTTGAGACCATTACTCCTCGTTCTGTCATCTGCTACCATTGAGAACAGTCTAGAGCCATCCTCTTTGAAACCCCCTTTCAGGTAGTTGAAAGCAGCTATCAAATCCCCCCTCATTCTTCTCTTCTGCAGACTAAACAATCCCAGCTCCCTCAGCCTCTCCTCATAAGTCATGTGCTCTAGACCCCTAATCATTTTCGTTGCCCTTCGTTGTACTCTTTCCAATTTATCCACATCCTTCCTGTAGTGTGGGGCCCAAAACTGGACACAGTACTCCAGATGAGGCCTCACCAGTGTCGAATAGAGGGGAACGATCACGTCCCTCGATCTGCTCGCTATGCCCCTACTTATACAACCCAAAATGCCATTGGCCTTCTTGGCAACAAGGGCACACTGCTGACTCATATCCAGCTTCTCGTCCACTGTCACCCCTAGGTCCTTTTCCGCAGAACTGCTGCCGAGCCATTCGGTCCCTAGTCTGTAGCGGTGCATTGGATTCTTCCATCCTAAGTGCAGGACCCTGCATTTATCCTTATTGAACCTCATTAGATTTCTTTTGGCCCAATCCTCCAATTTGTCTAGGTCCTTCTGTATCCTATCCCTCCCCTCCAGCGTATCTACCACTCCTCCCAGTTTGGTATCATCCGCAAATTTGCTGAGAGTGCAATCCACACCATCCTCCAGATCATTTATGAAGATATTGAACAAAACGGGCCCCAGGACCGACCCCTGGGGCACTCCACTTGACACCGGCTGCCAACTAGACATGGAGCCATTGATCACTACCCGTTGAGCCCGACAATCTAGCCAGCTTTCTACCCACCTTATAGTGCATTCATCCAGCCCATACTTCCTTAACTTGCTGACAAGAATGCTGTGGGAGACCGTGTCAAAAGCTTTGCTAAAGTCAAGAAACAATACATCCACTGCTTTCCCTTCATCCACAGAACCAGTAATCTCATCATAAAAGGCGATTAGATTAGTCAGGCATGACCTTCCCTTGGTGAATCCATGCTGACTGTTCCTGATCACTTTCCTCTCCTCTAAGTGCTTCAGGATTGATTCTTTGAGGACCTGCTCCATGATTTTTCCAGGGACTGAGGTGAGGCTGACCGGCCTGTAGTTCCCAGGATCCTCCTTCTTCCCTTTTTTAAAGATGGGCACTACATTAGCCTTTTTCCAGTCATCCGGGACTTCCCCCATTCGCCACGAGTTTTCAAAGATAATGGCCAAGGGCTCTGCAATCACAGCCGCCAATTCCTTCAGCACTCTCGGATGCAATTCGTCCGGCCCCATGGACTTGTGCACGTCCAGCTTTTCTAAATAGTCCCTAACCACCTCTATCTCTACAGAGGGCTGGCCATCTCTTCCCCATTTTGTGTTGCCCAGCACAGCAGTCTGGGAGCTGACCTTGTTAGTGAAAACAGAGGCAAAAAAAGCATTGAGTACATTAGCTTTTTCCACATCCTCTGTCACTAGCTTGCCTCCCTCATTCAGTAAGGGGCCCACACTTTCCTTGGCTTTCTTCTTGTTGCCAACATACCTGAAGAAACCCTTCTTGTTACTCTTGACATCTCTTGCTAGCTGCAGCTCCAGGTGCGATTTGGCCCTCCTGATATCTTTCCTACATGCCCGAGCAATATTTTTATACTCTTCCCTGGTCATATGTCCAACCTTCCACTTCTTGTAAGCTTCTTTTTTATGTTTAAGATCCGCTAGGATTTCACCATTAAGCCAAGCTGGTCGCCTGCCATATTTACTATTCTTTCGACTCATCGGGATGGTTTGTCCCTGTAACCTCAACAGGGATTCCTTGAAATACAGCCAGCTCTCCTGGACTCCCTTCCCTTTCATGTTAGTCCCCCAGGGGATCCTGGCCATCTGTTCCCTGAGGGAGTCAAAGTCTGCTTTCCTGAAGTCCAGGGTCCGTATCCTGCTGCTTACCTTTCTTCCCTGCGTCAGGATCCTGAACTCAACCAACTCATGGTCACTGCCTCCCAGATTCCCATCCACTTTTGCTTCCCCCACTAATTCTACCCGGTTTGTGAGCAGCAGGTCAAGAAAAGCGCTCCCCCTAGTTGGCTCCCCTAGCACTTGCACCAGGAAATTGTCCCCTACGCTTTCCAAAAACTTCCTGGATTGTCTATGCACCGCTGTATTGCTCTCCCAGCAGATATCAGGAAAATTAAAGTCACCCATGAGAATCAGGGCATGCGATCTAGTAGCTTCCGTGAGTTGCCGGAAGAAAGCCTCATCCACCTCATCCCCCTGGTCCGGTGGTCTATAGCAGACTCCCACCATGACATCACTCTTGTTGCACACACTTCTAAACTTAATCCAGAGACACTCAGGTTTTTCCACAGTTTCGTACCGGAGCTCTGAGCAGTCATACTGCTCCCTTACATACAGTGCTACTCCCCCACCTTTTCTGCCCTGCCTGTCCTTCCTGAACAGTTTATAACCATCCATGACTGTACTCCAGTCATGTGAGTTATCCCACCAAGTCTCTGTTATTCCAATCACGTCATAATTCCTTGACATCACCAGGACCTCCAGTTCTCCCTGCTTGTTTCCAAGGCTTTGTGCATTTGTATATAAGCACTTGAGATAACCTGTTGATCGCCCCTCATTCCCAGTATGAGGCAGGAGCCCTCCCCTCACAGACCTTCCTGCCTGTGCTTCCTCCCGGTATCCCGCTTTCCCACTTACCTCAGGGCTTTGGTCTCCTTCCCCCGGTGAACCTAGTTTAAAGCCCTCCTCACTAGGTTAGCCAGCCTGCTGGCAAAGATGTTCTTCCCTCTCTTCGTAAGATGGAGCCCGTCTCTGCCCAGCACTCCTCCTTCATGGAACACCATCCCATGGTCAAAGAATCCAAAGCCTTCTCTCCGACACCACCTGCGTAGCCATTCGTTGACCTCCACGATTCGACGGTCCCTACCCAGGCCTTTTCCTTCCACGGGGAGGATGGACGAGAACACCACTTGCGCCTCCAACTCCTTTATCCTTCTTCCATTTGTCCTGTTGCAGCTGATTCACTTTGTATAAATAAATAAATATTCATTAGCCAAGCAAGGCAGAAGGGGTGTGACTACAGCCTGGTGGTTAGGGCACTTACTGGGGCTCAAACGTAGGGCAGGAAGGGACCTTGGCAGGTCATCAAGTCCAGCCCCCTGTGCTGAGGAAGGACCAGATAACCTAGACCAGCCCTGGCAGGTGTTTGTCCACCTCGATTCTTAGAAACCTCCAGTGACGGGGATTCCACAACTTCCCCTGGAAACCTGTTCTTAACTAGCCTTAGCGTTTGAACGGTTTCCTAACCTAAATCTCCCATGCTGCAGATTAAGCCCATTACTTCTTGTCCTGCCTTCTGTGGACATGAAGAACAACTGATAACCATCCTCCCTATAACAGCCCTTCACAGATTTGAAGACTGCTATCAGGTCCTCCCTCTGACTTCTTTTCTCAACACTAAACATGCCCAGTTTGTAAAAAAAAAAACACGGATGACCAAATTTCTGCTCCAAATCAGGCCTGGTGAGGATTTGAACAGTGTCTCCTACATGCTAGGTACCTCCATGACCACTGGTGTATTGGCCATTCAAATGCCTCTGTGAACAGAAATGCCACTGCAGACCTGAGAAACCTTCCCAACAAAAGTGTCATACCGCAAAAAGTTTCAGTTTTAACAGATCAGCATTTTCTGATGGGAAAAACTATTTCATCCAAAAATTCCTGATCGGCCTTCAAACGCTGGGGGCCCTTTGCCGTTCCCAGTGGATTGGAAACCCCATGAACTCAGGTGCCATGTCTGGGGCACGTCACCAAGCAGGGCATTTGCAGTGCATGGGAGACGCCAAGCGTAATGGCTTTTGCGTTTGACCTCTGATGACTTGGAACCTCCCCATGATTCCAGAGAAGGGCGTGATTGGGAGGCTCGAGGTGGGGGTGGGGGTGGGAGTAATTAACAAGGTCTATAATTATCAGGGATGGTTGCTCCCTGCCTCAGGGAGCACAGACTACCGTGTTGTGGCGTGGTTCTGCAATGAGCCCTTGTCTGTCAGCGGCAGAGAAATGCCCTTTGCTTTTCAGGGGAGACAGGCCAGGATGGCTCAGTGCTGCAGCCTGCCTGCACTAGCCCATGAGAAAGCCCATGAAAGAAATCCTTGTCAGATGCCCAGGACCACACGTGGCCCGGATGGGCTCCCCCGCTGCCCTGGGCCAGATCAGGCCCTGACTCAGAAGGAAATGGAGGCGGCTGAGGTGCCAGAAGTCCTGGGGGTGGTATGGGGCCACGCCCTTCTGATACCAGCAGATGGTCCCTGCTGGCTGATCCTGGGAAGGGGAGGGAAGTCACCAACATGCCATTGTGAAAGGCGGGGTATCACCCCAGACACCCATTGACACCCCCTTCCACTACCCCACCAATGCACTTTGAGCCCAGCTGCCGTGTCAGTAAAGATCTTGGCCCAACATCCTTCACGAAGACCTCTCTGGAGATACCTATGCCTGGAGCGATGGCCTGTTTCTGCCCCGAGAGTAAACAGCCCCTGAGTGGAGCTGCTGGGGGAGCCTGTCTCCCTCCCACAGCCAGCCCCCAGAAACCCACCTCACCCCCGCCCCAGGTGCCACCCCCCCAGGAGCAGGAACAGCAAAGGCAAAGATGGTTTCTAGCCTTTCTTGTAAGCAGGGGCAGAGCATTGCAGCCCATCCTGGCCGCAGCTTCATTGCAGGTTCAGTGCACGGGGAGCAATGTTTGTGGCAGATTGTAGGACATGCCGCGACACCTGAGGGAGTTATGCGATTGTCCCAAGGACGATCCTGCAAAGACTTCAGTGCCGGCTAGGGTGGGGTATAAGGCAAGGGTAGAGATGTGGCGAGGGGAAGGCGGAGCCATACCAGCATGGGGACCTGTGTGACACAGCACGTCAGCTGGAGAACTAAAGCCCAAGTTCTGGAAGCATAACATTGGATTCTTGAGTGTAAACCATTGTGACTCTGAGACTGCGCTCACCAGGCTACGTCCTTCCCCCAGCTCACCCTCGGTATGCTCTGACCCTCTTGGCTTTGCAGAGAATTCGGGTCTCTTGATATCCTAACAAACAGTGCTTTCTCCAAGACCCAAGACTCATCTCAGACTGTTCTTGAAGACCAGACAAAGGAATTCTCCATCCCAGGGCCTGGGGATTGGATTCTGAATGGTATTTTTAACTTAATCTCGTTCAGAACATGCCAAAATCTTTGAGGCATGAACCCAAAGTTAATGCCTTGGTGGTTTTCCAAACTGATTCCAATAATCAGAGATGAATGTGTTCAGCACATCTTTGCCCACAATGGCCCATGTGTGGCCACCAGAGGGAGCTGCCCGAAGGAGACATCTCACAGAGTCAAAGGACCCGTTTTCCGTCACCCAATGCGGTTGTCAAAATCCAAACGTTTCGCTGGAACACGCTGATTTTGACACACACAAAAGCGTAAAGTGGGAAACATGATTCTCATTCGATTCGACAGCCAGTCCAGCTGCAGCATATTAAACGTTCCTTTTTAATGTACAAGCCAGTGGGCGCCCAGCGACATTCGTCAGAATTTCTTTTGCAAGAAGTTTCATCTTTTTTCCGACTGCGAGTAAAAGTTCTTTCTGAGATGTTGGGATAGAATTGCCAATCCCAGCCCTAAGAGCCACTTTCTTTGCCTTGTCTTCCCTTTCCCTTGTCCCAGGTGCCACGCAGTGTGGCTGAGAAGGGGTGGGGTGCTGTCATATGTGGCTGGCACAGGCCAGGGCCAGGACTTACCAGCCCAGAGCAATGGGGAAGCAGGGAGGGACTGATGCATCAGGCGGTGTCTAAGTCACAGTGCCTCCTGCTGATTCCCCTGGGTAGTGCAGTTGAAACAGGCGCCCTAAGTGTGTTGGTTTCTGGTCTCTTATGTAAGCAGGAAGTCTCCTCAGAGTGTGCCTTTCTCCAATTGATTTGGGCTTTCCTGCTCCATAAATCATTGTGGATGTTGGGAGCAGAGCCGTGCTAGCTACAGCTGGGTTTAAGGCCCTGATCCCACAGAAGGAGCCACCAACACAGACCCTTACCTACCCATGGAGCCAGGCTAAGTGTAGCAGGGGCTTCCCCAATCTCACTTCAGGGCCAGCCCTGTGACCCTAAACAAGACCCTAACCCAAACAGCCCTGTCTGTCCATCCCAGGGCCTCTTCCCATATGCCCAGTCTAGGCACCCCCTTCCTGACGCGCCCCTCCAAAGTCTGCTCTTTGTGGAGACGTCCCTGATGGGCTGCAGGCTGCCGATATAGCTCCCTGCAGGCCAGGTTCTGCCTCACATGCACCTGTCAAATGATCCTCATGCAAAAGGTCTCTTGTAAGGTATCATTACAAAGCTTATAATCTACTGAGTGTGCTCATCCTATTTGTATGAATGTATCATTCTTGTATCTGAAATGAGAAATATGAAATATAACTCTGAGGTTCTATTGTAATTATTGAAAGTGTGGGTCATTAATGGTGGTTTGGAATCTTGCTGGCTCCCATTAACCGGGACAATTGGTTGTAAATGGCTGTTTACTTGCAAGCCTTCCTGTGAGCCAGGCCAGGAAGAATGAAGGCTTGGGGTCATCCAGAACTTGTGACCATGTCACCTCGTACTGGAATCCAACTTAAACCTGGTGCTTTCCATTTAGAAAGAGGGGTGGGGACCCAGAGAGACAAAAGATTCCCACCTTGTGCCAAAGCCATATAAGGGGGTGGAACAGAACAAAGGAGGTTCCAGTCATGAGAAATTCCCTAATTACCACCTTAGCTGGAGCTAACAAGGACTGTATCAGGGGACAGGATTGGGCTCAGACTATAAAGGTGTCTAGTCTGTGAAAGAAGCTTATTGGAACATCTCTGAGGTTGAGATTTACCTGTAATCAGTTTCTTAAATGTATTAGGCTTAGACTTCCATGTTTTGTTTTATTTTGCTTGGAACCACTTAAATCCTAATTTTTATACTTAATAAAATCACTTTTGCTTATTAATTAACCCAGAGTAAGTAATTAATATCGGGGGGAACAAACAACTGTGCATACCTCTCTATCAGTGTTATAGAGGGCAAACAATTTATGAATTTACCCTGTATACACTTTATACAGAGTATAATGGATTCATTTGGGGCATTGGGAACTGGGTATCTGGGTGCTGGAGACAGGAGTACCTGCCAAGTGGTTTTCAGTTAAAACCTGCAGCTTTGGGGGACATGGTTCAGACCTGGGTCTGTGTCTGGCTCACCAAGGAAGGGTTCTGAAGTCCCAAGCTGGCAGGGAAAACAGGCTCAGAGGTAGTCTCCGCACATCAGGTGACAATCCCAAGGGGGTCTCTGTGACCCAACCCACCACAACAGGATCATCACGGAGCATCCTGACCTGGAACAGGTGCTAGCAGATGGTGCATAGAATGACAAGGTGTGACGAAGTGGGACTGTTCTTAATGTTTCCTCTGAATACTGTAGGGGGCCTCAGTTTCCCCTATGCATTTCTTAAGTCTCTAGGTGGTGGGATAAGGGGGTGTAATTGTTGCAGAGCAAAGGGCCAGGGTACATAAATGGCTGACACTCTGTCTCCTGGCAGCTGATGGCCTGGGCCCTTCCCCCCTGCAAGGGGAGAGCTAAAGGGTTGGAGAACAAAGGAATCAGGTGACCTCCTGGCCCGGGAAAGGGACAAAGCCCAGAGGAGGAGGGGCTGGAGGGTGAGTCAGTCTGGGGCTGGCTGTGGAGGAGGAGTGAAGTGCAGACGTGGTTGTCTGGCTCACTGCCCCCCAAAATGGACCCGGCTGAGGGGTCCTGTTCTCTGTACCTACAAGCTCTGTTTTAGACCATGTTTCTGAAAGGGAAGCTTCCATGTACCAGCAACGCAGATACAGGTAAGCAACCATTTTCATGTTCTCTCCACAGGTACTAATGCGGAGAGTGGACTAGATGACACATATGAGGGAAGGGAACAGAAGGAGACTCCGCCGATTGGAAGGCATGAGATGCACTGTCCTAGGGATGGGGGTTCCACGACCACCGCTCCCAAGAGAAGGAGGTGGGTGTTGGTGGTCAGGGACTCTCTCCTCAGGGGGACTGAGTCATCTATCTCCTGCCCTGACCGGGAAAACCAAGAAGTCTGCTGCTTACCAGGAGCTAGGATTCACGATGTGATGGAGAGACTGCCGAGATCCATCCAGCCCTCAGATCGCTACCCCTTCCTGCTTCTCCACGTGGGCACCAATGATACTGCCAAGAATGACCTTGAGCGGATCACTGCAGACTACACAGCTGTGGGAAGAAGGATAAAGGAATTTGAGGCACAAGCGGTGTTCTCGTCCATCCTCCCCATGGAAGGAAAAGGCCTGGGTAGACCATCGAATCATGGAAGTCAACGAAAGGCTATGCAGATGGTGTCTGAGAGAAGGCTTTAGATTCTTTGACCATGGGATGGTGTTCCAAGAAGGTGTTGTGCTAGGCAGAGACAGGCTTCACCTAATGAAGAGAGGGAAGAGCATCTTCGCAAGCAGGCTGGCTAACTTAGTGAGGAGGGCTTTAAACTAGGTTCACCGGGGGAAGGAGACCAAAACCCTGAGGTAAGTGGGGAAGTGGGATACCGGGAGGAAGCACGAGCAGGAGCACGTGAGAGGGCAGGGCTCCTGCCTCATACTAAGAAAGCAGGACAAACAGTGAGTTATCTCAAGTGCCTGTACACAAATGCAAGAAGCCTGGGAAACAAGCAGGGAGAACTGGAAGTCCTGGCACAGTCGAGGAATTATGATGTGATTGGAATAACAGAGACTTGGTGGGATAACTCACATGACTGGAGTGCTGTCATGGATGGATATAAACTGTTCCAGAAGGACAGGCAGGGCAGAAAAGGTGGGGGAATTGCATTGTATGTAAGGGAGCAGTATGACTGCTCAGAGCTCCAGTATGAAACTGCAGAAAAACCTGAGAGTCTCTGGATTAAGTTTCAAAGTGTGAGCAACAAGGGTGATGTCGTGGTGGGCGTCTGCTGTAGACCACCGGATCAGGGGGATGAGGTGGACGAGGCTTTCTTCCGACAACTCATGGAAGTTACTAGATTACAGGCCCTGGTTCTCATGGGAGACTTCAATCACCCTGATATCTGCTGGGAGAGCAATACAGCAGTGCACAGACAATCCAGGAAGTTTTGGAAAGTGTAGGGGACAATTTCCTGGTGCAAATGCTGGAGGAACCAACTGGGGCAGAGCTCTTCTTGAATTGCTGCTCAGAAACTGGGAAAAATTAGTAGGGGAAGCAAAAGTGGATGAGAACCTCAGAGGCAGTGACCATGAGATGGTCAAGTTCAGGATCCTGACACAAGGAAGAAAGGAGAGCAGCAGAATACGGACCCTGGACTTCAGAAAAGCAGACTTTGACTCCCTCAAGGAACTGATGGGCAGGGTCCCCTGGGAGAATAACATGAGGGGGAAAGGAGTCCAGGAGAGCTGGCTGTATTATAAAGAATCCTTATTGAGGTTACAGGGACAAACCATCCCAATGTGTAGAAAGAATAGTAAATATGGCAGGCGACCAGCTTGGTTTAACAGTGAAATCCTTGCTGATCTTAAACACAAAAAAGAAGCTTACAAGAAGTGGAAGATTGGACAAATGACCAGGGAAGAGTATAATGATATTGCTCGGGCATGCAGGAGTGAAATCAGGGGAGGCCAAATCACCCCTGGAGTTGCAGCTATCAAGAGATGTTAAGAGTAACAAGAAGGGTTTCTTCAGGTATGTTAGCAACAAGAAGAAAGTCAAGGAAAGTGTGGGCCCCTTACTGAATGAGGGAGGCAACCTAGTGACAGAGGATGTGGAAAAATCAAATGTACTCAATGCTTTTTTTGCCTCTGTCTTCACGAACAAGGTCGGCTCCCAGACTACTGCACTGGGCAGCACAGTATGGGGAGGAGGTGACCAGCCCTCTGTGGAGAAAGAAGTGGTTCGGGACTATTTAGAAAAGCTGGATGAGCACAATCCATGGGGCCGGATGCGCTGCATCCGAGAGTGCTAAAGGAGTTGGTGGATGTGATTGTAGAGCCATTGGCCATTATGTCTGAAAACACATAGCAATCAGGGGAGGTCCCGGACGACTGGAAAAAGGCTAATGTAGTGCCCATCTTTAAAAAAGGGAAGAAGGAGAATCCTGGGAAATACAGGCCAGTCAGCCTTACCTCAGTCCCTGGAAAAATCATGAAGCAGCTCCTCAAGGAATCAATTCTGAAGCACTTAGAGGAGAGGAAAGTGATCAGGAACAGTCAGCATGGATTCACCAAGGGCAAGTCATGCCTGACTAATCTAATTGCCTTCTATGACTAGATAACGGGCTCTGTGGATGAGGGAAAAGCAGTGGACGTGTTGTTCCTTGACTTTAGCAAAGCTTTTGACACTGTCTCCCACAGTATTCTTGCTAGCAAGTTAAAGAAGTATGGGCTGGATGAATGGACTATAAGGTGGATAGAAAGTTGGCTAGATTGTTGGGCTCAACGGGTAGTGATCAATGGCTCCATGTCTAGTTGGCAGCCAGTATCAAGTGGGTCGGTCCTGGGGCTAGTTTTGTTCAATATCTTCATTAATGATCTGGAGGATGGCATGGATTGCACCCTCAGCAAGTTTGCAGATGACACTAAACTGGAAGGAGAGGTAGATATGCTGGAGGGTAGGGATAAGGTACAGAGGTACCTAGACATATTAGAGGATTGGGCCAAAAGAAATCTGATGAGGTTCAACAATGACAAGTGCAGAATCCTGCACTTAGGACAGAAGAATCCCATGCACCGCTACAGACTAGGGACCGAATGGCTCGGCAGCAGTTCTGCAGAAAAGGACCTGGGGGTTACAGTGGATGAGAAGCTGGATATGAGTCAACAGTGTGCCCTTGTTGCCAAGAAGGCCAATGGCATTTTGGGCTGTATAAGTAGAGGCATTGCCAGCAGATCGAGGGACGTGGTCGTTCCCCTCTATTCGACATTGGTGAGGCCTCATCTGGAGTACTGTGTCCAGTTTTGGGCCCCACACTACAAGAAGGATGTGGAAAAATTGGAAAGTGTCCGGCGGAGGACAACAAAAATGATTAGGGGGCTGGAACACATGATTTATGAGGAGAGGCTGAGGGAACTGGGATTGTTTAGTCTGCAGAAGAGAAGAATGAGGGGGGATTTGATAGCTGCTTTCAACTACCTGAAAGGGGGTTCCAAAGAGGATGGATCTAGACTGTTCTCAGTGGTAGCAGATGACAGAACAAGGAGTAATGGTCTCAAGTTGCAGTAGGGGAGGTTTAGGTTGGATATTAGGAAAAACTTTTTCACTAGGAGGGTGGTGAAGCACTGGAATGCGTTACCTAGGGAGGTGGTGGAATCTCCTTCCTTAGAAGTTTTTAAGGTCAGGCTTGACAAAGCCCTGGCTGGGATGATTTAGTTGGGGATTGGTCCTGCTTTGAGCAGGGGGTTGGACTAGATGACCTCCTGAGGTCCGTTCCAACCCTGATATTCTATAGTTCTATGATCTAATAAATCTCTGTTTTACTGGTTGGCTGAGAGTCATATCTGACTGCAAAGTTGGGGTGCAGGACCCTCTGGCTTCCCCAGGACCCCGCTTGGGCGGACTCGCTGTGGGAAGCGCACGGAGGGGCAGAGGATGCTGAATGCTCCGATGTCAGACCCAGGAAGGTGGAAACTGTGTGAGCTTTTTGTCCTGCAAACAGTCTGCCCACAGAGAGGAGACTTCACCAGAGTCCTGCCTGGCTTTGTAGGGAACAGTTCCAGAGCATTGCCCGGGGACTCCGTGACAACTGGTGTTAGCAGTGGGATGTACTGCACCCTGCGGATGGCGCTTTCTGTAGTAAGTGACTGGGGAGCAGTAAAACGAAGGGGGGCTAACGAGGACCATGCATGCTGAAGGCTCAGAGAGGAGCAGTTTCAGGAGGCAGAGGAGCTACGCTTGGGAGTGTGTGACCAGCGAGAAGGACCGTGCAGTAATGGGGTCCCCCTGGGGACTGCGGTGAGCAGTCTCAGGGGTGGAGGAGCCTGTGGCTTGGCCCTGGGAGAGAGAAGGACTTTTGCAGTAACAGGGTTCCCCTGGGGATTGCAGCGAGCGGTCCCAGGGGCAGAGGAGTCTGCAGCTTGACTCTGGCAAAGAGGTGGTGACCTTGAGAAGGGTTGGCACACTAGGGGCTCTCCCTGGAAACCATGGGGAGCTGAGAGCACACAGGCCTGTGAGTCCACAACAACTTGGGAACAGCAAAGTGAGGGCCTGTCACCATCTCCTTAAGAAGGACATTGTAACCCTGTGCAAAAAGAGAGGGTTGCGCATTGGAAAGTTCACCAAAGCACAGTTAATTGTGCAGCTGGAGGAGGACGACCGGTCTAAGGAGCAGATTCCTGACCCAAATGGGGCTATAGGAGGATCTGGGAGCAGCTGGAGTGGTAGCCAGGCATCCCCAAGACTCCTGTCCCCGACCAGACAAGGGTCTTCACGATCGGGTTCCCTATTGGGGGAACGGAGACGGACGGGATTGGAGCTGAGTCCGAGAGAGCAAGAGGACTGTGAGAGACAGCGAGAGCCCAAGAAAGAGCTGCAGAAGCATGAACTGGTGATGGTGGAGGGGAGAGGAATAGGGGACCTCCCAGGGGTGAGTGGGGACAGACCCCGGGGTGTCAGCTCCGCAGGGAACCTCAATACTAAATCGCTGCCTCTGGTTAAGGAGGGGGGGATTGTGGATGCCCATCTCACTGCCTTTGAGCAGGCTGGCGATTTGAACCAGGGGGACTCTGCGGAAAAGCCCCGGTGTCTAGCTCCCTTGCTGGGTCCCAAGGCCATAGACGCCGTCAGCCAGATGGGAGCGGAAGGTGACGGTCAATGGGGAGACATTCCTGGGGTGGCGAGATCCTGGGACACAGAGAACTGTTGTCAGGCCCTGGGTGGTGCAGCCTCAGATGCTGAGGGGCTGTGTGAGCTGGGTGAGGGTCCCAAGGATGAAGCCCCTCGCCCTGCCTATGGCCCAGATCCCTGTGCAGATCCAGGAGGGGTGGGGCTGGCTGGTCGTTGGGGTTCTCCAGGATACCAGCTGGGAGACCCTGTTGGGGGATGATTGTATCTCTTTGGGACAGGATCCAGACCTTGCTCCTATAACGGCCAAAGGTTTGAATTTGAATCCAGGGAACCAATCGGCGGAGAGGGAAATGGTCAGTGAAAATGCAGATGACCTGGCTGGCAGTGAGGAGGAGCTGCTAGGCTCGGGATACCCACCTGCCTGTAACCAGCCTCCTGGGGCTGGGTGGGACAGAGAGATGTTCCCTGCCCCCCTGCACATCGGAGAGGGGGCTCATGCTGGCTCTGATGCTGTAAGGAGAGCAGAGAGCTCACTGCCTACCCCCACTGGGACAGCAAGGGCAGCACTGAGCAAGGGGGGAGATAAGACTCCAGCTGAGGGGGGGACCCTCAGGCAGGGCAGGTCGGCTGCCAACCAGGTTTGCCTTGTCCAGAGGCGCTGCTGGGAAGTGATCCCCCGGCAGGGAGGGAGCGACCCAGGACAGGGCTCAGTGGGGCTGTGACCCCAGGCCCAGCCCGCGAGAAGGAACAGGTCCCGCTCCCTGGCCCAGCCGCTGAATTCCAGACCGAGCTGCAGAAGGATCCTCCTTGGAGGAGCTGAGGGAACTTGCTGGCTACAGGCTGCAAACCCCCTTGGGGAAGGCTGCAGGGACAGATTCCCGTGGGAGATTCCTGTACCGGGAATGGGCTCCCCCAGAGGAAGTAGAACTGTGGGGATCAGGAGGCAGCTGAGGGTGCCCCAGAAGTGTCGCCGCCGGCTGTCGTACCTGGCCCACGATGTCCCTCTCTCGGGACACCAGGGGATCCAGGCCCCAGGCAGCGGCTGCTGCAGAACTGTGACTGGCCCGGAGTCTGGGACGCAGCCCTGCAGCACTGCAGGTCCTGCGACCCCAGCCGGAGGGCGGGGAAGGCCGGGATAAGGGTGAAGCTCCCTTGAGACCCCTGCCCATCATAGAGGAAACTTTCCAGAAGGTGGCCATGGATATAGTGGGGCCCCTCAGCAAGGAGACCCTGTCAGGGAAGAAATACGTCCTGGGGGTGATGGATTTTGCCACCTGCTACCCAGGGGCGGGGGCTCTGTCCTCCACTGAGGCAGACACCAGGGCAGACGTGCTGCTGACCATCTTCAGCAGAGGGGGGATCCCCAGCGCAGTCCTTACATACCAGGGGTCCAATGTCCTGTCAGACCGGCTCCGGGGCTGGTGGGAGAAATGGGGGGTTTGGCCCACCTGGGCCTCTGTAGGTCACCCTCCATCCCACGGGCTGGTGGAGAGAGTCTATGGGGCCCTGGGGACGATGCTGAGGAGTTTTATGAATCAGCATCCGCAGGACGGGGACAAGCACCTGCCCCACCTGTGGTACGGGGAAGTGCCCCAGGAATCCACTGGGTTCTTCCCTTTGAGCTGCTGTGTGGGAGGAGAGTGAGGGGACCCCCTGGACCTGGTAAGGGATGGTTCGGAGGAGAACGGGAAAGACGCCCTGGTGGATCTCTTCCCTGAGGTGGGAGCCAATCCTCCCATCAGGTGTCCCCCGTTCAGAGTCACTGGAAAAACAGCCCAGAGCCTGGAGAGGGAGGTCAAGGACATGCTGGCTTTAGAGGTGATCCAGCCGTTCAACAGCCCATGGGCCTCACCTGTGGGGCTGGTCCCCAAGACAGACGGGTCGATCTGGTTCTGTGGGGACTATCGGACGCTTAAAGCCCTCACTGTGTCCGATGCCTACCCCATCCCTAGGCCTGGTGAGATTCTAGACAAGCTGAGGGGGGTGGAGAACTTGGCCCTGGCGTCCATTGAGGACATCGGTGTCTCTAGCCAGACCTGGGAGAAACACGTGTCCCCGGTGAAGAGGGGGCTGGGCTGCCTCAAGGAGGCAGGACTGACGGTAAAAGCTGGAAGGTGTAAGGTGGGGATGGCAGAGGCATCGTACCTGGGCCACAAGGTGGGGAGCTGCTGCCCAAGTCCAGAGCTGGCCCAGGTCAAGATGGGGGCTCTTAACCAAGAGAGCCCGAATTGCAGCCCTCCAGACTGGAGCGCTGGGGGAAGACCTGATCCCAGTTTGAACCCCAGGGGTATTGGGGTGGCAAAAGGGCACGGGCCGCATAAACCTTCCCACATGCCATCGAGCATACCCGACCTAAGGGAGGACATGAAACAGGAAGGGCGTAAAACTGGAAGGGCCTGGTGTAACTCCCACCAAGGAATGGGAGAGATGCTGGGGCATCCATGGGAACGTTGGAGGGTTCGAACTTCCCCAGGTCACCGGCTAAAGTGACCTCGCTCAGTTCGGTCTCAAAGTGGGGAGAGATGTAACGAAGTGGAACTGTTCTTAATCTTTCCTCTGAATACTGTAGGGGTGCCTTAGTTTCCCCTATGCATTTCTTAAGTCTCTAGGTGGTGGGATAAGGGGGTGTAATTGTTGCAGAGCAAAGGGCCAGGGTACATAAAATGGCCGACACTCTGTCTTCTGGCAGCTGATGGCCTTCCCCCCTGCAAGGTGATAGGAAGGGTTGCTGAACAAAGGACTCAGGTGACCTCCTGGCCCGGGAAAGGGACAAAGCCCAGAGGAGAAGGGGATGGAGAGAGTTTCAGTTTGGGGCTGGCTGGGGACATGGAGTGAAGTGCAGACGTGGTTGTCTGGCTCATTGCCCCCCAAAATGGACCCGGCTGAGGGGTCCTGTTCTCTGTACCTACAAGCTCTGTGTTAAACCATGTTCCTGTTGTCTAATAAACCTCTGTTTTACTGGCTGGCTGAGAGTCACGTCTGACTGAGGAGTTGGGGGGCAGGACCCTCTGGCTTCCCCAGGACCCTGCCTGGGTGGACTCGCTGTGGGAAGCACACGGAGGGGCAGAGGATGCTGAATGCTCCGAGGTCAGACCCTGGAAGGGGGAAGCCGGGTGAGCTGTGTGTCCTGCAGACAGTCTGCTCACAGAGAGGAGGCTCCCCCAGGGTCCTGACTGGCTTTGTAGGAAGCAGTTCCAGAGCATCCGCCCGGGGACTCTGTGACACAAGGCCCATGGCTAGTGGGTGAGGCTCCAGGGCACAGGCAGGCTGCTGTTGGCATGGCAAGCCTTTCACAGTCTTTGGAACGTGCATCGTTTTCACCAGCAACTGCCATGTGATTGCCAGAGCTACTGCCACATCCGTAGGGAGGCTGTCTGCAGTAACGGGCTATCACTGCAGCTCAGGGAGGAAGCTACAAAGCGTGGCGAGATCATTCCCGTCAGAGGTGTCTCTGGACACTGGAGCACAGTGGAAAGGAGCATCGCACTAGTTACAAGGCAGGTGTGGGTTTGGCAAGCTCTGGCAGGCAGGACAGTCCAGTGGATCGGAAAACAGGACATGGAAATTTCTCCTGAGCACAGGGCCCAGGGAGCCTGGCAGAGAATGGGAGTGTATGGTAGTTCTCTAAATCCATTCATTGCTCACACTGGCCTTGGTGCAGATTCACACCCCTGCACCCCCCCCCCCAAGCCAGACCTGCATTGTGTCGCCCCTCTGCTATTTGGGGACAGATATCAGGGCAGGAGCACCAAAAGTTCTCTAAAAGTGGGGTGGTCACCGGCACCCAGACCATGGCCCCACCCACTGCCCCTCCCCTGTGGCTCCACCCCCAGTCCTCCCCAGCTCTGCCCCAAGTCCCTTGCTCCACCTCTTCCCCCAAGGCTCTGCCCATATTCACCTCTTCCTTGCCCCCACTCTGCCTGTTCCCCTGAGGCCCCACCCGCTCCTCTCCACCCCTCCCCCCATCACTCATCCTTAAGGTGATGGGGCCATGGCCCCCTGACCCTCCTGTTCTGGCCCCCCTGTATTGGGGCTTTGCAGGTTAGTTTGGGAACAGTCACAGAATCTGGGCATATTTTTTGTATAACTCATTTAGATACATGCGTACACACTCCAGTCCTGGAACAGAGGTGGTCACAAAGGATAGGCAATCCCGGATCTCTGACCTCTCAACCCAGACAGCAGTGCCCAGTTCCCAAGGAGCCACTCTGCCCCCAGAATCAACTTGATTAGAGAGGTTAAGCAGACAGCAAACTCTCCTGTAGCTTGCCACAGCTCCCCCGCAAGCTGTCTGCATCCCCACCAAACCAACAAGCCAGTAGGTCTTCAAAGGCTGTCTGCTGTTCACATGCTAAGACAACATGCGCAGCGCCAGCTGCTGGCTCCCACCAGACTAGCAATACTGACCCAAATGAATTCCACACTGCAGCTGGATGGGAAATCCCATCCCAATTCAGGACAAAAGGTGAAAATCTTGACCATTTCTGCTAACCAAAAAATCCCCCAAAATGTTGGTTCGGGTCAATCGATGTTTCATTTCAATAATTTTCAAACCTTTCATTTCTATTTCAACCCTTTCAAATGAACATTTTGGTTTTCGGATCATTAGATCAAAGGTCAAAACGAAAAGTCATTTCCTAGTGCAAAGCCAGAATTTTACCTTCTGGCCATTTCATTTTTGTTTTCACAATGTTTTGAGCTGCAAGAATGGCTGGTGCCCGGCGCCCGCCCTTTCCACCAACAATCCAGTTCCAACAAACTGGCAGTTTCCGATGTAAAAACATTCTGCCAAAAATTCCCAGCCACCTCTACGCTCCACCAGCACCAGCCCAGTATGGTCTGTTCCCCTCCCAGCTGGGTGGCCTTTTTCTGACCTGAGGCAGCAATTGCAAGTGAACTGTCAACTGACTGACCTTCCCACTGAGAAAAGAATCAGGCACTTCCTACAAGCCGCTGACCATGCCCTTGGCTGGCCATGGGTCCCCCAGCCCCCAGAAGGTGCTTGTTTACAGTGCAAGGGGAAGCCTGCTATCTGCACTGTGTGTCCTTTCTATTTGGCAAGGGCTGGTTAAAACTGAACAGCTGGAAGCAAAGCCCACACCACTGATTTCCTGAGGAGGGTTTAAGGGGGAACGTCACCAGCACTATAATGAGAGGTGTCCTGAGGTCTCCATCTGGGCTTTCCCTTCCTGGCCACTCTCCCGGATGGCCGGATTTGCCAGGAGGTCTGTTTGATTGCTGCCAAGCACAAACACAGATGAGGGGGTTTTGCTCCAAGTTTCCAAATGAATGGCCCTCTTTGGACAGAGACCAAATGCAGAATGTCCCAGCCCAAAGCCAAACCCATCATGAAAGGAGGGGCCAGTGAAACCAGGAGGTGACACTGGGAACCAGGCTGTCACTTGAACCAGAGGGGCAGGGGCCAAGCAAGGCCACGAAAAGTGCTAGTTAGCGTCCTGGGACATCTCTATCTCCGAAAGAGGGGACCTTAGAATCACAGACTCTCAGGGTTGGAAGCGACCTCAGGAGGTCATCTAGTCCAACCCCCTGCTCAAAGCAGGACCAACTCTCAACTAAAACCTTCCCCTCCCTCAGTCAGGATTTGGCACCCTGACACCGTTGGTGCTCAGAGCCGGGCGCCGTCTGTTTTCTGTGCAAACAGACCACACCATCTTGTAAAAAATAAGTAAATCTGTGAAGCATTGCACATTGTGGGTCACACAGCAGAATGCGTCATGTGCTTTGTGTGAGAATGTGTTTCTTTATGTGGGTGGAAGGTGTGTTCTCTGTGTGTTGTGCAGATGTATGTGCATGTTGTGTGTCAGCTGGGAGTGTGTTGGGCAGGTCAATGTGCTCTGTGCGTCTGTGTTGTGTTGGTGGATGTGTGCTGTGTGTGTTGTGTAGGTGGATGTGCGCTCTATTTGTGCATGTTGTGTGCATGTTGTGTTGTGTGGGTGGATTTGTGCTGTGTGTGTCTGTTGTGTGAGCTCTGTGCTGTGAGCCTGGATGTGTGTTCTCTGTGGATGAGTGTTGTGCAGGTGAAAGTGTGCTCTGCCTGTGTGTGTGTTATGCAGATGGATGTGTGCTCTATTTGTATGTATTGTGTGTGGGTGGACGTGTGCTCCGTGTGTGTGTGTGTGTTGTGCAGCTGGAAGTGTGCTCTATGTGTGTGTGTATGTGTTGTGCGGGTGGACGTGTGCTCTGTGTGTGTGTGTTGTTCAGGTGGCCGTGTGCTCTGTGTGTGTGTGTATGTGTGAGTTGTGTGGGTGGACATGTGCTCCGTGTGTGTGTGTGTGTTGTGCAGCTGGAAGTGTGCTCTACGTGTGTGTGTGTGTGTTGTGCGGGTGGATGTGTGCTCTGTATGTGTGTGTGTGTGTATGTGTGAGTTGTGCGGGTGGACGTGTGCTCCATGTATGTGTGTTGTGCAGCTGGAAGTGAGCACTGCATGTGTGTGTGTGTTGTGCAGATGGACGTGTGCTCTGTGTGTGTGTGTGTGTGTGTGTTGTGCAGCTATAAGTGTACTCTATGTGTGTGTGTGTGTGTGTGTGTGTGTGTTGTGCGGATGGATGTGTGTGTGTATGTGTGTGTGTTGTGCGGGTGGCCGTGTGCTCTGTATATGTGTATGTGTGGGACGTGTGCTCCGTGTGTGTGTGTGTGTGGTGCAGCTGGAAATGTGCTCTACGTGTGTGTGTGTGTGTGTGTTGTGCAGGTGGATGTGTGCTCTCTTTGTGTGTGTGCGTGTGTGTCTGTGTGTTGTGCGGGTGGCCATGTGCTGTGTGTGTGTGTGAGTTGTGCGGGTGGACGTGTGCTCCGTGTGTGTGTGTGTGTGTTGTGCTCTCTTTGTGTGTGTGTGTGTGTTGTGCGGGTGGACGTGTGCTCTGTGTTGTATGCGACGTGTACAGTGTGTTCTGTGGCCTGATACACAAACCTCTCCCCGGCGTTTCTTGCCCACGTGTTCTCCCCCGGCCCTCCTCCCCTTGCAGAGCCCCTGCGGGCACAGCTCCATGTGACGTGCCTCTGGGCACGTCAGGGTTCTTCTGCGCCCAAGAGTGATGGGCGGGGCACCATGGGCACACTGCGCACCAGGGCGTACCCTCCTCGAGGGGCCAAGGTCACTGAACAGAACATCCGGCTGCTGCCACCATGGGAAAACCTGGGAAATTCCCTGCCACCCCATGCATGCAAATAAAGCCAAACAGTCAGGGCCCTGCACAGCCGGCCCCTCCCCCACGGGGCCCCCCAAGTCCAGCACTGCTGCTCCTGGCAGAGCAGTCTGGGGAAGGCATGGCAGGGAGCAAGGTTGCAGTTTGGGGACACACAATCTGGAGGGAGATTTCCCTGACCCAGCCTTGCTCCCTGATGGATCCTGGGAGTGGTCATCTCAGCCCCACCCCTTCTGTGAAGGGGTGGGAGGTGTATTGACATGTTTGGAGTAAATCCCCCCCTTGGGCTGGAGGGCTTGGGGCCTCTTCTCACCTCGCTCTGACGCATCCACTACAGGCCGGGGTCAGAAGCAGGCTCCTGGGTGCGACTCCTCGGTTTCTCCAGCAGAGCCCGTCGGGTGTGCCGGGGGCTGGCTCTCCTGGGCATTCCTCACAGCTTTCAAGCAGCTGTTCCCCACGGCAGGGGTGCTGGGGGACAGTAAAGACTGAGGGGCATGGGGCTGGGGGCTGTGATCTGCTCCGAGGGGGAGAAAAAGGACCCGTCTCCGCTATGAATGGGACACGTTACCCCGAGCAGAACAAGGCCGAAGGTTCTGGGGGCAGAGTCCTGGCCATGCAGGGTGCTCCGACCCAGGTGCCAGGAGACCCCGTTCCAGAGACAGGGGAAGCTGCACATTTGGGGACGAACTTCCCCAGCAACCTAGTGATGGGGCGGCTGGGCTGCTCCCTTCCCAAACCAGCATAATAATAATAACGCTGCTGGTGAATACGCAGCGTGTAAGCTAGGCCAAGATTTCCCAAAAGGGGCCAGATCTTCGGAGGAACTCAGCCTGTGCATAATAATCACTCCAGCTCTTACGTAGCTCCGTGCATCAGCCGATCTCAAAGGGCTTTCCAAAGGAGTCAGTATCTTAAACCCCATGGGGACGCTTCACAGGGAGGGAAAGTCACCCAGCAGGCCAGGGCCGTGCCAGGAATAAAACCCAGGTCTTCGGAGTCCAAGCCACGAGGACGCGTGAGTACTTGACAGGCTGACCCAGAGGTGAAAGTAAGCCGGTACGCCCGGTACGCCAGACCAGACCGGCTTCCCCAGGCGGCAATTTAAAGGGCCAGAGGCTCCCAGCAGCAGCCAGAGCCCCACTGCCGGAGCCCCCGGATAGCGGAGGTGGCCGGGCCCCCTGGGGCTCCAGGGGCGATTTAAAGGGCCTGGGGCTCCCAGCCACCACTACTGCAGCCGGAGCCTGGAGCTCTAAAGGCCCCGCCTCTTCGGGTTGAGGCCCCGCCCCCTGCTCAGGACTCCAGAGTACCGGTAAGTCCTTTAAGTTGCTTTCACCCCTGGGCTGACCCCATACGTGCAAAGCAATGTACTTCCCATCCTCTGCCTCTATAAACTAGGGAGGTCTTTGGCTGCTTTCACAATTTGCCTTCCTGGGGACTGCGTGACCTTGGCATGGCTTGTGTCCCCCTTGGCCCTGTGAGCTATGCTGTTGGTAGCTTTGCTGTCAGTTGCTTCTCCCAAATTGGACAGGTCAAAGGACAGGGGTCAGACTAAGCAGCACTGCACTGGTCCCCAGATTAAGGATCGGGGGTAGCGTTAACACCCTTATCCCATCAAAGGTGTCACTGTTAAGAAACTCTCAAATAAGCCTCGGAAGGTGACGTATGGTGCAGCATTTCCAGTCTCAGTTTCTCTGTGTCTTTCTAACGTGCCTGTCACCATGTTGCACGGGGGGCCATGAGATGCAGCAGAGGTGCTGGGCTGCCCTGCCCTGCATGGCTTGGCATGGCTGCACAGCCCTGGATGGTTGAGGTGGGTCTGGATGCTTTACGAGGCTGCGTTGACAAGGGAATGTTTTGTTTCCATCCTGCCGGGCCTTGTCCCATGAGCAGTGAGTCCGTCAGCACTGGGGTCACTTCCCCACACAGCTGCCTGCCCTGCGGGATCAGGAGCACGTGGAAAGCCCAGAGTCCCTAAACTCTGGAATAAAGGTGGGGCATACACCTTCTGCCCTGCCCCCTAGAAAAGTCAACTGCCAGGAAGACGTCGTCTTGCAATAGCTACTGTTTGTGAGTCATCAGATGACGCAGGCGTGCGCTGCTAGACTCTCCCTGGCACGATGCCCACACCACATGGAGTTGGAACCCAGCCACTCGGTGGCCAAGATGGCAGCCGGTTGGCATGCAAAGTTGCCCGTTACTCACGCTGCTTGGGCAATTGTCGAGGTGCAACTCGGGAGAGACACTTGGCAAGCGGCAAGTGGGCAGCGAGGAGGCAGACCTATCGGCTAAGGCTGCGGTGCCACATTCCCTGTTCCCAATGCGTGAGCTGGACTGCGCTGGGAAGGACCCGCGGGGGTCGCTGTGTTTCTCTGCTATTTGGACACTGATGGCCCTGCACATTGGTTTCAATGGCATGAAAGCCGGGCTCAGCACAGCAAAAGCCTGGGCGCTTTAAAGGCACCGAGTGCATTTGGGGAGTAGGGGAGTTACATGTTCAGGGCTGGAGGCAGAGCTGTGGAGAAGGGAGTCCTCTCTCCATAGACTGAGTCCAGCCTGAAGAGCAGCAGGGCACGTTCCCCACCAATGCACTGGCCTATAGGGATGAAGGGGGATTCAGACTCCCAAGACCCACGCCACCCTTGGAGCGGAGATCACCCAGCAGAACAGAGTTGCTGTGTGGGGTCAGCTGCAGTGTTGGGTGCTTGCCAAATGCCCAAGCACCCGCTCCACTGGAAATGGACAGGAAGATAGGAACTGCCAGGCCAATTAGACCTGGGGCTCATCTAGCCCGCTATCCTGTCTCTGACAGTACCCAGCACCAGCTATTTCAGAGAGGGGTGCAAGAAACACTCTCCAGTGGACAATTATGCTTTCACTGCTCATCAATGTAATGTAGGTATCAATGGTGTCCTGTGGCAATGAGTTCCACAGGTCAGATGTGCCACATACAAAAGACCATCAAGGCAGGGACCATGTTGTTCTCCGTATTTGCACAGTACCTAACACAATGGAGGCTCCGATCCTGATGGGTGATTTAGGGCATTAGCAAAATCATAATATATAGTAGGAAGAATAGTGATGCTAGGTCACTAGTGGGAGCCAAGCCTGATTAAGCACTGACCAGGAGCTACTGCTACTGTGTTTGGTGGTTTACATGGACTGAGGCTGGAGTGTGTGTGTGTGTCTGTCTGTGTGTGTCTGTGTGTGTGTGTGAAAGGTGAGAGTGAGAGTGTGTGAGAGTGTGCATGGTTGACTGGTTGTTCCCACAATGCACCTGTTCTGTACACAGGGCATGCCATTCACCACCTGCCCAGAATGCAAACAGGCCAGCACCTGACACCAGCACTAAATTCACATAAAAACTCCATTTAGAAACAAAGAGACATACTAAGGTAGTCAGTCGGCGGAGCAAAGGGTTAATCTGATCCCTTGGCAAGGGCCCTTTCAGGATTCTGGACCATTATCTCTAAATGGCAGGAAGGGGCGACTCTACCAATTTTGCCGCCCCAAGCAGTTGCCGCCGAATTGCTGCCACACCCGGAAGAGCGGCAGAGCTGCCACCCAAAAGCCGCTGCGGCAGGAAGAGTGGCGGAGCTGCCACCGAATTGCCGCCGCGGGACACAGACTGCCGCCCCATTCTGACTGCCGCCCCTAGCATGTGCTTGGAAAGCTGGTGCCTGGAGCCCGCCCTGATGGCAGGGAACTGATTGATGACCCCAGCAAGGGACCAGTGCCGCATCCTGGGGAGGGAGGCAGAACCTCCCCAAGGTCATTGCCAATCTGAGCTGGGAGAAAACTCCTTCCTGACCCCATGGATGGCGATCAGTTAGACCTTGAGCATGTGGGGGAAGAACCAGCCAACCAAGCATCGGAGGAAGAATTCTTTGTACTGCTTCAGAGCACTGGCCCGCCCCGTCCAGTGTCCCATCTCCAGCCATGGAGACGTGTCCCACCCCCAGATGTTGGGAGCATCACTAAACTATCTTTACATTACCAAGCTTGTGGCACTGGGGCCCAGGATAGTCAAGGACTGAGTTGGCCCAGAGACTTCTAATGCAAAAAGTCCCATTCCCTCTCAACAGAGCAGCCTGGGGAATGGATTTCCAGGCCATGTAGCAATGAGGGCCCACATGTACCTGAGGGGAGAAACAATCCCTTGCCATTATCGTGGGCTGTACAGGGTAACTGACTCAGCTACACACACAAAGCTGCAATGTACAATAGACCAAGTTGCAAAATCCGCATGTGGATGATGTCAGGCAGTAATTTTCCCAAGACTCCTGTGCAGTTTGTGTTTACCCCGAACTTTGTTCTACCCTGTGCAGAATACACGCCTCCCCAAGTGCTTTCTGACCCAGCCAGCCTGGTGCTGCACGCATGTGTTGCTCCATTGCACCAGCTCTTAGGAAATCCAGATATTGTCTAAGAACCTTGAGACGGCGGTCAGATGTAATTTTCCACCTGCTTGGCTTTTTGTTCTCGCAAGATCTTGTGTTTGCTCAGAGGCCAGAGGTTAGATCAGGAGAGTCAAGGTGCAGATTTCTTAAAAAACTGGTCCTGTGAGCGCTGTCTGAGTGACGGATGGCTTAACTTACTCACCACTTACCTCATAAGTAAGGAAACTCCTTGGTTGCCTGATTCTGTAAGTCGCTGAACTCAGTCAGGAGCGGAGGATACAGAGTGTAATGCATCTGCCCCAGTCACTAGTGGAGTTTGCATCTATGAACTTTAGCCCACAAAGCACATCTACTCTTTGACCTAAAGGAGAACTCTTTCACTTGGAAAAAGAAAAGGAGGACTTGTGGCACCTTAGAGACTAACAAATTTATTTGAGCATAAGCTTTCGTGATGCATCCGATGAAGTGAGCTGTAGCTCATGAAAGCTTATGCTCAAATAAATTTGTTAGTCTCTAAGGTGCCACAAGTACTCCTGTTCTTTTTGCGAATACAGACTAACACGGCTGCTACTCTGAAATCTTTCACTTGGGAGTAAGTAGCAGCTATTTAAATTACTGGGGTCAGCCACTAGAGGGAGAGGCTCACATGCACTACGCCAGGGTATTACCCGTATTCCATCAAAGAAGTGATCAGCATGGTACAGAATCGGGCCTCGTGTCTTCCCAGGCTTAGAAGAGCCTCTCTGCAGTAACGCTAAAGGCTGTCATTCCAGAAACCCGCACCTGAATCCCACACGACAAAGGGCACTCCAGAGGGGTCAAGCACTTGCTTGCTTTGTGCACAGAGCTAATTCAGTCCATCCCCCAAGGAGGCTGAGTGAACGGCGATAGAGTGGTTTCTGCAGAGTGGGTCTGCAAAGCACACTCTAGCTGGATTGGCATTTGGGAAAGCAGACACACAGCTTGTTTTTGGCTGACGAACTTTAAGAGCCCAGTACTGGTCTTATGAGAAGTGTCCTAAGGTGACAAGGACCCAGGGGAGACCTGAGCAGCCGATTTCTCTGACAATAAATGCACCGGAGTGACCCCTTTTCACAGCCATTGAAATAAAGCTGCATTCTGATTGGCCCAGAGAGCAGGTGTGTTCTGAGTTTAAGCCAATCAGAAGCAAATAATCATACCATGGGGCTTTGTATTCAAAATATACCTTTTGATATGTAAAAATTAGCAGCTGATTGGCTGAAATTTAAACAAATCCACCAAAAGCCCTTTGTTTGCAAAGGAGGCTCAGCCATCCAGCACCAGGACTGTCTGAGGGAGGCTTCCTGGAAGGGTGAAAGATACAATAGCTCTTAGGAGATGAGCGCAGGAGAGTCTGAACATAAAAACTAGGCACTGATCTTGGCTCTTCCTGCAGGACCGGTCGTGATGCCAGCTGTCAGAGCTAGATATGGGTGAGAAATATATTGCCCAGTCCACAAATTGTTTTGAGATAATGAAAAATTTTTCCCATCCCAAATTGGGACAAAAAGTTGAAAATTTTCACGAACCCCCCAATCTCCCTCCCCCCCTCAAAAATTGGATCTGGATCAATTGAAAAATTTCATTTAGATCATTTTGAAGCCTTTCATTTCAATTCTGGCCATTTTTTATTTTATTTTCTTACATTCATTTTACTCTTTAATTTTGAAATGAAGAGTCATTTTGAACCAGACAATGGGAGGTTTCATTTTGAAAATGTGGAAACAAAATGTTTAGACAATTTCTAAACTTTTTTGCCCCCAAAAGTTTTTCAAGTTGAAAACTGAATCTTTCCCATGAACTGAGTAGATCTGCCCTAATGACCTGGTTGTTAGTGTTCTTTGGGTCAGCCCCCTCTCACTCCCTGTGCCAGCTGGGGATGAGCCCCCATGAAGGTAACAATCAGTGCCTCATTTTCAGCAGGGGCACTGTGAAAGATCACATGCAAATTTTAGGCTGAAGATGGGTGCCTACCTGAGATCTTACCCTGGCACCACTGGCCATAGGCATGGACACCTACATCACTGATTCACTGTCAGGATCCTGATAAGGGCAACCAGGACCAAGGGTCAGAGCAGGGTCACACCTGAAGCTGAGAGTCACACAGTGGAGTTCATAATCAAGTTCTTGGCCAGGGTCAATGCCAAGGATCAGAAGCTGAGTCAGGTTTCAGGGTCTAGGTCAGAACATGATGGCCGAATCAAGCCGAGAGTGAAGCCAGGAGTTCAAGAGCAAAAACACTATTACCTGAACACTTCCTGGAAAGTCCCTTTATATAGGGTGGAGAGTCAATCAGGAGCCATGAGGTTGTTGCTTGTCAGACCCCATGAGACGGGACTTCCTATGGTCTGTGTCTGCAGCAGGTCATGGGCAATGGAGCAGGAGTAGCTTACGGCTGCTGCTGGGTGGCCGTGTGGAGGTGTTTGCCACCTGGTAGCTCTGCATGCCTGTGTTCCAGACCCGCTGGGCCTTATGTTCATTGTGCAATGGCAGGACACACAGTCTAATATAGCTCCCATGAATGCACAGGGAAGCTTCACCAGGGGCTGTGTAGGGAGGATTTATGTATGGAGAGGGCAGGTTCTGCCACCCACACAAGCCTCTGTGCCTCAGTTTTCCCATCTGTGAGATGGGGGTAATGATACTTCCCCATTTTTGTAAAGCGTTTTGAGACCATCAGATGGAGGGAGTTATTGTCCAGAAGAGCAAAGGCTTAATATCATTATTGGCAAGGCCCTGCAGTGACAAGGGCCTGCTCTCCACAACTAAACTATTTCAGGCCAAAAATGGTCCTTTCAGATAGATAGATAGATGCTGTGTATGGAGATAGATAGATAGATAGATAGATAGATAGATAGATAGATAGATAGATAGATAGATAGATAGATGCGGTATAGGCAATTCACCATCCCTGATTCCATAGTAACTCATCATTATTTCTGCTGGTCAGCTGTGTACTCTCAGCACTACAGGTGGAGTAGGCAAAGTGAAGCTTTGTCCTAAATCCCTGATACTGGAATAAACATGCTGAAGGAATGTGTTTATTACAGGAGGAGGCTACATATCTCAGAAACCGTCCAACACTAGCCAAGCTGGAGGGGATTAATGCTAAACCGGTTGAGACACATTTGGGTGGATAGTGAGGAGATGGGGAGGTGCTGAAAACCCAGTGAGCGGGCTAGCCCCAGGCAAGGATCACTGAGTGGAAATGGGGTTTATTTATGGATCTCCTCTCAGGGCGCTTAAAATCAATGGGATTTGTACTTCTAGCTTCAATGGGCCCAGGGTCCGGCTCCTTGCCAAGCTGGCCTGGTCTGCTGAGGTCAAGTGTCTTGGGTGATTTCAACATGTGTGTAGAGGATTATTCTCAGGGGTTAGCTCCAGCTCTCATGATCACCATGCAAACCGCAGGATTGGCACCTGTAGCGTCTGGTTCCCCAAGCCTGAGGCTGGATTTGTTTCTAGGGTGCACCTTTGTTCCCATTGGGCAGAAGCAGTCACATCGACGTAAATCCACAAATAGTTGTCGTGCCCGCTGAGCCAACAGGGTCCCAGAGTGCTCAGCAGGAAATGTGGAAATGGCATCGCACAGACCAGCAGGCACGGCTCTCGGAGAGATCTGCTGCGTTTCTCCCCCCAGGAGGTGTCCACGATGGTCCTATAGCGGAGAGCGTGGCTATGGGATAGAGAGCCTCCCTCCAGGAGCTCAGCCCCTGAAACTCAGCACCCCATAGCAGCTTAGGGTTGCCAACCGACTTTCTAATTGCAGAAAACCGAACACCCTTGCCCCACCCCCTGCCTTCTCTGAGGCCCCGCCTTCCGCTCACTCCATCCCCCTCCCCCCCATCGCTTACTGTCCCCCACCCTTGCTCACTTGCTCATTTTCAGGAGGTTGGGGCAGGGGATTGGGGTGCAGGAGGGGGTGAGGGCTCTGGCTGGGGGTGTGGGCTCTGCAGTGGGGCCAGGGATGAGGGGTTTGGGATGCAGGAGGGGGCTGGGGCTGAGGGGTTCAGAGTGTGGGAGGCGGCTCTAGGCTGCGGCAAGAGGTTGCGGTGCAGGAGGGGGTGAGGGCTCCGGGAGGGGTGTGAGCTCCTGGGAAGTGGCCAGCATGTCCCTCCGGCTCAGGGGCAGCCGGAGGCTCCATGTGCTGCCTGTGCCCGCATGTACCACCCCCCACAGCTCCTGTTGGCCGTGGTTTCTGGCCAATGGGAGCTGCAGAGCCAGCACTCAGGGCAGGGGCAGCGTGCAGAGCCCCATGGCCTCCCTTGAGCTCAGGGGAGGCCACAGCGGCGCGGCACGCTGTCCCTGCCCTAAGCCTGCCAGCCCCACTGCCAGGGAGTCTGCCAGCCCTGCTGCACTGCCAACCAGACTTTTAACGGCCTGGTCGGCAGGGCTGACTGGAGCTGCCAGGGTCCCTTTTTGACCGGGTGTTCTGGTCGAAAACTGGACATCTGGCAACCCTATGGTAGCTGTGAGCGAATATTGCAGAACTTCTAGGCTCAAGCTGGTGCCAAGGCTAAGCTGTTAGAAAGTGCAGGTGCAAGTTCCACAGCAGTTTCCGGGCAGCACTGCCCATTTGCATTATCTCCTGTTCCTCCTCGTTAAACCAATAGATCTCACCACCTGATTACGGCAACAATTTGCAAGGCTGCTTTTCACCTACAGCTGACAACCTTTATGAGCTGAAGGCATTAGGGCCGGTATAGAGCTCGGTACAGACCAGATCAGTTTCGCTGCTCTGCTTCTCCAAGTCTCACCCACCCAGGAGACGCTGGTCAGCTGCTCCAACCGGCTCTTACTGATGGGGCTGGCCCAGCTGCCTCGCTGTTCTTGGGTGGGTGGGAGAGCTGGGGAAAACAGACAGTATGTCTCCCTAGCAGAAGGCACCCAGGGAGCAAGGTGTCTTCTCTCCCAATGGGTTACATCGCAGACCTGGAGGGCGCCTGCAGCCCTGCCCGCTGACCTTCCCCAGGGGAGCAATGACACTAGCTCCAGCCTGTAATGTGAGTTCTCACCTGATCCGGAGGGCAATGGCACAAATCTAGTTTTGTTATCAAGCCGTCTGACAATAAAAATGTAAGGTCCCATAAAATGAAACCGGGCCCTTCCCATCAGCTGTCATAGGGAACATACATGAATCATGCAGAGAGCTGACAATAAAGAGGGCTGCATAGAGACAGGGCACATCCATGTGCCTGCAGGAAAGTCCTAATCACATGGCTTTGGAGAGAGCTGGGGGGAGCTGGAATTGCCATTGTCTGGTGCAATTTGTGATTTCAAAATCTGGATTTGTTCCAAATTGGGACAAAGAAAGAATTTCAAAATTTCCTGCGGTACGAAAATTAAAAAAAGAACAACCTGGGTTCTGGGTCTAGCTAAATGTTTTCTTTCAGTTTCGGCTTTTGATTGATAGGATATATGATATGATATTATCAAATTCAAAATGAAAAGTCGCTTCTAATCTAAAAAAATGGAAGGTGCCAATCCAATCCTGTCGAAGTGACAGCACCAAAATGCTTTGTTTGATTTTGTTTTTAAAAGCAATGTCATTGAAAGGGACACATTCCCGTGGAAAGTTTCAAGTTTGACCAAATGACTTTTTTGGATGGAAAAATGTTCCATTGGAAAATTCTGGCCCAGCTTTGGGGGATCTGTTCAGCACTGGCTGCCCATCCCAGCACTGCTACCGCCAGCACCTGCTGCTAGACAAGCTGTCCCACTCTTGCCTGCTAGTCTCTGTGGCCACCACTTTCCTTTGCTAGTAATGGGCCCTAAGCCCTGTCCCTGCCTGGGCCCAGCATACGGCCATTGCCAGCTCACAATTCATCTTCATGTGCAAGAGAGAGCTCGGGTGCTCCTCACTAGAACTGGCAGAGAAACTTCAGTAGAACCGCATTCCAGCTGAATACGTGCTTCTGTCGAAACTGAATCACTTCACAAAAACTGGGCCGATTTCACCAGAATTTCGTTTTGGGAATAAAAAAGGGGGGAAAGGTTCAAACAATGTCAAAAACCTCCAGTTTGGACAATTGCGCGTTATATTATGATTCTACGCCCGGCTCATGAGACAGCTCATGGTGTCCGACACCATGAGGTGGTCCAGAGACATCTACATGGAACACATCACGGGACACCGCTAGTACCAGGTCAAGTAACCGAGAACACCAACCAGGGAAGTAACCCACTTCCTTCCCTGATGAACTGAGTGACGCACCCCACCCATGTACTTATCCTCTACACCAATACTGACTTGGACTCTTAATACATTCCATGGGTGGCACACCTGCGCCCACTTGTCCACTGACGCTTTAAAAACTCCCACACCGCACTCTGGATCTATGCTGGTTATGTGACACGTATGTACCTCGTGAACCTTGTAACCAATACTTGCAATCCTCCATAACCCAAGCCTGATCCCAGATGTACAGTACCTTCCCTCGTAACTTGTGTAAATTTGATTTTAAACATAACTTTAATACAATTTTTAAATCTGCTGTTACAGCATAACACAAAACAAAACTAAAAGTCCAAAATCTCACTCAAATGTTTCGAGTGACTCCAAATGCATTTTTTTCTTCTCAAATTTTCCTTCTTGGAAAATTTCAAAATGTTCAGGTTTTTGCTCCAATTCAGAAACCAGATTTTGAAAGCTCAGAATCCTTCATGAAACAGAACTTCTGTGCTCTGGCCCCCTGGGAGCAAGTGCCTCTGGGGCATGGAGCAGCCCCCAGACCCACTGCAGGTCAGGGTACATGCGCAGGAACCCAGCCTGGCCTGGCACCAAGCTCATTAATATCGGCAAGGATGGGGTCACTAGCTACAGGGGAAATAGTAGTAATAACTATTTATACAGAGCATTAAATCCATAGCTCTGAAAATAATTTACCATCTGGGTGAGGCTGTCTCTAAAGAGGAAGGCTTGCCTAGTGGTTAGGACATAGACCTAGGCCTTTAAGACCTGGGTTCAAGCCCCGCATCTGCTACAGACTCCTTGGGGCAGTCCCTTATGCTGCCAGGGCCTGAACAATGGGAACAAAAGCCCTGCCCTACCTGTGAGCATGTGAAAGATTGTGAGGTGCCCAATGTGCCAATTTTGGACTCTGTCACAGTCTCCCCCTGTGCTTTGGGGCCACCTTTTCAGCTGACTTTAGCTCTCCGACTGGGAGGCAGATTTTCCCGCAGAGCGCTAGCCCTCAGGCATTCCATGTCTCAGCTCCCCCCAAGCCCTGATCTCAGGTGCGGTCTGCAGGTGTTACTGTTCAATAGCCTTTTCGAGATGGAGAAAGGAAGGCAAAGAGAGGGGCGGTGACTCACTGACAGAGCCGGGAATAGAACCCAGGTCGCTGCCTCCCTGTCGACTGCATGGGCCACTGGCACCCAGCCCCCAGCGGGCATGGGAGCCAAGGGCCTAGCTGGCAAGTGGGCGAAGGCTTTGCGAAAGCTGGGCTGGCTCCGGCTGCCACGCAGTACCCAGGCACCTGCTGCCTGAGCCCCTTCCCAATACACAGGCGTGAAAAGCTGCACTTGGCATGGCCTCAGCCTCACCCCCCGGCCCGAGGGGCAGAGTCACCTCTTGCCCTTCTCTTGCTCCCGGGGTCACAGAGGGCCCCAGGGGCAGCCAGCCTGGCTCTGCCTCACGGGCTGCCAGTTTCTCTGGTCCCAGGCCACAAAGAATGTGAACAAAGTGGGGCCAGTGAGGGGCTGGCAGTGCCCCAAGCCCCACCAGTGAAGAGCATCTAGGCAGTGCATCCCCAGAGGGCGGGTCTGAGCATAGGCCTGGGCCCCAGGAATGCATGTGTTTTAGTCCTGGAGCTCGCCCTGTGGCCTCGGACAAGCCACAGCCCCTCCGCAGCCTCAATTTCCCTAGCTCTAGCAAGCAGATGACAACACTCAGCTGCCTTCAGGGACGGAACAAGGATGATTCAGGTCACGTCAGTCCCAGGAGCGATCTGTCAGAGAGGGGGAAGGCTCGTCAGCCCAGTAATATCCATGTCGGCTGTGCAGGGCGTGCAGGAGTTCCCAGCCAGGCAGCTCCCCCACCCCGCTGGAGGGATGGGCCGTGGTGACTGAATCTGTGCGGCGGGGGTGGCCCATGCATTCATGCCCAGAGCACCCAGGGACTCGTCAGTTCAGTCCCTAATGTCTTGTGCTGCTTTCAAGGCCCCTTTTCGGCCTCTTGGTTCCACTGTCCCAGTTCACCCAGTAATAAACATGAGGAAATCCAGTGGGGACTAACTGGGAAAGTTCCCCTGCTCTCTAGGGCCTGATTATATGTCTCCTCAGCCGCACTGCAGGACCCACTGGCACTGCTGGTCCGTGGGGAGGACTCCCTGCCCCCGGCCAGCCCACACAGCCACACTCCCTGCTGCTCCCGACAGGTTGTATAACAGCCGCATTCTCCACGCCAGGTGTCTCTGGCAGAGCTGTGTGGGCGGGGGAGCGAGCACAGGGAGATTTACTGGGGGGCAGAAAACGGAGGACAGAATAGACGGGAAGAGCTGGCGGAACAGGGCCCCGCCCAGCACCTTTCCAAGAGACACGAGAGCAGAGACCTGGTGGTGACCCAGCCCCTGGATCAGGTTCCCACTCGGCAGCTGAGAGCCAAGTCATGTCCTGAGTAACGCCGCAGTATATGTACCTTGTTACACCTGCAAAGCCTGTCACAGAGCAGGCAGCGAGGGCTAGTGGGTTCTCCCCCGGCTCAGACACTTGCCTGACCTGCGGCAAGTCAATTCGCTGCTCCATGCCTCAGCTTCCCCTTCTCTGTTAAGACTGTAAATGCTTTGGGGCAGGGGCTGCCTCTCCCTGTCTGATTGTACCACTAGCACATTGGGGCTGCAACCTTGGGTGGGGCTCTCTAAAAGCTATAAATCTGCAATGTCATCCTGCTAGTTGGCACAGCCCTCGTGCCTGCGATTGTCCTGTTCTCTCAGGATGGTAGGAAGAGGGGAAGCGACGTGCCATCAGGGGAATCTCTGGTGGGGCTTGGGTCCCAGCTCCTAGCTTGACCCCATTCCAGGAGCTCTCAAAGAGCCTCTCGCACAACAACTTGGGCAAGAAAGTGGCTGCCGAGTGACAAGCATCAGGCTTTGGTTCCTGCCAGGCTCTGGGTCTTTACTGAATGAAACACGCCCTGTTTGCACAGGAACAAAGGGGGGGAAATGTACTTCCTCTGAAACTAGGCCCCTCACTCTGCCCTCACCCCACGTAACCTTGGGAGAGGATGGAAGCAACATGACCTGCCTGGCTCCCCTCGGGGGGGAAGCCTCCCAGCACTACAGGAGGGGTGATGCCAGCTCTGAGCTCCCTGAAGAGGGCCTCTTACTGTGTCACTGTCAGCCATACACATGTCCAGGGTGCCCACCATCAGGGACCCAAGAGGGGCCCTCCCAAGCTGAGAGCAGCAACTGTTACAGCTTGAGCTGCAGAGCTAGGCCCTGCCTAGGTGATGGGATTTCTGGGGCAGTGCCACTAACCCCAAGGGCTCCAAAATCACGATTCTGAGGTTGTCATAGGTACTTATGGTAGGTTCTTTATTCACCTCCTGGAGCCTGTAGGGGACCCATTTCCTTCCTAGCCCCCAGGGCCAGACGTTGACTACAAAACTGAGAGTCTCCTGTCATCACCTGACTCTGGGAGCTGGGGCTTTAAGGCAAAGCAGCAACGACTGTGAGACTCAGGATGCAATTCCAAGAGCTGACAACATTGCTTGAGGGTAAGGGTCCCTCCTGTGTGTGGGTGGGTGAGGCAGTGGAGTCTCTTCCCAGGAGGGTTCTATCCTGGGGAGGGGGGCTCAGGATGGATGGTCTTCCTAGGGGGGATCAGGTTTGGGGACGGGTCTGTGTCCTGCTGCTCTGGGTGGGTGGGTGGGGATGCACTGCCTCCTGTGGGCTGGGGTCTCCCGCTGTCGGGGATGGAGCCTGCCTTAGGGGACAGTGTATATGGGAGTACAGTTTCCTAGGAGCAGGGAGTTTCCGTGGGGGGTAGGAATGTCCCTAGAGGGTTTGGGGCATAGCAAATTGGGGTGGGGGGTCTTTGCTGGGTAATTGTCTGGGTACTCCTATCTGAAGCTCTCGGGGTGAGGCAGGTTCCTGTTTGTGGCCCATACGACCACACAGTGCCAGGGCAGCAGTTTCTGCCTGATTCATCGTCCCACTCTCTGCAACTCCCATTGGTGGCACCTCCCTGGACCTGCCCACGCCCACCTGCTGGGACATGCACCAGGCCCAATGCCTGTTTCCTCACCTTTAGTCACCTGCAAAGCAGCCACAAGGCCTCAGCCAGCCACAGTATGGGCAGGGGGTAGCTCTTGCTTGCTGCATTGACACTCGATGAAACTCGGGCGGTCCTAGTAGTCACTCTCTGGGAGTGGGGTCTTGTGGCTCAAGCAGGGAGTCAGGACTCCTGGGTTCCAGCTGGCCCCAACATTATCCCATCTCAACTCCTCCATACACACTGTCACCAACTCCACTGGGGCAGGCAGTGCTGCTATCTCCAGTGTCCAAATGGGAAACTGAGGCACAGAGCGGCTAAGGCCCAGAACTTCATTGATATCAATGAAAGTTAGAAGCATAAATGCCTGTGATGATTTGGGCCCATGTGACTGGCCCAGGGGCACCCAGGGAGTCTGCGGAAGAGTCAGGAATTGATCCAAGATCTCCTGAGGTGCCAGACAGGGACCAAACCATGAGCCCATCCTTCTTCCCAAGAAAGAGCCCTTCTATTCCTGGCTTTGGTCAGGTGTGGGGCTCAGGGTTCACTGGAGACCATGTTCTGCCACAGACTGCCTGTCAGACCTTGGGCATGTCCTTTAGTCTCTCTGTGCCTCAGTTTCCCCTCTGTGCCATATGGATAATAGCCCTGCTGTACCGCACAGTGATGTGTGAGGATAAAGACAGTTAAGACTGTGAGGCATTCAGATGATATGGCACTGGGGAACAGAGATTCCGTGGATAGTGCAGGTGGTGAAGAGTCAGGACTCCTGGGTTCCAGGCCTGGCTCTGCTGCTGGCTGCATGCCCTTAGCCAGGGCCCTAAAATGCTCCGTGCCTCAGTTGCCTCACCAAAGGATTAAGGAGTCTCTCTGATTTTATCAACAGACAGACCCTGCGTGGGAGAGGTGGTGTGCTGGGAACACAAAACCATCCAGCCCGTCGCACTGTGGCTGACTCTAACGTTATCATGTTTCAGAGTAGCAGCCGTGTTAGTCTGTATTCGCAAAAAGAAAAGGAGGACTTGTGGCACCTTAGAGACTAACAAATTTATTTGAGCATAAGCTTTCATGAGCTACAGCATCCGATGAAGTGAGCTGTAGCTCACGAAAGCTTATGCTCAAATAAATTTGTTAGTCTCTAAGGTGCCACAAGTCCTCCTTTTCTTTTAATGTTATCATGTTACGGAACACGGGGTGGCTCAGAAACACAGTCATCAGGAGACAGAGACCCAGAAATATAGCTCTGCCTTAACCCCGTGAATGCTAAGCAAGCCGTGTGCCTTGGGAGGGGGCCCAGCACCTGGCCCGGCACCCTGCAGCCTTCCCCTGCATCACTGAGTGGTTCTGCAGGTAGCACCAGGCAGTGCCCAAGCTCTACACTCCACCTCCTCCATGGGCCAGGCCCTGTGCCCCCTTCGCTGATATAATCTGATACCTTGTTTGCTTTTTGCAGGGGCAGCAGCCCCGCCCCCCAGGCTCAGCACAGGAGGTCCCAGGAGAGCTCTGGGGCTTTGCTCTGAGTGGCTCTGCTTTTCCGCCTCCCTGTCACTTTGGGAAACACAACCACGCATGCGCACACTCACATGATACACGGACATGCCTGTCCACACTTAGGCTCACGCATACACATGCTGTTAGGACCCGATCTTTGCTCTGCCTTTGTTTGCCCCCTCCCCCACACCCTGCTCCTCAGGGGGCTCTGTACTCACTCCCGATTGATGGCTCCTGCAGGACCTCCTGGGGTTCCTCCCCCTGCCCTCACGTCCCTCAGCATGTCAAGGGCTCGCCCCTCCCTCTTCTTCACTGGACAGCGACCCGCTTCACTCCCATGGCATCCGCTACCCCCCATCTTCCCTACCACCTCTGCAGCCCTGACCTGTCATTCCCGCTGCCTCTCTGAGTCAAATTTAGAGGTGCCATCCTCTGGGTGCAGTGAGCCAGTAGACGCCACGCCTGGGCCCTGTCTACACTACAGCTTCCCTGCACCTGGACCTGCCCTGCTGGGGAACTACCCACCCCCTCCGCAGTGTTGTCCCTGCATATAGGGCTGCTAAAGGAATATGCAGTGGGTCTGTTAATGGGGTGTGGCTGGGTATGGCCCAGGGGATTTAAATGGGATGTAGGGAAAGCTGGGAGTGATCTCACCGGGCGCACCCCCTGGTTGGCAAAGTAGATACCCAGCTGTGTGCCAAGGCAGACGAGTTACTTGCTGTGTGGTGTATGGGCTAGGAGCAGAGCCGGATTAACCTTTTGTGAGTCCAGCCCCAAACATATTTGTGGGCCCCCCATGGAGGCAATGGAGCACGGCGCGGGGGGCTTAGTCCCCAGAGTGAGGGGCCAGTCAGGGGCAATATGACATGGTAGGGGCGGCCCCGCTCCGCCCAGCGCGAGGGCACTATTTACAAACTGGCAGTTGCCAGATACACAATGGCCCGCCCAGCCCTGAGCTGCCAGCATGCCCCTTCCCCTCAGGGATGCGCCCATGCTATGCCACACAGCCCCCCTGCCCAACACCAGAATGCCCCCCCCCGATTCCCTATGACCAAAGCCCCCCTGGACCTGCTATGCCCAGCACCCCCCCAGGCCCTACCATAGCTGCCCCGCACCCCACACAGAACCCCCACTCCCTAATGCCCCAACACACGCAGATCTTCCCCGCCCCCTCACGGCCCAGCACCCCCCGAGACTTCCCAGAGACCCCCTCCCCCACGCCCTGCCTGCCGGCCCCACTCACCGGCCCTGCTGGGAGGCGACTGTGTCTGCCAGGCTGAAACGCCAGCGCAGCCAGGGCTGGTCCCAGGGCCGGGAATCGCTCCGGCCCCTCGGGAGTGGCACGATCAGCCAGGCCAGGGCCTGCCCCTGCCGGGCTCCATCAGGACCCATTTGCCTGGAGGGGCCCAAACAAGCCCCCCCACCTGCCCACCCCCCAACCAGCCGAGACTGGCCAGGCTTCTGCATCAGTCCCAGGAGACTCAGCTCCGGGGAGACAGGTGGGGGCCCCACAGGCCTGGAGCCGGAGGTGCACTGAGGTCTGGCCAGGGGGCAGAGGTGGAGAGGAGTTCCTGGCCAGCCGGCGGGCAGGCCGAGAGGAGCAAGTGGTAGATGCGGGGAGGAGCGGGTTTCGGGGCGCAGGACAAGTAGAGCAGGCCAGGGCCCCTTCTGAGCATGGGCCCGGCTCCATGGCGCCACTGGTGCCATTGTGAACCCAGTATTGGCTGGGGTCCATTCTCATGAGCTCTGCGCCGTGTTCGCTGCCCCAGCACAGGGGTAGGAAGGGTCCCACCCCTGCTCCTGGCGCCTGCTCTCCACCAGCTTCCCTGTCTGAGCCGGCGAGGGCTTTCCCCTTCCCTGCACAGGGCCTTCCTGCAGGTTAGCCAACTCCCAGACGTCTTTGCCAGGCCAGACTCTCTGGGGAACCGGGGCCAGGTCATTAGGTCAGCACCCATGGCGGCCGATGGCCAGGCTCCCAGCCACAGTGAAGGGTTAGCTTTGCTGGCATGCCTGTGGGAGCTAGGCCAGGTACGGGCAGGCACCGACACGCTGGGCTTGGCCAAAGGAGGAGGCTCCCCCTGCCCTGGTTAGCTCAGGTAACCACGCTGCTTGTGTGGAATGAGCCGCAGGGGGGCAGGTGGCCGAGGCTAGGCCCCCGCTGCCCTGGAGAGCTGACCCGGCAGTGGGTGTTCTGCTGGGCGCCCCTCTCACGCTGCTCAGCCTTTTGCTGGATAACGAAGACTTGCCACACTTGGGAGGGGGCCCAGCACCAGCTGACCCAACCTAGCCCATTGGCCAGGGGAAGGTGTTTAAAAATTCAAACGCACGTTTGCAGGTACGCTTTGGGCAGGATTCTTTTAGCTCTGTTAAAAACTCAGGGCATGGCTCTGCCATCCCAGCCAGCTCCTGGGCACGGCTCCCTCTCCTTCAGGAATTTAACTGCCAAATGAGGGGCCCTGCGTTCTGTTCCCCCCGGCCTTAGCTACTCAGCTGCATGATGGCAGCCCCATCCTTATTTGATTTGCAAAAGATGAAGGTATCGGAGAGGAGGCAAGAGCAGAGGGCAGGGGAAGCACACACAGAATTCAAACAAGAAGGGTTCACTGAGGCTACTGTTCAGAGTGAGACTGTCCAGTTCATTCTGTCCATCCCGACACCCCCCCCCCCGTCTCCAACCCAAATACACAACCCTCGTTTATATCGTCTGCACAATTTACCACCTCACCGGTTACCCCTTTTTCCAGATCATTTGTGAATATGTTGAATAGAACTGGTCCCATTACAGATCCTTGGGCAACGCCACTATTTACCTCTCTCCACTGAGAAAACTGGCTGTTTATTCCTAGCCTTTGTTCCCTATCTTTTAACTGGTTACTGATACATGAGAGGACCTCCCCTCTTATCCCTGGGCTCCTTACTTTGCTTAAGAGCCTTTGGTGAGGGACTTTGTTGAAGGCTTTCTGAAAATCTAAGTACACTATATCCACCGGGTCCCCCTTGTCCACATGCTTGTTGACACCTTCAAATAATTCTAATAGATTGGTGAGGCCTGATTTGCCTTTACAAACTCCATACAGACTCTTCCCCAACATATTGTGTTCATCTGTATGTCTGGTAATTCTGTTCTTTACTATGGTTTCAACCAATTTGCCTGGTACTGAAGTTAGGCTTACAGATCCTGTTGCCAGGATCACTGCTGGAGCCTTTTTTAAAAATTGGCATTACATTAGCTACCCTCCTGCCATCTGGCTGATTTAAGTGATAGGTTACATAGTACAGTTAAGTAGTTCTTCAATTTCATATTTAAGTGCCTTCAGAACTCTTGGGTGAATCCCATCTGTTAGACCTTTCTCTGATAGATTGAAGAGTCCACTGTTCAATCTTTGTTCCCCCTGTAGGTACTTATTTACCAGGGGTGGGCAAACTTTTTGGCCCGAGGGCCACATCTGGGTATGGAAATTGTATGGCAGGCCCTGAATGCTCACAAGGGGATGAGGGTTCTGGAGTGGGGCCAGAAATGAGGAGTTCAGGGTGTGGGAGGGGGCTCTGGGCTGGGGCAGAGGGTTGGGGTGCTGGGGGTGAGGGCTCTGGCTGGAGATGCAGGCTCTGGGGTCGGGCTGGGAATGAGGTGTTTGGGGTGCAGGAGGGTGCTCCAGGACAGTATCGAGGAGTTCGGAGAGTGGGAGGGGGAATCAGGGCTGGGGGTTGGGGCATGGGAGGGGCTCAGGGGTGCAAGCTCCAGGCAGCACTTACCTCAAGCAACTCCTGGAAGCAGCAGTATGTCCCCCCTCCAGCTCTTACACTACATGGAGGCACAACCAGGTGTCTCTGCACGCTGCCCCGTCTGCAGGCACCGCCCCTGCAGCTCCCCATTGGCCGCAGTTCCTGGCCAATGGGAACTGAGGGGGCGGGCGTTTGGGGCGGGGGCAGCGCGCGGAGTCTCCTGACTGCCCCTAAACATAGGAGCTAGAGGGGGAACATGCTGCTGCTTCCGGTAACATGCCGAGCAGGAGCACAAGCACATAGAGCGGCCCCAGAACCTGCTCCCCAGCAGGAACTCAAGGGCAGGATTAAATGGGCTGGTGTGCCAGATGTGGCCCACGGGCCATAGTTTGCCCACCCCTGTTATAGACTGTAATCAAGACACCCCTTAGCCTTCTCTTTATTGAGCTCTTTGAGTCTCTCACTCTGAGGCAGGTTTTCTAATCCTTTCATCATTCTCGGGGCTCTTCTCTGACCCCTCTCCAATTTATCAACCTCCTTCTTCAATTGTGGATACCAGACCTGGACAGAGGATTCCAGCTGCAGTCACACCAGTGCCAGGTAGAGGTAAAATAACTTCTCTGGTCTCTGCTCCTACTCCAAATTCCCCTGTCTGTGCATCCCAGGGTGGCATTAGCTCTTTTGGTCACAGCATCACACTGGGAGCTCCTGTTAAGCTGATTATCCACCACGACCCCCAAATCTTTTTCAGAGTCCCTGCTTCCCAGGAGTGAGCCCCCATCCTGTCGACGTGGTCTGCATTCTTTGTTCCCAGATGCATACATTTTCATTTAGCCATACAAAAATTCGTATTGTTTCCTTGTGCCCAGTTAACTTGGGTGGCTCCTTTTTATTTCTACCCATGCATGCACAGCACAAGGAGGGAGTGTTCAAATATTTAGAGCCAGATTTAAATCTCTCTCATGACTTTCTACAGTGCCTATCATTGTAGTATCTGTGTACACATGGTATTACTGTACCTGGCATGAAGCAGCCCCAATCCATGACAGGCACGATTGCAATACAAATTACTAGTCACATGCAAAATGTAAATGTAACTGTGCATTCACGTGGCTAGTTATGCATTTAACTGGCCATTTGCCCATGCAAATACCACACTGGTCTGCAGCTGCATTCTCAGCACAAAGTTCTGAAAACCTGGGTCCGAGAGTGCCCTGGACACATCTCAACACTTGAATTTAAAGCAGGACAATTTGGGGCTTACTACACATTAAGGGGTGAACCTGTCACAAGTGACCACATACCACAGTGGTCTTTAAAGCATCCTCAAGGGTTCCAGTGGAATTTTGTTTGGAAGTAAATGGCCACTTGAAGCAACTTGCCTTTCTGCAGAATTCAGTCTCATTGAAGCATTTTGCAGCCTCTGCTATTTATAACCCTGCAGTGCAGAAAGTGATACCAAACACTGGCAGCCAGAAATGAGTTTCAATGGGTCACCTGGAGAGAGAAGTCAGTACGTTGTTAATCAGATCTACAAAGTGATCTGGCATTCTTATTTCTACCCTGTCATTCCCGGCCCCTGCCAGGGAATGCTCAAATAGAAGCAGTAACAAAGCAATGAAGGGAACAAAAAAACCACTCCTCTATCTGTAACAAAAACAGGTGGCAAGCTCAGCTAGTGAACCACCTGAGTGCTAGGCCAGAACAATCACAGGTGCTCGGTGTTTCAGGCCATCTGAAAGAGTCAGCAGCTGAGACACTTGGCAGTGTCCCCCCTCTCCCTGGATCTCCAGCGAGGGCAAGCAGTGGATCGGAAGCAGGTCTGCAACCCTATCTATTGGGTACTAGATGAACAAGAGCAAACATCAGTGAAATCCTCAGGCTATAAGGAAACCTGTTGTTCTATGCCATTCCCACTCTTTGGATTCTTCCCAATTCAGACAAACTCATAGAGTGTTGCATCTATATTGCCAACACACCACACTCAAGTACTGTCACATCAGCCAGGAATGCAGGGGAGGTACTCCTCTTTCTATCCGTCCATCCCCATATACGCTCCTCTGTCTATCCCCATATGCACTCCTTTATCTAGCTTGCTTTCTATCTCTCTGTCCCCACATACAACCCTCCCTCTAGCTCTCTCTAATTATCCATCCCCATACACACCCCTCTCCCTGTGGGGGGCAGCCCCAGCACAGAATATCTCTGTTGAGAAATGAGCAGGCAGAATGGCCTCTCACTAGTTTGTCCATCTGAAGACCAGTCCAGCCCTCCAGTAATCAGAACAATGGAGCAGTTGATATGGGATTTGATTAACACAAAATGAGATATAATCAATGCCAATCAACACGGAAACTAGATCCTGCCACACTAACTGGTTGCCATATTTGATAAGATTACATGTTTTGATTAAGAAACTAGAATGAAATAAAATTAACATGGCTCACATTAAATGGATTCAGTACTGGCTAATTGATAGGGCCCCAAATATAACTGTAAATGGGGAACCATCACCGAGCGGGGGTGATTCAAGTGGGCTCCCACAGGGACTGGTTCTTGGCTTCACGCTATTTAACATTTTTATCAATGACCTTGATAAAAGTATAAAATCATCACTGATAAAGTTTGCAGATGACACCAAAATTGGGGGAGGGGTAAAGAAGGAAGAGGACAGGTCACTGACACGGAGTGATCTGGGATCACTTGGTAAACTGGACACAAGCAAACAATACATGTTTCAGTCAGGGCAAATGTAAAGCTACACATCTAGGAACAAAGAATGCAGGCCACACATACAGAATGGGGGATTCTATCTTGGGAAGCCGAGACTACGAAAGAGACTTGGGAGTCATGGTGGATAATCAGCAGAATCCCAGTGTGATACTGTGGCTAAAAAGGCCAATGCAATCCTTGGATGTATAAACAGGGGAATCTCAAATACGAGTAGATGGGTTATTTTCTCTCTGTATTTTGCACTAGTGCAACTGCTGCTGGAATCCTGTGTCCAGTTCTGGTGCCCACAATTCCAGAAGGTGTTGATAAATTGGAAAGGGTGCAGAGAAGAGCCATGAAAATGATTGCAGGACTGGAAAACATTCCCTATAGCAAGAGATCCCAGAAGCTTAACTGGGTTAGTTTAACTGAGAGAAGGTTTAGGGGTGACTTGATCACAGTCTGTAAGTACCTTCATGGAGTACAAAACTTTGATAATGGGCTCTTCTGTCCAGCAGACGAATGTCTAACAAGATACAATGGCTGGGAGTTGAAGCTAGACAAATTCAGACTGGAAATAAGGTGCACATTTTTAACAGTGAGGATAATTAGCCATTGGAACAACTTTCCAAGGGCTCAAGGGTGGATTCTCCTTCACTAGCTATTTTAAAATCAAGACCTGATGTTTTTATAGAAGATCTGCTCTAGTTCAGAGAGGAATTAACTCAGCACAGGACTGTGTTATCCAGGAGGTCAGACCAGATACTCACCGTGGTCCCTTCTGGCTTGGAACTGATGGATCAATGAAAACTGGAGCCCATTGCACCTGGCACCATGGTTCCCAACTTCCAGGGGCCGGAGTTGGCTTTACACCCCGCAGGTCAGAGCTGGGGAATTTGGGATGCCTGCGCACTTTGCCAAGACAACCCACACAATTCCGTTTTTGCCAGGGTGGTGAGGTGAATGTTTCACCCTCTGCACATAGTCCCAGCATGAACCTTGGAAGAGCAGTTCCTAACAGAGAGACACCCACATCACACAAAACACCATCACAGCTGACATGTGGGTAGGAAACTCAGGCCTCCTCTGTATGTATAGAGTGGAAAAGCATCATGTTAGCAAGTGTTCTAAGTAGGGGACCACAGTGCTAGCCACATCCAGCTAACCCTGCTGTCCTTAACACTGGGACAATGCTACACTGAGTTATCATGCTTTCTAACATGACGCCTTTCTCCATACTGCAGACCAGGCCTCAGTAGAGGGGCCAAGGGCTGACCTGGCCATGGAACCAGCTCCCGTCCCAAACTTTCTCTACCTTAAGGAGGTTTGCAAAAACGCCCCCAAATTGCTAGTGCTTGCTCAGGTCTTCCATCAGCACCCTATTCACCCCCGGGGTCCACCAGCAGCAGCCACCTACCTACACCAGGGTTCTTACGCTGGTGTTGCTGGAGGGTGGAGCTGGTTCTGGTGATGACTGTATGTAAGACACAACAAGGGAGGTAATTGTCCCCTTTATTCGGCATGGAGAGGCCTCAGCTGGAGTCTGTGTCTAGTTCTGGGAACTATGCTTTACAGGAGATGTGGATAAATTGGAGAGAGTCCAGAGGAGAGCAACCAAAATGAGGTTTAGAAACCCTGACCGATGAGGAAAGGTTAAAAAAAACGTGTGCATGTTTAGTCTGGAAAAAAGATGACGGAGGGGGGACCTGAGAACAGTTGGCAAATATGCAAAAAGCTGATATAAAGCGGATTGTGATCAACTGTTCTCCATGTCCACTGAAGGTAGGACAAGCAGTAATGGGCTTAATCTGCAGTAAAGCAGATTTAGGTTAGAGATTAGGGAAAACTTTCTAACTCTGAGTTAAGCTCTGGAACAAGCTCCCAAGGGAGGTGATGGAATCCTCCTCATTGGAAGTTTTTAAAATCAGGTTGGACACACACCTGGCAGGGCTGGTCTAGGTTTACTTGGTCCTGCCTCCATGCAGGGCTGGACTTGATGACTTCTTGAGGTCCCTTCCAGCCCGACATTTCTGTGACTCTGTGCCATTCCTGAGCTGGGGATCTAGAAAGGAATTCAGTGCCCAGAGCGATCAAACTCTCCTGCAGGCTAAATTAACCCACGTGGGCCCATCCCCAGTGTCACCCACTGTGCACTGGTAGAAATGATCCAATTGTGTGACATTTCCTGAAAGTAACTGGGAAATTCCCCCACGGGGGCGTACTCCACTAGACCTGACAGCACTGGGGCCAATCCCTTCTGCTACATTGAGTATGTTGATGACCAGGTGATCAGTGCCCACCCCTGACCCCCACCATGGGCATGGGAAAGTGGCACGTCTGTCTCCGACTGAGGGCTCTGTGGTTCGGAGGGACAGAGGTTGCACTGTGCCAGGGCCGGAGCCATGGGACATTGGGGCAGCTGTGGTGTCTCCAGGGAGCTAGGCCTACCCATAGCTTCGGCAGGTTGCAGCACATGCTCCCCTTCCAGGAGCCACCCACTGTGAAAGAGGCGGGGAGGGTCCTGTCCATGTCCCCGCCCTACCCAAAGCACTAGTGCCCTCCAGGGGGAGCACAGACAAATGGTGGCTTCCCTCCCCCCCCCCCCCGATGCAGGAGCCACCAGTGCCCTCACCCCTATAGCCACACCTTGTCTGTCTGTGCAAGCTGCACCTCCCCTCCTCCCTCCCTCGTGCAATTTGCACGTGATGGATCAGGCCTTCCCGTGCTCACTGCTCCCAGAGAAAGAATACTGTTTATAGATGTTGACTTGAACTCTGATCCAGAGCCCGTCCCTTTCCCCAGCCGGCACACATGGCACTGCGGGAGAGGGCGGGGTAGACTGACACTCCAGCCCAGGCTGGCTGCATAAAGGGCCTATTGTTCCCACATGGAAACCATCGACATGGAAACTGTCTCCGTAACCAGGGCTATAGGGTTTCAAAGGCTGAGATCAAAGGCCTCCCAAGGCCCTGGGTCTGAGATCCCTTTCTAAAGGCCTGTAATAAAAGGCAACACCCTATCATTATCCCCATAATCTTGTCCTCCAAGACCCCTTTGGGAGAAAATGAGCTTCATGCTAATTTGGGGGACAGGGCAGCAGGTTAGAGGTGATCAGCACCATTGTGATGGTGACAAAGAGACACTGTATTGGTGGGGTGTGTGGGAAGTGGGAGGGAGGGCACCTGATAGAGTGCTTGGAAAAGAGTTTCCATGACACTGCATGTATCTGGCTCAGTCTGACCCCTCTGTCTCTGACAGGCCTGGAAACCTGCCCAGCACATTCACACCTTGGGGGTCACTATACAACAAAACACAAAATCCCCCCGGGCAAAGAGTCACCCTTATTCCTCCAGCTTCTCGAGCCCTGGCAAATTTAGGGTACATGAAGATCAGACAGCTAGTTCGCCCAGAGTTCTGGTGGTGCTTCTAGCCCCACTTACGCCATTCTCATGCCATTGGTGAATGACATTTCTATAAAGGAATCACTCCGAGGCCCCGGTAGGGGTCAGGAAGCTGTTTTTCTGGGTGCAGAACTAGAGAAAGGTCACAGAGTAGCAGCCGTGTTAGTCTGTATTCGCAAAAAGAAAAGGAGTACTTGTGGCACCTTAGAGACTAATAAATTTGTTAGTCTCTAAGGTGCCACAAGTACTCCTTTTCTTTTTTAGAGAAAGGTCAGTGTCCCAAACTTGCTGTCCTGAGCATCTTCAGTCCAGACAATATATGAATCAAGCAACGGTTTCTCTCTTGCTTCACAACCTGTGTAAATCTCTTTTCTCCTATTCCGGCCTGCTCCCCAGCCACTGCCCCTCGGTCCTGGTCTGCTGCCCCGCTACCCTTCCAGTCCCAGTCCCCCCACCTACAGCTCTGCCGCTGCCCCTCAGTCCTGACCCACAGCCCACTGTTGTTCCAATCCTGGAGCTCTTTTGAGCAGGCTACCAGTTTTGTGCTGTGGACAAATGGGCATTAGACTACAGCCATCAGGTCAGTTTCCCCTTGGAACATAGAATGCTAACAAATACAGTTGCGTTGTTTGTGAATGCCCTACAGAGAGTCACCCTGTGGTGAGACGGGGCACTATGGCCTGATCCGGTTACGTCACTGGACTGTTGACCTCAGTGGGATCAGGCTGGGGTTTATCCTTCTGCAGAGGCCAGCACAAGCACCACCCAAGCTTTGCATCTAGCAGCTCCCAGCATGACAATGAGGGCCTGATTCTCACAAGGGCTCAATGTGCGGAGTGCTCTCAACCATTCTGGCCTGAAGGCTCCTGTGGAGCATCAGTGGGGCTGGCCCCTGCACATATGGAGGATTTTGCCTGATTCTTTCAGCCTCGCTGGATCCCCCTGGGGGCACTAAGGGTGAATGCTTAACAGTTAGTCTGTTTCTCCGCAAATGAGGACAACACCCACCAGCTGGTCTATTTCAGTCCATTATCCAATTCCTTCACCAGCTGCCTCTGGTGACCACACACCCACAGTGGGCAGGCTTTGGATCCAAGAATAATATGTGGCAGACAGAGATCCCCCTTCCCAGCCCTGTACAGCTAAAACCAGTTGAGACCTGCCCTGGGAGCCAAACTGCTCTGAGCTTCTCCCATCTGGAGTCAGCCTCACACCCTTTGCAGATGGTTGGAGATTCATCCTAGCCGCAACTTTCCATTCCAGTGCTTATCTCCTCGGACTTCAAACCGCAGTGTCATTAGCTCCAGGCACACCTAGCTATGCACAAATATCAGCAGGAGAACACTGTATGTCTCTTGTCTCTCTTGTCTCTTGTCAAGCTCTGGTCCCTTTCCTGTGGCATTGCAAATACCAGCACCTGGGGGCTTTCAGGCACCCTTCTCTCCAGCCACGTGTTCAAGGGACACCTCTCCAGCTGGTACAAATTTGCATAGCTCCACTGACTACAAGGACATTGAGTCGCCACTTGCGCAGTGGCTTATAGCTGTGCAACACAACAGCAAAGGGGGTGGAACATGCCAATGTAGTAGGAAGAGAGACTGAAACATAAGCCCTTGTATTAGAGGCCTGATATAAGGCAGGGCCTGCTCAAGAAATCTGGCAAGAACTGGACTGATATTGCAAAAATATACATTCCTAAGAAGTAGAGCGCTCACACAAACACATCCCAATATCAAGTGGTACCAGAACATCCCTGTGATGTTGCACCCCATAATGCTTTATGGAAATATACTTATGAAAGTAAATATGACATAACTGGAATATGTTTTATGCTAGATATGCCATGTAACATATCTCTGCAAAGGTTATGATCTACTGGATATATTCATCCTATTTGTATGCATGTATCATTTTTGTATTCAAAGTTATGAATATTGGCTATGTACTTGTTTAATTTTAAATAGCCTCAGTGAAGCAGTTGGTCAGCTTCCTGAGAAAAGACTATTCTCAGTAAGTGCCCAATCAAGAAACACTTAAGCTAACAATGAACTTGGAGACACCAATCCACATCTGAGCTTTCCTGAGAATGTGGCCTGGCTGGTAAGGAACTCAGTCATGCATGGACATGTCTATTGCCCATGTGACTCCAGAACTCCATCTTGGAGCTGGATTCTGCATTGGAGAGAGGAGGGGATCTCCACCCACAAGAGAAAGTCTATTTAAGCCCCTGGGAGACCCCTCCATTTTGTCTTCAGCTGGCTCAAGAGGAAGACTCTCCACCCCCAAGAGCAGGGATTTCCCTACACCCCCCTGAATTTCCCCAACACCCCCCTCCCAGTTTTGTGAACTAGTTACATGCACTGTTGCCAATTTAGTGATTGTTTTGAAATCTGAATTGAAATTGAAATATTAATACACACTTTAAAAACATATACAGTGTATGATAAAAGACGTGTATCTGAAAAAGTATCACAGATTTGAAAAATATGAATATAAACTAGCTTCCTTATACAGCTGTTGTTTTTTATGACAATGTCAGTGCATTTATTTCCGTGATGTTGGCCAACCTAATAATTTCAAATTATAATTTTTAAGCAAAGTCTAAATGAGCTCTCTCTGACAGCTAGTGATGAGCTGGGGGCTGGGGCGAAAGGCTTCAGGACCAGATTGTATTTACATTCACACCTAAACTACCTAGGTATCCAGCATACAGAGCTGTGTTGCCCAAGTGATAGATTTTGGCTGGGGCTGGGTTACAAATCACTTGAAAGCAGGGAGTGTAGGGGGGTGGGGAATGAAATGTTGTTATTCTTATTGTCTGAGTAAAGGGCAGTAGAACTGTCCTTAGCCTTAGAGACTAATAAATTTATTTGAGCATAAGCTTTCGTGAGCTACAGCATCCGATGAAGAGAGCTGTAGCTCACGAAAGCTTATGCTCAAATAAATTTGTTAGTCTCTAAGATGCCTCAAGTCCTCCTTTTCTTTTTGCAAATACAGACCAACATGGCTGCTACTCTGAAACCTGTCCTTAGCCTGTGCTGACTGAGGGCATCAAGAGAGAGGGTGGGGACAGGTGTTTAGCTTGATTGGCTGCCTGAGTCACAAGTACTATTTGACCTGCCCCTCTCCACTGTTTAAAGACAGAGCTGATTAGGCTCCATAGAGAGTCTTTTGGTTTGTTAAGTGACACTTCAGCTGAAATCACTGATAATCAAGACTAAGTGCTTAGACCTGCAGTGGGACAGGGTTTCTGTGAAAGACACAGCCCAGTCTGCACTAGCAGTGAGGTTCCCCCACTGAAAGCTCAGCTGAAATCACTGAGAGCTGGTGGAACCGCCAGAGACCAACTCGCAGAGGTCACAGTGGCGGGTGGCAGCAGAAAGTGACGGCGCAGGGCCATTGGCAACAGAGTGATGGAGTGAACGGTGGCACAATGAACAACAGTGGCCAGAGCGAACAGTGAGCAGCTGGAGGAAAGAGCAAGGTGCCTTCTTGCCCCCCATGTGGGAGATGAACTCATGTGAAAGCACCTCTGAACTCTGAGTCTCCACTGACCAAGGACAACAGTGTTAATGAGGCTGTTAAGAATGCTGGAGACACAACACAGTTCATGTGAACAAACATGGCTGTGGCATCATACTTTCTATTTAAGCAAGAGATACCACACACGGCAAACTGGAGGCCAATGTTAAATGCATTGTCACATGTTCATCCTGAAGTTGAACACTGGTTCTGAACAAGACCAGCAAATGCTCACTGTCTTGCTGCAAGAAACTCAACTGACTGGCTAGAAGCATGTGATGCAACAGTGAAAGATTCAACAGTTGAAAAAGTGAAGAACTCTCTCACCACATTCAAAAAATTTGCATACATGGCTGATGAATGCACTGATGCAAATGGGCATCAAGTATTAAGTCATTGTGTACGTTATCTTGATGTCAGTGGTCGGCCAGTAGATGCATTTCTAGATGTTCAAGTTATAGAAGACACATCGGCTGCATCTGTGACAATCCACATCTTAGAATAGTTAAATGCTTGTCAATTGGACCCCAAAGAGATGGCTGCTTGTGCATTTGATGGAGCTGCAAACTTCTCTGGAAGACATGGTGGATCACAAGCTTTGCTCAGAGAAAAGTGTAACCCTAGTCTCTCCTATACACACTGCAGAGGCCATCTACTCCAGCTAGCACTAGTACAAGCTGCAGAATCTTCAAAAGACATTTAAAAAGCTATACATTTAATGTCTTCATTATATTCTTTTTTCAGCAAGAGTCCAAAAAGAGTGAATATCTTGGAAAATATAGAAGATACACTGGGACTGAAGTTCAAATTAGTCCAACCTGGGAAAACCCTCTGGTTTTCTTATGAGCAATCCTTGGCTGTTGTCTTAAAATTACTCCAGACATTATTACTGGCTTTGGAAAGTATCTACCAAGAAGGGATGGATCTAAATAGTAAGGCTGGTGGATTACTTTTGCTACTACATTCAGAGAAGACTACTGCCATTCTCTCACTTGTAAGTCTACTATTGAAACCACTTGGGTCATTAAACAATGCCATACAGACATCTGCTATAACAGAAGTATATCTTTGTCCAGCAACAGAAGCTACATTTGGATCAATCAGAGAGCTATCCATTGAAAAAATACAGGAAGAAGCAAAGACTTCAGTCCAGAAGTTGACTAATGAAGGCATTGATATTGAATCCTTAAGTGAAGAGGACAAGAAGTTTTAGTTAAGACAACTGAAAAAGTACACAGACTTGATTCTTAAAAATCGACAACAGCGACTTCTAGATTCTACTCAACCTCTATGTAGCTTTTACAGATCCCTGTCCTATAAAACCCCACAGTTGAGTGGAGTGAGGCACTACCAGCAATGGGGCTGCCATGTGCTCAGGACAGAATAGAGAATTTGAACACAGAGTGGAATATCATACGACGAATGAATGAAGATTTGACTTCAACTTCTTTTTTATCATTACTAGTGGCTCAACCCGATCTTTGTGCTATGTTTCCTGGGATGAAAGAAGTAGGAATTCATCTCTTGCTACTCCCAGTCACAACAGCAACAGTTGAGCATTCTTTTGCCTCATTGAATAGAATTTTGTGTTCTGAAAGAAGTTGCCTTCTGGCTGATCATGTGAATGAACTAATGAGCATAGCAATTGAAGGAATGGAAGTACCGGACAAATGAGAAGCCACCAAAGATGAACCCACTGCATTTAATAAGTTCATTAACAGAGTTGTGGAAAATTATAACAAGAAACCAAGAAGGATGTAGACGAAGTGCTTCATAGAAGGCTTGAGTAGCCAACTTTAATTTGTGTGATGGTTTTAAAACATGAGTTAAATCTAATAAAATGGTCATGAAACATTTTTCAGTTTTTATTATGGTACATACAGCCCACCTTCACCCTGATTGTCTCACCCCTCAGTGGCCCTGACCCCCCACCCCCGTAAATTCGAACACCCCCCCTAATTTCAATTCTTGGGGAAAATACTGCCCAAGAGATGCCTGAAAGAAACTGGAACAAAGGACAATAGCTACAGGGGTGTGAGTGATTGCTGGACCCAGACTAGAAGGAGCCTAGTCTGTAAAAGAAGCTTACTGGAACATCTCTGAGGGTGAGATTTCTTCTGTAATCACTTTCTTATTGTATTAGGTTCAGACTTGCGTGTTATATTTTATTTTGCTTGTTAATTCACTTTGTTCTGTCTGTTATTACTTGGAAACACTTAAATCCTACTTTTTTGTATTTAATAAAATCACTTTTTACTTATTAATTAACCCAGAATATGTATTAATACCTGGGGGGAAGAGGGGAGGGCAAACAGCTGTGCATATCTCTCTATCAGTGTTATAGAGGGTGAACAGTTTATGAGTTTATCCTGTATAAGCTTTATACAGGGTAAAACAGATTTATTTGGGGTTTGGACCCCATTGGGAGCTGGGCATCTGCGTGTTGGAGACAAGAACAATTCTTAAGCTGTTTTCAGTTAAGCCTGCAGCTTTTGGGGGACGTGGTTCAGACTTGGGTCTGGGGTTGTAGCGGACTAGTGTGTCTGGTTCAAACCAAGCAGGGCACTGAAGTCCCAAGCTGCCAGGGAAAATGGGCTTAGAGGTAGTCTAGGCATATCAGGTGGCAGTTTCCAAAGGGGTTTCTGTGATCCAACCCTTCACAATCCCAATATCAAGGATGGTACACAAACATTCCCCAAGGATACAGGAACACACTGACCTCTCCTAAAAGATAAGGTCAGGATAACAGTACATAATAAAAATGTTTTGATCGAACCAACATATACAAGGTGTTGGGTCATAAGTAGCTACGTCAGGGAGCAGTAATTAACTATGTCAAAGGGGCAGTACTAACTTGTTTGTATCAGGGTATAAAATGTATCTCAGAGGAAGTATCTTTGTCTGGCCCAGGGAGGAATGGAAAGTCCTGCCGTTCACTGAGCTGGTCCATTGTTATGGGCATACATGTATTAGTGGTCCAGTAGAGTCTGTGGAATATTAGTGCTGTGCTTCATTGACAATAAACCTATCTGGGTTCACTTAACAGATCTTGTGGTCATTGGGCGGTTTGCTCAAGGTCTGCTGTGCCAGCTGTCTGTGCAGGGTTGGGGTGACACACAGAGGAAACACACACACACGCAGCCAAACATCTATCAACATCCAACCACAGCCCCCAGGGCAGGATCAGAGCATTTCACACCCACTGGTGAAGGGTCACAGAATTCAGACTCAAGGTGCTTTGGGGCCATGTGTCTTTTGCCCGTTGGCATCTGCCGGTCGGTTACAGAGCAGGGCCTGCTAGTGCTAGCAGACTAGCTAGGTGTTCTCTTAGCCCCCCCAGAGTTATCAGGTGTTAAGAATAAAGCCCACTAGCTCTGACAGCAGGCTTGTCATATGGTCCTCATCATCATCATCATAGCAAATACCAAAGGGACATGGCCTCTGTGCAAATCAAGCGCCACCCGGATTGATCTCTGGTGAGGTGCTTAAAGTGGTCAGATTGTATATTCAGTTTATATCCATCACAGCGGCATTCCTTGATACACACGCTTCTGAATTAATTGGTCTTCCATTCTTATATGTCCAAGAAAGTCGCCGGAACTGAGCCAGGGCCGATGGAAGTGGCTGCTGGGTTCGGCTTTGACTATCTTTGTTTCTGATCTTGTCCTGCCCCTTCTTATGGAGCTGCTGACAGAGCCGCTGAGAATCACAATCATCAACACAGTGTTCTTCAGCGCCCACATTCCACTTCCATACAGCATAGGTGGTGTAACTGGGCTTCTGTAAATCCACAGTTTCATAGCAAGCCTGATGTTGCTATGGGCTACTGACAGGCCCAAAACATGGCCACAGCAGCTGCTATGCAAGCATCCACATCCTTCAAGCATCCTCCATCACTGTCTATGATTCTTCCCAAATATCTGACTGCTGCCATCCGCTCAATGTCCTGCCCAGACAGGTTAATACCTAGCTGGTTGTAATGTGGAGCTGGAGGCTGTTTGATGGTAATGGCCAGGGACTTTGTTTTATCCGGATTAATAACCAGACCAGTGTGGCTGCTACTTGCATGACCTGATCAGCCACCAGCTGCCGTGATTCACCAAACTGAGCCAACAAGACAGTGTCGTTGTTGTATTCCAGCTCTCCAAGTAGAATGGTATTCGGCTCGACACCACTATCATCTGCCTCCTCAAGCTTATCTATCAACCAATCAATGCTGCAGCATGAGTGGTGACAGTACACAGCCTCGTCAAACTCCCATGGAGACAGAAAACCAGGCCATGTCTCTGTCATCGACTTGGACACAGCCTTCTGTTCCATTACGGAGCTCTTCTCTCAATGACACTGCCTTCCCAGGGATGCTGGGATACCCCATGAGACCCCACAAACTTGCTCGATGCACGGGGATCAAAGACCTGACTGAAGTCTAGAAGAAGTGCTGTGCATGGCTTATTAAATGCAGCCATCTTCTCAAAGAGCTGCTTCAAGGTAAAGATCTGGTCAACAGTGGAATGACCAGGTCTAAAGTCACAATGAGCATCCTGGCCTTTGCTACATGGTACATCATTGATTCGAGACATTAACATGGAAGCGAAGACTTTCCCTGGGACTGACAACAGCATAATACTGCTATAGTTCCTATATTTGGCCTCATCATTCTTTTTTGAACAGAGTGAGAAAAAAAAACCCTTCTTCTAGTCATTGGGAATGGTATTAATGTATTACATGGTCTGGAAGAGCCTACACAGTCATGGAACAACAATACTCTCACCTGACTTCAGCTATGTAGGGGTGATGTTGCAAACCCCTGTTCCTTCCCAGATTTCAGCTTACAGACTGTGATCCAGATCTCCCGTTGGTTGCAGGAAGGTGGATCTACCAGAACTTCTTGCCCTCTCTTCAAACGGACGAGGGACTATAGGCAATGGACAATTGAGGAGCCTCTTGAAATGACAGACGGAGTGAGACTTCAGTCTCTAATGTTTCAATGGCCTTACGCCGTTCAGAACAGAAAGCCGTCCAATAGCTTGGCTGGTTGAATCGGACTAATTCTTGCCCATTAACTGGCTGGCAGTGAAGTCAGAGGCACACTTCTGTCAGCAGAAGCCAACAATCAGTGTCAAGTTGGGCACCTCTGTAACCGCCAACAGTTATTGATGAGGACGTGGTCAGTAACAGTCCTGGTGAAACCATCTGGGCTGTACCAGCTCTGCTCATTAATCTCTAGGTGACAGATGGGCAAATCAGAGATCACCATGTAATGGGCAGCCACAAGTTCCAGCAGTGCCTGATACCACACACCCTGACCATACTTGCCTGAGTGTTATCCTTTCCTAGCTGTGTATTAAAGTCACTCAGGATCACACTGACATATCTGCTTGGAGTTTCATTAAGGATTGACTGCAGTTGCTGGTAAAAATTATCCGCAACCACATGGTTGGCCTCAGTGTTGGTGGAACCATACACTACAATGATGGTAAAACGCCCACAGCCAATACAGAATTGGTTGCTGCTGCTAAATTGTTCATTAATCACCTGCCAAACCAGCAATGCCTGTTGGGCATTGCATGAGAGTACAACGGCCACCCTTTGCAGCAGCTGCCCATCAGGAGGGCCTGAGAATGCAAACACAGTCCTCAACTTTCTCTCCACCGCTTCCCGGCCCACGCACTTCAGCTAAAGCACAGATCTCAACATTCAGGCTTCTCAACTGGTTGGTAAGGAAGACAGCTTTAGCTGTTTCAGACAATGTTCAAATGTCCCGGGCACCAATTTGCCACCAACACACAGGATAGCAGAACAGCCCTTCTGCAAGGTTCCATTGGTCATTTTCACTTCCGTGACAGAGAATCTCTCAGCCGTTTCAGCTACAAGGACAATTGACCCTGTCTCCCAAATGCCAGCTGTCACGTGGTGGGAGACACGTGGAAATTAACCTGGAAATTAACACAGATACTGGGGCTTACCCTGTGCTCCGATTAAAGCAATATTTGGTTATTTATACAGGTCCTCATATGTCACTCTTCCAGTCACAAGGTCACTGACCTGAGGAGGGCCACTTTAACACGTGCAGATAACAAGAAGTGAAAACAGCATCAGCGCCAAGGGGCAGGGCTGGGAAATGTGGTTGGGTGGACTGTAGCCAACCTATGGCTGGGACCCTGAGCTGTAGTTCATTCAGTTGTCTCTTTACGTTAAGCACTGTAATAAATGAATAAAATGAATAAATGTGATTCCAGAGATTTTCCAAAGCAAGGAGTGATTTTGGGGGCCCAAGCAGAGACCACAAAGGGGCCCAATTCCCAGAGAGGAGAGTCCAGCACTTTTTGAAAATCAGGTCCATTTAAGGCATCTCACATTGGTCACTCCGAATCACTCGTCACTTTGGAAAATCCTTGGGTCGCTAGGTGTCCACAATTGATTCGACACAGAAATATTTAACAACTGAACGGAGATGTCCTGATATACCCCCACACAATTCAAGCAACTAGTTCCTTGTGCTAATATTTGGATCTACGATGAGTTGGCTGAAATTCCTCCAGCTGCACTTTCCCCGCGAAGTGTGTTACTATAATTGTGTGCGACAGGTGCGGTTTCTGGGATGACTCACTGGTTACGTTCAGATCAGCTCTCAGCTGTTTGGGGCTGGGTTTTCAAAGGTAAAATTGAAATGCCATGGGAAGTTGGGCACCTAACTCCCTTGGGAAATCCCTTTGTGAAGCACTTGGGCCTGCAGAACTGGGCAACGATCCCAGGAGAAGAACCTGCCTTGTGGGATGGCGTCTGCAGCCCACAATGGAATCTAGCAGCACTGAAAATGATCAACGATTTCCAAAGCCAGAGGGAACCCAACCTTTTGATACCAATCCATGTCTCAGTGCCAGTTCGGAGTAAAAGTCCACGCTGGTTCTGATCCGATCTGCACTGGGCTTCCCATCTTTTCTGACTTGGAAGGTACTCTAGTCTGATGCACTGCCATCTCCAGGGCCAAGGTACACCCTGTCCCCTGACAATTCATTATGTTGGCTCCTTGCCCACCACATGCAGCCAAACTCCTGGGGAAGTGACAATATTTGCAAAGGGGAGGGGGGCAGCGCAACTGGTGACATCAGGAGTCCACGATTTGCTGCAAATCTGCCAGAGACGTGCCAGCATCCAAGACACGGATGGGAACCATGCTGTGAGTTTGCAGAGAGAGAGGTCAGCTGACAGGGACTGTTTGTCTGGCAGGAACGTCCTTGTTAGCTGACATTACTGGAGAGCAGCAGCTCATTATTTACAGCTGCCTTGGAAATGCTGTTTGCCCAGCGATTTCTCTCTGAACTAATGACATAGGGGGATGTTTTTTAATTAAATGGATCTGGGGCCAAGCTAGCCACTCCAGGGACCCAAGTCACAGAACACACATAGCCCAGGCAGCTGCCAACCTCCCTCAGCCCAGACCAGAGGCATCACCTCTCAAGCAGGGTGCAGAGTCCATTGCTCAACCCTTGGCAGGCACCAGGTTGACGGTGGCAGGGAGGCAACGGAAAGTGACCGAGGCTTCCAAAGAGACCCCAGGCAGGAATAGCCCCACCACCGCACTGTGTGAACTCCACCCCGACACACAGAGCCACGACAGGGCCTGGGCAATGCCCTTCACCTGTGTGTGCTTCACTTTCCCCTCTGTGGGATGGGGACAGCAGCACTGCCCTGCCTCACAGGGGTGTGCAAGGATAAACCCAGGCTCCCAACTGTTCCTTGGACCTCTACTTAAGATGAATCCAGCAGAAAATCATACAGCGGATGCATTGGAGCCCTTGCTGGCTGTTCCAGGCAAGTACCACTACATCAGACAAGTGCTGATGCTGTGATTCCGGAGTTGCTAACTTAAGCCGTATGCTCTGCGATGCTCCTATACATTTATGTTCTGGGCAGAACCGAATTAACCCTATCAGAGAAAGTTGTGTTTCAAGCTAAATGTGTCATTTTAAACCTATGGGATGGTAATTTGAAGCAGAATATATCTGAAAAACTTTGGCTCAGCAGAGCATTAATAATGGCTAAAAGGCTAATACTACAAAAATGGAACAACAATTGAAGAGTGGCACATAGACAGAATAAGCTTGGTCACCATGGAAAGAATTGTACACCATAACAAATGCCCAGGAAAAATTCTCAGAGATATGGGATACTTTCCCCGCTTCCCTGTCCTCTGTACCCACTTCCTTCCCTCCCCATCTCTACTGCAGCCACAGGGAGCTGCAGGAGGCTGTGCCTGCGGATGGTCAACGTAAACAAAGTATCTTGCAGCCTGCCAGCAGATTACCCTGATGGGCCACATTACCAAGGTTGCCAACCCCTGATCTATTCTAAGAAGTTTATGTATAGTTTGTTATGTTGTTTTTTTCTGTGTAGATAGATAGATAGATAATTAAAGATTGGGAGATGCTCAGATACTATGGTAACAGGGAGCCAGATAAGTAAAGTACATATACTGCAGTGTAGGCACCTGTCCATTCAATGACTGCTGAATCCAGGCCTGGATTTAGGGATCCCCATGTGGCTGTGGCCCTGTGCAAGCAGGGAAATCAGAGGGTCGCTCAGTGTCCTTGGCAGCCCTCACCTGAGCGTGGTGCCACCTCTCTGGTGAGGGGGGCACTGTGGACATGGAGAGCCCTGAGAACGTCTCCCTGTGAATCATTCCCATGCTGGGAGTAGGCTGCAGTGGCTCATCAGGCCTAGCTTACCCATGTTTGCTCTTCTGCCAACATAATGGGTGGCAAAGTAATGCCATGATGCGGTCACTATTTGCTTTAGCATTGGACCTGTCTCTGAGCAAACATCAGGGAGAGTCAGGAGAAGCAGATATTCTAAGGTGATCTACTGACAAAGTGAACTGGGGTGTGTGCCCATTATGGAGGGGGAAGGCTGACAGAGCCTTTTTAGAAAGCTTTGTTTGGCCTTCTTGTTTTTTGGCAAGAAAAATCCAGGTCTCATCAAGGCTGAAGGAGTCCGAACGACTAGCAAGACAGGGACAGCACAGGAGCCAAGGGTGGGGGGGAAAGTCCAACAAAACCAAACATCCAGTCTCTCCAGCTGCTCTGCTGCCCTCAGTTCTGAGCCCAGGGGTCCATACACCTTTTCCTCAGGGCATCCAGGAGTCCATAGCCCCTTCTCAGGGCTTCACATCTCCTCCCCAATGTCTGGTCAGGGACCCCAGGCCCACCTGCTACCCTAGGTTCCAGTCCAGGGACCCTAGGACAGGTGGTCAAGGATCAGCCCCAGACTTCTTCCTACCAACCCTTTCCTTGGACCTTCTACTTACCCAGCCAGAGTTTTCTTGTTCCCAGCACTCTCATCACTCCCTACTGCAGGAGAGGCTGAAGCTCCCTTCAACTGCAAACTTCCTCCACTTCCTCCAGGACCACCCAGACCCTTCCCAGCTGGGTTCCATCATTAATTAGGCCTGGCTCATCTCAGGTGCAACCGGGTGAGTTAACTGGCCTCCCAAGCCCATGTTAACTCTTTCCCCATTCATGTGGGGCAGGCACCCCATCGTAGGCCCAAATGGAGCACAGCCAGTTCTACAGCACACCCCAGCTCTGATCCCAGCTCCCCTGGCCTTGGGTCGACTCACAGCCACCTTCCCCCTCCTGCTCCCCCATGTCGCAGGCCAGGGCACTGCTCAGTAGTATGAAGTGTCACGGGCACGTTGGAGCTGTCATGGCCGTCTCACGTACACAAGAAATAGCAGAGCAACGGAGTGAACCTGGTGGGTGTCCCTGGCGGTGGGGTGCTGGCCAAGGGCTGTATGGACACCTGGGAGCTCCCCAGACTAAGGAGCCTCCAGGGACACAGTCTCCTCCTGCGGCATTCTCCATGCTTCGCTTTGACCTGCTGTGGGGAAGGGCCCCAGGCGCTGGCCGGCTCAGGGTATGGGGGCTGGGCTGTGGTGCTGGCCATGAGTTCTACTCCAGCGCTGCAGGTCACTGCTTCAGATCCGGCCTAGAGGGGACTGACTGGGGCAGGGGGCTGAGCTGCTGAGCTAAGAGGTGAGCTGCAGGGGTTGGTCCTGGGGCCAGTTGTGTTCAACATTTTTATTAATGATCTGGATGATGGGATGGGGTTGCACCCTCAGCAAGTTCGCAGATGCCACTAAGCTGGGGGAAGAGGAAGATATGCTGGAGGGTAGTGATAGGGTCCAGAGTGACCTAGATAAATTGGAGGATTGGGCCAAAAGAAATCTGATGAGGTTCAACAAGGACAAATTCAAAGTCCTGTACTTAGGAAGGAAGAATCCCATGCACCGCTACAGGCTGGGGACCGACTGGCTAGGCAGCGGTTCTGCAGAAAAGGACCTGAGGACTACAGTGGATGAGAAACTGGATATAAATCAGCAGTGTGTCCTCGTTGCCAAGAAGGCTAACGGCATATTGGGCTGCATTAGTAGGAGCATTGCCAGCAGATCAAGGGAAGTGATTATTCCCCTCTATTCGGCACTGGTGAGGCCACATCTGGAGTATTGTATCCAGTTTTAGGCCCCCCACTGCAGAAGAGATGTGGACAAATTAGAGAGAGTCCAGTGGAGGGCAACAAAAATGATCAGCACATGACTTATGAGGAGAGGCTGAGGGAACTGGGGTTATTTAGTCTGCAGGAGAGAAGAGTGAGGGGGGATTTGATAGCAGCCTTCAACTACCTGAAGGGGGGTTCCAAAGAGAATGGAGCTCGGCTGTTCTCAGTGATGGCAGATGACAGATCAAGGAGTAATGGTCTCAAGTTGCAGTGGGGGAGGTCTAGGTTGGATATTAGGAAACACTATTTCACTAGGAGGGTGGTGAAGCACTGGAATGGGTTACCTAGGGAGGTGGTAAAATCTCCATCCTTAGAGGTTTTTAAGGCTCAGCTTGAGAAAGCCCTGGCTGGGATGATTTAGTTGGTGTTGGCCTGCTTTGAGCAGGGGGTTGGACTAGATACCTCCTGAGGTCTCTTCCAACCCTAATCTGCTATGATTCTATGATTCTAAGAGCCGGGGAGTTGGATGGGGAAAGGCAGGGCCCTGCTCCAATGCAGTGGCAGGGGCTGGCTCGCTGAATCCCAGGGGAAGGGTGAGGAGCCTCTGCCCGCAAGGTCCCTGGTGCCAAATCTCTCTTTCAAAATGAATACAGTTTAACTAGAGGTCCCGAAATAAATAATAATTTGCATTCACCCACAACCCTACAATAATAATGAAGCCAGCATCCTCTTTCCCTGCTGCCAGACTCTCCTCGTTGCACTGGCCTGCAGGGTTCTGCCTGGCCAGGTCCCCTGGCATTAGCACCCAGTCCAATGTGGCAGCTTTGCAGTGGGGCTCCTGGAGCTGCGTAGGCTCTGGGGAAGGGAGGACTGGGTCTGTGCTCCCCAAGGAAATGCTGCTACTGGACAACGTCCAAGGGATCCTGCTACTTTCATGCCATGTTCAATGACACGAGGAGGTTGGGTGACCTGCCCGAAGTCAGAGTGTGAGTCAGCGGCTCCAGGCTTTGTCTTCTACCTGCCCATTTAGCGCCTCAAGGCACAGCCCCATGGCTTAAAATCTCTCCTGTGCAGAGGGCTGGCCCAGAGCCAAGACTGCCCGGGCTGCAGAGCCAGCCTTGTCCTCTGGCGTTTAGACTATGCCAGCCCTTCTTTCCTTTCCTTCCCCCATTTCTTTCCCACAAGCCCTGTCTCTCCTGGGGGTTCATGGCGGGGATGGACAGCGCTGTAGATCTTGTGTTTACAACACAGTTTGGCTACATTGCCTGAGACTAGCACCAGAGCCTGCTGGCTGGGGGAGTCAAAGCAAACTTGGGAAGGGCTGGGCCGTGGGGCGGTGGCCAAGTGGGGATGGGGGGGGGCCTTCACTCCACTGTCTCTGCTCCCCTTAGATGGCCCGGATAAAGCAGGCGTTGTTTACACAGCCAGAAGCTGAAGCAACTCCCAGAGGCAGTTCATTTAGTTCATGACCCGAAGTCTGTTTGTGAAGCCAGGGCTGACACACCCTGCTGTGACGTCTTCAGGTCTTCAGCTCAGCTCCATGCCCTGGGCTCAAGACCACAAACACACGTAAACTTTCGCACACGTGTAAACTCACACACATATGTAAACTCACTCTCACACACACATGTGTGCGCATGTAAACTCACACACACACATGTAAACACACTCTCACACACACACTCGTGTAAACTCACACAAAGACACAGCTCAGGTTACACTTGACTCTCTGGAAGCTCCAGCCAGCAGATGGACCCCACCTCTAGCCAGCTCAGACAGGGAGGGAGGTGTCCTTGCATGTCAGCTCGGAGCCAGCAGGAGCATGGAAGCTAGACGGCATGGCTGGGGGCGTGCCGTGCCATTGCTGTCTGGTGTCAGTGCTCGGGACATGCCTGATGCTCCCTCCACAATGGGCAGAAGGTGGCCCAGTGCAGTGGTGGGCCCAGAGGGGCTGCCCATCTCTCATTTCGTCTCTGGCACTGCAGGGGCTCACCCTGAATTCTGCCCATCTGGCCAGCATCCCCTCGTGTCTGCGACATCTGGGCCTAGCCTCAGGGGGTGAATGCTGGCAGATGGGGCAGAGATGGAGAAGCCCCGAGCTCAGTGCGCTGGCACCTTTAGCCGGCTTTGCTTTCCCATCACTCACTACAACAACCCGTAACCCGTGGATAAGGGTGTCCTGGGAGCCCCCCACATTGCTGGAGACCAACCCAGCCCCCTTCTTGCACCTCTGTACATAGGGGTGCAGGACAGAACAGCCCTCCTGCCAGCGCTGCTCCATACAGGAGCATGGGCCCAGAACCGCTTTGCCCCATGGCCCGAGAGCCCTTCTCCTCACTGCCAGACAAAGGGTGATCCTGAGATTGGGGTGGGGGACTGGAGGGGAGGTTTGGGGTGGGAAGTGGGCTAGGGAAGAAGGATTGGGGGCAGGGGCCAGGCTAGCAGAGGGCCAGCCTTCCAGAGATGGGGGTTTGGGCAGTTGAAGGCCATGGCTGACTGAGCACTGGTGACGGGGCTGGATGTGCAGCCCTGGGGAGTGCTGTCCTCTGCGAATGCCCAGACCGGGGGCAGCACGGGCGGTGCCGCCTCCCCCACACCCTGCAATGCCACCCCTGGCCTGGAAAGACCAGCTGTAGGCTAGTAGGACAGGTCCAGTCAGAGGTCCCCTTGGCCAGCTGGGGCTGCATCTCCACCAGGACCTGGCCTGAGGCAAGCCTCCTCACAGACAGGGCGTAGCGCCAGGTTTCATGGGGAGTGCAGCATCTAGTGGGCACCCAACCTGCCTACCGGTCGATTCAATGACCCTGCTGTGGGGCAGCCCCCTGGCTGGCAAGCTCCCCCGTCATGGCCCAGAGCAGAGGTCTGGCTGCATTGGGTACAGACAGTGGGGTTATTGTGTCTGGTGTCGGATCCCATGCTGTGCCCGGGGCAGAGTGGCACAGGGCCCCTTACCCCACCCCCCACCTGCCTTCTACAGGGCTTTGTGTTCAGGTAATTGCCTTGGGCTTGACAAAACATGCAGGCACAGATCCCCGCCCACAAAGGCCCAGCCACATCTCTGCCCCACCACCAAAGGACAGGAGAGGGGAACTAACGGGACCCCTGGATCCAGGGAGCTCCCCTTGAGAGCTCCAAATGGCAAATGGGTGATGCTGGAACGGAGTGAGGGCTGGAAACAATCAGGGGCAGTGCCTGGCCCCAGTGTGTGTACATAGGTGTGTAAGGGTGCGTGTGTGTGTGTGTGCGCACACGCTAGGGTGTATGTATGTGATGGAGTGGGATTTGTGGATGGGTGTGTGTATGACAGGGAGTGTGGGGGGGTATATGTATGTGATGGGGTGAGGTTTGTGTCTGGGATGTGATGGGGGTGGGGTTTGTGTCTGGGGTGTGTGTATAACAGGGAGTGTGTGTATCTGTGTCTGTATCTGTGTGTGTTGGTGCGGCACAAGGAGCCCTGTGCTTGGTACAGGGGCCAGGCCCAAGTCACCAGCATCCCTGGAGTGGGTGAGGTAGATGGGGCAGAAACACAGCGCATCTAGTCAGATGCTCCAGTCCCCCAGTACGGCAGCGTGCTCTCCCCTGGTGCCCTGGGCAGCTCCAGCCGGCGCAGCTCCCACCTGAGGTCCCAGTGCTGCCGCAGCCTTCAAATCTGACCCCAAGCCTAAATCTACCCGCTCCTCCCAGCAATCTCAGTAGGGAACAGGAAGGGATGAGCCTGATTCTCCTGACAGCCAGAGACAGACCAAGGTGTGGTTACTTCTTCTGAGACCCTGGCTGTAGCCAAGCCAAATGCAGGCAGAGGGCCACACTCATACAGCTGTGCCAGTATCCCTCACACCCGACCCGACGCAACCCTCTGCCATTCCCTCCACCCACCCACCCATCTCTGGGGGGTGGTCTGTCTAGCGAGCTGCCCACTTAGTGCCCACTGTGATGCAGGCAGGAGGCTGCCAGCTCGGGCTGCCTTCTCCCCTCTACAGCTGGATCAGGCGTGAGGGGTGGTGGACGTCCCCGAGGGGTGAGAGGAGGCGGATCTGGCTCTTTCTGGCATTCGCTCGGGCTGTGAGGGTGATGGGAGACAGGGACAGAGCCCACGATGTGTTAGACCCTCTTCCCATGCCCACCATCCTCATGAGAAACACCAACTTCTCCGCTGCCTGGCTCGGGTGTGAGCAGGGACCAGAGCTGCCAACGCAGGGGCTCCAGAGTCGGCCTGGAGAACTGTGAATCCTGCTTCCCTTGGCAGCCCCACAGCCTTGGTACTCAGCCAGTGCCCCCCGACTGTCCTTGGGCTGGCCAGCATGCTCACGACTTGCCCAGCAAGGCCGGTGTGTCCCAGTAGCGAGTCCTGAGAACCTCTGCTAGCCCCAGCTCGGCCCAGCGAGACCAGATGGGGCAGCCCCGTCCCTCCACCTCCCCAAACACACCACCTCCCTTGGGCAGTGCTGAGTCAGTCACCTGCTCTCCTGCTTTTGCCCTGGGCCAAGCAGATCTTGAACAACCTGTTCGTCTCCTCTGCCTTTATCCCCTAATGACTAAACGCCTGGCAGTCACCTTGAAGGGTTACCATAGCAAAGTGAGCTCATCACGGCCCCAGCAGCAAAGGGACACAGGGTCACTGGGGAGCAGTGCTATGGAAAGAGGCGCTGCCTACTGCCATGCCCTCCATCCCTCCCTCTCCAGCCGGTGCGCCTTCCACACTGCTCCTGTGTGCCTCAGTTTCCCCATCAACAAAACGGGGGTGATAGCTCTTTCGCCAGGCTGCGAGGCTTTCTCATCTAGGGCCAGACTGTGCTCCTATTTACACCCAGTGTGATTCTTCTGAAACCGACGGTCAGGCCAAGTTTTCCCAAGTGAAACTGGGAGCAAAAATGTGGTCCTAATGTCTCTAAAGTGCCTGAGACTCTCTGTGCCAGTTCTTGCCCTTGTTCCCCCTGAGCCGCCCCGCAATGCCCATGCTCCATCATTCGCCTTGAAACCTGGCCAGGTCCTCTCATCCCCTCACTGCCCTACCACAGTGCCAGATGCTGCTGCTATCTGAGAGATTACAATCGTAATATACAAGGGTGGCAGGTTTGTAGAAATTTTGGTGGTGCCCAGAACTCACCCCCCCCCAAACTCCACCCCCCACCTGCCTAAGGCTCTGGGAGGGAGTTTGAGTTGCGGGGAGGAGGCCTGGGGTGCAGGCTCTGGAAGGGAGTTTGGGTGGGGGGAGGAGGTCTGGGGTGCAGGTTCTGGGATGGAGTTTGGGTGCTGGGTGTAGGCTCCAGGCTGGGGCAGGGGGTGGGGGTGCAGGAAGGGATGAGGGGTACAGACTCTGGGACAGAGTTTGGATGTAGGCTCTGGGCTGGGGCAAGGGGTGGGGGTGCAGGAGGGGGTGAGGGGTGCAGGCTCTGGGAGGGAGTTTGGGGATAGGAGAGGGTGCAGGGGTGAGGGCTGTGGGGCTGAAGATGAGAGATTTGGGGTGTGGGAGGGGGCTCAGGGCTGAGGCAGAGGATTAGGGTGCGGGGGAATGAGGGCTCTGGGACGTTGAAGAGGCTAGGGCAGAAGGGCAGGATAAGGGCAGCCTGCCCTGCCATTAGTGATTGGGGGGCACTAGGACCCTACGGTACCAGTTGATGTGGGGAACCGGCAGAGCGGTGAGCTGCATGCTCCAGGGCCTGGGGAGGTGAGTGGGGGCAGCAAGTGGGGGCCGGGGGACATTCGGGGGAGGTGTGTGGGGGCCAGGGGAGAGACCTGACCCCAAACATTGGTGGAGCCGGGCCCCCGGGCCCTGAATATTGCTGGAGCCCGGGCACCATGAGTCTATGTAACTTGCTGCCCCTGGTAATATACCCACTTTGCCTGTATCTGCATGTACCGCACAGGTCAGCATATGGGAGGTGTCTGTGCACAAATGAAACAAAAAATCAGTTCTGTTCTGTCTGGAGCCAAAAGTGCTTTATGCAGCCTACTACCTTATAAGGTCTCTTTAATTAAATAGAGGTTAGGGTCTATTAGAGGAGTGGGTGGGGGAGGTTCTGTGGCCTGCAATGTGCAGGAGTTCAGACTAGATGGTCATGATGGTCCTTTCTGGCTTTAAAGTCTATGAGTCTATGAGGTCTCAATGCATATCATCTATCTATCTATCTATCCCCACACGTCCCTCCATCTATCTATCCCCACACATCCCTCCATCTATCTATCCCCGCACATCCATCCAACTATCTATCCCCGCACATCCATCCGACTATCTATTTATCTATCTATTTATCCACACACATCTATCTATCTATCTAACCCCACACATCCCTCCATCTATCTATTTATCCCCACACATCTATCTATCTATCTATCTATCCCCACTCATCCATCTATCTATCTATCCCCACACATCTAATCTATCTATCCCCACACATCCCTTCATCTATCTATCCCCACACATCCATCCACCTATCTATCTATCTATGTATCTATCTATCCCCATACACCCCTCCATCTATCTATCCCCACACATCCATCCATCTATCTATCCCCGCACATCCATCCAACTATCTATCTATCTATCTATCTATCTATCTATCCCCACACATCCATCCAGCTATCTATCTATCTATCTAACCCCACACATCCCTCCATCTATCTATCCCCACACATCTATCTAATCTATCTATCTATCTATCTATCTATCTATCTATCCCCACACATCCCTTCATCTATCTATCCCCACACATCCATCTATCTATCTATCTATGTATCTATCTATCCCCATACACCCTCCATCTATCTATCCCCACACATCCCTTCATCTATCTATCTATCCTCCTACATCTTAGTATAGGTTTCAGAGTAGCAGCCGTGTTAGTCGGTATTCGCAAAAAGAAAAGGAGTACTTGTGGCACCTTAGAGACTAACAAATTTATTTGAGCATAAGCTTTCGTGAGTGAGCTGTAGCTCACGAAAGCTTATGCTCAAATAAATTTGTTAGTCTCTAAGGTGCCATCTTAGTATATTGATCTATCTGTCTATGGATCTATCTGAGAGACCAGGTGTGAGAGGTAATATCTTTTATTGGACCAACTGTTGGTGAGAGAGTCAAGCTTTGGAGCAACACAAAGCTCTTCTTCGAGTCTGGGAAACATACTCAGTGTCACAGCTAAATACAAGGTGGGACAGATTGTTTAGCATAAGTAGTTAACATATTTCAAGGGACCATTCAAGGTGAAGTGGCCTGTTAACACTTCTCTTGTCATTGGCTAGGGATGAGGAGTTATGGGTGCAGGAGGGGCTCAGGCTGGGGCACAGGTTGGGGTGCGGGGGGTGAGGGTCTGGGGTGGGGCTGGGGATGAGGGGTTTGGTGTGCAGGAGGGCCTCAGGGCTGGGGCTCAGGGTTGGGATGTGGGGAATGAGGGCTCCAGCTGGGGATGCAGGCTCTGGAATGGGGCTGGGAATGAGGGGTTTGGGGTGCAGGCTGCCCTGTAGCTGTGGCGGGGAGAGAGGACTCCCCCCAGCCCTCTCTCGCTGCAGCAGCCCAGGGCTGGGGGAGAGATGTCTTTCCCCGCCAAAGCCCTGCACGCCCCAACTTGTTCCCTGCCCACCCCATAACTCTTTCGTCTCCAGGCCCTATGGCTGTGGGCCTGCACGGCTCTTGATCACCTGCTATGCAGCTGCATGGCCATGCAGCTTAGAGGGAATCTAGCACCCAACTCCCATTGGGAACTGGGCACCTAAGTGCCTTTGTGCCTTTGCCAATCGCCCCCCAGGTGCCCCAGTGGTGGATGGTTGCTCCAATCTCGGGCCCAAGAGGTGAAATCTTCCCTGTCATGCATGCGCTGCCTTTGGCTAGCCCCGCGCTTGCTAGGCATTCATTAGCCCTGCCCTCCGGGAGCAGATAGAGGCCGTGCCAGTGCTGGCGATAAGTGCTCCCTGTGTCAATTGCTGCCCTGCTCGGACACACCAGCTACTGCACTGCAGCTTCTTGCAGGACTTGGCCACTTGTTTATGCCAGATCCAGCCCAGCGCCTCCACTCTACCTGTCAGACAGGAGTTCCTGGACAGCCGCCAGCGGGCCCTATCTCCCCAGGCATTTACGGTAAGGGAGGATGTGAGCAGAGGAGAATGAGCTGGGTCACGCTGGCCACAAACAATGGCAGCAGGAATTCATGGTACAGGTTCACTGAGCTTTTTGTTTTTGCCTGGGCTTTAAAGAGAAACTCACAGGCCCTGCAGTCAACTGTTTTGCTTCTCAGTCAGCAATGCTCAGAACAGCTGCAGATAAGGGTGTGTGACACTGGCCCTCGGGCACATATGCAGCCCATGTGTGTGTGTGCAGGGCGGGGGGGTCTGACGTCCAGCTCCCACACACCAATGGGGCTCTGGCCATCAGCTCCCATGTGGCCCATGAGGGGTGGCCCCCGGCTCCCATACAGCCTCTGGGGCCCTCAGCTGACACATAGCTCAGAGAATCATAGAAGATTAGGGTTGGAAGAGACGTCAGGAGGTATCTAGTCCAATCCCCTGCTCAAAGCAGGACCAACACCAACTAAATCATCCCAGCCAGGGCTTTGTCAAGCCGGGCCTTAAAAACCTCTAAGGATGGAGATTCCACCACCTCCCTAGGTAACCCATTCCAGTGCTTCACCACCCTCCTAGTGAAATAGTGTTTCCTAATATCCAACCTAGACCTCCCCCACTGCAACTTGAGACCATTGCTCCTCGTTCTGTCATCTGCCACCACTGAGAACAGCCGAGCTCCATCCTCTTTGGAACCCCCCTTCATGTAGTTGAAGGCTGCTATCAAATCCCCCCTCACTCTTCTCTTCTGCAGACTAAATAAACCCAGTTCCCTCAGCCTCTCCTCATAAGTCATGTGCCCCAGCCCCCTGATCATTTTCATTGGCCTCTGCTGGACTCTCTCCAATTTGTCCACATCCCTTCTGTAGTGGGGGCACCAAAACTGGACACAATACTCCAGATGTGGCCTCCCCAATGCCGAATAGAGAGGAAGAATCACTTCCCTCAATCTGCTGGCAATGCTCCTACTAATACAGCCTAATATGTTGTTGGCCGTCATCCAGACTTCCTCCCAGGGCACTCTGAGGCTGCCACTAGTCCCATGGAGAAGCTGGGTGGAGCGCAGGGGTTGTGTATTTGCAGTTTGGAGGGAAATGGTAAATACCCAGGTCTCACCACTTACCGGCAGGGCTGGGTGGCCCACAGCGAGGGCGATTAGGCCGTGTCTGTGCTCAGCCTGGCTTTTGACAGCCCCCCACACCCCAAGAAAGGCTCCTTCCCACGGGGCTTTAGGCAGGTCACACTCATTTTGGTGCTATCTCCATCCCCTCCTGGGGGCTCCTTGGGGACCTGGCCCTGCAGCTGCTGTCTCTGCAAAGAGGAGTTTGGGGTTGGAAGTGGGAGGCCACTTGGCCAAGCCAGCTGGAGACAGAGGAGAGATGAGGGACCCAAAACTCTCTTGCTGTGACACCCACCTAGTGCATTGCAGACACTAGCCCCCAGTAGTTTCCCCTGGCCCTGGGCTGTCAACCTATGGCTGGGTGTGGCAGGGCCTGGGGGCTGCACAGCTTGGGGGATCGACAATATTGTTTGTGTGATGTGCAATCATCAGGCAGTGGTGAGGAGCCTTTAGAGCCAACAGCAACCTCTGCTACCATTCGGTATGCAGCCTGCAGGATAAGTGAGCTCCAGTGCCCCACAGACCCAGCCTGCCCCCAAGGGCTCAAGCAGCAGTGCCCCACAGACCCAGCCTTCTCCCCCCCTTCCCTGCAAGGGACCCACGCTCCATTGCCCCACAGACCCAGCCTCTCCTCCCCACTGGGACCCCGTTCTAATGTGCCACCTCCCAACCAACCACCCCCCATCCATCGCCCCCCTCCAGCATACCCTGCACTACTGCCTTAGTGGGACATCTCTGGGACTAGGGGAAAGGCATTGCCAGGCAACGCTGAGCTGCTGGATTAAGCTGAGATATTGTCAGCTACGAAAATGGCCCATGAACCCTCTGCTAAGCTAGGCTGTGGTTTCAGCTGTCAGCTCTCCCCCCCACCCCGCACAGATCCCCCAGTGCACCTCGTCCTCACCTGTCCAGCCCCACTAGCATTGTCCCGGGGAGGAAGGGAATGCTAGGAGAGGAGGCTGACTGCCCGGCCCTGCGCCCTTTGCCAAGGGTGGGATGTCCTCTGGGAAGGAAGAGAAGCAGAATTGGCCTCCCCCAATACACCCGCTCCTTACCCCCAACCTGCAGTGATCGCCGCTGTTCCATTTCTTCACCCCTCACAGAGCCTCAGGTGCACCTCGGTCTTCACCTGTCCTGGTCCCATCGACCCCCTGCTATCCCACTCCTGCCCTTTCCACCTAGCACGCTTCAAACAGAACCTGGAGCACCCTCTCCTAGTCCCGTCCCACTGTTCTCCCACAGATCTGCTAAAGCCCTGCACTATCCTGAACAAGAAACCATTTCCGGCCTGCCTCCAGTGGCAGGGCACCACGAAGGGAGAGTGGGACGCTGGGAGATGGCAGGCCAGAGCCACGTCTTGGGGAGGCAAAGGGAGCAGTGCCACCGACACCAACTGCACTGATACTTTGAGTGGTACCTGGCACCTTCAAAATGCCATGGCTTGAGCATGGCCTGGCGAGTTCCACTGCCTGAATGATGCGAGGGAGGCCCAGCTGCCTGGGAGCTCCTCTGTGGCATCCGGATCCGGATTTGAGTTCCGGTGGCCCCCACCCCAGCAGTAACTGATTGAACCAGATAAGAGAGACGGGAAAAGGGGGTGCTGCAAAGAGGCCACATCTGCTCGGGTGCTTAGGGCATTAGCACAGGACTGGGGAGACCCATGTTCAGTCCCGGCTCTACCATGGATGCCCTGGACAAGTCACTTACTCTCGCTCTGTGCCTCAGTTTCCCCTCTGCACAGTGAGGATCCTAGCACTGCCCTGCCTCCCGGGATGAGTGAGGGCAAACGTGGTTGTTGCGAGATGCTCAGACACTATGGAAATGTGGCGCAGATGAGCACCTGCAACAGATCTAAGATTCTGCACCCCAATGGGCTTGATTAAGTGGCGGCTGCAGAGCCCAGAGCCTGTGAGAACCAGCTCTCCCCTCTGATCCTGCTGGCGCTCAGACTCACGCTTCAAGCAGTAGCATAACACAGTGTAACTGTTTTGCAACCCCAGAGGCACCTGACAGTGGTTCAGGGCTAGGGTGATATTTACATATTTACATGCATGTGGGGTTACCGGGCAACACCGATTCAACCTGTTTTCCCCTTTAGAAGAGAGATGTTTATTATGTAACTGCAGCAGTTCTGGTGGTTCCTGCTAAGTGATTCATCCACTTTAGAAAGGCCTGGAGCAGTGAGAGGCTTCTCTGGGACACACCCCTCACCCTTCTGCAGCATCAGGACAGGGCAAGCCGGAGCTCAGAGGTGTCTGCCTGCAGGCCCTACAGTAAAAACTAGACAGAGGCCTAACCCTAACCTGAAAGGAACTTTTACTGAGCTTTGAGAAAACTTCTTCCACGTCTCTGAGCTCCCTGATTCAGCGAAACAAAGCACCTGAATCCCAGCTGCACTATTCCAGCCTTATGGCAGTGGAGCAGCATTAAGATTGAGGACCAGGACCTCAATCGGAGTCATAGTATCATAGAAGATTAGGGTTGGAAGAGACCTCAGGAGGTCATCTAGTCCAACCCCCTGCTTAAAGCAGGACCAATCCCCAACTACATCATCCCAGCCAGGGCTTTGTCAAGCCAGGCCTTAAAAATCTCTAAGGATGGAGATTCTACCACTTAACTAGGTAACCCATTCCAGTGCTTCACCACCCTCCTAGTGAAATAGCGTTTCCTAATATCCAACCTAAACCTCCCCCATTGCAACTTGAGGCCATTGCTCCTTGTTCTGTCATCTGCTACCACTGAGAACAGTCTAGATCCATCCTCTTTGGACCCCCCCTTCAGGTAGTTGAAAGTAGCTATCAAATCACGCCTCATTCTTCTCTTCTGCAGGCTAAACAAGCCCAGTTCCCTCAGCCGCTCCTCATAAGTCATGTGCTCCATCCCCCTGATCATTTTCATTGCCCTCCGCTGGACTCTCTCCAATTTGTCCACATCCCTTCTGTAGTGGGGGGACCAAAACTTGACATAATACTCCAGGTATGGCCTCTCCAGTGCTGAATAGAGGGGAAGAATCACATTCCTCAGTCTGCTGGCAGTGCTCCCTACTAATACTGCCCAATATGCTGTTAGCCTTCTTGGCAACAAGGGCACACTGTTGACTCATATCCAGCTTCTCGTCCACTGTAATCCCCAGGTCCTTTTCTGCAGAGCTGCTGCTTAGCCAGTTGGTCCCCAGCCTGTGTCATGCCAATGGAGTAAAATGGGGCTGAATCAGGCCCCTGAGGTCAAAATGCCCAAATATCAGGAGAGCTAGTTCATAAGGGATTTCTTGGCCGGCCAGAAGCAGACAGAATATCTGTGGAAGAGAGATCATGCTCGCAAGATTTCAGGCCAAGTCTCGGGAGAAGCGTGGGCATGTGGACAGGGCACTGGACGAGGGTTTGCAAAGCCTGGGTTTGATTCTCAGCTCAACAGCAAATTCCCAGTGTGACCTTCAGCAAGTCAATTAGTCCACTTTGTGCCATGATCCCTTAATGAGTGTGTGTGGAGGGGGGCAGGGCTTGCTTAGATGCTATGGAGCAGTATACATACAAGTCCAGGGTGCTTATGTGAACCGAACTCTAAGCAACATCTCCATCTCAATGTGACATTCTTTTCAGGCATTTCAGGGTGAGGAATATTTGAGAAACCTGAATTCAACACATGCACGTCATCCCTGGTGCTTTAAGCTTCCTTCTCCTGCTGTGGGCTCCAGTTGAGCAAGGTAGCTAACGTTTGAAGGATCTCATTGGCTAGAGCTGGGGCCTTTGAACATCAGCAGAACCTCTGGATGGGATTAGATTCTTCTATTTGATCTTTAACTGTCATCTTTTGTACCAATGTAATAATGCAGGACCATCATGGGGCAGGAATCTCTCAAGGGAAGGTATTTGCAGCGGAGCCTGATGGTGGAGAAAGGAAGGTCTCGCAGAACTCGAAGGTTTCTTCGCAGATGTGCAATGGTAGCGTAGAGAAATGGTAACATTGGAACTAAGATTTCATCCATCTCCAAACAGCCACTGATACCACACGATATGCAGGTCTCTGCCAATGTGTCAGCTCCAACAGCTTTTCCAAGAAGGTCAGTATTTTACGGTCACAGCCTTCAAGAAGCCCTACTGAATATAAAATACAGAGGGCTTGGGGGTTTTAGGATTGACCATCTTCTCTGATAAAGTCTGAAACTGATGGGTTCAAGTGTCTTGTCTTATTGCCATCAGGTCAGCCATCCAACCGCTGATTCTGCGCCCGGCTTTCATGATTTTGCCAGTGAGGTCAACCATAATTTTTACAAACTCCAAACACTTGTTTCACCCACCTCTGGATTTCCCAGAACACCTGGCCTACCCTCCCTGATTCCCACACACCAGGCTCTTTATCAAAGGTGATAAAGAGTCACCAGCCGTGATCCTTCTGATTGGGGAGCTCTGCACTGCCCATCTACCTGTCAGAGAACACCCTAGCCAGGCATACACCCTCAGGAATGGCTGTGTTAGTCTCACCTGCTACCACAGACAGAAGAAGAAGGTACTGGATCAAAAGGTGAAATTCCCCCCTCTGGAGAAGCCCTGATACAACTCAACACCCCTGAAAGCCTTTAAAATAGGGTACAAGTCGTGCATGAGCTCCACTGGGCAGAGGGTCTTTGGGTTTGTGCCCTGCTTACTTACGGAGGGAACTCTTCAATGCAGTTAAAAGATGAAAAGAAGCTTACTCTACCTTCGGGTTAAATACAGTACAGAGTTTCCCATAAAGTCAGCCTGTGAATGGATGCTTCTCTGCTGGAGAATACAGCTGGGGAGAGCAGATGGTGCTTCTGCATTGGACCCCCCTTGGCAGGGGGGAGCTTAAAGCACTAGGCCCCTAGTACAGGAAAACACGTAAGCAAGTGCTTAACTTTAAACATATGCTTAAAGCCCCCTGATTTGGGACATCTAGAAACGAAGCAGGAGTTTAAGTGCTGTGGCAAATAGGAATACTTCCTGGATTCAGCGCCTTGCAAACTCAGAGCAGCATGGTCGTGGGACCCAGCATGCCAGAGCTGCATGAGGGTCCCTCTACACTGGAGCTGGACGTGCCACACATGCCCGTTCTGATCGAGACAGTGCACTAAATCCAGACTTGGAGCTGCGGGGGCAGGACGGCCTCACTGCCCTGAGTCCAACCAAGGTACAGGCACTGACTTTCCCCTTTCCTGGGGGGTGCTCAGCTCCTGCTTTGTCCCAGACCCCATCCCCTCTCCACCCCTTAGCCAAGCCCCCACCCCTTCCTGCCTCTTCCCACCCCGTTTCATCCCCTTCCCAGCGTGCGCCCTGGCTCCACTCCTTCCCCCCAGCACCTCCTGCAGGCCACTAAACAGCTGATTCATGGTGGGCGGGAAGCACTGGGAGGGAGGGGGAGGTGCTGATTGGCGGGGCCACTGGTGGGCGGGAGGCACTGGGGGGGTGGGGGGAGCTGATCCATGGGACTGCTGGTGGGTGCTGAGCACCCACCATTTTTTCCCCATGGGTGCTCCAGCGCCGGAGCACCCACAGAGTCGGCGCCTATGCCCCAGGTCAGTGGTTCTCGACCTATTTACCATTGTGGGCCCAATATGCAGCTCTCTGTGTGTTATGTGGGCCGCATCCACGCAATATATATACTACCTCTATGGCCCTGAGGATGTTACGTGGGCCGCAGCTGTGTGCTGATTGGGCTGCATGTGGCCCTCGGGCAGAGAACCGCTGCCCTAGGCACATACTGGGGGCGTCCAGCCCATCCGCGTGCTCATGCCATCGTGGTTACGCTGTCATTTCTGGCATGCTAGCTCCATCAGTGCTAGTGCAGGCAAGGTGATCCAAGCTGGAAATCCCACCTCCATCTCCTGAGACGGGCAGGCTCTTTCCGCTGCAATGGTATGACACGGAGCATGACCAAGCCGTGGGCCCAAACACTCAGCCCAGACAAAAGGCTGCCATTGACAAGAGAGGAGGATAAATAGAGCCTAACCCTGGGGAAGGAGGGTGGAGAATGGCCCCACAGCAGGTAGAGACCTGCCGCTGAGCAAGAATAGTCAACGAGTGCCAAATGGCCACAGGGCAAGAAGCCCCAAGTGTGCTCTCCTGTCTAAACCCACGCGCTCTGTCTCCGGGAAGCTCGGAAAGCACGCCATGTTCCATCACCATGGTTTCCCCTCTTGAAAGGAGTAAATATCTGCAGACTTGTTTAACAATTAAACAGCTCGTGGTTATAACAGACAAAGTCCCGGCGCTGGGCAGGGCTCTTAGAGAAAAGACCCCCACCCCCCACCCCCGGGTTTGTTATGTTGCCGGTGTAATTAGCAAAGAGGAGGCCGGTTTGTTAGGCACAGCTTGGCATGGCTCGGTTACCGAGGCAGCCGTGGTGACTCCTGCCAGCGGGGGAAATGGCCCCATTGGCGGCTCAGTCCTGAGCAAGCATTTCCCAGCATGCTCAGCATTAGTGAGCGGGGGGTGGAGGGCACATGGAGGGGGTGAGCAAAATTGGTGCTCCATATAAAACAACCCAGCCCGTGAGCTTTGCATGACCACAATCCAGCTGCATAACACAATCCCCAGCGGTTCTACTGCTAACCCCGCCCCTGCATAATGCAGCCCCTATCAGGGCTATCCCCTAGGGTGACTATCTTTGTTGGATGGAAATAAGGGACATCACTTTATTTTAAGAGACATTTTAGGGGAACCCCATATCCCTTAGCAGATCGTGTTTTTCTCTCAAGTGCACATTTCTTCTGCCCTCAAGCTATACAATGCAATTATAAGCTTCAATTTAACATTTCAAATTGTACTTATGATCAGTTTTCATGTTGTAATACATCTTTGCTTCCTGACATCTTTACATGTGCAATTGAATTAGCTTGAACTTGAAGCAGAGCCTTAGCAAATCAATATTGAGCCCGTTTCTGCAATGTGTCCGCTTCTGTTTACACAAGGAAATATGCCTTTCAGTGCTGCGTTTCAGGTAGCAAACTGACATAAATTCCACAAGTTTTATCAAATTGGCTACCATAGTTCAAAACCCCTGCCCTTCCCCGGCCCACAGTACTGTACTCACTGAACCTTCTTGGCAATAAAGCATACTAGTGCCCATATGTGGCAAGAATTTGCTGTTCACTCAACCATTAATGAACCTTGCCCTTTCCAGAAATGTTCAAAAATATCTTCCTATCATTTCCTTACCTGTGTTATAAGTGCAAAAATAGAGGCCTGCAGTGGAGACATTTCTGGATATTTAATTGGCAACATCTCAAGCAAGAAGCCACATCCATGATTTTTATTTCAGGAGTGCAGTCCTAGGACAACACAAATGGAGAAGTTTCTTCAGGCTGAATTCTACACTGAAAATCCAGTTTAATCAACAATTACGTTGCTTGGTGCTGCTCTGCAAGGTTTGATTCAGCCTTCCCTTCCCAGGAGACAAATCAATGAAATCAGAGAATCAAGGGATGCCCCTTAAAATAAGGGATGGGTGGTCACCCTACTAACCCCTGCCCTAAACAAGGGACAAAACACAATCCCCAGTGGTGCTAATTCCTTCCCTGTATACCACAATTCCCATCCCTGAATCGGGGGGCACCAGGATGTGGTGGATCTCCATGCTCTATCTTGGGATTTAGCTGGCTCCTTCCCCATCACTAGGAGATATTTCTAACACAGGTGAGTCAAGCAAGATCCTGAAATACTTAGGGACCTAGCTTTCCAAAGCGCTGAGGACCCTCCACTCCACAAGAAGTCAGTGGAAGCTCTGGGAAGCAACCTCCCCTGGGCATCAGGCCTGAGAAGTGAACAGGTACCTAATTCAGCACTTAAGTGCCTAAATCAGGTAGCTCAAGGCCAATCTGTTGGCCCCTACAGAGTAAAATGTGTTCTTAAAACCATTCAAAGAGATATTTTTGGGCTTCCAGCTTGTTCCCAGCTAGCCTGGCATTGTCCCCTGCACATGTATCCCCGTCCCACGGCAAATCCCAGGGCAGCCCCCTGTGAATTCTCAGGTGGCATCTCAGCCCAGCACAGAACTGTCCTGCATGTCCCGGTGCCTCTGATCAGGTAATTGGGGAAGGTGGGGGGCTGATCCACTCCTTAATACCTGGGCTCATAGGGTGACATGTCACCACTCTGGGGTCCTCTTCATCATTGCCCAGCGCCTTTCCATCAGGATGGAGCTTCCTCCCCCTCTTCCCCTTTGCCCCAATATTGATGAATCCATAGGTGCTGACTTTCTCATTTCTCCGAGGGCTCGACCCCCGCTCTGCCCCAGGCCCCACCCCCACTCCACCCCTTACCCCAAGGCCCCACCCTGCCTCTTCCCACCCCATTCTGGCCTCTCCCCTCAGCGCTTTCTGCATACTGCTGAACAGCTGATCTGCACTGGGTGGGAGGCGCTGGGGAGGAGCTGATCGGCAGGGCTCACCAGTGGGTGCTGAGCACCCCATGTCTTTTTTCCGTAGGAGCACCCACAGTGTCGGCACCTGTGGATGAATCTAAATCCGACTCGAGGATCCTCGCTTCTTGGACATGTGCCTAAATATTTTTGGGCTCATTGTAACTGAAACAGCCTGGCCTTGACATGGCACTTGTTTTGTTTTTCCTTGGCGAAGCTCAGGTACCTTAAACAAGTTTGGGCCGGTTTGCAGGCAGAATTATGCAGCCGGTTTTCATATACATTACCAGCCCCACAGTGCTCTCAACTCTGCATGCCAGCTCAGAAAATCTGGGTCAGCCAAATTCAAGGTCCTGGAATCCAGCAAAACTGCCACGGCCCAGATTGAGCACTGTGCCTGTGCTCTGTTCAGAGCAGCGGGACGGGGAAACTTTCAGGGAGTCCATTTGCCCCTCTTTTTCTGGCCAGTTCGCCTGCCAGTTGGGGATTTCTAGGACGGGCCAGGGAGGGGAGCTAGTTAACAAATCCAGTCTTTTCTCTACAAAAAAATTCAAATACAATTGTTTTCATGTGCAATTTTTTGTTCAAAATGTTTCTATTTTTCCTGGCTGCAAAATTTCAAAACGGAACTAAAAGCAAAATCTTTATTTTGATTCTTATCAGATTGAAATTTTGTTTCAGTTTGATTGACAGGGACATTTTTCTTTTCAATGTGGTTCTCCAAACCTGAAGAATATTTGAAATTTTGAATGCCCCACCCCCAACTTTCTCCCTCTTATTGACACTGAATGGACTAACTTGAATCATTGCTGGGGTTTCTGGTGGGGAGGGAAGGGATTAATGCTTTTTCCCCTTTTTCTGTTATTCATCTTTCCTTTTTTCCACTCTGTAACTTTTCAAAGCACCTCCGACTTTGGAAACATTCCAGAGCTGCAAAAGGAAAATGAAACTCAGTGATTGCCCCCAAATGTCTTCAATTATTTGGAAGGTTACAAAATGGCAAGTGGACAATGAAAAACAGAGTTAAGCCGGGGGGGGGGGGACGACACCCCATCCTAGACATTGTCCTTTTTTGTGTGCAAAGGTGGGGTTCATGGGTGGGGGAAACTAAAGCCGGGCAAATTCAAATTGGAAATAAGGGACAGACTTTTTAATGGTGAGGGTAACTATCAAGGGATGTGACAGTCCTCAGATCAAGAATGGATGGATGCCTTTCTGGATGAGATGCTCTAGCTAAACAAGTTATTGGGCTTAATACAGGGGTAACTGTGGGGAATGTAATGACCTGTGTTATCCAGGGGATCTAATGGTCCCTTCTGACCTTAACTACCATGAATTAATGGGAGGTGCTAACCTCTCCCTAGTGACACGAAGCAAGTGACCCTTCCCAATGCAGAGAGGGAGAGTGGGAGAAGACAGTGCAAGAGGTGCCCTGCCTTTCTCGTGGTTGAGTTTTAAAAGCCACGGGGACCCAGAGTGGGCCTGACTGCTCCCCCCTTGCAGTCTGGGAGATGGCCCCCATGTGCTTAGCACACGGGCAGGGGCTGGTTTATGGGGCCCTTCACTCCTCATCTCCCCGTCTTTAAGTGTGTGGGTTTCATCAGCAATGCACCAGTTTAGCCATTGCAGAGCAACCAGAACTGATTCTGGAAACAAGATTTGGGGGGTTGAAAGAAGGGCGAGGCCCAGGCACTGGCAGCATTGGGATTTTAGGTTGGGAAACTCTGTGGTGGCCCAAAATTAAATGGTGGAGAGGAAATGTTGGGTGCATGGCACAGCATGATTCCAGCATCCGAGTCAGGGTCTGCAGCAGGGGACCAGTTCGGGAGCAGACACATCACCTGAGAGCTTTCTCCTCCTTGCCTTGCCTCAGGAGTTCTATCCAGGATCAGCTAGTTGCCTCCAGAGCTGGCTATCTGTCGAGGGTTTTATGCAGAAAAAAGATACAAATCTGAGAATCCAACTTCGTAAATAAAGTCAAAACACAGTCGAGCTGTTTCCATGGAATCCCTGTGCCAGAACATTCACGGCTGCCTGATATCTGAGGATCAATGAAGTTCATGTTGACTGCAGAGCTAGGAGATGTAACCACAGTATGCAGATGGGGCTTGTCTATTCTCTCTGCTGACTAGAAAAGAAAATAGTGCCTCTTTTCCCTATCTCCCCAGATTTTTATGACACCCATCACCCTACTATCTGGCTGTCTCCCAGGGATTAAAAGTAACCGACAATACCAATAGCTCTCTCCTTTCTGGTGCACCGAGAGCAAGTAATTTGATAAGGCTGTTTGTGCTTGTGTTGTATGTTAGTTTCAGTATGAGAAGTATTTATGATGAGAAAGCAACATGGCATAAATAAGTCTTGCTGCTTTTAGTTCATGGCAAGGCCCACAATAGATCTCTTGGGGCAATGAGTTCCACAGTCCCGGTCTGACTCCAAAGATTCTGTTTCCTGTATCCACAAATCGCCCCATCTCAGCCCATCGTTTTGTTGTCCCTGTGGATCATAGCTGTCATAAGAGGCTGTCTTGCAATCAGCCGAGTGTCATGACCTAGCTCTGGGCTCAGTAGTGGGTAGAAAGCTGGTGACCCAGAGGCTGTGTGTTGCAGAGCAGAGGGGCTGCTGTGTTTGGTCCCAGCGTTAATGCTGTCCGTGTGTGTGGTGACTCCCTTCGGAGGCAGGATAAGCCACAGGAACTGAGCCTCCAGGCCATGTCTGGGTTGCCATCAGGGCTACGTCTGATAGGGTGAGGCCGAATCTCCTGGCAGGCAGGAGGGGGCATCTCTGGGGCACCGGCAGGAATCTGAAAGGGCCCTGGGGCTGTGACCACTTGGGCAATCTGCAGGAAAGGTGCCTTTGACAGTGAGGGCTGCTACAGAGAAGGAGAGTTCTCCTGAGGGCTTCCGTTCTCCCACCACCAATGCCGTTGCCTCAGCGTGGGTTCAACTGGAGCCTGGCGCCAGGACGAGCTAGCAGATGGAGCTGCCTGTGCTGTGTGATGGGAGCCCTGCAGCCTCTCACCAGCTCTCCCACGGCTTTATATCACAGTGGGACACCCTGGGGAGCAGCTGAACCTCGTGGGACTCTGCAGGGGAGGCCTTTCTCATCACTTGTTCTTCTGCCCTGACCAGCCCAGCCTCATCGCTGCAGGGTGCTCTCCTCCGCCTCCTGTCTGCTGGGCCGAGGCCACCCCAGGTGGGGGAACCGACTGCAAGGAGAAAACCCCCTCAACAGTTCTCACCCCGGCTCCCCTGATGCCCGGCGGGTCACGCTGCCTGGCTCCGCGGTGGGAACATTCGGGGTGAGGCCAGGCGAGACAGACAGCTTGTCTGCGGTCGCTGCCCAAGGTGGTTAAACATTGGCTCGGGCCGGTTAGGTAACACAATCCGCAGCAGCAGTGGAGAAATGAAACTGCCTCGGTAAACAAGGCGCACTTGCCAGGGCGGCCGAATGCGTGACAAGCCGCTATTCCCTGCCTGCCAATCTGCTGGGGTTATCTATTGGCTGAGGATAAACACCTCACCCACTCCGTGCTGCCCCAGGGCTCCTGCGCGCCATTCGACACCCATGGGCTCCTTTACCTCATGCTCCAGCTATGTAGAAAGAACAAGAGAAGGGCCTGGTGCCAGACCCACGCTGTGACTTACCCTCCCTTGGTGCAGGGCCTGGCTGTATTGACCCCATGTTGGCACCAGAGAGACAGTACCTACCCCGCCCACACAGAAGGGTGCTAGCTGTGTGGCCAGGCTTCTCCGGGCTTCCCGGCACATTGACTTTCACAAGCCAACCCAGAGCGTGTTACCTGCTCCCCTGGGGTCCTGGTGATGGCGTCTGGGCTCCATGCAGCCAGCCAGCGGTGGGGTGGAGGAACGCAGCATCTCCTTCTCTGCTTCTTTCAATAGCTCTCTTTCACCAGCCGGAGGAGGTCAGTGGAGCAGGACCCGTTCCCCAAAGCCAACAAACTCTGGCTGGGACACACCGTCCCGACCAAGTCTGCACTAGTGACTGGCCAGCAAATTGCTGGACCAAACCCTGGCGTGGCTCCCTGCACGCACCCCCACTGGGCCCAAGACACATTGTAATAGAGCAGAGGCACACACACTTCACCCAGCCAAGAGCTACAATGACAGCTTCTGAGGCACCCGAAGGCCTCATCGAGTTTGCACAAAATGGGGCAGACCTGATGTTCATGACTTTCCCGGTTTTGTCACCAGTCTGGTGCTAGGTGGTGTTTTTCTTCAAGCCCCAGCTCCAGGAGTCAAATGATAATGTGAAAAATCGCAGCTTGCAAAAAAAAAAAAAGACATTTCTAGCCCTCATGGCTATAGAGAAAAGTTGGACAACGTGGCCTGAGTGAGACCCTAAGCAGGGGTGGGCAGACTATGGCCCGCTGGCTGCAACAGGCCTGCCAGGGCTTTGGATCTGGCCCTTGCGATTGCCACCCCCTTGGCGCCGTGGGCCCTGTGCCACTCCCGGAACTGGCTGGCACCACGTCCTTGCAGTCCCTGGGGGCGGTGGGGGGCAGAAGGCAGCTCCCATTGGTGGGGAACGGGAAACCGCAGCCAATGGGAGCTTCGGGGGAGGTACGTACAGGCAAGGGCAGCACACGGAGCCCTCTGCCCTGCCCCACCCCTCCCCCAGGGGCTTCAGGGACATGGTGCCAGCTGCTTCCAGGAGTGGCGCAGGGTCAGGGCAGGCAGGGAGCCTGCCTTAGCCCCGCTGTGTGCTGCTACCACCCTGGAGCCCTCAAGGTAAGCAGCACCCCGAACCCCTCCTGCACTCAGCATCCCAACCCCTTGCCACACCCCAACCCTCTGCCCTGAGCCCCCTCGTACATCCCGCTCCCCTCCTCTGCCCCAACCCCTTGCCCATAGCCCCTTCCTGCACACCGCACCCCCTCCCACACCTCGCACTACCTCCTGCACCCCACCCCCTGCCCCAGCCCTACATTCATGGCCCTCCATGCAATTTCCCCACCTAGATGTGGCCCTCAGGCCAAAAAGTTTGCCCACCCCTGCCCTAAGGCAAAGAACAGAAGCCCACACTGATTATTTCTTTACAGTGTCCTGGGTTTGGGGAGCCTGGCTGTTGAGGCACAGCCAATGGAGGACACACATGCAATGCTCCAGCTTGGGAGCAGTGTGGTCCCAGTGCATTCTCCCCCTGATCTGTGCAAGGTAAGCCACCGTGAAAGTTCCTCCGTTCTTGCAGTGGCAATTACACCCACTCACTGAGTGGGGGAGGCCTATGCGGGGATGTGCTCCTGGGTCTCTCTCCCCTACACTGCCCGGAGCATGGGAAAGTCTGTCCTGCTAAGACGGCCCCCAGCGGGAGGATTCTACATCCTAGGATCTAGCTGCTGTTGAGAAATTGTAGGGGCTTCCTCGAGACCCTTTGGCCATGTGCAGATGGGGCCCTCCGTACTGATCTCAACCCTCCTGAATGGAAGTGGAGTGCTCTGCCGGGGACAGAGAATCGACATTCAGGGATGAGCCACAGAGATGCTTTGCCAAGGCAGGAGCAGGAGGAGGAGAAGGTCCAGGCTCTTTAACACAGCAAGAAATATCCCGGTGGTAAAGCTGGAGCTCTAGAAAAACCCTGTAAGAACTAAAAAGCAGATATACGAGGAGCCCCAGGCAGCTACCCCGGCATCTGAACCCCACATTCTAACTGCTCTCTCTGAGGTAATAAAAAAAAGAAACTACCCTCTTCCAAGCTCATGTTATATTTATTTGCAACAGGGGCTGGTGCTTTGAGGGCAGGAGTAGAGGGGCACGTGTCAGCTCTTAGAAAGGAGAGGGTACAGGGAAAACCTGACACAGGCACCTTCCTCAGCAGCACAGACCTGCATCAGTTTCCCCTTCATCCATCCCTGCGAAGGAACATTGCCTCTTTCAGCAGCAAATTCAAACCTTTGGTACTCCCAGGAAACCTCCTTCCAGAGTCAACCCCTCACATCTGGGCCTGGCTTGCACTCACTAAGATGCTTCTTCCTCCCTGTCATAGGGGCCTCTGGACAAACCTTCCTGACACTCGGCATGTTCCCCTGCTCGAGCCAGTCCTCCCAAAAGCTCTCCCTAGAGCTCCTCACCAGCAGCGCCCAGCTGCTGCTCTCCTGCAGCGCTTCCCCTCCAGCCACTCTGCTGCTCCATCCATCCGTCCGCCTCCCCTCCGGTCTCAGACAGCCTCACCTGCCCCTTCCTCACCTCCTGTATCTTGCCCAGGGGCCTCCTCGTAAGCCCAGTTGGGAAGCAGCTGGGCAGTGGACCCCGTTCCCTGTTAAAGGGGCCAGTCTCCCTGCGATGGAAGGATGTTAGTGCCACCCCAAACTCACTGATCTCCCACCTCTCCCAAAGCCAATCTGGGGTAGTGTAAGGCCATCGTGCACATCTGGCCCAGTTCTGCTCTCTGTGTGGTTAGCACCCACTGACCCTGCCCAGGAGTGGCCGCCTAGAGAGGTCAGCCCTGAACACAAGCAGCCTGGGTGCAACACAGAGGCATGAGCGGGCAAGGGCTGCACTGTGGCTTTTCTTTTACAGACCCTTCCTCTCCTTCAGGCCTCTGCTTTGCAGAGAGCTGGTGGAGGCTGAAGCAGTCTGGGGTGAGTGAGCTGCTCTATGGGACTGGTGGTTGCATGTGTGTCGGTGTTGGACTTTTCACGAAGCAAAGCCTGTGGGGTGACCTGGGACCCAGGTCCTTAAGGCCCCAAGCCAACGCGACACCTTTGGGTCACAACGACCTAGAGGGCATTGGCTCAGCAGAGTGGGTGAGATTCCCCAGGATGTCCCTTATAGGGATCACAGGGGAGCCATCCTTTGGTCAGCCACTGTACACTTTAACAGTAGCTAGAGTCTGTTCAGTCCCCACACGGAGAGCTCCATTCTGGTGGCTGCAGCACCGCACCGGCTTCTCCAGACTGGGTCAGGCTCCCAGGAGGGCTCTGATCAAAGGGATATAGCCTGGAGCATGGTCCCCCAACCCATCCATACCCATTGCCTTGGAGCAGCAAGCTAGAGCCAGACTACAGCTCCCCCAGCCAGGGAACAAGGGGCAAAGACAGCCAGGGTGACAGACAGGGCCATGTTGCTTAATGCACTGGAAGGTGCTCAGATACTACAGGGATGGAAGAACCTGAAGAGAAGAGAACGTGGCAGGTGCTCTCAACACCCAGCCCCAGTAACAGCAGGGACCCTGTGTGTGCGTCCTTGCGGGGGCAGGGTCTGCCTATCCTGCCTACTAAGCCCTTCCACGGCCCCCTCCCTGCAGCATCTAAGTCCCCCCCTGCCCCCGCATGAGCTCATCCTCACCACAGCCTGGGAGCCTCCCCCCTTCACACCTGAGGCACAGGGTCACTGGGCGATTCCCTGGCAGAGCTAAGAACCAGCCAGCTCTCTCCCCTCAGGTCACTGCTTTGGGAGGCAAAGGCAGCTCAGCTGTGGAGACATTTCTTCCTCTAGGGTTCTCCACCAGGAAGCCTTCTCCAGTAGAACCAAAGAGCTCTGGACTTCAGGCACAGACAGATGGCCCCAGAGCAAATATGGGGGGACCGACATGGGTCCATCAGGAACAGACTCAAGGCACTCAATCTACTTAGCTTAACCAACAGAAGGTTGAGGGGTGACTTGATCAAAGCCCATAAATACCTACATGGGGAATAAATCTTTGACAATAGGTTCTTCAGTCTAGCAGACAAAGGTCTGACACGACCCAACGGCTGGAAGTTGAAGCTAGACAAATTCCGGCTGGAAATACAGTGTAAATTTTTAAGTGAGGGTAATTAACCCCTGGAACAACTTTACCCAGGGCAGCAGTGGGTTCTCCCACACTGGCCATCTTTAAATCGAGCCGAATGTTTCCGAAAAGTCTGTGCTCCAGTTCAGACAGGCAACCCTATGGAGGAGGTCAAACTGGTAGGGGTGACTACAGTCCCTTGCTACCATGGAATCTGACACCTCCCCTTTGCCCCCCCCCTCCAGTGAGCAGCCTGGACCCACTTTATCCCCAGTCATTACAGAAACCACAAAGAGGAGGCGACGCATGCCGTTTGTAAAAAAAGCAACAATTTATTTCTGATATACTCATAATCAAACCAGGAAAAGACCTTGTGCGCCACCAGACCCCTTAGTGTCGGGACACACTAATGCCATGTTCTATACAGAGACCTTCAAAGGCCAGAAGAACCTTATTTCAGTCCAGCTGAATACTGAGAACAGTCATTGGTTCGAAGAGGCCAAGTGCTTCCAGGACACTCACAATCACGCAAGGACAAGCTTATTTATGAAAAAATAGATCTCTATATACATTATATACCCTCTGTTTATGTTATATAAATTAGAAGCAGGAGGAGAGCACCTCATGGGGAAAGGGGATGTTATCACACTGAGGGGATGGGATTTTTGGGGGCAAGGAGGCGAATGCCCCAGAAACAAAGAGGGAGGCTTTGCCTGATGCCCTGGCTACTGTCACGGTCCCTCCAGAGCCATCCGAAATTCACAGTTCTCTCCTACTCTCCTTGGGCCAGCGCTGCTCGAAATTCATGAAGCGTCTGCTTGGGCCGTTCACAGAGCAGCAGGCTACTCATGCCAGCGCACAGCCCGCATGGCTGGCAGCAGCCCCACGGCGGGCAGCGCAGAGTGGGCATGCTTGGCAAAGACAAAGCGCTCAGTGCCCGTTCTCTTCATTCCATCTATGTCACGGGGAGGCCAGTGCCCCGGTAGCTGGCACACTGGTGCATCTCACTTCCCGGACCATGGCTGACTGCAGCAGTAGCCAGGACCACCTGCTCTGCTCAGACATTTGAAGTCCCCCGAATTCGATTGTGAAGAACGGAGCACGTCCCTTCCACACTTCCAGGCTTTGAGAACAGCCAGAGTCACTGTAATTCCACTTGGAAAGAAGAGTCCAGCAATGCAACAATAGAAATAATGGTTTACAATAACCTACTTGAGCCAAAATATCAGCTGTAGTTACCTAGGTGCCGGCGGGTAACCAGCACATACACTTGTGCCCCTAGGAAGGTGCTGGAGGCTAACACACTGCCCGGGACAGCAGCTTTGGGCTCCAACGTGTGACAAAAACTCTTGTCTAGGGAGCACGGTTCATTGCATTATGCCTTGGGTCTCGCCCCTGGGCCAGACGGGCAAAACCCGAGTCCTCGTAGGGCTCCCCCGGCTCCTTACTTTCGGTTCAATACTTCCTCCTCCTTCCAGCCACTGGAGTTCTTCCCAAACTTGTAGACCAGCCGCCTCCCGTCAACCCGCTCCAGGATTTCCCGCTTGTAGTAATACCTGGAAGGAAAGGAGGGGACATCAGCACTGGATGCAAGGCAGCCCAGGGAGCCGGTGTGGAGGCCATCTGGGAAGGGAAGAGCCTGAGGCCGAGGACGCTGAGGGAAGGAGGCTGAGAGAAGGCCCCGTTATGGGGAGGCTGGGAGAGGAGCTGTCAGGGTAGAGTAGGGAAGCAGAGGAGGTGAAGCATGGAGCTTTGGTTGGAAGTAGGCCCTGGAGCCTTGGAGACAGGCTGGGGCTCCTGCCTCTCTTGGGCGGGACGGGGGCAATCCCCTGAAACCCACCTCATGGCCCGGCTCAGCTTCTCATAGGTCATGCTGCTGTTCTTCTTCTTCTGCCCCCAGAGCTGAGCCACCGCCTCGGAGCGGAGGAACTTGAAGACGCCCTCGCGTCGGTCCTCCCACTTCATCAGACCTTCGTTCAGCTCAGGGTGGAGCAGGATGTCCCGGATAAACTCCCACAGGTGAGTCCCTCTTGGGGCTGGAACAGAGAGAGGAGGGACGGTCCAGTTTAATGTGGGGGCTCTGAAGAACTGGGACCCCAGAAACCCAGCAGGCTGGAGGAGGCTCTGCAGAAAGTGCTGCCCAGGGCTGGGAGCGCCATGATAACAGCAGCAGCTCCCTGCACCCTGGGAACAAATCAGCCCTGCACCCCATGGGTGCAGAAGGTCCAATAGGCAGCAGAGCCAGTGTTGTTCCTCCACATGGGAGCTTACTTGGGGGGCTGTAGCCCAGACAGGCTAGGCAGCTGCGCCCCACTGAGGCACCTGGGGCCCAGCCCCCAGAGGAGACTTTGTGGGTGGTGCAGTTATGCAGATCCGCCTGCCCCACGCCGTACGGGTGAGGCAGGGGGCACAGAAGCTCAGGAAGCAACGGCAGCCCTGTAACAGCCACCGAGCAATAGTCCACAGCGCCAGCTGCACCATGGGTCGGCAGTCCAGTCCATCTGCCCCACGCCCCAAGCCTCGTGGTGGCACTCCCTTGCACCCAGCCCACCTACTGGGGCCATGCACTGGGACCAGGGATTGGACCTTAGGAATCACCGGACCATCAGCAACCAATCGGAAAGCACTGGGGGCTCCGATTCCCTTGATATCAATGGCAGTTAGGCACCCAAACCCCTTTGAGGATCGGTGCCTAAAGGCTGCACCGTGCAAGGGGCTGGCCCTCAATGTACTATGGGCTAGGAGCCCCCATCCCTCCTCCCACCTTCCCTCTCCAAACACGGCCGAGACAACTGTCCTGGTCAATTCCAGGGCTGGCCGTTAACTTCAGCACCCGGACGAGCCAGGGCATAGCCACCCTAGCCCACAGGAGCCCCCCTGGCCTCTCACGTACAGTGCTTGCTCTTCTTGGTCTCCAGGCAGTCTCTGTTCTCCTTGCTGAATTTACGGGGCCTGCCCCTTTTCCGCTTCCCATGCTTGACGTCCCCTTTGTCATAGTCAGCAAAACCATCTGTGCGGGAGGAGATGGGAGACGTTACTGAGCCTGTCTGGGTTTTATAGCGGGCCCACCCTGCCCCAGGAGGGGTCTGAGCAGCCTCAGCTCCTGGCTTCTCCTTCTTTAGAAATACAAGGGGAGATGTCCATTGTAATTCCCTAGGGACAGGTCCCCTCTGCAGGCTCAGGGAACTGCCAGCCTGCCTGACCTAACCAGCGGTCCCTGTTTAGCCACCCAGCAACAGAGCCCCTTCCCCCATCTCCTGCACCTCGGGTTCCCTGGTATGCCCTGGGGAGAAGGCCTGGACACCGGTTCGAATGGTCGCTATGGACCGTATCCTGCCCTGTTACACTGAGCGCGGCACAGACATGCAGTCAAAGCTCCCCGCACCAGGGGGTTTCTGACCACTGCCTGCGGCAGCCAGGCACACCTTGGCCAAGTCCCCAACCCCCATCCCAGCCCGCGGCACTGCTGGCATCCGCCCCATTGCCCATCTCTTTCCGGGTCACCATGGCACCAAGGTTCTGCCAGCAGCTGCTGGGGCAGAGGGTCTCAAAGGCAGATCGCATCCCCGCCCTATGCACAAAGCAGGGGCGGAGGGAGGAGCCCACGCAAAACCCAGAGCCAAAGCCTGGTCTACATCCTGTCCAGGTTCCATTTCGTTCAGCCCACCAGAGTGCGGGAGATCCGGATAAAACCTCCTGGGTTTGACCCATCCTGCCTGGATACCATGGCAATGAGCACCTGAGAAGTTTCCAAGACAGAAAGCTAAGGCAGGCCACCTTTAGTAGGGGTCAGTTCTCAATGCCTCCTCCCCAGCAGAGGGGAACCAACCAAGCTCTCTCCAGTGGGAAGGGGCCTTTCTTTTCCCTCCCTGACCCCAGTTTTTTTCCAGCCTTGCCCAGCCCCAAGCTCATCTCTCTCCCCACCAATCGGGAAGGAAGCGACTCACCGTCAGAGGAGAACAACTTCACTTCTGTCAGGTCGGGATCTATGTCACTTCCACCGGAGTCTTGGGAGTTGGGGCTGTGCGACATCCCGGTCCCTGGGGGGCAAAGCGGATAAGTTGGATTTCCAGTTATTCCCCTCCAGAAACACTTCCAATCAGTAGAAAGCAGCTCTCCAGCCCAGCACACCGAACACTCCCCAGCAGGTGGTCTGCCCTGGAATGGGTTTTGGGGAACTCTCGCATGAAACAGGGCAGGGTCTACAACTAAGACCCAGATGTAGGGCTGTGACCCCATCCCAGAGAACCACACATGAGACGGGAGCAGACACAGGGCCATCCAGGACTGATGGGAGAGCCCACTGATGGGAGAACCCGTGCCTGCGCCATTGCCAAGGTTGCCCCAACACTGAACGTGAGCAACGAAGACTTTACCTGAGACAGAGATGTCAGAGCTGCCTGGAGACAAGGCACTGGAAATGTAGCTGAAGTCTGCCTGGTAGAAAGGGTTTGTGGATTTCATCTCCTCCAGGGATTCCTTCGTGTACGAGTTTCCCAGCTCTAGAAACAGTGGAGGAGAGAGCAGGAAAGGGTGAGCCCCATCCAGGTAACGGACATGCACAAGGCAGGGGCCTTGAGGGACAAGGTGTGGCCAGGGCGCTTCTCTTACCTGAGGCACTGGAGTCCTGGAAGATCTCTTGGGAAGACATGTCCTCTTTCTCTAGCAAGTCAATGATCCAGGTCAGCTCATCGGAGACTGAGACTGCAGGAGGGGGGCAGATAGGAATTCATTTTATTTGACCAGTCCGAAGGGCAAAGGCACCTCCCCATGCTCTTCCTGTGGGCCCCTTCATGGGTTCCTGCTGTTTCCCCTGTTCTTCTGGTGCAAGCCCTTCTACACTCCCCAATGTGCCACCCAAACCTCCCTTCTAACCGGAGTCTCGGGATAGGAATGGGCCTTGCCCCGGGTTATAGGGCAGCAGGGACTGGGGACATGCCAGTTTGGAAGCCCCAAGGAAGTGCCCATCCCCAGCTCTGGCTGGCTAGGCTAGCTTTCTGTGGGCCCTGCTGGCATGGGGAGGAGGAAAATCGGTGCTGGGTCACTGGCACTCACCGATCTCATGGAGGCGGGCGTAGAGCTCATCCCCGAGTGGCCCGAAAACGAGCCGCAGCTGCTCCGGCGTGCAGTGGCAGAGCGTGTAGCCGTCCATGTTGCAGCAGGAGAAGTTGATGGCGCTGGCGTCATACTTGTTCTTCTCCACCTGGTAGCTGATCCACTCCAGCACTTGCGCCTTGCTCCAGAAGTAAGGGAGCTCGCCGAACCACGCCGGCTTCTCTGTTGGGGAGAAAAGAGCAGGGCTCAGGGGCGCTGCTCACCCCATGGGGCACCCGACCCCGGCTCTGGCTGGCTGAGCAGGGCTCTCAATGAGCCCACATCACAAGGGGTGGGGTTGGCTCTGCTGGGCACAGAGAGTCAGATGGGTGGGGGGGAGGTTATCTTGCTTAGTCACCGTTGTGGCATTGTCATGTGCATCAGTCACCTGCTCCTTTACCTCGGATCCTGCCTGACAGCAGGGCCCAAGGGAATGGCCAAGGACAGCTTCTCAGCTCCCAGCCCAGTCCTTCCCCAAAGGGCACTGCTGACCCACCAGAGGGTATGAGGGACCTCACCCCAATCCCAACTGCCCGAGAGTGAACTTCCCCCTTCCACTAGCCCCAGCTGGCCAGTGGCCCATCCGACCCAGTCCCCTGTCTCTGGCAGCAGACTAAACCCTGATGCTGCAGAGGAAGGAAGCTGAACTCCCAACCTGCCCCCATAATGCACCTGGGCAATGGGGCAAACAAACAATAACACTTTGCACCTTCAAAACATCTTCCATCCAGCCTCCCCTGGGACCCACATGTTAATAGGATAAACCTGGCAGGCAACCCTCTGGGGAGCTATTGAAAGTAGCATTTGGCGAGGGAAACTGAGGCACAGAGAGGGCCAGGGACTTCCCCAGGTTGCCCAGTAGCAGAGGTGGGAACAGAACCCAGGTGTCCTAAATCCCAGTCCTGTGTGCTAACTACTAGGCAACCCTATCTCCCTTCTATTCCAGGGGCAGGATTCCATCTGGTGATTAGCTTATGCCTTGACTCATTATCACTGCAGGTCTCCTGCCTGGCTCTGCCCTGTGGCACGCAGGCTCCAGCCCCACCTGTGGTCTCCGCAGGCAGCGCGAGATTGTCCTCCTTCCCCAGGTGGGCCAGCAGTTCCATGGGGGGCTGAGCCTCCTCCGGCTGGTACATGGCGCTGATGTAGTTAGAGAAGATGTTGCTGATTTCGCAGGATCCCGCCATAAAGCTCTCTGTCAAGAGATTGCACCTGTCAGCATGACTCCAGCCAGCGCTGCCTGTGAGTTACAGACCTTCCCGAACTGGCACTTGAACCTTGGGCTGGGTACAGCCTGGGAGCACGGAGCCTGCCCTGCCCCGCCCCGCCCCACAGAGGGGACGGGGTCACAACCAGCAGTCTGTGCATCTCCATGCTTCCCTTGCCCCTTCTGGTGCCTCAGGCCCAGGGTCCTCCGCGAGCCAGGACAGCCGGGATCAGAGCCCAGCCTGCAGATTTCAAGCTGAGGTGAATCGTCACTACATCAAAAAGGCTCAAGCCCTCACTGGACCATTAGAAAGCACCCAGTGTTTCTTGGGCCCTTTGCTGACCTTCGCTGTAAAAGGGAACAGAGACAGGCTTCCCCTGGGCTGGAGGCTGCGTCCCAACCAGCTTGATGCTTTCAGCCAGCCGCTGTCAGAGCACAAGGATGAGAACAAGCAGCTGTCTTTCGTTCCAAGGCCTCCTTCCATCCAGGTGTAAGTCTGATAGCATCTGGCCAGGAGGACGGGGATGCGCAGTGGGGCCAGGGTGGATGGCACTCGGAGTCTCCTGCTTAGCAGACTCATCGTGCTGCCATTTGCAGACAGCTGTGGTCTGGCTGCTCCGCCGGGAAAGAGGCCATCGGTTGTCACCACTCACCCCATGGTCCCATCTCCCAAAGCACCCCAGCCCCCGTGCAGCCAAGGGTGCCCGGCCAGCCACACTCGCTCCCTCCCACCAGCTCCCTGGATGCCAGTGTCCTCAGTCCAGTCCTCGAACCCAGCCTTAAATGACCCGGAGAAGTGACCGTCCCACCATCAACATGCCTGCCCAGGCATGAGAGCCGGAGAGCAGGACTGCCAATACTCACCTGGCTCAGCCCAGGGCGGTGGACGTCTGTGCAGATGCTTTCTACCCCTAATGCCCAAAGGGCTTGTTTGACCAACAGGTGGCTGGCGAACAAGGAGCAGCGTCCCCCAGCTAGCGGAGGGTGCACAAACACCTCCGCCCTCGGGGAAGTGTAACTGAACCTATTGAGCACGGCGCACAAAGGTTTTGGTACCTACCACAGTGCCCCCAGCAGCAGCAGTTAATCCACAGGCAGCAAAGACAGCGTGTAATACTCCAGGTGCACCACTGGCTTCTAACCACTACTCATCTGTGCCTTAGCGCCTACCCCTATAGGCGGCCCCTCCTGGGTATCTGGCCTTATATAGCATGTGTCTTCGGTAACATGATCTCAGGGCTCTAGGGGAATTCCTAGGCCAAGCATTCAAGCTCCAAGCTTCATCGGATTTGCATAATAGGTGCCACTGGCCCCGCGCCAGTGCTTTCTTGCCGGGAAATCAGGGCTGGCCAGTTTAATGATTGTCAAAGCCCTCGCCCAGCCTGTGCCAGCGTCTCACCCCTCATCGTGTTTTTCTCTCTTTCTAATCTCACGTTTGTTTGCTCACAAAAGCAGGCTAATCATCTGCCTCCTCCCTGCCCCGAATAGCAGCCATGTAAGGGGCTGGCATGCCAGCCAGGCCTCTCCCTGCCAGAAGTCCAGCATGGGGTGAAGGTGGCAGCTGTGACCAGACAAACCTGTGCTCCGGCCCACACCAACAAGATGTGGCTCCCTTTGGCTGAGCTAAGTACCTCAGCGGCAGCTCCGGATCCCCCAAAAGTCTGGAGTTCGGGTTCAGCCCGGCCCTCATAAATGACCCCTCTAAAATGGGCACTGCACCCTCTGGAGTGTAACCAAGCTGGGCCATTAGAGGAGGGGCCTGTTTGCCACTTGGCCAGCCTGATGCAGGGACAGAGCCTCCGGAGCCAGGACAGCACCACTGGGCGAGACAGGCCCTAAGCCTCCCCCAGCCAGGCCTGGAGCTGGGCTGGGCCCTGGGGGGTAGCTGATTTGACCAGAGAATGGTGTAAATCAGGTGATGGGAAGAGAGGATTTTCCTTATTCTGCTGCTTCCAATGTATGCATGGGTTTATGTCTGACCAGCTCCTGTTGGGGTGGGGTCCCTCCTGCCCATTCCTGCCCCTCCACTTCCCAGGTGCTGGAGAGGGCTGTTTGTCTCAGCCCTGCCAGTCAGTGGCATCTCGCTCACACTCACACACACGCATGCCGCACGCGTGTGTGCACACGACTGGGCTGGAATGGACAAGCGGGGGATTCGTTACTGCGGCTGCGGGTCACAGATGGATCCCGTGGTTCTCGCCAGCTCTCCAGCTCCCAGCCTGCACTGCCTGGTGTCGCCACACTCAGGCTGAATCCTGGCCTGGAAGGGATGGCTGAGTGCGCAACAACGCATACGTGTACACCCAGATGCAGCACAATGTGCGCACACACACACGCACTACAGCAGTCTCGCATGGACGTGCAGAGCGCCTTCAAGGCCGAGCGCTGCACCATTTGTAACCCTGCAAAGTCAATGTTTCCAGGTGGCCTGAGTTTAGCCCCCGCTGCAGCTGTGAACAGCCCACTTAACCAGCCACTCCGTCACAGGGCGTTTCCCGCCTCCGCCCAGTGACATCACACCTGGTTACCCCACTTCTGGGAAAGCTGCCACAGAGTTACCCGGGCCCGTGATGTCATCCAAGTGACAGCGGGACAAGCTAGCTAATGACCCAAGCTAATTTCATTGTTCTTCAGGACAGTCATTAGTGCGTTGTGTGTGACGGGGATGCCGCCCAGCCTTTGCTTTCTGGGCACTGTGCCTTAATGCACAGAGACTCCTGCTGTGCGTGGGGACCAGCAGCCACTGCACCCCCTCCCCCATGCCGCTCCTGGAGGTTCAGCTGCAGGCTTCGCACTGTTGCCTGCATCTGAAAGTGAGCCAGTTTTGACTGAGGAGGCTAGTGGCACAATCAGGGTGAGATGTTATCCCTCTTCAGTGGCATTTTAACCGCCCCAGCCCCTGTATCCTAGAAAATCAGGGTTGGAAGGGACCTCAGGAGGTATCTAGTCCCACCCCTCGCGCAAAGCCGAACCCTCAGTATCCCTCTCTTATAAGTGAGGCTCAGCCAACCAAGTAACTAGCTCCTAGACCATCCTTCCAACCCTTTCACCCAAGAGTCCAAAACTAGCTTATAAACCGCCCACCCCCGCACCAAGATCACTCCCCCCTGCTGTTGAAATGCAGCCCCCTTGGGGCGGAACATGGCAGCTGTTCCGTGGTGTGCAGCAGCCCCACGCAGCCCAGGGCAGGGAGTTGAAATAGCAGGGCTTTCTCACAGCCCTGCTCTCAGGATGCGTCCCAGTGGGAAACATGCCCCACTGTATAATCCCTGCACTCCCCTGCCCGAAATCCAACTTGCCCCACAGGTCCGAGCTGGAGAAGCCGCTTTTGCCCCCAGCGTAGCCTGGAGCCTGCCCAGGAACTGAGCACCCGCAGAGCCAGGCTGAGCTCCAAAGTTCCCCTGGGGGTGACTCAGGGAGCAGCAGTGGCCAGACGTGCGGATACTGCCCATGCTGTTATCTCTGTCCCAGGCTCACCTGTGCACCTGCAGGACAACAGGTGCATCTGACACACAAGCCCTGGGCCTCACTGCCCTCTGGTGGCCACGTCTGGCATAGCGCCCTTTTGGGGGTACACCCAGCAGCCACCTGGACTTAAAGCGGGCGGTTTGTACAGTGTGGAAAACGTGCCCCTGGCTGAAGGAGCCAAACACCCCCAGAGGCATGGCCGCTGCAAAGGGCTGTTTGTGCAGGCTGGGGCCAGCTTGCAGAGGCTGCTGACTGTGTGTTCGAGCCGGAGGACACCGATGCCTGTCAGTGGGTTTCGAAATGTGTTTTCAGCCTGCACTGGAACAACAACAAAAGCTTTCCAAGGAATCGCACCGGGGAGAGGGGTACACAGCCACAGCCAGGTGGTGAGGGCACTGCTGAGGTAGCCCTGGGTTCAAGATCTTGCTCTGGAGTTCTAGCTCCAATTGGCCTGTGTGTAATTGAATGTTTAGCCACAGCACTAAGCTCTCCCTGTACAGAGTTAGGTTCCCAGTCCCTAGGATCCCTGGTAGGAGCAGGGCTACACCTTTTCCCCGCTCATGGCAGTTTGCTGCAGAAGACCATTAGGAGGCACTGGGCCCGCGCTTTCAAGCTTTTCCTGGTAACCACGAGGGCTAGAAATGGGACTTTTATTTTAAAAATGCAAGCTGAGAGTCTCATGAAATCATAGGACTCCGGGAGCTGGGCCTTGAAGGACTCCCACCCCCCAAATAGCACAAGGCTCATGACAAAAAGCAAGGCTGGACTGCTCTCGCTCTTCCCAAACTTGGGGGGCGATCACTGAGCCCTCCTGGGCAATGTTCCCCAACTCTGCAGCGCACCCCTGCCTTCAGTCTGTCAGATCGAGGTCACTACGGTGCAAGATCTGTATGCCGACTCCAGGCTTTTAACATAGCTGGGGTTTATTGGCAGAGGGTGGGGGAAGGGGAGGAGTGGGTGAAATGTGGGGGTGCGGAGACGGGGTGCCCAGGACGAGCTGATCGATTGGCAGGTTCATTTGGAACATTTCGTGTTCTCACCTCGCTGGGCTGAGCTTGGTGCCGACAGGATGGCTCCAGCTGCGAGGCTGCTAAGAGCAGCGCTGTGCATGAGACCTGACAGCGTGTGTGTGTGTGTGTGTGAGCGAGAGAGAGAGAGAGAGAGAGATCTGGTGAGGGTGCGTATGTGTGTGTGTAACCTGGAGGGGTATATGTGACGCAGCAACGCAGTTGTGTCTGTTTGTGTGTGTGTGTGACGCAGGAAGGCGGTTGTATATGTGTTTGACCTGACAGAGCAGATTTGTGCGACCCAGTGGGGCGTGTGTGTGTGCGAGAGAGAGCAATGTCATGGCCTCCAGCACTTTGTCCTCAAGAACATCCCACAGTAGCCTGTACGAGGCTGGTGCTAATTGTTGAGGTGTGGGCAGTGGAGTCCCAGCACTGCGTGCGCTGCGGGAAAGCCTTGTCCCTGAGCTATGGGCTGTCGCTGGGCCATGCTGCAAGCCGCCTGTCACTCCCAGTGCCCCATTATGGTGACAGAGCGTCCCGGCCCCTCTCTCCTGGGAGCTCTCTGGGCTAGCAGCTCTCCTGGGCTTCCCACCTCCTGCCAGCCAATGGAGCTGTCGGCTCTCGCTCCGGCTGGACTGTCTATCCCGTGTGCCACTCTCGCAGGGTAATCATGGAGCCAGTGCGCGGACCTGGCAGCTGCTCAAAGCAGGACCTGCCAGGCTTTCTAAGGCATGGGATGGCTCTGCTATCGGGGCTGGCACTCAGGAGGCCTGTGTGATCCCTCAGTTCACTCAATCCCTTCGCTAAAGCCTTTCCCAAATCCCGCTGAGCTCTCCTCCCCCATAACAGCTTGTGTCAGTGAGTTCCACAGGCTGGTTACCAACTGAGATTGGGAGAGAGAAGCCAGACGGTCCGTGAGCTGGATGTCACAGCGCTGCCAGACATTGCCCAGGGTGGGCACCGGGCTCCTGGGCGTGGGGACAGGCTCAGCGAAAAGCGCCCTCTCTGCCCCCAGCCTTCAGCGTGGCTGAGAGACCAGGCAGGCTGAGCAGAGCCACTCCAGGCTGGGCACAGCAGAGGCTGTGCTGGTATCGATGTGGGCGCAGCCATGGGCAGGCGAGATGGGAGCTGTGCTGGTATCGATGTGGGCGCAGCCATGGGCAGGCGAGATGGGAGCTGTGCTGGTATCGATGTGGGCGCAGCCATGGGCAGGCGAGATGGGAGCATAGGCTGGAGAATGTCGCAAGACCAGTCAGCTCAGGCTTCTGTGGGTGCGTGGGCATCACACCCAGCTCGTTGTCCGTCCCTCTAATGGCTGGGCCCAGCGACTAGCACAGCCAGCTGCTCACTCAGGCGCACCCCGGCAAGCTCCTCTCTAGCTTGCGAGGGGAGGCCTGTGGGTCAGGTCCTGAAGGGCCAGGGTTCGAGTCCTGTTAGGGCCTGTGTATGTGCAGAGGTGGTTTGTTACAGATGCCGATTCTAGCTCGTTGGCTGCTGCTAACCTGCTCCAGGCAGGGTGGGCCTAGGGAGCATCCCCTGCTGCGCCACTGAACTCAGCACAGACCTGCCAGCTAGGGGACACCTGCCGCGCTGCTCGCGGGCCCAGCTACGCCCAGGGCTGAGTGGGAATTTCTGTGCTGGGGAGACCAGCCACACCCCCTCTGCAGAGCCACTGGCTCCCTGGAATGCAGGAGAACCAGCCCCACGCCCCAGGGCGCTGCATGCGCCCGCCGTGAGCCTGCTCACGGCTCCTCCCTAACCAGCCAAGTCGCAGGCCAGTGCAGGGAACTGCCCCTGCCCTCCCAAACCACCTCCTGCTGGGAAGAGGGCAGGCTACTCCCAGAAGGAAATGCACCCAGAATCCAACACCCAACACATGTAGCCTCTGGGCAGCGGTTCTCAGTCCGCGAGCTGCCAGCAGCCCAATCCACACACAGCTGGGCCACGCAGCGGGGGTCTAGGTCGGGTCTGCCACCCAGTCCCACACGGATGGGTCCAAGGTCCCTGCTGCCCAGCCCCCCACCCAAGGCTCTGCTCTTGGCCCCACTCTGTGAAGGTGTCTCTGGGCAGGAGGTGCTGGGCATAGGGGTCGGGGGGGGGGGGCGCTGTGGTTCTCAACCTGCAGCCCAGGTAACACATTGTAGGCCACAGCCCACAATGATAAATAGGTTGAGTACCCCTGTGTGACTTACCATCCGCTGGGACGAGCCCAGACCGGGGTGTAACTGGCTGAGCAGAGGTTTCAGTGGCCCAGGGTCAGGTGCTGCTCCTGCTGCTCGGGAACTCAGTGCAGCACAAGTTGCCCATGGCGGCTCCTGCCCTTCTCCCCTCCTGATGGCACTACCAGAGGAAATGCCCTTCTCTGGGTTAACCTGGTGCAGCTCAGAGGGTGGCGCTACTTATTCCATTCGCAGGCTGTACCCCCTGGGCACAGGCAGTGTTCAGCACTATGCACCTCCCATCACTAGGGCCCCATCTTCCAGCAGCCCCCTTGGGATGGCATGTCTAGTGCTTACAGCAGGTGATGGGGTGTTGAGGCCCTTCCCTTCTCCATGCCTCAGTATCCCCATCAGTATCACCTATCTTGCTGTGGTTTGGAAAGCTGCTTAACTCACTGCATGGCACATGCTTTGAGATCCTTGATTGATCTGCAGTTCCCATCCCCCGTTCCCATGACAGCGGGCCCTATGGGTGCTGCACACCAGAAGGCCTTTCCCAGGAGAGATTTTGGCCTCAGAGCAGCTCAGCTGGGATTCAGGCTGTCGGCACTGGAAAGGGGCCAGCCCAGCCCCGCAGGAGCTCTCCAGACAATCTAAGCCCATCCCCAGCCCTGGGGCCAGGGAGCCCCAGGCCCAGAGCAAAGGCTAGGGTCTGAAATAACCATGGCATTGAAACTGACCAGGTGGATGCAGAGCCAGGCTGCACACCCCTCGCTCACACAGCTCCCCGCAGACATTCCCAGCCTGGAGGCCCAGCATTGGGTGAACCAGGGGCAGCTGCTTGGGGACGGGACCTGGACATGGCCCTGCAAGGAGGCAGATCCTGCTGCTGCTCACAGGACAGCAAAGCTGAGGGGCCAGGCTGGACGGTGCCCAGGGATGGGCACACCGTGTACAGATGCTTCTCGCCCATAGTACAGCTCAGGGTGGGGGCACCCAGCGGGACGAATGAATCAGCTCACGCCTGGATCCAAAGAAACCTTTGCTCACAGCGGGGGCTGTGTCAGCCACCACCTGCCACGTGGCCCCTGCCCCTCACCCCAGGCCTCTGCCAGGGTGCCAGGGACAGGCCTGGGGGTATGAGCCGGTGGAGGCTCAAAGCAGGGGTCACTTGGCTGCCCTTCGCTAGCCCCCAAGACGCAGGCTGGTGCTGCTCACAGCCCTTTCAACACAGTACCAGCGGAGCAGGGCAGCGTTCAGTAGGGATACCAGTGCTGCCTGCCCTGCCCTTTTAAAGATGTCCCAAGGCCACCTCTGCTGGCCCTTGCCTTTGCCCTACCCCTGCTATGGCAGAGGTGACTGGAATAGCTCCTGGCCTGGGGTCTGGGCGCTCTCCAGCTTCGCTCGAAGCTGGGGCCACGTTCCTGGCACGAGGCTGTGGCATGGAGTCTCTGATAGATGGGCAAGGGCAGGCGCTCGAGTTCAGTGGGGTGGTTAATATGGACAGGGATCCATTGAAACCCACCTAGGCAGCTGGCTGGACCTCGGCCCAGGGTGCTGATGCAATCCTGCCAGCTCTCACCAGCCCCTGCTGCAGGAGTGCCTCTCAGAGCACCATGAGCAACATGCTTCAAACAATTTGGGGTGGAAAGAGGGCACCTCCTCTGCACGATGCCCTGAACTACCGATTTCCAAGGGAGCATCAGCTCGTCCCAGCTCTTCTGCAAACTGCTCTGAGCCCTTCACATTAACCAAGGCCACATACTGCTACCCTAGGGGACGCAACTATCACTCATCCCCTTTATAGATGACTCAGAGTGTGGCACAGAACCTAGAGACCTGATCTAAGGCAGCCAAACCTCAGCCATGCCGCCTTTCAGAAGGAGCATGCCAAATTATGTGCTTGTGCAACCCACACTAACACAGCATGGCTCTCTGGCACTCCCTAGTGAATACAGCACATAGAGAGGTTAATGAATCTGCAACTACCTCCATCCAGGGCTGTTTAGCTCAGCTGCGTCCTTCCAGCTGGCTGGCCAGCAAGCGAGAGCACCGCCTTGGGCAGAACTCACCAGGGCTCCCCAGCACAAAGGGGACAGGTTAGATGTTGTTTGTGGCAGGTCTGTCAGGATTAATAGCACTGGACTATGTTACAGGTGGGCAAACTGAGGCTAAGAGAGGCAGTGACTTGCTCAGCACGGCCATTGCAGAGCCAATAAGAAGAACCCAGGCGTCCTAACTCTCACTCCAGTGGCCCATGCTGCTGCTGCTGAGGGCTGGGGACTAGGAAATCAATGCCAGGGCCCCCAGACACCTCCATTTCCCTTAATAAACCAGCCATCAGAACTAACCCCCCAGCCCAACCACTCCAGCTCCCCCCAGCCCATGGCACTGAAGACCCCCGAGTCAGAAGGGGACAGAGGGGGATATATAGCAGCTTCTTAGGGGTTCCCCCAGCCAGTTTTTCTACTGCCTTGCTGGTCACAAGATGTAATGTGCAGGGCTTTTCACATTGTGCACTCAACTGCACGTGCAGTGATCTTAACTACCGGCTGTGCCATTGCGGCTGGGAGCCCCTCGCAGCCTGGCTGGCACCTGGGTCCCACTCTGCATATGGACAGTGTGCCAGCTGCAGAAGCCATGTGGTGCCTCTCAGCACCAGGGACCAGCCAGAAAGCAGGACAGACCCATCACCTGAGCGCAAAGCTCCCCAGCAGGGAGGACATGGTAAGGAGTGAGGTGGGGAAGGCAGGGGCTCCTGGGAGGGATGGTAGGGGGCTCCCTCAAGGGCTGAGGCTCCTGGGAGGGGGTGGGTACAGGCACACACAGCAAGGGGTCAGGCTAATGGTGGGGGGAGAGAGAAGGGTCAGGCTGTGGCAGGGGGTCACAGCCAGTGGCTGGTTTCTCTGTGTCTCAGAGGTAGAAACCCTATTGCCCCTGGGAACAGTTAGTGAAGCATGTGGCCGGGCCAGGCCACGGCTCTCTGCCACTGTCCTCTCCTTCCACGCAGGCCTCATGCCTATGAGAGAAGTCACTAATAAAAGATCCAGCTGGAGGCTTAGCCCCACCCCAGGGAGAGCCACTGCCCACATCTGCTCAGCACCCAGAGTGAGCACTTGCAGATGGGCTGGGCCGGGCCCATGGCCAAGCAGCCCTGGACACATCATGCTAGTCCATGGGCATCACCTGCTGGCCACAAGCGAGCACAACAATAACCTATGCTGCTGTGCACACCTGGGCACAGGCATGGCAAGCTGGCTATGCCAGGCTCTACTGGCACCAGGCTCGCTCAGGCATGCTAGCAGGGCATGAAGCATAGGGCACTGTGCTTTCACCTGCCTGGCACTGGGCAAGGGGAACAGACCTCCCAGCTCTGGTACTGATAGGCCCAAATGCCCTAGGGAGAATCATAGAATAGCAGGGTTGGAAGGGACCTCAGGAGGTATCTAGTTCAACCCCCTGCTCAAAGCAGAGCAAAGATGCCGTGCACCCCGGCTCACCCTGCTCAGAGCCAGGCCAGTGCTGGGCAGGCTGGCACACCCTGCTGGGGCCACAGTCCCAGAGCAGGTGCCTCAGCTGTGGGGCGCTCTCCTCCCATCTTGGGCATCACCACTGTGCAGGCTGGGCTCGGTTACTGGCCACAGCTTTGGCCCTTTTGCCTCAGGAACCTGGTCAGCCTTCCTAGAGCCAGGCAGGGAGGCTGGAGCTGCTCCTGCACGCACAGCCGGAGAGCCTTAGGGAAGAGGTGGATGACTTCCTCAGGTGGCCTTGGAATGGCTCAGTGGAGAGAAAACAGCTTGGTAGCCAGGTCAGTTTACTGAGCCAGGGCTGCTGAGGTCCCGTCCGTCCCTGCCTGATCTCCCCTCAGCTTTGCACCAGGCTCATTAATTAGCCATGATGCTGTGGGAGCATTCCTACTGTATGGGGGGGAAGTGGGCTCGCTCGTTTGCTAGGCTGAGCTCTGGTAGCTGCACACAGGGCCATCTCTGCTGCACAGCCCCCACTATCAGCCATGAAACCGCAAGGCAAAGAGGAAGCCTTGCTTTTCTAGGCGCGCCAGCTAGCATGCTGGGTCGGGGACCACAGTAAGAAAATCCTGCACCCCCCCGCTGAGTGTTGGTGGGGAGGGTCTCCCTATTGGAGCTGTAGCATTGGCAGAAATCAGTGATCCTTCCTGCTAGTTGCACTAACAGTAAACGAGCAGATGGTCTGAATCCGTATCCCCTACCGCTGAGTCCTGTGTCATGCTGGAAGCTCAGCGCATCCCCAGCATTTCCCCCCCAGTGTTGAGCACAGGCCTGAAGTTGCCTTGACCCTTCTCCTCAGCTGCATTCAAACCAGAGCGCACCAGCTGCCCTTGGGCCCATCAGCCTTGGCCTTCTTCCCCTGACGCAACTGCCTCGAACCTCAGAGCCTGATCACCAGCTACAATAAAAGGAGCAACACTGATGGGCTTTGCTGGCCTCTGGCCAATGCAGCCACCCAGGGCAGGGAGGGAACAGCCACTGTCTGCAAGGAGACAGCAGAGCCCCCCAGAGAAATTACTCTGCCTCTTTCTTGTGAGGACAGGGTAGGAGCAAAGTGCCCAGCTTCGGCAGATCTGCTGACACTTCTCAAACAGGGGGCCTAAGGCCTGGGGCTGTTCAGACCCCCCCCCTGTGGGAGCTTGTCCCCAACCAGACCGCAGGCCTGGCTTTCCTGGGCAAAGGCTGGGCAGTGGCAGGATATGGAGTGGATCAGTCCCATCAGTGAGTTGGAGAGGAGGGGACCCTGGGCCAGAGCCCAGTCAGGAGCCTTGTGCTGGAAGGGTGCAGCAGGGCTGGGGGCAATAAGGGAGATGGGACCCGATCTGGTAGGTGAGGAGTCAGAAGGGCCTCCCTTGTGCAGGATGCACCACCATTTATTCCGCCCAGAACTGAAAGAAAACAGCCAGGTTTCAAGGGGTGAATCCCGTCCCCTGCCATCAGCCAGCACCTGGGCTCTTAGCAGGATTTGAGGAGCAGGGGCCCCTGGGCTGACCCAGCTCATGCTATGCTCCCCAGCACCTGGGGCAGGCATGCACAGGACCCAGTCTCTACAGCCCTGAGAGAGGGGGCCACGAGGGGCTAGCACAACACAGCAAGGACCCCCAAGGTCCCTGCCTGGTCAGGACCCCTGTCTGACTCTGCAGCCTGTGGCCCTGGGATCTCACCCCAGGCAGGGAAGCATCTGCAAGTGACAGCTCACAAGTAAAAGCCACCGGTAGCATGGGGAGCAGGGTCTAGCTCAGAGTTCAGCCGGGGGGGGGGAGGGGGTTGCTTTTAACATGGACCCCGAGTCCCTCGAGAAGCCTCCACTGAGCACCACCAGGGAGAATACAAATGACGAGGCATTTAATAAAACCCCGTGTGTGCCAGTGACCGAGGGGGCCCTGGGGGTTCACACCAGCCAGGGGATGGAGCCTCAGGCAGGCCCGGAAGAATGGCTCCAATAGGGAGAGGCCCCTTGGGTCACTGGGGCAGATGCAGCAGAGCTGAGGCCCTGGTGCCTGCCTCTCTCTGGGATGAGCCGCTAGGTCCCCACTGGCTCCGAAGCCAGGATCTTCTTGACATAGTTCTGGACATTGACGTGCAGCTTCGGGGCCGTGGCCGAGAAAGTCTCCACAGCCAGCGCTCGGGCGGACTCAGAGCCACTCCACATGGCACGGTAGAGGGGGAGGGTGTATTTCTGCTTCCCCTGCAAGGCACAAATCACAAAGGCCACGAGGAGGTTAGGATCTAGAAGACATGATTGAACCCACGAATTACAGGGCTCTGCACAGGGGCCAGTCACTAAGGCTGGAGAAGAGTTTCCCATAGAAACTCTGTGTTAACACACCCACAGCTCCCTGAGACAGTCCCTCTTCCAGTGGGGATCACTTGGGCTTGGCCTCAGCCAAAAATCCTGCACGCACAGAACGTTAGCCAAATGCAGGTACTGAACGTCAAGAAAGCGTGCATGTGGGTGTGCAAACACACATGGGTGTGCTCGTGCAAAATCAACTTTCCCCATTTCACAGAAACTAACTCACCCACTTCTAAAAATGGGTAACAGAGAAAATGGCAGGATTACAAGAGCAAGTGAGCTGGACAGTCCTTGTTCAGGACCAGCGCCTTTGCATGGCTTGCAAACAGGTTAGAAGAGCAAGAGCAGATAGAGAGAGCAGCACCTGTTTGAACAAGAACCTATAGCTCCCCCTCTCAGACAGTTCCTAAACTGCATGAAATTCTCTGACCCCCCTCAACCCTTCCCACACTTAAAAAAAAACCTGGTTGCACATAAGCACTGGAGTCAGGAAAATGCAGTTCCAGTTCCAACGGTACTTGTCCATGCTGCACGTACACCCCATTGTCTGTTGCTGCCCCCTCTTCTTCAATGTGCTCTCTAATAGATGCTTAATTTTTTTTTTGCTGAATTGAGGCCAGCAACAGGCATGTGCCAAGCTTTAAGCACATGCTTAAATCCCACTGATGGCAAAGGGATTTAGGGAAGTGCTTGTGGCCTTAAAATGTATGCCTAAAATCAAAAAGAGAACGTGCAACAGGGCTCTGGCCGGAACACGACGTTCCCTGCAACGCTGCACACAGTGCTACAGCTGGGCTCGGTCTTTGGTTGCTGCACTCCCAGCCCCATGGAGCTGGCAATGGCGTTACCCACAAACCTGGCTGTGGAGGAACTCCTTGACTTTGCCAAACTCGGGCTCGTGGCTGTTCTTGAGGACGATCTGGCACCAGCGGAGCTGCAGCTCGGCGTTCTGCGCTTTGGAGATCTTTGGGTACATCTCACTCAGCTTCGCCACGTTCCCTGGGAAGTGAACAGCAGGTGAGCCAGCCCAGCCGGACTCAGGCAAGGAAACAAGCATCATTAGCACTTACTTGGGTACGGTCAGCAAGAACAAGCTGAAATTGCTGCTGGTTGCAACTTGGCAAAGCTGCATATACGTGGCCCAGGCGCCATGTGCCTTCAAAGAGACGGCAGCAGTTTAACAGACCACAGGCCCATGGTACAGTCAGGACATGCCACTAATGAGTCGACAGACAGATTTCCTCCACACCAGAGACGTCATTCTCGAGCACCTTGCAGCCAGTGGGCCTGGTGGAATCATCGCTCAGCCAAAGCAAAGGCACTCAGCAGGTTACATCAGGTGTCTAGACTCGGGACCCGGGGTGGGGAGGAGGGGCGGGGAGGGGGGAGATTCACAAGCAAAGCCAACCAGGAGACAATGACTGCACGCACTTTACGCCAGGCTCTGGCAGCCAGAGGGACCAGACCTCTAGAGAGAGATGGAGACGTTACTCAGCAAAGGGCTCCAGCACATGGGAAGCTTTTGGTTACAGAGCAGGTGGCCGTACCGCTGAGATCACCGTTGTGCTCTGCGGCATGTTACAACTTCCTGCCGCTAGAATACTGGGGAGAACGGCTGCAGAGCACATCACACGAGGCTGCTCTAGGAAAAAGGGTTAAAGACTTGGGCGGCTACTAGAGGAACCACTATGGAATTTGCCACCCTTGACATCAGCCCTCCCAGCTGGGCTGGGAAAGGGACCAGTGCACGCAGTGAATGCAGGGTGCTTGCTTGGGTGTGAAGTTCTGCTATTCTGACTCGCAATCACTCATTTCTCTCTTTGATCCTAGGCAGGCGACAAGGCCTCAATACACATCCCTGCTCTTGCCTCCATCTCTCCAATAACCAAGTAGGGAGGGTTCTCCCCAAAAGCAAAACGAAAGCTCAGCCACTGAACTCCCAATCAGCTGAAAGGACCCTTCGTGCATGCACCCCTGGATACAGTGAAGTTGGAGATACGTTGCCTGGCACACTTCTCCCCACCTATCTGGTTGTACCGGAAGTTGCTGGTGAGCATCCAGCTTGGGCTAGTAACCAGCGTGCCTCTACATCATGATAGGGTTTGCATTAAGGCTTCACTGCTTTACAAAGCCCACCGGTTTGTACCCAACTTACGCCCTGCCCAGAAGAGGTTACTGGTCCTTACTGTCTGGCAAAGGGGATTTCTGCAATATCTTATCAAGGAAGAAGACAAGTTGGTAGGTTTTCCAGGCGGAGATGTCCACAGCTTTGATTGCCTCCATGTTCAAACTGCTGGCTGCCCAGAGCTCTGCTAGCTCCTCTGCTGGCTTCATGAGTGTCTCTCCCGGGGAAAGGTCAGGCAGGTAAGGGGGCCAACCAGGTGTGTTCAGCCATCGATCAAACTCAAAGCCTGCAGCGGAGAAGAGGAGAGAAGAAGCGGGGTTGCATTCTCTGGACATCACTGGAGTCAGCTCCCAGAATAAGCATGCTCTGAGCAGGCAGGGCCAGCAGTGGAGCCGGATTTGGCTGCATGCCAGTGCACCCAAGAGGTCGCACAGAGCAATAGCAAACAGGAGAAGCTGAGAATGGAGAGACTGGTTTCTAAGATCCATCCCTTAGCAAAACTGCAGCATGGGGGCTCCAGAGTTATCGTCTCTCATTGACTCAACTGTGCTGAGCCTACAAGTGATTGTGTTAACAGCCTGGGATCTGAGAGTCAAGCTGGGTTCTTTTCATCTCATGCATCATCCCATGTAACAGGTTCTATCCTGTCACCTGCACATTCCCATTGCTTTTAGGGGGATCTGCCACAGGCATTACTGAACCTAGTTATTAGTTCTGTGAATGACGTTTTATTACCCCAGTTTTAATTGGAAGGGTGAGGGAGAGGAGGGCAGGGAGCATGTGGACTTAGCCCTAGAATCAGCCCTCTGTGGGAAAAGCTGAGGCAATGCATTAGCATAGGGCAAATAAATGGAAGAGTACACAGCAGTTAGCATGCAAACAGAGTAACAGACTGACCAGCTGGGCCAGAGCAGCAAGGCTCAACTTTAAGGAGAGGGAAAAGTAATAACGGTCCTGTCCTTAGCTCCGCCCACAACCCATCAATGGGCATCCGAGTTAATATCCCATTGAGATGAAGGGACAGTTTGCATGTCTGTTTGATTGTTTCAGGCTCTCTGCAAACTCAGTCAAGCATTTCTGCTTTGGCCACACACCATTTCCATTTTTAAGGTTTTCTTTGGCACCATGGGTTTGTAGCCAGCTATGCTGCTAAAGATATACAGGCATACGCTAAATAAAGTATAGGTGTGGATTTAAGGCACTAATGCAAAAGCCTACATGTTTCAAGGCTGTAAAGACAATAGCTTAGCCAAACAAACTAGGGCCCATGGCCTAAAGATGGGACATAAGTAACCCAAAACGACCCTATATCACAAGATAGAGTAGTGTTATAAATGCTGCTGACAGGTAACCACAAGATGCCAGTTTATATCAGCCTTAAAATATCTAAGTTAAGAATATCTGCAGATGTCCAATCACAAGGATGCCATGGTAACTAACTGTTGTACATGCTAACAAGCTTGAGGCAAAAGTCCCAGCAACCTATGGGTGAAGGGCACCCCAAAGTTAGTAGGGTGAGGGAATACAGATAAGGGGCTGAAATCCACAGCTAGAGATACAGCTACAGGCACTAGATAAGAAAATAACGTAAAAAAAAAAAAAAAAGAAAAAGAAGCAGAGACTCTGGAGAAGGTGGGGGCAGCCTCAAGCAGTGCTGGGTCATTGTCCCGGCCCAATTCTAGCCCTGGAGAAGGGGCAATCTGAACAAGCTGCAGTTGCTGGTTACTACCGAGTCCTGTATGAAGGTTTCTCTGGTTTTGGGGAATCCCTGGCACTTGGGACAAGGAGGCTGAGGCTCCTGAGTGCTTGAAAGGAGATCCGAGACTCGACAGCAATACTGACCTGGAATTGTGTCCACGCCTTTCTTCTTCAGCTCCGGGAAGTACTCCAGAAAGAACTCCAGGGCCTCATCGGCCATGATGCTCTGGAACTTGAACTGATTCACATAGGCCTGCGGGGGCAGGGTGCTCATACTTATGCTCCACACAGACAGGACCAGCACAGACCCACAGGGCTTATGTCAAACTACTTTAAACAATTCTGCTTTCACTTCCAGTTGTTAACTGGATCCCCAGCCTCTCTCCTGCTCATGTTTAGCCAATTCCTGCCCATTCTGACAGCCCTGTCACAAGCAGGCATGAGGGAAGCTCTGTAACAACGTTCTCCAATTCCCATATCCCAACCTTGGTCAATTCTTTTGTTTTGTGGGGTGAAGCTCTCCAGCAGCCCCCTGTGCTGGAAGCAATGGGGCCAGCTGTTTGGCATGGAAGCCTGCTCCCCACGACCGCATGCACACGTGTTGTTAACTACAGCTGAAAGACACCCAGCTGGGGATGCGGTGCCCCTCAGCTCCCAGCACTGGAGGGTTGTGGGTGGCAAAGCTAGTTCTAGATTCTCCGTCTCCAGAGCTACAGAAGCCAGAGTGGTCAGCAACTCAGCCAGCTCTTGCTCCCAAGCTGCAGACAGATGCTGCCTGGCACAATGCAGTAAGGCACATCCATTAACAAGGTCATCTTGCTCCCCCTCCTCTTCCTTCCAGCCTTCTCATCTCCCCCCCCCTCCCACATCCAGTCTTCTCAAGTATCTGCCCCTTCCTCCCTCCCCTCCCCCCTGTGCTTGGCCACTGACTCCCAATCTTCTGTTCTGTCCCCTTTGCTCCCTCCTGTATCCCATTCTCTTGCAGAGTTCTTCCCCTCCTCTCTAAATCCTACTCACCATCCCTAGAGTGCTTCCCAGACATCATCTCACAAGGCCCCTAAGCCCCATGTGTGGAGATGGCCTTTTATCCACATTGTAAGGGGGGAAACAAGACATGACACAGGAGCTGGAATTAGAATACAGCCACCCTATACTCTCTGCCCTGCACTGCCCCATACTTAGCCCAGAAGAACATGCTTCCCCATAGCATTCATCACCATATAATTTTGACAGGTTTCCACACACCCCTTTATGCTTTATGTCCCAACTTCCGGTCTCATTGTTGGGCATGTTCACATTTACCATGGTACCATTTTGAAATTTTTTTTAGGTTATTTTTATGGGGAGCATTAGGACTGCTTAAGTGTGAGTTTCAGAATGGCATTTTCCTGAACCAACTTTGCACACAACTTTCATGAAGGTCTTTCTACCATTTTTCAAGACAAATGTTAAATGCTTTATGTAAAAAGAGATAACTTAATCCTGGTACAAAACTAAACAAAGAAGGACATCTGCTAAATTTACATACATTTTGTAAATAAAGAATTATACATGCATACTCCTTTTGATTGGTGTTTAAAAAGTTTATGTACTAAAATTTTACTTGGTTTTACAGCATTTAGATTTTTAAATAAGTTAAAAAAAGGATGTAGCAGAGAAAATGTTTTTAGCTCTGCTAAAAGTATTATTGCCTGCTTTCCATAAGCTAGTTTTTCATTTGTCAGTCTGTGTTCTATATAAAGCGTGTAAATCTAAAGCTCTTTACAGTTTATAAGTAATAAGTTTTTAGAGCAGTTTTCCATTAGGCAAAACTTAAAAAATTTTTTTAAAAAGTTTGGTGTATTGCTACAAAAACTCGAGTTATTGTACAGTACGTGTCTTCTCTTTTATTTGCTTAAAGAGATACATTTTTGAAACAGACGAATGGTCAATAGCCATGCCTCTTGGCACATTATGATTTGCATTTTCCTGAACCATTCTACGACATGTCTAAAGAATAGCTTCTGATTGGCACAGTCAAGAGGTGTGGCTTGTTCAAGGCTGACTGTCCTGGAATTTCTGGCATTGCAGGCTTCTCTCTGCCACTGGGTCAGTGACACAGGCTCTCTCTCTTTCCGTAACCAGCTGAAAGGTTTTTTGTTTTTCTTGGCTGTTCTATAGCCTCTCTCACTTTGTGTCTTGTTTACCCCCTCCCCACCCCCCATTTTCTCTAAAACTACCTTCTATGACTAATATTTAACGCCTTTATTTAACAGGTCTTACAATTATTTTTCCTCTAAAAAAATCTGGAATTCAGACTATTTCAAAATAACCTAAATGCATATAAAATGTTTTTCTCCTAAAAGGCCTGTTAACATATTTGTCTTAACACTTTATTCCTATTTACTAAACTTTATGCAAAAGGGCCTTAACGTGTGTAAAGCCTATTTTGTTCCGAAGAGGCTTCTTTTTCCCCTCCAGCCTTAAAACTTTTTAAATGGCTCTAAGTGTGAACACACACACAATCCTAATACTCCCCCTAAAATGTTTTTTAAAAACTGAAATGGCTGCCATAGCAGAAGTGTACATGTCCAAAAATGACAAGACACAAAGAAGAGAGCTTGGAAACCTGTCAAAATCATAAGGTGACAGATGCTATAGAGCCCTTTACTACTGAAGCCAGAGGCTGCACTGACTGCTCAGGAGAGGTGCTGACTCAGTTGCCCATTGGCACTAGTCCCATTACTGGCCAACTTGTGCTGCACAAGGCCTGGGTTTTCATTCTCTGAATATTAAGAGCCGCCAGCTGAAGCTCTCGTTCAGTTTTCCAGATAGATTCCAGGCTAGGGTGCGTTTCTGGAGGGATGAGAGCATTTAACACAGGGAAAAGTCCTGGACTTGAGACCCTCCTGCTCCAGACTGCTCAGCTGTAAGCACCCACAACTTCGAACGGTACTAAAGGAATTTTCTTCAAGCTTGGCTTGCCTTCCCCCCCCCCCCGCTTCTTCTTCTTCACATCTCCTCAAGTTCTAATCAACCCACACTTAACAAGTGCTGCTTACTGTATAAGCTAGTACAATGTGGAAGGTATGAAGAGACTCCATAAGTCAAGGCATTAAAACCTAAACTGACCTTCAGTCTTAACTAAGTTTCCTCACTTAAGCGCTTGGGTTCTCAAACTGAACATTGTTAGGTTTGCAGCCTGCAATTGTGATCTGTTCAGGGCTTCAGGTACCCCAGGAGAACCCCAGCCAGAGGCAGAAGGGACAGCTTTGGTCTTGGGGATGGTGGCATTATTTGCAAGCTCAGAAAGTGCCAAGAACCTGCGATGCTGTCACATATGTACCAACAGGCAGGGAAGAAACCTTGTCAGCAAACATGCTAGAAGGAGTGAATTTCCCTGCCTCCAGGCCCTGCGCATCCCTGCACACAGAGCTCCCCAGTCAGAAGCCAGCGAACCCACACCCCTTACCTGCAAGAAAGCATCAAACTTGCTCTGGTCTCCCACAAGGTGTGCCAGGTAGGATACAAAACAGTAACCCTTCTCATAGGGGGTCTCATTGTATGTGTCATCAGGGTCAACGCCTAGTGGGTCAAACACATGACAAGGGCCTGAGCTTTACGAAAGAAGCCACCATTTAAAATAAACGATTCCAACTTCCTTAGATTCCCATTCTTCAACACCAGAAGCTGCCCCCACCTCAACATGAAGGCCAAAAGGGCAATGGCCTATGGCCCCCCCACCCAGCACCACCCTGGCTCAGATCCAAACCACCCTGTGTAATTCATGGAGACATACAGGGAATGCTATGCACAGTGGACTTTTCCCCGCAGCTCATCCACTGCCTCTCATCCAGCTACATTCCTCCTACAGACCATCCACCTTCTTTGCTCTAGGGATGCAATCCAAGGGACACAGCAATTTACTCAGTCACATGTGATTATGGAGAAAGCTGAGGATGCAGCCAAACTGCTATTATAAATGTGCTCTTCAGGCCCAGGCCAGAAACCTCTTCTTGGCCTGGAGACTGGCAGGTCAGTCTCAAGCCAGCTGAGATTTTGGGGGGGGGGGGGGGGGGGGGAGACAAAATTTGAAGAAAATTGATCACACTGGTTCTGAGCATGGAATAAAAATTCACCCTGGTTTCAAATTTTAACAAGAGCGTCTTGTTTGTTTATCTGGAACTCTGAAGTGGCTGAGCTCCAAAACCTCAGGTTTTATGGACATTCAATTAAATTTTCATGATGCTTTAACGTCATGAGAACTAGCACATCAGCTTGCAAAGCGAAGGTAAAAATACTGAAGTTGTTTCGCTAACTGCATGTTCTTCTATCAACAGCTGCCAGTCATGAAACACTCCATCATTAAGTACTACAAATGTCAGGGCTACTCAAAGCTTTTCTCTAAAACAAGAGTAAAGGCACAGCATACAACCTGGGTGCTTAACCCATGTTTAAGGCACCTGTGTAAGAGTGGCCTGATTTTCAGAATCGCCGAGTGCCCACAGCTTTGACGGACGTCAATGGGAGCTGAGGATTTTTAGGGCCTTCAGAAAACCCAGAGCACTTCTTGCGGTGCCTAACCTGAGGCATCCACGGTGTAAGTTCTGGTCCCTCTCTAGCCTGTTTCTTTAAACTTGCCTTAGTATATAAGGTAACTACTTAGGCTTGGGACTTTAATCACACCTATGGTACTTTAAAAATAATACTCTTTACTAATAAGTAGAATTCATGTTAAACGGTAGCAAGATTGGACTACACTGATGCATGTCTGATAGCTGCACTGTACGCAATCCATATGCAGCTTTCTGGTCTATTCTCAAGATACCCTAATTATTGCAATCTTCAAGCATTATTACTGTAGATGCAGTTTTATTCCAAGCCATTACTGGGTTAAACGCACTGGCAATAAGAATATCGCTGACGGCCCCAGAGACCTATATCCCCCGCAGGTACTCTGTGGCAGGTTATTGGAAATAGCACAGACCTGGCTCGATTTTCACTCTGAGCTTGTTTAGAGGGTGATCTTCTCCCGTGTTGTCCATATGCTGGCGCAGCAGAGCCCTTCCCGTGGCTGCCTCAAGGCAGGTGTAAGCAGCACCTGATGAGAAGAAGACAGGGACTTGGCATTGAGACACTGCACTTTCCCATCAGAGCCGGGGAGGAAGGCAAACTGCCCTCTAAGGTCCCTTTGGGGCCGCCCCTACTTCATAGGCCAGTAAGAGAGCAAAGCAGTCACTGCTCCTGGAGCAGAAGCATAGCTAAATTCAGAGAGAGAGAGAGAGAGAGCGCGCGCGCGAAAAATCAATGCAGGAAGGGGGCATACCATAGCTTTTCGGGACAAAACTTATGGGCTGCCTGCGTTAAAAGCAACCTTACAAACTAGAGTTCTGCCAGCCAGCCTTATGCTTTTGAGTGAAGATTCAGGAGCGAGTTCTTCTCAGAGAATCTCTTGAGCCCTGGCCTTCCCAAGACTCAGCCATGAGGCCAGCCTCCACCTGTTTGAAAACTACTTTTAAAAAAGTCACTGAACTACACCAAAATGCTGACTTGTAGAATCTTCAGACATGTGTTTTACTGATGGCACAGACAGAGTAAACCGAGCAGAAAGAATTTTCTTATGCTGTGAATGAAGCATTCTGAAACAAACGTTTGGAAAAGCAAGCGTGCCCCCATCACGCGTTAAGCTTACAGCTGCCACCTGACGGAATTATGGAAACATCTCAAGTTATAAGGTCTAATCTCTTACAACGTGACCAGGAAAAAGTGTGTTTGTGCAAAAGTGGTTTAGGTCTTTTTGATGCATAAATAAAATATCACCTAGCTCTTAAGTAGCGTTTTCATCAGTCAATCTCAGGGTAGGAAAACAAACAAACAAAAAAAAAAAACAAAAACAAAGGAGGGCCTCATTTTTCAAGCTCTTTTTACTCATTTTTCTACCTTAGAAATACTGGGAACATGAAGTCTCCGATCTGACCTAATTTTGGTGGAGGACTTGTTGGGGGTCTTGGCTCAGAGTGCACAGCCGAAAGGAGTTAAATCTTTATTAGACAGAATCAGACTTTAAGGCCAGAAGGGACCATCCAACCTCCTGCACATTGCAGACCATGGAACCTCACACAGCCACTCCTCTAACAGACCCCTAATCTCTGGCTAAGTTACCCAACTCCTCAAATTCTAGTTTAAAAACTTCAAGTTAGAGAGAACCCACCAATGACACTAGTTTAAACCTGCAAGTGCCCCATGCTGCAGAGGAAGGTGAAAACCGCCCAGTGTCTCTGCCAATCTGACCCAGGGGAAAATTCCTTCTTGATCCCCAATGTGGCAATCACTCAGACTTTGAACATGACATCTTTCTTCTGCCGATTTCCATAGCATTTGAATTAAACAGGTGTTAACTAAAGACTCAAGAATCTGAATAAAAGTCACACCCCATCTCAGCCAGGTTTTACTTCCTTCATGTCTGGCTATCTCACACCATGCTTCAGCAGCCCATAGCAGACAAGACTGGAATTTCTAATCTATAAAAAGGCAGAAAAAGCCTCTTAAAATTAAAAAAAAAAAAAACGCAAAACAGACAGTCCAACCCCTTTCCTCCCCCAGTCACCCAACATGACCCAATCGCGTCTCAGATATTTTAGGAGCTAGTGCAGATCCCCAGACGCTGCCAGAAAAACGTGTCAAGCTACAGAACGTAGTTCCCAACCCTCTGATCTGTGCGGCTGGACCTGGATATCAGCACTGAGAACTAGCAATATCAGTGGGCTTCCAGCCAGGGCACAGCTCTGCCTACAGAGGTTGGATGGCAGGACTGGGCCCTTGCTGCAGATGCCAGGCCCTCACCATAGACGACGGTGGAGATCCTCCTCTGCGCGTACATGGTGAAGCCCTCGTTCAGCCAGAACTCGCCCCAGTTGGCGTTGGTGATCAGATTGCCAAACCAGCTGTGGGAGATCTCGTGGATGATGACGTCCACCAGAGAGCGGTCTCCAGCCAACAGGCAGGGGGTCACGAAGGTGATGCAGGGGTTCTCCATCCCGCCAAAGGGGAAAGAGGGCGGCATGAAGAGAATGTCATATCTGGGAAAGGCAGGCAGAGTGGTCAGTATGGAACCACCTCTCCCCACCCACCAGGGGACCCTCCCTCCCCAGCCCTAACATGTGAAGACCGAGCGAGGCACCTGAAGGAACCAAAGCTGTCCAGAGCACCCCAGAGACTTCTATCCAGGTGAGCCGTACCTGTCCCAAACATATGGTCCAAAGAGCTTCTCCCCAACTGCCAGGAACTCTTCGATCACGCCATCGTACTCCTTCTTGGCTGCCTCAATCAGACAGGGCTCAGCCCACACATGACTCCTAGGGAGAGCGAAGAAACAGTCCTGACTGCAACAAACACAAGGCAGACTGAGCCTTGTTCTTATGAAGTGTGATGCGTGGTGCCTTACTTAGGAGAGCCGGTATGGTTCTAACCTGTGTGGAAGGCCAGCACCCCAAACCCAGCCTTGGAACCAGCTCAGGCCCACTCCTTCTCCTCCTCCCTCCCCCAGCCCCCAATGTCTGCACACTTCTGCCTGCTCAGTTCCACCCCTGCTGCTGCCACCACCAGGGACCCTTTTCTGCAGGGAGATCTCCAGCTCGGCAACCAGCTCCATACAACATGCTGCCGAATACAAAGGGGAAAGGAAAAACCTAACACGAGGAAACATGTTCCCTCCAAACTGCCCGCAATCCCCCAACCCAAAGCACATGGCTTCTGGATGGAAGCAGGACATTCAAGTTGACCAGGCTCCTGGGTCTGAAGCTTACAGGCTTCATGCTGTTATGGGAGATGGTTATTAGAATTCATATGGCTTCCTGCAGGCTCCACGTTGGCCACAGCTCTTTAGCTACTTAGAATGGACGTGATGCATGATACGGAGGGGATGGGGAAGAAAAGAAAAGAAAAAAAAAGTCAAAGCTATGTTTTAAAGACATTTCACTTGCTGTCAAGCTCCTCAAAGCCCCAGGGGACTCAATCCCCCAGTAACCAGAACAGCTGTCCTCATCTCCCTGCCCACTACCTCCTCCGGGTCATTAATAGATGCAACAATCCCCACCTGGAGAACTCACCCCATTCCAAGACCTTGTCCTTGCCCACAAGTTGTCCAGCTTTCTCTACACTGATCTAGTTACATCGGTACAATCTCCCCTCATATGGGTAGTAATACCAATGTTAAGTGTTTATCCTGGGGTAGCTTATTCTTATGGGAAGGGAAATAAGCTGCATCAGTAAAATCATGCCCTAACAGAGTTATACCTTCACAAAATCTCAGCCGCTACACCCTCGGGTCATTTATTTTCCCAACCTAACAAAGGACCTTTTGGAAAATGCAAGCAAGTTATTTTGATCTATGCTGTCACTGACTCATAGGGCTCCGATGGGGGACAGTGGCATGGCTGCTGGTTTGACTTATCCCAGTGCATTGTTCAAATCGGTTTATGCTCCTTTGCCTGGGAACCCAGTTTAGACTCACCAGCCTAGCCACCAGCATCGCCAGCAGCTTTGGGTTTTGTTTTTGTTTTTTTTTTTTTTTTAAAAAGGAGGACCTCCCCCACCCCCCCCCAACATTAGCACCTCTCTTTTCTCAGTGAGTAGCCAATCCGGGGATTCGTAGCAGAGCTTTGTCAAAGCTTAAGCTAGCTCGGTACTTTCTTTCCTTCACAAGCCTTAGATGACACGCTCGGACTCTGGTGATTTTCAGCAGCTTGCTTTCCAACTTCCTCACATGTAAAGGATACCTTTCCAAATTTCATTTGAAAAATGCCTGACTAGGCATGGCCCCATCACTTCCTACACAATGATGCACAGGAGCTAGCAATCAGAGCTCTAAACAGGGGAGTTTGAGTGGAGTTGAGTTCTGTTGGAGAAGGTAGTTGTACTTGGTTTTGTATTTTTAGTATTTGTGTGTGTGTAGGGGCTGTGTGCTGGGAGGGCAGCTGAGCCTTGCTTAGGGGGTGGGGCTTCTGACTAGAGGTCCTATCAGTCCGGCAGCGGCACAGACAGCTGCAGCGGCACAGGAGCTAGCAAACAGAGCTCTAAACAGGGGAGTTTGAGTGGGAGTTTGCAAGGGGAGTTTGTATTGTGGTGCTTGTTTGGGGTTTGCTTTTGCCGGGGGGGGGGGTCTTTTTGGTGTGGTTTGTGTTTCCCAGATTAACAGGATTTAGGTGGGAAGGCGATGACAGATACAGAGACAGCTGTGGGAGTGACTCCTGTAGTGGAAGACACAATGAGGATGACTGGATGTGGAAGCTGTGGTATGTACATGATCCTGGAGGGGGGACCTGGTAAGAGTTTTTTCTGCATGAAATGCCGGCTGATAGAGCTGATGGAGGAAAAGATCCGAGGTTTGGAGATGCAGGTGGAAAGTCTCGTTGAGTTTAGGAAGGGGTTTGAGCAGATGATGGAGCAAAGATATGAGGTATCTGAAGGGAAAAGCTCAGACTCACAGATGGAAGCAGGGCTGGGAAATTTTGAGGGGAGACTGGGTGAGGAGAGTGGTCAGTGGAAGCATGTGACTAAAAGAACCAGGCAGAGGAAAAGACGGGCTAGTGAAGGAGAAATAGAGCTTAGGAATAGGTTTGCAGAGTTGGAAAGTGAAGAAGGGGCTCAGCAGGTACTTGTTGAAGGTGGAAGGGTAAGGAAGAAGAGAAGAGAGGCTAGTCTCATAGGAAAAGCGGAAGAGCAAAGGGAGATTACACCAAATATGAGCCCCAGGAGGATACAGGATGGGTTGAAGAGGATTATAAGGGAAAATAGGAATGGAAAGAACTTGCAGCCGGAGGGAACAGGGGAGAGACTGGAGAATAGCACCGTCACCAGGAAAAGGCAGGTCTATGTGATCGGGGACTCTATTGAGAAGAATAGACAGGCCTGTAACTAGAGCTGTTCCAGAGAATAGAAGGGTGTGCTGTCTTCCGGGTGCTAAGATACAGGATGTAGACCTGAGGTTGAAAAGAATCCTAGAGGGAGCGGGAAAGAATCCCCTAATTATCCTTCATGTGGGAACAAATGATACGGCTAGATTCTCGCTGGAAAGTATTAAGGGAGACTATGCTAGGCTGGAGAAGACGCTTAAGGAAATTGAGGCTCAGGTGATCTTTAGCGGGATCCTTCCTGTTCCTAGAGAAGGGCAACAAAGGTGTGACAAGATTATGACCGTCAACAGATGGCTTAGGCAGTGGTGCTATAAGGAGGGCTTTGGGATGTATGGCCACTGGGAGGCATTCACGGACAGAGGACAGTTCTCTCGGGATGGACTTCATCTAAGTAGGGAAGGAAATAGACTTCTAGGTTCAAGGCTGGCACAACTGATAGAGAGAGCTTTAAACTAGGAATTAGGGTGAGATGGTTGGGAGATGTCCAGGAAATCTCCACACCAGATTTTAGCATTGAGAGGGAAGACGACGAAGTAAGAAAGGATACAGCCGTGGGTAGGAGAATGTATAAGGAGCGAGGGCGGTGTGGATACTAGTCTAATAGTAGACTATAATGGCTGTAGAATGACTGTGCCTAATAGGGTACAAAGTGTGAGGGAGGCCAAACAGCAAAAATTAAGATGTTTATACACCAATGTGAGGAGCCTAGGTAACAAAATGGAGGAACTAGAGCTACTGGTGCAGGAAGTGAAACCAGATATTATAGGGATAACAGAAACATGGTGGAATAGTAGTCATGACTGGACTACAGGTATTGAAGGGTATGTGCTGTTTAGGAAAGACAGAAACAAAGGTAAAGGGGGTGGAGTAGCATTGTATATCAATGATGAGGTAGAATGTAAAGAAATAAGAAGCGATGCAATGGATAAGACAGAGTCCGTCTGGGCAAAAATTACATTGGGGAAGATAACTAGTAAAGCCTCTCCTACGATAGTGCTTGGGGTGTGCTATAGACCTCCGGGATCTAATTTGGATATGGATAGAGCCCTTATGTTTTTAATAAAGTAAATACTAATGGAAACTGCGTGATCATGGGAGACTAACTTCCCAGATATAGACTGGAGGACCAGTGCTAGTAATAATAATAGGGCTCAGATTTTCCTAGATGCGATAGCTGATGGATTCCTTCATCAAGTAGTTGCTGAACCGACTAGAGGGGACGTCATTTTAGATTTAATTTTGGTGAGTAGCGAGGACCTCATAGAAGAAATGGTTGTAGGGGACAATCCTGGCTCAAGTGATCATGAGCTAATTCAGTTCAAACGAAATGGAAGGATTAACAAAAATAAATCTGCAACTAGGGTTTTTGATTTCAAAAGGGCTGACTTTCAAAAATTAAGGAAATTAGTTAGGAAAGTGGATTGGACTGAAGAACTTATGGATCTAAAGGTAGAGGAGGCCTGGGATTACTTTAAATCAAAGCTGCAGAAGCTATCGGAAGCCTGTATCCCAAGAAAGGGGAAAAAATTCATAGGAAGGAGTTGTAGACCAAGCATCTTAGAGAGGTGATTAAGAAGAAGCAGAAAGCATACAGGGAGTGGAAGATGGGAGGGATCAGCAAGGAAAGCTACCTAATTGAGGTCAGAACATGTAGGGATAAAGTGAGAGGCTAAAAGTCGAGTAGAGTTGGACCTTGCAAAGGGAATTAAAATCAATAGTAAAAGGTTCTTTAGCCATATAAATAAGAAGAAAACTAAGAAAGAAGAAGTGGGGCCGCTTAACACTGAGGATGGAGTGGAGGTTAAAGATAATCTAGGCATGGCCCAATATCTAAACAAATACTTTGCCTCAGTCTTTAATAAGGCTAAAGAGGATCTAAGGGATAATGGTAGCATGACAAATGGGAAGGAGGATATGGAGGTAGATATTACCATATCTGAGGTAGAAGCGAAACTCAAACAGCTTAATGGGACTAAATCGGAGGGCCCAGATAATCTTCATCCAAGAATATGAAAGGAATTGGCACCTGAAATTGCAAGCCCATTAGCAAGAATTTTTAATGAATCTGTGAACTCAGGAGTTGTACCGAATGATTGGAGAATTGCTAATGTAGTTCCTATTTTTAAGAAAGGAAAAAAAAATGATCCGGGTAACTACAGGCCAGTTAGTTTGACATCTGTAGTATGCAAGGTCCTGGAAAAAATTTTGAAGGAGAAATTAGTTAAGGACATTGAAGTCAATGGGACAAAATACAACATGGTTTTACAAAAGGTAGATCGTGCCAAACCAACCTGATCTCCTTCTTTGAAAAAAGTAACAGATTTTTTAGATAAAGGAAATGCAGTGGATCTAATTTACCTAGATTTCAGTAAGGCATTTGATACCATGCCACATGGGGAATTATTAGTTAAATTGGAGAAGATGGGGATCAATATGAACATCAAAAGGTGGATAAGGAATTGGTTAAAGGGGAGACTGCAACGGGTCCTACTGAAAGGCGAACTGTCAGGTTGGAGGGAGGTTACCAGTGGAGTTCCTCAGGGATCGGTTTTGGGACCAATCTTATTTAATCTTTTTATTACTGACCTTGGCACAAAAAGTGGGAGTGTGCTAATAAAGTTTGCAGATGATACAAAGCTGGGAGGTATTGCCAATTTGGAGAAGGATCGGGATATTATACAGGAGGATCTGGATGACCTTGTAAACTGGAGTAATAGTAATAGGATGAAATTTAATAGTGAGAAGTGTAAGGTTATGCATTTAGGGATTAATAACAAGAATTTTAGTTATAAGTTGGGGACGCATCAATTAGAAGTAACGGAAGAGGAGAAGGACCTTGGAGTATTGGTTGATCATAGGATGACTATGAGCTGCCAACGTGATATGGCTGTGAAAAAAGCTAATGCAGTTTTGGGATGCATCAGGAGAGGCATTTCCAGTAGGGATAAGGAGGTTTTAGTACCATTATACAAGGCACTGGTGAGACCTCACCTAGAATACTGTGTGCAGTTCTGGTCTCCCATGTTTAAAGAGGATGAATTCAAACTGGAGCAGGTACAGAGAAGGGCTACTAGGATGATCCGAGGAATGGAAAACTTGTCTTATGAAAGGAGACTTAAGGAGCTTGGCTTGTTTAGCCTAACTAAAAGAAGGTTGAGGGGAGATATGATTGCTCTCTATAAATATATCAGAGGGATAAATACAGGAGAGGGAGAGGAATTATTTAAGCTCAGCACCAATGTGGACACAAGAACAAATAGATATAAACTGGCCACCAGGAAGTTTAGACTTGAAATCAGACGAAGGTTTCTAACCATCAGAGGAGTGAAGTTTTGGAATAGCCTTCCAAGGGAAGCAGTGGGGGCAAAAGATCTATCTGGTTTTAAGATTCTACTTGATAAGTTTATGGAGGAGATGGTATGATGGGATAATGGGATTTTGGTAAGTAATTGATCTTTAAATATTCAGGGTAAATAGACCAAATCCCCCGAGATGGGATATTAGATGGATGGGATCTGAGTTACCCAGGAAAGAATTTTTTGTAGTATCTGACTGGTGAATCTTGCCCATATGCTCAGGGTTTAGCTGATTGCCATATTTGGGGCCGGGAAGGAATTTTCCTCCAGAGCAGATTGGAGAGGCCCTGGATGTTTTTCACCTTCCTCTGTAGCATGGGGCATGGTTGACTTGAGGGAGGCTTCTCTGCTCCGTGAAGTCTTTAAACCATGATTTAAGGACTTCAATAGCTCAGACATAGGTGAGATTTTTCATAGGAGTGGGTGGGTGAGATTCTGTGGCTTGCGCTGTGCAGGAGGTCGGACTAGATGATCAGAATGGTCCCTTCTGACCTTAGTATCTATCTATGAATCTATTCACAGAGTCATCATCTTCTCCAGTATGCAGTCCTGAACATCCCTCTCTTCTGCACGCCTGTGTGGGCTAGTGGCTACTATCTCCGCATGCAGGAGGGGAATCTGGAGGATGGAGGGTGACCATTTGCTACAACAAAAGTGAAGAGTGTGTTGAACTGGGAACAGTTAATGGACTTTAAACCAGAGAATAAAGGTCTGGCCATAAACAAGGCTTATGAGACATTTACTGCATGTGTTGTTAATTTAATCTTTAGACCTTAATAATAAGGATCAAGCAAGGTTTGATATCACACTCAATGATCTTTTCTGGCCCTAAAAGATCCATGAATCTATGAATTAAAGGAGCTGGAAAAAAAAGGGGGGGGGGGATTTATTCCTCATAAGCAAGAGTGGCCAGACTCATGTGCCCAGGACCCAACAGTAGATATGTTTTAAGAGCCCTCTGCATATGTGACTTGGGGAACACATTCAAAGCAAGGTACAGAGCTGGACAACAGGGCTCAGGAGTGCAATTCCACAGCACCACTTTGAAGCTGCATTCCCCTCTGCCCAGAAAGAGGGGGGAAACCACACACCACAAACTTGCCCAGGACAAGGAATGAGATGTGATCCATAACCAGATAATCTGGAGTGTACTGAAAGCCACCGATGCACTACTCAGACAGGAGGGATATAATTTGCTACTGTCATTTGATTTTAGGGGTTATGAAGTCTCCTGCTGAGCATGAGACTTGATAACCCATTAACAACTGGCAGAGCTGCAACCAAGTTTTAGATGACTGGGTTGGTTTTGACACAGATTTATAGTAACAAATAACCCACGGTTAATTCTAGTCCCATGCAAGACACCCTCGGCTTACGACTGGCTGGTAGGACAGAGCTTGGACATGCTGCAAGACAAATAGTGTGGAAAAGGCAGCTATCAGGGGAACACCACAGCGCATGGGAGCTAGAGTGGCAAGTTTTACCCAATGTTCACATGAAGAGTTGAGCTGGGGGAAGAGCTCCCCTCAAACAAGGGGATGGATAGTAGATATACTCGTTAGGGAGGCAAACCCTTCAGACCTAAGCTACAACCAAGGCCACAGGCTTTGTTATAACTGAATGCACGATCTTCCTCCTGTGAATAAGAGGGGAGCCACTTACCGAGGTCCGACTTCAGCAGAAACTATGTCGCCAACAGCCAAGGCAATCAGGTAGGATGGGATCGGCTGGGACATCTTGAAGGTGAACGTGTTGTCCTTCTCCTGCTTCTCCCAGGTTGTGGCACTCATCACAGCTGTGAAGCCTTCAGGGACCTAGCAATGGAGACACCTGTAAACAGCCTCCATCAGGAGAGGGGAGTCACACTGCAAATGTTAGGGGTGGATTTGAGCTATCCTGACTGCTCTGTGACCATGATGAACATTCCCAAAGTCAAGCTCCAGTTAACAATGCTTCTACCACCTGGATCTCAAACCCCACAACACCTTTCGAGGCAGGAGAAAGCATTGTAAGAACATAAGAATGGCCATACTGGGTCAGACCAAAGGTCCATCCAGCCCAGTATCCTGGTGTGTGCTGAATGCAGTATTTCAGGCTGGGGAGTTAACCTCTATCTTGATATATTAGCAATGCTGGCTGAGTTATTGGAAACTATCACTTTGCATCCCTAGTTAACCTCTCAGCTACCATCTTTCTCTAACAAAAACCCAAGAATCACAGAATTTGGTTAAACGTGTGAGAGTATTAGAATCACATTGAGGATAAAGGTACTGACAATACGGCATTACCATTGCCAAATACAACAAAAGAAAGCTGGCTCCAGGTCGGGCAAAGATGAGGAGGAAGAATCAGTTTTTCAACCGCGAAGAGAGGGGGGTGGTGTGTGTGTGTGTGTGTGTGTGTGTTACAAAAACAACTCCTAAACTGAAACAAAAAATAGCCTTGAAGATTGCACAAGTTTTTATGGCTGTTGTATTCCCTTTTCTGTTACTAAGCATCCAACTTTTCCAGCAAACTAGCAAAGGCCAGCTTACAAAGCACCCAGTCAAAAAGCAGGTAGCAGGTGAACTATTAGACACAGTTACTGATGCTGACTTGAAGGTGGAAGCACATAATGAATTAATACACGCTGGATGGAGTAATGTGCACAGTGATCCAGTGATAGCTAACTGGATGCAGATAGGGAAAACTCATTATGTATCAGCAGTTCACACTGGAAACAATGAGAAAACTGGAAAGCACTGTGCTACACTGGCCAGAGAAGCCAAGACATTTACAAGTGAACTGTACGGTGGTTGTGTTAAGAGCTGCCTGACAATGAGAAAAAGATGTAAAGTACAAGAAGTGATCTGGAAAAAGATGACACCTTGGTTATGTATGCATGCTTAGGACATTTGTAAATATGCAACATGTGTCAAAGCATGTGGTTTAAGGTCTTGTTGAAGTGGATTTAGCCAAAGTACTTTCATAATCACCATTAGCCCGGTTAAAAGAATGCCAAGGATCTGTAAAACCCCAAATCCCTGCCGACGTACAATGGAACAGTCAACCAACAAAGACAGAAACATGTTAAAAATCAGTCACATCTCAAGATTGCAAGTGATCTTGATGCAGAACTTGAAGACTGAATTGTCAATATAACTAATAATCAAGAGATTTACTGAGAAGCAAACAACTTGATCGGTCAGTTGAATCCAGCTGCTGTGGCACTTGTCACACTCCAAAAGGGACACATTAACAATTGATGCTGCATATGAAATATGGTAGATCTACTGATAAATGAATATTTGTTTTTCTGCTTTGTGTGGTGCACAAAGATTTCAGGAGGCACTTACTCATGTACACGTTGGCCAACCTCCTTCATCCAAAGAAATTGTCAGCTGAACAAAAAAAATTGCAAGGCAGTGGTTGCTCAGCAAAAATCCCAAATTTCTGCCATATTTATTTATATTTAAAGTAAAAACTCCTTATCCAAAAATCAATGTTTTCAGACGCTATCAAGTTTCCTCTAACACAGTGGGGGGGTGGGAGGGGGACTAAAAATGCTGATATACCATTTGAATTCATAGAACTGGTGGGGCAATTGCATCAGTGTCCAGCAAGTTATACAAGCACAGAACAAATTTTTTCCAGCTTTGGATACATCCATTCAGAACGAAGGAATAGGCTCGATTGACCCACTGCATTAAAGTTGGTCTTCTGCGACAGACTGCTGCGTGGCCAAATGGACCAGGACTGGTAATCAGCAATTCTGCATGCTTCTGATTGCTTAAATGTTTCAAGCCAACTCTGCATTATTGTTGTTCTTATGTAATTGAACGTTTTTGACTTTTGTTTGCATAACAGTGAAAACTGAAATAGGAGTCATGACATGCATAACTTCACTGAAAAAATACCAAACCAAAATAGAGCCATACCAACATTCAGTATTATAATTACAGTGTATAATTACATATATTAGTATTACGCCCACTGCAGTTTTATTTTATTCGTACAACCCTGAATTAATCTCCGAACCTACTGCCCAATGGAACCACAATTTGAATATATAAATTAAAACTAAGTATGATGGTGTGCATTAATGAAACAGCTTTTAAAATAACTAGTTCTTCCCAGGGTAGTAAAAAAACATTTTACTGGGTAAAAACCACCTCTGGTAAATATCATACCATCTCTGCCCCTCTAACACACACCAGTCTGGCTCCTCCCTGGATACAGGACACTGCCCTTATATTCCAGTACTTCTGCAAGATCGGCCCTGGGTACCAGAGAGAACCATCTTTCTCACTACAATCATGACCACCCATAACAGCTATGCCCCACGAACAATGCATAGACTTCAGCACTCAAAAAAAAAAAAAAAATCAGCACTTTGAATTCACTTTCCCTCAACAACACATAAGCAAAGCTCAAAGTCCCCAATAAACCAATCAAGCTACTTCTCTATGTGCTGTTTCTATTTTTTAAGTATTTGGAAGGTGCTTGTCCTATCTCGAAGGGCCAGCAAGAGATTTCTTAACACTACCTTAATTGCACTTGCCAATAAATATTGTGGATCGAGTACCTCTGTCTAAAAGATTCAGCACCCTCACCTCTTGAAGATGTAAGAGCTTGCAATATGCTGATTCCAAACCCACTCCCTGCCAGAGGTGCTCTAGCAAAACCAAGACAGACCAGACTTGACATGCTGGTTATTTCTAAACTTAAGAGTCAAAACACTGCCTCCGCCCCCAGAAAATAGCCCTTTCAGGCCTTCCTTATTCATCATTTAAAAAGCGAGAGAGACTCAGAGCACAATCGTTTTATTCAACTGCCCTTTGCAGGTCACTTTTAAGGAGGGATCTGAAGGTAACTGTTATGCTTGGCAAACAAGGAGCAAGAGCAGCAGGTGCTGGGAGCAGCATGACATAATAGAGTCCATATGGAGGACTCTGACCAATGAACTCTGCAAGAAGATCAGGACCTTCTGGCTGTCCTGAATCTCAGACATAGGTGACAAATGTTCACAGCACTTCCCAATGTTCTGTTTTAATAAGGTTAGCGGTCTGAAGTGACAGCTTACGAAGATTTCTCCTTCCAATGCCTAGAAATGGATGCCCTCTTGATAAATGAATTTTCTATCCTAAATAAAAGTTTGCACAAATGATCCAATTTGCACTCTTATTCCTTTCCTGCTTACCTTTATAGTGGCTGAATATGTACTTTTAACTGAAGGGGTGTCAAAGCCAGGGAAAAAACTTCTATTGAGGACAGCCTGGCCTTGTGTGTACATATAAGGCTTCTGCTTCCCTGCCGTCTGCTCTGGAGTGAGCCAACAAACCTGATGAGAGACAAGAGACAGCTTCATGTGAGGGATGGGAGACTTTTCCTGGATTTTTCCAGAACAGGTGCTTTTTATTGCTGGAGTGTGAAAGCCAGGGAAAAAGGACCTGTTGAGCACAGGAAAGCCAGAGACATAAAGGAACGGCTTCCCCTTCTGGGCTGTTTGGAAAGAGTCCAGCCAGGACAGCTGGAGCAGCAGGCAGAACAAGGAGAGGGAAAGTCAGTAAAAATATCAAACAAGACAGTCAGATTCAAGTTAAACTCACGCAAAACTTCAAGGCTTGACTAAGTCTGTGAGCTGCCCTGGGATCTTAACAAATCTTAATCAGCATCACTGACACAAAAGCAACGTGCTGCATTCAGGTGGAGCAACACACACACAACTGGACGTGACAAACCCAGATCCGTCCCCTTGGCCTATTCCAGGAACAGTTTGTAGATCGGCTGGTTTGATAACCACAAAGTGAAGTAACTATACTGGAACAAAAAGAAAAGGAGTACTTGTGGCACCTTAGAGACTAAAATTTATTAGAGCATAAGCTTTCGTGAGCTACAGCTCACTTCATCAGATGCATCCGATGAAGTGAGCTGTAGCTCACAAAAGCTTATGCTCTAATAAATTTGTTAGTCTCTAAGGTGCCACAAGTACTCCTTTTCTTTTTGCGAATACAGACTAACACGGCTGCTACTCTGAAACCTGTCATTATACTGGAACAGAGTGTTTGTGCAAGGAATTCTACCGGTATCATAGAATCATAGAATCATAGAATATCAGGTTTGGAAGGGACCCCAGAAGGTCATCTAGTCCAACCCCCTGCTCAAAGCAGGACCAAGTCCCAGTTAAATCATCCCAGCTAGGGCTTTGTCAAGCCTGACCTTAAAAACCTCTAAGGAAGGAGATTCTACCACCTCCCTAGGTAACGCATTCCAGTGTTTCACCACCCTCTTAGTGAAAAAGTTTTTCCTAATATCCAATCTAAACCTCCCCCATTGCAACTTGAGACCATTACTCCTCGTTCTGTCATCTGCTACCATTGAGAACAGTCTAGAGCCATCCTCTTTGAAACCCCCTTTCAGGTAGTTGAAAGCAGCTATCAAATCCCCCCTCATTCTTCTCTTCTGCAGACTAAACAATCCCAGCTCCCTCAGCCTCTCCTCATAAGTCATGTGCTCTAGACCCCTAATCATTTTCGTTGCCCTTCGTTGTACTCTTTCCAATTTATCCACATCCTTCCTGTAGTGTGGGGCCCAAAACTGGACACAGTACTCCAGATGAGGCCTCACCAGTGTCGAATAGAGGGGAACGATCACGTCCCTCGATCTGCTCGCTATGCCCCTACTTATACAACCCAAATGCCATTGGCCTTCTTGGCAACAAGGGCACACTGCTGACTCATATCCAGCTTCTCGTCCACTGTCACCCCTAGGTCCTTTTCCGCAGAACTGCTGCCGAGCCATTCGGTCCCTAGTCTGTAGCGGTGCATTGGATTCTTCCATCCTAAGTGCAGGACCCTGCATTTATCCTTATTGAACCTCATTAGATTTCTTTTGGCCCAATCCTCCAATTTGTCTAGGTCCTTCTGTATCCTATCCCTCCCCTCCAGCGTATCTACCACTCCTCCCAGTTTAGTATCATCCGCAAATTTGCTGAGAGTGCAATCCACACCATCCTCCAGATCATTTATGAAGATATTGAACAAAACGGGCCCCAGGACCGACCCCTGGGGCACTCCACTTGACACCGGCTGCCAACTAGACATGGAGCCATTGATCACTACCCGTTGAGCCCGACAATCTAGCCAGCTTTCTACCCACCTTATAGTGCATTCATCCAGCCCATACTTCCTTAACTTGCTGACAAGAATGCTGTGGGAGACCGTGTCAAAAGCTTTGCTAAAGTCAAGAAACAATACATCCACTGCTTTCCCTTCATCCACAGAACCAGTAATCTCATCATAAAGGCGATTAGATTAGTCAGGCATGACCTTCCCTTGGTGAATCCATGCTGACTGTTCCTGATCACTTTCCTCTCCTCTAAGTGCTTCAGGATTGATTCTTTGAGGACCTGCTCCATGATTTTTCCAGGGACTGAGGTGAGGCTGACCGGCCTGTAGTTCCCAGGATCCTCCTTCTTCCCTTTTTTAAAGATGGGCACTACATTAGCCTTTTTTCCAGTCATCCGGGACTTCCCCCGTTCGCCACGAGTTTTCAAAGATAATGGCCAAGGGCTCTGCAATCACAGCCGCCAATTCCTTCAGCACTCTCGGATGCAATTCGTCCGGCCCCATGGACTTGTGCACGTCCAGCTTTTCTAAATAGTCCCTAACCACCTCTATCTCTACAGAGGGCTGGCCATCTCTTCCCCGTTTTGTGTTGCCCAGCACAGCAGTCTGGGAGCTGACCTTGTTAGTGAAAACAGAGGCAAAAAAAGCATTGAGTACATTAGCTTTTTCCACATCCTCTGTCACTAGCTTGCCTCCCTCATTCAGTAAGGGGCCCACACTTTCCTTGGCTTTCTTCTTGTTGCCAACATACCTGAAGAAACCCTTCTTGTTACTCTTGACATCTCTTGCTAGCTGCAGCTCCAGGTGCGATTTGGCCCTCCTGATATCTTTCCTACATGCCCGAGCAATATTTTTATACTCTTCCCTGGTCATATGTCCAAGCTTCCACTTCTTGTAAGCTTCTTTTTTATGTTTAAGATCCGCTAGGATTTCACCATTAAGCCAAGCTGGTCGCCTGCCATATTTACTATTCTTTCGACTCATCGGGATGGTTTGTCCCTGTAACCTCAACAGGGATTCCTTGAAATACAGCCAGCTCTCCTGGACTCCCTTCCCTTTCATGTTAGTCCCCCAGGGGATCCTGGCCATCTGTTCCCTGAGGGAGTCAAAGTCTGCTTTCCTGAAGTCCAGGGTCCGTATCCTGCTGCTTACCTTTCTTCCCTGCGTCAGGATCCTGAACTCAACCAACTCATGGTCACTGCCTCCCAGATTCCCATCCACTTTTGCTTCCCCCACTAATTCTACCCGGTTTGTGAGCAGCAGGTCAAGAAAAGCGCTCCCCCTAGTTGGCTCCCCTAGCACTTGCACCAGGAAATTGTCCCCTACGCTTTCCAAAAACTTCCTGGATTGTCTATGCACCGCTGTATTGCTCTCCCAGCAGATATCAGGAAAATTAAAGTCACCCATGAGAATCAGGGCATGCGATCTAGTAGCTTCCGTGAGTTGCCGGAAGAAAGCCTCATCCACCTCATCCCCCTGGTCTGGTGGTCTATAGCAGACTCCCACCATGACATCACTCTTGTTGCACACACTTCTAAACTTAATCCAGAGACACTCAGGTTTTTCCACAGTTTCGTACCGGAGCTCTGAGCAGTCATACTGCTCCCTTACATACAGTGCTACTCCCCCACCTTTTCTGCCCTGCCTGTCCTTCCTGAACAGTTTATAACCATCCATGACTGTACTCCAGTCATGTGAGTTATCCCACCAAGTCTCTGTTATTCCAATCACGTCATAATTCCTTGACATCACCAGGACCTCCAGTTCTCCCTGCTTGTTTCCAAGGCTTTGTGCATTTGTATATAAGCACTTGAGATAACCTGTTGATCGCCCCTCATTCCCAGTATGAGGCAGGAGCCCTCCCCTCACAGACCTTCCTGCCTGTGCTTCCTCCCGGTATCCCGCTTTCCCACTTACCTCAGGGCTTTGGTCTCCTTCCCCCGGTGAACCTAGTTTAAAGCCCTCCTCACTAGGTTAGCCAGCCTGCTGGCAAAGATGTTCTTCCCTCTCTTCGTAAGATGGAGCCCGTCTCTGCCCAGCACTCCTCCTTCATGGAACACCATCCCATGGTCAAAGAATCCAAAGCCTTCTCTCCGACACCACCTGCGTAGCCATTCGTTGACCTCCACGATTCGACGGTCCCTACCCAGGCCTTTTCCTTCCACGGGGAGGATGGACGAGAACACCACTTGCGCCTCCAACTCCTTTATCCTTCTTCCCAGAGCCACATAGTCCGCAGTGATCCGCTCAAGGTCATTCTTGGCAGTATCATTGGTGCCCACGTGGAGAAGCAGGAAGGGGTAGCGATCCGAGGGCTTGATGAGTCTCGGCAGTCTCTCCGTCACATCACGAATCTTAGCCCCTGGCAAGCAGCAGACTTCTCGGTTTTCCCGGTCAGGGCGGCAGATAGATGACTCAGTCCCCCGGAGGAGAGAGTCCCCGACCACCACCACCCGCCTTCTCCTCTTGGGAGTGGTGGGCGTGGAACCCCCAACCTCAGGACATCGCATCTCATGCCTCCCAACCAGCGGAGTCTCCTTCTGCTTTCTCCCCCCAGACATATCATCTGGTCCACTCTCCGCATTGGTACCTGTGGAGAGAACATGAAAGCGGTTAGTTACCTGTGTCTGTGTTACTGGAACCCGGACATTCCGCTTACCTCTTCTGGAGGTCACATGTTGCCAAGCTTCTTCACTGGCCTCTTGGCTCCTCTGTGCAACCTGCTCTACATCTTTAGAGCTTTGTGCCCCTAGAAGGCTATCCTGAGTTTGGTCCAGAAAATCCTCAGTCTCTCGTATACAACGCAGGGTCGTTACCTGTTGCTCCAGACCTTCAATCTTCTCTTCCAATATGGAGACCAGCTTGCACTTTGTACAGACAAAGTCGCTTCTGTCCTGTGGAAGAAAGACAAACATGGCACATCCAGTGCAGGTCACAACAGCTGAATTCCCCCCTTCCATATCACCTACCTACTACAGAGCTTCCTCAGAGATGTTGGCAAGATGTAAGCCTCACTGGGCTCGCTCCAGGCGAACTCCCAGGCAAACTCCTGCTGTGAGCTGCTCTGCTGTCCCCGCTGCTCCGCTGGTTCGCTGCCGCTCAGCTGGTTCGCGAGGCTCCGGCTATTTTTAAACAGCCAGGCTTCCCTGACGCAAACACACAGACACCCTAATGCCCGCCCCCTGCAGGCTAGCAGCCAATCAGACACTCACTCAGGCTCCCTCCCAGCAAACACACGCTCGGATACTTCCTCAGCAAGCAAACACACACACTCGGATACTTACCAGTCCCAGGCAAACTCCTGCTGTGAGCTGCTCTGCTGTCCCCGCTGCTCCGCTGGTTCGCTGCCGCTCAGCTGGTTCGCGAGGCTCCGGCTATTACTACAGCCATATAATCATACTCTATTTCCCTGTGTAGCCAAACCTCACGAAGTAGTTTAAAGGCAGCTGTAAATTGACCAAGCTCTCCCCCAGATGTACAGCCCACACCCAGGCCTTATCTCCACTAGAAAGAGTTTATCAGCACAAATATACATGTATAGCCACACTGGCCAACTCCCCTGGTTGGGAGATACCTCATACTAGCAAGAGTTCTTTTGTTGGTTTAGCTTCTTTCAGTTCCCCAAATGAAACCAGCAAAAGGACTTAGGCATATCAGCGATTTCCCCAGGAAGGAGCTAGGCCTGATCTACACTAGAAAGTTTTACTGGCAGGAGTGTGCAAAAAAAATCACGCCCTCCCAAATGACAGCTCTACCAGCAAAAGCCCTAAGGTAGGCACAAGTTACATTAGCAAAAGATTTCAGAGTAGCAGCCGTGTTAGTCTGTATTCGCAAAAAGAATATCAGAGGCTCGTTCACCTGCGCATCTACCAATGTGATATATGCCATCATGTGCCAGCAATGCCCCTCTGCCATGTACATTGGCCAAACTGGACAGTCTCTACGTAAAAGAATGAATGGACACAAATCAGACGTCAAGAATTATAACATTCAAAAACCAGTTGGAGAACACTTCAATCTCTCTGGTCACTCGATCACAGACCTAAGAGTGGCTATACTTCAACAAAAAAGCTTCAAAAACAGACTCCAAGGAGAGACTGCTGAATTGGAATTAATTTGCAAACTAGATACAATTAACTTAGGCTTGAATAGAGACTGGGAATGGATGAGTCATTACACAAAGTAAAACTATTTCCCCATGGTATTTCTCCCTCCCACCCCACCCCCCACTGTTCCTCTGATATTCTTGTTAACTGCTGGAATTAGCCTACCTTGCTTGTCACCATGAAAGGTTTTCCTCCTTCCCCCCCCTGCTGTTGGTGATGGCTTATCTTAAGTGATCACTCTCCTTACAGTGTGTATGATAAACCCATTGTTTCATGTTCTCTGTGTGTGTATATAAATCTCTCCTCTGTTTTTTCCACCAAATGCATCCGATGAAGTGAGCTGTAGCTCACGAAAGCTTATGCTCTAATAAATTTGTTAGTCTCTAAGGTGCCACAAGTACTCCTTTTCTATTAGCAAAAGAATCCTTTTTCCAGTATACTTATTTTGTTTGAGGAATAGGCATAAGGTACATCTTCCCTAGGGCAGATAACCAGCTTGCTATACCAGCAAACCGTGTCTAGTGCAGACAAGACCTAAGTACCACTCAGGTGCATGAAAAGCTTTAAAAAAGAAAACAAGAACTAAGCTTAGTAAGGGGTGTTATTCTGGGCTGATTCCTGATTTCATTTACTCTTGTGTAAACCTAGAATAATTACTGAAGTCAGTTCCTCCAAATTTAGGCTGGTGTGATCAAGAGCCTGCTTCAATGACTCTGAAATCCCCCTTGGAATCCAGATGGGCAGAAATTAGACGATCGAAGGGAAAAATCTAAAAAATTTGGCTAAGAGTCCTAAGAAACCAGTTGCTTCTCTGAACTCTGACCACTAAGGCAGTAGCTCAACGTTTGCAAACTCTCTTGCTTTTGACCAAGTTGGAAACAGGCAGTTAGCCTTGGGCTCACACGCACTGCCGTAGCATTGCCACTTCCTGCCCAAAACCAGGAATTCAAAAAGACACAAAAAAGCAAATAAATCAACAGTGATTGCAGGCCCTCCAAGCATAAGCACAGGTCTGGATCCGCTCCTCTCTCGTTCCAGCTCGGCTGCCCATTCCTAGCCGTGAAGTTTTTATTCTCAGCATTTAAAATTCAGAATTACTACAGCTCATCCATTTGTATTAGCTCTTCTCTCATGAAGAACTTGAAGGCTTTCATTTAACTACTGAAAGGAGCCAGGATGCTGAGCGGGTCTGGGATAAATAAGCCAACAAAATAACCGGAGTACTGTTCTTTGCAGGGACAGAGACACTTTCACTTTAACTCATGGCAAATGCAACTCTCTGGCAATTTTGCTATTTTCTAACAGGCAAATCATAGCACCACATTTCTCTGAGCAGACTCAGCCTTTTGGAAGCAGATAACACCCCACTCCCTTCCTGCCCCAGGATGGGGTGGGGTTTGGAAAAGCAGTTATGAGATTGCCACAGAGAAATGAAACTCGCTAGGCAAGGCTAGAACCAGAAAGCGCGTCAGTAATCCCAGACTGCCAATGCACAGAAAGAAACAGGACCCTTCAGCTGGGACCAGTTTGTCCTGGTTCCAGGAGAAATCAGAAGCTCAAGAGAAACCAAAACTTAAGTTTTTGCTGAGGGTTACTATCAGTTAGTGCTTCCTAGCAGGGGATCGAGTTCATGGGCTGAAACTCATCCACACTCCATTCTTTGAGAGCCTGCTGCTGCCTAGATTTACCAAAAGGCGGTGATTAGCTGTAATCAGGGCTAGCATCACTGGAGCCCGAGCTGGGGACCTGAGAAGAGCACAAGGAGATGGGAAAGGTTAATTTCCTCCTCCCCGTTTTGTTTTCTCTGATCTCTAGCTTCAGCTTCGGATAATACAGAACTTCCATCCTCCTGCCTAGCCATGCTCCTGCCCATCCTGACCAAGCAAACTCACCACACTGCAGCTAAATACGTCCAAGGAGGCTACACCGAAGAAAGGGCGCACCTCCCCCCTTCCACACAATTGCTTCTTTCCTGGACAGAGACCTCCTACCTACCCGCCACTTTACATCATCTCACAGTCACCCTGACCTTTCAGGTGTGTGTTTGCAAGTCACACCTATAAATATGGTTACCTTCAGGCCACCATCACTCCCTTTTCTCACTGTTGCTCCCTGCTTTCCAGATCTCTATCCTCCAATGACCCCATACTCCCCCGGCTGATTTAGGAGCCAGGCTAAATCACACTGAGGACTTGCTCCAGATCCCCCCCCCCCACTCCTCTTTCAACCCAGACTGGTCACTGCCTCACACTCCAGTGCAAACTGCATGCTGAACACTGCCACCCTGCCTGGGACGTGTTTTGCACCCACTTTGCACTGCTATAAACAGTGACGCTCGGTGCAGGGGGCTTTGAATTCAGCCCTTGAATACATCCTCTCTGCTCTGCCACGGGCTGGTTGCTGGCAGTGCAGGAGCTATCCCCTGTGAAGCGCCTGCCACTTGCAAGCCGCAAACCAAGAGCTGATGGGGGTGGGTAACCAGTAGCCTCAAACTCAGCGAGAATGTTTCAGACAAAAAGTGTGGTCAGCACATTAGGGACCGGGGAGACTCATTGATTGGAAATCTTGCCCCAGGAAGGAAAGGCAGGGCAGAGAGGGAGATGGGGAGGTAGCAGGTGACACAGAGAAATTAGGATGGAGGGGCCCAGAGTCAGGGTGCAGGGCAGCAAGTGGATTGGAGGACAGGGAGCACAGGAAGCAAGGGAACTAGGGGAGCAGGAAGACCCAGAGAGGCAGCAAAGGATCCGGGGTCAGGGGGCAGCTTGGGGACTGGGGGATCAGGAGCCCAGGCGAACAGCAAAGGGTCAAGGTGGAAGTCAGCAAGGGACCCTAGGGCCCAGCGAGGGGTCGGGGGCAGCCCGGGGACTCGGGGGGTGGGGGGCAGCAACGACCCCAGGGCCCAGCGAGGGGCCAGGGGGCAGCAGCGGGATTGGGGGGCAGCCTGGGGACTTGGGGGCAGCAGTGAGGGGGCAGCAACGACCCCAGGGCCCAGCGAGGGGTCAGGGGGCAGCAGCGGGATTGGGGGGCAGCCCGGGGACAGCAGCGAGGGGGCGGCAGCCCGGGGACTCGGGGTGGGGGGCGGCAACGACCCCAGGGCCAGCGAGGGGTCAGGGGGCAGCAGCGGGATTGGGGGGCAGCCCAGGGACTCGCGGGCAGCAGCGAGGGGGCAGCAACGACCCCAGGGCCCAGCGAGGGGTCAGGGGGCAGCAGCGGGATTGGGGGGCAGCCCGGGGACTCGGGGGCAGCAGCAAGGGGGCAGCAGCAAGGGGGCAGCAACGACCCCAGGGCCCAGCGAGGGGTCAGGGGGCAGCAGCGGGATTGGGGGGCAGCCCGGGGACTCGGGGGCAGCAGTGAGGGGGCGGCAGCCCGGGGACTCGGGGTGGGGGGCGGCAACGACCCCAGGGCCTAGCGAGGGGTCAGGGGGCAGCAGCGGGATTGGGGGGCAGCCCGGGGACTCGGGGGCAGCAACGACCCCAGGGCCCAGCGAGGGGTCAGGGGGCAGCCTGGGGACTCGGAGCCAGCAGCAAGGGGGCGGCAACGACCCCAGGGCCCAGCGAAGGGTCAGGGGGCAGCAGCGGGATTGGGGGGCAGCCCGGGGACTCGGGGGCAGCAACGACCCCAGGGCCCAGCGAGGGGTCAGGGGGCAGCAGCGGGATTGGGGGGCAGCCCGGGGGCAGCAGCGACCCCAGGGCCCAGCGAGGGGTCAGGGGGCAGCCCGGGGACTTGGGGGCAGCAGCGAGGGGGCGGCAACGACCCCAGGGCCCAGCGAGGGGTCAGGGGGCAGCAGCGGGATTGGGGGGCAGCCCGGGGACTCGGGGGCAGCAGTGAGGGGGCGGCAGCCCGGGGACTCGGGGTGGGGGGCGGCAACGACCCCAGGGCCTAGCGAGGGGTCAAGGGGCAGCAGCGGGATTGGGGGACAGCCCGGGGACTCGGGGGCAGCAACGACCCCAGGGCCCAGCGAGGGGTCAGGGGGCAGCCTGGGGACTCGGAGCCAGCAGCAAGGGGGCGGCAACGACCCCAGGGCCCAGCGAAGGGTCAGGGGGCAGCAGCGGGATTGGGGGGCAGCCCGGGGACTCGGGGGCAGCAACGACCCCAGGGCCCAGCGAGGGGTCAGGGGGCAGCAGCGGGATTGGGGGGCAGCCCAGGGACTCGGGGGCAGCAGCGACCCCAGGGCCCAGCGAGGGGTCAGGGGGCAGCAGCAGGATTGGGGGGCAGCCCGGGGGCAGCAGCGACCCCAGGGCCCAGCGAGGGGTCAGGGGGCAGCCTGGGGACTTGGGGGCAGCAGCGAGGGGGCGGCAACGACCCCAGGGCCCAGCGAGGGGTCAGGGGGCAGCAGCGGGATTGGGGGGCAGCCCGGGGACTCGGGGGCAGCAGTGAGGGGGCGGCAGCCCGGGGACTCGGGGTGGGGGGCGGCAACGACCCCAGGGCCTAGCGAGGGGTCAGGGGGCAGCAGCAGGATTGGGGGGCAGCCCGGGGGCAGCAGCGACCCCAGGGCCCAGCGAGGGGTCAGGGGGCACCCCGGGGACTTGGGGGCAGCAGCGAGGGGGCGGCAACGACCCCAGGGCCCAGCGAGGGGTCAGGGGGCAGCAGTGGGATTGGGGGGCAGCCCGGGGACTCGGGGGCAGCAGCAAGGGGGCAGCAACGACCCCAGGGGCCAGCGAGGGGTCAGGGGGCAGCAGCGGGATTGGGGGGCAGCCCGGGGACTCGGGGGCAGCAACGACCCCAGGGCCCAGCGAGGGGTCAGGGGGCAGCAGCGGGATTGGGGGGCAGCCCGGGGGCAGCAGCGACCCCAGGGCCCAGCAAGGGGTCAGGGGGCAGCCGCAGGATTGGGGGGCAGCCTGGGGACTCGGGGGCAGCAACGACCCCAGGGCCCAGCGAGGGGTCAGGGGGCAGCCGCGGGATTGGGGGGAGCCCGGGGGCAGCAGCGACCCCCGGGCCCAGCGAGGGGTCAGGGGGCAGCTGCGGGATTGGGGGGCAGCCCGGGGACTCGGGGGCAGCAACGACCCCAGGGCCCAGCGAGGGGTCAGGGGGCAGCAGCAGGATTGGGGGGCAGCCCGGGGACTCGGAGGCAGCAGCGACCCCAGGGCCCAGCGAGGGGTCAGGGGGCAGCAGCAGGATTGGGGGGCAGCCCGGGGACTCGGGGGCAGCAGTGAGGGGGCGGCAGCCCGGGGACTCGGGGTGGGGGGCGGCAACGACCCCAGGGCCTAGCGAGGGGTCAGGGGGCAGCCGCGCGATTGGGGGGCAGCCCGGGGGCAGCAGCGACCCCCGGGCCCAGCGAGGGGTCAGGGGGCAGCCGCGCGATTGGGGGGCAGCCCGGGGGCAGCAGCGACCCCCGGGCCCAGCGAGGGGTCAGGGGCAGCCGCGGGATTGGGGGGCAGCAGCCCGCTCACCCCCGGCCCCTCGCCCGTGCGGTAGGCGATGTCCAGCGCCAGGCACTCCCCGGCGCGCAGCGGCTCGGGCAGGAGGACGCGCAGCGCCGAGCCGTAGCTGGCGAAGGGGCGGCTCTCGAAGAGCAGCGGCCGCGGGTCCCCGGCCGGCGCCGCCAGCCCCACGCGGCGCACGGCCAGGCTGGGGTGCGAGTCCAGGCTGAGCTCGGCCGCGCCGTCCCGCAGGCAGCGCAGCTCCAGCCGGGCCGAGCCCTCCAGCCGCCCGGGGCCCGGCGGCCCGAAGGCCACGCGCAGCGCCAGGTGCAGGTGCCGCAGCTCGAAGCTCTCGGCGCTGCAGGCGGAGGCCACGTCCCGCGCCCGCCGCCCCGCCGCCGCCATCGCTGCTGGGCTGCCCGGGAGGCGGCCGGGGGAGGGGCGGGGGCCTCGCACGTGGGGGCGGAGCGTAAAAATCGCTACAAAGAGGGGGGAGGGTCGGAGCAGCGGGCGGAAGTTGGGGAACAGCGGGTGGGGACTGGGAATGTGGGGTGCGTTAGGGCACCGGGGGCGCGGTGCGGGAGAAAAAGGGAGGGCAGTGTGCGTGGAGCAGCGGCTGAGCCTAGGGGATGGGGCATGGGGCGGGGATGGGGCACTGGGGAGCAGCGGCTGAGGCTGGGGGATGGGGCGGGGATAGGGCACTGGGGAGCAGCGGCTGAGGCTGGGGGATGGGGGATGGGGTGGGGATAGGGCACTGGGGAGCAGTGGCTGAGGCTGGGGGCTGGGGCTGGGATAGGGCACTGGGGAGCAGTGGCTGAGGCTGGGGGATGGGGTGGGGATAGGGCACTGGGGAGCAGTGGCTGAGGCTGGGGGATGGGGAGGGGATAGGGCACTGGGGAGCAGTGGCTGAGGCTGGGGGATGGGGTGGGGATAGGGTACTGGGGAGCAGTGGCTGAGGCTGGGGGATGGGGTGGGGATAGGGTACTGGGGAGCAGCGGCTGAGGCTGGGGGATGGGGTGGGGATAGGGCACTGGGGAGCAGCGGCTGAGGCTGGGGGATGGGGTGGGGATAGGGCACTGGGGAGCAGCGGCTGAGGCTGGGGGATGGGGAGGGGATAGGGCACTGGGGAGCAGTGGCTGAGGCTGGGGGATGGGGAGGGGATAGGGCACTGGGGAGCAGTGGCTGAGGCTGGGGGATGGGGTGGGGATAGGGTACTGGGGAGCAGTGGCTGAGGCTGGGGGATGGGGATAGGGCACTGGGGAGCAGTGGCTGAGGCTGGGGGATGGGGCGGGAATAGGGCACCGGGGAGCGGTGGGTGAGGCTAGGGGGCGGGGCGTGGGGCGGGAATAGGGCACCGGGGAGCGGTGGGTGAGGCTAGGGGGCAGGGCGTGGGGCGGGGATAGGGCACTGGGGAGTGGTGGGTGAGGCTAGGGGGCGGGGCGGGGTGTGGGGCGGGGATAGGGCACCGGGGAGCGGCGGGTGAGGCTAGGGGGAGGGGCGTGGGGCGGGGATAGGGCACCGGGGAGCAGTGAGTAAGGCTAGGGGGCGGGGTGGGGATAGGGCACTGGGGAGCAGTGGGTGGGGTGGGGGTGGAGGATTCCTGCAAAGCCCAGCAATAGGTGGCTGAGGAGAGCAGATCCAGGTGGCAGACGCCCTCTCCTCATGTATGTTCTGCTCCTGCTGCCGATGGTGTGTGATCCCAGCTGCCTCCAGGTGTCTGAGTCACCCTCTGAAAAGTGGGGTCACTGACACTCTCCTGCCTTTGGAAAGCACTTTGAGTTTGGGGGTGGAGCGCATGGGTAGCAGAGCTCATGAGTAGAACCCCGCAGATACCCCCTTTCTATCCACAGGCCATGTTTGCAGATCACCATTCAGATGCAGATACACATTTTGTATCCGTGCAGGGCTCGACTAATGAGTCCTTCGTCCCTGCTAGGCGTGGAGCCTGGCGCACAGGCCCCGGACAGGGGTGAACAGCTCCCGGTAGCCAGCTGTGAAAAGGAAGCGAGTCAACGGGTGTGTTACTAAGGGGTCTCAGGCCCAAGGAGGGAGAAGGGGTTAGTGGAGCCCTTGGTCACTGTTACACAGGACAGATCAGTGTGCGCCAGGGTTTCATGTCAAACTATCGCTAGCAACACCCATTGCAACAGCCGCCATGAAAGATCTTTACAACTGCAAAGAGGCAGAAAAAGAAGGAAAAACAGTTCAAGTATTTGACACGTAAAGTACTAACTAAGTCTCCCATTTAAAACAATATCCCTTCTGCACTGTCCCTTGGCCTGCATAGGGGAAACCACACTGTGATAATCTGATCGTATTAAAGGGGGTTCCAGCCCCCTTTGGGGGAAAAGAAGCAGTTCACGGAGGTGGGCTGGAGCTGCACATGTTGAAGTCTGATCCTGCCGTCCTCAAGCCAGACCCGCGCTAGGGAGAGAAAAGCAGCAGAGAAGATGCAGTTTCTGTCTCTGGTGCCAAGTCTCCGTTGCAGCCTCTCTGCTGGAAAAGACAGGCCCAGCCCATGGTCTGCTCAGCTGCTGCCACCTGGGGAACTTGTACCCACCTGGGGCTGGGTAAGGCGTTGCTTGTAGCTGCCTCTCTGGGCATGGGCACACAGCGCTGGTGCAAATGGGATGCTGTCTTGGCAGCTCAGCCAGACGTGTACTGAACAGAGGCGAGAGGAGAAGGCAGGGGAGGAAAAGGACAGCGCAGATCCCGGTCTCTCCTGCCAGGCATTGTTCACATTTTAGCCAAAGCTGGTAGCAGGCACGGTGTGATCAGTTCCGGGACTCAGGAGGCCTTGCGGGATCAGGACAATGCAGGCCCAGATGTGTTATGGTGAAACCTGGGGTCCCAGGAGCCAGTGGGGGGTGGCAACCATGATGGTGAAGTTCATTCCTGTCACTCCCCACGTCCCCCCCCATTCCCATATAACCCCAGATCAATAAGGTCCAAGAAGGGGGGGGGCGGCCTCATCCCACTCACGCTCTCCAAGCCAACGACAATTCCCTCCCACTTCTAGAACCTTTTGGCTCATTGCCCTGCCAGCTAGGGACTGTGCCAGGAGCCATACAGACCCCTTGGCGCAGGGCGTGAGCCTGTGAGCCCCAGTCTGTTGGTCTCCAACTTTTTCTGACTCTCTTTTCATATTGCAGGCTGAGCTGGGCTTTGTTACCTTGGTCAACTCAGAGCTGCTACCCCTGCAGCACACAACTGTCTGCTGCCTGCACCGGATACTGGATACACGCCCAGCTGCTGGCAGGGCCTCCTAACTCCACCTGCTCTGGCAACCCACTGGGATTAATCCCTTCCTAGCACTCCTCTTCCTTGTCCCTTCCTGTATGAGAATCACTGTTTGCACCTTATCAGGATTTTAATTTAACAAGTTCCCCCACTCCAGATTAATTTTCCGGAGTGACCCTAGCTGGGGAGATGGAGTTATGGGATGGGCAGTGGGGAACCATCTGTGTTAAAGGGTCCCCTCTGCTCCTGGCTGCTCTGAAATCAGCCCTAGCCTCTCACCTGCCGAGCTGTCAGAGCAAAGTCTCCCAACATTTGTGCCAGGGATGCTAACAGGTAGACAGGAGCTCTTCTGAAAGCAGGAGTAGTGTCACCATAACCACAGCCTGGTCTTGCCCCTAGCAGGGGTGTCATTTGTTATGGGGCAGGAGGGGCAATTGCCATCCCCCCAGACCTTGGTCACACACACATACACACACACACACAAACTTTGAGGCTGGTGCCTAGGACAGCAGATTTCTGGCCAGCTGCCTGAGGTGGTAGGTTTGGCCTGGCTGTCCTGCCGTCGTGCTGGAAGGGCAGCTGGGCCAAATTTGAGTGGTGATGTGAGCCAGGTTGCAATGCCACTCACTCAGATTTGGCTCAGCTCCCCTGGCTCCAGTATGCCTTAAACCTATGAGGAAGGGGGCAGTAGATTGTCTCGAGCAGCCTCTGGCTCTGCCCCCCTCTGCCTGCCGGCCAGACAGAAGACAGCAGCCTGGCCCAGAGCTGAGTACAGAGCGAGCTGGGCCCTGATCACTGTTCTGGGCCAGCCACAGCCTCCTAGCCTACCACCCTTCCCACTCCAGGGATAGGACCCACCTGCTACCTCCCTGCACCCTTCCAGGATGGGACTGACCTCACGAGCAGCCCCAGACTCAGCAGGGTGGGGATGATGCAGACACAACTGTGAGCCTCCTGCCACCCCAACTTTTCTGCAATGATGACCCTGAGCCTGGTGACCCAGAGAGATGTTTCTCCTGTGTTTGGATTATCCCACCAGGTCTCAGCATGGCCTGCAGCACCCAGCCAGCCCTGTCGATGCCCCTCAGTCTGGACCTATCTCTGGCATTCCAAGCTGGGCACTCGGTGACCTGCAGCCCCATATCATCCTGGTCCTGAGCAGTCCAGTCAGGCCAACTGGTGCTAAGCTCTGTAGAGGTGTTTGAGGTGAAGACAAGTGAGGGCTAGGAGAAGAACTGCTCATTGCCTGTAGCACCATCCCGCTGTATGGACACGGCTGTTAATCGTCTCGCAAGCTCTCAGAGCAGACCCCTGCCCTTCCATGGGGGTGGGAGCCATCCCTGCAAATCCGCTGCCATGGCATAGGAAGGGGAAGCTGGAGAGTGGTGATGGGGGCATGTGCAAAGGGGACATCTCCTCCCCGCCCCTGCACAGCTACCTCTACTCCCTCCCCCGAAAGTGCTGCCTGAGCGAGGACTGGTCGGGGATCCCCAGGGTTGGGCTCAAGGATTCCTGCGGATCCCTTGCTGTCTGGTAAATATCTGCCCATGCTTGCACTGAAGAAGCGGTACTGAACGGAAAGTGCCCTCTGCCCACCCATTCCTAAGTGTGCCTGGGGGTTGGGGTTTCCCCCCATTATCTTACCCAATCTGCCTTTTGCGGGGGGGGGAGACAAGTTTCAGCAGCAATGAACACAGAAATCTGAGCCCGTTGGACAGCCAGACTCTGGCTTTCTGGGATTCTACATGGGCCAGGAAATCTGGAAAGTGCTTTAGGAGCGTCTGGCCAGCCCACGTGCCACCATCGAGGGAGCTCTGCACCCAGGAGCCCCTATTGTTCTCAGTGGGGGAAGATGGTGGAGTTCTCCACAGATGGGTGCTGAGCCCCTTCTGCAACTCGAGGCCCAGTTGCTGGTGTGGGGCGAGCGCATTCCTGGCCAATTCAGGCACAGAGCCATGGGGGGGCCAGGCAGGTCGGCTACAAGGATGACCTCATCCGTACCCCCCTGGGCCTGCTGATCCTAGCCCCCTTGGCCTCTCTCAGTTTCAGAAAGCAGCCTCCTAGCCTGTCCCTGCAGAGATGCTCCTGCACTGAGCATAGACCGAGCTCATGTTTCCCCAGCTCTTTCCTGTCCCTGTTTCCGCACTATGCCAATGTAATGCAGCTGTGGCGGCGGCGGAGACATCCAGCAGGTGGCACTGCAACCCCACCTCTTGGCAGCCGCCCGCTTTCTCTGGGGGAGCAGCTGCTTCTTGGGAGGAGCCTGGGCTCACCCCTGGCTAATGGAGGAGGGAGCAGGCCGTCAGTGCTATAAAGCCATGACTTCCCCCATCTCATACTGACTAGCCACCCTGACGCTGCTCAGACTGTAAAACCCCGGCTCTGGGAGGGGTGTGGGTCTAGTGGCCAGAGCAAGGGAATGAGAATAAGGACTCCTGGGGTCTCTTCCCAGCTCTGGCACTGACTTGCTGTGGGACCTTGGGCAAGTCACGTTGCCCCATGCCTCAGTTTCTCCATCTGTAGAATCAGAGTGATGGTCCCTTCTTACTTCACAGAGCTTATGTGGCTAAACTCACCTATGCTTGTGACATGTTTCAGTCTCCATGGATTCAGAGTAGCAGCTGTGTTAGTCTGTATTCGCAAAAAGAAAAGGAGGACTTGTGGCACCTTAGAGACTAACACATTTATTTGAGCATAAGCTTTCATGAGCTACAGCTCACTTCATCGGATGTACGGAGGTAATGTATCTTATGCAGAGGGCATAGTCGATGCTGAAGAACCATGTCCTGGTATGCTTTAAGTTTCTTGAACGGTCTTTGTCTTGGGTCCCCTACCTATTCCTGAGCAAGGTGACAAGTACCTTCCCTTCCCCCCTCAACCCACACACTCTGTGCCCATCAGTTCTGGCTGGATTAAGGACACTGCCCCTTTCCCCTCCCCCGAAGCAAAAGGAGAGTTGTGCTGAGGGTGAAACATCAAATTCCCACCTGTGAGCCTGATCCCATCTGAACAGACCTGACCTGGCAGCTGAGATCTTCAGGCTCTCTCCAGCTATGTGCCAGTGCGAATGTCCACCGGGAGGGCCCAGGGGCCATGTGGCTGGGCCAGGGGTCTCGACAGAGACTCCATGGGGCAGCCATCTGCTTGCCGAAGGCCCCATTTGCAGCTGCTCAGAGATGTTCACACAAAAAGGGAAAAAAGGGCTGTTCTTTCAAAAACTTGGCCCCCAAAGTGGCTGACGTTTGTCGGAATTGCCCACGGTGTATGGTACTGCCCTGCCCTCTTCACCGAAACTGTCAGCCCAACATTTCATTTTCCTACTGAAAAATGGGGTCTGGGGAGCTTGAAAATTACAAGGTTTTGGTGAACAATTCAATTACAAAACGGTGAACAAATGGACCCAGTTCCCACCATGCAAAGTGGGAAATGCCAACGGTTTGTTAAATGGTTCACCTGGCTTTTCAGCCGCTCGCCCCATGGCCTGGCACAGCTCTGGGAGGGGTGACCCCAAACTGCCACTCCTCATGGGCCTGGTGCACCCCTCCGTGCCAGCTCCTCTGGGCACAGAGCACTCCCCGCCTGCCTCACATGGGCACCACCTCACCTAGGCAGTCTGCATCCCATTTCAACAGCAGTTGCAGGTATGGTGACGCCATCTCCAGGGCTCTGTGGCAGGTAAGTCCTGGACTGGAATGTTTAGGATGGATTCTGGCTGCACCCCTGGGGTTCCCAGGAAACCGGGTGCCTTTAAATCTATCTGCAGGGTTCTGCTCTGAGGGGATTTAACTCTCTGAGTGCTGGCCCCGTAGCAGCCATGCTTGATGGTGGGCAAGCCAGATGAGCCACAGGTCGCCATGTGGGTAGCCTTCTGAGCATTTGAGTTGCACAAAGGGGCCCATATGGGCGCCTGGCACTTTCACACAAAGGGGCCATTGTACTTCCAGTGCAAGGGGTGAAGGGTCAGCTCTGGGCCCCGCTCGGGACGTGAATAGCCTTCCAGAGCACTGCCACGGGTCTCAGCTTCCCAAGAGGAAACGGTCCTTCAAGGGGTGCTGGGCTTTTGATTTGCCTTTTAAGGGCTTACTTTTTGCAAGTCCCGGGAGATCTGAGGACATTTCCGAGGGCAAAAGGGAGGCTGCACATAGTCCCACTGAGATGTTGCCAGCCCCTCGGCTGACACTGTGCAGCCTTACTTCTTAAGATGGGGCTTCCATATCCGGCATCCACTTCCCCTTCGCTGAGTCTCTGCGGGCAGGCATGATGGGGAGAGCTCTTCCTTTAAACGCTGTCAGGTGATCCGTGACACGTGAGCTCAGAGATTGAGCATGGGGAGGTGTCACTCAGGCCCTTCCCTCTAGCTGGAAGGCAGAAGAATGGCTGAGCCCAGGGTATTCAGACTAGCAATGGCTGGGTAGGGTCAGATTGCAGCCCTGGACCCCTGGAAATCTTGGGGGAAAGAGAATCTGGGTGGCGTCACCCACTAGATATGAGTTTGCGGGCACTGCCCCTAGCTCCCCATGGCCAGCTGGTCATGCCACACAGCTCCCATTGGCACACTGGTACCAGCAAAGGGGACCAGGATGAAAGTAGCGGTGGGGGGAGCTGCAGCCAGGACTGAGGGGTGTCAGCAGAGCTGAGGTGGGTGGGGAGCTCAGGGCAAGAATAGCAGGGAGGTTATAGGTCAGGATTGAAGGGCATCAGGGGAGCTGGTGGGGGAAGGACAAGGCTGGATTAGCAGGATGCTGTGAGTGGGGATGGAGGTGCAGGAGCAGAGTTGTGTGGGAGGGAAGCTCAGGACTAGAATAGCGGGGGTGTAGGATGGAGAGGCGATGGTGGGGCTGAGGGGGGCGGGGTCTTTGGAAGTTTGCATAGGGCCCCTGTCATAGGGCCCCCATCTGTTTTATTTTCACCATCACAAGTTTCCCAGAGGAGGGAAATGGATGTCAAAGCCCAGTGATGCCCAGAACGCCGGCTGTGTCTCTGGGGTGCAGGCGCTCAGCCGGTCCCCTGGCAGGGTGTTGTCACGGAGAACCCCAGGCGATGCTCTGGAACTACTCCATACGAAGCCAGTCAGGACTCTGGGGAAGCCTCCTTTCCCCAGGGCAAGAAGTTTACACAACTTCGACCTTCCTGGGGCTGACCTCGGAGCATTCAGCATCCCGGTCCACAGTGTGCTTCCCACAGCGAGTCCGCCCAGGTGGGGCTCCTGGGGAAGCCAGTGGGTCCTGCACCCCAATTCACAGTCAGACATGACTGTAAGCCAGCCAGTAAAACAGAACGTTTATTAGATGACAGGAACATGGTCTAACACAGAGCTTGTAGGTACAGAGAACAGGACCCCTCAGTCAGGTCCATCTTGGGCGGCAGGGAGGCCAGAGCCCCATCTGAGCTTCCCCCCTTTTCCCCAGCCAGCTCCAAACTGAAACTCTCCAGCCCCTCCTCTCCTCTGTCTCTTTTCTGGGCCAGGAGGCCACCTGATCTCTTTGTTCTCCAACACCTTCAGTTGGCACCTTTGCAGAGGAGGGGCCCAGGCCATCAGTTGCCAGGAGACAGGGAGTCAGCCATTCTTTGTGCAGACACCATCACACTGGCCCCCTAGGGCTCTGCCACAATCACACCCCCTTATCCCACAACCTGGATACTTAAGTACTGCATGGGGGAAACTGAGGAACCCACACAGTATTCAGAGAAAACATTAAGAACATTCCCACTTCATCACAGGTAGTTTTGTGCATCTGTTTGTCAGGGTTGCTGCTGCCTGGCTGGAGTGACCCCAGAATGAGGGCTCTGATGATAGCCCTCAGATCCCCCAGGTTCAGGCCAGCCCTATAAATCCCTCCCCAGAGCGGGAGGTTTTGGGGGGAGGTGGGAAACTCCACTGAGATCCCCCCAAATCCTGCAGCCAACTGGGCAGGAGCACGGGGCTTTGCTCCCCTGGCTTGGAAGTGGAGGAGCGGGGGTTAATAGCCAGATAGGGAGGAACGGTCACTGGCAGGCCCTTCCCGGTCTCCTGCCAAGGTCTGTCTGGCCCAGCACTGGCCTCACTCTTTCCATGAGTCACCATCGCTTCATGACTCAGCACCCGCAGCCCCATGCTCTGGCCTGGCTGATTGCAATGGGGATGCTCAGAGCCATGGGACACACACAGAGACGTAGGTCCATATATGCACACACACACATTTATGGATTAATGCACACACACAAATATGTAGACTCATGTATGCAAGCACACAGCTCGGGCGAGCACACAGACACACATGCACACACATTTAAACACACCCGTACAGAGATATATATGCACACACACAAAGACACCTATTCCGACATGCGAACACGTCCCCATACGCACACCCCACTCCCAACCCAGAAGCCTGCTGGCAAAGCCTGTGCTTTATGGGGGACTCTCTCCAGGGCTTCCTGGGTTCCCCCCCATTTTCCTCCTGCTTCTCCATCACTGCCGCCATCATTGCTACTTCTCTGGCCAAAGAAGGCCGGAGCCCTCTTTGCCCTGCCACAGCACTGTCCCGCTGCCCCTTGAAACTCCTGCTCACCTACCCTGTTAGCAGCAGGACTGGGGGGCGGAGGGGGGCGAGATCTGACTATGTCTTGCACAGAAAGCAAGGACGTGTCTGGGCAGGTAGGCAAGATTTGTCCAGCCAGTGTCATGGCAATGATTGTGGGCTGGGCAGAGACCTGCTCCTGGAGGTGGCCAGTTTCCCATCATGGGGAGCCCTATAAGCTAGGCTAGCGATCATTAAAGGCGTCTCCTGGTCTGCGTGCTGGGGGAGTGTTCCTCTCCCATCGCCTGAGTACCCCAGCTCCTGCGACAGCTGCTGAACCATCTGGGATGTGTCTTGGGAGTAAGGCTGATCAGGGACCCCGGGGCCACCTGGAGCAGGCAGCACACGCTGGAGGCCAGCATGGCTTATCGATGCTGCAGGTCCAGGGCTGCTAGCTGGATGGTCCCGGGCGGCTAACAGTATGCCTGGGATCCTGGTCCAGGCAAACCCTCCTGCCAGCTACTCCGATGGCAGGAGCTCTGGGAAATCGACCGTGTGGCAACTAACACAGGCAGAGATCTGCCTGCTGCCCCGGAACAGATTGGCATTCAGAGCTGGGCTTGGTCCCCGGCTGCTAGGGACTGGGCGTGCTGTGGGACGAACCCTTCCCGGAGTGGCGCTGTTGATCCCGGAGGGGGTCCTCTTCGCCGGGAGGGGAGGAGATGGTCACTGCTCTCTCTGAGGGTGGGATCATGGGGCAAGGGGATCAAGTTGGAGAGAAGGGGTCCCTACAGACAACCAGTTCCTTTGCCCGCTTGATTCTTTCCCCGAGCACCGCGTCCATTCTCTGCACTGAATGAGGTCAGGTCTGGGGGAAAACGTGTCCGTGATAATGTCATTGAAGACTGTATCATAATGCACCGGCACAGATTTCATTCGGACATGTCCTAGCTTCCCAGGGCTTGACTTTGCAACCTCCGTGTTTTCTGCCTGCAGTTGTCTGTGTGCGATATGCGCTCAGCACTGCCAATCCCAGGGGTTCAAAACACGGGCGTCAGACCCCCCCCCAAATCAGGAGAGTGGCCCAAAAATCAGGAGAGGTTTTTTTAAATATAATGTTGGGGGTTTGGGTCTGTCTTGTGGTTTTTGAGCCCCCCCCCCGCCCCTTCCTGAATGTGCAGGGATGACAATTGGTGTTGCCATCACTCCCAAATTCAGCAAGGTGACCTCTGGGTTCTGTTGTGGGAGCTCTCACCCCCACACCTCCCTGGCTCCCTGCCCAGCAGTTAATTCAGCCCCCCATCAGTTGGGCCTCTCCATCTGTTCTTCCCCCACCTCTGCCAGCCTCACCTCTGTTCCTCCTGGGGCTCTTCACCCCCCTCTCCCAGCCCGGAAGGGCTGCAGTTGGGGGTCTCCTCTGCCCCTCCCCAGACTGGGTGTTGCAGGGAAGGAGGGGGAAGAGTAGAGGAACCAGCCTACTGCACCGCTGGGAGGGGAGCCACCTTTGGCTGTTGAGCTGTTGTGAGAACTGTGTTGGCTCCTGGAGGAGTGGGGGGGGGAATGCTCTGATTGGCTGTTCTGCTTTGGTGGGTGGGGAAAGCAGTGGGGAAAGCAGCCAGAGGGGCCTTTTCCCCCCAGGCAGGGCTGACATTTGCTAGAGCTTCTGGCCTCATTGCTGGACAGGCCTAACTGTGGCCAAAACCCTGTCGCTGGTGGAGAAATTCAAGGGCGGGCAATGGTGCCCACGGGGTTGCATAGGCAAGCGGAGCCATACATGCGATGAGAGAAAGGGCAGCTTGTTAAACAGCTGGTAAGATGCCAGTGCAGCAGCAGGGGGCACCGGAGCAATCGCTCCGCCTTCCTGGGCCAGGTTGGTGAGGATCAGGCGTTTCGCGTTTTCCGATGGGCGCCAAAATCGATAGGGTTCTGCCCATCGGAGCCCAGAACATGCCCTGGAAATCTGGAGCCAATCGAATGCAGCGTTCCAAATCGATCGTGTTACAGACAAACCGAGATGTGCCCTTGAATTGAGCCTGAGGCCCGGTTGGCGTATGGGCCCGGGGGCCGTCGTTGCCATGGTTCCATGGTGCAAACTATTTTCTAGTGAATTGGGGTCTGGTGCCACTATTTCCATTATAGCTGCATTTCTACTTTGGCTGTTCAGTTACTGGGAGCTGGCCCTTTAAGAACCTCTGCCAGCTACAAGAAGGGCAGGGCTGGCTTTAATAAAACAGGCATCGGTGTCGTCTTGGCACTGATGGGGTCTGGTCACCCCAGGGCATCACTAGCGAGCTGCAGAGCCCTTGGCTTGTAGGACACTTGGGTGAATCTCGTCCAGTGCTGCAGGGACGAAAACTGTTTCTGACTCGTGGATCTTTGAAGGCTCCTAGATGGGATGAGTTTGGTGAATCTTAGTCCCAACTTCCTTGGCCCAAGCCCACTGCCAGGTTTTCAGTAAGCTGTTGGCTCTCCGGGTAGGCCCTTTCTCCTGCTCTGTGTTCGTACAGCACCAAACACAGTAGGGTCCTGATCTCAATTGGGCTGACTAGGGAGTGCTCCTGCAGTGGAGGGGGGGGCACAAAATCCCCTCCCTGATAGATTTGTGAGAGCCAGTGACACTGTGATTGTCACCCCCACAGTGGGGAGGTAAGTCAGGGACACGTGACTATCGTCCGCACATCGGCGAGGCACGGGGATGGGGCGGTGCAAAATCAGCAGGCAGTTGCTAAAGACGATGTGATCTTTCCAAACAAATCTCATGATTATCTGGGCAGTTTAACCCTTGATTTTTTATTTTTTACTGTTTGCAGCTGGCAATACCAGGAGAAGTGACTTGATGAAGGCCACTGGTGAGTCAATGGCAGAGCCAGGAACAGAACCCAGGAGTCCTGCTTCCCACCCCCCTCTTCTAAACACTCCCCTCCCAGAGCCCCGCGCTAATCAGGAGGTCATGCTTCCCTCCCAGAGAGTGCCCCAGAACCCAGGACATCCTGGCCGCTCGGGGCCACACACCCTGTGCTGAAAGACAATTGGCGGGGTCGCCCTTAACTGAAGGAAGCGAACAACTGGGGAGGTTTCCTGCCTGCTCTGGACAGAGCTGGGAGCAAGGCTTGGCAGGATCAGCATCTGCGACGGCTTTCAGGAGGCAGGCCTGGGAAGGAAAGGGTTAGCGAACGCTGGCGGAGAGCTCCGCAATGAGAGAGTCTGGCAATGAACCGGACGCGTCCGCCCACACCCACGTGTGGGGTAAGCTGGCACCGAGCAAGGAGCAACAGAAATCCTGAGTGTGTGTGTATGTATAGACTCTGTGTGTGTGTAGACTGTGAATGTGTGTATGTGTGTGGCGTCACAACAGCCACCTGGCACCCTCCCCTCAGCCAGCAGCATAAAGAGCTGGCGCGTGCCTCAGGGGCACAGGCCCACGTGACTCCCCCTCCCCGCCAACGGTCCCGGGGGGACAGACACTTTGTTCAGGATGCTGCTGTTGTTCCCATTGTGAAGTGGAAGCCAAAGCCGGCAGTTTCCTTAGTCACCAGCTGGAGCTGAGAGGCCGTGAGCGGCGTGTGGGGCTCCCTCCCCACGGCCTGCATGCTGCGGGTCTGGCAGCGAGATGGGAAGCCCCGGCAGGAGCTTTTGGGGGGAACTGACGATGAACGGCCGTCTCCAGTCGATGTGAGGATGAGGTGGTGACCGGGGCATCGCACGGTGAGTGCCGGGGCGCTGGCTGCCCTTTGAAGCCAGGAGGTTGCCTGGGTTTGATTTTCCGCTGCTGGTCTGGCGGCGCTGGTGCCCAGGGGACAAGCGGGGGCAGGGAGGTCCCGATGCGAGGTTCGGAGGGTCGGGGGAAGCCCCTACTGCCTGGGTTTACATCTGCCCGGAGGTGACGGGAGGAGCTCTGTGCCGTACAGCACATTCCTGATGACACTGCCCTCTGGGCCACCCCCTGCCCACGCCTTGCCCCTCTGGCAGGCGGGTTGGCTCAGAGGGGAGCACTGGACCCTGGTGGCAAAAGGCCAGGGGCCAACTCGTTCTCAGGGGCTGCGGTATGAATCCGGCAGAGCGCCATTGGGTGTGCCCAGATCTCAGTGGGGGTAGAGTCTTCCTGAGTGACTGCCCAGCCCTACCGAGAACCCCCGTGTGCCCTGACGCAGAGCCAGCCGCGTGGTTCTGTCACCAGGTGGGAAGCCCCCTGCCACAGGGCGGAGCAGGCCCTCATGCCCACGCAGCTCTCTGCTCCCTAATATGACCTTGCCCCTCCTGTGTGCCTTCCCTGGCAGGGCGTGGGGGGGCAACCTGTCCTGAGGCACATGCTGTGTCTGGGACATGGGGATCCGCAGGGTGAACGCGCGACAGAAAGTGAGCAGTGAGAAACTTCCCAAGCCCTGCGGCTCCCAGCCCAGTGCTGGGGAGGCATCTCTCCAGGCAGGGCGTTTCCTGGGCTCTGGCTGGCAGGGTGTGGTGGGGGGAGGCAGTCCCACAGCCTGGCTCACTGTGGAGGTTCCCGGTGTCACTATGGGACTCTGCAGTGTCTGTTCCTGACTGGGCTGGCCGTGTCCCTGGTACGCCACGGGAGATAACTCGCTACGGGCAGTGATGTGCTGGGGAGTAAGCCTAGGAGGCAGGGAAGAGGATTTTCACTGGAGCTAGTGAGAACTGGACTCAGTAAGTGGCGTTCTTAGTCTGGCGGAAGCTGAGGCAGATAGGAGAGCAGGGCTCGTCATGATCACCAGGGAGGCAGGGTGCTACAGCAGGAGACTGGGAGAGGCAGGACACCTGGGTTCTGCTACTCACCTGCTCTGTGACCTTGGTCAAGTCTTTTAGGCAAAAATTTTCAATTGTTATTCATTATTTGTCTTAGACTCGCATCTTAAGGCAGGTATCAGGGCCTCATTGTGCTGGGCGCTGCCCTGAGGGAGAGAGGGCCTCTGCCCCAAAGAGCTCACAATCCAAATAGATAAGATAGACCAGGGGAAACTGAGGCACAGAGGAGACAGTGGTCACAACAGTAAAGATTCCAGCTCTTCCAACTCCCAGTCCAGTACCTTAGCCACTCCGCAGGTGTTTGGGTTGGCTATGCAGAAATAGAGGCACCCGAAATCACTGGCCACTTCTAAAGATGTTGGCCCAAGCCTTTCCGTGCCCAATTCTCCACCTGTAAAATGCAGGCACTGCTATGGGGCGTGCCCTCCTGCCAGAAGGGGTCAGGAGGTTCAGCACCTGCATGTTTGCAAAGCGCGTGGAGGTCTCGGCTGAAAAGTTCTGCCAGGGCACAAGCTGTTCCTGCACACTGAGCGCCAGCCCGTGGGTGGGCACCCGCTCTGCTCAGCCTGCGGGGGGCACCCTTTGCTGCCCATCCGGCACACGATCCGTATGACTGCTGCAGTGGTTTGCTCATAACGGCTGGGGACATTCCCATCGGCTTGATACTGTTTGTCCCCCCTGTGCTTACCAAGGCAAGGCGTTTCATTCGGATGTTTGCTCTGGAAACGTATTTCCAGTACCCCTGCGGCGTTTGGATCTGGAGGTCTAGTCCACACCATGTTCCACCCCTGAGTCTCCAGGCAGGGCCTGCGGGCCAAATGCCCTGTAAGTTCCAGACGTGGGATTATTAACACCCTGGCATGCCTGACAGGACAGACGTGGGGCGCCGGGGTGCTCAAACCCTCTCATAGTGCGGACCTCATTTGAACACAGAGATTGTCTGGATGCTGTCTGCCTCCCTCTTCCATTCACTCCGGGGCAGCCACGGTGATTGCATGTGGCTAAGCAGGAAAGGGGCACATGGACTTTAGCTTTCTTTAATGCCATCTGGTGTTAAACCAAGGGAGCTCCTGGCACACCACAGACCCCAGATGTGTCAGGGCGAGGATGTCAGTGGGAATTGCACCTCCCTTGCACTGTCCAGGTCAGAGCTAGACAATACCCTGAGACCACCACCCCTACAAACGTCCGAACCACATCATCCATCCAACCCCAGCAATGTCATTTCCTGCCCTGTAATGCCTCTGCACTGATACTCTCCGCCCAGGTCCTTGCATGGCTCCATCCCCATAGCATGGGCTCAGTCAGAGCTGGATATTAACCCAGATCTCCCTAATGCCTCGCCCGTAAGCCGATCCTCCCTCTGCTGCTGGCTGATGCCTAGGTTAACAGGACGCCAGAAGGACACTCTTTATGCCACCTCCCTGCCACTCATGTTCACCCATATGCCCCCCTCCCCCCGTGCTGGGGTGTGGCACATATTATCACCCCATCTTACGTCTGGGGAAACTGAGGCCAGAAATCATTCCCGCCCCCCATGGAATCCCGGCTGCTCTCGGTGTGTCACTCTGGGTGATCTCAGGGGTGCTGGCTGGTGGGGAGCTGCTGTTTCTGGGGGACGGTGGGACTGGCTCTCTCAGGTTACAGCGCTCTGCTGGGCTGTCATTTACCAGAATGCTGAGTAACTGGATACCCTGTAGGGGATGACACCGGAGCCAGACGACCACAGAGCCTCTCAAGGAGTGGAGAGCTTGTTGGTCCCCTCCTCCTGCCCTGACATCCCTCAGCCCCCCGGAGTCAGGCCCAGGCCCTGGATCCGCAGGAGCACCATGGGGTGGCTGTGTGTTCCCAAGATCTGCAGAGACCAGCTTCCACTTGTGCAGCGCCCTGGGCCAGTGGCTCGAGCCAGGGAGGCAGAGACCTGGGCTCCCCTTCCAGCTGTGCTGCTGACACACTGGGCAGCAGGAGTAGAGGGGGGCAGGGCACAGGGCAGGAGGCCGGGCACCAAGTCTCTGCAAAGGAAGGGAACACTCAAGGTGATTGTAAGCTACAAGGTGCCTCAGATCCCCCCCCCCCCCGCCCCCAGAGGCCCAGCTGAGCAGGGCCAGGGGGACAGACCCTTACTCTGATTGCTGGGTGAAGGAGCAGGCCTCCCAGATGCCGGGATCGGCACTGCCACGCAGGTGCCAAGGGGCCCAGAGGGCAGGGGTCTGTCCTGCTTCCTGCAGAGCTGACTCTAAGCCCTGGGAGGCCTCCAGCCTCCGCTCGGGACTTGGCCAGAAGAGCTCAGGGCTGAGCCAGCTGCTTGGCTCCTCCCGCCCCGTCTGGCTGGGGCCTGCGGTGCATTCCAGCAGCGTCTCCCCGCTGCAGGGCTACCCACGAGTGGGAGTAGCACAGCATGTTGGGGGGCAGGAGAGCTGGGCGTGTGGCAGGGCAAGGGTGGGTTCTGTTCCTGGCTGGTGCCCTGGAATGCAGTGGGCCATGTTCTGGTGCCATACATCCTGTCTGAGCTGGAGACTTTCCTTGGTTGGTCTAGGCCCTTATTTTCAGGCCTGTTCTATGGAAACTTTACTAGCAGAGCAGACCCAGACACAGGCCTGGCCAGCCCAGATCAGACCAGGGGCCATCTAAGCCAGTATCCTGGCTCTGACAGTGCCCAGCACCAGCTGATTCAGAGGAAGGTGCAAGAACACCCCCAACGCCTCCACCCTCCCTAGACAATTACGGAACAACCTGCTCAGAGAAGAGTTTCTTCCTGATCCCATCAGTTAGAGGATGGCTCAGGCCCTGAAGCAGGAGAATTATAGCCTTATTTTTTAACCCATAATGTAGCTGGGGCTGTTCTCATTATAAATCCCTCTTTGACTCCTCCAGGGCCCTTGGCCTCAGTTGTATCCAGTGGCAGTGAGTTCCACAGGCCAGTTATGCACCATGTAAAATAAATATTTCCTTGCATAAATTGGGCAGCAGATGCCCCCATAGGGCACAGCACTGCTATTGCTCCCTATGTAGTGCTGCAGAGGTGCACAGCCCCATGGAGTCCCTGACCCAGAGAGCTTACAGGTCACTAGAACGACAGGAGGTGGGGGAGGCGATGGGGCAGGACGAGGACAGAGGCACACTGATCACGTGGTCATTTGGGAGCCGGCTCTGTTCCTGAGAAATGGCCAGAATTGCTCAGGCCCCTGGAAGACAGAGTGTGATGGGTGGGAGGGTATCAGGTAGGGATTGGGGTACAGAGGGGGACTGGAAAAGGACATGCTGGAGGCAACATGGACAGAAACAAAAAGCAGGATGTGGTGGGATCTCGCATGGGCTGCTGGGGATGGGGTTGGTCTGGTGACGTGGGACCTTGCAAAGGTGGGGGGGCTGTAATGGGGGTGAGGGGAGGGATGCTGGAGGAGATCCTCCTTTGGGGTTCAAGGCTGCAGGTAGTGCAGGGTCTGCTCCGTTTTAGTGGCTGGCCCATCCCAGGGCTGTAGCAAAGCTACAAGGGTGCCTGGCTGAGTCGTGTCAGGGATTGAACCTGGGACCACTGGAGCGCAAAGCATAAGCCTCAAGAGCTTGAGCCTAGGGATAGGCCGAGGGGCTCAACAGCAGCCTCATAAGCCTCCAGAAACAGTCCAGCCAAAGTAGGGCATGGGAGCCACAGTGCTAGCGAGGGTTTCACTGGCCTGGGAACAGGAAGGGGGAGGTGGCATTCAGCCTGTCCTAGAGGGGAAACGGGGTTCCCATGAGCCAGGCAGGCCCCTGCGGACAAACAGCGTCTCTGTGTGGGCCTAGCCCCCCAGGCGCTACCGGTGGCTGCACCTGCCAGGCCAGGGCAGAGGGCACCAGAGCAGGAGGGAGGGGCAGGATTGAGGCAGGGTGGAAGGGGATCAGGATGCAGAGGGACTGGGGATCAGAGCAGAGAGGGGCCAGGGGATCAAGACAGGACCCGGGGGGCAGGGGATCGGAGCAGAGAAGGGATGGGGAAATCAAGGAAGGGAGCAGGGGGACCAGAGCAGAAGGAATTCCTGGAAATGGAGGAGAAGGAGCCCCAGCACAGCGATCGATCTGTTCCTGGTGTGACCCTGCTGAAATCCCCGGCATTCCCAGGGGTGAATGGGGCCCATGGGCATATGATTGCACATTAGATGCCTTCTGTTACCTGTTGCTGCACACGCAGGTGATTTCTGGACCCTGCGGGTCTCGGTGCTCTGTGTCAGGGAGCCGCTGTGCCTGGCTAACGGGGCCTGGCTGGGGAACTCCAATGGCCTGGGACAAAAGCAGCATTTAGCTGGGTCAGCGTGTCTAATTCTGGCCCATCAGTGTCAGAGGAACAGGCCCCCATCGCTGAGAGATGGGTTATAAATAACCTGCTGAGAAGCAAGGATTTTCCTGCTTCAGCCCTGCGCTGCAGCCCAGTGGACAGGAAAAAGGTGTTTCCGGCCACGGTTTGAGGCTGCGAGCGCCAGGCCAGATGTCACCCATCAAGAGAGAAAGTGGGGAGTAGGTAACATACAATCCTCACCTGCTCTGGGGAGGGCTCTTTAAAAGCCGGAGGAACAGCTTGTTGGACCATCCCCTAAGGAAGGTGGAGTCGTTAAAGGCTGGAACCAGACAGATCTTACCCACCCCTTGCTCAGCCTGTGCCATTCTCCCAGTCCTACCCCGGGGCCTCAGGACAGGGGGTGCTGGGTCCGGGCTGTGATTTGTTCCCGAGCGGCGTATCAGTCACACGAAACCTCTCTCTGCGGGTGCTGCATCACGGGCCTTGGGATGGGAGATGCCGGTGCTTTGGTTCACAGATCAAAGGAGCTGTGTAGTTTCGCTGCAGCTCCCGTCAGCGCTCCTGTGGATTGTCCACCAGCCTGTCGCGGGGCTGCATGCATTCCCCACATAGCCACAGCACTATGGCCACTGAGGGGTGCCGACTCCCCGCTAGCTCTGCAGCTGGATGCACACTGTCCTAAACTTGAGCTGCTCCATGGGATCTTTGTGGTACAGGCAGTCCTTACTTTGTGCCAGAGCTGATCCCCGGCACATCTAGGCCTGGCAGTTCATAGCCTGGCACCTCTGGGCTTGCTGCATTGGTTATGAATGTAAAAAAATGGCTTGAGCCCCAGCACCTCTTTCATTACAAATTAAGCCCTGGGTACAGTACAGAAGACCCAGACGGGGACATCGGAGCTGCAGAGATGGACATCACAGCGATAGGCTTGTTTCTTCCCTACCAGGGGCTAAGCACCCTGCCTCTGCAGTGCCCAGGGAGCAAGCCTCATGGATGGGAGGTGGTTTGCAGTGCTAACAGCCCCTGGAGCAAAAGGCTTCAATTGCACAGCAAGAGTGGAGGGTGGTCCAGTAACAAGTCCAGCCACTTCCTGAGCCCTGTCTACACTACCACTGAGACCACCGGTAGGGTCAAACCAGTGCCGGTAGCAGTGGGAGATTTCCCAGAGAGCACTGCAGCCAGCACATAAATAGCTAATGGATCCTGCATTAGCAGAAGGAAACGCAACCTCCCTGCTGATTTGCTCACTGTAACATAAGAACATAACATAAAAGCCAGCCGGTATCCCAGAATGCTGTGGGCAGGAGAGGGGCCTCAGTGCACCAGAAGGGAATCCCCTTCCAGGGGGCTGCAACAGGAATTGCCCTGATTAAATATCCTAGAGCGTTGCACAGTAAGAGACAAGTGCCAATGGCTCTGTGCTCTGAACCAGGACTAGTCAATGCTCTGGTATTTTCCAGAGGGGTTAGTGGTGGAAAGGGCCTGTAAGTTCCCAGCCTGGCCATTCCCCAGGGCAGGGGAGTTTCCTTGTGCTTGGCGGTGTTGTGATGGAGCCACAACCTCTGAGCTCTGTTTCGGGGAGAGGCCAAGTATGGGATTTACGGTGCCTGGACCCAGGAGTCGGGGTATAAATTGGTATAAAAAATTAGGAGCAGGCTCTGGAGTTCCCACACCCAGACCCAAGGGACTGGGAAGTCCAGCCGGGCACTGATCAGGAATTGATGAATAAAACCTCCTAGGGTTGGACTCCATCTCTCTCAGCGGTGCACGGGGCTTGGTGTATTGTGTCTATCCAGCCACGCATCTCACACCGGAGCAGCAGGGACACAGGTGGGGAACCTGGCTAGCTGCACTGAAGAGGCATTGGAGGGAATGATGCCAGCAAGGTGGCCTCTGAAATGGCCACTCCCGCTGTTTATTTGCATTCATTAGGTAGGATATTAAGTAGGGAATCAGAACCAGCCAGGCCTTTGTATTTTGGGTGCAGTTTCTAGCTCACTCGGTAGAAGGAGCTGGTATCTCACTGAAACTCCAGACTGGCCCTTTCCCTTCGGTTACAGCCCCACGCCCACAGAGCCCTTGGGCTGGGGAGTGATGGAGCCAGTTGCAGGTCAATTCCCTCTGCCTTGGAGGAATTAAACAGTGCGCTGAAGGGCTTGGAAGCCAGACTGCCCGCTGCCAGCTCCTCCTGCTGGGGTGCGACTCGGTCCCGAGAGCAGGGGTGGCGCAGGGTGTTTAGTTATGGGTTTGCTCGGAAAAGCTGGTTCGCTATCCTGGGTCAGGCTAGCCAGAAGGGGAAGCCACAGCAGCTGAGCAATTGAACCTGGAGCCCACTTTCCGCACCTATGTCTATCCAGCCAGGTTCCTTTATTGGAGCCCGGGAGACTGTGGCCTGGCTGGGAGCTGATCCCAGCTCTCTGAGGTGCTGGGATGACGTCTCCCTCGCAGTTCCTTAGGACATAGAGCAGATGTGGGAGAGCGGAATAGTGGCCTGTGATTGCCAACCCCAGACTGGTGGGGCAGCCCCAAACTCCATGGTCTGCCCTGTGTCCTGGCTGGGCTGGGATGATGTTGTATGGCAGCGCCTGAGGATGCAGTGTACATGGTCCAGATGGCTGTCTCTGTGGGGACTTGGTGTTGCCATGTGGCTCTCTGTCCCACGGAACAAACATAGGGATGGTGACCACACAGGGCACACTGCCAGTTGGACACTGATGCAGCTACTGTCCCTGCAGCTGGCCCCAGAACTCTTCTCTCTGGCACCAGAGGCCACCTGGCAGCCGGGATGAAAGGGCCAAGTGCCTCGACAACCCCTTCCTGGCCAGTGTCCTCTCACCTGTGGCCTGTTAATAAGCATTCCTCTCCCCCTCAAACACCAGTTTGTAATTGGCTGGGTGCATTATAGACTGGTCCTTGACTTCTCCGGAGCACCAGTGACTGCGATGGGATCCCCTATGGGTTTGATGGGCCATTCCAGGGGACTATTTGAATTTGATTTCCCTGGTACATGACCAAATGATTTTATTCTGATCAATACTAGAAAACTGTCAAAAGAGCCAGGGGCTTGCAGCTGGAGTCTCTCAGAGACCAGTTGAGATCAAGTCTGGGTGACCCCAGGGAGCATTTAGTGGACCCAGCCTAAAGGAACAAGGAGCAGAGAGGCCTACATTCTTGAAGCTGAAGATCATGCTGTGGTACCATGTAAAGTTTTGGCACCCGACAGCGTTGCCTGGTTTATGTGGGGAAAACCTGTGGGCAGTAGCTGTGGCAAAGGATGATTCTCAGTCAGAGATTGAGGCAGAACAGACTTGGCTGGAGATCTGCACACAACACTGGGATCTGCTCAGCCTCTTCTAAAAAAAACTGCACTGCATCTAGCAATAAGCATTTCTTCAAGATCTAACTTGCCTTTAGAAAAACAGATGGAGCGAGACCATCTAATGGCACCGCCTGTGGACTCCCACCCACGTAACAGCTACACGTCCCGAAGTCAGGATACTGGTCTGAAATGTTAGGTCCCAAAGATTCTGCATGGTGATTAGGTGTTCCAGCCAGATTTCCAGCACTTCGTGCTTTGGATAGGCTGAAAATCCCACAGGCAGAGGCTCTGTCATGGAGGATTCTGGACTCCTCTGATTGTGGACAAAGGCCTGATGTCGCTCCCCCGGAGCCAATGTGCATTGTGCCAGTGATTTTAAAGGGACAAAATTGGGACCCAAAGTGGGGAGTGAGGAGGCATCAAGAATTTAGAATACAATAAAGACAATAAAGGGGACGAGGAGGGGCCAGGGCTGAGTTTGTGACTGGGGCCTGTGACGGTTCATGTTTTATTCAGTTCTATTTGGAGACGGACTCTGGGAGGGGGAATAGATGCTCTAGGCAGTCACTGGCTGGTGTGGGGAGGTGCTGTTGGGTGGAGATGGGTGAATAACGATCACAATCGCTGCTACCACAACTCATCCCTTACTCAGCTCTTGGGTGGCTGTTGGATCCAGCTGGAGCAGTTCTCTCAGATGAGGCAGTGCTTTTACTGAAACCCCGCTCCTCACCCACCCCTGAAGAATCAGGCTGAAAGCTGGCTGCCGGGAATGGCTCTCAGGCTTGCTGGCCTCCGTAGCTCCCTGGCGGAGGGGAAGTGGTCCTAGCTTTGCATCACAGCAAGGCTTCCTGCCACCGGGGTCCCTACTCCCTGCCATACACCAGCAGGAACCAGCATCTACCTGGAGTGATGCTAACCCATTGGGGCTGAGGGCTCCTGTGTACTCTTAGGTGAGCTCACTGGGAGTTAGGCACCTACATACCTTTGAGGATCTGGGCCTTAGGCCCACTCTCACTGCCTGACACAGGCTGACACGAGAGACCGTGAGGCCCAGCCGCAGCATCTGGCCCTTTGTGCTGTGTGAGATCACACCCCTCCACAGGGGAGTCCGGGAGAAGCCCGATTAGGATCTGTTACCAAGCAGCAGCTAGGAAAGTGCTGCCTGTCCCACCCTTCCAGCAGCCCTTCCCCTTCCTGCCCTGGGCAGGTGGAAAAGCAATCAGGAGTAGAAAGTACTCTCCAGGGACGGGTGTGTGTTTGGGGTCCCTTGATTCATAGGCCTGATCAAATAATTAAGAGAACAGCTTATTTTCAGTGCAATGAGAAACCCCAGGGTGAAACTCACAAATGGCCCAGCCCTGTTCTGGAGGCTTCCTAGGGAACAGCTGGGCCCCAGGCTTCCCCTCCACCAGCGAGGACATGCTACCATCTACGTGTCCCTGTCTGCCCTGGAGGTTTGGACAGGGTTAGCTAACATGGGTCTAACCGCCAGGCCAGGCCAGGCAAGCCTTGGAGAGAGCATAGGGTCCCCTGCAGACCCTGTCCTGGACCAAACCTCTCTGCAGTGTCCAATTAGCATTTTCAAAGTTGTTAGCCAACCTGAGTTAATTGGCAATCAGTAAACTCAAGAGAAAACAGGAGTGTGATGGGGAAGGGGGCCATACAACCCCTTTGCTGGAGAGGTGTGGGTTAAGGACTGCTCTGGGCTAGAGCAGCTATGCTGTGCCCCACCCCACCTGCAGAGCAGAGAGTAGCGCAGTGCAGCTGAGCTGGCTGTGCTTTGCGGAGAGCAGCTCTCAGCCACTGGCTGACAGCAGGAGCTGCTGGGGTGATGGCTGCTTGTTGGGGAAAAGGAGGTTCTGATGCTGAGCTATTACTTTGGGGCTGTTAACTGAGACTGGCCTGTGAGTGCTGTACTAGGCTATGCCCTGCCAGAGACTCTGCAGGAAGAGAGTCCTGCCATGGCCTTGTGTTCACTTGGGTCCAGTTTCCCCTTTGCTCTTCAGCACCCCTGGAAGGGGTGGACTCTCAGAGGCTCACCTGGAGAGGTGAGTCTCCCCCAGTCAGACCTGTGGTGTCACCTGCCAGGAGATGGAAGACCAAAGGCTGGGTGAATTCAGAGCCTGGCCATGCCCTTTATGGGATGCCCTGGGAGCTCTACCTTTTGCCATGGAGCAAAGCCTGTAGTCTTATTGGTGCCCACTGCAGGCCCTCAAAAATCATGTTGGGTGCTGTTTATTTTGCTTTTTAAGCCACTAGGAGTCACATTTATAAGCTTCTTCTGCAGCCAGGAGGGAGGAAACCTTTTAATAAAAAGAAAGCAGAGAGTCTCCTGGAATCACCTGACTCCAGGAGCTGGGACTTTAAGAAAAGCACCTGCTATCCTGAGACTTGCACTAGCATGGTGAGAGTTGGTGACATTGTAGCTTAGATGTAGCTCAGGTGTGTGCCCTGCTGGTGCTCTGTGAACATCTGTGGGTGCCCTTAGGACCCAGTAAAGAAAGTGGGAACAGGCAGTTCAGCTGAAATGCAGCCGCTGGGGCTAGTGACTGGAAGCTATTACCAGCGGATGGCTGGTCAGGGACTGTGTGAGATGAGTTGGTGGGTCTCAAAACAAGACTAAGTGGGGTGAGTGATCCTGTTGCTGGTAGCTCAGCCGAGGTGCCCCATGGAGACTGAGTTTTTCCTGTTCCCTGCCTAGAGGTGACTGCTCCAGCCCAGGTCTCTGGCACAAGGAGGGTAGTAGCTTAATGTCCCAGACCCATGCTTAGTTACAAGAGCTGGAATTCCTGTCTGTGGCTCATGGCCCATCAATGGTACCTTCCAGCCAAGGCTCTCAAAGCCCCTTGCATAGGTTAATGAACTAAACCTCACACGCTTTGTGATGTGGATCAGTATCATGATCCCCATTAAACAGGGAAACTGAGGCACAGTGTGGCATCACTGGAAGGGCTGGGAATAGGACCCAATCCTCATCTCAGCCCTTTGGACCATTAGACTATGCTTCCCCCCACCCCTGGCCATTACTCCACGTGTCCCTAGGTGGCAGTAGAGCGACATGCATGTCCGTACACACGTCTGCTGCGTGCACCGTGTCATGTGCTACTCTTTTTAGTGATGGAGGCAGAGTCCAGGGATGAGGGAGGCCCATGCATCTGCCCTGCCCGTGCTCGACAAGACCAGCTTAGGAGAAGTAAGAGGCAGCCCCAAGGGGGTGCCCGTTTCTATGGCTGAGCTTACGCCGAGCGGTCTGTGATGCCGGGGCTGGGTCAAGCTGCTTGCTTGCACCGACCCAGAACGCTGAGGTACCCCAGGAAGGGCTGTTCTTAGGGTGTTTCCAGCCAAGTGGAGGTCTCGAGAGGTTGGGGGAAGCCTTCCCAAGCCACACGCAAATCGGGGTCCTTCGAACTCCCCCAGAACCTTCCAAAGCTGTGGTTGGGATGGCAGCAGAATTGGCCGCTGGAGCCCTACCACATTAGGGGCCTCAGCTGGCAAAAACCGGCACAGCATCAATGGAGCCCTGCTGCCTTGCAGCAGCTGTCAAGCTGGCCCCTGGAGAGGGAGCTGCCTGCTAGCAGCTCATTCCATCATTGGCATTGCTTGGAGCGTATCGGGGGTGCGCAGGCTGGAGGAATTTGTACCGTGCAGGGCTCCACCTAACCCTGTCCTAGCTGGTCCACCTCACTCTGCAGGTGATCCTGGGACATCGGCTGGGACCCAAACGGGTTAAAAGGGCAGGTTTTGGTGGCAGGCTGCGAGGAAGTGTCCGGCCCAGCCCTTAGGTTTGCAGAGCTTGGGTCTGGTGACGTTCTGGATCTGTTTCAAGGCCTGTCTCCTCCTAAGGTTTCTCTGTGGGGGGTTGAATAAGGCAGTGCAGAGGGGAAGGGAGAAACACATTTTGGAGGGTTTGGGAGTCTTGTTTTTGACCTCTGGGTTTATTAACTCTTCCTGTCAGTATTGGTCTGTGCCTAGAGCTGTGGACAGGTCTGTTTATCTATCAAAATAAACACACACACTGGCCATTTAGTTAATGAGTAAGAGAACCTGCACATCAGCAAAATCCCCTCCACCCCCCCTCCTCTGGATCCTTCCCTGGGCACCCAGCCCTCTTCAGCTAATGGTGCTCCCTAGAGCTATATGGGTTCTCTTTCCAGCTTGCACATTAAGTCAAGGGACCTGAGGTAAGCAATGGTGCATCTATGTACCTCAGTTTCCCCCTCTGTAATTGGGGGAAAACAATCCTTGCCCATCACACTGAGCCAAGCCACATGTGCCATTAATGCTTTCGAATGAGAGATGCTTGGAAATGTAGGCTTCATTGTGGACAAATGCCTGAAGTTCTTAGTCAGGTTTTACTCTGGCAAAACTCCTGTTGATTTCAGGGACAGTTTTGCATGAGTCCGAGTGGCATAAGGAAGCCAGGAATTAGCCCACCAGCTGATGACCCACATGCTGCTTCAACTCCTCAATCCTCTTCAGCCCAAGGTGTGTTCATACGGACACATTCTAAATATGTCACTGTAGATTCATTATCGCCATAAATTGTTGTGACTCTGGATTAGAGAGAGACAGATGCAAGCTGGATAGCACAAGATGACCAATCATAGATAGCCCTGTGCAGTGGGGCCCCCCTCCGTCCCTGTGCAGTGAGGCTCTGTGTCAGAAATAATGTTGCTACTTACGCCACCCATTCCGGGTGAGCAGCCGAGACCCTGCCCCAGGCCACCAGTGGCCCAGGCCAGTGTCTGGTGCTGTACGTTCCACCAGCCACCTTCTGCAGGGAGTGTTGCTCATGAGGCAGTTTGCCTCCTAACGAGCCGTGCCCGTGGCTGGGAGCGGCAGTGCAGGCTGTGCTCTGCAATTCTGGGCTACTGATGCAACCTCTCACTCCTGTGGCCATGGCACGTGAATGGAGGGCACTGGCCCTGCTGGAGGAGAGGGGAGGAAATGGGCTGTTTCACTGGGGGGAAGGGTGTTGGCTGCCTGTTGATTAGAGCCCATTAGCTCTCCCAAGCTAAGCAGGCTTAGGCGGGGTCAATGACTGGGTAGGAGACATTTTCAGCGATTTCTTAAGGCCAGAAGGCACCATTAGATCATCTGACAGGGCTCTTGCAGCTCTCAGGCCCACCCGTACTCAAACTGCGGGAAGGAGGGTGTTCTTGCCATGCAAGAACATCGTAACAGAGCTGGGTGCTGCAGGGCTTAGTGACCGGCAGGTCTGGAACACACGTCTGCTCACACGTCTGCTCGGGGGACTGGGAGTGGAGACTTGTTCCTTCTGCTCTGAAAACCTCAGCCTGCTACCAGAGAAGGTCTCTATCGGTTCATCTAGCTGCTGCTGGCAGTAGAGCCCTTCTCCTTCCCTGTGGCTGGGCTGTGGGGAAACATCACTTCCGCACGTGTGTACTGCACATTGCAATATCCCTGCTTGGCTGCTGAACACAGGGAGCGTCTCTGGAAAGCGGTGGTTCTGCGCTGATACATTGTTTGTCAGTGAGAGAAGCATCAAGATCAGCTTCAAAGAGAATCAATCTCTCTCTGACATCTCCTCCTCCCCCGGGAAGTTCAGCTGCTAATTTCAGGCAGCTTGGAAACGATCAGTAGCATTTTGGCACCTGCAGACAGTCTAGTTCTCCTGCCTGATGGGCAAAGGAAGCCCGGGTCCCAAGCAGGTTCGCTTGACTCCTGAGGCCTGTCTGCAGTGGCTAGCAAGTATGAACGGTTGTTAGAAATCAGGTACCAGCTGGAGTAGTTTTCAGAGTAGCAGTCGTGTTAGTCTGTATTTGCAAACAGAAAAGGAGGACTTGTGGCACCTTAGAGACTAACACATTTATTTGAGCATAAGCTTTCGTGATCTACAGCTCACTTCATCCGATGCTTATGCTCAAATAAATTTTAGTCACTCTGCTACTCTGAAACCTGTAGCAGTAGAGAGGTTGTAGAAGGGCAGAGAAAATAACCACTGAGCTTTCTGTAAGAGCTCCCCGGGCCAGGAGTGCAAGTGACAACATCCTGCCCCCGATGGAATGCACGGCAGAAGCACAACCTCATGAGAACCAACTCCAATGAGTTGATCCTTCCCTGAGGGTGTGGTGGTGTTAATTAACCCTTTGTAGGAGAAATGCCCACACCCCACATCTGGGGCACTCCTTGCAGGGAATAGGAGGCAGTAGCAGTGCAACCCAATTATTCCAACGGAGGGGCTGTCTCTGAGCCACTGCAGCAAGCTCCCACCCCTGGCAAAGCTTTAGCAGCAGTTCAGCTTCATTAAGGTGCCTCCCCTTGGTGTTTCTGGTAAGGACGTTAACGTAGCCAGGGCCCTGGCCAGCAGGGTACAACTCAGCGGGTGTTGGCAGAAGGATCCCAGGGTCAGCAGCAGCTTCTCTCCCGTGCTGAGCACAGCAAGATGCAAAACCCAAGCACAATGCCTGTGCTGAGCACCTGAGTGGGAAGAGCAATGTCTATGTAGGGCTCTGGTGCAATAGACACGGGAAATGATATCACACCCCAGTGGGAACTCCAGCTTGGGGTGGGGACTGAGCTGGACCCTGCTCTCTCTTACACAGGGGGAATCGAGAGTAATCCTGCTGCCCTCAGTGGATTGATGCAGCAGGTGGGAACTCAGGGCAGATCTAGGGTATCTGGATTATGACGGGAGGGGGGGGCTGCAGCTGGAGTCTGGGCAGATAACTTGCTTTAAAACAACTACTGCTTTATGTGGGTTTTGTATTTGAGGCTGACCGGGGCAGGGTCTGTGGGGGCTTCCTCTGCAGGGGGTTTTACCAATTGGCATCACTCTGCACCCCCTGCTACTCCAGGCTGGGACTCCCTGACCACACGCCTAGCTCTGCCTATGCCCCTGATTTCCCTCCCCTCCCCCGTGCCACTCTGCCATTCCTGTCCTGGGCTCCCTTCTCCTTCAAACCTGACCTGCAGCCTGCGGGCTCCTCATTTCCTGCCTGACAGCACCCCCAGCTTTTCCAGCCCAGCCTCTGCTCCCTGCTTGTCAGGGTACCCTGAAATAGGTTGGCTATTTCCACTGCAGCCTGTTCCCTCTCAGCCCCGAGGAGCGGAGCCGTCTTCTCTCATGATGGGCTCTACCAGGCCGGCAGCTTTCAGAGATGGGGAAGAGCGAGTGTTCCCCCACTGGGGGTCACAGAACCATAGACTATTAGGGTTGGAAGAGACCTTAGGGGATCCTATCCCCGGGATGACTGAGTGGAAGAGGAGGGAATGTAAACCTGATCGAAGGGAGGTGCCATCCCAGGGTGTGACTATCTTTCTAGGGAGGGGGAAATGTCAGATGGCCCATGTACAGGGCTGAGACCATTCTCCATCCAACCTTGCTCTCTGTTGGGCCAGTCCTCATCTGCCCCCAATCTCCTGAGAAAACATTCACTGATTCAATGCATGCAGCTATCCCAAGGCTTCTGCTAGCGTCTCTTCATTGCAACATGCTGTCCTGCCTCTTCGCCCTGATTCCTGGCAGGATGGCCAGGTTTAATGCTCAATCTGTTTTACGGCTTGTTTAGAGGCTTTGGGGAAAAGGCCTCTTTCTCCCCTCCCCCCGTTTAAAGAGCTGACTTGTCAAGGAAATTGCATTGCAAGCAGTTGGATGCACTACCTGGTAATGGGGCCCTTCGTAAACTGCTTATTTTGAGCGTGCTCCTGTCCTTGCCCTTGAAAGGCAGCCACATGGGATGGCGGATGCTGGCAGGAAGGGGAATGGCAGCTCTTTGAAGTGCCCAGGTAGAGGGGTTGTCATCGCTACCCATGCATGAGGAGGAATGATTTCATCTGTCCCTCTGTGCCAGGAGAGAATTCAGCTGGCAGGCCCTTTGCTCTGGTTGCTTCCAGATGTAGAAAGCGCTTTATTGGAAAATGCCACAACAAAGCCAGTGGGGCAGGGACAGATTTATGAGCAGGAATTTGGCACGGCAGGAGGGATACGTGCAGCTTTGTTTGTCTGCCATCAGCATGTCGGAGCTGGAAACACAGAAGCAAACGGGCTTGTCTCGCCACAGCAAACCCAGGTGGTGCTTGCATACAGAAGGAAACTGGCTGTTCTATCGGCAACAGATTCCAGGCTTTGCAATTGGACAAACTACGGACCAAGCCGGCCTGGATGATGGCTCATTTGGCACAGACAGGAGTGGAGAGATGCCAGTGGTTTCACCCCTTACTGAACACTGAGGAGTTCTTGTATGTGCCACCACATTCTGGTGGGTGGCAGCAGCTTTTAGAATAAGGAAACAATAGAACACAGAAGAGGATAATAGGCTACTATAGCTGGCAGCTGATGGTAGTATACTCTTTTCTGAAGAGGCAGAGGTTCATGATGGGATGGATGGCACCCTCAGCAAGTTTGCAGATGACACTAAGATGGGGGAAGAGGAAGATATGCTGGACGGTAGTGATAGGGTACAGAGTGACCTAGATAAATTGGAGGATTGGGCCAAAAGAAATCTGAGGTTCAACAAGGACAAGTGCAGACTCCTGCACTTAGGAAGCAAAAATCCCTTGCATTGCTACAGGCTGGGGACCGAATGGCTTAGCAGCAGTTCTGCAGAAAAGGACCTGGGGATTACAGTGGATGAGAAGCTGGATAGGAGTCAGCAATGTGTCCTCGTTGCCAAGAAGGCTAATGGCATATTGGGCTGTATTAGTAGGAGCATTGCCAGCAGATCGAGGGAAGTGATTCTTCCCCTCTATTCGGCACTGGTGAGGTCACATCTGGAGTATTGTGTCCAGTTTTGTGCCCTTCTCCCCCTCCCCACCCCTGCCACTACTGAAAGGACAAATTGGAGAGACTCCAGCAGAGTGCAACAAAATGATCAGGGGACTGGGGCACATGACTTATGAGGAGAGGCTGAGGGAACTGGGCTTGTTTAGTCTGCAGAAGAGAAGAGTGAGGGGGGGATTTGATAGCAGCCTTCAGCTACATGAAGGGGGCTTCCAAAGAGGATGGAGCTCGGCTGTTCTCAGGGGTGGTAGATGACAGAACAAGGAGTAATGGTCTCAAGTTGCAGTGGGGGAGGTCTAGGTTGGATATTAGGAAACACTATTTCACTAGGAGGGTGATGAAGCACTGGAATGGGTTCCCTACGGAGGTGGTGGAATCTCCATCCTTAGAGATTTTTAAGGCCCAGCTTGAGAAAGCCCTGGCTGGGATGACTTAGTTGGGGGTTGGACTAGATGACCTCCTGAGGTCTCTTCCAACTCTAATCTTCTATGATTCTATGTCTTAAACCCCTGGCCCTTCAACACTAACCCCTCCCCACCCCCTTGGGTCATCAGGATTATCACACACAAAAACGCTTATGAGCCTCAGGTCACACGGTCAGCAGCACATTGGTGTACAATGACATTTTCATCATCCTTGGGTACCTAATTGTGCATCTAAATATTGTGCACAGTATTTGCAATTGACGATCATGATCTCCTGCAGTGCCCTCATTGTTCAGCGCAGGTGCAATAGCTCTGGAATAGATGAGTTTTGCACAAAATAGTTTCTTTGATTTGCTCTTTGGCATGTGTTTAACAGGGAAAGTTTAAGGTAAAAGACTGACCCATGGTGACCAAATACTTTTTTTTTTTATTACATGCAAGTTCTACCAAACAAACATACAGTAACGCTCACTGTGCTTTCCCCATCGCCCCTTTAATTATTAAACATGCGTTCAGACACCACATTGCTATTCTTAGAGACCTACATTCAACAGTCTCACAAGCAAACTAAATTTGGAACGGACGCCAAGGTAGTCTGTCTCCATCGTGCTTGTCTTCATCTGTGGGCGCTGATAAATAATGCACGAGAAGGGGTGCTGGCTTTGATCGAGGGGAAGGCGAAGGGCTGATGGAAACGCTGGTTTTGCAGAGGTGGGGATTTAACAAGCAATCTGACATTGAAGTCAGCAAGGGGGTATTGGGTAAAGCTGTTAATGGGCCAAATTCTTTGCCAGGGTAATGGCAGAGCTCAGCTAGCAAAGGCGCTTTGCCAGCTTGCACCAGACTGGGAGGTAGGAAGCCTGAGATCCTTGGATCTCCTGCTGAATTACTACGTGATCCTAGGCCAGTCCCTTCCTCTCCCTGAGCCTCCATTCCCTATTCTCCAAAGAGGGGTGAATAAGGTTCCTTTGTGAAGAGCTGTAAGCTCAGTGACCCAGAGCCCATCTCCCCTGCAAATGAGCAGGGAGAGGGGCCGTGGGTATAGTTACAAGCATTGGTGGCTACAAAACCCAGCACAGTGGCTTGTTTGCATGTGTAGTTGAATTGCTTGGTGGGCTGCTCCACGGCTCCCCCTCCTCTCTGCAGTTCAGTGATTGCATCAGGTGTTCCCTTGGGGCATGTGATTGTAGTCGTGCTTCCTGCACACGCTGTAAGGAATCCACGTTCCTGCAGACAAGACAATTGCTGGACAGATCAGTCTGGGGCGGGGAGGTAGAGCTATCCCTTCACCCCCAGATACACAAGTCCTTCCCTCTTGAGCTAAAGGTGAGGGGTCTTTTCTGGGGCTTGCTGCAGGGCCCTTGTCCTGGCTGTGGGCCCAGAGTCAGCAGAGGCAGTGGCGCTTGCACAGCCACCAAGTCATGGTCGTGCTGCGTTTCTGCTCAGGGTGGATGCCTTACCAGCCAGCAGAGAGGCTTCCCAGAGGGGTCACGAGGCAGAGACGAATGTTCCTCCTCTCCCTGGGCGCTAACAGGGACCGGGGCCCTGGACTGTGCGCGCATGTGGCTGTGGTCACTTTCCAGCTGGTTGGAAACATGACTGTAGCTCTGGCTGGCTCTGCCCATAAATGCTACCATCTCCTGCACCCTCTTGGGTTTCCTCTTTCCCACCATCTGTGTTTTGGCCTTCCTGTCCCATCCAGTTAAATCAGCATTTTCCTCCTCCTCCTCCTGGCTGCTGCTTGCCTATCCCGCCCTGGGAGGGGACATCTAGCACCGCAGAACAGCACTTCCTGGAGCCGGGGAAGCCGAGGAGTGGGCGAGGTGGTGCAGTAGGACAGGGAGGTTAATCTTGTGTACAGTTCAGCAACACGAAGTAATTTACTGCCGACCCTCCCAGCCGCCATCTGAGCTGTCCGTGCTTCTGGCTCCTTTGAAGTCCAGCCAGAGCTATTGCAGATGTCCCCCCCGCCCCGCTCCAAGTTCCAAACATCTGGCCACCATACCTGCCTCGCCTCGAGTGCTGGGCCTGAGTCTCCACATTGGAGAGAGGTTCGGGCCTGACTCCTGCATCTCAGGCTCCTCCGTGGAGGTCAGAGGAGCCGTGGCTCCCCTGCCACAGCTATGAAGCGACATTGAAGGGCCAATCTGCAGAGGGCTCTGGCTGGCTGCTGTGAGCCGAGTGCCATCCTGGCTCACCTAACTTCTCTGGGTTGTTTCTAAAGCACTGAATGTACATGTCCGTTTTGGACGGAGGAAAGTGGTGTAACGGGGAAGGACCTGGCTGGGCACAAGCAACCCCAGTCATTTCCCATTGCTCAACATTGCATGTACCCCAAAGTGTGTGTTCAGCGGCGGGCATTGAATCTGTGACCTCGGGATCTGCAAATACGTCTATAGCTTGAGCTAAAAGAGCCACCTCTGCTAGCCCAGACCATGGCAGGCTCATCCGCATCTGTGTGGGAGCCTTCACTAGAGGGGGCGGTGCCCAGTGAGTGTGGGCTCCTGGTAGTGGTGGGATCTCTGGACTCAGCATTGGGACTCAGCAGTATTTCTTCTGCCCTTCTCTGCTGCTGCCCCCATTCACTCCTGTGTGCTGGGCGTCCGGGGTTGAGCCCATGCAGGGACTGGCGGATGCGTCGCATTGCAGTGCAGGGTGCTGGATACGAAGGGGGAAATCCCAGCGCAGCCTGTGGAGGCCAGCACCAGGAAGGCCAAGCAGGGTACAAAGCTAAATCCATCTAGGCCCCTTGAATAATCCAGTCCCCTCCCTAGCAGCAATTGGCTGGCTACATTATCCCTGCCAAGGTTGGGCGTAGGGCAGCGAGCTGGGTTAGCGTCCCCTGTGTGGCTTGCTGCCTGTGTTTGGCACACAGCAGCCTCAGCCTGGAGGGGATGGAGCCAGAAGGCAGGACAAAATGCGAAGCAGTGCCCAGGAAACGAGCTTTACTGGGATGTTTGTCATGCCACCTGGGCTACTCATTGGAACAGGTGGGCCCTGTCTTGGCTGCAGGGAATCATCCCAGAGTGGGGCTGTCTGCATTAGCCAGGGACTGAGTTGTGATGCTCTAGCCCTATTGTTCCCAAGGAGCGGGGTTGCTGCCATCCAGGGTTAGGGTTGGGTTTGGGTCTGCCTCTAGGTCAGAGGGGAGGTAGAACAGGCCTGGTTGTTCGGGTGAGGTTCCTAGCGCCTCTGCCACTGGAGACAGGAACCTGGGCTAACCAGACCAGTGGCCTCGGTCCTGTGCCAAAGATGCAAGATAATATTGATCTACTTCGCAACACAGGCTTAATGAGCAGCATTGTGCCCACCAGTAACCTAGGCCTTACACCCAGACGCAGCCGGCTGAGCGTGCCAGCCCACAAGCACGTGCCCGAGAGCCTTCTTCGTTTAACACTGGGGTTGTTCTCTCTGTTTGTTTTCCTGTCTTTGGGTACTTGAGGCTTCGCTGCTGTGCTCAAGGGCTTCATTCTCGCTGAGCGTGGGCCATTCACAAGGGAAGAGACAGCAGGTTTTGTGTTACACCCAAGCCAGAAAAGCAGTGTGTGGACCCAGCTGTGTTAATTGTGTGAGCCCTCAAACAAGCGAGGATTGTTTGGAAATGGAAAGTGTGATCTCTTGTGCTGCCATTTAACTCTCAAGCAGCTGGAGGGATGTTTTACATCTCTCTCCCATAGTAGACTGAGGTTTTGGATTAACACTTCTCTGCTGGTGGGATATATCTGAGTTCTGGGGTCTCTGGATGCACATGGTCCCATTGTGCCAGATTGTAATTAAGTGGTTCATGTACTGTGTAGATAGATGTACGACTCTGATTCCATCCAGTGGTGCTATGTGTCATAAGCCCTGTACTGCTAGCAGCTAATGGGGAGTCTCCTGTATATTTTATCCAGGGGTTGGGAGGGCCTGTGTTTTTAGAAGAGGTGGACCTGGGTTGAATCCCTGCTACTTCCAGGTGGGTGCTGGTGTTAATGGGTTTGAGTGCTGGTGGTTGAGGCCAGATGCAGGTGGCCAGTAGAGCTGGGGTTGCTGTTGAGAAAAATCATGTGACCATTTGAAAGCTGGGATTATAAGATCTCTGCTGTCCAGCCCTGGCTTCCAACTCTAATGGTTCTGGAGATAGTGGCCCCTAAAATCAGGTCTGAATTGAAGTGATGGTGTAAAAAGCAAGAAGGTAATCAGAATTCTGAGATTGTAGGTCTTGGGCCAAGATCCTCACAGTATTTAGGTGCCTAACTCCCATTGAAATTAATGAAAACTCGATGCCTAAAGACCTTCAAGGATCTGGCTTCAGATCCCGAGAGCCTGCATCTTTGGAAAGCTGAGGTCCCATTATTTTCAGACTCTGGGGGTTCATGAGGTATCAGGCCTAGTTCTGATCTTCGGTATAAGTCAGTGGAGTCAACAGAGTCCTCTTGCTGTAAAAGAGATCAGGATCTGGCCTATGGTGCTTTAAAATTATTATTGTTCCACCTAACAAGGAAAATCCTCCATTTAGGAGATAGGCCAGGATGCATCGCTTCAACCATTATGGTCCTGGGAAGCCCTTTTGAAACAGGGGTCTGGTTTCCCTCTTGTCCTGCCCCTTTGTCTAGTCCAGTGGCTCTCAACCTTTCCAGACTACTGTCCCTCCTTCCAGAAGTCTGATTTTTGTCTTGTGCATCCCAAGTTTCACCTTGCATAAAAACTACTTGTTTACTCAGACATAAAAATACAAAAGTATCACAGCACGCGATTACTGAACAATGGCTGACTTTCTCATTGTTACCATCTAATTATAAAATAAATCAATCGGAATATAAATATTGTACTTACATTTCAGTGTACTGTGTATAGAGTAGTATAAACAAGTACATTGTCTGTGTGACATTTTAATTTGCACTGACTTCACTAGTGCTTTTTATGTAGTTTGTAAAACTAGGCCATTCTCTAGATAAGTTGATGAACTCCCTGGAAGACCTGCATACCCCCAGGGGTTCACGTACTCCTGGTTGAGAACCACTGATCTAGAAAGCTTCACCTGTGCAAAGCAGCTGTGCGTGCTGCCACTTGGATTCCTGTTCCACATGCTGTATGGGTGTACGTGACAAGGCGCAGGGCATTCGGGTCTGCTGTCTATTTCAGGGCAGTGGGACAGACGCTGGAAGTGCTGAGCCAATGGAATAAGGGAGGACTTGGATTTTTGGGCATCACTAGGGAGAAGTGACCCAGACTCAAAAGGAGGAGGTCAGGCCTAAGACTGGTTCTTATCGTGCATGGAGGAACATCTAGTGAGAAACGAATCCGCAGTTCTGCCTTCAGATCATTCACCCACAGAAGCAATTACCATTAAAATCATCTGGGCTTCAGATCCTAAGGAAAGCAAATGATGCTTTCAGTGAAGGTTTCCACTGCACGTTTAATTTAGATTCGAGAAGGCCACTCCCCAGGATGGGTATGGATAGGAAAAGGGATCCCCTGTTCTGCCTTCTGCTGCTAACTAAATGTCAGGACCAGGAAGGCCAGGTAGCTATCAAATAGGTTAATCCACAGGAATGCAGCAGGACCAGAGCACGTGGGCCCCAGGGGAGGCTGAGCTTAATTCTGACCAGAGAAGCACTGCAGAGCAGGGTTTGTGGGCGTTTCTGCATGACACACGGGCTTCCAGGAGAGGGTGGAGTGGAAATGTATTGGAGGGGGGATCTTGGCTTGGAGGAATGATACAGACAGATGGGGTTAAAAACAAATGTCTTATGCAATGTAATGAAAACGGTGTAAGATAAAAGCAGAGACAAGGATCTAGCTTAAGTGACATTACCCTCTGTGCCTGGAGCAGGGAAAGGAGTTGACATTAAGGGCTTGCTCTCAGAGGAGTGGCCTAGTGGTTTGAGCCCAGGACACCAGTGACTGCTCAGTGCTAATCGTGGTTTTGTCACTCGCTGGCCGAAACTGCCTAATTTTCAGAACCCAAATTTGGCCACCGCAGGAAAAGCAACTTAACTTCCAGAGGGGCTGAGCTTCCACCGCTCCCTTCGACTTCCGTGGGATGTGGGTGCAGGACCGCTCTGAACACCGGGCCTCTTGGTTAGCACATGGATCTAGGGTCCAGGTCCTCAAAGGTTCTTAGGGGACTAAATTAAGCTCCCTGCCTTGCAACGGGTTAGCCTTTGTCTGTCTTAGTCTCCACCTTCTAAAAGCAGTACTGATGCAGTTATCTCCTGCCAGAAGTAGCTAAGGGGTGGCATGAAGACCTGAATCTGGCCTGTGTGGCCCTAGTGAGTACCCAGGTGCTGCCTGGGGACTGAGAACAGAATGTAGCCACTGTTTCATGAGGGCTTTGAGGACGAAGTGTGCCGGGGGCATGGCATGCAAACAGCTGGGATTTTGAATGCAGGCAGAGCAGCATGGGACCTCCATTGGAAGGTGAATATTTTGGCTGGCTGGAGGGAGGCTGATCATGAGGGACATGTTCAGTGTGGCTGCAGCCCTGGTTAGCCACGTAGTCAAAAAGGCTAGTAAGGCAAGCGAGAGAGGAAAGGCTGGGCAGAATGGCCCGAGCCCCAGGGATCTGGGCCCTTCTGAAAGGCGTGACAATGACAACATTGTACATTCCTTGGCAAACGGCTGATGGAGAGGGGACTTCGCTGTGGGGCACTCAGGCCAGCTGGGAGCTCACAGGGGACATGGCACACAGCTGTCTGAACCAGCCCTGCAATACATCAGGTGTGCTGGGCTTACCCACATCGCGTGCAAGATGAGGGACAGAACCCGCTCAGTGACTGCCTCCTAGCGAGAGGAGGCGGATCTAGGCCTGAGGAAGCTCAGAGCGGGAGACAGGCCTGGGACAGGATTTAACAGGCAGGATACTGTGGAGGAAGGACATGACAGGACCCCTGCAGGGGAAGTCCTGAGGGGATGACAGTGAGGTCTGGGAGGGGCAGAAGGGCTGCTAGTGTGAAGATCTGTTTGGACTTGTTCATGCTACGCCAGGCAGGGGTTAGCCTCTCGTGTGACTCGGCCAGAGGGCCAAGCCCCCAGAGCGGGGGTCGGGAGATGATGCAGGTTGAGAGGCCATTGCCCATCCCAGGGAGAGCCCAATCAGGCTGCACCCTGTGCAATGCTGCAACCAGAGATGTGGGGGCACCCTTAGGGCGAGGAGGTGCTGTTACATGAGGGCACCGTCCAAAGCTCAGACAGGGCTGGATCTCCTCCCCCATGTGGTGGAAATATCCTCAGGAAGGCATTGTGTGGGAAGAACCGCTCCCCTAAGGGCCCTTCGTGGAGTGGTCACTTGGATCCTGGGTAATTTAAGGGAATTTGGGGGAGTTTCTTCCCAAGGGCTACTGGAGGAGCTGGTATAAGTGGGCTCAAAGAAGACTGAGGCAAGAATTGGGAGCAAATGCATATTGTGAGGGTACCTCTCACCCCAGCAGCTGGGGACACTGGTCATGGACATTTATACCTGTCATTTCAGTTGTGAATTTTAAGGCCATTCCAATAATCTACCCTACGGGGTCTGGACCTGGGGGACTGCAAATGGGTGTCAGATGGTAATGATCACCCTGACCTTCCCATGTTGCTACCTCAAAGTGAAGTCCTGGCTCGAAGGGAAGGAGCCTTGGTATGGGAAAGGTTGAGGGCTACTAATATAGCCTGATCTCCTGCATAGCATGGACCCCAGAATCTCCCCCGGTGATTCTTGCATCCTGCTGTGGCTGAGCTAGAGAACATCTTGTAGAAAGTAACTGGTCCAAATGTTAAGCCCTTGATGTAGCGGCCAATCTGCTGCTGCCCTTGGTGAGCTCTTCGAGGGTTAATTACCCTCCCTGCTATAAATGTGCATCTTATTTCCAGTTTAAACTTTGCTGACTTCAACTTCCCACCCCTGTTGTTCTGCTTTTGTCTCTCAGATTAAAGAGCCGTGGAGGATCAGATATCATCTCCCTGGGCAGCTACTTGTATGTTACTACTTAAGGGAACCTTCTCACTGATAAATGACCTAGCTTGAGCTCTTTTAGGCTCTCATTAGGAGGCGGCTTTCCCTCCCACCCATCAGTCTTGTGGCTCTTCTCTGAACTCTTTCCAAGTTTCCTGTCTCCAGTAATGGGCTCGCCAGTGCTGTGCACAGAGCACCCCCTGCCTCCGTCTGCCATTCCTCTGTCCAAGCATCGTGTAAATGCAGCCAAGTGTTTCGGGTGATCTCTCCCCTGTTGTTGTGTGTTTGTTTTTTTTAATGGTTTATTCTTTAAGCTTCTAATAGTTTTCCAGAATTCCTGTGATGTAAGGGGCTAAACTGAAAGCGTTTGCTGCTCAGCATGGGCAGCTGCAGTACAAACTTCCCCCTATGCTGACTTGCTGACGTGTCTCAATCCTGTCCAGTGAACCAAGGAGCACTAGATGAGAAGTCAAGGCATGTGAATTCTATTCCCAATTCTCCTGAGACCTTGACCAAGTCCCTTCCCTTCATTCAGTTTCCCCCCTCTGCAGATGATGCTATGCTAGAGATCACTGTTGTTGTGGTCTGTTGAGTCCTTGGTCTCTCTGCTCAGAGCATCCCTGAGGGTGCCTGGTCATGCCCACTGAGTCTCTTCGCACTGCGCTGAGATGTCTGGTTGCAACGGCTTCTGTTCCCTGCTCACTCAGGCTGGATCCCTACTGGTGGGACCGAGGGATACTTGCTCTGTGCTTCAATGTCTTTGCGAAAGTGGCACCGTGGCGTGCTGGTGACGAGGCTGCGGCTCAGGTCTGGAAAAGCAATGTGAAAAATGACTTCTCTCTGCTCCCTCCTGCAGCCTGTGTGTCCCTGGTTAGGGCTCAGTCCCGGAGGGGTTTATCTAGTGTCTGAGCTAAGAGGGAATGGAGAATCATGGATGAGGCTGGGGGGAGCAGGGGAGTTGAGTGGATACGACTCCACTCTGTGATTCAGGCCTGAGTATTTTTGGCTGCTGTGCTAACCTGCTCCTGACTTCCCTCTCCAACCCGTGCCTGGCCCTTCTGCAATCAGACCTCCCCAGAGCTTTGCAAGACCTAGATGGAGGCTGCTGAGATGTCGAAAGGGACAGCTGAAACCCCTCTCTACTCGGGGATAAGCAATAATTCATACCCTCCCCTTCTCTCTCCAGCCCCTCCCCCTCCATGGCCCCCAGAGTTTAGGCTGGGTAGGTCCGTTCTTACATGGGGTCTCAGAATCGTGGCAGTTTTGCGAGCAGGGGAACCAGCCACCCAGCAGAATTGATGGTTCCGAGGTGAGGGGTCGGCTCCCTTCGCTTTCTAAGACGGCTGCATAACAGATGCAAGACTTCCTCCGTGAGGTCATTGCACCATGCATTCTGTCTGCTGCGACCCACAATGTGCTGTCCCACTCCCTCCCAGGCACCTGGCCAAGTCCTGGCCTCATGGGGGGCTGAGCTATAGGGCTGGAGGCCAGGTGGCTAATCCCAGGGAGGAAAGGGCATTCGGGCTAGGGAGATCAGCTCTGCTGTTGTAGGCATGTCTCCAGACTTGGGGCTTGGAACGAATGGCTTGTAGGTTAGTCACTCCTTGTGAACCAAGGCAAGGAGCTGGGTATGGAGCAGGAAGGAGGCTGGAGGGAGAAAGAGCCGAGCGGAAGAGGAAAGATGGCGCGATGTAACCGCGTTTGCTCCGGCCCCTCGGACGGAGACAAACACCTACAAGATCTCTATCATGCATTCCTACAACTACAGTACCCACCTGCTGAAGTGAAGAAACAGATTGACAGAGCCAGAAGAGTACCCAGAAGTCACCTACTACAGGACAGGCCCAACAAAGAAAACAACAGAACGCCACTAGCCATCACCTTCAGCCCCCAACTAAAACCCCTCCAACGCATCATCGGGGATCTACGGCCTGTCCTGGGGGGCGGGCCGTCGCTCTCTCGGATCTTGGGGGGCAGGCCAGTCCTTGCTTGCGGACGGCCCCCCAATCTGAAGCAAGTGCTCACCAGCAACCACACACCACACAGCAGAGCCACTGGCCCAGGGGCCTATCCTTGCGACGGGGCCCGTTGCCAGCTCTGTCCGCATGTCTGTTCAGGGGATACCATCATAGGGCCTGATCACGTCGGCCGCGCTATCAGGGGCTCGTTCACCTGCGCATCTGCCAATGTGGTGTATGCCATCATGTGCCAGCAATGCCCCTCTGCCATGTACATTGGCCAAACTGGACAGTCTCTACGTAAAGGAATGGGTGGACACGGATCGGACGTCAAGAATTATAACATTCAAAAGCCGGTTGGAGAGCACTTCAGTCTCTCTGGTCGCTCGATCGCAGACCTGGGAGTGGCTATACTTCAACAAAAAAGCTTCAAAGGCGGGCTCCGGCGGGAGACTGCTGAATTGGAATTGATTTGCAAACTGGATACAATTAACTTGGGCTTGAATAGAGACTGGGAGTGGATGAGTCATTGCACAAAGTGGAGCTGTTTCCCCGTGGTGTTTCTCCCTCCCACCCCACCCCCCACTGTTCCTCTGATATTCTTGTTGACTGCTGGAATTGGCCTACCTGCTTGTCGCCATGGGGGGTTTTCCTCCTTCCCCCCCCTGCTGTTGGTGATGGCTTATCTTGAGTGATCGCTCTCCTTGCAGTGTGTGTGATGAACCCATTGTTTCATGTTCTCTGTGTGTGTGTATATAGGTCTCTCCTCTGTTTTTTCCACCAAATGCATCCGATGAAGTGAGCTGTAGCTCACGAAAGCTTATGCTCAAATAAATTTGTTAGTCTCTAAGGTGCCACAAGTACTCCTTTTCTTTTTGCAGGACAGAGTGACGCTCAGTTAGCACCGATGCTTCCGAACCATTGAGGGTGGTGCCAGCAGCTGACAAGCCTGGCATAGACCCGGCTGTCTCTGAAGGGTGCAGGAGCCCAGCTGTGGCTACACAGGAAAATAGGGCGGGGGGAGGGAGGGGAGAGATGAGGCTGCATCCACGCAGCCTGGATACTCCAGTGAGGGTTAGAGCTATGCCACACAGGCCAGGGGAATCCTTTGCATTGGGACATGCAGTGAGTTAATTCCTTCCGAACCGTGTGTAATGGGGTAGCAGCCGCGGGCTTCTATTGTCCCAAGACCCTGCAGTGGGGCTCATTGGGGCAAGCCAAGATTGCTGTGTATGTGTCACTGCCCTCTGCTGGCCAGCTCGTGTCTATGCAGCAGAGTTGCATGGAAGCTGTGAAAATCCCCAGGACTGTTTGCACCAGGGAGGTTGCAATTGTCTCATTGCCCAGTTCTCCTCCCCCTGCATTAGTTGCCATTGTGGCTACTGCAGTACAGAAACTCGGGTTGAAACCCACTGACCTCATTAGAGCCAAGATTTCATTCCTTGAGACAAGAGATTTCATTCTCTAGAGACCAGAGAAGACGTTGGGTGCAAAAGAAAAAAAAATTAGTCACACATCTTGCAGCGTTAGGGTGCCTGCAGTTACTGCTGCATTCTCCAGGACTCTGCAGAATTCTGTGTGCTCATTTAAGAAAAACAAGGGCCTTTTCCCTTCCATTGTGAAGATACAGTAGTCATGACATAAACAGATGCACTGCAACAGCCTGGTCCCCGTTCTGCAGCTGTTTATAAGGAATGAGGCCCCCAGGAAATGCATTCAGCGTGATGATTGTGCATGGTAATGGCTGCCTCTTAACAGGGAGCATATTACCCTAATTTTAGCAAGTAGCTCAGTAGTAACCAGGTGTGACCAAGATCTTTGGCTGAAAGTGATAGAAAAGTGTCATTCGTGGTAATATTTATTATATGGGTGCATAAGTGGTATTATGGGTTAAAAAAAAAAACTATAGTAAATTGTACTTGTCCTAATACAGTGAGATTGAGAAGGTTTGTATCAGTAGTGAACAAATTACATGCATTCCCATGCACTAAACTGTACTGAAATTTTAAAAAAATCTATCACTCAGCAAAAGTAATATAATAACTTTTACTGAGATGTGTGAGGCTAAATCATGGGAGCAATACAGAATAGTTTCACTGCTACATAATCAATGTTGGCAAACAAAAAGCCATAAAATATGTTAATACAACTCCTGTCTGGATAGTTCGCTGAGGACCTGCTTCTAAGCTGGCTACTAGCCAGAGGGGTGTCTGCAAAAGAAAATCTCTGTGCAAATATGGGAGCTGAGGTTTAGTAAAAAACAGACCCTGCAGAGAAGAGAACTTGCTAGATAAGTTCTTATCTTGCAATTGGATCAGCATAGCCAGACCCTGGTGGTGGGCCCTGCTGTCCCTGAAGGGTGAGAGAGTCAGACTGGGGCTATCCAGAAAAATAAGAAGGGTGTTGGAGAGAGAGGGAAATAGGTTTGTTGCAACAGCCCAGCCTGCAACACTCCAGAACTGCAGGAGGTAAACCCACGTAGACCCAACTGCAGGATCGGAGCCTAAAACAGTAAGAACCAAATCCCAAGAGGTGTTGAAAATCTACAGTTGCCCTTTAAGTCAGCAGTATCTGGCAGCTTCAGGATTTGGCTCCATTTGAGATCAGGGCCCCATTGTGCTGGGAGCTGTACCTATAGCTGGAGACATTCCTTGCCCCAAAGAACTTACAATCTACATAGACAAGACAGAAACAGGGACTGACATGTCCTATGTCAGAGATAGTCTTTCTGGGCCTCAGCTCCCAGTGTTCCCCTGAGTCTGTATTCCCCAAGTCCCAGCCCAGCAACTCTGTCACGTGACCGTCCTTCCCCATCAAGCAATCGCTGTAATGCATCTGCGTGTGCAGGTGGAGCTTGGGTTCCATGAGTGGCTTCATGCTAATATGTCCTGATCTCTGGGCTTATTCTTCACCTTTTGAGTTTCTTTGTGTTGCGCTCGCTAGAGAGAGAGGAATACATAGCATAAAGCCTTCATTAGTATCAATTTGTGATGGCCACATCATGGACTGGGGACTTCATTACCTGGGAGTTATAGCTCAGTCCAGAGGAGCAGCAAGAAACCCTTTAAACCATCCTATATTCCAGCTAGGCAGGGTCTCCCAGAAAAGCTATTTTCAGCAATGTTTTAAAATGCTTTATGGGTGCCACCTCCCTCTGCCTGGACAACCTTGATCCTCAACATTATTTAAGCGCTGTAAGGGAAAAGTCACCTCTTGAGCATCTCCTTGTGGCTGGGGGTGGCAGTACAGTCCTTTTCCTGCTCCTGGTCCCCCAGTAGGTTGTCTACCTCATTTGGCAGGTCTTCGGTGCCCTCAGGTCGGAACACGCAGTCAAAATGAACCCCTTCCACTGTCTGACAAATAAAACAGTCCATCTGCCCTCACTGAGATCTTCAGACCTGGCTCTGGCCTTTTTAAATTCGTCCTTTGCTTGGGGTTCCTTTCTTGAGGCTTAGGTTAGGCTTGTCCCCACTTCTCGGGGTTTATGCCACTTCGCCGTTGGCTGATGAGGGCCACTACTCTGGATTCCAACCCAGGGACCTGATACGCAGCAGCCACATACTGTTCAACTCGGTTAATTGCTGCTATCTCCCTGGGCCTCTTCCCTCTGGTCCCTTATCTTCACCCTCAGCTCAGGGCCAAAGCTCTTGGGCTCCTCTCTCCCCGCAAACCCAGGTTGGCAAGTGCAGCCAGAGAGAAATCCCAGCTAATCCTCAGGTGTCCCTGCTCTTCTGGTTCCAGCCAGGGACTGCCCCACTAGGGACATGCAGTGCCTTTTGTCTGAGCCTGGTGGCCTCCAATTGGCTTTTGCTAGCCCTTGGAGGATCACATCTCTGTAGTTTTCAAGATGGCTTCTCCAGAGAGGCTTCTCTAGACAGGCTTGGAGAACCCACCTTCACTGCTCCATTCCTCCCACCTCACTGCTTTCTGGGGCAAGGGTGTAGTAGGATCACTGGGCCTCCGGTAGGGACCAGCAAAGGCCAGGTATACACCCATCACAGGCACCTATGAGTCCATCCATACAGACCTCAGAGGTGAAAATTGTAACCCAACACATTTTAGCAACCTCTAAAGAAAAATGCCTCTTGCAATTTTCTGTGCATCGGAATGCTGTGACTTTAAAGTCTGATGTTTCAGGAGCTGAAAGCAAGTGTCGTGCATCCCACTGAAAGGCTCAGAATCTCCTCTTTTTAATGCCCATCCCCCAAAATGGTACTTGGCAGGGGTGGGATTGGTGGGCAGGGCAGGTCTGCATTTGGTTGAGAAAGAAGGCAATATTGCTCTATAGGCTTGGAACGTAAGACTAAAACCTCTCCGCAATGGACCAAGAGCAGGTGAGGTGAGCCAACGTGCATTAAAAGCAAATCGAGTGGAAGCTCTCTGGGGCAGGGACTGCTTCTTTGTTCTGTTTGTACAGCGCCGCATGTGTCTGTGGACTTGGCCAGGACTGAGGCTCCTAGGTGCTACCCTAATGCAAGTAATAAATATGTGCTGCAATCTGCCACATGACCATCTCCACTCCACGTGTATACACAAGTATGCATCTGTTGAAAGACTGCATTTACCAGCCCTCCAGACTGCATCCGTCTGTACGTGCTTTACATTTGCCAAAGCCAAAAGCGCACATCAGACAGTTGGCCATTCCACATCCCGAGGTCTGAAGTTGTAGGACTGGGAGGTCTGTTTCCATACTGGGGAGACTAATCCAAGCCCATAAATTGAGACATCTGCTATTCCTCAAATGCGCTGAAGCAAAGAACTTTGTGGTGTTTACTTTTCCTTTGCGGGGCTGAGCCAGCGTTCCCTGGCCGGACACGGGGGTTGAGCAATATGGCAGGAGGAAGGGAATAAACAAATGACTCAGTGGGCTTCTGAGATCTTGTCCTGAACAAAAGTTTATCCAAATGTCACCCAACAAGCCAAATTTTCCAGATTAGGTTTGTTTCCTGCCTCTGGGATCTTTTCAAAGCAGCAGCTCTTGGACCTGGGATAATGGCATGACTGATGCTTGAAAACAAAGTCCCAGAGCCTGATCCAAAGTCCATTGAAGTCAATGGGAGACTTTCCATTGATTAAATATTCCTTGGATCAGGCCCTTAGAGAGCAACCAAGTGATTTCTCTAACACTTCCCCCCGCCCCCAACATGTATTGTGTATCCCTGTGTTCTGTTGAAAGGACTGGTGCAAGGTGACTTTGGGTTGTGTTTGGCATGTTGACACCACAGCTGGTTGGAAAATGACTAGGATTTCAATGGAATGGAAAAATTCCATTTCAATGGAAAATAAATTCACAAAGATTTCTCTCATCTTTTTGACCAGCAAGAGTAACTGGGTCTGGTTCTAGCTTGGCAGGGTGGGATAATTCACTCTGGCCTAATGTGATCACTGGGCAGACTCGCCCATGCTGGTTTGGCATGGAGACTGGTTGGAAAGATTCACTTCATGGTCACTGGGAAACATAACTGGCTCCTGATTGTGTGTGGGCACCAGATGCAGTGTTGCCTTGATGAGGCCATGAGGTGTCATAGGTGGAGATGCAATGCCAAGCAGACCAAAAGTCAGCAGGTTCTAAGGTCTGCATTGGGTGGAAATCCAGGACAAAGATGTTTACATCTAGCTCTGGAAGTGGTTCAGGATTGAATTCCAGAGGGGATGGCCTACAAGTGAGATCACTCCTGGCCACTGCAAGTTGCATGTTTTGGGGGAGCTAGCTGGGGCGCAATCAGTTTCTGAGGTAACTGAACACTAGACCATTCAGGACTCTATAGACAGTATAATGTTCTGGGGGAACCCCTCCATGCACCTGATCACAACTCTAGACCTTTTGTTCCGTAGCGAATCCATCTGAGGTTTTACTCTGAGCCCAGTGCATGCTGGAGCAGGACTTGGGGAGTTTAGCTGGTGCAGTGCAGATACCTGTTCAGTGCAGAGAGGATCAATATAACATCATATAGTATCCCATTAGGTATCCCCATTAGGTGTCTGTGCTTAGGACACAATAGAATAACCAGCGTATTGAATGCTCCCCTCCCCAATGCTATGCTCTCATTACTCTGCCCTGAGGAGGGCAGCCACCGTCTGCAATAGCTCGCTCTTCCAAGAGGCCTTGAAGGGTAGCTGCAGCTGGAGAATGTTGCAGTAACCTCACCTGGAGGTGACGAAGGGAAGGCTGGTCCTAGTGGGGGCTGCCTGGCAGAGGAAAGGGGGCAATTGCTTGGTTAGACAAAGCTAATGGAAGGGGTTTCTGGACACTGCCTGTCTGGGAAGCCAGCAGTAGTGAGGGGTCTGGGCATCCATGGATCTTGCTCTTGCTTCCTCCTGCTGACCCAGCATCTTCTGGATCCTCGCCCGCTCACCTTCGCTGGACACCGGGAATGCAGAGGAAAGGTCCCATCCGGCTTCCCGGGGAAGACCCAGAGCTGTGCCTCTTCAGGAACATGGTACCCTGCAGAGCCCCGCGCTGTCCCCAGGGCCTCCGTGTGCGTGTGTTGGACAAGACAGGGGAGGAGGGCACCCTGTGGGACTCAGCAGCTGAGATCTCCGAGAGGAAAAGCAGCTGCCTGGCGCATTAAACTCGGATCCTCCAGAAAGGAACGAGGAGAGTCGCTCTCTTGTGGCGCAGTTGGCAATCTCTTCCATGGCTGCTGAGTTCAGGCCTGGCGTAGCCAGTGACTCTAAGCAGCCCAGGCCCTGTTTCTAGAGGGATTTAGGTGCCTAAAGATGCAGATAGGCACCTAGTGGGATTTTCATTTGCACCTTTAGTTGCCTAAATTCCTTTTTAAAAAAAAAAAATCTGACCCCACAGGCTGTGTTGGCCAGTTCAGCAGCTAGAGCGGCTCCCTGGGTCGGTCAGTGTCCAGCAGCCTCAATCAAGAATCCCTTGTGTATCGACTCCGCCTGCTGCCTGTTCTCTCCCATATGAGGCTACTACCCCACATTACAGCCATTCCCTCCACCCTGCTGGTCGTGCAGTGAAGCTAGCAGTACTTCCAGATGGCTGAAGGCCCCTTTACACCCAGTAGTATCCACCTGGACAGCTGACCTCCAACTGTTACCATGGGGAGATCAGCAAAGGTTGAAACTAATGCAATTGCTGGGCCAAATCCTATTCTTAAACCTGACCAATTGGTGGGGTGGGGAAGATATGGAGTGTGTCAGATGCTGCTGGAGTTGGCTCATCAGCACCTTCTCCATGAACTTTCCTGGAAAGAGAGACTTAGAGGTGGCTAGGAATCGCCAAGATCAGTAGTGTTCAGTGGCCTTTTGAGGAAAGACCTGACAGTAGCATGAAAGCAGTTGCTGCTGGCTTGAGGGACCCTGTCAATACAGAGAACAGGCATTTCCCTGCCAGGCAGGAGGGGCAAGCTCCCAGATGCTGGAGCTGCAGGTGTTGACCAGGGAAAATAATACCATTGTGGAGTGCAGCTGTTGGATGTGGAAGAATTCACTCCTTCGGGGCAAGGACACCTATTCAGACTGCTGCATTTCAGCCCTGGGCTCCCATACTTCACAGCATTCCCAGTGTCAGGCTGTAGCTGAAAGAACTGTATTGCTAAAGCTGCCCTTTGCTTCTAAGGCAGAGCTGTTGGCTGAGGGTTAGCAATGGCTCTGTGCTCACTTCAGAGGCAGGGACCCTCACGAGCAGGATTCCCTGAGAGCCAGGAGCACTTCGTGCTGGAGCAATGCAGAGCAGAACAGACCAGGCTTACGCTGAGAGCTCCAGATGTATTGCTTTGTCTGTTCACAAGCTAGGAAAGGGGTCTGAGCGGGATTCTAAGTTCATCTCCAGCAGAGGAGGGAGGATTTAAATAGGCTCTGTCTTCCTTGCCGCTGATATCCGAGCAGCTCTGCAGGCTCAAAGAAGCTGGGGAAAGGGGGAGGAACCTGCTGGGTGTCATTTTTCAGAAACAGGAGGCATAAGTGGCGCTCTGCTCTGCTTGGAGGATCCCAAAGTGCTGTTCAGATAACGACCTTCCACCAGGAGCTACCTAGATCCCTCACTGAAGTCAATGGGAGCACAGTGCCTCTGAAAATCAGGCCCAGCTTGCCTTAACTGAGCACTTAAAAATCAAAGCACTCCAAATCAGATGAGATTCTTGAAAACGGAGGGCTGTGTGACTGGCCCAAGGTCACCCAGAGAGTTGGTGGCCGAGCTGGGAACAGAACCCAGGGCCCCTGCTCGTGTCAGTGTTCTGGGGAGGGATCGTGTTTTCTGTTGCCTGGAAGGATGATGTGAACATTGGCCTGTGATCTAGTGAATATTCCTCCCTGTCCACTGTGCCTGAGATGGGTTTCACAGTGCAGCTGAGAAGTTCTTGGGTTTGCTTCTATGACCAATGTGAGAAGAAGTTTGGAGCTGATCTCCTGTGAGTCCCTGCTCTGAATCCAGCCCATGCCAGTGGTGACCATTATTCCATTCTGAGGCCTGCTTGCTAGCCTCAATGGAATGAGTTTGGGGGTCTCGGGACAGCCCTGAGGGATGCAGATGCCTATCCATAGCTGCCCCTTTGGGGCAATCTGAACAGAGGCCAGAGATTGAGCTCCCTGTCCTTGCCCCTCTGTTCAATAATGGTAAATCTGAGCTGCTCCCTGTGTGTTTGGAAAATACACACAGTCCAGCAGGGATGCAAACTACTCAAGGCAAACTTCTCATGGCCAGTTGTCACACGTTTCCTTTGCAACACAGAACTCATTCTCCTGCGGTGAGTCCATTGCTGAAATCTCCTAGAGCGCAAGGGTTAGAGCAGGGGTGGGGGAGCAGAGATCTGCCCTTTTGCTCGGTGACTGGGCCAGTCACTTCTGCTCCATGTGCCTCAGTTTCCTCCTGTGGAGAATGAGGATAACAATGCTGCTCCATTTCAGATCAATACAGCTGTGTATCAATGCAGGGTTAGAGGGAGGCTGGGGCTCCTCAGCCAGGATTTTTCTAAGGCTGCCATAGGATTTAGGAACCTGTCAGGGTTCCTTCCCCACTCTGAACTCTAAGGTACAGAAGTGGGGATCCACATGAAAGACCCCCTAAGCTTATTCTTACCGGCTTAGGTTAAAAACTTCCCCAAGGTACAAACTTTGCCTTGTCCTTGAATGGTACACTGCCACCACCAAGCGTTTTAAACAAAGAACAGGGAAAGAGACCACCTGGAGACATCTTCCCTGCCAAATATCCCCCCAAGCCCTACACATCCCCTTTCCTGGGGAGGCTTGAGAATAATATCCTAACCAATTGGTTACAAAATCATCAAAGACCCAAACCTCTGGATCTTGGAACAATGGAAAAATCAATCAGGTTCTTAAAAGAAGGATTTTTTTTTAAAAGGAAAAAATCATCTCTGTAAAATCAGGATGGAAAATACTTTACAGGGTATTCGGATTCAAAACACAGAGGATCCCCCTCTGGGCAAAACCTTAAAGTTACAGAAAACAGGAATAAACCTCCCTCTTAACACAGGGAAAATTCACATAAAACAGAAGATAAATGAATCCGCCTTGCCTGGCTTACCTATACTGGTTGCAATTTTGGAGACTTGGATTAGGATGGGTTGGAGAAGATGGATTTCTGTCTGGCCTCTCTCAGTCCCAAGAGAGAACAAACATGTAAACAAAGAGCACAAAGCAAAAGCCTTTCTTCCCCCCCCCGCCTCCCCCCAAGATTTGAAAGTATCTTGTTCCCTTATTGGTCCTTTGGGTCAGGTGTCAGCCAGGTTAGCTGAGCTTCTTAACCCTTTCCAGGTAACAGGATGTTGCCTCTGGCCAAGATGGATTTTATAGCACTGTATACAGAAAGATGGTTACCCTTCCCTTTATATTTATGACAGCACCCAACTCCTATTGATTCCATTGGGATTTGGGCACCCTAACTCATTTAGGCTCCCTTGAGAATCCCAAGCATTATGGCAGCAGAGTGTCGGCTCCCATATATATGTATATATATTTAAAGTTTTTAATTTTATTTTCCTTTTTTTTATGCTAGAGGAATCGGGAGCTCTCCCAGCTCCATGCCAGACTAGAATAAAATTAAACTAAATAGCATTTTCAGTGGGGAATCCCTCCCCAAACATAGAAACTGACTAAACCCTCTTTAACTTATTGCACATCATATAGGGATCCAGTTTGTGCTCTCCATATGCTGGTTGGCTCCCGAACCCCCATCAGCTGATCAGCATCTCTGTATAGCAACAACCATTTTGTTTCCTTGTGTACACACAGGGCCTGATCCAAGCCTGCTGCAATCAATGTGAATCTTTGCATTCACTTCAGTGAGCTTGGGATCAAACCCATAGACCCTCTGCATTTAACTCTGTGTCCCCTAATCCTGGTCCACCAAACAACTTTTGAAGAAATCATCAAGATTCATTGGAGAGGAATGGGGCTCTTGAGACTATCAGAGACCTGGGACTGTGGAGATTTGGGCTTCCTTCACTGGGATCTTGTGGCAAGTCACTCCCCCACTCCATGCCTCAGTTTACCCTTCTGTATGATGGAAGGGGGATAATCACAGCAGAGGTGTGAGAGAGATTTAATGGGTCTTGCCCATCCTCAAAGTACCTCTCCAGCTCAGAGAGTTAGGGATGAGTTTGAGTCTTCTGTTGCTGCTCTGTCACTGGGGAACTGTCCAGCAAAGGAGCCTCCTGAAAAGCAGCCATGAGATCTGTGCTTATCCCACCTGGGGAAACGGTGAGTCCTTGAGCTGTTCCCTCTCTTCAGACACTGGATGGACCCAGTGTAACCAGAAGGCAGATTCTGGAGATCGACTTGCAAGATATGTGTGTGTTATATGTCACTGCCAAATCCCTGTGTCCTTTGTCAAAGCCTTGGCAGCTCTCAGGAAAGGTCTCTGAGTGATTGTGGTATAAGCAGAAATCTCATGAACTGCTGGAGGCCTTAGCACCACCTGCTTCCCAGGATAACTCTCCTTGCCCCATCTCTGTGCCATTCCCAGATTGATCCCTGTGCTACAAGCATAGGCATGTTCCCAGGAGCCAGCTGCCCTCAATCCAGCACAGCTCTCCTGGTTGGCAACAGAAGCACAACCCATGTTTTTTGGGCAGTTAAAGATCTCACTGGAGCCCCCAGTCTAGGCAGGGCTTTGCAGAGTCCCTGCTCTCTCTAGCTAGGGACCCCTTGATCCATGAAGTATGGTAAGGTGTTTATTGTCTCCCTAACCATCTCTGTTCTAGGTAGGTTCTTATCCTGTGCTCATCCCCACAGTATCTGACCACCTTCCAGTCATGCATTAAGCAACATGATTAGCATCAGTCCCATGATGTTTGTGTTCTCACCTACTTTGGGGAGCATGTGCAGGAGAGTGCCTTGTTGTGGTAGGGTGTCTTTAAATACACCTGTTGCTCTGTATTTATGTTGTATAAGGCAAGGTCAAAGAAATGCACCTTGCACTTTGAGGGGAAAGTGGTGAGGTTTGTGATGGCCCTCAGTTCCCAGGGGCATTCCTTCTACAGTCTGGGTCATGCCCCTGAGAAAGTTCTGTCTTCTGCATGGACAAGTGTTACCCTTATGGTAGATCATTTCATTGGGTCAGAGGAGCAAAGTTGTTGACCAGTGTTTGTCCTGGAGCTTTAGGCTCCTATAGATCTTCTGGGCCCAGGCTACTGTGTGTCCTGAAGGTAAAGACTGAGACCTTGAAGGTGACGAGAAGATCTGTGGGAAGCCAGTGGAGGATGGGTGTGATGTGCCCAGGGTTAGCCTGTGCCACTGACGAGATGCGCTGCAGCATTCTGTACGAGTTGGAGTTTCCTAAGTGCCGACGGCCTCATGCCCAGATGTATCACGCTGTAGTCTGGCCGAGACATGACAAAAGTGAGAGTAGACTGACACCTGCTCATCTTCAGTCAGGGTGGGATGAAGCCTCCTAGCCAGCCGTAGATGACAGACAGAATTTCTTGTGGAGGCTGGTGTCTGAGAGCTTAGCATCAGCAAAGAATCCAAAAATACACCTAACTATGGAATGAACTGACCAACGGTTGGCGTAACTTTTCATCCAAAGGAGATGGCACCATGGTTGCAAACTCCTCAAAATGCTCTCCTCTGCCCACCAGGATCCCCTCCTGTTTGCTTGGGTTCAGCTTCTGCCAGCTGTACTTCATCCTTGAGCTGATCTCATCCAAGCACTGGGCCATCTTGGTGGTAGTGGTATGATCATAGGTGGTGACAGATAAGTGGAGCTGTGTGTCCTCTGCATATTGCTGGCATTTGAGTCCATGTCATCTGACTAGCTCGCCTAGAGCTGCATGTAGACTATGACAAGCACTAGACTGGGCTTGATCCTTGTGGGAGTGCACAAGGGAGAAGTCTAGGGGTGAGGTGCAGTTTCCCATCACCATTCACTGGCTGCGTTCCTCCAGGAAGGACTTAAGCCATTTTAGCACAATTCCCCTTGACCCCTCCCACTTCTCTAAGGTCAGACAGCCCTGTCCCACGGTCAACAGTCCTGAATGCTGCAGAGAGGTCCAGGAGGATGAGAATGGATGTCTGTCTACCCTCCATCCACTGACAGATCATCCATCAATGCCATTAAAGTGGCATGAACCAAGGTATTGCTGGGTCTAGATGTTAACTTCAAGCTCATCTAATTGAAGCTGGCCTTTGGCTAGAGTCTCTGAGCTTGCTCAGGAATGAGAGGTTTGATACTGGGCAGTTATTGGCTAGAACTGAGGAACCCGGTTATGGGACTCGCTCCCTCCCACATGCCTTCCCTCCACCCAACCACATGCCCATATACTTTCTTGTATGCTCGTATTCCCCTGCCACACCTCAGTATCCCATCTTGCTTATCCCTGGCACACACCCCTCAGTCACTCACTTGTGCTTCTCTGCTCACCCTCCCAGACATGCCTCCACTGCAAGTATCCTCCTATACTAGTCATGCATCCCTTTGCACATTCCCCCACCCCTCACACATTCCTTCCTCACCCTCAATCCAGTTGATACCACCTCCCATTTACACATACACATACACACACACCATATGCCAGTTGGCACATATACTCCCAAACTCTTGGGTAAGGCTGGCTAAACCAGACTGACCCCCAGCTCCTGGGAGTGCCTTCATCCTGCTGTTACCTGCCTCTGAGCCAGCCACAATAACCCCCAGAGCTGGAGAAAGGGCCAGGGATTGATTTGGAGGTAGAGGAAGCAGTGGCTCTACCTCAGGGTTTGAGCCTGTTGTACAGGGGGACTAGCATCAGGGGATCATTCTCTTCCGCTAGGCAGCCATCCCACAATCTGGCTGCTGCAGGCCTGCCAGCAGATGCAAGATCAAAGCCCTATGTGCTGCTGGTGCCTGGGTGAGGGGAGGCGGGAGGGGGATGGCTGGCAACCACTACCCCAACATGCCAAGTGCCAGTTGCTTCCCTTACGGGGCTTGTGTGTGTAGATAAACACTTCCCAATAAGAATCATGGTCTATCTTTTCTCCACATTGTAGGGGATCATTTTTACTTCTTGAGCCAGAACTTGGGGAGGCTATTCCTCCACTGAGTTTGTAAGATCAGAAGGGAGGTTGGTGCCAGCAGCTGGCTTGGCTGTCGTGAAGTGGGATTTTCTTCTCTTGCCCCAGCCCAAGGTTCTGGGTGTAGCGCTGCATGGGTTGGCAGGAGTTGAGGGCTCTTTCCCTGGACCATTCAGGCAGCAGCCAGCTTTTGGGAGAGACCAGGTCCTGACCACATGGTCATCAGACCCCAGGGCACTTTGCATTAGAGCAAGAGTGTGCATTCGAATCCCCAACCTGCTAGCTCATGCAAGCTTTCCATGGCTTAGGCTGGATCAATGCTTGGAGGGGAGGCCAGCCTTGCTAGAAGTTAGAGGTGACCAAATGCAATTAGAGCATCTTTCTGGTAATCCAGGATTATCCCCTCTAGCCCCTTTTTTAGGGCCATGTCCACTCTCGTTTTAAAAGGGATAGCTGGGGGCTGTAGCAAGCGGTGGCTCCATAGGAGGGGCTCTTCCCACTGAGTCAGCTCCTAGGGCAGAGTGTCTGTCTGGTTTTCAGAGGGCACAAAAAGATAAGACAGGAGCATCCAGTCACCAAATGTCCCATGGCCTCTCCTTGGAGCCAGAGCTGTCTGGGCCAAACCCCAGCTCTGGTCATGGCATTCTCCCTCCCCAAACTGCCCCGGCAGTGTCAGCTGAATGCAGTATTTGCCTTCACTTCTTACTTCCAAGTGTTGTTCAGTGGTGCTGTGCCTTGTTAAACAGCTGTCACATCTTGCCCCAGAGGTGGCTGCATTTCAGTGGGGGATGATATGATTTTGAGCTGTGTGGTTGTAATGCTGTTAAAGTGCCCTCAAGGCTAGCCAAAAGCACCTGTAGTCACTACCACTCATACTAGCGTGTCCTCAGACCTCTGTCACCAGCTGGGAATTGTTCCCGCCTCAAGCAGTGAACCCGTCACAGGCACTGCTACAGGGACATTCCCTGACTCACTTACCTCTCAGGCCCACCCTGGGCAGAGACAAAGAGGGCACAGAATCATATCATAGAATATCAGGGTTGGAAGGGACCTCAGAGGTCATCTAGTCCAACCCCCTGCTTAAAGCAGGACCAATCCCCAGTTTTCATCCCAGATCTCTAAATGGCCCCCTCAAGGATTGAACTCACAACCCTGAGTTATCCCTCCCAATTAGCATAATTCCTTGCTCATCAACACTGCTGCATATATAGGCCAGGAGGGGCCCCTTAGCAAAGCCATGAGTTGCTCGGATGCTGTCTGAACTGGGAAGAATCTTGGTCTGGGTGGATTTTCTGGCACTTTGAGCCGACTGAGAACATCCGTCTTCCATGCACCAACACAGAGCACTCGGTCTGAGCAGTGCTGGGCCGTGGTAGCTCCCACAGACCCCCATGGGAGGTGGCATCTCTTAAAATCAGGCTATAACTAATTCATTCCCATGAAAAAGCTGGGAGCACTGTCAGCATGATCCCCATGTTACAGGTGGAGAAACTGAGGCACAGACAAAGATCAGGACTTGCCTAAGCCCACACAGCAAGGTGATAGTCTGGCAAAGTCCTGAGCCTCTTGTAAGGAAGACTGCCGCATGGGCACAAATCTGTACGTGTACCCCTGGTGATTGCTGCCACTCCTGTTCTCGCACAGCAACTAGCAGGAGGTGCCAGAGGAAGGCCAGCCCCTCGCAGGAGAAGAGGCCGTGGTGTATGGCTGGAAAGGCCGGTCTAGCTAGCTTGGCCATCAGGTCTCGGCTCACCTGTGCCTGGAGTGTCCTGAGTAGCTAACAGCCTCTGTACAGAGCCCCTGCAGGTCTCGCTGGGCTCCATCCAGGCAAGCAAAGGTACCGTGGTGTATGCAGAGGGGGAAGTGTGTCAAGGCTACAGCCGCTGAGGAGGCCAGTGCCGCTGGGTGTTGCCCTAGCCATGTCTGCGTTCTGCGAGCCGCGTGGCCATTAGTGCACAGGGCAGGCGTGCATTCGTGCGCTCAGGTGCCCAAACCTGGGGGTAGGGACAAGGAACTGAGCGTAGACAACATGTCACTGTCTAAAGGAAATTACCCCGGCAGGTGGCCCTAAATCCCCCTGTGCTCATGCGCAAAGCCACCCCCTGCTGCATGCCCAGCCCCCCCGTGGGCTGCCTTACCCCGCTGGCTGGCGGGGGTCGGGGTTGTAAGGCAGGGCACGTCCAGCTGCTGCGGATGTTAGCCCTGTCCCTGATAAAGGGTTCCACTTTGCTGCTAAGAGCAACAGCACCCCTCCCCCCACATACACCTCTGCACACCCCTTCCCCTCCCCCACATGCACCTCTGCACCCCCAACACCTCTGCACACACCCCTTTTCCTCCCCCCACCTCTGTACCACCCCCCACACCCCCGCACACACCCCCCTTCCCCTCCCCCACATCTCTGTACACCCCCACCCCCTTCCCCTCCCTCCAGACACCCCCTTCCTCTCCTACCACATACACCCCTTCCCCCACCCACGTACGCCCCCACACCCCCTTCCCCTCCCCCCACATACACTTCTGCACAAACCCTCCCCCACCTCTGTACACCCCTCCCCCCACATACACCTCTACACACCCACCCTTCCCCTCCCCCCGCCGCACACCTCTTCCCCCCCTTCCCCTCCCCCACATGCACCTCTGCACCCCCAACACCTCTGCACACACCCCTTTTCCTCCCCCCACCTCTGTACACCCCCCACACCCCCGCACACCCCCCTTCCCCTCCCCCCAGACACCCCCTTCCTCTCCTACCACATACACCCCTTCCCCCACCCACGTACGCCCCCACACCCCCTTCCCCTCCCCCCACATACACTTCTGCACAAACCCTCCCCCACCTCTGTACACCCCTCCCCCCACATACACCTCTACACACCCACCCTTCCCCCCCCCCACCCCCACCCCCCGTGCGGTCACACGCCGGGGCGCTGGGCGGCGGGGCTGGGAGCCGGAGCCGGAGCCGGAGCCGGAGCCCTTCGATTCCCACGCGCGGCAGGTGAGAGCGACCCCGCGGGCCGCGCTCCGCTCCCTGGCTCCGCTCCCCTGCGCCCGTCTCTGTCCCTCCCGGGCTGCCCCTGCCCGGAGCCGCGGCCCCGCGCTACCCCGCAGCCGGGCAGGCCGGAGCCGGGCGCGGGGAAGGGGCAGGGGCGCCGGGCCGGGCCGCTCCAAGCTGCGCTCCGCGCTCGCTGCTGCGCGCCGGGCCGCGCCTTGGCCGGCAGAGCGGACCCGGGAGCTTCCCGGGGCAGCGCCCGGCATCTGCCTCCCAAGGGGTGTCCGCCCGGGCAGGGCGGGGCCGGGCTCGCCCCATCTCCACCCCACCGCCGGGATCCGCCTCTTCCCTCCGGCCCCCCGCAGCTCAGTGAGACCCGGCCCCGCCCGCTCCCACCACCCCACATCCTGCAGGGGAACTTCGCCCTCCTCTGACCCCTGCTTTAAAGGGAAAGGCGGGAGAGACCCTGATCCGCCTGGACTCCCAGCTCCCTCCCCACGGCCGGCCCCTGCTGCCAGCGCTGGTGGCTGGCGAGGGGGAGCCTTTGTCCCAGAGGGCTGGCTCTGCGGCTTGCAGCTGAATCTCTCCTCGAGGGGTGCAGCCGGTGAATGGCTGCCAGGCACCTGTGGAGGGGCCCTGTTGTGAGGCTGAGCAGGAGGTGTGTGGTGGGTGGCTGCGAACCCCCTGAGCCAAGCCAGCCTGAAGCTGGCTTGGGGCGGCGAGCACGCGTGCCCCGTCTGTGTGCCCGAGTGGGGCGAGGACCCTGTTAAAGGGGGCAGCTGAGGGCTGGGCACAGGCAGAGCCCATGTCACCTCAGCCCCCACCTGCTGACCCAGTGCCCCGCAGCGCTGTCAGCCTGTTGCCCAGTGTGTAGGAGCAGAGAGCCCAACTGTGCAAGGTGCTGAGTGTCTGTCAATCCCTGTTGACTTCGGGGGAAGCTGGCAGGGCTGAGCAGTTCACCCGCTGGGGTGCAAGTCATGCTGACAAAATGACTGGCAGGGCTCTCCCTAGGCAGCCCCGGGTTTTCCCATCCCTGCCCACCTGGGTCTGAAATAGCCTGGATCTATCGACCTTCTGCCCAGGGGCATGCGAGGGGCTAGGATGTATGAGGCTTTGTCAGGCGTTGTTTGGTTTGGTGGTTATTTCTGGTCAGTTAGTCTCCACCTTTGGGGAGGCAACTGTTCTTTTATGTCACTGGTTTTATAATTTTGGTGGATAATATCAATGTATTTTGAAGCTTTTTAATTTTTGTATCAGTTTAAATTTTCACAATTGTGGAGAAAATTGTGAGGGTCAGATAATTATTTAATGACAATAGACATTGAGGTTCAAACAGTAAAAGCTTTATAACAATGAAAACACAAATAGCCACACCACAGGTCAAAATAGACAAAGTAAATATCCTTAAATCAAACAAATAAGTTCTCAAGCAACATTTTTCTTATTTTGCCTGTCTGTAAATTGCGATTATTGTGGATGGAAATGGGGGTTTTTTTCCCATTGGTTTGTGTGTGTGTGTGGTGAAATGGATGGTTACCAACATTTACTGGAACAAATATAACCCTTCCAACCCTATCTATGCCATAAAGGGGGAGTATTTCTGCAGAAGTTTGCCATAGATGTTGGAATGACAGACCGTGGAGGTAGGAAAAGACCAGCTGGGTCCTCCAGCCTTGACCTGGCCTCTCTCCCTAATCATATTTTGTAGGAGCTGCTTTCTGCATCTTTCCACTGTATCTGGAAGGGAAGCTGTGATCATGGCTAATCAATCCAAACGGACCTGGGCTTGTTCAGTATTTGAAGGGAGGACCTCTGGGAGTTGATGCTTCTGCTGGCTCAGTATTGAGCTGGTAGTGGGGTGCTGTCTTCAGATGAGATATAAAACTGCCGGGGGGGGGGGTGTCCTGTGATCAATCATGACATCTTTAGAAGAGGTAGTATCTCCAACTCAGGAAATGACAGCCTGCCTCATGAAATTTCCCCTGCAGTTTCCACTAGGTCTGGTATTCTCCACTTCCTGTCCTAAACTGCTGCTGTGTTTCCCTCTAGAGGTGGGTGCTCTGAGTACTATATATCCCTTACTGACCTCACAGTGGTATTGCTGGATGTAGCTATTTTGAAATCCTCAGACTGTTAAGAGTTCTAGGACAGCTGCTGTCTCTCACTATACATCTCTTCTAGGCTCTTTTGTCAGAGAAATAAATAATCACAATGGAAGGCACTCTCTATAGAAGTGCTGAGTTATTAATATTAAAAATCCCATGGCAGTCCATGTAGGGATAGGATAAGGCCATTGGCAGGTGTTTGCCCTGTATTTGTTAAACTTTTTCCTTCTCCCACCGATGGGCCATGTGTTAGTTGGCTGTTGCTTCACCCCAGACATAGCTGCATTCCACTGGATAAATAGACTATAAATAGCTTTGGGATTCTTTGCGATGAAAGACACTTTGGAAATGTACTATGTGAGTCCACCATCATCTCTAGCCTATCCCTGCATCTCTCCCATGATATTGCCTCCCCGTTTTGGACCACTTCAGGCAGGGGTGGAGATGACTTAAAATGGTGCTGGGCCTTATATTCCTCATATCTCACTTCCAGCAACCTGTGTCAGAAATTAGCTGCCCTACTTTACTCCATACCCCATACAACCCCCATATCTGCCTCTGCAACCCACGGGGCTGGAGATGGTCATTAGTTGGATGTTTCTGCTAAAATATCAGCAGTGAAATAGTTAATGATGGTGACATTTGCATTAACATCATTACATTTCAGAATCAACATCCGCTGATATGAACAAGCCAGTTCATTCCTCTAGGTTACTGGTGAGATCTTCCTATTGATTTTCCTAGGCGCATCTGGACAGCTCACTCATTGTCCCATGCTGGCTGCAGACTCAGCAGACATCACACCACTGGTTGCTCTCCAGTCACATTTTGAAGCATTAGGGATGGTTGGTTGGGGTTTAGAAAGAAAGCTGAGATTGTATAGCATAATCATGTGTAGCAGCCTCCCAGGAATGAGACAGTGTGTGGTTACTTACACACCACACAATCACACTCTACATGGACCCCAAGCATGGGTGAGAATGGCATGAGGGGTACAGATCACTAGCTAGAAGCCGGCATTGTGAGCGTCTTCTCACACCTGTGCTGATGCCCCTCAGTCTTGACCCACAACGCCCCTCTGCTATTCCAGGCCTGGATTCTACCCAGCTCTGCAGATGTCCCGCTAATCCCAACGTGAAGACCCCAGGTTATTCCAGCCCTGGCTCCTCCGCAACACTCTCAGATCTCCCGGTGCCCTTGAGTCCTGACCCACAGCCTCCCTGTTTTTCCAGACCTGAGCCTTCCAATATGTCTTTGCTAATGCCCTTCCGTGCAGGCCTGTGGTTCCCCCTAATTTTCCAATGTTAGGCCCCACACATCTCTTCCAATGCCCCTCAATCCTGACCTACAACACCCACTCCCCACAGCCTCCTGCTATTTCAGCTTGGGGCCCTATACAGCACTGTGAGTGTGCCTGCATCCCTGCCTGGCTATTCCAGTCCCGCTTTCCCTTGGAGCCTGGTTAGCCTGGTGCGCTCTTGGTGCCTTTATTACATGGCCCCGGCCCTGGCCCCAGCCCCGGCCCCGGCCCCGGCCCCAACGGGCTGACACTACTTTCTCCGTGAGCTGAATCAAAACCAGAAGCAAGATTTTTTGAAAGTGGGTTCAGAACATAGTGGGGTCCCTGTGTAGTGGCTAATGGCCAAGAAAGAGAATATTAATGCTGAGAGCTCCTGTTGGTTATTGATGGCCATTTAACTTAACTGAGCCTTGTACCCATTGTAGCTTTCTTCCACTACTAGCCAAGGCCCATTGTAGGACTACAATAGGCAGCTAATACCAGGACTTCTTTATGCTCATGTAGTGGGGCTGATGCTTTTGGTTCCATTGGTTCAAGCCTGGACAGGACAGATCCCTCACACACAAACTGGTCTCCAACATCTTAGGCAACAAAGACATTCTGTCAGACCATTAACCTGTGCTATTCCCTGCTGCAGGATGTTGCTGAGCTGAAAGATTAGACACTCCAAAGGGTAAGGACAGTACCTGAAGTTACATCAGAGAAGTACAGAATCACACTAGGACCCAAGAGTTCTTCCAAGAGATTTAGGCACTTAACTCCCATTGAAATCAATGAGAGTTAGGCACTTAAATATGTTTGAGGAGCTGGGCCTTGGTACTTACGGGGCTAGCAGCTGCCATCACTTACAAAAGAGTAAAGCAGGAGTAAAGCGGCAGACTCAGTGGTGTTGAACCCTGGCTTCTATTCGTGGCTCTGCCGCTGGCCTGCTGGTGACCTTGGGCAAGTCCTGGCACCTCTCTATGCCTCAGTTTCCCCCTCTGTAAAATGGGGATAATGATAGCTCCTTTGCAAAGCTATTTGAAATCAATGCATGGAAAGTGCTATGTAGGAGGTAGGGATGATGATGATTACGGAGTTACACTAGTGTAACTGAGTGCATCATCTGGTTTATAGTGTTTGCGTTTTCCAAGCACTGTACAAATTTTAAATGAGTAATAATTAATTAAGGTAAAGATAACTATGGCTGCCAATTAACCCTCATGCTTCAGGGCAACAGTTGGTTACTGGCTGGGGACAGGAAGAAATGTTCTGTCCACTTCATGGTGCCTCGTAGCTGGCCTTGTTGCTTAGCCAAGAAACCACCCATCAAGTAGATCATAGATACTTAATCCCCCTCGCTCCTAGGAGGAGCCCTTCCAGGTCAAACACAGTGGCTGGTCAGTGTATGGGGAAGACAGTCCGGGCTGTGCCTGCTCTGGGCTTGGAGAGATGCAGTTTCCAAGGGTGTCAATCAGGCTCCTTGCCATGGTGGCAGTAAAGAGACTTAAGTAGCAGAGCAACAAGGATGGGACTGGATTACTTTGACTGCAAGCTCCTTAGGGCAGGGACTCTCATTGTGTTCTGGGTCTGTACAGCACCTAGTACAGTGGGGACCTGACCCATACCTCGCCCTTCTACATGCTACCCCTAGTAATACACCTAGTAAATAATGTACAGAACCTAGCACATTGTGATCCTGGTCCATGACTGGAGTTTCTTAGTGCTACTGTAATATACCTAATAGATGATGATAATCCAACCTGCTCTCTGCATCCAAACATTGTTTCTTTCCCCAAGCTTCGCAGTCCCCTCCCCAAAGGGCTGTCCCAGTGCCTCCCTAGCTGGAATTCCAACCCTCTCCCACCCTGACTCCAAATCCCCACTGCCTGGAAGGTGCCTCTGGGCTGGGGACCAAGCCCTCTGCTGTAACAGTCATTGATTTGCTCCTAGCAGACCCCATGGCTCAGGTAATCCCACTACGCCCCCAGCAGCTTGGCTAAATCTCCTCCAGGACTTTACCACTGTTCCCACACCAACCATCACCTCTCCACTCCCCTGCTCTCATCGCCTTCTATGGCCTGGCCTATCCAAAGCCTAGGGTGGTGTTGTGTTGCCAGGTAGCAGAGAAGATGAGAGGTACTTGGCTCTAGTGTTAGGTTTAGTATATTCAGGCAGAGTGGGGTGCTGACTCCCTGCTCCAATACAAATGCCACACCCTGTGCACCCTGAGGCCTAGGAGGGGCCCCAGGGTGATCACCCAGGGTGCTGTCCACTGTATCTGGCTCTGTTAGCCTGGCTGGATGTGTGTGTTTTAGCGGGAGGCAGCATTTGTGTGAGCCCACCCAGGATTTCTGAGGGCTGTGTGGCATGGGAGCGCAGTCTAAGGGTTAGAGCAGGGGAGGGGCTTCTCAACTCCTGGCTTCCAATCCCCGCTCAGGGAAAGGAGTGGTGTCTGGTCATTAGGGCGCGTCAGTAAGAGTCAGAACTCCTGGGTTCGGTCCCCTGTTCTCCCATTTTGTCTCTGTGCAAGTCTTCAGTTCCTCCTCCCGTCCTCTGTCTTGTCTATTTTGAGTGTAAGCGCTTGGAGGCAGGGCCTGTCTCCTGTGATGTGTCTGCATAGCATCCAGCATAATGGGGCCCAGTCTTTGTAGGAGCATGTAGGCCCTACTGTAATAAAAATAATATCCAACAGTAGCCTGGGTATAGGCAGGTCCGTTGATTTCACTGGGCTTGTACCTATGTCCTGCAGCTCCTGATTTGCCTGCTACCTCAGTTTCCCCCTCATAATGGGAATAATGCAATTTACCAGCCTTGTGGAAGATGGCAGTGAGCTGGATTGTGGGCTCAGAGGTGCTAGGAAGGCACATAGTGCTGTTATCACGTGACTTCCTTCTTCATTTTGGCAACCACTCACATGAACGTTGACCCACCTAGAAGTGCCAATCGCTCCATGAGCCCTCCATGCTCTCCCTCCTGGGGGCTGACCTGCTGGCAGCATCAAGGCATGGCTTGTTTACTAACTACACGGAACCAGGCCAGGCTCAGCGGCTCTCACCCTCAAATCTAGAACATAGTGAGCGCCGCTCGAGGGCTCACAAACAATAGAATCGTAGAACCACAGGGTTAGGAGGGGCTGCAAGTCTAACCCTGCCAAGATGCAGGAGTTGTTGTGTCTAACCCACCCCAGACAGATGGCTCCAGCCTCCTTTTGAAGGCCTCCAGTGAAGGAGCTTCCACAACCTCCCTTGGCAGTCAGTTCCATTGTCCTACTGTTCCGACAGGCAGTTTTTCCAGAGATTTAATCTAAATCTGCTCTGCTGTGGTTTGACCCCATTGCCTCTTGTCCTACTCCCTGCAGCAAAGAGAACAACTTTTCTCCCACTTTCCACCGAATGCATCCGATGAAGTGAGCTGTAGCTCACGAAAGCTTATGCTCAAATAAATTTGTTAGTCTCTAAGGTGCCACAAGTACTCCTTTTCTTTTTGCGAATAGAGAATAACACGGCTGCTACTCTGAAACCTGTTTTCTCCAGCTTGGCAGCCTTTCAAGTATTTGAAGACCACTTTCATGTCCCTGCTCAATCTCCTCTTTTCCAAACTAAATGTACCCAGTTCCTGCAGCCTTTGCTCATATGGCTTGCATTCCATCACTTTGATCATCTTTGTGGCTCACCTCTGGATCTTTTGCAATCCCTTTGGGAAGGGATACTACCCTACTCTGCTGTGCTGCACCAGGACTGAGGGGGTGGATGACAGTGTGAAGGCTCATTGCCCAGAGGGCTGGGTAGGTGAGAAGAGACCCCCCCTTGGCCTCAGACGGGCAGGTGAGTCAGGCTGGGAGGAGGGAGTGAAGCTGGTCTGGAACAGATGGGGAGATAAGGGGTCATGCTGAATCCCTATCCCATCAGCACCTCCCCCAGGCCTGCTGTTAACAGGGGTGAAGCGGGACAGGGAGATTAAGCTTTTAGCAGTATGTGCCTGGGGGAGAGAAGACAGGAAACTGATCTCCCCAGCCACTCGCAGATCACTTTTTATCGCTGCGATTTTTCACTTAAAAGGGCCAGTATCCTGTTCTCCCCCACCCCAAGAGGCATGGCACTGTGGCTCCAGTTGACACTGTTCATTGCCATGAAAAATACATTAGTGATGATCTTGTTATGGCCACAGGCTGAGGTTCCCCAGGATGATTCGTGCATGTGATCAGCAGCTGATTAGTAAAGACATGAGGAGCCACGAGTGATGCTACAGTGGAGTCAGTGTCCTACAGAGCTATTAACCCCTAGACCGCCTGGGCGGGCCCCATACATGTGACCCCACTTACTTGGTTAGGTCTATCTATTAAAAGCCTTGCCATTCACTTTATTTCTTTCAGTCAAAAATGACAAAAGTCAGGGGTGCTGGCCCTAGTTCTCCCATGACCAGCCCTACAATAATAGGCAACATGAGCAGTGTTCGGATTGAAGGGCGGCGGGGGGAATATAACAGTAGCTCACCCTCCTTCCATTTCTTTTTCCAGCGGGCGGTCGTGGGAATTGTGGGCCCTGCATTGCTGTGTGCTCCCCCAGGGCCCGGCACGCCCACCCGTATTCCAAGGCTCTGCAGGTGCCTCCTGGGTCCAGCACCCCACCCATAGTCGAGGGTCCCATGCATGCCCCCTGGTCCAACACCCATGTGCATGCCCACATATACCCCTTGACCAGTGTGATCACTGGGGGCGTGAGAGCAGCTCTGGGAAGGAACACAGTGCTAAGGAAACAGGAGTCAGGCTGCAGCAGGGGAATGACCAGGGACAAGTCCCTGCCCTGTAGTTCTGATCCATATCTGAATGGTCCCTGAGCAGGGAGGGTGGTGTCAGGATCCAGGGGCAGGGTGGCGTCCATCTCCAGTTATAAAGATACATAATGGAATACGGGAATCAAAGCCCTCTGTAAGCATCTGCCCTTGTCCTCCTGCCAGGTGCGTTTTGACATGTACGTTACTGACCCGACAATAAGCGGGATGGGCCTTTTGGCGCCTTCATTTATAATGTCACCACTGAGCTGTGAGATGGGCAAACCTTGGCCCTTCGTTCCTTGGTGCTGTAGATCTGGTGCTTGCAGGCAATGGGCAGACTGGCAGGAGGTGTCAAGTCCGGGGCGGGGGTGGGGGTGGGAGTTCCATTAGTCTCCAGGCTTTCGCTGGCTCAGTCCTTTCCCCACCCCCGACCCCGCTGTCAGGAGGCTGTTTACCAAGCACCTGCATCATGGACTGTCCCTTTGGGTATATGGCCTGGGAGCCGGGATTTCAATCATCCAGTCGCTCCAGTGCATGAATGAAGGAGTGGGCGGGAAAAGTATTGTTTGCCGGGGCTAGAGCAGCCTCTCCCTTTGCATCCAGCATCCTGTGTTGCGCTCTGCCGTCCAGCTCTGCTCACATCCGGATCTAGGCCCGAGGGTGGGCGTAGAGGGGGCATGAGGTGAGGGCTGGAGGGCTGTTAATATTATTAACAGAGGAGCTGCCTGGGCTCAGCCTGAATTGGAAGATTGTTCCCCTCTCAAGGCTCCTTTCTCTCCCTGCTTGGATCTGTTTCTTTTAGAAAAGTTTTATGTCTCTTGTGTAACAACAGCTCTTTCTTTGTTGCCCTTCCTGAGGGGCTGAGGGAGGGGGAGGACATTACACGCACAGCCTTGCCCAACTCCAGCTCAGGGCTGGATCCTGATCTTGGTTCCACTGGTGTAGCTGCATCAGCTTCCAGGGGGTTACTCCAGATTGACACTGATGTAGTGACAATGAGGCTCTGTCCCCAGGCGGTTGGGAGCTGAGGTTTGATCCCCTGCCAGGGTTCGGTCTCTTGGCCTTGATGTGAGTCTCATATTAATGTGCTGGAACTGAGAAGGGAAGCAAACTCCTTAGACATCATTTTTTTTTGTGTGTATGGGTTTTATAAACGCTGTTTGTTCCTTTCGCTTTGGCAGCCTGGCAATGCCAAGTGGAGATCCTGGCCAAGCCAGCAGGGTTACCCCGGGTCAGATCCATCCCCTCTGAGATCAACCCCCTGCTTCCGAGCTTGGCTTTGGCTGTCCTCACCTTAAAGGTGACCCATGAAAGTGCCCTGAGCATGGGGGCCCACCCTGATTTGGTCCTTTATGGTGCATTACCCAAGCTGAAAGTTCCAGAGAAGTTTGGTTTACTTTTAATCAGCTTGTGTTTTATGTTACAAATCCAGGCTTTGTCTGCTCTGGATTTCCTGGCAGACTCTTTGGCTGACTGGAGAACTGGTGAGATGTTCATAGCACAGGCACCGAGCAGGAGCAGTGAAAGGGAATCATAGAATCGCAGGAGTGGAAGGTTTCAGAGTAGCAGCCGTGTTAGTCTGTATTCACAAAAAGAAAAGGAGGACTTGTGGCACCTTAGAGACTAACCAATTTATTTGAGCATAAGCTTTTGTGAGCTACAGCTCACTTCATCCGATGCATTCAGTGGAAAATATAGTGGGGAGATTTATATACATAGAGAACATGAAACAATGGGTGTTATCATACACACTGTAAGGAGAGTGATCACTTAAGGTGAGCTATTACCAGCAGGAGAGCGGGGGGCGGAGGGGGAACCTTTTGTAGTGATAATCAAGGAGTGGAAGGGACCACGAGAGGTCAGCTAGTCCCATCCCCTGCACTCATAGGAGGACTAAGTCTTGTCTAGAAGGGAAATTTTGTCATGACTTGTCTAGAATATGGAATTTGCACCAGTGTCACCTAGGTAAACAGACCAACGTCAGGGCTGCTTTGCACCCACGCAGTGTGTCTGAACTAGAGTTGGCCCTGGTGCAAATGTCCCTCATCTAGACACACCCATATTCAAAGAATTCACTCATGTGGGCGCAGTCCCACTGATTCCAACAGGACGTGCCCCTTGGACCTGAGAACAGAACTGAACATGTGAACAGCATAAGAACATAAGCCCCATTGTTTTCTGTTAACATCTATTACTGTAACTGAGAAACCTGACCCAGAGAGTCACAGTTAAGGTCTTAGATCCCCAGTCTGCTTCTCTAGTCCTCTAAAGAGACCTCCAGCAAAAACAGGGAGGGCAAGCACCACCCAGCCTGAACTTTTTAACGACAAACAGGGAAAGGAGGTTGTGTTTTATCTAAACCCATTCAGGCCTGGGTCTTTGAAAATCTCCCTCACTGTCAAGGGGCAGCTGGCCCTTTGAAGAGATGGGACTGGTCCAGCCCCCTGTGACTGTTCACCCCCAGGGGAGGCCTGGGAAGGAAGGGGTGGACTTAGGAAGGGGCTAAAGGGAGTAGCTGGGCCCTGGATGGGGTGTGTCATTAAGGTGAAGTTATTAGAAGGGGACACCACATACCCAGGGGTTTCCTCTCTGTTGCAGAGGCCGGCGGGGACTCAAGAAGCAAGAGTAAGGCTGCAGGGGAAAGACAGCCCCCGTAGCAGGTCCTAGGGAAGAGCAAGGAACTAACGATATCAGGAGAGAAGCTTCTTACTGTGAGGGTGAAATCAGAAGCCAAGGGGCACTAAGGTTTTGAGCCTGCTGGGGCAGAAGATGCTGGAGTTGATGCAGCTGATTTAGTCATGTTTTGAAGGACCCAAGCCTAGGAAAGAGGGGCCAAAGACCCGGTTGTGGGGTTTGTTGTTTTGGAACCCAGATGCTGGGACTCTGCTACCCGAGAAGGGTCTGGCTAGGTAGGATGTTCCAGAATGAAACTCCCCAGAGTCTTTTAGCAGGAAATCAAGGAGCGAGGCGGTGTTTGACTGCAGATGTGCTGGGCTGCTGAGCACATGCCACTCTGAGAGGTTAGTTCTGCATCTGCACCTCATCTTCCCAGCCTTCTTTCCTCAGTGCCTTTTTTCCCAGGAGCTGGGCTTGGTGAACCTTTCACCAGTAACCCCGTGATTCACGGGAGGGTGGAGAAGAGAGGTTCCCTTCTAGAATGTAGCCAGAACTCAGCATCTCCTGCTCTCAGTTTTACCACCACTCTTACGTTGCTTGGGGCTTTTCTGAAAGCCCCAGCTCCAGGAGTCAGGGGACTATGGGAAATCTTTTCTTCTATTAAAAAACCAGGGCAGTCCCCCTTCCTCCTGGTTGTGGAAAAAAGCTGGGAAATGTGACCTGTCCATGTCTCTGGCTCCAGAAGGGGAATAATCAGAGTCCGAGATGGGTTATTGTTCAAATCTCATGATTTGGAAGGCGGTCTTGTTATTTTGGGGGGGGCCCAACCCTTGATGTTTGAATGCAAGGGGTTGGCAATCCTGCCGGGCTCCCAGGTGCTGTTTGTGTACAGATTACTCAGGAGAGGGGCTGCTCTGGAACTCAGGGCCTGGGTGCAGGAATGTCAAGGGCTTGGTCACCTTTTCCCAGTAGAAGAGGTTTGCAGCAGGGCTTCAGCTCAGCAAACTCCCTTCAGGCTGTAATCCCACATCCTCCCACCTCCCCTGGTATGCTCCTCTCAGATCCTGAGCCTGGATTCTTCCTCTGGCATGATTCCTGCAGAGTGTGTGTCCCCCATATGGCCCCCACCCCCTGCATGCTCCCTGCTGAGTGCTGTCCCCAGATCTTTACCCACTTCCCCAGCCTTGTCTCTTTGGACCTGTCCCCAGGTCCCTCTGGCAGGTTCCCGTTGGCCTATGTCCCAGCATGTCCCCCTGGCTGCTGCAGGCTATAGAAAGCTCCTGATTAACGGCACATACTGGCTGCTCTGTTCATGGGAGGTGGATCCTGCCCTTGCAAACCCCTTGGGAAAGTGATTCGAAGCTGCAGAAGCCTCTTGGCATCCATCCACCCGACAGTGCCTGGAGTCGGCCCAGCTCCCCACAGCGGAGCAGCCAACTGGGCCAAAGCTGGGCTGGGCTGGGGCTGGCAGGGCTGGGGCAGCAGCTCCCTATGGTGCTGTCTCCAAGCCTTTGGATTTCTAGGCGCCTCCTGGAGGCAGCTGCCGTGTCTGGTTCAGATGCAGCCTGTTGCTGTGCTCTTCTCCCACAAAGACTTGCCTGGCTGTTGTCCTTTGTCACCCAGAGTGGAAGGCTGTGGGCGCTTTTATACAGGGTGCAGGCTCGGTGATGGGCTGCATTCCCAGGACACCTGTTTACAGACTGGCTTCGGACCCTCTATGGTTCATGGATGCTTTAACCTTTAACCCACTGATTTGTGTTACCACTAAGTCATTTCCCTTCCTAGTTCATTGGAAGGCACCCAGTGGGGGCAAGGGAAGAGGGGGGCAAACTCTGCTGTGGTTTGGGGGATCAACTCTGAATCCTAGTGAGGCCCCCATGCTGGGGTCACCCTACTATCATTAGGATGAATAGCAATGGTCCCATGCCCCAGTGACACCCCAGGAGCATGGAGCGTTCTGCACAGCTGGTAAGGCAAAGGACTTTTCAGACACATGGGGTTGCAGTTTCCACTGGGCATAAACTGCAAAGGGCAGTCTCTACTGCCTGGCTTCTCCTGGCTCCTGTGGCATCGGCGATTGCGTGAAGAAGGTGCCACCCACCAAGGCACGTGTTGCTATTTCTTATTCTCTCGCTGAGTATTTCTGGTCAGCTTACTTGTGTTTCTAATAAACCCTTGGAAGCTGGAAGATCAGATCCGCTGCCTGGCTAGATTCCCCTCCCTCCCCTAGATTTCTGTTGCTCACATGTGGCCCTGTTTGTTGTGGTGGTGTGTTTGTTACTGTAGGGTCTACCTGGGGATTGGGTGCACTAATTTGTTTTCATAGACCTGTTCCTGGAGGCTGGTCTGTTACTGGGGAGAATCTGTTGTTGTAGGCTTGCTCTTTAGGGCCAGATCGCACACTGGCTTGTTATTGTGGTGGGAGTAGTTATTGTAGGGCTGCTCAAAAGTAAAGCCAATTAAAACCTGCAGTAAATCTTTCCATTCTGGTGACTGACAGATAGGGAAACCGAGGCATGGAGAGTTGCCGAGACTTGCACCAACCACCTGATCCCCTTTTCCCCCACCAAACCCGATTAGATTTCACGGGTTGCTTTGGGTGTGCAAGTCTGTGACTGACCCAGGGCTGCAGCAGGCATTTCCTCAGCCACAAGAACTGTGGCTTGCTCTACCTTGGGGACTAAACACCTCCCTGTGGGCCTAGCAAGGAGGTATGGGCAGAATGGAAGGTGGCAGCTTTGATCCCCTAGCCTTGACCAAGTTTCTTTAAGACTTTAATCAGGCTTTTGGAGAGGAAATCTGCCTAGATTTGGGCTGCTTGGAGTTGGGGCAGAGTTAGCCTTTGGAATCTGCCTGTGTGAATTCTGTTTTCCATCCCACTAAGTGTGGCAGGGCCCTCGGTTTCTCTAAGCAACGGAGCAATTATGTTACGATGCCTTTCTCGGGCAGGGTGCCTCGGGTGCTACAGCATGGACGTGCCAGCTCTGGCCGTGCCAGCGCTGCACAGCGTTCGGGTGTTCATGAAACAGCTGCATCTATTGAGCTGTTTCGCTAGAATGGAAATAACATTGAGTGCAGAAGGGCTGGGATTTGTTTGGTTTTGTAGCAGTTCTCTTCCAGCAGACGGGGGCAGGAATACACTCGAAAGAGCTGTAGGTTCGCGTGTCCCTTGCTGATGTAGTATGGGGATGAGACCAGTATCAGACGCCCACGTAGTCCTGCTCACTGCTGCAGGGCATGAGCTACAGCAGCTGAGAATAGGGCACTAGCTAGAAGCTGGCAGGGCATGTCATAAGTATTGGGCCAAGCTAATGGTGACTTTCCCTTATCTCAAGGGCTCCAGCTGCAGCTCTGCTCCCCCAGGGTCCCTGGTTCAAGTCCCAGTTAGGGCAGATTCCTCCTAACTCAAAGCTGTCTTTGCAGTTTGTCTCCATGCCAAAGACCTGGTTCCCCATTGCTCCACGCCTTGTGTTGTCGTCATTGACACCAGTGCAGCGGGGTTGCGAAATGCTCCGATTCTGGTGTGGTGGCATCTTACTCCATTTGCGCTGCTGCAGTGGCCCAGTAGGTCTGAGGCAATGGGGAATCAGGCTCCAAGTATTTATAGCAGCCTCTCTCCCAGGTCAGACGGGCTGGTGGGGTAGCCTGCACTGCTTTGAGCCAGGCCCACAATCACGTCCGTTTCACCTCCCTGCTGTCCCATGTCTCCAGCCGGCACTGACGCAGCCTGGGCCCCCTTGCAATTTCTGGGACAGTTAATTTATTTTCATTAGTGCTAAATCACTTCCCTTTTTAGCTAATTGAAAAAGAACCTACTGAGCTAGGAGGCCAGGGCTGATTATCTAGGTCAAATCTGAATCCTGCTTAGCTTGGTGACCCAGCTTTCACTCACGTAGCAAAGCATGACACAGCATGTGGGGCACGCACGCCCCTTTAAACAGCAAGCAACACAACTCTTCTGTGCCTGGCTGGCCTGGTGGCAGTTGGTTCACTAGCTCCAGTCACTTTGCTATGGAGTGTACCCCTTAGAAAATACAGTCACTAGGGTCTAAAAATGTCTATTAATGGAATTGTTTGATTTAGCAGAAAACTTTGAATTGAATTAACTATTTGCTCAATGTGGGAATTTGCCAAATGTCCTAGGAGTGTTCTTAATTTGTGCTGACTAATACAATAATGGGGATTAACTGTTTATAGGATGGATAGACTCATTTTTGCTTTAGAGTGAGAGAAAACAGTGACCAGTAATGAATTAACTTTATTAATTCACTGAAAGCCCCTCACTTTGCAACTTTTCTGGCAGTGTCCAGACAGGATGGTGCCCAGAAGAGATAGGAGGCCCCCTAGCAACACTGCAATGAGCCCCATTACGAAAGTACCAGACCTTTCGTAGCTTGCTGCTGCCCAGCTCTGCCACTGTCATCCTGGGGGACCTGTGGCAAGTCTCTTAACCACTCTGCTTCAGTTTCCCATATGAAAAAATTAGACTAGTGTTTCCTTACATCCCAGGAGAATGGTGAGACAAAGGCACTGGGATCTCCTGCAGCATGGGGCTAGAGAAGAGCGGAGTAGTATGTGCCTGGTTCTTCATCAGTCCCAGCGCTGCAGTTACAGATTCTTTTGTGACCTCACTGCACTGGCGGAGAGCCAGACATGGCACCGGATCCCACAGCTGGGCAGCTTCTGATAAATAATCCCTTGTGTGACGGTCCCTCAACTCGATATCACCAGCACAACTATAGAATCAGGATCCAGTCAAAAGTTGCTGCTTTAGTGCACAGGAGGCTTAAAAATTGCCATGCTATTGTTCCTTTCCACATGCTGAGACAGCACAAGCTGTTTTTCTTTTGCAGCTTCTTTGGGTCCCTGCTTGGGCTGGCCTAGATGAAAACTGTTCCCTGTACCTATCTCCCTACACTTAGCAGAGAGTAAAAGGTTCCAGTATTAACTCGGGCCTCCATGAACTTCTACTGTTCTATCTTCTGTTTAATTTCATTACAAAGGGCTCCCGATTGCTGTACAGACTACATTGTGTAAAAAACAAACTATATATGCTTCCCCTACCACTGTAGTGCAGCCACCTCTGGGATGAGAGGTGGCAGCTGTTTTACATCACACAGCTGGAAGCCCTGTCGCCCATTCCCCCCATCTCCCAAGCTGGATTGTCGTGCATCTGGCAGCGCTATTGGGATGCATCTGCCATTTGCAAGGATAAACAACAGTCTAGGATAGGAGATCCTAGGCGCTCATGTCCTGCCGATTCTGCATGGACATGAGGGTCCAAGGGGCATTTCTTGTAAGAGGAGACATTTGCCCCAGGGTGTGTCCTAGGCTAATGTTTGCCTCCTACCCCACAAGCGCACTGAACTGGCCACCAACCTGGCTGCTGCTATGTCCCCTAGAAGTGGCCGCACATCATTGATTCTGCATTTACAGAAAGTTCAGTTTCCCCGGAGTGAGCAGCCTTGGATCAGCGCCTGGCCTGGGCAGGAATTTGGGATGGGAGGCTCTAGAGAAATGCAGAATGCTTGCTCACTAAGAGTACAGAACTGAGATAGCTGGCAGGGTTAGAAAGGCAGGATGACAGACGCTGGCTAGAACACCAGAGCTAGTACCCATAGTGTTGCAACAATGATCTGTGCTATTTGTATCCCCTGGGGCCTTGGAGGTGTATGCACCTTTATAGGGACTGCGGGGGTTGCTTCCCAAGTGCACCCATGGCCCCGGAATTCAGCTCCCCTGCATAGGGGAGCCCACTGGGGCAGATGGCGACATCTAAATTTCAGTCACATTATTATTTGGTCTTGGCATTACCCATGCTGTACTAGACACATCCCAGACTGTCGAGAAGGGCTGGTCCCGACCTTTCCTGATTGAGTCTCAAGTCAATTTAGCAACATAACTCCCTTCGCTTCAGTGGGGTTACTCCTGATTTACATGGGATGAGCGAGGGGGGAATTGGGCCCAATGGGGTTGCTCCTGATTTACACTGGAGTGAGGAATCAGGCCCATATTTTCCTCTGGTTTTGTATCTATTTCCTTTGGTGAGGATGTACCTGGGATGAGCACTGGTGGGTTATAGTGTAATTGATCGTAACAGCGATCAGTGAGAGGACACAGGACAGTGCAGTGGGAACAATCGCTGTGTCCTGTCCATTCTGCAGAGAACAATGAAACTGGATCTGCTTGCTCTGTTGCTATGTGGGAGGTGAAGGATCCAGAATGCATGCAGCAGGGTTTATTGGATAGGGACAGGCAATGATGTGTAGACTGGTACATGCATCTCAGTCACCCTCCCATGCTGTGGGAGCACTTCCCATGGTGTTTGCAGCCTTGCAGTGATCTGAGGGGCTAGTAAGCCTGTCTCGTGCTCTCAGGTCACTGCTGGAAGCCCCCAGCACCCCCATCCAGGAGTGATGTGGGAAGCCTGGCAGAGTCCACATGGGGCCAAGGCTGGTCGGATCCCATTAGTTCTGGTGATCTCCACCATGCCCGTCCCTGTGGCATCGCAGCAGCTGGACATCAAGGTTCCATCCTGGGGGCCTGGGAGCTCCGCAAGAGAACTGGTATGTGTCCACCTTCCAGAGCTACTGTTGGGGGTGCGGTGTGTGCTAATGCAGCATCTCCAGCTGGCTGTAGTCATGGGCAGAAAGGGAGAGATTTCACAGAATCACAGAGTTGGAAGGGACCTCAGGAGGTAACCCCCTGCTCAAAGCAGGACCAATCCCCAATTTTTGCCCCAGATCCCTAAATGGCCCCCTCAAGGATTGAACTCACAACCTGGCCAGTGCTCAAACCACTGAGCTATCCCTCCCCCATCCTTTCCCTGGCTTCCTAATCATAGTGATACTTTGCTTTCCAAAGAGCCATGGCCATGTATTGTCCTCAGCTATGCAGGCATAGAGAGATCTCATGGCGGTTGTTGGGGTTAGTGGGTGGTGCTGGCAGCCTGGGTTACACCTCAAGTCCCAAGAGATGATCTGGTGGCCCCTTCTGGCTTTAAACTCTATGGCTACGGCTGGGTGAACATGATTTGCTGAAAAACACTGTTTCGAGTCAACCAAATTTATTCACAAATTCGAGTCGAATGCAGCAGATAGTTTTGGCCAAATGTTTTTTTAAAAAAGACTCCAAACATTTCATTGAGAAATGTATCTAGATTTATTTCAAACAAACAAAAAGGATGAAAAAATGCACCTCCCCACACACAAAAAGCACTTCGGGTTGAATGGAACTTTTCAGGATGACCCAAGAGGAATTTTTTTTTGGACACTGAAATGAAAAATCAGTTGCCCACTCAGCTCTTCTCCTGAGTCCCAGTCCCCTGCTCTAACCACTGGGGAATGCAGCCTGCCAGACCACAGGCTTGCTGCATCTAGCATCCATGTGACACAGTCTTGGTGGCTAGAACACATTCATTTCCTCACCAAATCCTTGTGCTCTCTGGCCACTGCACAGTGCAGAGGGGCACCGCCCTTGGTGGGCCATTCTCCTTAGCACAGCTCAGATCAGTCCTGGCACTTTGCTCTGCTCCCACTGTTCATGGGATGGTGGGAGAGAGAGGAACAGCTGACAAAAGCGTGAATTAAGACCAGCAAAACCAATCCTCCATGGATCCCCTGAAAGACAGCAGATGCTGCTTGCTGATTTCAGGGCACAGTGGGGAGATGCGCCTCATAAGTCAATGTGAGTTTTGCCATAGAGGTCAAAGGAGATGGATTGGGCCCCAGTACACTCGCTGGAGACTATGACATCTCCTGCTCATGCATTCATTCCTAGTTTTCATGCTTGGGATTCAGAGTGACTGAGACAGAGGCAGCTGCATTCACTGCCATCCCTGTTGTTCTCTGTTAATTTCACACACTTTTTCTTAGCTTTAAAATGCCACCTGCAGATCGACTTCTACTCCATCCCAATCAGAGACTGCTAGTTTCTCAGTGTGTTACCCAGTAAGCATGCGAATAACAGAGCCAGCCTGGGAGCCCTCACACCTGGGAGCATCTCCATTGAAATCAGTGGCTATACTCGCCCGAGCAAAGGCAGCAGGATCAAGCAAATAATAATTAATGTTAAAACTCACCATCACCAAGCTTTCTAATAAACTCTTGTCAGAAGAGCACACAGTGTGACATCCTTAATTCTAGTTGTTAAATAAAAGCTGGCTGGGGTTCGGAGGGGAGAGAAAGGGATGATTTACAAACCCTAGTATTCCTGACAATGTTGCTTTAATTTTCTTTAATAGACATTTTCTTCCCCAGCAGCATTAGCAATCCTTGAGCTAGGCTCAGTGAAGTGAAACTGACTTGAAACAGACTAGGCTAAATCCCTGTCCCAGCAAATGGAGAACACAGTGGCAAAGCCCTGGCATCCGTGGGGAAAATGAAATGGATTTTTAAAAAATGCATTCGCCTTTCATTGTCTTGGATGCTGCTAGTGGCACAGGACTGGGCCTGGCTTAAAATACAGGTGGAGCTCTAAAATGACTGGCAATCAGGCACCTGAATCCCCCAGGCGGCTCTGAAAACCTCAGCCCTCATTTAGATCTGGACAATGCCCCTAGGAGCTGTCCTTTCAGCACCACCAGTGACAGGCCCTGGTAGCACATCAGGGCTGGGATCCAGGGGCGTTCGCATCTCTCTGAGAATGTCATCTCTGATGTAGCTTTTGCTCAGTAAGTTCTACACACATGTGCACATGCACACACAGCACGTTTGCATGCACAGACATAATCACACACACACTTGTGCACTCACGGACATACACACTGGTTTCAGATAGCAGCCGTGTTAGTCTGTATTCGCAAAAAGAAAAGGAGTACTTGTGGCACCTTAGAGACTAACAAATTTATTAGAGCATAAGCTTTCGTGAGCTACAGCTCACTTCATCGGATGCATTTGGTGGAAAAAACAGAGGAGAGATTTATATACACACACACAGAGAACATGAAACAATGGGTTTTATCATACACACTGTAAGGAGAGTGATCACTTAAGATAAGCCATCACCAACAGCGGGGGGGGGGGGGAAGGAGGAAAACCTTTCATGGTGACAAGCAGGTAGGCTAATTCCAGCAGTTAACAAGAATATCAGAGGAACAGTGGGCCACAACTCTGACTGGGGAGGAAGGAGGAAGGTGAGATTGTTGTTGTCACTTCTGTTTTTAAAATCTTGGAGGAGCTTAGATACCGTCTGTTAATAGTGGGAGCTACCTAACTATCTAGACTGCCTCTCCTTCCCCAGCCCACTTTCTGTGATGTCAGGTAGCAGCTGTACCATCCACTGAAATGTTAAAAACCTCCCACCCTGGGGTCTCTCTAGGTTACGCCAGGTTTTATCACTATTAGCTTTTTCCAGCTGCAAGCAGCTGTTACCTCTTCATTACCCAAGAGTCCCTCCTGATTGTATCTATCCCTCGTATTTAGGTGGAGGCATTCACAGGCCCAAGAGACAGGTAGGCACCTGGAAGTCGGTGGGCATTGTGTGCTAACTCCCATATGTGCTGGTGACCATCTCCCCCTTGGCCTTCCATATGGATGATGGGTATTTGCTTTTTTATGTCAATTTGCCTTGTCAATATTTGCAAAGCAAAACATGGAACTGCCTCATGCAGAGAAAATGCAGAACATACAGCGAAGCAGAAACACCAATAGCTTGGGGCAACCCCTTGAAGTAGAGCCAGAAAGCAAAAGCAAGAATCACCTTTCTCAAGGTGCCTGTGCTATAAAAAGAAATCCCTATGGACATCCCCTGCTAAGGTTTCCTGGGAACTCTCGCCAGAGCAATGCCCCTGTAACTGGGGAGAAGTGCTAACAAGCTGGAGATGTGCTATTCTCCTGGCTCTGTTTGGGGTTAGTTCCCTCCAGTAGCTGTCAGAAATCAGACACTCTCTTGGTAGGACACTAGCGTGGGCTTTCCAAGAACACTCAGCACTGGCCAGACTTTGTTCCCAACTAGAAGGATTCCCAGTGACCTCAAGGGGGGTGGAGTTAAGCCAATGCCTAGTGGTTTGGAAAATCTTTCACTTTAAAAGGGGCATCCCAGTAAAATTAAATCTGGCCTGTGATAGCCCAGGCTAAGCCCCTGGCACCTTCAAGTCAGGGATGCTGGGCTATGCTCTACCCCCATCATCGGACGTTTTCCAAAGTAATTGGTGGTGTTGGGGGCCCAACCTGGGACACCTCACACAGGCCTGCTTTTCAGGGGCTAGGTACCCAGCACTTCCTGGAAGCCGGATCCTATTAAGGGCTCGCATGTTGGGGCCCCCCTCACTAATCACTTTTGGAAACACTTGCCATCCATAGTGGGGTCATCATCAGCGAACTATGCCACTAGCAACAAGCAGCAGAATTACATTTCCTGAGGCTGACTTGGGCCAGTCATTGGCTGTCTTGGCTTCTTCTGCCATAATTGGCTTAGACACCAGGTTGCCATGCTGGCACCAACAGATTGGCATAGAAGTGGGGCTCAGCATGGAGAGGGACAACATGGAGGGAAGCAGGCGTGTATATGAGAGATGCGGAGAGGGGGCTGGGAGTAAAGACTTCATCCTCCGAGGTGCTGAGCACCGGCTAAAGGGTGCTGCACCCCCTCAACTGTTATGTATCTGTGCCATGGTAGTGCCTATGAGTCCTTGTCATGCTCCAGGATCCATTGTGCTAGGCACTGTAAAGACACTGAACAAAACAAGTGCTCTATGGGTCCCTCAGGATCTACCTCGGAGACCTGCCTGCCCGCCTGTGTCTCTCTGATTTCATCCCTTTATCCTCACTCCCCATCACCAGCGTGTTTTAATCAGAAGCCTGGCAGGAGCATTGAGACTGGACTCCATTTTGTCAGAGGCCCCTGTAAAGAGACGGCTAAGAACACTTTAGTGTTAACCCGACACTCCCTGTGTCTCCATCTCGTTGAGTCTCCAGCTTTCTTCCCATCTTAGCAGGAAAGATCTCTCTCTCTCTCTCTCTCTCTCTCTCTCTCTCACCTTCCCTTGTCTCTGCCTCCCCCTCTCATCTGCTGTTATTTATTATTTAGTCCCGTCAACACACAATTTCATTCTGTATGAAGTGGCACAAAATAAAATTCATTGTGTTGTAATTGTAAGTGCAAAATGCTGTAATAATCTTAGTGTGAGCACACCTCTGCCCTCTCCTTTGTGCAGCTTGAACTGCTCATTCATGGTCCTGCGTTATCCACTAGGTGACACTGCCTCCTGTCATACAGCAACTTTCCCCGCTTTCCCACTGACTTCAGTCCCCATCCCATGAGGTTAGCAGAGCACCCGTCACGATAGAATCTCATCCATTTCTCAATGCATTTACGGTGTGCCCATCACCATACTATGTAGGCACCAAATAGACAATTTTAAAAGCTACTTTCATCCCGCAGCCTCAGCCTTCCTGCCCCTCTGCTGCTGCTTCCAGCCCTTTCTAAGCAGGGATTTTTGTGTTCAATTGCTCGTTGCCTGGGGAAGGACTCCTGGCCGTTCCCTAGTTAAAGTCAGTGTGAGAGGGCTGGCACAGGCTGGGCATGCTGCAGTCTGGACACATCCTGATCTCCAGTGGAAGGGAGTTCCACAGCCAAAAGCTCAGCGGTGAATCATGGGCTGTCAGCTTGGGCATCCCTGCTAACTGCAGAGGGCATGACGGCTTGCCTGTCCATGACAGTTGGGTCCCACTTGTGGAAGGGATCTTCAAAAGTGACTAGCCATTTGGGGTGGTCAGTTTCTGCAAAGTGCCCAGCACCTAGCCTCTGGGAATCAGGCTTCTTTGAGGTACTCAGAATCACTCTTGAAAACCGTAGCCTCTAAAGGATGAGGATCTTGCAGTGGATCTGATATTGGAGATGGAGCCAGTAGAAAGCATGACGTGATGGGCACTTATCTGTCTGTGTGGGCCACCTGGTGATTCCACGGGGCCTTTGCCACCGGGCTCACACAGAGCACCTTGTAGTGGTCTAACCTGGAGGTGATGGAGGCATGAATCCCGGTGCAGTCTCCTAACCAGATGGAGACAGGCACAGCCCTGAAACATCATTCTAGCAATCAGAGGGTACATGGCCTCAGTGGCAGGAAAGATCAAAGTTCTTGAAATTTTTCCCTCATCCTCACTTCAGTTCTCTCTGGAGTATGCTTGAGCCAGCTGCTCTCCATCCATGTCCGGGTCTCGCACAGCCCCTGTGGAATGAGCAGTCCCACTGCCGAAGGGAGAGGACTTACTGTCCAGGGTGGGGGCTGCCTGCCGCCACAACTCCCAAAGCTGGGTCTGCTGCTGAGCTTTCTCCTGTCTGGCCAGCTCCGGCTGGTGCCTGGCTGGCAGGACCTGCCCTGGACCACAGGGCCAGACATCCACTTCCTTTGCTTGTGTTTCATTCTGGCCCCACAGCCCCTGCGGGTCAAGACCCCCAATCCCATGAAACAGGAGCTTCATGGGGTCTTTTCCCTATTTCCCCTCAACTCCTCTGGGACAGGCAGCAACGGTGTTGCCCATGTTGTACAGATGCGGAGCTCAGGCCCAGAGACCCTAAGGCCCAGATCCTCAAAGGGATTTAGGTGCCTAATTTTCTTTGAGGAGCTGGGCCTACAGGCCTGGCCCAAGGTCACACAGGGAGTCTGTGGTGGGATTGAACACAGGTCTCCTGAGTCCCGGGCTAGCTCCCTAACCGCTGAGCCATGCTGCTGGCCTACCTGGGCTATGGCTGCCAGATGATGTTCCTGGTTTCCTGTCCTGCTCCAGACTCTGTTGTAGGACTTGATCCTGACCCTTCCTCAGAAGTAACATGATCCAAATCGCTTATTCCTCAACTGGCTTCCTCTTCATCCAGCCCTTGGTCCAGCTCCCATGGTTTGCACGTGCCTAGTTCTGATTCTGTCTCTTCATGCATGGCCACTCCTTCCACGTATCCTGCAGCTTCACCTTGTTTCCTGACTGTGCTTCTCTGCAGCTGCCACTAACACCATATTCCCTTCAGCGAGATCTTGACCAAGCCCCCATCCAGGTCTCAGCTGCCTCCTTAGTCAGACTCACAGCCAATCTGCTGCCAGTCATGAACATCTCTTGCTTTTTGCTAATAGAAATTGAGAAGGGCAATGCCAAAGCAAGGGAAGGATGGCCTAGCAGTTGGGGCCCTGGCCTCAGACTTGGGAAGTCCGGGGACAGTTCCTGACTCTGCTACAGACTCGGTGTGTAACCTCAGGCAAGCCCCTTAAGCAGCCATTTCAGGAGGGCTGAGCAGCCACAATATACGGACTGGCTTTTGTGAAAGCTGCATGTGTTGGGTGCTGGGCGAATCTGAGCTTGAGTGTCCCAGTGGGAGCTGCTGGGTGCCGACAGCCTTTGGAAATGTGAGCCCCAGCTCCCCTCCTGTCCAAGGGTTAGTGCAAGTTAAATCCATTCACGTTTCTCAAATGTGAGGGCGAGAGGGGCAGGATCAGGACCCAGATTGAAAGAATGCCATTTTTCTTGGACCCATTCCCATGGGTCCCCATCCCCCACTGTCGTACGTACCGCCCCATCTCGGACTCAGCAGATTGCTCTTGCGTCTCTCACGCTCCTCCCCGACATTCCCAACTTCTCACTGGCCCATGGCACAAGAGTCGGGAAGTAACTGCCAGTCTCTGAGCTCCTCCAGTTCATTGTGCAGTAATGGGGAGCTCCCATGCTCGGGTCTCTGCAGAGCTCAGCACAGGTCTGTGCTAATGCTGGAAATGGGGGATGGGGGGAGGGGGTTGGACCTGGTCGGGCTTCAGCTGGGTTTGGGATTTGTCTTTAAAGCTGACTCAGGGGTTGGACATGGGTCTCATGTGCTGGCCTGGCCAACTCCACGATCCTGCACAGCCCCTGTTCAGTCTGACCCAGAGCCAAAGCCCTCGCTGTGGGTTTGGATTCAGGGATTTGAATCTAAGTTGCCCCCTGATTCAGTAGGGTTCAGAGTTGAGGTTCCTCAAATGGTTCAGAATTGGGTCTCTGTCTAGCTAGGAATCCAGAAGTCCAAATGCCCATGCAGCCCTCGGCTGACCTGCCCCAGCTTCATACAGCAGCACAGCTGTTCTGGATCTCCTGGCAGCAGGCTCTTCCATGAGATCCCTGCTAACTCCTGCTTCTGTTTGGACTACAGATACCGAGGGGATCATAGCATCCTGGAGCTGCTGGGCCAGATCCCAATCTGAGCCCAAAACACAGAGGCAGCTCTGCAAATGAAAGTTAATGGGAGGAAAGAGAGGTTACCCGAACATCTCAGAGCCCTCGGGTCAGAGCAAGGCAAGGTTTATTTAAACTGGTTCCCCCTTGCCTCTAATTAAAACAACTCTGAAGGGACTTTTGTAGCTCATAGCTCCCAGTGAAATCATTGGTGCTAATGCATGAGAACACTTAGATCTTGTCTGATAAATAAGACCTTTCTTTCCGTGACTCAGCGTGTTACCCGGAGTCCCTCCGAAAGCCCTGCTGGTCATATGATTTAGCCCTCAAGGGCCATTGAAAAGTAGATTTCATGTTAATTTAGCTGAATGCAGCCTGATGAAATGAAAAGCCTGTGGACGTCGCAGGACGTGCAGGCTGGGATTTGCATTCCCTTAGCCAGCTGTGCTTTTTAAAGATTAAATACACTGCCAGTCTGATTCCTCTGATGGATTACAGATGTCCTTTCAGACGGTTTTTTTGCAACCTCTGAGCTGTAGGCCCCTGATGCACCCTGAAAGCATGACCTATATTTCAGTTCTCACACAGACTGAAGAGATTCCAAACCAGGCCGGAGCCCACCTTTTTGTGGCAGGTGACTCTTGGTTGGCTTTAGCTGGCAAACTGGGATCGTAGAAGTAGAGGAGGTTGGAGAACATCATGGCAGAGATTCCTCCAATCTCCCCTCCACCTTCCTGCTTTCCTTTTCTCTGTCTTCACAGTCTTCCAGTCTCCCTTGGGAAGGGACCACGGTTGTAAACAGCCCCAGTCACAGTGTCTTGGCAACGTTGCTCATTGTGGTTTCCAAGCTGTTCACTTTAGCCGGTTCAGGAATGGACCCAGCTCTCCAGGCAACCCTGTGCACAGCGCAGACAGCAGCAGATACAGAGAGCATCCCCAGTTCCCAACCTCTCATGAACCACGTGCTGGCGTTAGATTTGCTGGGGCCTGGAGACAAAGCCCAAAGGCTTCAGCCCGGGGTGGCAGGGGTCAGGCTTCAGCTTTGCCCCCCAGCCCAGGGTGGCAGGCCTTAGGTGGGCTCAGGCTTCAGTCCCCCCTCCTTGAGTCCTGTAGTCATTTTTGTTGTCAGAAGGGGGTCAATAGTGGGCAGAGGGTGCAGAGCGGAGCCGGTAGCATGGTGCGAGGGGTGCACACACAAAGGGGTGTGGCGTGGCACAAAGAAAAAAGAGGCGTGGCTTGAGCTGTATGTCCCTTCCCTCCCCCATAGGCTTGCTTGAAATCCACACAAGGATTTCTCTAGGCAGGTTCAGTTTACACCTATCGGCCTGTGTGCCAGCGTGGGGGCACCAAGCACTGCTCACCCTGGAGCAGGGGCAAGGACACTTGGAATGAGGATCGCCAAGCCGTGACAGAGCCCTGCAGGGGCAAGGCATGGTCGCTGGATGGGAGGCAAAGAGAAGGATGCGGAACGAAGGGCCTTGCACTGCAGCAGACAGCTGTCCCTCCAGGAGGGAGCTTTGCATGGGGCCGCTGCCGATTGCACGGTAGCTCACAGAGCGCCTTGCTGCGTGCACAGGCTGTGCTCTGATCACATTGCACTATACAGCCTGGCGTGGGGAGCAGCCTGTGGGGAACTTTTAGGACTGCAGGTGTGTGGGAATAACAGCCTGGCCCAAGTGTTGATCGGGCTGGCTCACCACCCATCTCAGCGCCCCCCTCCCACGCAAGCTTGGCAGCTGGAAAGTCCCTGATGTTTAGTCCTCCCACGGGGCTAACTGGCCCCAGCATGGGCCGTGGCCCTGCTAAGATAGCCATCCTGCCCTGGGCTGTTCTCCGCTGGGTACACCTCCACCTAGGCTCCCCAGTTCCAGAGGGCTGAAGCAATCCCAGAGGCATTGGTTGGGGGCATGTTTGAGGGCACTTGGGGCTTAGATGCCGAACCGAGCACAAGGCATGAGATTTGCCCAAGGCATAGGCACCACTTAAGTCATCAAAGCCAGCTTTGAATGGGGCCTAAGTGTGTTTCTAAGCCTGGTGCTACCCTCTCCGCCAGGGGAGTCGCCCCCAGAGAGGGGACTGGGCCCTAAGTGTTATAGGGGAACACCCTTCAAAACTAGGGACTGGAAAACCGGTTCCCGGAAAATCAGAACTGACCCATACTTGCTCCCAGGACTCGGGGCCGAATGGAACCTTGAGGGAGGGTTGGAAAAGTTGCTGTCACTTTTTTAAATGCAATTTTTGCAGCTGCTCCAGCCAGTCTGTGTCCCGTTTGGGACTAGCAGTCAGAGAGCCCAGATACTGCAGGGGCCTGCACTCCCAGCCTGCAGCTCTGGAATCTCCAGGGAAACTGCAGCCTGAATTTTGGAGCCAAGAGTTCTGACCAGACAGACCCATGTGGCTGGACGCTCAGCCTGGCAGAGGCTCTGACCCTCTGGGGAAGTTCCCAAATGACAAGTCTTTTGCTCCCTTTCAGTGCTCCTTATTACTCATGACACTCTCCCCCATCATTGCCCAGCTAGTCTCCTTGTGCAATGTTCCAGCTTTGTCTTTCAGTGATGGTTTCCTCACTGGCTGAGTCCAGCCAGAGGACAAGAGACCTAATACTCCTACCACCTAAGGGAAATCGCCAATATCACAAGTGATGAAGGCCTTTGTTTTCTGTGCAGGAGCAGGGTTCTAGCCCCAGCTTTGCACATGCCTGTGATTTACCCACTGAGAGTATCTGTGGCACATGGATTTGTTATTGTTGCATGGGGGAAAACTGAGGCAGGAGGCAATTAAGTGACTTGGCTGTAGCCATGCAGGAAGTCAGTGCTGGGAGCAGAACTCGGGAGCCCCTGCTCGCACCTCTAGACCCATTCTCCCTCCACAGAGACTTTCTGGGTCTGCCCTCGAGAAGCAAGCGTAGCTGGGGAAGTGAACTAGCAAGAGCAGCATTCTTCGACTGCCAGGGACTCTCGTGTTCCCGCTGGCTTCATCCTGAGTAACTAGCTCTCCCCGCCCTCCCAGATGGAGCCAGAACTGAAAGCCAAGACGGCAGCTGGGAGAACGGGTGGAGGGAAGGGAATTAAACCAGGGGAAATAGTCATAAGGGGGGGAATTAAAAACCCAAATCCAAAGAAGCCCCATTTGTAGTGAGCTGTTGAAGAAACCGACGGATCATCCAAGGGGCTGGCAATACTGCTTCAGATGGGTTAGCAAGTGAATTATCTTAGCAGCACCGAGAGCCTCCCACTCCCTGCCCGGCTTGCAGAGCAGGAGCCAGTGTGCTGGGGAGGGATGTTTCGGTCAGCGAACATCTGGTGAGAAATGGGATTTGCCTTCCCAGATTTTGCATTCCTCTGCGTACGGCCTACGGGGAGCGTGTGAGTGGAGACTGCTTAGCCCAGGGCTCTGGTGAGTCAAACCCCCTTTCTCATTCTCCGATGTACTGTGCCTCCCGAATGCAGGCGGGTTGCACTTAGCCCTGGGCTGCAACTCAGGATGTTTGGCTAGAAGGAGCTGGGCTGCAGGGAGCTGCCATGCTCAGGCAGGGAGCTCCCTCCCAGGAGGCTGCAGTGCAGTGGAAAGTGGCTGCAGTGCAGGCAGCCCTGTGCGAGTGGAAGTAATAGGCTGCTGCAATGGACTGCGGTCCTGGGAGCACCGTTGCATTCACTAGGGCTGTGACATGAAAACTTGAGAAGTGGACAGTGGGATTAAGAAGAAAGTGACCCCCCGTGGTGGTTTATTCTTCCTTTCTCTTGTTTCCTCTCCTTTACAGCATTCGTGCATGTAGTATCTGAACAGCTCATGAACAGTCATGGGTGGCGCCGGGAGGCTGGGAAGTGTTTTCCCTATTTTACAGATGGAGAAACTGAGGCACGGACTTGCCCACAGACCCAGGAACAGATCCTAAGTTCTAGTCCAACGCCTTCTCCACAGGCCCATCCTTCTGCCCCGTCACATGGCAGAACGCTGCTTCTTCCACCGGCTGGGGGTCGAGGCACGGGACAGGCCTGTTCCCACTTGCGTGGTCACATTTCCTTTCGCTTCTTTTCGTTTGCCTAGCCCAGCCCCTGGCCAAGTCGTACAAACTAGCCACGAGCTAGGAAAGCAAAGGGTGGATCTGGGCCAGCCCGGCTCAGCCTCTCAAAGCTACGACCTGTGTGTAGGCCCAGGGGAAAGCTGAAGCGAAGGGAGGGGCTGGGTGCGGCTCATTTGCATGCCAGCCCCCAGCAGGCTTTTTGAGCATGCCGCGTGTCCAGAATGGTTCGTGAGCTGTGAGCCACGTTTGCGTAGACGGGGGTCACTGCACTCCAGCCTTGGGGAGGTTTCCCGCTCGGAGTTGGACAGTGAAACTCCAGTCGCATGGGATGTAGAGTCTTATAACCCAGCGCTGATGGTGTGGGTGTGAGACTGGACAATGGGCCAGGGCGGAAGCTCCCTGCGAATGGGGGTGAGGGAGCAAAGGGAGGTATTGGGACTAGGTGTGGAGAGGTGGAGGGCTGGGGGTTCAGACCTTCCGCTCCCAGGCCCATGGAGAGAAATCTGGGGGCCCAGCACAACCTGTTTGCTGGGGCATCTCCCCTTGCTCCTGCACTTCATTTACACAGAAGTTACAGCAGTTTTGGGGGCACATCTCAGCTCAGGGCCCTAACACAATTGTCTCCCTTCCCCACCCCCTTGTCAGCCCTGCCTGGGCCCATTCCAGCCCCTCTGGGTCCCACTCCCTGCTCCCTGGCTCCATCCTGGGCACCACGGCAGCTGCACCAGCCCCTGCAGGTCCCCCTGTCGCCTCTGCCCTCCCCCCAGGCATGTGTGAGTCCCTGCAGTATTTCCACTGCGGGGATGCTAACCTTCCCATTCCCCTCTCCCCACCTGTGCTGTCACCCCTGAGTACAATAACACCTCCTTTAGCATGCGCTCAAGGGGGTAACGAGATCATTCATCCACAGCATTATCAGAATGTCTGGACATGCTCAGCAAAGCTTCCAGTATTAACCTTAACTCTGACCCCTGTTTCCCCTCCCCAGCCTTAACTTTAACTCTTCCCCCTGTTTCCCCTCCCCCCACCACCATTTCTAACTGCAGTCACATGGCCTCTTGCTGTACTAGGGCATCCACCTCTCGCACCTGGGTTAGGAGCAGGAGGGTTGTGCCAAGAGGGTCAGGTAGGAGTAGGGGGAACCTGTATGTTCCATGTAGCTATTCTAGTGTCACCCAGTGGTGGAGGGTGGATGCTAAAGTAGCACGGCAGGCTACTGGATAGGCCATCAAAAGCCGTGGCACCTTATCCTCGCTCTCGTTGGCTCTGACGCTTGCTGTGGCAGAGACGCCGTGCTCCAGTGGGGAGAGCGTCTGAGTGGAAGTCAGGGGCCCTGAGCTCGCTTCCCAGATGGGGCGATTCCCACCTGCACTCTGCAAAAAGCGCTGCACAAGTGCTGAGGATAGCTGCGCAGCGGATCCGGGCCTTTGTGTTCCACCACGTTGGCGGAGGAATTTCCTTAGCTCCTGCCCTGCCCCTTTGTGGGTTATTTACCCTCATGCAGAAAAGGCACCAGGCAAGTGCAGTGTGCTGTGGGATGAGGATGCTGGCCTGGCTCCTGTTGCACAAGGCTATAGTCATGGCACATTGACCTAACCAATAGAGCACTGGATTTAGGGCCACAACCTTGTGGCTCTGGTCTCCTGTGGGGTCATTAGGTGCTACTGGAATAGAAATAATGCTAAGGTGCAAGGCAGTGGAGAATCAAGCTTCCCTAACAGCCTGGTGCTTTGCATGTGACATCCTCAGCTGCAACTCCAAGAGATCAGCATCCAAGCAGGAGAGACCACGTGCTTTGCACTGGAGTGGGTCAGAGGCTGGCTGGGAATGCGAGAACATAGTGCCTGTGAGCTGCTTGTATCCACCTCACCACCTGCCCATTGTCCCCCAGCAGAGGCGGGGGAAGTGGGCAGCCAAGGTTTCAGGGGCGGGAAGCATTACTGCAGGCCAGCTGTGGCTGGCAGGCTTCCCAGCTGTGCTCCGCAAGGCCCTGTAATCTGAGCACATTCCCAAGACCAGCAGAGGGCTTCCCTGCACATCTGTCCTGGGCGGTGCTTGGACAGGACAAGAAAGAGGCTCTTAAGCAGGGGAAAGTTTCCCCGCCAGCCTGTGCTGGGGAGTGCATTACTCCAGCCCCTGCAGGCCCTGCCTAATGATGCTCAGGCTAGGAAACTACAGGGATGCGATGAGACAGACACCCAGGCCAGGCTCAGGGAGAGCGAACAGCTCCGCCTGCCTGCCCCTCCAGCGCAGCAGAGAGCTAGAAGGCTGGAACAGGCAGTGTCAGCATGCAGCAGGTCCCAGCAGGGATCATAATTTATACTGCAGCTAACAGCATCTCCGGGGGTCACTAGGACAGGGGATACTCCCAGGGTAGCACACAGGAGGAAGGCCAGATATAGGACAGGGCTGTCCAACGCGAGGTCCTCCATCGAGAAGGAAGACATGCAAGCCAGACCTACCGACTGGGGGGTTGTGTCCTGGAAAGCAGGGACTCAGACAATCTTTAGCGGGGCCAGAGTGGACCAGCAACGGAACACGAGTGCCCAGCGAGATGCTGTGGCCAAAAGCACGACTGCAATATCTGAGCGTTTCAACAGGAGCGGTGAGCAGGAGCAGGAAGGCGACTTTACCTCTGTGTGCGGCACTGGGGAGACCAATACTGAAACGTTGCTTCCAGTTGTGGGGCCCACGATTTTTGAAAGGACGTTGCAAAATGGGAGCAGGCGCAGAAAAGAGCCACCAAAATGATTCAAGGGCTGGAGAAAATGCCGGACAGCGACAGACTTGCTGTGCTCGGTCTGTTTAGATGATCAAAAAGAAGAGTGAGAGTAAATACCTTCCCGGGGAGAACACAACAGGCTTATGGGGCTCTGCAATCTAGCAGAGAAAAGTAGAAGGAGAGTCAGTGGCTGGAAGCTGAAGCCAGACAAAGTACCAGTATTTAACCGTGAGTCGCAACAAACTCCCCAGGGAAGCAGTGGAGTCTCCATCTCTCGATGTCTTTAGATCCGGCCAGGACACCTTTCTGTTGAGCTCAGCACAGGGGCAACTGGGGGAAATTTCCTGGCAGGAGGTCAGACAAGGTGAGCTAATCGTCCCTTCTGGCCTTCAACACTTTGAACACTGGCTGCAGGGGCTGGTGACAGGCCTGTAGCCTCCAGGGAAGCAGCTCCAAAGCAGCCCACATCAGGGCGGAAAGTTGTTCCCCGCTTTAGATGTGGTTAACGCACCGGACACAGCCCCTGTGAAATGAGCTGTCAGGTTTCAGACCACATCACAGTCACTGCTAATTGGGTCCCTTAGAGGGCGTCTCCGCCGAGAGACCAAGGGGGGACCGAGTCAGGCAGACCCCCAGGCCCTCTCAGCCCTAGACGTCATCCCTCCAGCAAAGCATGTGGGAAACTCGCACTGATATGTGCTGCACTTGTTCCAGAGACGTACAGAGACCATCAGGCTCTTCTCCTGGCCCTGTTACATTCACACGTGCACAAGCTCTCCCAGACCAACAGGTGCCAGCCCCCTTCCTCGTGCACGCCGCATGCTGGTATAATCGTACAAAGCACGCCGAGCCCATCCTGGTTCCACACTGAAGGGGGAATTCACCCGGACGCCTCCTCCGATGGGCCAGTGCACTCCCACTTACCAATGGGGAGGCTGGCAGCTGGCATACCACGAAGGCAGAGCATGCTGCTGTTACCCCTTTTTACCCATGCAGTTGGCCAAAGTTTGTGGGTCTGGCAGGTTGTTTTTGCTAGGAGGAGAAAGTGATGGTGGAGTCGGGTATTAAGGTTGCCAACCCTCCAGGATTGGCCTGGAGTCTCCTGGAATCGGCATCGATCTCCTGGTGACTATTGAAAGCAATCTGGGAGATTTTAATTGGATATTTTAAGAAAATGACATTAAGTCATGTTGGGGATGGGGAGGAAATCTCCCGAAATAGCTTCAGTCAGAATTGGGTATCCTTGGCGTAGTGATGTTTATTTACAAGACCGTACATAAAGTCCTGTTTCCCTGAACACAGCAGGACTCAAACTCTAGGAGTTAGTGTCTTTGCTCACATCTCCAACCCCCGGTCAGCCAATACTCAGCCTAAAAGCTCTCCCTCTAGGCTTTTCTCAGGGGCACACGCCCAGGGCTTGTTTAGGTTGTGTCTGAAACTTCCTTGCTGCCTTCTCCTTCCTTCTCCAATGTTTCTCCCCTTCTCTCTCCCCAAAACCCTCCACTTGCATCGTGCCAATTGCTGAGCCCACTCAGGTGTGCCTTACCTTTGTTTTGGGTGCTGACCTGCCTGCGTTTTGGTTTGAAGCCCCCTTTTGGATCTGAATTTTATCCCACAGGCTACACTCTGCACTCACCCAGTTTCACCCAGCCCCACCATGCCATCACATGCTTTACAGGAGGGGGGGGAACCTGCATTCACTTACCCCCTTCTGTTAGCTGTTTCCTCTGATATGCTCCCCTCCTCCATTTATCACGTACACGCCCGTAGGCCCTGTCTCTGTCCGCTGTAATTGAAGAGGCTCAGGGCTGGCTCAAGACACAGTGGGTATCCCCATGTCACCTGGATAATACGCCGTTAGCATCCACAGCGCTAACCTTGCATTGCCCCAGGCGCTGCTGGCCTCATTCTCTGTGCATGGCCGCAGGGCCCTCTGTCTTTTGCTGTGGGACGCCATGGGGCAGCAGCCCAGATTGTCCAAGAACACACTGGATACAAACACAACTGGGCAGCGTGGCCGGCACAGATACAAGAGGGTAAACAGTGGGAAAGCGGCTATGTGGCGACAACTCTGTCCTGTTTGCTGTGACGGGGTCAGATGAGAGGGAGAGTCTTAACCTGAACAGAGGGAGCTGCCCGCAGGAGATGTGAAGCCTAGAGCAGACATGCTAAAGGAGCCAACCAGAGACATCTGCATGGGGCAGGCCTCTGCCCCTCGTGCAGCTGGTTCCTTATAAGGAGCTGAAGCAGTTTGGGGGGCAGGGCCTGAGGGGCTGCAGAGGAAGTGGTTTGGGTGGGGCAGATAAGAGAGGCTCTGTGAGGGAAGCTGTGTGTGCTCCCCTGGCTGTGAGGTAAGAGCCATGCCCTAGGACAGCTTGGGGACTCCGTGAGTGACTGTGGATGTTCCCTTTTCTTAGGGTTACCATATCTGAACATTCAAAAAAGGGGACACTCCATGGGAGGGAGAGGTATTTGCTCATGCCCCCCTGCCCTGGGCCCCACCCCAACTCCACCCCTTCCCTGCCCCCATTCCAACCCCTTCTCCAAAGTCCCCACCCCAACTCCGCCCCCTCCCTACCCCATTGCACCCCTTCCCCAAATCCCCACCCCGGCCCCGCCTCCTTCCCCTCCTCCCCCCTCCCCCCTCCCAGCCACACCTGGGAGCTGGGGGAATAGTGGGCACTCTCTCGAGTGATCAACATTCACTCTCTTTCTTGAATGATCAACTCTTCTTTGGGGAAAAATAATAATGGCAAAATCCCGGACGTTTTTAGATATTTAAAAATTCCTCCCGGACGGTGATTTAAGAACCAAAAAGCCGGACATGTCTGGGGAAATACAGACGTATGGTAACCCTGCCTTTTCTGCTTGTGTTTGAAGAACTTTGTGAATACGGAAACCAGCCCCCACGCAGGGCTGTGAGCAAAGGAGAAAGACTGCATGGGGCTGAAGGAGCCCTGCCCCTGAAGAAGGGGAAATGGGGCAGGCACTGCAGAGGTACCCCTGGCTTGGGTGGCAGCCATGCTGTCACACTGGGTTACAAAGCGGCACTGATAGGGCCAGATCCTCTGCTGGTGTAAATAAGTATTGCTTCGTTAAAGGGAATGCAGCAGCCTGTTGAGGATCAGGCCTAGCACATGGACCGGCCCTTAGATTTCTTTAGAGCAGGGGGCTCAAATAGGAGATGATGTGTGTGAGTCATGGGGCTAGTCTACCCAGGGAAATGTACCGTGTGGACAGGCTTATTCTGGAGTAAGCATGTTCACACTAGATGTTATGCTGATCAGTTTCCACAAGCCCTCAGGGAGTCTGACTGGTTTAACATATACACAAACGGGCTGGGGAAAGTGACGCTTCCCTACGCTAATTTCCTGGAGTCCAAGGCCACTGGTCTGGTCTGACCTCCTGCACGGCACAAGCCACAGAAGTCTCCTGTACTTGCGCAGCTCTTCTTGCAGAGTGCAAGTGGGAATCACCCCATCTGGGAAGCGAGCTCGGGGCCCCAACTTCCACCTGCTATCTCTGATACGCAAGACCTAAACTACGAAGGGTGTTGCAGAGCCAGATCAGCCCGGCACAGTGCCTAGATACAGTGGTAACTGGCCCCCTAGAAATGCCTACAGCAGATGGCTGGAGGGCAGTGCTACGGGTCACTGGTGAAATAGACCATACAGGACAGGTTTTCCAATGAGCTCGGCATGCTGGGGGCTGAGCTCTTCTGCAGACCTGCTTCCATGTGTGCAAGGCCCCCAAGTAATCAGGTGGCCTTTCCTACCAATGGGAGGGTGTCTGATAGAACCTGGTGGAGTGGGCCAGTCTGGGGGTGGCAGTGATATAGGTTAATCTGTTTGCAATAAATCAGCTCTTGCTTTGCTTAATTCTCTGCCGAGCTAGGTGTTCAGGGCACAAGGCAGTCAGCTCCTCTTCAGGGCAGCACATAAGGACTCCAGAGGCTAAACAGCGATGGAGTTTAGAGCCAGCTGTCCTCTTTTTAGGTGAATTACGGCACAGCGTGATTGACTGCTGTCTTGCAAACCTGCCTGCGTGAAGGAAACCAAGAGGAGGATCTGTTCCCTGGCCTGTGCTCGGTGGAGGCTGCCTGCTCTGGGATCATGGCCCTGGGGGCAAAGCACAATTCAGATTAAGATACAAAATAATAACGTCACCGGGAGTTGTACAGGGTCCCTGAAGCAAAGCAGGTACTGGGAGGCAGAAAGGCTCTCCCCTGGTTTTGTTCTGCATCTGTGCCCCAGCCTGGTTAAGGCCAAGTTTCCTATTGGTGCACTTCTTGTTAGACCCCTAAATAAGAGGCCTGATTTCTGTCTATGTAGATATTTGCTCTGTTGTTGTAGGATCCGAGTAGCTCACCATCAATGGCTTAACCCTCACATGTCCCAGGAGGTAGGGGAGTTATGCTCTAGGGATTATTGAGGGGCAGTTCTCTGGCCTGCACTATACAGGGGTCAGACTAGATGATCACACTGGTCCCTTTGGGCTTTGGAATCTATGAAGCTGGTTTCACAGCCATGGAACTGCTGCACAGGGTAGGTGAAGTGATTTGCCTCGATTGGAACCCAGGTCTCTGGGTCTGTGTCAGAGCTGAGCTGTGCTAAACCCAACCTCTGCTGGACCCTGTGCCAGGTCACAGCGGGAGTGTCCTGCCACTGGGGCCAGGTGGCCCTGAATCAGAGATCCCAGTCAGCCTTGTGCAGCTGCCTCTCTCTGCTACGTCTGAGCTTGGGGGCAGATCAGAGGCCAGAGTGCCACTGCTGGAGTCGGACCCGCCTGCACCAGGTCTGGTTCAGTATGTGCAGGCAACTTGGGACATGCAGCACACGAGATCCCCAGAACAGTCGCAAATCCTGTCTCCTGGCAGCCCTTGGAGAACCCACGCAGGGTGATACCAGCCTCTCTCTTCAGTCTGATAGGCCCAGCTGAGCGTTTCTCTGTTGCCTGCAGTTACCCAGCTGGCAGTGCCCACCTAGGTGTGCTTCAATACACTAGTTTATGGTGGGTAGAGACTGTTACGCATCCCGGGATACTTCGTAGATTTCAGTGATAAATATGGGAAAGAGGAGAGAGCCTCAGAGGCAGAGACAAGGGAGAAGAGCTGGGTGTTCAGATGAGATTTAGACAGAGATGGCCAGCGCAGGAGCTCTGGGGGGTGCAATGCTGCAGTGGAGAATGCTCTTGCACCCCGTCAGGGAGGAGGCTGGCACTAGCTGAGCAGAGCAAGCCTGTATCCTGGCAGGAGACACAGGGAGCTTGGAAGCTGAGCAGAGCACTAGATCCTGGTAGCATTCACCTGTCCTGGCTGAGTGTTTACAGCTGATTTCACAGAGAGCGAGAGAGTGCTTTGCACTTAGGGTTCTTCAGATCTGTTGTTGCTTTGAACCCCAAACCGGGTCGTGACCTCAATTTCCTGTAATCTGACTAAAGTGCTGGGTGGAGCGATATGGACTCCAGGTGGCTTCTTAATGGAAATTGAATTCTTGCAATCGTTTCATCTGCCCATTTTTCTCCGGCATATGAAAGGAATTCCTCTCGGCCACTCGAGGGCTCAGACGGTGACCTGTTCTGTGTGGCTGGACCTCATCCCCTGCTTTCAGGGGCAAGGCACCATACGGGACAGGTGAGAATCTCCCTGAAATGTGGATCAAGTGAGGAGATGGAGGGGAATTGTGTAGAAATGGATAATCAGGGAAATGGCCATTGCATTCTGGCCATTGTACTGGGGTCCTCCCCCCCCTGCACCCACAGCATTGTGACAAGGGGAACCTCAAAAACAGCACTGGGACCCAGCTTCAGGCAACAGACCTGGATCCCAACTTTCCTGGAGGTCTGTGGGGTGTGGATGACAAAGGGAGCTTTATTCAGACCCATCCACAAAACGGGGGCCAGCTGCAAGTTGTGAATCTGGAGTTGGACGTCTCCAAAGTTTTAGGTGGGTTTGGATCTGGGGGAGGGTTGGTGCATGTGATGCCATGTTTGCTTGCAATATATTACCCAACCTCTAGGTGTCTCTGTGCTGTGTAGTGTCCAGAGAGGTTATGGTCCATGGTGAATGAGCACAACAAAGCTGGAGCTCAAGCTGTGTGGAAGATTGTTTGTGTCTGTAGTTGTAGCTAGAACACCAGTTTAAGAAAGACTGTGATACCATAGGCCAGAGACATGATCTATGCTATCTCTGCTCCAAAGATTTGGTGGAAATCACCTATAAGAATGGATCTTAAATGTTTCTGAATGAAGTAACCCTCTTTTTAGTGCTTCCTGCTGATGTTTCCTGCTTCTGTCTAAGCCAGAAGCATCCCAGGTACAGCCCCTCTTGCAGTTGATTGGGATGGGCTTTTAGACCAGGGCCAGTGGTCTATCCTTGTGGGGATGGGGTAGGCAGATTGATGAGCGATGCTGTTACTGCCATGAGATTGGATCCAGAGGGCAGCACTGGGGCTCCTGGCAAGTTGACTGCAGGGTCCTGTGTGTCGGAGGACACCCCTGTGCTCATGAGAGAAGCAGGGCCCCTGAGCCAGCACCCCTCGGCTTGGCCAGCTCAGGGTCCCCAAGAAGCGGTGCCCTGTCTGTGATCATGCTTTCTCCGGGCTATAGCCAGGCAGACACTACAGCCTCTCTGTTGCCTGGATTCTGCAGTCAGTTCCCCAAAGTCCAAGCAAAGCTCCAAAAATACAGTCCCGGGGTAAAGGATCTGGGGTAAATGGCTGGGGCAGACAGGGACTCCATCCCCTCCAGCAGGGTGGGCTGGAGAGGGGTAGCCTATTATGCAGATCTTTAAGGGATCCTGAGGCCAAGGAAACAATCCTATTGCCAGTGGGCAGGGTCACGGGTCTCCTCATTAGTCCAAATCCCAGCAATTCCTCTGCCCCCCATAGTCTGGGCACCACACTGCCTGAGGAGGCCCTCTACCACCCCATCTAGGAGCATCTCCCCCATTCGCCCCCAAGCCCAGCCTTAATCTGCTCTGCTTTTCTCTTCCCTCCCCAGCCTGCAGACTCTCTGACGATGAATGGGACGGCCAACGTGAACGTGACTGGCCGGAGCCATTATGCGTCTGCTATCCCAGTGCCCCGCGCTATGTCTCAGAGCAAGCTGCCCTCGAGGCAGAGCAGCCTGGGGGCCCCCCCTTCCCAGCGGGCGGCATCACCACGGCCGGGGAAGGCGCCAGGCTGCATGGGCAGTCCGGCAGCCAAAGGCTCCAAGCCCAAGAGCCTTTCTAAAGCCCCCGTGGAGGCCGAGCCTGGGCCGGAGACACCAGAGGCATCGGAGGGCAAAAGGGCCGACGGGATGGAGTCTGGGCTCAGCCAGAGCACTAGGACTCCAGGCAGCAGCCCCCGGGGGGGGCCAAAGGCGACACCTCGAGCGACGGGGGCTCCGAAGAAGGCTCTGGTTCAAGGGACAGAGAGAGAGAAGGAGAGTCCGAAGCCCGGCGAGGCCTACAGCAGCCACAGCACCAAGAAGGGCTCAGGGAAGCTGAGTGGCGCAGCCGAGCTGGCCAAGACCCCTCACTTGCAGGGGAAGAGCCCCTCTCGCTTCAGCCTGTGCAGTGAGTCTGGGCTGCCCAGCGTCCCAGAAGGATCCAGTGCCAAGAGGCCCCAGAGCTGCCCGGTGAAAGGCCAGTGGGTGTCGGAAGCCCTCTGGAAAGGCAGTGGGGTGCCCAAGGCAGCCAGGGGTGAGGACAAGTCCCCGGGGATCTCACTGGGCACCAGCAACCCCATGCAGAATAAGGAGCCAGCCATCAGCTTCTCCTCAGTCCCACAGCAAAGTCACCCGGTCACCGCCACCGTGGCACCCTTCCACTACCGGTGAGTTCCCTGCCCAACAGTGTGCAGGGCACAGGGCTCCTTTGCGGGCAGGGGCATCTCATCTTCCCCTCCCCCGACTCTTCCCACCCCACACAAACCACGGGGCCATCTTCCCATGCCCCTCATTGGCACTGGGAGCATTTGCGGGGGTAGGGTAGGCTCACACCATGGAGCTTGGGGAGTGGCTTTCAGAGATCAGTTATGAGGAATGTGGAGCTTAGTCCATGCATGGGTTGGGGGCTGGGCATGCTCAGTGAGCAGTTGTGGGGGGCAGGCAAACAGGGTGAGGGGTTGGGCATATGCAGAGGGGCGGTGGGGTTGCTAACTTTCTAATTGCAAAAAAGAAATAAGTGAGCTGTAGCTCTCGAAAGCTTATGCTCAAATAAATTTGTTAGTCTTTAAGGTGCCACAAGTACTCCTTTTCTTTTTGCGAATACAGACTAACACGGCTGCTACTCTGAAATCTTTCTAATTGCACAAACCCAAACACCCTTGCTCTTCCCTGCCACGCCCCTTGCCTGAGGCCCCACCCCCTCACTCCATCCCCCCTCCATCTGTCACTCGCTATCCCCCACCCTCACTCACTTTCACCTGGCTGAGGCAGAGGGTTGGGGTGTGGGAGGGGGTGCAGGATCTGGGAGGGAGTTTGGTTGCAGGAGGGGGCTCAGGGCTGGGGCAGGGGGTTGGAGTGCGGGAGCAGGTGCAGGCTCTGGGAGGGAGTTTGAATGTGGGAGGGGGCTGGGGCAGGGAGCTAGGGTGCAGGAGGGGGTGAGGAGTGCAGGCTCTGGGATGGAGTTTGGGTGAGGGGGGCTCAGGGCTGGGACGGGGGTTGGGATGTAGGAGGGGGTTTGGGGTGCAGGCTCCAGCCGGGCAGCGCTTACCTCAGGCGACTCCTGAAAGCGATCGGCATATCCGGCTCCTAGGCTCAGGGGCGGCCAGGCGGTTCTGCACCCTGCCCCTGCCTACAGGCACCGCCCCTGCAACTCCCATTGGTCGCAGTTCCTGGCCAATGGGAGCTGTGGAGTCGGTGCCCAGGGCAGGGATGGCACGCAGAGGCTCCCTGGCTGTCCCTGTGCCTAGGAGCTAGACAGACGTGCCGACCACTTCCAGGAGCCGCGCAGAGCCAGGACAGGCAGGGAACCTGCCTTAGCCCCGTTGTGCTGCCAACCAGACTTTTAGGGACCTAAAATCTCCCAGGTTGGCTTCTGTAGCCACCCAGAGATCGAGGCCCATTCCAGGAGACTCCCGACCAATCCGGGAGGGTTGGCAACCCTAGGGGGGCCCAGAGTCATGGTGGGGATTGGAGGTGGGGTGGGGGTTGGTTGCACACACAGTGAGTGGGCAGCGTGGGGGTTGGGCACGTACAGTCGTGGTGGGGTTGGGCTGGGCACAGACAATGAGGGGCTCTGGGGGGCTGCTCCTGCTGTTCACCCCTGTCATTCTCATGCTCTGCTTGCCAAAATCGTGCCTCAAGTCTTGGTGGTTCTGAAAGTAGGGGGAGCTCTGTCCTGCCCTGCTGGAAGGGAGAGAGCTGTGCTCCTGGAAGCATCCCTCCTCCACCACCCGCCGTGGTGTTGATCCCAGCCACACTCGCAGGAGCCATGCACCGAACTGTATCCCATAACAGCTGCACGCGAGGGACGGTCCCACAGGCTCCTGGGGGTGGGGAGAGGGGCAGCGTCCAGCTGGGCAGCATTAGAGTAGCTCGGATGAGTCTGCGGCTGGGTCTGTCCTGTGCGGTTAAACGGCTGGATCCTTCACAGTCTTCCCAGAGGCCCACACCGTTTCAGCTCCCCATTCTATACTCCCTGACCCCTTAGCTGGTGCAGTCAGACCTAGCCCCTAAGCACCAGAGGCCCATGCTGATGTTTCTAGCCTTTGTGGATGTAGAGAAAAGGTTGATAATGTGGCCTGCCTGTGACCCTGGCAGCAATACCAGAGTCTGCAGGGAGCCTGAGCCAATGGCTCTGAAGGGTGTGAACTGCAGCAGGCATCTCCAAATGGTGTGAACTCCCAGGGCTCCACCAGCTTCCACGCAAGAGTGGGGAAAGCAAGAGTGCAGCATTGGGAGGGGAGAGGGCACCCTGCCACTGCCAAGCCAAGCTGGGGGGCGAGGCCACAGGGTGGTTCCATGGACAGCTGTCTGGGAACACAACGATCCCCTGTGGAACAGAGTATTCCCCTGGGAAAAGCCTGCCCGGGCTGAGTGGCTGAACAAGACAGTGGGGTAGGAAGTGTGGAGCAACTTGGAGCAAACCACTGATCCCTGTGTTATCTACCCATCCAACTGGGTGTAAATCAGGAGTAACCCCTGTGGAGCTAGTGGCAGTTACACTGGTCTCAGTAAGAGAAGCACCAGACCCAAGTCCTGATCTCTTTAGACCCATAAGCATCACATCACTGACCTCATGGAAGGAACGAGGATCCAACACGTGTTTAAACACCCCCAGACCACTGGGATGGGTTCCCTAGGGAGGTGGTGGAATCTCCTTCCTTAGAGGTTTTTAAGGTCAGGCTTGACAAAGCCCTGGCTGGGATGATTTAGTTGGGGTTGGTCCTGCTTTGAGCAGGGGGTTGGACTAGATGACCTCCTGAGGTCTCTTCCCACCCTGATCTTCTCTGATTCTATGAATCCTTAATGAGTCCCAGACCCATTTCCAAATCCAAAGGCCATGAGGAGGGCCAGATGGGCTCCCTGCTGCCATCAGAGGCCAGGCCCTACCTCCGAGCCAAGAGAGGCAGCCTGGCAACCAGCTGTGCCTTCTGCTGCCTCCTTGACTCACCCTTTCTGTCATGGTCCCCTCCGGCTGTGGGGCCCGGATCTTCTGGCTTCCCCTGTCACTGCTACTGGAAGTGGGGCCGGTTGAGTCTGCTGCCCGGCAGCCCAACGAGCTTTCAGTCCCCAAATGGCTGGGGAATGAACCTCTACCCCAGGGGACTACCCTGCATCTCCAGGGCCCTGCTTTTCATGCATGCATGACAGTAGACCTCTTGGCCAACACCTGACATGACGGGTTGAACCAGGGATCTCCAGAGCTAAAAGCAGCAGCTGCCACAGCTTGAGCTAAACAGCCCAGACGTCCTGCTTGAGGGCTGTAACAGACTCATTTCCCCTGTGGAGAAGGGGACTTGTAACACATTCACTGGGGGTCACACATGCACTGACCCTACTCCTTTCTCCATCTCCAGGCTGCAGGGAGACAGGGAGAAGAGTGAATTCTCCCAGGAGAAGCGCGTGGTAGAGGAACCGACCAGCCCTGCAGATGGGCCTGAGCTGGGCTTCCCAGGCTTGGGTGAGTCAAGCTAGGATTCACTCCTCTAGGGATTGGGGTCGGGGACAGCACGTGGGACCTGAGCAAACAGCTCTGTCACCGGGCGAGGGAGCTGGGAAGGAAGGAGCCAGCAGCTGTGTTTTAGGGTAACGGACTGACTAATAGCTGGCTCGGCCGAATCTGGCGCTCGGCAAGGCCTGGTTGAACATTGAGGTTGCTGCACTCGGTGGCCAGAGGCAGCGGAATGCGGCTGGTCTGCTCTTGCGGCGTAATGAGAGAAAAATTGAGACACCGGGTAATTAGCTCAAAATGAGGCAGGCCGTCAGTGCGCCATTGCCTGCGGCTGTGTGCTGGGTCTGTTGGGGTGCTCAATGAGCGCTGGCAGCAGGCCAGGCTGGGTAGCGCTCGTTGTTGCCTGGGGATGCTACAACAGCTGATGTGCTCACATCGGTTGTGCTAAGTGGTTTTTCTGAACCGGGTCCAGATGTCAGTGGGGTTTTTACAGGGGCCTGGGTTCTAGGTCTGCCACGGGGGGAGAGGCTGCAGGGAACCCTGCTGGGCCTTTGTGACCGGGATGGGCTGCAGCCAGGCTCCAGGGCCTGATCCTTCACCAGTGCAGAATGAATGTAAAACGCTGCCTAGCCAGCAGGGTAGCTGGTATGACCAATGCCCAAGGTGCTGGGGAAGGGACAGTCAGGTCCTGAATGCAAGGGACAGGGAGCGTTAGCACCAGTAGCACTCTACAGGGGCATATCTATGTCCCTTGCCTCTTCAGCACCTGCTAGTGGCTGGGGGAAGACATGCAAGCTAGGTCTGACCCTGCCGCCATAGCTGTCAACGACAAAACTTGTGCTGGCCTCAGTGGGAGTTGGAATGTCACCTAGAGCCATGCTGCCTGCTTCGGTCTAATACCGGGGAAAGGCTCCTGCTGCCTACTTCTGTCTAATACCGGGGAAAGGCTCCTGTGATTCCTGCTGGTCCGTGCCCCTCTGCGCTCCCCATAGCGCCGCTAGTGCTCTGGAAGGCACACAATGACAACGCGGCTGTATCTCTCTTGCTTGTCAGTTTGACATCGTTTTGGCACGTAGATGGGTCTTGTGGAGGGAGAAGGAGCAGATGCTGCTCTCACCTACACCAGGGGGCTCTTTTTTTATTTGAACAGAGTGAAGCTGGATTTACTCCAGTGTAAAGCAGGACAGGAATCTGGCCCTGTAGTTCCAGTGAGTCACATCAGTTCCACTCATGGTCAGGGAACTGATCAGCCCCTCCGGAGCTAGATACCTCCTCTGCCTTTTGCTCACATCCATTTCACTCCCTCCCTGAGTTATCACCATACGGTCTGAGGTGGCTGCCAGACCATTTGTCTGTGTGGACGAGGTCTGCCCAGCCACCCCAGGCCAAGTGGCGTATTTACCATGCCCTTTGATTGTGGGGGCAGGAAAGATGGTTTGCACTGATTGAAATCTGCCCCAGACTTGGACCCAACCCAGCCTGAACAGGACAGTTTGGTTCATTTTTTCAATAATGGTGTGGGGTTCTAGGCTTCTGGGTTTCAGCTAGTGACAGCTGTGAAATGACCGCTTGCTTGCCAGCCCGTTTGAGCCAGCAGTGCTGGATTTCTGGGTAAACCTGAACTCGTCAGATGTGTGGCCCGATCTCAAGACCAAAGGGGTTCGGGCACGTTCAGAAAAGAATCAGAACCCTGGAGCGCTGCCCTAACCTGAACCATTTGGGGCAGAAAGGTCCAATCCTGCTGGCGTAGTGTGTTTGAACATTAGGGTGGAGCGGCCTTATCTCCCAGAAGGAGTGAATAGGAATTGAGAAGATGCTGCCCCTCAACCCAGGTTTGGGCCCTGAATATAAGTATGCTTTTATCTCTGGGTGTCCATCCCTTGGGAGAACCTAATCAGAAATCAGAGTCATGCTTCTGAGTTGTGCTCCCCCAGTGGTCTGATCTCAGAAGCCATGTGATGTAGGAGACTGAACTCATGGCTGGAAACTGCAGGACTTCTAATCCCAGCTCTGTCACTGGCTATTGTGTGACCTTGAACAAGTCACAGCTCCTCTCTGTGCCTCTGTTTACCCTTTTGCAGAATATGGGGCTATGGCAGGCATTAGCAGAGATGGCACTATTACACATATCCTCCAAGTAATTTTTCTGAATGTGCGAGTAAGTTTTTAGTGTTGGAAGAAATGCTAGTGTTATTACTTTTAGGTTGGTCAAGGTTCTGCGTACAGGGAGCTACGTGAGTGGCAGGAAACTTTTCTCTCTGTCTTGGGCTCTGATTGGAGTCAATTCGTGAGGCTCCTTGGGAACTGGTCATTAGTGCTGGGCTGAGATTCCTGGAAGAAGGGATTGCTCTCCATGCTATTTGATCCCCTCTGTTCCAGGACTGGTGTTTGTGTGAATAAAGCAAGTCACACTTAAGAGGTACTCAGACTCTGCATCACTGATCTCTCCTCCACTGGGAAGCTGACCTGTGTGGCCCCAGAACGCTGCCACAGCTCAACCGAGGAGTGACACTGGGGTGAGAGCGGGATAGTGATGTCAGAAAGAGGCCCTGATATTATTATTTTTAATTAATAATCTCTATTATTTCTAAGGACCCCAACGGAGGCACTATGGTGCAGAGCACTGTACAGACAAATAGTACACAGGCAACTGCTGCTCCAGGGAGCTCACAATGCAGGATTTAGACAGTACCAAGAGAAGGAACAAACAAGACCAACCTTGCAGGGGTATGTGTGGGGTAGTATAAAGCCTGCAGTGATCTAAGACCCCGTCTCCTCCTAGCGCTGCAGCTGCAGTGCAAGCAGAAGAGGCCCTCAAACCGGAATCCCTCTTGATTTAAACAAAAAGGGGAAGCTGGCAGGCTGTTTGTGAGAGCCCCTTAACTCTGTTCCTCATGTCCTCTTTTGCAAGCCATCCAGATGTGCTGGAAGGTGCTTCATTTTCCTGAGGCATGTGGGGAAGGAGTGGCTAGGCATGGAGCTTTGGAGGAGTGCATTGGTGGGCAGCTATAAGCAGCCAATGCAGGGAGAGGCAGGTTATTATGGAGCAGATATTCGATAGACTCTATTCCCAGTCGGGCACGGAAAGAAGTGGCCAGATTTTCAGAGGGGCTGCGAGCCCTGGGTGCTGAGCTCTGGTGAAAATCTAGCCAATCAGGTGTAAATCAGGAGTAACTCCACAGGGTTTGATTCTGGCCTTTAGCTGGGTGCCTAAACGGGCACTGAGGGAGTCTAAAAATCAGGGCCTGGTTGCAGGAGGTGAGCGCTTGGCACTCTGACCCTGCACGCACAATGGACAATGGTGCTGACATTTATAATGCCTGGCTGAATCTTGTAAATGTGCCCAGAGCAGAGCAGTAGCATCCAGCACTATGCAGTGTTACCTACCGAACGTGTTAAATAGCCATGATATTTCTACCAAAGGTCTGCTGAGAATATCCATGCATCCATCCATCCATCCATCCAACCACCCACCACTCAGCATACTTTGTCTGTGGTCCTCTGTTGTTTGCAGTGTTGCTGTAGCTGTGTTGGTCCCAGGATATTAGAGAGACGAGGTGGGTGAGGTAATAAGTTTTATTGCACCAACTTCTGTCAGTGAAAGAGACGCTTTCGAGTCACACTGAGCTCTGTGTAAACTTGAAAACTCATCTCTTTCACCAAGGGAAGTTGGTCCAATAAAACGTATTACCTCACTCCCTTATCTCTCTATTTTCCTAGCTCCTTGGTTACACATCTGTCTATCAGTCTCTCCTGCTAGCTGTTACTATCGTCTTTGTCTGTCTGCCGTTCTCTGCCTGTCTGTCCTCCTAGATCTTAGTATACTGGTCTTCCCAGCTATCCGGCAGGGTTACCTGACTGAAGTGGCCACCGCATAGAAATGTACAGGGTGGAGACATCGATCTGTGACCTTGTTTGCTTTCATGATAGGAACTGGGCTCCATTACACCATCAGTTCTGGGATACTCCTTGTATCTCTCTAGGAGCCTGGTAAGGAGAGTGGCTCTTTCGCTAAAGGGACTGTGAATGGGGCCTTCGAACAGAATCCGCCTACTCTGGGTTTGTTCCCAAACTCACCCTGCTCCCTGAGGCTGGCTCTGTTAACAAGGTACCTCCCACTAGCATGGCTCCAGCCTCTCTCCCCAGGTGTGGCTGATTTCCTGGGGATGCTGCCTTGGGATGCCCCAGCCCCAGGAATGAAGGGGAGTGGAGGGTTAAAGTTTCAGCAGCCCTGACTGTGCTTGGTTCCAAGAGACTCCTGCAAGGTGCTGAATGGCCTCCACACCCACCAAAGCCAATCATAGAATATCAGGGTTGGAAAGGACCTCAGGAGGTCATCTAGTCCAACCCCCTGCTCAAAGCAGGACCAACCCCAACTAAATCAGCCCAGCCAGGGCTTTGTCAAGCCTGACCGTAAAAACCTCAAAGGAAGGAGATTCCACCACCTCCCTAGGTAACCCATTCCAGTGCTTCACCACCCTTCTAATGAAAATTGTTTTCCTAATATCCAACCTAAACCTCCCTCACTGCAACTTGAGACCATTGCTCCTTGTTCTGTCATCTGCTACCACTGAAGATAGTCTAGATCCATCCTCTTTGGAACCCCCTTTCAGGAGTTGAAAGCAGCTATCAAATCCCCCCTCGTTTTTCTCTTCCACAGACTAAACAATCCCAGTTCCCTCAGCCTCTCCTCATAAGTCATGTGTTCCAGCCCCCTAATCATTTTTGTTGCCCTCCGCTGGACAATTTCCAATTTTTCCACATCCTTCTTCTAGTGTGGGGCCCAAAACTGGACACAGTACTCCAGATGAGGCCTCACCAATGTCGAATAGAGGGGAACGATCATGTCCCTCGATCTGCTGGCAATGCCCGTACTTATACAGCCCAAAATGCCATTGGCCTTCTTGGCAACAAGGGCACACTGTTGACTCATATCCAGCTTCTCATCGACTGTAACCCCTAGGTCCTTTTCTGCAGAACTGCTGCCTAGCCATTCAGTCCTAGTCTGTAGCGGTGCATGGGATTCTTCCATCCTAAGTGCAGGACTCTGCACTTGTCCTTGTTGAACATCAGATTTCTTTTGGCCCAATCCTCTAATTTGTCTAGGTCCCTCCATATCCTATCCCTACCCTCCAGCGTATCTACCACTCTACCCAGTTTAGTGTCATCTGCAAACTTGCTGAGGGTGCAGTTCATGCCATCCTCCAGATCATTAATAAAGATACTGAACAAAACCGGCCCCAGGACCAATCCTTGGGGCACTCCACTTGATACCGGCTGCCAACTAGACATGGAGCCATTGATCAATACCCGTTGAGCCCAACAATCTAGCCAGCTTTCTATCCACCTTATAGTCCATTCATCCAGCCCATACTTCTTTAATTTGCTGACAAGAATACTGTGGGAGACCGTGTCAAAAGCTTTGCTTAAATCAAGGAATAACACGTCCACTGCTTTCCCCTCATCCACAGAGACAGTTATCACATCATAGAAGGCAATTAGATTAGTCAGGCATGACTTGCCCTTGGTGAATCCATGCTGACTATTCCTGATCACTTTCCTCTCCTCTAAGTGCTTCAAAATTGATTCCTTGAGGACCTGCTCCATGATTTTTCCAGGGACTGAGGTGAGGCTGACCAGTCTGTAATTCCCTGGATTATCCTTCTTCCTTTTTTTAAATATGGGCACTACATTAGCCTTTTTCCAGTTGTCCGGGACTTCCCCCAATCACCATGAGTTTTCAAAGATAATGGCCAATGGCTCTGCAATCACATCCGCCAACTCCTTTAGCACTCTCGGATGCAGCACATCCGGCCCCATGGATTGTGCTCGTCCAGCTTTTCTAAATAGTCCCGAACCACTTCTTTCTCCACAGAGGGCTGGTCAGCTCCTCCCCATAAAATGCTGCCCAGTGCAGTAGTCTGGGAGCCTAGAGAGGAGGGTGCGGTGCAGCTGCCAGGATCGGGCCCTTACACTGAACTCGGCCCCTGGTTATCAGCTGGATGGGCTGGACAGTGTCTAGTCAGTCCCATAACCCTGCATCCAGCTCCAATGCAATGAGGGACAATGGGATTGGCTGAACCTTACCCCTCTTGGAAAGATGGTCCAGGGTGTTTCAGAGGAGAACTCTGCAGCTCCAAGCAAAGCTTGGCAGGTGCTGCTCCTTGGCAGGCAGAGAGCAGGGCTCTGCTCCTGACTCCCCAACTGATTCAATGTGTGACCTTGAGCAAACTGCTTTCCCCTCTTCCTGCCTCAGTTTCCCCAGCTGTCACATGGGAGCCCGTGATACTGATCCCTCTGTAAATCTCTGTGAGGTCCTTCTCAGCATGCACTGGGAGCAGGGAGAAGAGTGGGTGAGGGTCAGGCTGGCCGTTTCAGTTCTGGAAACCCCAAGGGAAGCATTTGGAGAGGAGCCGGGTCAGAGATAGCACTAGGCAGTGGGGATTCTGGTAAGTGGGCTCTAGCGTTGCACTGATCTGCTTCAGTGGCTCAGAGCTCTGAGTGCTTAACACCAGGAGGAAAAGCTGGTGTCGGGTGTCTCGGGTGTGCTCAAGCTAGCTGGGTTGGTCTGGGCATCTCATTCATATGCACGACTGGAGAATAGGCAAGGCCACATTTTATGGCCAGCTAAAGCAAGGCAGCCATTCTTATGGTGGCCCCTATGTATAATATAGAGACACTCTGAAATCAAACTCGAAAGCCTCTCAGGTTCACCCGCGCGACTGAGAAGCACCAGCCCACAACGGAGCAAGGCGGTGGCAGATTTGTCACGTGGCCGTTGCCCACTTTGAAGCAAGTTTCCTTGCCGTTTTGTGTGAAGAACGTGAACCGTGCAAAGCCAGGAAAGCGCAGCCTGCGGTGGTGGTGGATGAACAGGCCTGGCCCACATGTAACCACGCTGGTGGTTCTCGCATTGGTCTGATGCCTGAGAGATGTGAAACTCCATCATCATCCTCGCCACTCAGGCAACGAGCATGTGTCGCCACCCGTGCTGCAATGTCCCCACGGCTATTTGGAGTGCACTCACTGGAGCGGAGCCAGCGCATCTGCCTGCCTGTGCTGGGACCAGCTGCACTGTAGACATCCCCTTGATAGTCAGAGGAGAGCTTGTGCTCTTCCCTATTGCAGTGGATGGCCGTTGCTATAGCCTGCCATGAGTGTGCCAAGATTCAGGCTAGGCCCCATAACATCTCTTCAATCCCTGGCTAACAACTGAGCCCCCAGCGGCGGCCTGGCTCAGCCAGGTCATTGCAAGCATTGGCATTCCCCTGCCGGGCTACACAGCACCTGCCCGGTAGCTGGTCACTTGGAGACAGGTTTCTTCCATCCCTGGACACGGAAGGCTGGATTCTCAGACAAGGAGAGTGATGGGAGGAAAAGTAGCTGTAAGCTGGCCAGCAACAAGAACAGCCCCTGGTATAAACTAGAGCAACCTTAGGGCTGCTCTAAATTCTGCTGACTGCCCCAGAGAGCACTGGACTGATGCAGAGCACCAGAGTGCTATGTGCTCTGTCCCTCCCCACCCGACCATGCACATACACTAGCTTATAGCCAAGCCAGCATGAGTGGGGTGAACGGCCAGGCTGGTGGAGTTAAGGAATGTCCAGTCCTGCTAGCATGCAGAATGGGCCGAGGAGCAGCAGTGAAGGGAACTCCTGGAAAGCAGGTGCCATTCAGTGCCGGAATTAGCCGCAGCTGGGCCCAGCACGCGAATCCACATCAGAGCCTAGAGAAAGAGGAGCCAGCTCACACAGTGTAAGAGAATTACAGCCCCATTAGGGGATTCTGCCCTAATTTGACTGCATGGCCATGAAGTGAGTGGGGGATAGTGATCAGCTCAGTGGATGCAGCCCAGACACCGCTGCAATGGAGATTAAATACAGAGAATTACTGCTGTTTACATACGGGTACGTTTCCCCTAAGCTGGCCCTAAGAAGCTCATGCCCCATGTCTGGCTCTAGGGGCAAATCCTGAGGCTGTCATCCAGGTCAAACTCTCACTGACTTCCATGGAGCTTAGCCCAGTAAGGCCTGGGAGGGAATGCAAGAATTAGGGGGTGTGGATTTGTGAGAGAGAATGACAAGGCGTCAGATTGCCATGGATTTGTGGGATCTTATTACTCACCAATAGAGCTGGTCAAATCCTGCAAAGCCCATGTGCACAACTGTGCATTCAAGTTCTAATCAGCTGTTCAGTGCAGACACAGCCGTGCCTCTTCCCTCTTTGCTGTCCGCAAACAGCTGTGCAAGGTGGGTTTTGTTTGGCTGCGTGTCGAAGAGCCGACTGCTGCTTGGGTGCCCCCCCCCCGTGGCCCTAAGGGCTTTGTTGCAAGGATAGGTTCCTGGGTTAGTGGTTCTGTTGTGTGGTTCCCGTTGCCAACTCTGTCCACATATCTATTCAGGGGACACCATCATAGGGCCTAATCACATCAGCCACACTATCAGAGGCTCATTCACCTGCACATCTACCAATGTGATATATGCCATCATGTGCCAGCAATGCCACTCTGCCATGTACATTGGTCAAACTGGACAGTCTCTACGTAAAAGAATAAATGGTCACAAATCAGACGTCAAGAATTATAACATTCAAAAACCAGTCGGAGAACACTTCAATCTCTCCGGTCACTCGATTACAGACCTGAGAGTGGCTATCCTTCAACAAAAAAACTTCAGAAACAGACTCCAGCGAGAGACTGCTGAATTGGAATTAATTTGCAAACTGGATACAATTAACTTAGGCTTGAATAGAGACTGGGAGTGGATGAGTCATTACACACATATTTCCCCATGTTATTTCTCCCCCCCACCCCACCCCCCACTGTTCCTCAGATGTTCTTGTTAACGGCTGGAAATGGCCTACCTTGCTTGTCACCATGAAAGGTTTTCCTCCTCCCCGCCCCCCCGCTGGTGATGGCTCATCTTAAGTGATCATTCTCCTTACAGTGTGTATGATAAAACCCATTGTTTCATGTTCTCTGTGTGTGTGTATATAAATCTCCCCACTGTATTTTCCACCAAATGCATCCGATGAAGTGAGCTGTAGCTCACGAAAGCTTATGCTCAAATAAATTTGTTAGTCTCTAAAGTGCCACAAGTACTCCTTTTCTTTTTGCGAATACAGACTAACACGGCTGCTACTCTGAAACCTGTCATTTGAGCAAGTTGAGTTCCCTCTGTGTGCCTCACTTTCCCCATTTGTAACATGACACCCCACCTTATGATCTACAGCTGGAAAGCCCCATGTAAAAGTTAAGGATTGGTCCCCATTGCCCCCCTCCAGCCCTCAATTCTGCAGCTCCTCCAGAAGAATCCCAGAGACTCCCTCTCAGTCAAAGTGCTTTACAATCTGGGCACCTGGTCCTGCCCCACAGACATCGCTGAGATGTTTGCCATTGGTGGCAGAACTACAACTGACTCATCACTGTACTTGTGGGGCGGTGAGAGGCCTTTAAGGGACATGGAGCCTTAAAGGGCCCTGCCTGACAGAATCATGGCTTTTAAGGCCAGAAGGGACCATTCTGATCATCCAGTCTGACCTCCTGTATAGCACAGGCCAGAGAATTTCATCCAGCTACTTCTGCACAGAGAGCGTGGGTTTTTAAGGCATTGGCTTAAAGAGCCTCTCTGTGTCTCAGTTTCCCCTTCCCTTCACCTCCCTTGCCCATTTAGACTGTAAGCTCTTTGGGGCAGGTGCTGTGTCTCTGCAGGGTCTGGCCCAATGGGCTCTGGTCCTATCTCTGCCTTTCTGCTGTCTCTCGGTCCTTATGGCCATGTGAGGCTGGGAGCCCATTGTGGGCAAATCCCAGAGCCAGCAGGCCCAGCTGTTCCCAGCTCTCAGCCTGCCTGGGAAAATAGAAATCCCTCTCTTCCAGCTGCAGCCCATCTCCAGGTGCTAGGGAGGGTGTTTAATTCACCGAGCCCGTGTGAAAATGACAGTCTCTTTCTGGGAACGGCTCCTCCTGGCCCCTCAGCCTCATGGGTGTAACACTATCCGGCCTGGCAGAGCTCTGATTTCGGGCTGAGAGCGCAGATTTGTCATGGGGCCTGCTCAGGAGGCAGCAGTAGCATGGGAACCGAATGAAGGGACACAGGCTCGCAATGCTGGAGCAGCTCCGCATTGACAGCAGTGCTCTCTGCCCCCAGTGGATCAGCAGACCCCTGGCTCGCCAGGGCTGTCACTCCAGTGCCATGCTCAAACACCTAACGCCCTTAGATCTCTGCACGTCAGCAGCTCTTCTGAGCTGGGATTCGGCAACGTCCATTAGAACCGCACTCGGCTGTACTGCTTAGAGTGAAAAATAGACCCCCAGATCTTGGGGCTCCTGCTGGGGTGGGGGATTTATCTTGCTGGGGTGATGTGGGGCCGTTTCTTTCCCATCACAAGCTCTCCCCAAAGGTAAATTTCTCCTTCTTCTGATTTAGCACATGCTGGGCTATTGCATGGGGGTGGGACGGGGGGAGATTACAAACCCATTCCAGCATAGCCAGGTGGTGAGGGTGCTCAACTGGGGTATGGGAGACCTATACCCCTGCTTTGTCTGACTCAGAGTAGGGGCTTGCACTTGGGTCAGCCAAGTTCTCTAAACACTAAGCTTTTGAAGCTGTTCTACTTGGTATAAATAATTAAATCTATTCAGTGACTTACAGAGACATTGATGCTCTAGCCTAGTGGTTAGGGCAGTCACGTGTGAGACCCAGGTTCAAGTGCCTACTCTGAACCTGGCACCACCAGGATTTGAATCTGGATCTTGGTGAGTGCCCTCACCTCTGGGCTTTTGGCTCTACTGGGGTGGGTCGGTCTCTCTCTGGCTTTGACCAGAAATTCCATCCTGGATCTGAGGAAACTTTCATCAAATTGGAGACATTTCTGTGAAAAAGTTCAGTTTGGACAACTCAGCATTTCCCACCCCTCCCGAGTGGCTCCATTTAGCAATCTTCAAAAGGCAATCAGTGCAGGCGAGACTAGTGATGATGTCCTGTAGGCCATCCCCAACCATCTCCATGTCCCATCAGCCTCCCCACCTCATACCCACCACCTCCCGCACTCTGACCCTCCACAAAATAAGGAGATTTAGGGTCAAATTATCAGAAGTGCCAAAATAACTCATTTCCAAAGGGATCCAGGTGCCTGGAGAGGCAAAGATTTTCAGAAGCCTCTAAGCAGGTTCAGTGCCTAAATCCCCTTGGCTATGCTGATCCCAGTGCTTTGCTGCAGCCTGCTGCAGCCAAGATTAAACTCCCCTTGCCAGCCCCTTTGCTGTTAAATGGAAAGAAGAATACAGCAACATTGTCTCTTTCCTCCTCTAATGACTTGATTGGATTCCAACAACCTATTATACATGCTCAAGCACTGGGCATCGCTTGGTTTCTCCTCTGTCTTTACCCCCTTTCAGTTTTTCTTTGAGCTCCAGGAATGACCCATTGCTAGAAGGATGCAGAGAGAGAGCAGAGAATTTAATGTTGCAAGCGAGACACAGCCAATGGGCTCCCCGTACAGCGTTATATCCGGGTTGAGGGTCACTAGGAGAAAATCACTGGTGAATTAATCTCCTCCATGCAGAAGCCACTATGTGCAATATTTGCTTGGCATCTTCGCCCCCTTCCAATCTGATGGTTGATTCCACGTTTACAAAGTCATTCTTCAATGAACCATTCACAGACATTTATTCCAGCTCATTGTATTTTGCAGGCTCTGTGCTGCCAGTGATACAGTGAGAGGTTGGAGGGGGGAGAGGGAGGGAAATCTAGTTACCTCATTTCTTAGAGGAAAAATCAGACACCCTCCAAAAAAAATCCCTTTGCAAATTGGTCTTACAAATGTTCCAGACCTCTCTAGGTTGTTATTTTATTGACTGATACTGGGATGGCTGTTGCCACGGCAGCAAGGAGCTGGCTCTGCCGTGGAGGATGGTGGGATACTCCGGGGATGTGCAGAGAATATAAAAAGAAAGGGAGAGAAGAGAAAAGGGAGAGGTTGGTTTAGGGAGCGTCTGAAACTTCTCTAGCTAAAATGGTTCTTTAAAGGGACAGAACTCACTCTAAGTCCCAATGAAAGTCCTATTACAGACCTCTCATTTTTGAGGCGCGACAGGTCCCTTCGGCGAGCTGGTCTGGACAGTGTTCATATTACAGGGCGTCAGGGGGCACAGGTGCCTGTCTGACATGGACTCCACCCATGCAGCCACATTTTCAAAGCAGGCTTCTGATTTTTGGGAGCCTCAGTTTTGGGTTGCCTCAGGTTGGGCCCCCCAAAAAGGGAGATGTACAAAATCAGCTAAAGTGATGATGGCCCATTTGCAAATGATTGACTTGAGACCTATTGGTAGCAAATTAGCAGGTGAGCGTGCAAACATGATGAAAGCAAGAACTGGGCCTCACAGACTGGCCTTGGCTTATTTGCCTTAGCCTGGTGTGAACTACTGATGCCCCTCTTGGATGCTCTGCCAGTAAGTATCCTGCAGTGCGGTTTGCAAAAGTAATAAACTTTCCAGCTAAGGAGACCACCCTACTGGACCGTCACTGCTGTTAAACCCTGTGCTGAGCAAAGAGGCGGGGCTGCTGGGTTTTGGGTGTGCGAGTTATAGGGTGAGCAGATTAGCGAGGTGCAAATTAGCCTGCTCTGGGATTCAAGTCTGCACAGCCAGATTTGGGGCTGTCAGCCGAGGAATAGACAGCTCAGGTGCTGGATTTCTCGCATCAACTTTTCGCTTTCTATTCTGATTCTTTGACAATTATGGCTGCATAGGGCAGGCTCGGCTCAGGTGCAAAAGGTCCATAGCGTTGAACTAGTTTCCCCACAAGCACCCTGGGCAGGGGGTCCCTAAAATAGTCTCAGCAAGCTCCTTAGGTGGTGCCTTTTGTCCTAAATTCTATGACTCTGGGAATCACAAGCAGCCCAGCCTGGGTCAATCATCATTTTATAGTTATCCAACGAAAAAATAGTCCCAAAATAAATGCAGTAGTCCTGGGATTGGGCTACTCCTTCAGCAAGGCTCTGACAGTCTGCAGAAGTCCTGGGCTATCCCTATTCAGGGAACAAAGAATAGGAGGACTGTTCTCCTCTGGGTCAACCAACAACTGAGCTGTCCCTCCATTATCTGACAGAGAGTGCAGGTGTAGCGGAGAGGGGCTGAGTCAGCCACAGCAGCTTGTTAACCCTCGCTGGCTTGGTGCAGGGTTGGTTACCCCATCCCAACAACTGATAATTAGTTTATTTGTGTCTAGCCCATTTATACAGCAGCTGCCACAGACAATCAATACAGATAAAGTGCCTGGGCTGTGCAAAGCTACTAATTAAGGGATATGGGTGCCCCAAATTAATGCGAATTGGGCATCCAAATCCCCTAGGCATCTGACAATCTCATCCTAAAGAATCAACCAAAAAATGTTGCAGCTAATGTGGGGAAATTCTATATTAGACCTTGTCCTGACAGATAGAGAGGGACTCATCACAGAACTAAAAGTTAATGATAGCTTAGGTTTCAGAGTAACAGCCATGTTAGTCTGTACCCGCAAAAAGAAAAGGAGGACTTGTGGCAACTTAGAGACTAACAAATTTATTTGAGCATAAGCTTTCGTGAGCTACAGCTCACTTCATTGGATGCTTGCAGTGGAAAATACAGTGGGGAGATTTATATACACACACAGAGAACATGGAACAATGGGTGTTACCATACACACTGTAAGGAGAGTGATCAGGTAAGGTGAGCTATTACCAGCAAGAGAGCTGGGGGTGGGGGTGGGGGACGGACCTTTTGTAGTGATAATCAAGGTGGGCCATTTCCAGCAGTTGACAAGAACTTGTGAGGAACAGTGGGGGGGGGGAATAAACATGGGGAAATAGTTTTACTTTGTGTAATGACACACTCACTCCCAGTCTTTATTATTTTTTCCCCATGTTTATTCCCCCCCCCACTGTTCCTCACACTTTCTTGTCAACTGCTGGAAATGGCCCACCTTGATTATCACTACAAAAGGTTCCACCCTACCCCACCCCACCCCCCGCCCCGCTCTCCTGCTGGTAATAGCTCACCTTATCTGATCACTCTCCTTACAGTGTGTATGGTAACACCCATTGTTTCATGTTCTCTGTGTATATAAATCCTCCCACTGTATTTTCCACTGCATGCATCTGATGAAGTGACCTGTAGCTCACAAAAGCTTATGCTCAAATAAATGTTTTAGTCTCTAAGGTGCCACAAGTACTCCTTTTCTTTTTAATGGTAGCTTAGTTACAAGTGATCATGATTTGATCACATTTATCATGTGCAAGCAGAATAAAGTCCAGACCGGTAAACTATCTATCTATCTATCGATAGATCGATGTATATACACACCCGGTGCTTTAATAGGGACAATTTCACAGAGCTGAAAACAATTATGAGTCAAATCAGCTAAAAGGAAGACTGTAACCAGAAGAATGTGAATGATCATTGGGAATCATTTCAAAACTAGATGCCCAAAAAGGCCCACAATTGTGCCCATAGGATTAGTCCCATAACCTAGGAAGCAGGCTGTGCTAGTTAAAAAAAAAAAACCTTGGTTGGTTTAGAGGGGAATTGAAGGCAGCTATGTATATATATATATAGTTATATAGTTATATAGTTATATATATAACAAATGGAAGAAGAGTGAAGTTGACAGTAATTAATATAAATCAGAAGTTAGAAATTGTAGAAAATTGATAAGGAAAGCCAGGGGACACAAGGCAAAAACTATGGACAGCAGTGTTAAGGACAATAAGGAGTTTTTAAAATATACTGAGAACAAAAAGAATCCTGACAATGTTATTGGTCCATTACTAGATGGAAATGATAGAATGATCAATAATAGTGCAGAAAGGGTGTTCAATAAATATTTCTGTTCTGTTTGGGGAAAAACAGGTAATGTGATCTCCTCATGTGATGATAACACTCCTTCCATTCCACTAGTATCTCTGGAGATATCTGTATCAGTGGTTAAACAGAAGCCACTGAAGACAGACATTTTAAAATTAGCATATCCAGATAATTTGCATCCAAGAGTTTGAAAAGAGTTGGCTGAGGAAGTCACTGGACAGTTAATGTTGATTTTCAGTAAGTCTTGCAGCACTGGAGAAGTTCCAGAAGACTGAAAGAAAGTTAATTTTGTGCTAATTTTTAAAAGGGTAGATGGGATGACCCAGGTAATAGTAGTTCTGTCAGCCTGACATCGATCCAGAGCAAGATAATGGAGAGGTTAATGTGGGATTCAATTAATAATGAACTAAAAGAGGATAATATAATTAATGCAAATCAACATGAGTTTATGAAAAACAGATCCTGTCAAACTAACTTGATATCTTTTTTGATGAGATTACAAGTTTGATTGATATAGGTAATAGTGTTGATGTAATATGCTTAGATTTCTGTAAGGTATATGACTTGGTAATGCACAACATTTTGATTAAAAAGGTAGAACAATATAACATTAAATGGATTAAAAACTGGGTAATGGGTAGGTTTCAACTTGTAACTGGAAATGGGGAATCGTCATCAAGTAGATTTGTTTCCAGTGGGGTCCTGCAGGGATCAGTTCTTGGCCCTTCGCTATTTAACATCTTTATCGATGACCTGGAAGAAAACATAAAATCATTATTTATAAAGTTTGCAGATGACACAAAAATTGGGGGAGTGTTAAATAATGAAGAGGACAGGTCACTGATTCAGAGTGATCTGGATCGCTTGGTAAATTGGGTGCAAACAAGCAGTATATGTTTTATTATGGCCAAATGTCAATGTATACCTCTAGGATCAAAGAACACAGGCCATACTTTCAGGATGGGGGACTCTATCCTGGGAAGTAGTGACTCGGAAACAGATTTGGGGGTGATGGTGGATAATCAGCTGAACAGGAGCTCCCAGTGTGATGCTGTGACCAAAAGAGCAAATGCGATCCTGGGATGCACAGGAATCTCAAGTAGGAGCAGAGAAGTTATTTTACCTATTTGGCACTGGTGTGACCATTGCTGGAAGGCTGTGTCCATTTCTGGTGCCCACAATTCAAGGCAGATGTTGATAAAGTGGAGAAGGTTCAGAGAAGAGCCATGAGAATGATTAAAGAATTAGAAAACCTGCCTTTTAGTGATAGACTGCAGGAGCTCAATCTATTTAGCATAACTAAGAGAATGCAAAGGGGTGACTTGATCACAGTTTATAAGTATCTACATGGGGAACAAATATTCAATAATGGGCTCCTCAGTCTAACAGAGGAATGTCTAACACGATCCAATGGCTGGAAGTTGAAGCAAGACAAATTCAGACTGGAAATAAGGTGTAAATTTTTAACAGGGAGGGTAATTAACCACTGGAACAATTTACCAAGGGTCGTGGTGGATTCTCCATCACTGGCAATTTTTAAATCAAAACAAGATGTGTTTTCTAAAAGCTCTGCTCTAGGAATGATTCTGGGGAAGTTCTGTGGCCTGTGTCATACAGGAGGTCAGACTGGATGATCACAGTGGTCCCTTCTGCCCTTAGAATCTATGAGCCAGACCAGATGCCTGGGACAGAGCCAACCCAGAAACTAGCAATAAGGCTTGAAGCACGGCCCAGATCCTCTTAGCCTCACTCATGAAAGTAACTTCCTTGGATGGGCAGTTAAGGGAGATGGAAGACACTTGCCCAAGGCCACCCAGTGAGCCAGTGCCAGGATGAGAACTCAGGTCCTGACTCCCAGACCTGTGCTCCAATCTCTAGGAGGCATTGCTTCCCCAGGAGATCTGCTCCCCAACTTGTCTCAGTCCCTGTTTCCTGTGATTCCCAGTGGCTAAGGGCCTGATCTTCCCGTCACAGGGAGTTTTGCCTAAGAAGGGACTGCAGAATTGGGTCCCAAGGAGCTTTGGTCTGTCTGCAGGAGTTTTCTCTGCTTTTCCAAGTCTCCTCCCTCTCCCTTATCTCTATAGCATAGTAATGTACCCTAATGCAATATATTTCGTTGGTTGCCATGGAATCCTGTGTGAGGTCACCACATAGAATTAATTCCCCCCTCCTAAGGGAAGGGTAATTAACAAAAAATGATGATAACCAGAACCCACTTCCCCCTTTGCCCTTAATTCCCTTGGAATATTAGAGATGGGCAGACAGATTCACGCAGACCCACCTTCCACAGGGGTGTCAGAGGCTGCTGGAGTCTTGTGAGTCTGACTCCTTGCTTTGACCTGCCTGCTGCCAGGATTTTGCCTTCAATCCCAGAGGTGCCACACCTGCACCCGCAGCTCTTAGGGCCCAGTGTGGCACTGCAGTGATAGGGATCTGATCCAGTTGGAGTCGTTCCATTGACTTCAATGCGCTTTGGCTCTGATCGGAGGTGCCTGTCTTCAAATGGCTCACTGCTTTCATGTCCTCTGAGCAGGTGCCCACAGGTAGCCATGTGGGGGTGGGGGGAGTTGGACGTGCTGTCTGGAGCTCTGAGGCCAGCTGAGTCACTCTAAAACATGTGGTATTGCAGCTAGCATGGGAGACTGGGCAGGCAGGACTCCTGGATTCTCTTTCTGTCTCTTCCACCTACTCTAACTGTGTAAGTTGGAGCAAGTTGTGTCACCTCCTTTCCCCCATGCCACAAAATAGGTTTAACAATCAGACAGTGCGGTCAGGACTCTGAGACCTGGAGAGAGCTGCTGGGGGACTCCTGAGGACAGGGCAGCAGGTAGGACTGCAAAGCACAGTGCAGAGATGGTGACAGGCAGGCACTAAACATGGCCCCTGGGGAGATGAGGGCGTACCTACAGGGTCAGGCAGATTGGGCAGCGCTGAGGATGGAGAGCCATGGTGATAAAGTGGAGCAGATACCACAGGGACAAGCGCTGTATAAAAACAGATGGAAATCATGAGCACACTGCACCGATCCAGCCTGTCTCCTGAACTCCATCCTGCAGTGCAGTGCTTGGCATGTAGGAATTGCCCCAGAGCCCCTGCTCCCTGCATTATGGGATAGGAGACACTGACTGTGCTGTTAGGACAGTTGTAAGGTGTGCTATGGGTTCGGTTCAACCCAGTGCTGAGGGCTGGGCCCCCTCCTTCCTTCCCGCTGACCCCCGGGGAACAGAGGGTGATTAGCTCCTTGCGCCATCCAGCTCCACGCATGTGGACATGCCGGAGTAGCCTTGCTTTCCGGGCGTCCTAGACTGCTGCAAGGACAAACCACTCCATGATCCTGCAGCAACTGGGCCTGGGCACAGGGAAGGTCTCTGGGCCCCTCAGGCTTCTGGTTGGACATTCCCTCCAAGCTTTCCCAAACCCACAGGAGCTGGGACCTCAGTACAGAGTCTCTGCAGCATCATCACTGTGACTAAGTGGGCCAGACATTGGAGGGTGGGGTGGACCATGGGGAGGCTCCAAGTCATTGTCTGTCCATGTGAAGTGAACAGATCTGCTCCGTGTTATCTTGGCTGGGTTTGGAGCAGGCTTGACTGGCCACAACCCAGCCCCGCAATGAGTCAGGAGCAGAGCCGAGAGGTAACTTCCTTCAATAGGCGTTTGCTCTTGGGATGTCTGCTGACTTCCAGAGGGCCTCAGTCCTCATGGCCTTTGCTTTGTGTTCCTGGGCTGGGCCTCTGCCTTTCCCTCAGCACCCATGTGTGTCTCTGCTTCTCCTCACAGCCCATGGGGGTGTCTGCTTCTCCTCAGCACCTATGGGTGTCTCTGCTTCTCCTCACAGCCCATGGGTGTCTCTGCTTCTCATTGCTCATGGGTGTCTCTGCTTCTCATCAGCACCCATGTGTGTCTCTGCTTCTCCTCAGCACCCACAGGTGGCTCTGCTTCTCATTGCCCATGGGTGTCTCTGCTTCTCCTCAGCACCCACAGGTGGCTCTGCTTCTTCTCATCACCCATGGGTGGCTCTGCTTCTCCTCAGCACCCACGGGCAGCTTTGCTTCTCCTCAGCACCCACAGCTTCACTTCTCCTCATTGCCCACGGGTGGCTCCGGTTCTCAGCACCCACTGATGGCCACTTCTCCTCATCATTGCTTGGTGGCTTGGCTTCTCCTCAACCCACGCAGGAGGCTCCTCTTCCCCTCAGTGTCCGCAGGCTGCTCTACTTCTCTGTAGCACCCATGGACAGCTCTGCTTCCCCTCAGCACCCACGCGGCATCCCCTTCCTGTCCACTGAGTCCGGCTTCTCTTTATACAGTACTGAGCTAGCCCTAGTGACAGGGCCTGGGTATTTCTGTGTGTGCAGCCTGAGCAGGGCACTTCCCACCCCACTGCCTATTTGCCACCCTAACCCTGATGCTCCTCTTTCCTCAGCCCCTTCAGCAGTGTCTCTGCTCCCAGCCTCTGACACCAACAGCACAGAAATTCCAAACCTTGCTTTTAGGGGGGTGCCCGCTTCAAGCCCTGTGTGCCATGACATCCTCGTAAAGGGGTTGTGAGATCAGGGGGTGCAGCCCCAAGCAGGGCACTGGGGTCAGGACTCCATCCCCGACTCTGACACACTCTGCTGCCACACTGGGAAAGTCACTGAATAGCTTTGTGACTCAGTTTCCCCCCCTGTATGGGGATAATGATATGCCCTGCCTCACAGGGCTATTGAGCGCTTTGAGAGAACACAGTCAGGGTGCTGCTTTTGAACCCTGTTCCCCGGCCCTGCTCCTTTGAGACCCAGGGGATGGTGCGAGAAGCCCCCTAAGAAGGGGTCTGGAAGAAGGCTTTTTCCTGGCTGCCTTCAGTGGATCTGGGAGTGGCCGGCCCATGCGACCCCCGAGCCCCGGCTGCGCCCCCCACTCACACGTGGAGCGAAAGCCTTGGAACCGCTGGGGGAGCCGGGACACGCCCGGGGCCGACGGAGCGGGGCTCAGGGTTGGCCCCTCGCTTCCTTCCGAGCACATCCTATTGGGGAGCACAGTGCCCTGGGCAGGGAGTGGCAGAGGCGCACGTGGGGCCAGGTTCCCGAGGCGATGGGGCAGGGGGCCGCCCCTGGGAGCAGCAGACCCTTTGCAAGCCGGCCGTGCGCTCCGGCTGCCCGTGGGAACGCAGGCAATCCAGGGCAGGGACCGCGGAGGGGTGTCGGGAGGGGTGTGTGGGTTGAAGCCACCCCTCGCTTTTGCTGGGGGGGGGGCGAGGCGGGGCGCTGGCTCCTCCTAGGCCCTTTAGGGAACCAGCCCGCATCCTCCCCCCCCCCACCCCCGCCAGCCCTGCGCACACCCGGGCGCGCAGCCTCCCCTCCCCGAGCGCTGGAAATAGAAGGCGGCCCTGCCCGCCTCCCCTCCCCTCGCTGGCTGAGCATCGCAGGCAGGAGGCGGAGGGGGAGGGCCCTTTTTGCGGGCCCGGACCTTCCGCCGGGTCTCAGTCTGCCGGCGGCGCGGCGCAGCGCGGAGGGGCTGCAGCGAAGCGCACTGGGCTGGGCTGGGCACCCTCGTGGTCTCACCGCCTCTCTCTCTCTCTCTTCTCTCCCCGCTCCGTGCCCCCTCCCCCCCCCCAGCAGCCGGCGTGTTAAATGGTTTCAGCGCAGGCGGGATGCTTGGCACCAACCTCAAAAGCCTGGAGCTCAGCGGCGAGGGGCCGGAGGAGCTGAAGGGCTACCGGAAAGGGGCCGAGGGCAAGGGCGGCGGCGGCATGATGCCCAAGCGGCCCAAAGCGCCCGGGGCGCACGAGCTGCGGGTCTTCAAGTCGGGCAGCGTGGAGAGCCGGCTGCCGCCCGGCCCCAGCCTGCGCAAGCAGAAGTCCCTCACCAACCTGGCCTTCCTCACCGACGCCGAGAAGAAGATGCAGCTCTACGAGCCCCGCTGGAGCGACGACATGGCCAAGGCGGCTAAGGGAGGCGGGCGCGGGGGGCTGAAAGCCAAGGAAGCCCCGCTCATGTCCAAGAGCCTCTCCAAGTCGGAGCACTCCCTCTTCCAAGCCAGGCTCGCCCCCGGCCTGGCCAAGCCGCCGCTGGCCCCGCTCCCGTCCAGCCTCGGCAAGCCCAGCCGCATCCCCCGCGGGCCCTACGCGGAGGTGAAGCCCCTGAGCACGGCGCCCGAGGCCGGCGGGGTGGAGGACAGCAAATCCGACGATGAGATCCTCTCCAGCAAAGCGAAGGGCCGGGAGAAGCCGCAGCAGGAGCCGGCGCCGGCGCCCGGCCCGGCGGGGAAGGGGCAGGAGGAGCGAGCCTACCTGAAGGTGGACCCGGAGCTCGTGGTGACGGTGCTGGGGGACCTGGAGCAGCTGCTCTTCAGCCAGATGCTGGGTGAGTCCCGTCCCCGCGCCCCCAACCCGTTACCGGCGGCGAGTTCAACTCCGGAGCGGGATCCGCTGGGCCAGGAGGGAATGAACGAATAGGGCCGGGGGAGGGGGCAGAAACCCGGCCCCTGCCCCCTTGAATCCAGGGGCCCGCGGTTGAAAGCGAGGGCGAGTTTGGGGGGAACATCCTCTCTTATTTGGGGGGCTTAGTATCGGCATTTGGGTCCCGTTTAGGCTGCGATCAAAGGGACTGGCGGAGGGTAAGGAGTGAACAGTGCCTAGAGCAAATGCTGCGTCCCGGAGGAGTTACTCTCTTCTCCTGGGTTTCTCCTTCCTTTATTCTGCAAGGCGCCGGCACACTGGGGCTCTTTACGTGGCTTTTTCCCCCTGGGTATTTGTAAGTGTTTCCTTGAGGTTCTACCTTAAAAAGCCCCCCCTCCCCTTCACTTTGTCTCCGGAGAACAATGCTTGCTTTGGCAAAGCGAGCCTTTCCTAGCCCGAGAGAAATCCCCTGGCTTGGCGGGACCGTGCGAGCTAGAACAGGGAGCGGGGAAAGGGGCAAGGGAGGAGAGAGCAACCCCCCCCCCAGGAACAGAGATGTGGGGGATAGAAAAGCACCCCTTTCCTGAGCATCCTTGTGATTGTCTTGGCTGGTGGAACTGACAAGGGGAAGGGGGAGGTGTGAGCTACAGACATCAGCCGGAGACCACAAGCTGGGCTGGGGGGGGTGAGTGTGTAAGGGTTGTGCATGTCATGATTATCTCAGCTGTGTCATTGATATGGGGAAGGGATAGGTGTGAGGTGTCAGACATCAGCCAGAGACCACAAGCCGGGCTGGGGTGTGTGTTGTGTGTGTGTGGGGGGGGGGGGAGTGATGTGCATGTCATGATACGACTGACATGGGGAAGAGAGAGCTGAGAGATGTCAGACATCAGCCAGAGACCACAAGCCGGGCTGGGGTGTGTGTGTGTGTGTAAGAGTGTGCATCTGTGTCAGCGCGCTGTGGGGGGAGCTGGAACGTGACACTCAAGAGGGAAATGGATGACAGATTGTGCCTCGCATCCTAGCGAGAGGCAGCTGCAGATGAATCAACTTTCGTATATGCAGCTGTGATGATCGGAGCTGTGAAAGGGCAGATCTCTGGGGAGGGGGCTACAGGCAGAAGGGAGGCACCAGGACCACCGAACCTGGGCTGTCCGCGGTGACATCCGTGCAGTAAATACAGCAGGGCCCTGCAATGTTGCATGCAGCTGACCCCTGGCTCTGCGGAATGGTTGTTTCACGGGCGTGTGTGGCAGGAGGGATACGCCTGCTCTTAGCAGAGCTGCTGAGTGCCCATGGCAGGCAGACATGGAGTGATCTGGGGGAGAAGGGGGAGTGGCCGTTTACCAGGCTCTGTTCTAGTCCCTTGTTTGTGGTACAGCTGCAAGGCAAGCGTGAGAAGACGGCTACTGGGCCAAAAGATGCACTGATGCCTCCTGTTGAGAGACAGAGAGTCATTTGATGAACCAACACTGAGTATCAGCTCTGCTCTGACCATCCCCTCTGTTACTATAGCCATTCTCTCCCCCTGCCCCCCCCCCCCAGTATTACTAGGGACAACAGCAATGTTCATGCTCCAGCATGGATCTGCGGCAGTTCTAGTCCCCATCTGGAGTCTTGGATTCTCTGTAACCCTTCCACGAATGGGATCTTCACGGGGGGCACTGACCAAGGGGTGTGATCTGAGCTGGGGAATCAGCAGCAGCAGCTGATCTGCTCTAAGCACAGAAGAGCCTGTTTCCATGCAACCGCCCCCCCATGATCAATACACACACACCCCGGAAAACAGATGATAATTAGCCGGAGCTGTGTGTGGGGATAGTGCTGTCCGCAACGACGCTTTGGAGAACTTGGGGTGGGAGGGGCAGACTGGATGAGCTTTTGCTTCTGGAGGTTTGGGCTAGCAGCAGGCTGTGGATGATACGGAGATAAGCCTTGCAGCCTTCATCTGTTACACTGCAGACATGTATTTGTTCATATCACACAAATTACCACCCCCTGGAGTTTGATTGGCAGCCACTGCTCAGGGCTGGAATAGCAGGAGAGCAGTGGGTCAGGATTGAGGGGCATTGGCAGAGCTGTGGGTGGGTGGATCCAGCACAGGAATAGCAGGAGGGTCTGTAGAGCGGGACTGGAGTGCGTTGGCACAGCTGCAGAGGGGGAGCCCAGGGCTGGAATAACAGGGGAGGAGACTATAGATTTGGTCAGTGTGCGGTGCCTGGCAAAGCTGGCGAGGCAGAGGATGGACATAGCTAGAGGTTCTGCACTTCAGGAGCAAGATGAATCTGCAAAGCTGCACAGAGGGAAAGTTGCACAGCGGCTGGCTGCTCTTTTCCCAGCTCGAACAAGCAGCCAAGCCCCAGCTTTCAAGTGCTTATGATATTCCCACACATTTCACAAAGGGTGAAATATTAAAGGAGCAGGGCCTCGGCGAGGCTCAGCGTGGGCTGGGGAAGGGGTGGGAGGCTCCATCGCTGGCTTGGGTTTCAAGGCTAAACACACAGAATATCCCCTTTCCTTGCAGCCCTGGAAAGCTTTCCACTTCCCCGTCTTGGCTGAGAATCCGCCCGCTCCCAGTACAAGAGGGGAGTGTAAATCCTGACGCTAGAAGGTTTGACAGACACACAGGCCTAGACCCAAATGAAAGGAAAAGGCAGCCGCGAAACCCGATCCCCTTCCCCCCCTCACTAGGAGCCCCCTGCCCCACTCAGCTGGGCCGCAGATGCTCTGCCAACACCACGCCCCAGAGCTCAGTCACCTTGCAAAAGGCAGGATTAGAGCCTGGCTCTGGAAAAAATATTATTGGCCCCTGTGTGTGTAGTTTCCTGGCACATCTGCAGGAGTTACCTGAACACATGCTACAGGCAAAGGCGGTCTGGGCATGGTAACGCCACTATCCAGCCTTGGGGCAGGGAGAGAAGGTATATCTGGGATATCTACCAGAGACACCCTGGAGGAAAGACTGGTCCAAATCTGCAGCTGCTGTAGCTCATCAGAGCTCCATTGGCTTCAATCAACTTCCACCAGTGGGGGTTCTGGCCCGTGATTTATGTATTGTACCAGTTTTGCGCATGGATTTCCTTCCAGCCCAGTGCATCCTTCTCCAGACATAACTGTGCCTTATCACTTTGTTTCCAAGGAGCCCAAAGACCTTCCCAGCTATTAAAGAATTAAACTTCACAAACCCTGTGAGGCAAGCAAGTGTTCCCATTGTGCAGAGGGGGAAACTGAGGCACAGGGGGTGACATTTCTTGTCCAAGGCCATACAGTGAGGCAGCAGTGGGAATAGAACCCAGGAGTCCTGATGAGCCATCATTGGTTCCAACCAGATCTCTTCCCAAAGCCAGTAATAGAACCCAGGACTCCTGCTTCCCAGTCTCTTGCTCTAACCACTAGACCCGCTCCCTCTTCAGGCCCATAGCATCCTCTGCTGATGGCAAGCCATGGTCTCACAAATCCAGCTTTAAGGTGACGGTTTGGAGTCTGGATCCCATCTGGCAAGTGGCAGTCCAGATGCTGGATTTGCCCCTGATCAGCAGACCTGCTTAGACTGCAGAACTGGAGTGGGGATTCCAGTTCTCCTGGCCCTTCCACGCAGAAAGAAAAGATTCGGTGTGTGCTTGGTCCTACAGATCAGGGAAGGGTCTGGAACCCCTGTTATTTTTTCCGCACTGGTTCCTCCATGGCTAAGCCCAGCACATGGCCCGGTTGTGTAGGGAAGGAAGTGGGGCTGGGTGGGAGCCAAGGTCTTCCTTTAAACACAGATGTCTTTGGTCATTAGCAAATAGCCCCAGGACTCTTCCCCCTTCCTGGTGTGGTAGCGAGTGCAGCGTGGACTCTGAGAGAGGGGTCAGGCCAGGCTCAAAGACCCTCTGCCACTGTGGATGCTCGACTCTGACTTCAGCTTGTGAGGAAGAGCCCAGATTCACCCCCGTGTCTAACCCAGCAGCACAGACCTGGTGGAAGAACATCTGCCAAGAGGTGGCAGGGGAAAGCAGCTGTGACTTCCCTTTCCGCTTAAGAGGCGGGTGGTCCAGTGGATGAGGCATCCGGCAGGGGCTCAACATAGGCTTCTATTCATAGCTGCAAACAGCAAACTGCATGACCTTGGGAACGTCCCCGCTCTCCTCTCTGGGACCCATCTGTGAAGCAGGGATAACGACACACCCCTTAGATCTAGGTGATAAGAGCCACTGCATTCAACTAGCTTAGGTACTGTCTGGCCTCCAGCTCCCCAGTGCCTGAGTACCTGGCTGTATTTACCCTGAGGTAGGGCTGTGTTCCTATCTCCATTTTACAGGTGGAGAACTGAGACGCAGAGATTACCTCTACATTGCAAAAAGAACCCTGCACCAGTGAATCACAGGGCCTTGGTCAGCTGACTCGGGCTTGCGGGACTCGCATGGGGCTAAAAGCAGCAGTGTAGACGTTCCTGCTCAGGGTCTGAAACCCGGGGAGGGGGTGGGTCTCCAAGTCTGAGTGGGAGCGTCTACATGGCTCTTCTTAGTGCCATAGTGCCAGCAGAAATCAGTTGACCTGGGCTCTGGGACTTGCTGCTGTGGGTTTGCAGAGATGACCTAGAGAGATTACAGGTTGGGTTTTCAAGGGCAATCAGGCACCTAAAGATGCAGATAGACACCTAGTGAGATTTTTTTAAACCAGTGGGAGTTAGGCACATATGAAAAATCCCAGTAGGCACCTAAACCCCTTTGAAAATCAGGCCTTATGGTTACGTCTTCATTACGTACTAACCCTGGGCCCTGTCTCAGGTTTGAGCCCAATGCCCCCTTCCGTCCACACACCAATCAATCAGACTCGGGTCAGCAAGTGCTCAGCACCTGGGTCCTAGGACCCTGCTGGGGGGTGGGAGGTGGAGCCCATGCCCTGCTGACTTGGCTCCACACCCTGTCAGTTTGGTTCAGCTCAAGCTGTAGACCTGAGTCTGAAGGTCAGCCCAGTGTGGTGTGGATGCATTAGCACAGCTGTGAGACCTGGGCCCAGCCACTGAAAGCCCAGTTTACAATGCAGTGGACGCTCCAGCACGGGCTTGGAAACACTGAGTCCACAAGTCCAAATCCCCCAGACCCGGGCTTAGTGTGCAGGGTAGACGTATCCAAAGTAACTAGCTTGAAGTCACGTGGGGATTTTGCAGGCACACAGGGAACTGAACCAGGTCTTTGGTGCACAGGCTAGGGCCTTAACCATTAGCCTATCCTGCCTCTCTGCCTATCTGTCTAACATCCCGGGCTTTGTGCTTCGTGGGTGACATGCACATATACAGGCATTGGGTGGGTGGAGGTGGGAGGAAGGGAAACTATTGTGAGTTATTTTTCAGCGTTTCTGCACCATTAATTAGAATGTCCCCAGCTTCCTCCCCAAAGGGGGAAGGGAAGGGCCAAGCCAAGGAGCTCACAGCACTAGGTCAGCAGGATGGAGATTCACGTTGTTTCCGGCCTTGCTGCTCAGGGGAATTTCAGGTTCTGCTTTGATTCTTTCCTCCCAACCTTGTGTTTTTGGGCACTGTCTTGCTTCTAAATCAGACTGAGGAATGCCAATACTTCTCCTTCCAGCCAGCTTGGCCTTGCTCCATCCCTGTGATCAGAGCTCCCCCTTCCCAGCCAAGCCACTGGACTGACCTGGGGGTGACCGATGGCATGTGGTGATGGTTTATGTAAGAGTGCCCTTATGTTGCCCGTGCAAGCATAGGATCGCTGCGTGCAATCTGGCATTGGGCTGTAGATAAGAGGCCCTGCTGCAGCAGGGCCTGCTTGCTTCTCTGTTCTTCCGGGACCACCGCTTCACTATTTACACCTGCAGTTTTAGCCCAGGGGGGTGGAATGTCCTTGGAAAGCAGAGCAGGTCCTGCCAGTCTGATGTGCTTGATCTTTCAATCCAGACCAGTAAATAAATGCAATAGCGCAGTTCTGGTTCTTCTTTGCACCATGGTGCGCCAGGCTTTGGCTAAGGTAGCAAAGATGTTGGGGTCCCAGACTCCTCTCAGGTCTGATCTCTGGGCCTGTTTCCACTTTTGGTAAATGAATCTGGGTCCCCCCAGCTGACACATGCACTTAAGAAGGACCTCAGTCAGAGCTCAGGGGTGTCTGGCTCTTGGGTTTCCATTAGGGTCAGTTACAGAGGTAGAAGCCCATCTCCAGTAAGGGCCAAGCATCATCTAGCTAGACTTTTGTTAGGCCTGCTTGCGGGCCTGATCCTGGGAGGTGCTGAGCTCCCTCAATTCCCATAAAGTCATGAGGAGCCTGGGGACAGCAGGGTGTGGAATCATACTTGGTTCTTCCCACATGTGCCTGGGATCGGGTGGCAGCAGGAAACACTCAGGGGCAGGGAAATGGCTTCCCACTCGGGTTCTCCGGAGCCCAGATCAGATGGCAGGTGGGACGTGCTGCAGGACACCTCTCTTTTCCGTGGGGTGGGGAGATGGCAGAGTGGGGCTGAGAGAGGATTGAGGGGGGCTGTGACGGACTCCACTGGAGTTGATGCTGGGCTGGGAGGGAAGGTGTGACAAGGCAGGAGCACTACCTACTCCCTGGTGAACATGGGGTTAACCTCTGCTCCCCCTTCTCTGGTACAGATTATCGGGGGAGGGCTATCTACTGGGAGTCAGAGGGGGGAGAGTGCCTTTGGGGAGGATGAGCTCTTCACTAAGTGGGGTGTGGCAGAGTGAGGCTGGGTGGGGTGGGACAGAATGGATGGGGTCAGGCAGGGTGAGGCTGTCGGGTGGGGTGAGACAGCGCAGGATAAGTCTGAGGGGCAGGGATGGAGCTGGTGGTGTGGGGCAGGGCATTCTCTGTCACTTGTTCCTTTCAGCTCACAGTAATGGGGCCTGATCTCTGGCTGCCCGCATCGCCCCAGGGAAAGCTCTTGCTGATAATGACCGTGCTCCCGTGCTGCTGAGCCAGCCCCCGCAGCTGGCAGACGCATCTCTGGTTCTTTGGCGATTTGGTTTTAAGTTGGTGATGTGCTGAGAGGATGGGCCACTTCCCCATGGGAGATGCTCCATAAGCGTCCCTCTGAGTCCAAGTGAATCAATAGATACCCATCAGGGCGGAGAGCGACTGCAGGGTCAGCTTTATGGCAGGAAATTGCGTCCCTACAGGGAGGCCCACTCCAGTGACATTCCTCCAGCACAGGAAGCCTGGAGCGGCTCAGCACCCTTCAGGCCCAGAAGGCTGCATGGGATGGGGGGCTGTTCCCTCCCTTGTGTGAGCAGAAGGAGAGAGGATGGCTTATGGTGCATGTCCCCAAGGGGCAGTGGTTGTCCAGCAAAGGGCCATGTCTGCAATCCATACACCCCACAAGCTGCCCATCATGAATGCACCATGCTGTACCTCCGGGAACACACTGCCCCTTTCCTAATCTTTGGTCCCTGCCAGCTGGAGTTCTGGAGCAAGAGATGCATCTACCACCATCATGCCGTCCCTTGTGGTGCTGGCCAGGGTAGGATTTGGCCATATGTGTAGGAACCACTTCAACCTCCAGCAATATGCTGCCAGCTCTGGAGTGGAATGCAGCAGCTGGGTGGCAGTGCCCAGCAACGATCCAGTGAGGAAGAATGCCATATCTAGTAGGGACTGCAGGAGAAGCTTGCATAGGCAGAGCAAGTGCAGAATACGCTCCCAAGTGAGGACCTCACAGGGCTGACGAGTTTCTTCACTGGCATATAATCAACTCGTTGCAGCCCCTGCTTCAGGGCACCCACAAGGCAGTACACCAGCGCAAGAGAGCAAACAGTCCACAGCGGTGTATCCCTAACACCCTGGGCTCAGGAACGTCCAGTCTCTATGAGGATCGTGTTAAGTCTATGGGGAGCGAGGATTTGCTTTGATGGGCTATGGAGCCTGGCTACCCCTCCTCTCCTTGCCATGCACAACCGTGTCAGGAATCCGCTCCCTCCGCCAAAGGTTTCCCTGGAACGCAGGGAGCTGCCTTCATGCACCGCACAATGGACACTCTCTGCGGGTTTCCCATTTGAACCCTGGGAGAGAGACGGGGCTGCGTGAGAACAGAGGTGCTGAGGCTGAGATGGAGGCAGCGAGCTAGAACAGAGAGATGAACAACAATGGGAGCCAGGTGAGGATGAGCCCCATCATAGAGACAGGCTACGCCTGGGTGTGCCCACGTCACCCTGCGCTAGCCCCAGCCTATGGAGCCCGCAGGACTCTGCACATAGGGCTGGGAGTGCCATAATTCCCACTGCTCTTGATGTTAGCCCCGAGGGTGTATTTGGGATGTGACGTACCGCACAGTGATGGGGCTGGATTACGCTGATACTGACCTATCACAAGATGTCACTGAAGCAAAGAGCTTAGCCGGCTTCCTAAAGGATTAGACACATATAGGAATAATAAAACGATCACCCGCAATGACACTGGCCAGGATTAACATGGAGGAGCTCAGCACTCCTGCTTCAGGGCATGTGCTAGCCTGAATGCCCTCTGGGGGTGGAGGGCTAGTCCCTCATTGCCCAGTAGGGGCATTCTTGCACCTTCAACTGGTCATTGGGCGGCATGGCAGACAGGACCAGCAGATGTGATGGATCCCAGACTGTCCATTGCTAGAATCCCACACTCCAGGCAGCGAACTCTAACTCTCACCCATGAGATGCCCGTCCATCCTCTGCCTTGGCTGCTGGACTGTTCAGTGAAACCTCGAACTCCTGCTGCGGCTCTGGAGCGGGTGCATCCATCCTGGGGCTATGGAGAAGAAGCCCTCGCATGGAGCTGGCCTCTGGAGACAGAAGTAGATTCTCATGATGGTATGATGGTATCTGCTAAAGCAGCGAGACTCAGACTTAGGCTCACGAGCCACAAACAGCTCTTTAATGTGTCTCCAGCGGCTCTTTGCAGAACAAGATATTAAAACATTGGTTAATAATTCAATCAGTCAATCTCAGTTATTAACCAATCAGGATGCTTTTACTATGTTATTAACCAATTGTAGAACACTTGGTCAGTCATTTTGCTGTGAGAATAATATATATATGTAAATGAAACAATGAATTCACATGGGCTCCTTTGGGTCATGTTGATCGCTAATTTGGCCCCTTAACCACTGAGGTCTGAGTGTCAGTGGACTAGAGGCCTGGAGCATCTCTGAGATCTTCAGTCTCTGTGCTGTGGAAATACACTCTGCTCGTGTGGCCTGTGGGGGATGAGTCCACCAGGATCTGTCTCATGCTCCGGCTGGCCACTCTCTGTTATCTCCTATGCTTTTTCAGGGAGCCATCCTTAAATCATGGAAAGCTGCTGATTCTACTCTCTGGACTGTGTCCCTGGTGGCCAGGACACTGGACTGGTGCAATGAACCAGCTGAGACGGAAGCTCTGACGGGAGAAGACTGGACAGACTCAAGAGTGTAAACTTTTAGCTTTAGTTTCAGATTGTTACAGGCTAAGTCCTGGCTCTGCTCAATCTGTAGGAGCCGGGCCCTGGACTTCAGTGAGGTCAGGATTCAGTCCTGGGAGGCAGGAGTTGCTCTGAGGAGAACTTAACTGCAACCTGGCCCCCTGGCTGGGATACACCACTGGAAGTCAAGAGAGCTGGGTTCTCTTCACTGAGTCACTGGGTGACCTTGGGCAAGTCCCTTCCCCATGCCTCTGTTTCCCCATCTGTAAAATGAGGATACTGGTACCTCTTGGAGAGTTACAGATGTAAGGCACAATAGACAAGCTGAGTCTATTATTGTATTATTTCCCCATATTTACCAATGGCAGAATACCCACCAGAAGCACATGACCCATGAATGAACACAGGCATTCAGGCATCTAAATCTCATCCCCATAGCAACATACTTCATAAATGTGCAGCGTGTAGTGCCTCTCCAGAAGTCGGACATCAGCTGGGTAACTTCCCTGCAGGGGTCAATGACCATAGAGCGTGGAACAAATCCAGACCAGTACAGGATCCTGTTTCATCGAATTAGACAAGCAGATTGTGTTCGCAGTGCACGTAGGGAAAAGGGACTGGGTGGAGAGCCGTGGGAAGCAAAGCTCTTTCTTCATCTCCAAAGCAGCATGGACAGCAGAAGTGCTGGTTCCCCACTTCCTCCCTCCCCACTCCAGAGATGTGCTTCAGAATGAGGCATCTGCCAGAGTTAGAGGCGAACTCCATCTTTGCATTCAGTCCTTGGCCTGTCTGTGGTGACGGCCAGTTGGTACCACGCATGAGGTGTTTTTTGCAAGACTCACCAACTCACCTGAAAGTCAACAGGCAGATATCGACTCGTACCAGCTTTCCGTCACTGCGGAAGTAGTTGGCTGCGAACTGGTGGCCTCTGCATGAAAGCCTCTGCCTCCACCCATCAGTCCAGAGCCATCCACTCCCCCTGCCTGGCGGTTTATGCGCTTTGCTCACTACTTCCTGAATTCTCATCTTTGCTGCATGGTCCGTATGCCAGAAGGACACACAGGCCTTTACCTTCGTGCAACACTGGCCAACATGTAGGATATTTGCAGCCTCTTAACATCTCATTGCTGTGGGGCGTTACCCATGTAAAACCATCTAAATCTTTGCAAGGACTGCACAAACAAAGCCACCTCCATAAATCAGGAGCAGCCTGCACCAGCTGGGAGAGGTCATTGGCCACATCAACCACATGTGTTTTACAGAGACTATTTCTAACATCAAATTATACCTTCCATGTCATCTGGAGACAGAGGTTTCTCATCAAAGCTCGACGGGAGCTGGGATTGCTAACTCCACTGGTAGCAGTCCCCGGCGTGATGGGGCATAGAGACCATGTGGGCAATGTGGTGGGAGAACCCAGTTTAGAATATCGTGAAGCTGCTTTTCTCTGTGTGTGTGTATGTGTGTGTGTGTGTGTACACAAGAGGGCATATGATGTGCCCTAGTATATGCTGTAGTTGCAGGGTGTGTGTGCTCTCTCTGTGTCTGTGTGCTCTGTACTTGTGGCACCTTAGAGACTAACAAATTTATTTGAGCATAAGCTTTTGTGAGCTACAGATGCATCCGATGAAGTGAGCTGTAGCTCACGAAAGCTTATGCTCAAATAAATTTGTTAGTCTCTAAGGTGCCACAAGTACTCCTTTTCTTTTTGCGAATACAGACTAACACGGCTGCTACTCTGAAACCTGTGTGCTCTGTGTGCGTGTTTGTGTCGGTGCAAGAGTGCATATGCTGTGTCAGTACATGTATTTGCAGGTATGTATGCTCTCTGTGCATGCTCTGTGTGGTACACGAGTGGGTGTGTAGGTGCATGGGTGCATAGGATGTGTGTGTCAGCACATGCTCTATTTGCAGTAGTGGGTGCGCTTTGTGTGGCAGGAAGATGAATGCGGTGGAAGCATGCATGAGTATGTACAGCGGTTTGCCATGAAAAGGTCAGCACTTCCCGGGGAGATTCCTAGGAGTGGTGTCTGAAATCCCACAGGTACTGTCTGTTCTAGGTTTGGCAATAATGCAGCTGGCTCTGGGCAGCACTTACTGTAGAGGGAGTACATGTGGCACCTTAGAGACTAACAAATTTATTTGAGCATAAGCTTTCATGAGCTACAGCTCACTTCATCAGATACATTCGGTGGAAAATACAGTGGGGAGATTTATATACACACACAGAGAACATGAAACAATGGGTTTTATCATACACACTGTAAGGAGAGTGATCACTTAAGATGAGCTATTACCAGCGAGGGGGGGGGGAGGAAAACCTTTTATGGTGATAATCAAGGTGGGCCATTTCCAGCAGTTAACAAGAACGTCTGAGGAACAGTGGGGGTTGGGGGGGGGGAGAAATAACATGGGGAAATAGTTTACTTTGTGTAATGACCCATCCACTCCCAGTCTCTATTCAAGCCTAAGTTAATTATATCCAGTTTGCAAATTAATTCCAATTCAGCAGTCTCTCGTTGGAGTCTGTTTCTGAAGTTTTTTTGTTGAAGGATAGCCACTCTCAGGTCTGTAATCGAATGATCGGAGAGATTGAAGTGTTCTCCAACTGGTTTTTGAATGTTATAATTCTTGACGTCTGATTTGTGTCCATTTATTCTTTTACGCAGAGACTGTCCAGTTTGACCAATGTACATGGCAGAGGGGCATTGCTGGCACATGATGGCATATATCACACTGGTAGATGCGCAGGTGAACGAGCCTCTGATAGTGTGGCTGATGTGATTAGGCCCTATGATGGTGTCCCCTGAATAGATATGTGGACAGAGATGGCAACGGGCTTTGTTGCAAGGATAGGTTCCTGGGTTAGTGGTTCTGTTGTGTGGTGTGTGGTTGCTGGTGAGTATTTGCTTCAGGTTGGGGGGCTGAAGAGGATGACTCTTAAATGGCAGCCGCTGTATGCAGGGGTGCACATGTGGGCAAGGGCCAGACAGTGCGTGATTGCTGTATGGATGTGCATGGGGGCAGGACACCAGGCGCCTCCGTCTCCTTGCATCCCCATGCCATGGCCAGGTACGACAGAAGTCCATGCTTGTGCTGGCTGGCCCTGGATGGTCGGGATGGCTTCCATGGAGCTCTTTCCATGCTGCCGAGGAGGGAGCGGGCCACTCCTCCTTGACCACTGGAGCAGTGGGTGCAGGTCTCCTGGGGACATGGGAGGCATGTGGCTCAGCAGTGCTCTGGCTGGGGCTGTCCTGAGTCACAGGTACTCCCGGTGTGTCCAGTATCATCAGCTCTGGCTCACGGTTGGGGAACACAAAGGGGAAGTGAGTGGCTCAAGGTCACCCAGCAGGTCAGAAAGGAACCCAGGAGTCCTGCCTCCCAGGCCAGTGCTCTGCCCACTAGGCGAGGCTTCCTGTTCGAGAATGTTCCCTTCCTAACAGGGTTGGCTAGGGACTGGAGAGGCAGAAGGCTGCCTGTTTGAGAAGAGCCAGGCCCTCAGAGAGGGAGCTGGGAGGATGGGGAGAAAAGGAGCCAAGCTGCCCACAGTCTTCCAAAAGCTTCTGGGCACAATGGCCAACTCAGCGGGCAGTACCTTGCCACCTAATTCCTTCACTGATTGACTAAAAAACCCATCATTCACAGCTGCAGGGAAGTCGGTTGGCTGGCACATGACAAGTCCCACTAAGAGGCAGCCCCACTTGCAGAGGAGGTGATGCTGTGTGCGCTCCGTTCCCCTGGCCTGCTGCCCATCTCACCTGCCTGCTGGCCACGGGACCGCACGCTTCCCTCCCCTCCCCTCAGTTGTTGTTGCTCTGTTTAGTTAAGCGATAATAGGGCTGCCGATGCTGCTTTACGAGGCAATAACCCGGCCCCATACGCGCAAGGAAGCCATAGGCCGAGTAGCTCTCCTGCATCAGCAGCAGATCATTGCCTCGTAAAGCCACACCATGGACACCGTGGTGCTCAGAGCACCATTATGCTAATTGTGTTCCGCTTGCAAGTCCCCAGTGCCCTGCTGCTCATGTGAGATGGTCAGTAGGGAGACAGATTTCTTTCCTGCCAGCTGTAAAATCTGGAGTAAAGCTCCTGAAATTGGGACATGGGATAGAAGAGGAAGGAAGGATCCTACCATCCTGTCACCCTCTGGTCCTTGGGCTTCATCTTAGATCCTTCAAGTGACCACTGCCAGGCTCCTTTCTTGAAAGACCAGAAGAGATGGCTGTCGTGGTCTTTAGGAGCAGAAAGCAGAAGCCCTGATACAAGCTGGTAATTTCCCCTTTGGTTAGCATGGGATGGGCATGGTGGGTGGGCTGACACCATCCAGGAATCACCAAGCCAGTTGGTTGGGAAAGGTTCTATGTTCTTGCAAGAAACTTTGAATTGGGGAGGTGGGGGTGAAAATCAAAACATTTTCTTCCAACGTTTTTAGTAAAAAGGTGAAACCCCCCAAACCTGATCTTCTTCTTCTTCTTTTGACAAAAATATGTGGCTTTGGTTGCCTAAAACTGGAAATATTTTGCATTTCAGACTCTTCACTGAAAATTTGAAAATGTTGCTGAAACTGGCAAATGTCCATTTTGATTAAAATTCATTTTTTGTCCAAAAAAAAACATTTTGAAAAATTTGGCCTGAGCCCCCTCACCAGCATGAGTCTGTCAGGAAAGCCAGCATGCCCATCTCCAAGCAGACATGGGCAGGGAAACCAGCAAGAGGACAACTCCACAGCTGGGCAGTTAGCTCAGGAAATGAAAGCACGGGGGCTGGTTGTTGAGACCTGAGCATCACTTGTTGTTGGTGTTGGTGTTGCCCTGCCTGAGGGTTTATCCCATCAAGGTCCTGACCTCCTCGCCAACCCACTCCTGGGTGATGCAACTCAAGAATTTTTGCGCTGGGTGATGCAACTCGGGAAGCTCCAGGGCTGTGTGGTGCGTGCTTAGCAGCCTGTGCCCCATGAGTGATGCAGTTCCCAGGGGCTCTGGTGACAGATGCCAGAATGCTCAGTAGGCCCCTTGGCTCTGCCCAGCTCTCAGTTTGTGATCACTGTGCATTGTGTCCTGGGCTTTGCTTTGCGCTTTCCCCTGCTGCAGCAGCCTCCAGCATTATTTCCAGCATGAGTCCCCTTTCCCACCATGTTGGTTTCCAGCACCCCCACCCCTGTCATTCCAGTTGAGTTACCACTTCCTTGATTTCCCAGTCAGCTTCATGCTTCATGGTGCAGGATAGTTATTCACCTCCGTGTCTCCTTCACTCTTGATCTCATTAAAGCCTCCGGGGGAATCACTCAGCCGGCATTTGTGCCTGCTTTACCTTGGGGAATTCGTTCCAGGTCAGTGCAGAGCTGCAGATAACATCCTTTAAGGTGCGCAACCTTTTAATAATGCCAGCCATTGGTGACAGGCCATCTCCTGTGACAAGTGCTTCCATCTCTAGCTGCTAGCGGCTGGTAGAGCAGCTCCTTCAACATAGCAAGGGACAAAAGCTGTTCCTTGAAGAACAGAGGGCTCGAGTTCAAATCCTGGGGCCTGCATGTGATTAGCAAGTTCATGACTGTGTTAGGCCAGTTGAAGTGTACGTAGTTGTGCCACCTCCAGTGGCTGGAGCTCAGCTGGGATACAAGCCCAGATTCTATTTTGTCAGATGGAGACCCTCCTTCATGTGGAGTGGTTAGTCCTGGTTTGTGTCCCCACAATGCTGTCTGTGTCTGTCAGCAGTACCATAATGCCATGTGTGTGAGTATATGGTAGTACTCCAGTGATGTGTGAGTGTGTGTGGTTGTACAACAGTGCTTTTGTGGTGATATAGCAATGTTGTGTGTGTGAAGTCCAGCAGTGCCACGTGTGTGATGGTACAGTGGTGCTGAATGTGTGTGTGTGTGTGTTCTTTGTATGTGGTCATGCTACAGCAGTGCTGAGTGTGTGTGATGGTGCAGCAGTGCTGAGTTTGTGTGGCATAGCTGTGACAAATGCAAAGTTGGCTGGGTGGTGGTTTAGGATCTCTGATGCCGGGCACCAGTCCTGCCTGTGTCACAAGCCAGCCGCCTTTCCAGCAGGGTGACCACTGAAGCACCAGTTCACCCCCAGCACACCACTTATTCATCAGGGGCCGAGTTTGCCCCTGGCTGTACACGAGGCTGCACTGAGCAAAGTGGGGGTGGCTCTCATCTGAGGTACCCAGGGTAAGCCAGTCCCTTGGCTTTTCCAGCCCACGTGTCTCAAGCACACTGTCCCCAGAGCTGTGGTAGCCCCGGACATGGAAAATCAAACCAGACTCCCGCACCCCTTTGCTATGCAACACCTTCTTTCAGTGGGGTGAAGTGGTTCCCCTGGGGGGCGGTTTGGTGCACTGGGCTGGTGACGATCTCTACTTGTTGCCCAGCATAAAGTTCATGTACTGCAGGAATGCCAAGCAGGTCTGCGCCAGGGAGCAGGGGAGTCTTGATGATGCCACAGGGGTTGAGCAAGGGAGTGGAGCCCAGGCGGTGAGGGATAGACAGGAGCATCCCCGCCATGCTGCATTGCAGCTTTGAGCTGGGGAGTGGAGCCCGGAGGGGAGCAGGGGATGCTGCATTGCAGCTTTGAGCTGGGGAGTGGACCCCAGAGGGGAGCAGGGGATGCTGCATTGCAGCTTTGAGCTGGGGAGCTGTGCAAAAGTGGCTCTATCTGTGGCAAAGCAGGAGTGACACTGCAGAGCTGCGCTGATCAGACCCTCGCATTAACTCGGCTGCCTTCTAGTCTGTTCCTTCACATTGTGTTTCCCTCCGTCGCGGCTTTCCTTCTTCGCCTCCCTTTTTGCCTTGTCCATGGGAGACAGTAATGTGGTGTTTATTGCTTCTCCAGTAGGGCTGAGACTCGTCTCCTGTTGGAAGGAAGTGCCAGAGCCTGGCTCTTGGGAGCTTGGGGCACTCGCTTTTTGCAAGATTTCTCCTCGCGTAGTCAGGGAATAGGATGTTTTGCCACGGTGGCAGAGTACAGCCTAGCAACTGTCAGTGCCCATGGGGGAAAGAGCTGGAGAGGTCTGAGCTGCAGTGGCACGGGGATAGTGCAGCGTGCCGGATGTTTGGGATGGCCCAGGCCAGGGCACACCCATTGACATACACACACACACACGTGGCGCCAGCACTCGTACACCAGCAAACATATTAAACAAATAATGCACCTTGTACCACAGAGACCCGCCGTGCACATCTCTCCGTCCCCCGGTATTCTGAGACTCACCCACACCTTCGCAGAGATGTGCACACGTTCGTGCCCAGATGTTGTACTGCCACAAAGTCACCCATGCACACAGACGCCTCCCGGGATTAGACGCTGGCCGCCGTGGTCTCCCTTCCAACCCTGTGATACTCATGCAGTGATAATCATACATCCCACTTACAACCCTTTTCATCTGTCTTCGGCCCTTATCGGTGTCGCACCTGAGAGCTGAGACCAATGGGAGTTAGGGGCTTAGGAAGATCTCACTAGGCACCAACCTGCAGCTTTAGAAACTTGGCCCCAGGTGTCTTCCCCAAGATCACACTGGAAGTCTGGGGCAGAGCCAAGATTTGAACCTTGGTCTCAGGCCAATGCCCTGACCTCTGTACCATCCTTCCTCATTGTCATTTTCCACCTGCCCTACAAAGCATATGGGAAGGGCTGTTATAAAGAGGGCAGTGACTGATTGATTGTTCTCCATGCCCTACCAGGGGAGGATAAGAAGCAATGGGCTTAATCTGCAGCAAGGGAGATGTAGGGTGGCTATTAGGGAAAACTTTCTAACCATAAGGAGAGTTATTCTCTGGAGCAGGCTTCCAAGGCAGGTTGCGGAATCCCCATCATTGGGGGTCAATAAGACCAGGCTGGAAAAACACGCATCAGGGATGGTCTAGGTTTTACTTGGTCCTGCCTCAATGTGGGGGGCTGAACTAGATGACCTCTCAAGGTCCCTTCCAGCCAGACATTTCTATGATTATCTAATCAATCCTCACGGCAATACAGGTAAGTAAGGTTTATTCCATTTCACATAAGGGGAAACTGAGGCACAGAACAGGGACATAACTTGCTCCAGGTCACAGAAAGAGTTAACTTCGCAGCCAGGAGCAGAGCTCAGGATTTCCTGGTCCATGTAGAGATCATTAAACCACACTTCTTCCTCGGTAGGTGCAAGCTCTTATTCCAGCTGCCGGTGAAGCAGTTTGTGGGCCAGGCTGGTAGCCAAGTCCCCATAGATCACTGGCCTGTTGGCTATATTGGCCTGCAGAATGGAAGCCTGCTGACCTGCTCAGCATGGTGGGAAGTGCTGTCCGCACCTGCAGAGGTCATCTGCCTCTGTGGTTCATTTTAAAATATCTCCGGCTCAGTGCAGCTGCTGAGGCTGGCAATCATTCTTGGGCGCAGCGGGGAGATGCTGAGAGCAGCGGTTTGAGTACCGATGCCTCAATGCGTGACCTAGAGCAGTGACACACGGTAATTGCACCATGATCCAGAGATGGGGGGTGGCTTCACTGCCACTTGCATAGTTGATATTGTATCCAGAGGAGTTTCCATGCAGTTACAAGTTAGGTTCCATTAGGAACAAGGGAACCAGTTTCTATAAAATAAGGACTGACCTGACCTTACACCCAAACCTAGAGGTTGGAAAACATTTAGAGAACTCCCCTCCCAACTCCTAATTTTCATTTTGTGGCAGCATGCAACCTGGTTCCATCTTGGACCGAAAGGGACAATGCCAGGTTTCTATAGGAAAATTGGAAATCATTAGTGAGCCAATGCACACAAAATTAACAGGAGTTTGTAGGACCAAGAGATTCAGTTATGCAACTGTTGTCTGAGTGCTACTCAGAACTGAGCTGCCAAACTTTCTTAGGGCTGTCTCCACAATGGGGTGATGCACCTCACGGAGATGTGATTTCTAAAGAGTGCTGATGCGTTGCACGTTAATTGGTCTATGCAGACCCTGCTGATGCTCACTAAAGGCTCCCTAGTGTGCTTTAACGTAGCACTGTTTCAAACAGCACTACATCAGAGCGCACAAGCAAGGTCTACCCAGACCAATTAATGTGCAACATGAGTGCATTTAGAAATCACCCCACATAATGCACATACCACCATGCAGACAAGCCCTGAGATGTGTTCATCACTAGAGATGAGGCCTTGAGCAGACCACTCTGGCCTTCAGAGATGAGATCTCTCTGGAGACAGCGGTACCCCAATTAGGAGTATATTCACAGAAGGATACAGTCAGATCGGGATTTGGCTGCAAATTTCATGGCTCTGGCCTATGTCTATGTTGAGCCCAAACTTGAGCACCGAATCCAGACACTTCCAAGCTTCAGAGAAGTTCAGGTTTGGATCTGAATGAAGATCTAAATTCCAGCTCTTCCAATCCCTAGGTCCTTTGCAGTAACGATGTGAGGTGGTTTCATCACAACGTGTGACAAAGCCAAATGCGAGATGCTACAATGAAACAACAAACGATTCTTCCTCTGCCAGTTCCAGGCTTTGCTGTGATTGCCAATCCACTGGGCACAGGAACGGTCTGCTCAACCAGCCACTCTGCTCTAGGGCAATAAAGTCCTCAACAAGGTCATTTAGAGTGGGATTTTCCTGAGTGTTCAGCGCTAACCTAACTGTGCCCCCACTGAATCAATGGCTATTGACTGCAGAAAGAGCACAGTAAATCCTGCAGTGGCACAGCTGCAGCCCTGCAGGGCTCTCCCGTCGCCGAGAGGCAATAGCTGGCTCAAGGGAAGAATTTGTCTGTCGACCTAGCACTGTCTACACTGAGGGTTACATCGGCTTAGCTGCGTGTCTCGGGGGGGGGGGGGCGTGAATTTTTCCCTCCCCTGAGAAATGTAGCTGTGCCCATGTAACTTTTCAGTGTAAACCAGCCCTGAAGCTAATGCCGAGCACTTCTGAAAATCCAGCCTTTAGGCTTTTTGTATGGGACTGAAATGTCCCGACACGATCTTCTAAATCTCTTCTCTAAGCAGCCTGAGGTTCCTGACTCACACAGTGATTCTGAATCACACTTACAGCCGAGATGCAGGTACGGCTCCATTGCTGGCTATTTATAGACGTGTAAGCATTCGCCGTATCTGAAGGCAGAGAATAGCTCTCTGATTAGGCAGTTCTCACAATCCAATGCCACTTGCCTGTGTACCTCGTGATGTTCTCAGACCTCCGGCACAAAGGCTGCCTGGCCTGTTTTGCCCTCAGGGAAGCCCAGCTCCCCGTGAGCAGAAGTTGCACCATAGTGCTTCTGTTGACCCATTTACTGCTACCAGTACATTGTGTAGTATGCCTGCTCTCCAATCAGAGGTGTAACTGCAGCCATACCTGAGCTAGCTCTGATCTAGCTACAGCAAATAACAATAGAAGTGAGGCTACAGCCAGTAGGCAGCTACTGCTTGAGTATATATCCAAGGTCCTGGATGGGCAGGGCTAGCCTGCCACCTCCCGTGTCTTTTGACTGGAGGGAAATTCTCGGCTCTAACTGGGCAGTTGGAACAACGATGGTGATGATGATTTGGATGAAGCTCCTTTCAATCTCCAGCATGACACCCCCCAGTGAAAAGGGCTTGTTTGCTAGTCACCGTGTTGCTATTGCATTGTGACGGTGTGTCCCACCGCTTGGTGGCACTGCACCTGTCTAGATCCAGTGGGAGGGAAGAGATGGAAGCCCCTACTCGTGTGAAATCCGTTGGGACATGGTAGGGAACAGCAGGCACTGGCTGAGGAAAGGTTGCATTAGCTGCGCTGGTATCGTCTGCCTCTTCTTCCCAGGATTTTGGTGGGACTGAACGGGAGTCTCAGCCCAGATTCCCTCCCCCCAGCCCAGTGGCCAATGCGACGTGTCTGTGATTGACAGCAGGCCACTTGCCCGTTTATTCCACTTTGTGAATCAAGGTGAAGGAACCCACAGTACAGACTCTGGGACACGCAGCACTGAAACCCATCCCTTTCACAAACCACTCAGGCAGGAAGCATTGGGAGCGGTCATGGCATTTCTAGTTCATTTCATCTCTAGCTGGCATTACCTTCCCAGAGGTTGTTTGGGCATGTGGGAAGATGGAGAACAGCTAACTCATGTGGACGTACATGGTTTGGGGATTCTAGCAGCTTCTCCCCTGTTTGCTATGGAAGCAGGGAAGGGGACGTTCTCCACAGGCCATTTCATGGGGTCAGAGACCCCCGCTCGAATCATTCAGGAGCCCCGATGGGAGTGCTCTCCCCATCTGACATCACGGCAGATTCCGTCACTCTGGGTGCCAAGGGAAACAGGAAGGTTTAGCCCTTGAAATAGGATGATTGTGTCTTGCCTTTAGCGAAGCAGACCACGACTCAAGCAAGGTACGGCTGGAGCCATCCCAGGAGGCCCTCCCTCTCCACTGTCCTACCTGCAATTCCAAAGGAGCAGCTTTGATTCTGCCCGACCTCAGCAGCGTTAAAGATCGTCACCAGGGAAGTCTGTAAAAGAGGGAAGAGAAGGTGAGAAGAAGCAGGGGGAAATGCCTCTGATGCTGCATCCCACCCATCCATCTGTGTCAGCTGTTCCAGTGCCACTGCTGGGCAAAGGCTGCTCATTGCTGGAGCTTCTGTCCATCCCTCTCAGTACACGGCACAGCAGAAGGTCTCTTCAGCAACACCAAAGAGTTTGGCCACCATGCCTGGTCAGTACTGGCAGGTGGAAACAGGACAGAGAGAGCAAGGGACACTCCCAGTAAAGGTTGAACTTGCCAAGAGCTTTTGCCTAGAGGGCTTTGTTTAGGACTTCTTAATTGGCCTTGTTAGTCACTGGCCTTGAGTGACTTGAGTGACCCATCTCAGTCCTCTGGATGGGATCTGATGTCTCACGTCTTGTGTTTGTGCCTTGGCTGGTTGAGGGGAATGGCTGAGCAGATCAGTTCAAAGAAGGCCCCATAAATGGGATTACAGTGAGCAGGAGACAATAGCTAGCCCCAAAACTTGCAGAGAGAGAGCTCAGAGTTAACAGCACCCCTTGCAAAGCAAAGGCAGAAAGCCAGGACTTAAGGGAAATAATCAGCTCCCAGCTCCATTCCCCTCTCCCACCAAAGAAAGAGAGAAAAATTGTGTTGGGGAAACCTTATTGTAACCCTGCATTAGTTGGGAAAGGTCTGACGCCAGTTCCTGAAGAGATCCTAGCTGCAGAGCTGGAATTCCAGCTGCAAACTGAAAATTCAGAGTTAATTGGATCCTGCCCTGTTAACATTTAAAGTTGGTTTCCTGCCTTTGTCTCTGATTGCAGTATTGTGAAGTGGAGAGCAAGGCCTCAGCTACTGAAGGCAAACAGTATCGAGCAGGGCTCCTCTGGGTGCCTTCCAGCAGTCAGCGTTTCAGAGCCCTGCTAAGTTTTCCCGTGCAGGCTGCTTCACTCCGAGGTGGACTTTGGGGCACATCTGGGGGCTCCTGTACAGAGCCTTTTACAAATCAAGGCTTCTTTTTAAAAAGTACCAGTAAAAACATGTTTCCTAAGAGCCTGACTTGTCCTGGGAGAGGTCAGTAGCCTCCCTGCACACATGAGGTTGTTGGTAGCACAGCAAGCTGCACACATGTAGCGTAGCCAAGACTTGTTTTATTTCCCTTGCTTTTTTCTCATAAGCAACATGCACACAGGCTCGATCCGAGATCGAAATCCTACCTCTGGTGAAAGGCAACATTCTCTCTGGCTCGGCCACTAACAAAATGGCAGCTGGATGCACTGTGTTAGGTTGAGGAACAAACGGGCTAAGGTTTGCCTCACTATTAGAGATGTAAAACTGAAGTCCTTGCTCCTTATGGCCATTAAAGAGACCACAGCGCTTTCCATAGGAGGAAGAAGGCTCACTCTGCTGTCTTGGGGGACTGCAAATTCCAGTTTGGTCAATATAATTCTTTCTTGATTTTTGATTGGATATGGCTTTTTTCTGCATGTCCTGTCTAATACTGCTGCATACAGTTGTTGTGTACTGTTCAATAGCTCCTGAGTTCCACCCCAGAAATGACTACATTTTGACTCCCAAATTGGGTTGCCATCTAGGCCATATCCTGGCCCTTGCTCTGGAGGGACTCAGGATTCTTCCAGTGTAAGTTTCCTGCGGCTCTGCCCCACATGGCTCCCCTGGGTCAGGGTATGAGAGACGTGGCCAGAGTACTCTGTGCTCCGGCAATCCCCAGCCAACATAATAACCCCTCGGAGCTGTTACAAGCTGACTGAAGGCAGAGCAGCTCTGAGTCTGTTCAGCATTACACTGGGGACCCCCAGCAGCCTCAGGGATTAGGGAAGCACAAAGGTGGCTTAAAGTCATCTTTGCCCTCAACTGTGCCAAGAGGAGATCTCGCGCTGCTGAGAATCTGGCCCTATAGATCAGAGGTGGGCAAACTACGGCCCGCGGGCCATATCCAACCCCTTAGCTCCTGGCTTGGGAGGCTAGCCCCCAGCCCCTCCCCCACTGTCCCTCCTCCCCTGCAGCCTCAGCTCACTGTGCCGCCGGCACAATGCTCTGGGCGGGCGGGGGCTGCGAGCTCTTGCCGGGCAGCGCAGCTGCAGACCACGGCCTGACCTGGTGCTCTGCGCTGCGCGGTGTGTGTCTGGCTCCAGCCGGGCGGCACAGCAGCCTGTCCTGGTGCTCTGGGCAGCATGGCTGTAGCATCGCCAGCCACCAGTGCTCCAGGCAGCGTGGTAAGGGGGCAGGGAGCAGGGGGTGTTGGATAGAGAGCAGGGGAGTTTGGGGTGGTGGTCAGGAGGTGAGGAACGGGGGTTGAATGGGGACAGGGGTCCCTGGTGGGGGGGCAGTAAAGAATGAGAGGAGGGGTTGGATGGGGCAGCAGGGGGCAGTCAGGGGCGGGGAGTCCGGGGGCAGGGAGGGGTGGATGGGTCAGGAGTTCCAGGGGGCCATCAAGGAACAGGGTGTAGTGGATGGGGCAGGAGTCCCGGGGGGATGTCAGGGGGCGAGAAGCAGGGTGGGGTGTCAGATGGGGGCAGGGGCCGGGCCACACCAGGCTGTTTGGGACGGCACAGCCTCCCCAACCGGTCCTCCATACAATTTCGGAAACTCAGGCCAAAAAGTTTGCTCTCCCTGCTTTATTGCTATATTCCAATGCTTTGAGACCCTGGATCATGGCGGGTACAACACAAACGTAAGCTGTCCCGACTATGAACTGTTGTGTGGCCAGTGCAGCTCATTGGTTGCTCCATTTCTGTTTCCTGCCCTTGGTGATGCCCGGTTGGCCAATCTCTTCAGGGAAAGGGGAACGCCTCTCCCCTGTAATGCACCTCTCCAAGTATGTGGTGTGATAGATGGGGAGAGAGGATTACTTCTTGACAGCCGTAGGCCGCTTGCTTCTGCCTGGAGTGTGGGATCTGGTTAAAATCGCTATTCCAGACAGCTAGGAACTGAATTACACGAAATGCTCTGATTCAAGCTGCCTGTACTGGGGAGAGATCTTCCCATTAAATACCCTGTCAGTGTAGGGAAAGGCATACCAAACTAGGAGCCAGAATTAAATCTCACCTCTGCTGACTCACATTTTTATATTTCTCTGTCCTTCACAGCCCTTCTTACCGACCCAGGCTTCACCCCCAACCCTAGAAGCCAGTCACCCAGGAACACCCCCGTCAAGTAAGCTAACAGGCTACAGTATAGGAACCCAGTTCTCTAACATGGCAGACTGAAATCTCAGCCGCACTATCTGTCAGGCTGCACATCCCAAATGTATGTTCTTTTGTTATCCCACCACTGCACCACACTCTCCTCCCAGAGCCGGGAGTCTGATCCCCGATATTCTAACATAGCTAGTTAATAGTTATGCACTGCATTGGCAAAGTGTGTGTCTAACCCTCCTCGAGTAGTTGGCTCACATAAAGGATCATCATATGTCATTAGTTTAAGAAGTAGAGAGCTGTGCTGGGGATCTAAAGGGCAGAGGTCCCACCTTTGGGGTTACGTGTTACAGAATTTGTCCAGTTTTCTTTTTTAAAACCCGGTTTATTTATTTCTCCCACTGAGCAATATAGAACATAAGAACGGCCATACTGGGTCACACCAATGGTCTGTCTAGTCCAATATCCTATCTTCTGACAGTGGCCAGTGCCAGGTGCCCCAGAGGGAATGTACAGAACAGGAAATCATCAAGTGATCCATCCCCTGTCGCCCGTTTCCAGCTTCTGGCAAACAGAGGCTAGGGACACCATCCCTGCCCATCTGGCTAATAGCCACTGATGGACCTGTCCTCCATGAACTTATCTAGTTCTTTTTTGACCCCTGTTATAGTCTTGGCCTTCACAACATCCTCTGGCAAGCAGGGCTTTGGAGCTGCGCTCCGGCTCCGCTCCAGCTCCAGGCAAAAACCTGCAGCTCCACTGCTCCGGAGCTGCTCCGCGCTCCAGCTCCGGGCTTCGCTCCAAAGCCCTGCTGGCAAGGACTTCCACAGGTTGACTCTGTGTTGTGTGAAGAAATACTTCCTTTTGTTTGTTTTAAACCTGCTGCCTATTAATTTCATGGGATTACCCCTGGCTCTTGTGTTATGAGGAGTAAATAACACTTCCTTATTTACTTTCTCCACACCAGTCATGATTTTATAGACCTTTATCATATTCCACCCTCCCCCCCCCCGTCGTCTATTTTCTAAGCTGAAAAGTCCCAGTCTCATTAAGCTCTCCTCGTACGGAAGCCGTTCCATACCCCTAATCATTTCTGTAACCGTTTTCTGAACCTTTTCCAATCCTAATATATCTTTTTTGAGATGGGGCAAACATAGTTTAAAGCAGGTTTTCTAGTTAAAAGCTGTTAGAATTTGTACAGCAAAACCCAGGGGTTCCACATTTATCATACATTTCTGTCCCTGGTGTCTCTTGCACACAATGGCAGGTTTGACAGTCAAGCGATATGGTTCCAAATAACTCCTGTTATGAAGTTACATTCTTTTTTGGGTTAGTAGCTCATTTTAAAATGGATCCTGATTTCCTGTTAATTGGTTTCTTTTTTGCCAAATACAGTAAAAGCTTTGTTATCCAGCATGTTGGGGGAATTGAGGGTGCTAGTAAATTAAAAATTCCGGTTGACTAAGAGGGAGGGAGTTTTGGTGCGAGAGGGGGCTCAGGACGGGGGGTTGGGGCATGAGAGGAGGTGTGCAGCGAAGGCTCTGGGAGGGAGTTTGAGTGCAGGAGGGTGTTTGGGGTAGGGAGTTGGGGCGCTGGATCTGGGCAGAGCTCACCTCAGGCAGCTCCGCAGAAGTGGCAGAGGCGTGGCTAGGTGGCTCTGTGCGCTGCCTCCACCCACAAGCACTGCCCCCGCAGCTCCCATTGGCTGGGAGCCACGGCCAATGGGAGCTGCAGAGCCAGCACTCGGAGTGGGGTGGGGATAGTGCACGGAGCCCCTGGGGCCATTCCTCAGCCTAGGAGCAGTAGGGACACGTTGCTGCTTCCAGGGAGCCACATGGAGCCAGGTCGGGAGCCTGCTAGCCCCACGCCAACCGGACTATCGACTTGGACTTCCTATGAAGATAAAAAATGCCGGTTTATAGAGCTTTCCAGCTGGTACAGGGCCGGATAACACTGCTTTTCCTGCACTTTGGCAGTCACATGTTAACACCCCAACAAGTAAGTGAACTGACAGGATATGCTAAATCACTTTAGGCAAAACAGAGAATATGACCCATTTTTCAGCTTATGGGGAGTTCATAGACTGCACACTTCAGCTATTCACTGTTCATTACTCATGCTGTATAATTGGTCACATAAATCACATGGCTTTGTTTCTGCTCCCCAATTGGATGATTGACACTTTTCGAGGAGAACAGTGAAGAGTAAACAATCAACTTTCCATTATGAATTTTCAGTCAAATAATTGTTGATACTAAAACTGGTGAACCCTGGGAGTCTTGAAAAATGTTCCTGCATGGCCACAAGCTGTCTGAACACTTGCAAAAAATGAAAGCCCATGGATGGCAGTGAATGAAACTCAGGGCTCAGATTCAAAATGAAATTTGTAAATCAGATTTTCCACTGTTCTGCTCACCACCTTAGTGTGTTTATCCACAAACAGTATTAGTGATCTTAAAATCATCTAGCTGATTTTCAAATCCAGCTACTTCATGATCTCCTGCAGCAGTGAGTTCCACAGGTCAGTGACATATTGTCGGAGCAGCATTTCCTTTTATTTGTTCAAAATTTACCAGTCATTACGTTCTGGGGAACTGCAAGGTTGATTTTTGGTTTGTTGCTAAGACCCCAGCTCCCTTTGCATGGAATAAAGCCAGTTCCATTTGGTTTAGCTGCTCTGCAGCCTCAAAGACAGATCAGCAGCTTCCTTTTGTACCATGAGAGATTCACATTTTGCATCCTAAATCCACCATGTTCTGCAGCTCAATAGTACAATCCAGACAGTGGCTTTAGAAATCAGATGCCAGCGTTTTTGGAACCACATTGCGGAGACAAAAGCCAGGAGCTGCATCCGGTGCCAGAATTTGTACATTTGCAAAAAAAGAAAAAGAAAAAAGTGGGGTGGGGATACTGGGTCTGATACTGTGTTTCCAGGGAGATAATGATAACGATCTTGCATTTCCATCTATTCCTTTCATCATATTCCAGCATTTTCAAAGATAATCAATTGATGAATAAGCTATATGCAGGCATCATTGAGTCTGCTGCTGAAATGCAGCCACTTTTAGGGAAGAATGCAGCAGCTCTTCCCAGTGTAGAACAATATGAACAGCTCTGGGCAGGAGTAAATACCTTTTCCCACTGAAAGTGTGGGGGAATTTTAAGCAGGCAGAATTGAATCACCCACATGGTATGTTGCCAGGACACTGACAGTAACATCTACAACTCTTGCAGACAGCACCCTGGAACAACTGGATCTTGAATGCCCACAAGTAGCAGGACCTCTAGTCTATGTCTTGACCAAAGGACAGCATGTTCAGCAGCACTGCACCCCCTCACGTCATGCTGGGGCCAGAGAACTTCCTCGAAATCATTCCTGTTTGTACTAGTGCAGATCTCTTAGGATGACATCCAGTCTTGATTTAAAAGTTGCCAATGATGGAGAATCCATCATGACTCTTGGTCAATTGTTCTAATGGTTAAATTACCCTCCCTGTTAGAAATGTCTGCCTTATTGCCAGTCTGAATTTGTCTAGATTCAACTCCCCGCCATTGGATCTTGTTAGACCTTTGTCTGCTAGACTGCAGAGCCCATTATACAATATTTGTAGGGCCTTATAGACTGCGATCAAGTCTCCTGTTGACCTTCCCTTAGTTAACCTGTAGAAGAATGTCAACTGAATCAACAAAAGCATTCTCTTCAACACCTAGTCATTCCTCTTGACCTGCCTGGTCTTACTTAGCTCATGAAATGTGACAGGATCACAGCATTAAGTCAAATGGCAGCATAACATATGGGATACACACACACACTTAAAGCCAGCTTTCTTAAGGCTCCCAATAAAGTAACAAGAGCTGGCAACACTATGGAACCTTGTTATGTAACAGTGTCAATAAAGTTGTTGATTTGTGCTGCAAATGGCATCCAGATGTCAGCAGCAGCCATGACTGGTGGCCAGTGCCTGCCACTTGCCTTTTGGAGAGGGTTTAGCATGAGGGTAAAGCCCCATGTTCCAACACACTGGGGCTGCGACCTTGCCAGAGTGGATGGGAGCAAAGTGGATTGTAACCGAGTTACAGAAACCTGCTCCTATCCCAGAAAGGTTCCCAAGCGATCATAGCAAAAAAAATGTCATTTGTGACAAAACCTCCTTTTCTGAAGGGAATAGTTTTGGGTGGAAAAGTTTTCCCTGGCTCTAGTGGTTAAGCACAAGTTGTATGAGGACAGAGAGAAAATGTATAGATATTCTCTCTAGAGGGAGAAAGAAAGGAGAGACAATACATCCATCTGCAGCATCGATCCATCTTTCTATTTGGGTTGGGGAGAGAAATCTATGTATCTTTCTGCCTCTCAGAGGAACTGAAATCTGTTGTCACTCCAGTGTAAATCCAGACTAACTCTGTTGACACAGTGGAGTGACTCTGGATTTGCACTGGGGTAACACAGAGCACAATGGGTCCCCTGGGTCTTCATATGGGTCCCTATGATGGTTTAGTCCTAGATTAGACCAATCCACGTGATAACATGGTGGGGACGCAATTGTGTTATAACCCATTGCTTTGACATGGTGTGTTGACAGAACCTTGGCATGCATTTGGGTGTGAAATGAGTGTGAAGTTATCCCAGATCCACCTCCTCTGAGACATTGCTCTGAAATGAGGAGGAAAGAAATACTAGAAAGAGAGGTTTCAGAGTAACAGCCGTGTTAGTCTGTATTTGCAAAAAGAAAAGGAGTACTTGTGGCACTTTAGAGACTAACAAATTTATTTGAGCATAAGCTTTTGTGAGCTACAGCTCACTTCATCAGATGCATTCAGTGGAAAATACAGTGGGGAGATGTATATACACAGAGAACATGAAACAATGGGTGTTATCATACACACTGTAAGGAGAGTGATCACTTAAGATGAGCTATTACCAGCGGGGGGGGGGGCGGGGAGGAAGAAAACCTTTTGTAGTGATAATCAAGATGGGCCATTTCCGGCAGTTGACAAGAACATCTGAGGAACAGTGGGGGGTTGGGGTGGAAAATAACATGGGGAAATAGTTTTACTTTGTGCAATGACCCATCCACTCCCAGTCTCTATTCAAGCCTAAGTTAATTGTATCCAGTTTGCAAATTAATTCCAATTCAGCAGTCTCTCGTTGGAGTCTGTTTTTGAAGCTCTTTTGTTGAAGTATAGCCACTCTTAGGTCTGTAATCGAGTGACCAGAGAGATTGAAGTGTTCTCCGACTGGTTTTTGAATGTTATAATTCTTGACGTCTGATTTGTGTCCGTTTATTCTGTTATGTAGAGACTGTCCAGTTTGACCAATGTACATGGCAGAGTGGCATTGCTGGCACATGATGGCATATATCACATTGGTAGATGTGCAGGTGAATGAGCCTCTGATAGTGTGGCTGATGTGATTAGGCCCTATGATGGTGTCCCCGGAATAGATACGTGGACACAGTTGGCAACGGGCTTTGTTGCAAGGATAGGTTCCTGGGTTAGTGGTTCTGTTGCGTGGTGTGTGGTGGCTGGTGAGTATTTGCTTCAGATTGGGGGGCTGTCTGTAAGCAAGGACTGGCCTGTCTCCCAAGATCTGTGAGAGTATGGGTTGTCCTTCAGGATAGGTTGTAGATCCTTGATGATGCGTTGGAGAGGTTTTAGATGGGGGCTGAAGGTGATGGCTAGTGGCGTTCTGTTAATTTCTTTGTTGGGCCTGTCCTGTAGTAGGTGACTTCTGGGTACTCTTCTGGCTCTGTCAATCTGTTTCTTCACTTCAGCAGGAGGGTATTGTAATTGTAAGAATGCTTGATAGAGATCTTGTAGGTGTTTGTCTCTGTCTGAGGTGTTGGAGAAAATGCGGTTATATCGTAGAACTTGCTGTAGACAATGGATTGTGTGGTGTGCTCTGGATGAAGGCTAGAGGCATGTAGGTAGGAATAGCGGTCAGTAGGGTTCCGATATAGGGTGGTGTTTATGTGACCATCGCTTATTAGCACCGTAGTGTCCAGGAAGTGGATCTCTTGTGTGGACTGGTCCAGGCTGAGGTTGATCGTGGGATGGAAATTGTTGAAATCCTGGTGGAATTCCTCAAGGGCTTCTTTTCCATGGGTCCAGATGATGAAGATGTCATCAATGTAGCGCTAGTAGAGTAGGGGCATTAGAGGACGAGAGCCGAGGAAGCATTGTTCTAAGTCAGCCATAAAAAGATTGGCATACTGTGGGGCCATGTGGGTACCCATCGCAGTGCCGCTGATTTGAAGGTATACATTGTCCCCAAATGTGAAAGAGAGAGGGAAATAGGATGGAAGGAGGTGAGTGAATTGCTATAGCTAATTAGGCCCAGTGCATTTGAATGTTAGCGGTGAGCTCTGTTTTCAAATGAGGCTGCCAAGCTCCCATTGATCACGAGCGGCTCACCCTGTTTTGTTAACAGAATTTATAGCTGATGTTATACGCATGGACTTTGCTTTGTAATAGTATTTCTCTTATTCCTGACTCACAAAGTGCCTCGAGGCAGGCAAATACAGGCTATGAAACATAGCCCAGCAGCTGGGAGATAACATCAAAATATTTCATCTATATCTTCCCATCCACCCTACTTCCAGGTGCTCCTGTGGGCGTTCTCCTCTCCCGGAAGGACTGCAGGCCCAAAGCCATGGTAGCTGGATGTTTTTAAGAGCTCGCAACATATGATTTTCACTAGGAGCTAGCAGCAGGATTCACAAGGAACGTCGACAGTGGAGATGGGTCCTAAACCAAAACCAGGATCCAAATAGCTCTCTTGACTTTGGGGAATTTCTGAGCTGGCTCCAATTTTTGTGGCTAGCACCCTTTTCATAAAGACCCAAAGCATAGACCTCCCCGGAATTTGGACAATCCAGATTCAATTTCAGGTCTGAACGTTGTGCTTAAAGCCCATGTTTAACGCTAAAGCTGAGCCAGACCTTCGGGCGGATGGTTCTTCTGAACCAGCTTCTAGAGAGAGGGATGGAGTTAGACACTGAAGACTTTTCCGCAGGAGATCACACCAGCAGCCCATCCAGTCCAGTCTCTTGTCTCTGACAGTGGCTAGCACTAACTGCTTGGAAGCATCTGTTAGCATCCAGAAGGAAAGCAATGTGGTCTAGTGGGCTACGGACCGGCCTAGGAATCAGGAGACATGGGTTCTATTCCTTCCTCTGACCTGCTTGGGCAAATCACTCACCTTCTATGTGCCTCAGTTTCCCTTCCCAATCCTTAGTCTGCTGTAGAGTGTAAGCTCTTTGGGAGAGAAACTCTCTCACTATGTGTTGGTATGGTGCTCATCACAATGAGATCTCTAGGTGCAATCGTAATACAAAGACATTAGTAATCATGGACAAACCAGATAATTTCATGCCTGAGAGGAAAGTTTCTTGCTAATCCCCAGTACTCAGAGGTTGGTTTGTGCTCTGAAGCTGGTGGGTTTAGGTAGGGTCACAAGTATAAGTGAGATGTTGATCTAATTATTTAGATAAGCCTCTCATCCTGTGAAGTTTGTGGCCTGAGTGATATTTGGTAGCAATGAGTTCCACAGGCTAATTCTGTTCTGTGTAAAAAAATCTCTTCCCTTATAGTTGTTCTAAATGCATTGCCTTAGCATTTTGTCAGGAATAGAGATTTCCCAGCAGACCTATTTATAATTGATACCAGAGCTGATATAAAAATAATTTGTAATGAGTAATTTTTACAATGACTTTAGAATTTTCTCTTGCTGAATTGTCTGCAAGCACTTTACACTATTCATGAATATATTCAGTACTCGGAGTATGCTTGTGAACAGTCCATTGGGAGTATTTCAGATTCAAAATTGAGGCTGAGTTGCCTAGTGCTCATTGGACTCATAGGTCATGTTGTATTTTTTCTGTTCCCTGTTTGGATGAATCAGGCGATTTACTGGTTCAAAAATTGCTTGACTTGAAATTTCCCTAGTAGCCACATGAACTTTCCTGCCACTTTGCTCATTTTTCTAACGGAAAGTGAATCCAGACAAAGACAATCCACTTTCTTGTTTGAGTGGCTGCTTGCTATTTGACCTCTGTGCTTCACTATTGCATGGACAATAAGCACCTCCAGCAAACTGGGTTAGTGGATCTCAGAAACATTACAATGGTGTGTTTCCCACTGAAAAGAAACCTAGCCTGATGGTTTCCTGGTTGGGCTCTACCATCACATATAGGTCAAGACACATGTTCCTGTGTGTAGGCACTCAATACAGTTTCTAATAAGTAAAATCCAGTCCAACTCCTGTTAAAGTCAATGATGCAAATACATCCAACTGACTTGGGTGGATCATGTCCTAAATGCAGGGAAACAGACAGACAGGCTGTGATTCCAGAACAGCTACGAACTCGGCTTTCTCGACACAACAGGGAGCCGCGTTGCCTGTAGCTCTGCAATCTCAAGATGTTGAAATGGAGGCATGTCACTCAGCCAGTTTTTGACACACTTAAACGGTTCTTGCAATCCCCTGGGGCCTGTGAGGCCTTTCCCGCTGAACTGAAGGGTGGTAGCCTGTCATTACAGTGGTGTTTCCAGGAAGGGGGCAATTGCCTTGCTTAATGTATGAATGCTTGGGAAATCTGGCATTCCCTTCCCCTAGCTGACGTGTCCTGGGGGCTGTACAGCCACGGGCCTGTCAGTGTGCGTCAATACAACATTCCATTCCAAGGCTGCGAGTGTGTTTTCAGGGCTCGCTGCACCAGGATCTCATGCGGGGCTGTGTGATAGGCGACGATCACTCCTATAAACAGCTCCATGGCAAAATTCCAGGCCAGGCCATCTATAACTGCCAAGTGCACAAAGACTTCATGGCCACAGACATTCCATTTCTCCCCAAAAAGTCACAAAAACTGTACCCTGTTTATAGAGCTACTCAGCATTTTCTGAATTTCAAAAGTCTGATGAAGAATTTTTGTTGAATTTCATTCACAAAAATGGGTTGAATTTTTAGGGGGAATTTTCACCAAAAAAAATTCTGATTTTCTGAACAGCTCAAGCTAAAAGCCCAGGGCTGAGTTGGGAAGTCTGGGCTCTAACTCCAGCGCTGTCATTAAACTACCTTGGGCAAATCGTCTTGCCACTCTGTGCCGCAGTTTCACAATCTGTGAAACAAGTGTCATAAGGCTTTGAGATTCTCCGGTGAAAGGTGCTATGGGAGTGCAGCATTATTATTTATTATTATGCACACACAGATCATGACGAGCAAACCCCTCTCAGCTCAGTCAGGTGTTGTTGGTCTTTGATAATGATCATGAAAAGACACTTGGCTTCTCTTCGCCACGATGAGGAGCACAGCCTCCGGAGAGACTAACTGTCGAGAGGACGGTTAGAGCCCCATGAAATTCTTTTTGTCTTTTATACATTTTTGTTTTATTTGGGGGGAATTTCTTATTTCAATTTGTCCATTTCCTCCTCCCCATGCCTCCCTCCATGAGGGAGGCCCTATGGTGTGTGTGTGTGTGTGTGTGGATTCCTGCTCGTTGCCGAGCGAGCCCATCCCATACTCACCTCTCAGCAGCGGGTCCTGTTCCCCAGGGGCTGGGCCCGACTCCCTGCTCCAGCTGTTGTGACCTGGTGCCAGGGTTGCAGCACTGCTCAGGTTTGGCCTGGCTGGTGGCAGAAGGGCAGCCAGGCTGAATTTGAGTGAGTGACGTTGCAACCCCATGCGCCAGCTTGTAACAGAGCCCCTCCCTTGGAGGGCAGCATCAAGGCAGAGGGATCGAATCAGGCTGAGCCACAAAGGTGAATTAAAACAGCCCTGTTCTGCCATGCGAGAACGCCATAAAATGTACAGCCTTGCTGGAGCGATGACATTCATGAGGCACTGTCTCCGTGGTGATCATATCCGACGGCTGTGTAAATTCCAAGCAAAACCAGTCTCTATCCAATGGGTCACTGAGTCCCTGAATTGTGAATGGGAGAGTCCTGTGAGCTGCCAGCACACGAGCAAGGTGTGGCACACTCAGACATCTAGCTCTGTGGATAGGGCAGGAGCAGGTCGCCGTGAGTTACAATGGGAATCCATTCCCTCTCCCAGGGCTTCTTATTCTGTTCAGATTTGGGGAGGTGACACCACCACTGAATCGGGTGTTCATAGAAGGGATGGATCCTCATCGGTTTTACCAAGGAAGTCACCCATTGTCCCCATTTTACAGATGGGGAAATCAACACAGAGGAAGGTGAAGCAACTGACCCAAGGTCACACTACAGGCCAGCTCCAGGACTAGAACCCAGCTGTCCTGAGTTTGAGGCCAGTGCTTGAGCCACTCAGCCACACTGCTTCCCTCCCAGCACACCTGGGGAAGTGTGGCACAAGCTTCTCCTAAGGCACATCATCGCTAACCTTGTGTTCCTGGTGCTCTCTGCACACGCAGCTTGGCCCGTGCACTTTGCTCCCAACTCACAGTCCCAGCCTCCTTCCATATATACTCCCCCAGCTGGAACTCTCCAGAGCTGAAAGTGGGAATGAGTTTGGTGACCAAAGGCGAGTGTGGAGCACGGGAGCGATTCATGCCCTTGTCTGAAGCTAATATGAAAAGTAGAGCTGTTTGGGAAATGGGCTTTAACTCCCCAGCAGAAAATTTCAACTTTTCAGCAAAAAATCAACCCCAAAATCATTCAATTATGAAATGCTGCACTAGGGCCTCATGGGCCTTGTAGTTTGGGTGCCTCATGCTCCCATTCTCCTCTGTAGATCTGGCTCCCTGGTCTGACTACATTTCCCATGATGCACCGCAGTCTCCCTTCATGGCAATTGCATCATGGGAGTCCTTGGCCATGGCACACCATGGGCTACATAGTCTGGATGGGGAACCTGGCCCACAGAGGAGAATGAGCACATGCAGAAACTGAAGTACAATTTTGATGAGTGGGACACCCAAACTGAGATATTTCTATTTCTGAGCAGTTGTTTTTTCAATTAAAATTTGATTTTTTTTCCCTGGAGAAAACAGATATTTCCCACAAAAATTTTTGTTTAGTCAAAAACCCAATTTTTTTTTGAAAAACAGCTGTGATAGGAAAGTTTCTGCCAGCCCTAAAGGCAACCTTTTGCTAACACATGAGTAACAACAGGACAGCAGAGAGGAGTGAGGAAGAGGTTTCATGGAAAGAATGGGGTATGCACTGACAAAGTAAAAGACGAGACACTGCTGAGAAATGCAGCCGAGTCTTTGCCTCTGTTCCCAATGGAAAAACAGCAACAAATTATACCAGACAATTTATTCCTATGCATCCCTTCCCTTGTTAAGGGTGCTTGAGGCACTGCATAGCAATTAAAATACAATCACCATAATAGACTCAACAGATCAACACTCTACACACTTGAGATTAAGAGGGGAAAGTATTTTGGGCGTATCCTCAGAAGTGACAACAGATGGATGGAAATGGGTGTTAACGAGGAGGAGTTCCAGACGCCACTGGCCGCTCCAGCAAGGATACGATCCCTTTCCAAGCTAAGGTGGAGCAGCTCCACTGAAGTGAACTGAGCCACTGTGGATTGATGCCAGCTGGGGATCCAGCCCACTGGGGGAATAGCTAGAAACAGACACTCCCCAGGGGAAGCAGAAGAGGGTATTGAAGGCAGTCTGGACCCCATCAGAACTCCCAAGCCAGCTGGGCTCCATCTCTGGAATTCCAGAGTCAATGGAGGCAGGCTGTGAAAGGGGATGGGGCTGGAGATGCCAGGGCCCTGGAGCATGAGTATCGGAGGCATTATCCGGGGAAGGCTGTTGCGGTTCTGCAGGCACCGCTCTGGCAGCATAGAGGACCCTGGAAATGGAAACATTTATCAGAGGCAGGCTAGGGGCATGCTTGGAAGGTTGCAATTCAATTGAAGAGAGTGAGGACAGGTTCACAGAAGGGAAACCATGCCCAGCAGAGATAATAGTGACATATATCAAAGCGGGGGAGCAGGCTGGGGGCACAAGGGAAGTCTGGGCAGGAGGAGAGCGTCTCATGTATCACAGAAGGGGCAAATCCACAAGGTCAGTGAGCAGGCATCTGATGTCAGGGATCATGAGCACCCTGGGGTCGGGGGAAACAGGCAGCCAGGTATAGGGGCGTCTGTGGGACACAGTATTGCTCAGATCCATCCTGTTACAGGAGTCCACCCTGCAGCTGCCCTGCCGCTCTTAGATGTGGCATCAGGCTTCCTGGAGTGGTCATGCCACGGGTCTTGCTGACAGTGACTTGTGCTATCTGGGTGCATGGAGAGGGGGAGCGATCATGTCACTGATCTAACCCAGGGGCGCTCTGGAGGATGAGCCTGGGGGTTGGAGCTGGGGTTGCAGACCCAGGGGTCAGGGAGGGGGTTTCTTTCAGACGGGGGCCTGTTTCTTTCAAAAGGTGGCTCCTAAGGGCTGCCAGGACAACTAGAATTCCACGCAGGGCTGCAGCAAGCTCCGACCTGGGGGTTATCTAAGGCAGTCCCTGGCCAATAGGGAAACAGATTTGCATTAGCATCCTCCAGCTGAGTAGAATCCTCACCTTACGCCTAGTGCCAGCCTCTTCGCCTAGTGCCAGCCTCTTCGTTGCTTCCGAATGAATTGCCCAGGCAGTGGGGGGACATCCCAGGCCAGAGTTGCATGCTCATCTACAGCAGCACCTATGGCTAAGGGTCGGACTCTGTCTCTAGATTTGAGGACCAGCGGTTCCCACTGTTCCCTGGGAGCTCTGTGCACACACCCGGCAGCCAAGCTTTGCTCTCTGTCACACTGGTGTCAATCTGGAGCGCTTCCAGAGAAACCACTGGTGTCACTGAGTAGGAGCTGGTGTCAGGCTCTTTTCAGAGTCTCGGACCTGGTGTGTGTTTGTTGACTTTCCCTCGATGCTGCTGCACCCCAGGCTGGGTGTGTTTCACTCCCCCGCTTGCATACCGCCCCTGGTTCTGCGCTGGCTTTCGTGCGAGGGACTAGCTGCGTGGCTGTGCAGTTTGCCAGTTGCCCTGTGGCTTTGCATTCCCTTTGAACGTGGAGTGACCCTGTGTGGTGGCTGCGCACACCGCCCGCTGACCGCGCTCGGCTGGCTGCCCAGCTGGTCCATCCCAGTGGTTAGCTCTCAGGGCTTGTCCTGGTGCTTGCTTGTTTGCTTTGGTGTTTTCTTAGAAGATGGGTGGGCTGGGAGGGAGGGAAATGTACGGGGAGGGCCCAGGCTGATGGAGTTAGATTCGGCAACCTTCTCTGCCATCCCAATTGCCTGGGTCTGGTGGACAGGGAGTGACTCTGGCTATGCCCTCAGGTACTTACTGGGCCCCCATCCTACAAATGGTCCCAGGAGTTGCCCTCATGGATCAGACAGTGGGTCCAAGCGCCGGCCATAACAGATCAGACCAAGGGTCCATCTAGTCCCATGTTTCTCAGCCCCTGAGGTGGGTCACTAGGGGTACCTGTTGGGCCATGCCCCATGGGCGAGCAGTACAATCCCATGAGCACTCGGATCCAAGGGGAGTGAGGGAAGGGGAGTTCTGCTCCCTACTTGCTTCCACCTTTGCTCGCTGCTGCTGCCACGGCTGCACCCCCAACCCCACTGCAGTTCTTCTCACCCCTGGCCCAAACCCCTTACTCAGCACAGCCTCAATCCCAAAGGAGTGTCCCAAAGACATTAGAGATCTGTGGGATCTGGATGGATCCCAGCAAAAAGCCTCAGGTGGATTTTGTTCGCTAGGCAGGGAGAGGTTGAGGAGCTGCCTCTTGCATTGCTGCAGAGCTGGTCCCGAAGGGTGATACCTGGACCTTCCACGGCAGCCAGTGTCTGGTGTCTGCTGCTTCAGAGGAAGGCAAAAATCCCTACAGTGCGGTGGAGGAGCATGGTTCCCCTTCCTGACCCCCATCTGCAGCTGATCACTTGTCACCCTGAAGCATGAGACTTGCTTTCCTGTATTCGTTTGTGCAAGAAACATTTTGTCAGCGGGGATAAAATTGGGACAAAATGTAAAGGGGCTGGTTAGTAAAATCTGTAGAGTGAAGGGCGTTGGGGCTGTGCCCAGACCTCCCCTTCCCCCGACCCCGTTTCTAGTGCCTTTGACATTAATAACTCTGATCATCCCTGCATTGTTGGAACACCAGTTCCATGCAGCTCTAACAACGTGTGTCAAAACATGTTCCCTCAGTCCTGGGTGAGCCCGTCAGGGCAATAATGAGACTGACATCAATTAATCCCACAGCCCGAGAATTAGCATAGTTGTAATACACATCGGAGAAAAAAGATTTCCCAGATGGAAATAAAAATAGCCTCATTTATTCCTCCCCCACTCCCCAGCAATAGGCGGTGTCTGCAGCAGAATCCCCAGATTGGTTTTACATTAATCTAACCAGGGATTATTCCCCAGCACCAAAGGGGTAATGGCAGGCGGGCTGGCTAAGGCTCTGAGCTGGCCATCCAGTCAGTATAGACAGACCCCAGGACCCATGTGGATCCAGGTGCAGTGTCAGGGTGGAAAAAGGCAACATAGCATTCCTGGAGTGGAGTAGCTACCACTGGCTGCTCTGTTAGGGTGTGTTTATATGGCAGGTACGGGGTGTGAATGCAGCTGGTGCAGACATATACGAGCTAACTTTGATCCCTCTAGCTAGCTCGGGTACTGGAGCTGCGGCAATGCATGCTTCAGCTTGGGCTGTACAAGTGCACCTGGAACCGAGGGTAATTGCTCACGCGGCTAGCCTACCCCAAAGCCCCCGCTGCTCTCTCAGGACCCGAGCTAGCTAGATTGAGCCTAGCTCAGCTGCGGATCCCCAAGGTGCAGTCACACCCTGTGTTTGCAGAAGAGACATATCTTTAGAGAGGGTGAAATCCTAGCTTCACTGGGGTCAGTGCCAAAACTCCCATTGACATCAGTGGGGCCAGGATTTCACTCTGACTTTCCAAAGAGCCCCCAGCCAGATTTCCATGTGCTCTCGCACACCATGAAAGGACACTCTGAGGAGCTCAGCACCTAACACGCCGAGCTGGTCTGGAAACCTGAGTGCTTACTGGGGGGTCTAAATGGGAGCTGAGCCATGCTGGAAGGCTGGCCCAGAATGTGGATACTGGGCCCATCTGAAAATTCTGGTCTCCGTGACCTGGAACAGATAAAATGCAGAGGGCAAGTGCTCGACTGACAGACACACCAGCCTACAGGAATGGGTTCGCTTGTTGGCTTGAGTGTCATGAGTTTGTTGGAGCTCACCCCAGCTCCTCATTGACAGGTGTCCCCATCCGGAAATACGCTCTCGCAATTGGCGTTGGTTAGCGTCCTTTCTGGAGGGGGTTGGCCGTAGCTACGCCAGCTTGACAAGCACTTCTGTCAGCTCTGGCGAGCTCAGCCAAGCTGGGCATGGGGAGAGATCGCCCTGGGGAACTCCAAGAAATGCCACAAGCGATCTGAGCATGTAGTGCTTGCATCTTTGAGTCACTCTTGGACTGAAGGCCCCTGTGCGGTGCTGATGTGCACTGTGCTGTTTGAAACACTGGCGTAATGGCTGAGACATGAAACTAACTGACGTCTTCAAAGCTGTGGTCAGAAAGATTCAATTCACCAAAGCAGGCTCTTAATCTTGGTTTCTGGCCAAAACCCAACCTGAGTAATTCAATTCTGCATCCCTAAATTCCCTCGGTTTCACCTTCCTGTCCTAAATCATCACTCTCAGCTGTTGAACGGCTGCCATTCCACCTCAGAGGTGGCTGCATTTCAGTGTTGTTTGTAAAGAGCGGGGGAATGAAAGGAGTTGTGTGAATGGAAACTCGCCTGTTGAATGACTGGGGAGGAGAGTGGGAGGACATTTTGCAGTCTCGCTGGAAATGCAAAGGGCTCTCTGGCAGCTCTCCTGACGGACATGCAGACCGAGTGTATATCAGAGCCACAGAGTCCAGCTGAGGCTGCGGAAAATTGTGTTTGTAACGCATTTCTCTACACAAAGCTCTTGGTCACTAGGAGAGCCTGACAAAAGGCTCCTTGTTCGCTTCATCCCGCTAGGTGCAAGTCCAACAGTTAAAAAGCAAATGCGAGTTGTTTGTCTCTCTGTATGAATACAAAGTTTCCCCGAGCATGTCTGTATTCTGCCCGGGAGCACGTGTTTGGCTCTGCTGACAATTCAGTTCTTGCTTTGGAGCTGCGCTCCTGGCAAAATCAAAGGAATATATGCAAAGCGACGCCCGGGCTGCGCCTCCAATCTGCCTCTAGTATGCAAGCTCTGACACGGTGCACGGGGCTGGGGAAAGGAGTGGCTGGAGATTACTAAGAGCATATGGACCCTCTAGGTCTGTCTACACTGCAGCTGGGAGTGGGCCTCTCAGCCTAAGTAAACCGACTCACTCTAGCTCCATTCAAGCTAGCAGGCTAAAAAGCTCAGGGAGGCCGCTGCGGCATGGGTGGGGGCTCAGGCTAGCCTCTGGAGTCCAAGCCCACCTGAGCCCCAGGGTCCGAGCTCAGGTAGGGTAGCCCCCATCACAGCACAAGCCCCAGTGTCCATGCTGCAGAGCTAGAGCATCTGTCTCCCGGGGTGGGGAGGCCAACTCCCAGCTGCCGGGTAGATGTACCTTCTAGGATAAATCAAGCCCAGGTTCATGGAGGATGACAATGGTTCCCAGGGGATGGTGGTAGGGTGGCTTGCGTGGAATGAGTTTGGTGGGTCTCAGTCCGTTTATCCATACCCCGCTGTTCCTGGGACAGTAACGGTTGGTCCCCTAGCTGGCAGTCTGGGTGGAGGCCATGCAGTGACAGAGCCATGAAGACTGGCCTCCCCTCTGCCGCAGAGCGCTCGGGCACGCTGGTAGCGGGGAGGGGGGAAGGCGTCCCTGCTGCAGTCACACTGTGCTTGTTCTGTAGATACATGGTCCAGGCCTGTGAGAAAAGCAGGAGGATCTGAGCTTTCTGGGCTAACAAGGCTGGGACAGGGGGAGCAGCAGTGTCCTCGCCCCTGCTGCCCCATGGAGCTGGCAGTGCAATCCCCCCAAGCCTGACTCTCAGGAAGAGCAGAGGCAACCAGGAGCCACAGGACTTTGGGAGAGAGTATCAGCCCCACTGAACCGGCTACATGTGGGAGAGGGGAAGGGAAACAAATGTCTGAGTGAAGGAAGCACCCTCAAAAAGGTGGCCTAGTCAGTCCCATCCCCTGACTCACTCATCTGCTCTAGGGGCCCCACACATGTAAATGCCCTGGATCAAGGGTCTGAACTTGCAGTCCAAGAGCCTCCCAGCACGCTATCAGCATTGCTGAACCACTTGAAGGGGAAGTAGCATTGTCCCCATTTTACAGTTGGGGACACTGGGGCATGGCGGCTTGGCTGGGATCCCCCACCAAGTCAGTGGCAGAGCTGGGAATAGATTCCAGCTCTCCTGATGCCCAGTTCTCTGCTCTAGCTGCTAGCCCTGGCTGCCTCTTCCAAAGCAAACACAGGGCAGGAGCACAAATGTGAGTCCCTGCCTTCGCTGCCGAGCTGGCACGGGGACAACGCACAAAAGGCAGAGTAGATGCTGAAAGATTCACGTAGGAGAAATTGCTTGGGTGCAACCTTCCCTCTGGGCCAGTCTACAAAGCTGGCGTTGTTAGCAAAGCTCTGTTTCCTTCCCACATATCATGCCATCGGGACAGCAGTACGAGGTGACTCGGCTAACGGCTGGCTCTAAAACTCTGGCTTTGTGGTGGGAAATAACCTGTTAAAAGTGATTCCTTAAGCTTGGGCTGCTAATGAAGCATGGAGGCCAGTACACAGAGCAAAAAACAAAAGAAAACCACTTCTGTTTGCAAACAGAGCTGGCTGAATCCTGGGAAAACCCTTGATTTGTGCATATCCCTGCAAGTAAAAGAACTGATTTCAAATCTCAGGGATTTCTTGGGTCACTTTATTAATGACTTGGGAGTATTCAGGAGGCTGCCTAGCATCACTGCAAATGGTTGTGCATCCCCACAGTGTTGAGTTTTAGCATGGATAGCCTGGGGAGCAGTGGGAGGGTCTAGCCACCTCAAGTCCAAGCCTGCCTGGACTCCATGGATAAGTTCTGCAGAAAAGGACCTAGGGGTTACAGTGGACAAGAAGCTGGATATGAATCAACAGTGTGCCATTGTTGCCAAGAAGGCTAGCGGCATTTTGGGCTGTATAAGTAGGGGAATTGCCAGCAGATCGAGGGACATGATCGTTCCTCTCTATTCAACATTGGTGAGGCCTCATCTGGAGTACTGTGTCCAGTTTTGGGCCCCACACTACAAGAAGGATGTGGAAAAATTGGAAAGAGTCCAGCGGAGGGCAACAAAAATGATTAGGGGACTGGAACACATGATTTAAGAGGAGAGGTTGAGTGAATTGGGATTATTTAGTCTACAAAGAAGGAGGGGGGATTTAATAGCTGCTTTCAACTACCTGAAAGGGGGTTCCAAAGAGGATGGATCTAGACTGTTTTCAATGGTAGCAGATGACAGAACAAGGAGTAATGGTCTCAAGTTGCAGTGGGGGAGGTTTAGGTTGGATATTAGGAAAAACTTTTTCACTAGGAGGGTGGTGAAGCACTGGAATGGATTACCTAGGGAGGTGGTGGAATCTCCTTCCTTTGAGGTTTTTAAGGTCAGGCTTGACAAAGCCCTGGCTGGGATGATTTAGTTGGGGATTGGTCCTGCTTTGTGCAGGGGTTGGACTAGATACCTCCTGAGGTCCCTTCCAACCCTAATAGTCTATGATTCAATACTCCGGCGGCTAGCCTGAGCTGCTGTCCATGCTACTGTGGCTACGCTCCTATTTTATAGCATGCTAGCTCAATGCAAGCTAGCGTGAGCACGTCTCCTCCAGCTGGAAATCACACCCCCAGCTCCAAGAGCAGACACCCTAAAGGTGTGCCTCTCCTGTAATCAGAGGTGTGATGGCAGCTTGGGCAGGTATCTCCAAGCTAGCTTTCCCCTAGCTAGCACAGCTAAAAATAGCCGTGGTCGGGAAAGCAGTCGGTGTGCATACCCTGGGTCCCAGACAGACTTTTCCAGGGTTTGTCACTGCTGTTGTTACCCACACGAGCTTGATTAAAGCCGACCCAAGCTGCAGTCACACCTCCAGTGGCAATGTGCCAATGGGAGTTAGGCATCTAACTCCCACCTAACTTCACCGGCACCTAAAAGCTTTGTCAAGCTGGGCACACCCCAGGTTCTGTTCTTCTCTTTAAAAGTTTCAACCTTGTAAGTAGTGAATGATCAGATTATGGGACAAACCATCGCAGATCATGGGTCGTGGCCAGCGAGCAGCCAAAGTGAACAGAATGTGGACACGCGCTAGGCTGAAATTTGTTCATATCAGCTATTTGGAGAATGCGTTGGAATAATGAGGGCATTGAGAGGGCAGCAGCTCAGATGCGTGACTCACCCGAAAGGGGCTCAATTCTTAACAAATATTCTTTGTAGCACAATCCGCTCAGCTCTAGACGGAACGGTGCCTATCATTTCAACCCCATTTACGACATGTGCAAGCTAAGATATGTGGAGCTCTGGCTTCACGGACAGCCTTAAATCTGGCCCTGTGTCTAGGGTGACCAGATGTCCAGATTTTATAGGGACAGTCCCAATTTTGGGGGCTTTTTCTTATATAGGCACCTATTACCCTCGACCCCTGTCCTGATTTTTCACATTTGCCCTCTGGTCACCCTACCTGTGTCCCTGCCTGACTCCTGTCAGGGGGAGCATTCTCCATCTCACAGGGGACCTTTTTGCAACACAGACCACAAAGGAAAGCGCAGTTCTACCCTGGCACGCCAAATTCCGGGGCCTTATGTCTCAGGGAGCACAGCTCCGGGCTAGAGAAGCCATTGGTTTGCTCACAAGCTGAGCACCTTTGGTACAGGATCAGACAGACACAGTGTCTATAGCCTGTCACAGTCACATTGTAGAGTATCATAGAATCATAGACTATCAGGGTTGGAAGGGACCTCAGGAGGTCATCTAGTCCAACCTCCTGCTCAAAGCAGGACCAATCCCTAACTAAATCATCCCAGCCAGGGCTTAGTCAAGCCTGACCTTAAAAACCTCTAAGGAAGGAGATTCTACCACTTCCCTAGGTAACGCATTCCAGTGCTTCACCACCCTCCTAGTGAAAAAGTTTATCCTAATATCCAACCTAAACCTCCCCCACTGCAACTTGAGACCATTGCTCCTCGTTCTGTCATCTGCCACCACTGAGAACAGTCTAGATCCATCCTCTTTGGAACCCCCTTTCAGGTAGTTGAAAGCAGCTATCAAATCCCCCCTCATTCTTCTCTTCCGCAGACTAAACAATCCCAGTTCCCTCAGCCTCTCTTCATAAGTCATGTGTTCCAGTCCCCTAATCATTTTTGTTGCCCTCCGCCGGACGCTTTCCAATCTTTCCACATCCTTCTTGTAGTGTGGAGCCCAAAACTGGACACAGTACTCCAGATGAAGCCTCACCAATGTCGAATAGAGGGGAATGATCACGTCCCTCCATCTGCTGGCAATGCCCCTACTTATACAGCCCAAAATGCCATTGGCCTTCTTGGCAACAATGGCACACTGTTGACTTTTATCCAGCTTCTCGTCCACTGTAACCCCTAGGTCCTTGCAGAACTGCTGCTGAGCCATTCAGTCCCTAGTCTGTAGTGGTGTATGGGATTCTTCCGTCCTAAGTGCAGGACTCTGCACTTGTCCTTGTTGAACCTCATCAGATTTCTTTTAGCCCAATCCTTCAATTTGTCTAGGCCCCTCTGTATCCTATCCCTACCCTCCAGCATATCTACCTCTCCTCCCAGTTTAGTGTCATCTGCAAACTTGCTGAAGGTGCAGTCCATGCCATCCTCCAGATCATTAATGAAGATATTGAACAAAACCAGCCCCAGGACCGACTCTTGGGGCACTCCCCTTGATATTGGCTGCTAACTAGATATGGAGCCATTGATCACTACCCGTTGAGCCCGACAATCTAGCCAGCTTTCTATCCACCTTATAGAATCACCTACTCTGGTACAGGATCAGACAAACACAGTGTCTGTGGCCTGTCACGGTCACACTGTAGAGTAGAATCATGTACTCTGTATCCCTACCTAAACCTGATGTGGGTATTATGGGACATGAGTTTCTGGGAAGGAGTAAAGGTGAGAACCATATGGAGCGGATGGATGGAGCAGACCCAGTAGGGTTCCTTATCTATCGATCCATCTTCCTTGATCTTAGTATACTGGCCTGTTTGTCTCTTTATCTGGCAGCGTTTCCTGCCTGAAGTGGCTTCTGATAAGAGAAATAAGGAGGCATTGATCTATGACCTTGTTTGAATTTATCAGATTGTGTAAGGGAATCCATAATGCATCTGCATAGGCAACCTTCAATTCTGGCATTTGCTAACTTCTTAGTGTTTGACTTTGCAACCTTAATGCACACGCACCGCCATTTGGGGGGATGAAATCTATATAAAGCCTGGATGGCACAGGTTGGAGTATGGCGTGGGATCATGACTGTTCGCTATTCTTTGTAGTGGGGCAGTCCCTAGCAGCCCACTTCAGGATTGGGGCAGCCTGGCGTTCGGTACTATACATACCTCGAGTCCGAGACAGCCCCCATTGCACAGAGCCTACAGCCTAATCTGAGACACGGCGCAGCGACAGCCCTGCGTGCGATAAGTGCAGGGAGGGGATGGGGCGGAGGAGGTGAAGAAAGCAGAGATCAGTGGTTTCCTAGGGAGCTGTGGCCCAGCACTAGGTTCCCTGGATGGCTCCAAAGCAGCCTTATCTATTTTCTTTGCAAGCCTCACCCACTTGCAAATAAAATCAGCGCCGCCTGAGCGTGCGGGGCTGGAGTGACACGGGGGCCACTACCCCAGGGGAGCATCTCAGCAGAAACGCTAGGCTATGGCCCTGCAGCCATAGGCGGAACTGGGAAACTCCAAACAGATCCATCACACATTACACCCGGTGTCAGAGTTGCCCGGGTCTTCATTAGGCGGGAGAGAGCCAGTGGCTCCTCCCATTCACCCCAGCTCGCTTGCGAGGCACTTGCCACGCCAGCTCACTTGCTTGCTCGCTCGCGAGAGGGCCACCCAAAGAAGTGCTACATTCCCCCCGTAAGCCAGCAATGGGACAGGTAAAAGCAGAGATGCTGCCTGCCTGGCCCCCGCACTGCCCAGCAGCTGGCGTGAGTCACTGGGGAGAGGCTTGCCTTTCTGCTGAATGGCATTAGCCGCCTGGCAGCAGGGACGGAGCAGAAGGCATGAGACTGGAACTTCGCTGGTCCGGGCTTGCGGCTGACTGGGGCCGGGGGGATTTTTCTTAGGGTGTGTTTGGAAATGAGTCCCTGGAGAGCCTTCACTCCAAAGGCCAGGGGCAGGCACAGAACAGGAAGGTGCTCCCTCGGCTTGTCCCCTTCCCCTTTCTGAGCATGCCCGCTCAGTATCTCTTCCATGACTTGGTTGTCCTGAGCAGGGGCAGCAAAGCTGCCTCTGGATCCAACCCATCTGGGCACATGACAGCCCCTACCCCAGCAGGGGAGTTGGAGGGTCTTTGTCACCCACTCACTCTGAGATAGGAGGATCTCCCCTGTCCGTCTGGAGTGGCTGGCACAGACACATTTTGAATCCTGAATGGCCCTGCGAGGGCACCATCAGAGTGAGAGAGAGAGAGAGAGAGAGAGAGCGCACCATCACAGAAAGTCAGGCTCAGCCCAGCTTACACTGGCGCAGCTAGGGAGAGCTTGGGTGTGTCCTGCCATTAGGCTGCAGCTCAGGAGGGTCCTGCTGGAGCTCCCAGCTGTGATGTGGTGCAGGATGTGCCCGCAGCAGGTCCAGCCACTGCACGAGTGTCCAGGGCAATGCCCCAGCTGGGCCATGGGACTGCACTGGTTCTGTAGTGAGATTAGCCAGGGTTCCCTTTGCTTTACAGACTCACTGTACACACAGTCAGACCACACATACACCCATCCCCTGCAGCACCCCCCTACCCATCCACCCACACATCCATCCCCCTCACACCGCAGGCCACCCACCCAGCTGCACTCACATGCGCCCAAAAGAGTGAAAGCGACAGACATGCTGGAGAAAGTTCAGCCTCCCGGCTCACAGTCTGCAAATGCACTGCAGACCCATGGCTCCCTCCCACCACTGCTGATTGGCTCTGTCGTCACCCCGTAACAGCTGGCGTGGAGTCGGCTCTGCATGCTGACAGCACTAAGAGCTTCCCGTTTCCATCTTTGCCTCGCCCGCTCCTCACCACTCTGGCCCATCTAGGAGAGTCCCCGGCAGTTCAGCATGAGGGGCTGTTTCCCAGCATGCCTGCCGCAGAGTCCGCGCTGCCCTGGGAGCTTTGCTGGATCTACCGGGGCACCTGAGACCTGTCCTGGGACCAGACCCCAAAGACAGGTCTGAACTCTCGAGAGCTATCCTTGGATTATGAGACAGTTTCACGGGGCCTGAACAGCTTCCCGGCCATCTCCCTATCAGACCCTTGGAGTATTTTCAGTGCGCCTGGGCAAGCAGCCCTGCAGTGAAGAAGGATGGCCCAGTGGTTAGAACACTAGACCTGGGTTCAATTCCCTGCTCCACCACAGACTTCCTGTGTGGCCCTGGGCAAGTCACTTGGCCTCTCTGTGCCTCAGTTTCCCATCTGTACAATGGGGATAGCAGCACTGGCCTGCCTCACTGGAGGATTGTGAAGAGAAATATATTATAGGCTGAGAGGTGCCAAGATGCTGTGGTGATGGAGGCCAAATAAGCACTGTAAATAGTGACCCAGCACAGGTACAGAGAGGCAGTGGGCATGGTCAGTGGTCCTCCGCATTGCCTTGAAAGGTCACCTCTGGGACTAAGATGGGCATTTACTCTTCCTTGGCCACTAATCCTTGGCCTGTCTATTGAGACTGCCAGCTGCCTGGGCACTGGATCCCATCCTTTGGCTGGCTTGTGAGCTCTTCAGAGCAGGGATTTTTTTTCTACATCTGTACAGCGCCTAGCGCAACAGAGCCCTCCAGGCCTTACCACTGTGTAAATGATGATGATAGTACTAAAGGGGGGCAGGTAGTGCCAGTGGCAGTGACCTTTTCTGTGACGTTCCCACCCGCCAACGGGAAACCAAGCTGAGGATCACCTCCCCTGCCATCTGGGCCAACCCATCTTGCACTCACAGCTGACTTCACTCACAGTCCAGCTAGCAGCCAAGAGGGAAAGGACTTTGCATCCACCGTGCCTCTGCTCACAGAGACTCAGCTTGGGCACTTGTCCCTTGAAATGCAGAGAGAGGCCAGGTCGAGGGGTAAATCCAGCACCGAGAGCACAAGATGCTGGATTGAACTCTCCTCCTCCCTACCAGAAAGCTCCTGGAATCAGAGGGCAGGCTGATCGGCCATGTGTACACGACACATCTGGAGGGAGCTGAAGCAATTAGCCGAAGGGACGGTTTGTGCGGCAGGAACCTTCAGCCCCCTGCTTTGATCCTTCAAATCAGCCCATTGCCTGTGTCATAGAAAGTCCCCCTGAGTTCTGCTTTCCTCAGTAGCTCTGAATGCACACAGCCGGCAACGCCACGGCAGCGGAGAGCTCGGGCTGGCTTTATCTTCCCCTGTTCTGCTGAACCAGAAGCAGGTGAAATTGCTATGGCAACTAGTGGATGGCAGCGAGACTTGTTGCCTTGGAAACGAGACCAAAACCCACAAATATAAAAGAAAGGCCATCTGGAATTTTGAATTTTCACGACGTCCAATCTCTATATGGCTTTGTGTGTCCAGGGAACGGACACCCTGCGGTTCTAGAACACAGCCCCAGACATGCCAGAGCCTTTCTAGAACCAGAATTCAAGGTGTAGTTACCCTTGAATTCTGGCTTTTCTTTTTTTCTTTCTTCGTCCTTTTGGTTTTCAGTCTCTGACTGTAGATTTCCGCTCTGAACCTGTGGGAGTGATGTGGGGCAGCTGGAGACTTAAAAGCATATGTACATATTTGCGTCAAAGCTGGGAATGGAACCCAGGTGTCCTGTTTCCCAGGTCACTACGTTAGCCACTAGACAACACTGCCTCCTTTATGGATGAGAATACATAGATTAGATAATTTGTGTCCTATGATAATTAATAGGATCATACATTTATATACATTATTCCTGTTCCATTCTCTATAGGTTCTTGTATCACCCTCATCACACTAGTTCCTGGGCACCTTCCATTATTGCATTCAGAGACATTACTGAGGTCTGTCCCATGTGGTTCGTTCTTTCATTGTCTCCCCAGAGTGAGACTTGTGGGTGCAGGAGAGTGTTTTGCTGGGGGGGTGGTAATAAATATGTCCCCACTGCTCTGTGCTGATGCTAGAGGAGGCCAGTCAGAGATATGCACCTGGCACTAGGAGAGGAAGGCAGGGTGGGGAGGGTTGTGATGGTTCTTAGATCCTGGAAAAGTTTGTTTCACCATCTCAGACCAGCCCTTGCACAGATGAGCTTTACCCTTGTGCTGTAGCAACATTCCTCCACATTGAGCAGGTTGGAAATTTTCCGACAAAACGGAGTTTTGAAAATGTGTTGGGGTTTGACAAACTTTTGCTGTATCACAGGCAGGGCTTCCGCAGAAAACTGGCTTCCCGGCCTCTTCGCCTGCTGGGGTGCCAAGCCTGCCAGGCTCCCAGGTAGCCCTGCTGCACTGTTAGCAGCTGTGAAAGTGGCAAGAACCCAACCCTGTGGATGTGAAGTTGAGTGGCTGACCCAAACCACCATCCATGCCCACAGTTCACACCACTATTCTTAGCTAGTGTGAGTCTGGCAGCCCGTGCCAGCAGCAATGCAGACATACCCTTTCAGTCAGTAGTTGGTGGGGTCCATATTTTGTTTCAGACACACCATGTGTCGATGGTTCCAAAATGACAAAGGGTTTGAGATTTCGGTTTGTGAGAAATTTTGAAAAACGTGAGTTTCATTCCAGTTTGGGGGTGAAACCAAGTTTTGAAATATTGAACCATGAATCAGAAATCCTGAGTTTTGGGCAGCTCTGCATCCAGAGCGCTCCAACATTAACGACTTCCCACCAGCTCTGGGATGTACCACCCATTGAAACAAAATGGTAAACTGAGGCACAGATCAGGACCAAGACTGGCCTAAAGCCACCCTGGGAGGTTCAGGCCAGCATGTTTAAAAGTGACTGGTGATTTTTGGGTGCCCAACTGGAGTGTCCTTGAGCTGAGAACAGCACATGCAGGACAGCTTTGCTCCTGACCAAGGGTGAGAGAATCCCAAAGGACTGCCAAAACCAGGTTCCAGCTAGCATCTCTGTATGGCTCAGAGGGGGATCGTGTGTGTGTGTAAAACCCAGTTAACTAGATTTATGGATACTCTAGCCTGAGAAAGTTCAAATCCCTTTTAAAAGCTTGGCTCACTTGTTTTACCCCAAAGGGAGTTTACGTTCCAGGTCTCTCGGCTCTTCCCTATTATTAAGAGAGATTCACATGACTTAGTAGCAGTAGCTGCCCAGGAAGTGCTGATGTGGATAAAGTGCTGTCTCTGCCCAGTAGCTACTACAGAATTGTTAATTCCTCAGCCTTCCCTTCTCTGCTGATGAATTAAAGCCTCTCTAGGCCCAACAGAGAGCTTTGAATAGATTCTTCGGGGTTGACCAATAACTCCCAGCTAGATTGCTCCCCGGCTGGCTGGCTCACGGTGCTGGCAGTGGCATTCCCATGGAAAAGGCTGCAGGAAGATAGGCCCATGGTTCTGTTCTCAACAGTGGCCAGTTTTGTGGGTTCTCATGGAGACTTGTGTTTGCAGCTAAAGGATCCACCCCAGCAGCCAATGCCGGCCTGGAGCCAGGCTCTGGCACTGCCAAAGCAGGGATGAATAAAGCAAAGATGAAATATGGGATCTACCAGTTCATCACCCTCTTTCTGGTGGGAGAGGGGAATGGAACTGAAGTTGATTATTTCCCTTGAGTCCTAGCTTTTTGCCTTTGCTTTGCAAGGGGTGCTATTAACTCTGAGCTCTCTCCCTGCTCGTTTTAGGGGCTGTCTCCTTCTTGCTATAATCTCATTTATCTGACTGCCTTTTAACTGAACTGCCTGGCCATTCCTCACAACCTGCCATCCTGCCCAGGCACAAATGCTGGACACGATGGATCTGGTCCCATCCTCCTTCTCCAAACCAGGCTCCCCTCAGAGTCCAGGAGAGTTTGGGAATATGGGATTGAACCAAGCAGGGTGACAAAGACCCAGATGCAAAACAGCAGCAAAGTAAGAGATCTTTTAGAAAAACCTCCCATCTTCATTTAAAAATTGCTAGTGATGGAGAATCCACCACGACCCTTGGTAAATTGGTCCAGAGGTTAATTACCCTCGCTTTAAAAAAATGTACACTGTGTCTGGCTTCAACTCCCAGCCACTGGATCAGGTTCTGCCTTTGTCTGCTAGACTGAAGAGGCCAGTATGAATGGTTTGTTCCCCAGGTAGGTATTTGGCAGGCAGCTCGAAAAGGTGTGGGATTCCTTCCTCCAGCATAGGGGACAGAGTATTGATGTCAGTAATGCTACGTCATGTGCCCCAGCTGAGGATTTGTCTGTAACATAAGTCTTGGTTTCCTAGCTGACAGTGATAACAGGGAGCCAGTGCCTAGTTTGCGTGGGACAGAGGTAAACAAGGGGCTAAGAGATCTGCTCTGAGTTAACCACATACACCCTCATATGTGAACTCCTGTTTACCTGACCGTGTCAGATGCCATCAGTTCCTTTTGGTAAGTGGGGTTCTGACTCCAGACTCCCAGCCCATGCATCGCGTTGAAACATTGTCTGACTGTCTGTCTGCCTCTCAATTGTCTGCTTGGGTCTGTTGGTTGATCTGCTCTACGGTGTTTGTAAGGTGTCTGTGTGTCATTACAGTATGTGCCAGCATTAACCTAAGGCAGATCATGGAGCACTCCCCTACAGTCAGAAATTTACTGAAATAGCTATTTTAGAATCATTTTTTCAGGCTGGGCCCTGTGTGGACACTCTTATTATTCTGCAGTGGCTGTGTCAATCCATTTCCAGGTCCTCAGTGCCGTTGGTGAGACATGAGCAGCCAGGCAGCAAAGGGTTAACATGGTGAGCATCAGTAATACCCTTTCGGATCCCCCTGGGGGCTAACAGCCCAACCCCTCCCCATCTGTACCCGTTTGGGGAAGCAAGACCTGCTGGCGGGGGGCTGCTGGGGAAAGACAAAGGTCAGTAACATGCGGTGACCAGCGAACAAACTGCAGCAGATTGAGGGGCGCACAAAAGCTGCCAACGGATTGGTGGAGCCTGAGGCAATGAAACCAAAGTGAGGGCGGGAGTGGGAATGAATCCACCACCTCCTGAACAGGCAAAGGGCCAGAGAGATGGAGGGGAAGTGCCTACAAAGCGTGACAGTGCCCTGGAAAACGCCCTCCTGGGGCAATGGGTTCCGTGACTGGGGGTTCAACCCCCATCTACAGCTGTAGCTAATCAAGTCAGGGAAGCCGGGTCCAAGGTAGCCTGGGTGGAACCTGGCCTTACAACCAAGCTGACAGCGTGGGCTTCCCGTGGCTTTGGGTGAAAGACACAGCCTCATGCCCTGAGCCCTCATTTCAATCCGCAGGACAGGCTGTAGGTAGACACGAAAGCAAGATTTGCCTAGGACCCTGGCTCAAGAGGATTTGGATTTGGATCATTTAGCACCCAAGAGGAGGCAGGAATTGACTCGGAAACGTTTTCATGCCAGGGCGGTTGCTTAGTAGGTCAGTTGCTGGGCATTGGGTCTTTGCTCCCAACGCAACATTAAGTATATGAGGAAAGCACCTGGATGCAGCTGGGTCCCAAATAACCGTGTTCACTGGGGCTAACACTGCTGCGGTAGAAGACAGTGTGCACCACCAGAGGGATCGCCAACTGTTTAAGGGGACACTACACAATTCCTAGTCACTGACTGCACGGCGTCATTCCATAAACTGAACTCCCCGCACCAACTCGGATTACTTGGGCCAACAGACGGTAATGACCTCTGAGCATCCCAGCCCTGGAGCTGGTGCCATGTGGCTGAAAGGCTTGGTACCCCATTCCCAATGCACTGAGCCATCCAGTCTCTCTGAGGGCTGCAGTTCAGAATGCTGCTGCGTGCCAATTTCCATGCCCCACTGGGCTCTGGTGCATCCCAAAGGCATCCCAAAGGCAGTCACAGAAGGTGTGGTACTGGGGAACTGTGCCTTTAAGGGCTGAACTTCCCAGACATAGTCAGGGCAGGGGGCTAGGAAGCTCTTGGCTTTACTGACAACCAGGTGGAACCACCACAGCATAAAGCTGAGCTTTTGCAAGCACCTTGAGTTCCTGTGCTGTAGGTGTGCTGAAGGCCCTAAGGGGGAGCAATCCCTGAGCCCCACATTCAACCAGGAGTAACGAGGAACTAAGAATATACCCTGAGCAGAGGAATGAAGCCATTAAAAGCCCCACCAAAGCGGATACTCTCTAGGAATATGGAGACGGTTCAGACAGCCTCCACTCTGTAGCTGCATGCAATGGCAGCCTGTGAAAAGGATGCCAGTCAGAAGGTAGCCTGGATTTGAGAGACGACGCCCTAACACTTGCTGGCCAAAACCTGATGGGCTTCCCCCTGGAACTCGTTCCCTGGCAGGAGGGGTCACTGTGGAAGAGAAACCTGGAGTTCCTGGACAGCTCGGGGGAATGAGCCAGAATCCAGGATCTTTGGTGCAGACTTGCAGAGAGGGCACTGATTTGCAAACGTGGCTAGAAATAGCCCTGAGCAGCACATAGAGTGTATCCGTCCCTCCTCCTTGGACACTGCAGTGTCCTCTGGGCTGCCACAAGGGGGCAACAGAAAGTGCTACAGCTGCCTCGCACCCAAGCATCATCTTTGTGCTACTTTCAGCTGGACGAAGCAAGAGGATGGGATCCCCGGACTCCTGCTGGGGGCTCTGGTGAAGCCCTCCATGCTGAGACACTGCCAGGGTCCAGGGCATCTCTCCCCATGCACACCTGGTACCCAGCAATCAATACAGATCATGCATGTGTATCTGGAGCCATGCCCTGCCATCCCTCATATGCGCCTTATGCACAGACTACACCTGCGAGGTACTCCCTACTCCAGAGATGGGAAGGCCAAGGTACAGCCGTGTGCCGCTGCAGCTCGCTCCTTTAGCGGAGGAGAGTGACTTGGTATTGACCGGCTCTGTACTCACAGCCTGGCCCCACTCCATGGCCTCATCTATGCTAGAAAGTGTTGCCGGTGTAGTGTGTGGGAAAAAACCACATGGCCCCTGACCAACATAACGGTGCTGGCAAAAGCCCTGGGATAGACAGAGCAGCACTTCTGCCAGCATAGCTTATTCCCGGCCCCCGAGTGAACCCAGCTATCCCATCAAAGTGCAGTTTTGCTGGAATAGCTGCGCCCACACTAGGGACTTCAGCCGACACAGCACAATTGGCAGGGTCACAGCTCTCTAGCCCCGACGCCAGCAAAAGCTCGGCGTGGAGACTTGGCCTGAGACATAGCTTTGGTGACCAAGGGCTAAGCGCAGTCCAGCCCCGGGGGGCCAGCACGGCCTAAAAAGCGGCAGAGAAGGGGCGTGGCTGGGGCCCGCAGCGGAGGTGCTGAATCAGCAAGTTCTTGCAGCAGCCTGTTTGGGCTCCTGCAGCGCTACCAAAAGAAACCCAGGCTGATGTCCCTGGAGCAAATCTCCTGCCCCCACCGCCAGGCCTTCTTTGCCAGTGGGGAAGGGACCCTAGCTCAAGCAATGTGTTCCGCCATCCGTGCAGTGTGGCGAGGCAGGGCTCAGGCAGATCAGAGCTCAGGGGCGGCTCACTCAGGAGTGATCCAACCCATGTGGGGGGAGGGATAGCTCAGTGGTTTGAGCATTGGCCTGCTAAACCCAGGGTTGTGAGTTCAATCCCTGAGGGGGCCATTTAGGGATCTGGGGCAAAAATTGGAGATTGGCCCTTCTTTGAGCAGGGGGTTGGACTAGATGACCTCCTGAGGTCCCTTCCAACCCTGAGATTCTATGATATCTCCCAGGAGGGGCCTCAAGTGGCTCCAGGAGTGCAACAGGCCACGTCAATGTGCGGATGCAACCTCAGTGTGGGGCACACCCCACACGTCCATCCCAGTGTCCATCACAAGCACACAGAGCAGCAGCCTGTGGCTCCAGCCTGCGCTTGGCTTCAATGCGCATGGAGCCTGAGGATTCAGCATGGTCATTTTAAGCGAACATGCAGCAGCCATTGAAAGTGACTTTCGCTAGCCCGGTCAGCCATTGCTGGTATGTGCTTGGTAGCTGTCGGAGGGGTGGGGGAGGATTAATTAAACCACAGGGATGGCATTCGCAAGTCGCTACCATCCCCAAGCCAGGCATGCAGGGCTGCGGTTCGGTGGTGGGTTTATTTCCCTCCCCTGCAGCAAGATGAAGCGGTTTCGTTGTGTTTGGAGAGGCTCTGCGTTTGGAATGCTAAGAGAATGGGAATTAAATCACATGCTCCAGGCGAAGGCAGGGGTCAGGAAGGATTGGTTTTCTGCCACGCACAGCATCACACAAGCAGTTTTCCCTTTCCTCTCATGCAGCCAGCATAGGCTGCTGCAGGAGAGGGTACCAGTCCAGTGGTCTGATGTGCTATGGCAGATCCTGTGCTGGCTGCAGGTTTGCTAAAGGCCCTAGGGGGTGGGTGGTCTGGTCTTTAAGGCAGCCATGGCTGGCTTCTCTTCTGTGTGTAATTGCCTCTGGGGATCACCGCTGTCTCTGCGAATCCTTTTCAGGAGATGGGAGTGTGAAGTGCTTTACATAGTGAGCTGCATTCCCGTGGAAGGAGCAGTGCCAAGATCATGGGCAGAGGAGATTTCCATGCTGGGATCCTTCTCCTGCCATGCCTGGAGCGCCAGGACCGGGAGCAGTGGGGCTGGCTGGTTTACGAGCCGGTACAAAAACTTTCCCTTGGACGCTGTGGTTGGTTTATAGCCCTGGTTAAAGCCCTCTGGGAAGTGCAGCTTTCCCCAGCTGTTCATGAGCACAGTCCCTGTTAATGACCCACCTCTTGCCAACACAAACAAATCCGCCATGGCTACAGGAGGGAGCTTTTTGCAGGACTGCCAGTCTCCTGCTGGTAAGTTCTGCTAAGAGACAGGCTTGTTGCCCCCCACATTGATTCCCCATCTTTCTCTCCCCCTCTTTCTAATTGCTAGAGTCCCCTGCCTGCAGACAGCATCTCCTCTCACTCGGTTAACAGAGACTGAGCTCAACCACAAGCTCTGAGCTGGGTGCAGGAATCCCTGGATGGGTTCCTGGCTTGGGCTGTACAGGGGGGTCAGACCTGATAGTGCCTTCTGGTCTTGAAATCTTTGCTGAGCCAGGTCCTCAGCTGGTTTACCTGGACTTCAGGGGAGATTCGCTGGTTGACACCAGCTGAGGAACTGGGTACACTCTCATACAACTTGAACCAATCCTATAGAGGGTGGCACAGCTCTGGGAGTCTCTCATCAGGCCTATCGGATGTTTTGGCCGAAGCTTGCGGTTTGGGGGGGGCAGTGCCCTTCCTGCCCCCCCCCAAATTATGCCCATGCTGCCGCCACGCCGCACCTGCCGGAGGCTACTCCGCCCATGATAACAGTGGGGTGGGCATGGCTCCCCTGCCCCTCCCCAGTTCTGGCACCCCTGGGGCCCCAGGGTTTTGGGGACCCAAATGCTCTTTGTGCCCAGGGCTCCAATAAATCTTAATTCACCTCTGAGGGCCACAGAAAGGCTCTCTGCATCTGAACCCAGCTCAATGGGGACAAGATAAGAGCAAGCGGCTATCCAGAGGGTTCAATGGGGAAAGGAGAGGCGGGGTCAGGGTGGCACAACTGGGAGCAACTGGACTTAGACACTTTGCATGGGCTGAAAACTGAGATCAGCCATCAGGGAGGAAGGGGTCATGCAGTCTCCATAGCAGGGGCCAACACCCTCTACCTAGGACATTTTGAACTAGCCGGGACCAGGTAGCATGGGTTATTTCCATCCCTGAATTCTATTGGCCAAATCCTGAAGTCTCTGCCCCATCAAACTACATTGAGAGTCCATTTCCACCAGCGCTGTCCATTGAGATCAATGGGGGTTTTGCCTGAGTAAGGATTTTGTGATCTGGCTGCCTGATCCTCTGACATGGCTTTATTGATGGCCTCACCCCTGGCTGGGCTCCTGCCATATGGGCAGGCGAGGGGGGTAGATTTTCCTGTCCCCCAGCCAACGGTTTCAGCGATGCCATTATGGCAGCTTTGGAGACAGCATGGCCGGAGGGGGAGGGAAGCCGTTTCAGATCCTGTTTTGGGCAAACAGGCTTGAAAATAATAAAACGTGGGGGAGGAAGGAACCAGGTGACCCAGGCTAACAGCAGCCAAACCTCATGGTGCTTACTTGGCAGAGTTACTCCTGGCATGGGTTCAGCCTGATGTTTCTGGAGCATTGGTGGGTGTCTGGTGGGGAATTCCCTCCTGCAGTGCTCTACCTCACTGCTCATTCCCTCTCCTGGTGCTTTGAAATATGGCCCTGGTTCATTCATAAATGCGGCTGTGATAGCCGGGTGAGCCAGCTGCTTATAAGGATGGACGAGTCTCTTAGAGGATTTATAGAGCTGAGGATCCTCCACTGGGCTACGAGAAGTTTTGTTACCCTGGGATATTGCCTTTTATTGCAGAATTTATTAATATTTTTTCCAAGCGCTGGAAGGGATCAAGCAACCATTTAAAAACATTTCACTGTCTGGGGAGATTCATTACTGCTTGTGTATAACAGGGCCTCTCTGTAATGGCTCAGAAATACAGCAAGGCCTTTTATAGTCAATTCCTGTTCACCGGTTGGAGGCTTTACTGGGAGCTGTTCCCAAACTTGATTTGTGTCTGAAACCGGAGGGTGCCTGGGGAGACTCTGGAGAGGGGGTTAAAAAAAAAAGCACCATATACTAAGGCCACAATTACACCCTCCCACGTGGATGCAAGTGCCACAAACAGACACACATATTTTAGTTTCAGAGTAGCAGCCGTGTTAGTCTGTATTCGCAAAAAGAAAAGGAGTACTTGTGGCACCTTAGAGACTAACAAATTTATTAGAGCATAAGCTTTCGTGAGCTACAGCTCACTTCATCGGATGCATTTTACTCCTTTTCTTTTTACATATTTTAGTGTCACTGCTGCACACACTCTCACATCCATGCCTAGGCACCATCTTCACACAAACGTGCCCAGGCAAACAAACACAAATCTCATTGCACACCCTCACACGTGCATGCAGCCAAATCACATGTACACGCACACACATGCACACTGTCACAATGCCCATGTTCACACATGCCCATGCAGCCACATGCAACATGCATCCACCCCGATGCACTGTACACGCTACTGCCACCGTCACACGCATGGTGCATGCACTCATGCATGCAAACACACATGCTCGTGCAAAGGCCATTATCTCTCTCTGTCTCTCACTCACACACTTTTCCATGTGTTTGCACGTTTTAGGGTTGCTGCTGCACATCCATGCACATGCGCCATCGTCACAAATATGCCTGCATACATGATGCAAACAGACACTTGAAACACATGTGTGCAAGCCCACATGCATGCTCACACATCCCTCCGTGGTTCATGCCCTGGATCTGTCTTACCATTACAAGTGTTGGTAGGAGTGTGATCCTTTGAAATGAGGTGTGGTGAGCTGTGTGAGTTTGTTATGATTTTATTATTCCTCGTATTAGTATTCTGAAGCATTTACTGACTTCAGCTGTGCCCAACCCTGAGCTATCTGCCTCACCCATCCCTGCTAGGAAACCATCCCATTCCATATGCAGGAAGACCAGGACCTGATCCAAAGCTGGTTGAAGTCAATGGAAAGACTCCCATCGATCTCAGTTGGGGGAGCAGGGCTGTGACCCCCAGAGAGCTGGGCCATGCTCTGACCCCACTGTCCCTTGGGGAACAATGCATGCCCCAGTCCCTCAGAATCTCACTTTCACTGATGCTTCCCTGACTTCCTTGCCATGTCTTCCACCAAGGTACCGCAGCATTGCCATGGCGATGCTGGGAGTCAGGCAGGGGCAATAGGGGAAGGCAGCAGGGTACATGGATCTCGCCAGCTAGGGGAGCAGCGGAGAGTGATGTTGATGTTCTCCTGTGGAAGCCAAGGACTCAGAGCAAAGCAATCAGGACTCTGTACTGTCAGGCGGCTTGCTGGTTCATTTTGTTAACCCCGTCCATTCCCACTGTAAAATCCCAGCAGCCAAGCAACCCACTGGATCTTTTAGCAGGGAGGGAATGTTGTCTGGGAGTCAGGCTGCAGGACTCCTGGGTTCTATTCGTGGCTCTCCCCCTATACTTGAGCAAGTCACGTCTTCCTTTCTCTGTGTCTCAGTTGAACAGAGGCTTTGAGACCCTGGGATGGAAAGAAGGAAAAAGCATTCACTCAAGACCCTCAAAGCCTAGGGGTACCACTCACCTCTCCTACCTTACGGGCTGCACTGGGGGAGGGGTGGAAAATACCTTTTCCTGGGAGGCTACAAACTAAATCAGAGGGACAAGTAATGGCATCCTGGATAATTACAGAACCAAGAGCCCTCTACAGCACTCCCTTGAGGTCCCCCCCTGGAACCCAGCACTGGTCTCCTGGTTTGGTACCCAGCGGTTTGCATGTTGTTTATTCATAGGACCGAATTTAAGTGTCATGTTTACTGAGGTTTGTTTATTGCATTTTTAAAAAGGGCATTCCCTGGTTGTAAGGAAAGAAACTGACATCCCCACACACCCCCTGATCTCTCCTGCTCTGCCTTGAAACTGTGACAGGCTTAGTTAATGCTAGGTATGGGGATGAGGGGCTCAGGCCCAGCTCCTCGGCTGGTGTCAATCGGTGCAGCTCCGTCGAAAGCAACAGAACCATGCTGGGTGGCACTGGCCTCTCCTGGATTCTGGATGGCGGTGATATCACATGGTGCTGGGCCGTACAAATCTGGATGGATGGATAGAGGGAGGTGTACAGAGGTGGATGGATGGATGGATGGATGGATGGATGGATGGATGGAAATATATAGAGGTGGATGGATGGATAGAGGGGTGTGTATGGGATGAACATAAGAACAGCCATACTGGGTCAGACCAATGGTCCATCTAGTCCAGTATCCTGTCTTCCTACAGTGGCCAGGTGCTTCTGAAGGAATGAATAGAACAGGGCAGTCAAATGATCAATCCCCTGTCGTCCACTCCTGGCTTCTGGCAGTTGGAGGCTTAGGGACACCCAGGGCATGGGGTTGCATCCCTGACCATCCTGGCTAATAGCTGTTGATGGACCCATCCTCCAGGAACTTATTTAGTTCTTTCTTGAACCCCATTTTGGTTTTGGGATGGATGGATGGATACCAGTGCAGAGATCCAGAACAGGCTAGAGCCAGCCCTGGCATGAACAGTGCGTAGTACAGCAGGACTGATGACTGGCCCAACCAGTCTCTTCTGGCCCCTCTGTGTAGAGCTCAGTGACTGGCTGCCATGTCTCATGATGGGTGAATCATGGGTGGGTTGTGCTCTCTCTTGGAGATGAACCGCCCCGTAGACAGGGGCTGGGGGAGGCAGCAGCATAGATGCTGTGCTGTCAGCCTGAATGTGATGTAAATCAGGGCAGGCAAAAGAAAGCAATGGGCCATTAGCAGCTGGTGAGGGCGGCGTTTCCCATGGCCCAGGAGTCTGGGCACTAATGGAAACACAAACTGCGTCAGAACGGAAGAGACAGGGGTGAAGAGCCCAGTCTGGGAGCTACTCTCAGGCCGGATAACCGGATAACCAGGCCGGGTCCCAGAAGCAGATCTGTCCCCAAGAGCTACCGAGATGGGTTATTGAACCCAGGTGGTGCCCAGGAAATGGTCCCTGCTGGCAGGGTCCTGGAGCGAGGACACACAGATTCTCGCACTCTGATTGCACCCTCACTGCGTTATACACAGAGACGGACTCGAGCTCCTCCAGGGTTTGCGGGGAGTTTGCTGGGATTTGAACCTGGATCTGAACTGTGCAGTTCTGGAAGTAAACATTTACAGAGAGCCCCGGAGTCCTTTGCACAGGGACTGCTGTGAGCCCATGCTGTGAGACCCTGTGCATTAGTGCCAGGGTGTGTGCAAACGGCCCTTGTGGACCTCTGCGGGCAGTGCCGTGGCGATGACAGAGAGATTTCCCTTTGGAATGAGTCAGAATCACAACCCTGCCAGCTCTGCAGGTCCTGGAGACCCTGCCACATGCCTTACCAAGCGAGTGTGATGCTGGGGCAACCCACAGCCCCAGCTGCACCCCGCAATCTTGATGCATCTGCAGGGACAGGAGCCCATGAATGTAGCTTGCTTCCTGCTCCACTCTGTGCAGCTCTTAGCTCAGCAACCCACACGATGACGGGGACCAGTGTGGATCAAAGACCTCTCAGCCTTGGGAGGGGAGCCTGCTCCATCCTGGTGGGAGAGGAGGTTTCACAGGTTAAGCATCAGCTGTACAGCACCCAGTCATACCTAAGCCACAGGTCTGAGCCCTGCCTGGGGCCACACAGCCATCCTCCTCTGTGAGGTTAGTCCCAAGCAGTTTGGGGTGTCAGAGGCCTTAGAAACCCAAGGCCCTGTCTGCTTGGTGTAGCCCTTTTCCAAAGAAGAAGGTATCCTTGGCTGGTATTTCTCCTTCCCTTATGGCTATCTGCACTCCTCCGTCCCAGAGGTGGCTGCATGCCAGTGCTGATGTGTGAACCTATGGCTGAAAGTTGCTGTGTATGTAGGATGTACTGGCTGGGTTTCTGTCTACTGCTGCCCACTGCTGACAGGGTGGAGAACAGCTTAGCCGTGCTTCACAGACCCTGGTACCATTTGTGCTGTGAGGGGTTGTCCGCTGGCTCCAGCGGCAGGGGCCTGTGGGTGGGCGCTGGAGGATCTGAGTTCTGTGCCCGCTGCTGCCACGAAGCTCTGAGTGATGTGACAGCTGTGACGTTTGATGGGGCCAGCGACTGTTTCCCCACAGCTGAATAAAGCCTGGGGCTGGAGGAAGTGGTCCCTCTCTGAGTGTGAGTGAATGCCAGGCCCCCACATGGTACTGTTATTGTGGGGGCCGTGCCAGCAGCCTTGGTGCAGAGATGCTGCCGTGGTGGCAGGTCTGCGATCCAGCACTTTGTAAAGCAGAGCGTGGGCTCTGCAGTCAGCACATCATGGTGGGGAACGCTCAGCTCTCTAGGCCAGTGCTGCAATTGTCCTGGGGCCCCCAAGCTGTGTGGGTGTGGGCACAGTGAGGTGGGGGGTAGAGAATCCTCCCTGCATTGGGTGCACAGCGGGCAACTTGCCCATCACTGTTTCTATGAGGAATGCAGAGTCCAACCACAGGCAGCAGATGGGGTATAAACCCACATTGGGGTATGAACCCACATTTCAGGCACATGTCCGAGGGGCCACAGGGATAAGGCCCAGCCCGAGGGGGTGCAGGGGTCAGGCCCAGTGCACACACTACCACTGAGAGCTGGGGGTCTCAGCTCTCCGCAGCACCCGAACAGCTGTGGAACACATGGCAGGGCAGCAGCGGCTCGCTAATTGATCTGAGCCAGAATCCAGCGCTCTCCGGCTGTTCCCACACTCTGGTCTTTCCCAGCAGATCTGGTTTCTGCAGGGTTTGCGGACATACACCAGCTCCCAAGGATCATACACTCTGTGAAAACTGCCCTGCCCCGTACTGATGCCAGCCCGGGATTCTCAATCCCCATGGCAGACTACACAAATGGAACTTATCCAAGCAGTGTGCCAGCCTTCCTCCCCTGCCTGGCATCACCCCCTGTCCTGTGATGACGTGAGACCACTGCGGGGCCACTTAGTCCTGGCACAAAGGTGCCATCCTCCAGCAGAGAAGGGTTTGATTATTATTAGCTGTATGTCAGTAACACCACCACAATCCGGACCCCAGTGTGCTAGGTGCTGTACAACAGGTAGTGAGAGACACTCCCTGCCCCAAATTGCCGGCACTTTCAATAGACAACAGCAGGATTACCATCTTATTTTACAGATGGGAAACTGAGTCATGGGGTAGATTCAGTGATGTGTCCAAGGTCACACAGGGAGTCTGTAGCAGAACTGGGAACTGAACCAAGCTCTTTTGGCCGCCAGCTGGGTACCTTCTTCCCAAGCCCATCCTTCCTGAGTGAGAGCAGCCTCCCCTCATGTGTGCTGAGAGCTCATGGCAGCCGCTGCTATTGCTATCTTCAATTCAGAGGTGCTTTAGAGAGGTGTCTCTCTGGGCAGTAAGGGGACCTTGGGGCTTGTTCACCTTCCTCTGCAGTGTGGGGCATGGGTCACTTGGTAAGATTAGGTATGTCTCACTTAATCCCTGGGCATTGGCACCCCTCAGTCCCGTCTGTTCTCTGCCTGTGGCACACAGTCACTTAGTCTCCTGAGGGCTGTAATGCTTTGGTCTCATTCTGGCTGTGGGGCTTGGTGGGGTTGGTGGCCTTTGATATTCAGTAGGTCAGATTGGAGAATCTGTGCTCCCCTCTGGCCTTAAACTCTGTGACTCGGCACTGAAATGCAGCCATCCCTGGGATGGAACCTGGCCCGCCTGAAGCTGCAGCTCCACTACACAGCAGTCTAGGGCAGAAAATGAAGACGACCCCTCTACCCACTCCAAAGTGCGGTGGGTTTTAGAGAGACAGGATGGGATTATAGGCCCTGGAATTGGCCAGAACGCCGGAGTTAACGTCCCTGCACTTATGAAAGCCCAGGCCATGAGCCATCAGCCCCTGGGCTTTGTGCTTCATTTGAAAAATGCACCTTTCTCATGTAGGAGGCACCTCTCACCAGAGTGCACAGCCCAGCACCCCTTATCCTCAGACTGGGCCATTTGTTCAGCTGGGACACAGCAAGAAGGAAGAGCGCCCCCTACTGAATCATTCACGGGAAGGTTCTTGGGTGTCCTCTATCTACATGCTGATCCAGGTGGGCACTACTTAGCTACTGGGACAATCACAGCCCCAAACACAGCCTGCCTTTCCTTTTGAGCATGGGCGTTAATGCCTCACATATCCCCTAACCCTGACCCATTGTCCTAAGTTGTTGTGTTGCTGGATGTGGTTAGAGAGCTGCTGCATTCCACTCCAGAGGTGGCTGCATGTCTGCAGTGGGTGCAGTGATTCCTACTGGCAAAGATCCTTTGCCCTGCAGGGTGCTGTGGCCATTTAAGCCATTCTACTCATGCAGCGAGCCTGACCCGCCACCCGTGCAGCTGTGGCTACACTGCTTTTAGCACACTAGTGCGTGTATGGCTACCCCTCCAGCTGTCAGCCCAGGGTATCAGCACAGGTGTGAGTAGCCACACTGCACAGCCCTGTCTGAGTTACTGGGTCCTCACTGGTGCTGTTCGCCCTGCGTGTTGCTAGGACTTCCAGTGTGTGCCACCCGCCTTGGAGGAGGGCTTGTACCATGTCAAACAGGGCTAGCGGCTCTCCCTGCCTGGCCTCAGGTGTCCATGTCCTTCCATTACTACACATTGTCGGGGGGCAGTTACAGGTCCAGCTGGGCTAAAAGCGATCAGGGCTGACAGGCATGGGCAGAGCTGAGTGTGTGTGGGGCCCAACGGTGGGATACCCGGGGGGGGTGATTGAGGGGCGACAGCAGACGGGGGGCATGCATGTGCAGGAGCCCAAGACTGGGATAGCAGCAGGACAGCTGGTCAGGACTGAGGGGCAGCACCAGAGACTAGAGTCGCGAGGAGCATTCCATCAGCAGAGCCAGTAAAGACGGAACCAGGCGCGGCGTCACCAAGCTGGTGGGGACACACCGAGCTAGTAGGGGCCAAAGGGCTGGAGGTGAGGAAATCCTACATCCGGGCAGGGGTCAGACTGGAAGGCCCTGACGGCCCCTGTGGCTCAGTGGCTGAAGGGCGCTGGCAGAGCTGCTTAGAAGCAGCCTGGGTGTCAAGTGCCGGCTTGTTCCAGCAGAGCCGTGAGAGTCTTAAGCACCGAACTGCCCAAATTCACGTTTCTCTGGATCAGTCGTCATCATTTCTTACCTAAGTGCCAGGGAGCCCCTCATTAGCTCCAGGGTCAGGTTTGTTCAGACAGAGCCAGCCCAGCCTAAGCTAGTCACTGAGGTGTTCGGGCTCCTGCCATGGGACCTGCCAGCGGCTGGGAAGCTGCACAGCTGCCCCCCCCAACCCCCCACTGCTCTCATCTGTAAGTGAAGTTGCTGTGGCAACCAAGGAGGTGTCAATGGGAAGTGCCAGGGCATTGTCCCTAATGGAAACATCTTTAAATAAACCATGTCGGTGGGGGGGGGGGAAGAATCTAGGTCATGAGCTGGAGCGATCCGTGTTTGGGAGCCAAATACCATCGAGATGGCAGGTGTGCGGAGCCAGGCTGCTGCGATCTGGGTCCCAAGGCAGAGATGAGCTGCTGCCACTGGGCATTTGGGCTCCCAAAGGGGCAACATCCAGTCGCAAGGCTCTGGAGCTGCTGTGGGGTCGGACCCCAGGACGGTCCAGGAGAGGGACAGCTTGTGGCAGGCAGCTCTGATGCCACCAGGGGCTGAGCTGCCCCTAAGCACCAGATGAGCTGCATGTACCTGGCCCCTTACAGGATCAGGTCTGTTTACTCTCACTACCACCACACGCTACAGAAACATCCGCAGAGACGTGATCAGTGGATACCTGGCTCAAACAGTCAAGAGATCACGAGTCAGATCCCCAGAAAATCTTGAGATTGGCTTAACACTCCTGAGATTTAAAAACAATACTAGCTGTGGACTCTTCATCCTCACATCCTGGTGACTGAATCTTTAAGGGTCACAGGTTTATGCTTTTCCCCGCAGCCAAGAGAGGCAGAAACTGGCCATTTTAAAATGAGTCTGGTGTATTCACGTGATTCCTGGAGCTGGGAGCTTTACATCAAATATAGAAGATGTGTGATCAAATCACAGGAGCTGGCAACAATGGAATTGTAGGATCAGCGTCAGGGATCCGGGCAGTCGTGCCCAGCATATAGAGCAGGAGTTGGTAGCCAGGAATCAGAGTTGAGAGTCAAAGCTGAAGTCAGAAATCAGAGCCGTGGGCCAGGATATCTGGAGCCAGGCAAGGCAGGAGCAGGGCTGGGAACCAGCTGACACAGGAGCTATCACAGCCGTGAGCAAATGCTTTGAGCAGCCACCAACCTGCTGCTGCTGGGCTTAAGAGCCAGCCTGCTACTGGCCTGCAGTGCTCATTACATTGCCCAGTGACTGGCTCCACTGCCGGCCATGATTCCTAACAACTGGATCCTGGTGCGTATGTAAATCCCCACCACCTAGCAGGGGGCAGCATTGCTCACCCCAAAACAGCCTCCAGCTCCCCACAAGCCTCCTGTGGAGACCGATCTGCTTGGTGCAAGCCACACCAGGGTGTGTCGAGTGGGGGCCCTGGATTGGCTCCCATCCAAACACCCTCCATCGATCTGGCGCCAGGCCGCGGTGGCCAGGGCTCATTGCCACTTGTAAGTATCTAGGCAGGGGTGTGTGGCTCTTTGCAGACCTGGCCTCAGCACAGGGGGTCCCACTGACACTCACAGCATCACCCCCGCTCTGGGGGAGAGCCTGGCAAGTTCACCTGCGCCTGCACCGGGATTAGGGCTCAATCAGCAAAAATCAGGGGTGAGGGGTTGGCTCCCACAAGGTTCCTGGAGCCATGGGACAGACTGGGACTGGCTTTGTTCAAGTCTACTGGAGGGGCTGCAAAGAACCTTCTGCTGGTCAGGGGTAGCTGTATCCCAGTCCCTGTTCATGTCACTACTCCAGTGGGGCAGGGGAAGGAAGAGGCCAGGTGTGGCCTCACCTCCTTCCAGCCTGGCTGGCAGATGTGGCTGGTTGCAGAGCAGGGAATGTGCTGCCCCTCCTAATGGGGGAGCGCCCGTGCAGCTCCATGCAGCCTCCGGCATAGCGCCGAGTTTCTGGGGCTCCCGGTCGGGCTGTGCCGGAGCAGGAGATGGGTCCAGAGAGGGTAGAGGCTGCTCTTGGCTCTATTTGCTCAGACTGGAATAAATCTCTAGTCTTTTGGGCCAGCCGAATCCCTGGCAGCATCTTCCTACAGGGCGAGAGGCGAATGGCTTCTCATGTCACAACCTTGTTGGAGGAACCCTTTGAGGCACAGATTCCCGGCTGCGTGGCCGGGGTGGAGAGTGGAGAGCAAACGTCCTTGGTCCTGGGCAGGTGCAGCTCAGGTGGGATGCATAGAGCAGAGTAACCCAGGGTGATCTGTGCTGCGGGTCTCAGACCCCAAATCCCAGGCCTGTAGCTGGAAGGGCAGGTGGCTAAGGGCTGCACAGAGCTCTGGGCAGTGTACCTGGATCAGCTGGTCAGAGCAAAGAGGCCGTGGGTGCTGGAAGTTGGGGAAGGATAAGAGGAAACAGGGAGGGTGCAGAGCAGAGTGAGATGCAGGATCTTCAGTGTGCAGGGAACTTGGGTGTGGAACAGATTTGGAGGCCCAAGGGAGGGGTCAGCTGAGTTGGATGTGGGGGCTGCAGCAGGTGCTCCCCAATGCCCGCAGTGAAACACTAACCTAACCAGGTCCCCGCCTGGTTCCTGAGCCTCCAGGCTGGGTCCAATGCCCGCGAGAAAATCCATGCTTGGACGGGCAGCTGCTCAGCGCTGCAGCTACGCCCGTGCCGGATTGGTGGCTGCCGTTTTGCTGGCCGAGGTCTGTCAGCACCATCTTGTGGCTAGATCTAGCAACTGGTGGAGGTGGAAGAAAGGCAGGTGTGTCTGTGCTGGGGGTGGGAGAGGGCTGGGGGAAGGGAGGGGAACTGGCTGGGGGAGGTGCAAAACTCAGGGCTGGGGCTAGTCGCTTTACCAACCAATCCACCAGCCCAAGGGACTGGTTTTGGCTTCAGGGGCCTCCCGTCCTTTCACCTTGGGAACTGCTTTTCTCCATGAGTCAGGCCAAATACAGTCAGTGCAATGCAAGCTGCTTCCCCACAGCTCTGCTGGTCCCCCTCAGTCCCCAGCCGCTGGCCCCTGTTATTCCACCCAGAAGACAGTTATGCTGACACCCAGCCCGCAGCCCCCTATTATTCCAGCTGTAAGCACCTCCCCCACTGCACTGCCAATGCCCCTTTGCCCCAATCCACAGCCCCTCTGCTATTCCAGTCCCCCTCCCCCATCCCTTTTTCAGTCCATCTCAATCCTGAGCTGTAGGATGCCATAATGAGACGCACCAGACAGACTGATAGATGGACACTGTCACTTTAGTTTAAGACTAAATGTCAGGTTTGTTTGGGGAAAAAGGAAGGGAGGTGTCAAGGGATGTAACAGCGCCTCCTAGGAATATAAAATGTTTGCCTGGGTTTTGCAATAGCTTTAAGCTCTGCCCTGCAGCCTGGGGCACTGAGCTGCTGGAAGAGAAACTGACACATCTCATTGCAATCTCCAAACCTAGGGAAATGCAAACAGCAGCGTCCCTGGTGCCAAGGGACTGAGCATCTGACCATGATTCCAGTTTCAACCCTCTGCCTTGCTACAGATTATGAGTAGGTTTTTTTTGAACCGATATTATCCCATTGAGCCAACCCAGGTTCTAAATGATGACCCCGTCCTCTCCCCTTCTGAAATGATCTCTGGGGCTACCATGGATTAGACCCCTCTCTGCTTGGCACCACTTTTGATTAAGGTCCTTAAATATGCATGGGTTGTCATTAAGATTTTGTAAGACAGTTATTGCCTGGGGTTTAATTACCAGTTAATTATTAAACTGTATTTATGGAAGCCTGGCAGGTATGTAATAGATGCACAGACATTGATACCTACCCCGTGCCAATTAATCCTTTACCTTTGAATTGTTCTTCCCGGGACATGTTCCTCATTATCAAAGAGTGTTTGTTTAAAAGGCTGGGAGGCTCAGAGAACTAGGAACGGGATACCCAGGGCTTGTGCAGTGAGTCAGTAACATTAGCTCAATTTTAAGCATTGTCTAGACTAGGATTTGATTTGACCAGATTAACACACATTGAAGGCACGCTGCCTTGTCTACACTGGGCTGTTAACACACGTCAGGTAAGACCTGTTAACATCACTCCTTGTATACCAGACTAGACAAAACACATTTCGTTCCATTCTAGCAGGTCAAGTTGTAGCCTAGAATCTGGCCTGGCCTGTGTGATGCAGCAGGGAGTGGGGCGTATTTGACCTGGGAGTGTTGCTGGGAAGGTTCACTGGGACTGTCTGCACTGGGGATGAGAGACTTCCCCTGAAGGAAGATACCTGAGGCTGTAACATGAGCCAGGAGGGGGGTTGGGAGAGCTGACACCTTTGCCTGGGAAACTGGACAAAGGCTAGAGGAGGAGCGGGGGACGGGGGAGAGCCTGCTGGAGGGGTTTTTGGTTTCAGTTTGGAGTGGGGTGGTGAAACGCAGGGAACCCCAAGGCTGGGGTCTAAGCTCTCTGCCCCCCAAAAGGACTTCACTGAGGGGAGTACCTGGTTGTACCTACAAGCTCTGTTTGGGACTGTGTTCCTGTCATCCAATAAACCTTCTGTTTTACTGGCTAGCTGAGAGTCACGGTTAATCCCAGGAAGAGGGGTGCAGGGCCCTGACTCTCCCCTTCGAGACTGAACTGAGCAGGGTCACTCTGACCGTGACCTGGGAAAGTTCAGGGCCCTCTCTCCGGGACAACGCATCCTCTATCATGTTGGCACATCCCTTCACATGGACCACGTCCATGTCGTAATCCTGCAGGAGCAGGCTCCACCTCAGGAGTTTGGCGTTGGCTCCTTTCATCTGGTGCAGCCAGGTCAGGGGAGAGTGGTTGGTTACACGGTGAAGTGTTGCCCGAAGAGATATGGCTCTAGTTTCTTAAGGGAACCACACCATGGCCAGGCACTCCTTCTCGATGGCCGTGTAGTTCTGCTCTTGGGATAGCAACTTCTTGCTCAAGTACACAGTGTCCCACAGTCCCCCTTCCTCTAGCTCCTCCTCTAGCCTTTGTCCAGTTTCCCAGGCAAAGGTGTCAGTTCTCCCAACCCCCCTCCTGGCTCATGTTACAGCCTCAGGTATCTTCCTTCAGGGGAAGTCCCCCATCCCCAGTGATCACAGTCCCAGTGAACCTCCCCAGCAAAACTCCCAGGTCAAATCCACCCCTTCCCTGCTGCATCACAGCCTGTAACCCAACCTCTCAAATCAAGCCAAAGATGCTAAGCTGCGTCCACAGTGGTGTTCAGCAGGGTTTTCAGTCGAGTCAAACTAGCTTCACTGAGCTAACGTTTTCCCAGCATCTTCATCAGCAATCTGGAAGACATTATAAAATCATTGCGGGTAGAGTGTGGATGAAACAGAAACCGGTGGAGTACATATTGTGACAAAGTTCTTCCTCTGCCTTGGTGGGTCCTGTGCTTATTGGCAGATTTGCTCGCCTCAGAGGTTCACAGCAGCCCTCAGTTTGGCCACTTTCGTGGCTAAAATCTGCCATTCACTCAGCCTCATCACTGGCCAGCATGGGGAAAGGAAGAAGAATAATCCCCACAGTCTCTGCTGATCCACCTAGTGGATCAGGGAACAGGCCAGAGACTTTCCCCTCTGGTGGAACCCACAGTCCAGTTCAACTCCTCCAATATCAAGTAGGGAGTTGGGGGATGGAGGGATGGGGGGAACCCAGGCCTGCCCTCTACTCCGGGTTCCAGCCCAGGTTCCCTGTGGATTGCAGCTGTCTACACTGGCTCCTGTAACAGCTGCGTGACAGCTACAACTCCCTGGGCTACTTCCCCATGGCCTCCTCCCAACACCTTCTTTATTCTTACCACAGAACCTTCCTCCTGATGTCTGATGATGCTTGTACTTCTTAGTCTTCCAGCAGTACACCTTCGCACTCTCAGCTCCTAGTGCCTCTTGCACCACAAACTGAAGTAAGCTCCTTTTTAAACCCAAGTGCTCTGATTAGCCTGCCTTAATTGATTCTAGAAGCTTCTTGATTGGCTGCAGGTGTTCTAATCAGCCTGTCTGCCTTAATTGTTTCCAGAAAGTTCCTGATTCTTCTGGAACCTTCCCTGTTACCTTACCCAGGGAAAAGGGACCTACTTAACCTGGGGCTAATATATCTGCCTTCTATTACTCTCCTGTAGCCCTCTGGCCCGACCCGGTCGCGATATATATGTTGTGATTGCATTTATATAGATGGTCAAGTCAAGTGTGTTCATCTAAGTGTTTTACCCACGCTGGAGTGGAGGGAAGGGCATTCTGCAAGTCCATGAAGGAGCCAGACAGCCCTCACCAATGGATGCAGCCTGCCAGTATGTGCCCTGCATAGCAGCCAAAATGAAGTGTGGCCATTAGCAACACATCTGATGGTGTGAATGATCAAAACCAGGGGGCTGGACTGTTGGATCCATCACCAGATAGGCACTGGCTACATCTGAAGCTTGGTCTTGCCAGCTAATACACAACGTGGAGGTGACATCAAGATTCCTCAAGGGAATTGGGTGTCTTGACCTCAGATAGAGACTCTGATTAAACGTATCTTTGAACAGGGGTAGAAGTGGCATGACATGGTAAACAGTGGTAAGGACAGTTCAGTGCTGCCCAGTGAACTAGGCTTACCCTGAGCAATGTGTATTTTCGGATAGCCAAATCCAGGGTCATGCGTCTAGGAACCAAGACTATAGGTCACCCTTGTAAGGTGGGGGAAGCAGTGAGTCTGAAAAGGGTTCTGGGGTCATGGCGGGAAGTCAATGAACATGAGTTCCCACTGCGATGCTATGGCTAAGAAATCCTTGGCTGGCTGGCTGGCTGATTTTGCATGGGAGTGTGTTACTGTGTGTATATTACCCTGCCTGTGTTTTGTATGAGGGTGTGTGTAATACACGTGTATTACAGCATGTGTATGTTTTGCTATCGCTCATGTCGCCTCCTGACAAAGCATAATACTCCCTGTATTATTTATACAGAGTGGGCAAGCCCTCCCCCCACCTCCGCCTCCCAATGCAGATGTTCTGTTGCATGCTGGGTACTTAGCTGTTGTTTACATGTAGTGGCTGTGCGTTACCATGGCAATTGCAAAAGTGTTGGTTGCCACATTACATTAAAAGAAGCCATAATTATCGCCCCCCTCCTCCTCCACCACCGACCTGCCTGTCAACTAAATTGTCAGTACATTTGAATGAGAAAAAAACCAGCCCCGACTGAAAGGGCTGGAAATTGTGGATCAAAGCGCTAGCGTCGCGGTCGTTAACAGCTGGCATGGGGGGGAGGGTCTGCCTTTTGATGGCTTTAAGGGGGAGACTTAATGCAGGTCCCACCTCCCACTGTGCCAAGCACCTGCTCCCCAGCCTTTCCACACATCCCTGCGGGTCTCTGCCCAGAGCCAGCACAGGAGCCCTGCTGAATTGGATCCGGTTTGGCACGGACTCAGACTGATCCAAGGGGAAGGGGGCAGGCTTCCGCTTGCAGAGGATGAACCTCATTCAGAGATGGAGACACCAGACCTTCCACTCCGGCCAGCCTGTGCTCAGTGCAAAGCCAAAGGGTCTTCAAGCCACTCGTATGGTCTGCTGATGCTGAGGCGAGCCTGGGGTGAGTTATACCCAAATGCCCAGCACCAGGTGAAGGGATTCCCCAGCCACACCCTGCTCCCTGATCTGTGGGAGACTTTGGCCTGTACCTGACCATGGGTGGCTAAGCTGGTGTCAACGACACCTTTCCCTCCTTAGTCCCTTCTGCCCGGAGGGGACAGAAGTCATTTTCTGGGTTGTTTCTGCCTGTTTCCCCCCAGAAAAGGGCCGGCACTGACTGCATCCCCCATCTGCCCTGGCATCCCATTCCCTCACACACTCACCCTGTCTCTGAATCAGACCAGCAGCCTCTTCTGGAGCTTGTCCTGGTAAATTTCCAACAGCCCCACCTTGGCCGACACAGCGGGTTTTGAACTGGCAACCTATGGAGCCTCAATCTCTGCACTTGGCCTGTAACAGCCACATACATAACACGTCCTAGCCAGAGGCTACAGCCGCACCTCTGGTGCTGAGATAGGAGAGGAGGTGTGGGAATCTTCCTGGGCAAGGAGGAAGAAAGGCCTGGTAGCAAGTCAGCTCTGTGCAGGGGATGGAAAATCCCAGTGGTCTGTAGAGCCAGACTTTCCCTACTGAATCCCTGAGCAGCCCCACTGCTAGACCCCAGGAGTGGTGACAGGGAAACGGTTACATATGAAAGCAGCCCGCTACCTGTGGGCTGGGATTGCAGCCTGCCTGGCGGTATAGCGCAGGAGTGATTAGCGGTAGCGGAGCACCAGATAGCAGCAGTTCAAGTCAGCTCAGAATTGGCATGTATGTGTTGTGAGGCACAAGCCAGGAATCAGAGCAGTGTGACTCTAAGGGCCAGTCTCCTGGGATCTGGGAGGGCTGGGAGCTTTGGCAAGACTCCAGTGCACTTACCTGGATCACCTTGCGGGTGGAAGGGCAAGGATGTATAATGATTGACTGGGGGGCTACAGGGGGTCCCTGGCCATGCTGCTTTCTGGTGGGGTTAAGCGCAGGGCCAGAGAGCTTCCCTGTAGGACCATGGCTTTGCTGAACAGGAACAGCAGCGACCCTGCAAGGTGAGGCTGTAGATCTTGAATATAATGCCCTCCTCCAATGTAAGGATCCCCTCCCTTCTGCCCAGCTTCACCTCTCTGGCTTCACAGCCCGCACCAAGCCCCTGGCATGTTGGGGCTCTGCCATCTGGAAATCAATGGTGCCATCGATCGAGCGGTAAAATCATTCATCCAGGCAGACAATGGCAATCAAATGGCCATTTTTATACTCAGTTAAACCCTGCTTGACCCAGCCAGCGTGGAACATGCCCCACTCCCGCACTCAATCCGGCAGTGCACTCCTCCTAGCCGACGTCAGGCAATCCAGGGGAACAAAGAATCTGGCTCAGCGGGCAGGGAGGAAAGGCAGCCAATAAGATGCTGCATGACTCTTACCAACACTGGAGCCTCACAGGGCCAGCGATCCCAGTCGCCGTCGTGTCAGGAGGGAGCAGGCGCCGCGCAGGGCCCGCGATCCCAGTCGCCGTCGCCCAAGATCCCAGTCGCTATCGTGTCAGGCGGGAGCAGGGGCCACGCAGGGCCCACGATCCCAGTCGCCGTCGTGTCAAGCGGGAGCAGATGCTGCGCAGGGCCCACGATCGCAGTCACCGTCGTGTCAGGCGGGAGCAGGCGCCGCGCAGGGCCCACGATCGCAGTCACCGTCATGTCAGGCGGGAGCAGGCGCCGCGCAGGGCCCGTGATCGCAGTCGCCGTCGTGTCAGGAGGGAGCAGGCGCGCGCAGGGCCCACGATCCCAGTCGCCGTCGTGTCAGGCAGGAGCAGGCGCCGCGCAGGGCCCACGATCGCAGTCACCGTCGTGTTAAGCGGGAGCAGGTGCCATGCAGGGCCCACGATCGCAGTCACCGTCGTGTTAAGCGGGAGCAGGCGCCGCGCAGGGCCCACGATCGCAGTCACCATCGTGTTAGGCGGGAGCAGGTGCCGCGCAGGGCCCATGATCGCAGTCGCCATTGCCCACGATCCCAGTCGCTATCGTGTCAGGCGGGAGCAGGGGCCACGCAGAGCCCACGATCGCAGTCGCCATCGTGTCAAGCGGGAGCAGATGCCGCGCAGGGCCCACGATCGCAGTCACCGTCGTGTCAGGCGGGAGCAGGCGCCGCGCAGGGCCCAAGATCGCAGTCACCGTCATGTCAGGCGGGAGCAGGCGCCGCGCAGGGCCCATGATCGCAGTCACCGTCGTGTTAAGCGGGAGCAGGCGCCGTGCAGGGCCCACGATCGCAGTCACCGTCGTGTTAGGCGGGAGCAGGTGCCGCGCAGGGCCCGTGATCGCAGTCGCCGTCGTGTCAGGAGGGAGCAGGCGCCACGCAGGGCCCGTGATCGCAGTCGCCGTCGTGTCAGGCGGGAGCAGGCGCCGCGCAGGGCCTGTGATCGCAGTCGCCGTCGTGTCAGGCGGGAGCAGGCGCCGCACAGGGCCCACGATCGCAGTCGCCGTCGTGTCAAGCGGGAGCAGGAGCTGCGCAGGGCCCACGATCGCAGTCACCGTCGTGTTAAGCGGGAGCAGGTGCCATGCAGGGCCCACAATCGCAGTCACCGTCGTGTCAGGCGGGAGCAGGTGCCGCGCAGGGCCGGTGATCCCAGGCGCCGTTGTGTCAGGCGGGAGCAGACGCCGCGCAGGGCCCGCGATCCCAGTCGCCGTCGTGTCAGGCGGGAGCAGGCGCCGCGCAGGGCCCGCGATCCCAGTCGCCGTCGCCCACGATCCCAGTCGCCGTCGTGTCAGGCGGGAGCAGGCGCAGCGCAGGGCCCACGATCGCAGTCGCCGTCGTGTTAAGCGGGAGCAGGTGCCACGCAGGGCCCACGATCGTGGTCACCGTCGTGTCAGGCGGGAGCAGGTGCCGCGCAGGGCCTGTGATCGCAGTCGCCGTCGTGTCAAGCGGAAGCAGGAGCTACGCAGGGCCCACGATCGCAGTCGCCGTCGTGTCAGGCGGGAGCAGGCGCCGCGCAGGGCCCGCGATCCCAGTCGCCGTCGTGTCAGGTGGGAGCAGGCGCCGCGCAGGGCCCACGATCGCAGTCGCCGTCGTGACAGGCGGGAACAGGTGCCGCGCAGGGCCCGCGATCACAGTCGCCGTCGTGTTAAGCGGGAGCAGGTGCCACGCAGGGCCCACGATCGCAGTCACCGTCGTGTCAGGCGGGAGCAGGTGCCGCGCAGGGCCTGTGATCGCAGTCGCCGTCGTGTCAGGCGGGAGCAGGCGCCGCGCAGGGCCTGTGATCGCCGTCGCCGTCGTGTCAAGCGGGAGCAGGAGCTACGCAGGGCCCACGATCGCAGTCGCCGTCGTGTCAAGCGGGAGCAGGAGCTACGCAGGGCCCACGATCGCAGTCACCGTCGTGTTAGGCGGGAGCAGGTGCCGCGCAGGGCCTGTGTTCGCAGTCGCCGTCGTGTCAGGAGGGAGCAGGCGCCGCGCAGGGCCCACGATCCCAGTCGCCGTCGTGTCAGGCAGGAGCAGGCGCCTCGCAGGGCCCACGATCCCAGTCGCCGTCGTGTCAGGCGGGAGCAGGCGCCGCGCAGGGCCCACGATCGCAGTTGCCGTCGTGTTAAGCGGGAGCAGGTGCCACGCAGGGCCCACGATCGCAGTCACCGTCGTGTCAGGCGGGAGCAGGTGCCGCGCAGGGCCTGTGATCGCAGTCGCCGTCGTGTCAAGCTGGAGCAGGAGCTACGCAGGACCCACGATCGCAGTCGCCGTCCTGTTAGGCGGGAGCAGGTGCCGCGCAGGGCCTGTGATCGCAGTCGCCGTCGTGTCAGGAGGGAGCAGGCGCCGCGCAGGGCCCACGATCCCAGTTGCCGTCATGTCAGGCGGGAGCAGGCGCCGCGCAGGGCCCGTGATCGCAGTCGCCGTCATGTCAGGAGGGAGCAGGCGCCGCGCAGGGCCCACGATCCCAGTCGCCGTCGTGTCAGGCGGGAGCAGGCGTCGCGCAGGACCCACGATCGCAGTCACCGTCATATTAAGCGGGAGCAGGTGCCACGCAGGGCCCACGATCGCAGTCACCGTCGTGTTAGGCGGGAGCAGGTGCCGCGCAGGGCCCGTGATCGCAGTCGCCGTCGTGTCAGGAGGGAGCAGGCGCCGCGCAGGGCTCACGATCCCAGTCGCCGTCGTGTCAGGCAGGAGCAGGCGCCTCGCAGGGCCCACGATCGCAGTCGCTGTCGTGTCAGCCGGGAGCAGGCGCCGCGCAGGGCCCGTGATCGCAGTCGCTGTCGTGTCAGGCGGGAGCAGGCGCCGCGCAGGGCCCACGATCCCAGTCGCCATCGTGTCAGGCGGGAGCAGGCGCCACGCAGGGCCCGCGATCCCAGTCGCCGTCATGTCAGGCGGGAGCAGGCGCAGCGTAGGGCCCACGATCCCAGTCGCCGTCGTGTCAGGCGGGAGCAGGCGCCGCGCAGGGCCCGCGATCCTAGTCGCCGTCGTGTCAGGCGGGAGCAGGCGCAGCGCAGGGCCCACGATCGCAGTCGCCGTCGTGTCAGGCGGGAGCAGGCGCCGCGCAGGGCCCGCGATCCCAGTCGCCGTCGTGTCAGGTGGGAGCAGGCGCCGCGCAGGGCCCACGATCGCAGTCGCCGTCGTGACAGGCGGGAACAGGTGCCGCGCAGGGCCCGCGATCACAGTCGCCGTCGTGTTAAGCGGGAGCAGGTGCCACGCAGGGCCCACGATCGCAGTCACCGTCGTGTCAGGCGGGAGCAGGTGCCGCGCAGGGCCTGTGATCGCAGTCGCCGTCGTGTCAGGCGGGAGCAGGCGCCGCGCAGGGCCTGTGATCGCCGTCGCCGTCGTGTCAAGCGGGAGCAGGAGCTACGCAGGGCCCACGATCGCAGTCGCCGTCGTGTCAAGCGGGAGCAGGAGCTACGCAGGGCCCACGATCGCAGTCACCGTCGTGTTAGGCGGGAGCAGGTGCCGCGCAGGGCCTGTGTTCGCAGTCGCCGTCGTGTCAGGAGGGAGCAGGCGCCGCGCAGGGCCCACGATCCCAGTCGCCGTCGTGTCAGGCAGGAGCAGGCGCCTCGCAGGGCCCACGATCCCAGTCGCCGTCGTGTCAGGCGGGAGCAGGCGCCGCGCAGGGCCCACGATCGCAGTTGCCGTCGTGTTAAGCGGGAGCAGGTGCCACGCAGGGCCCACGATCGCAGTCACCGTCGTGTCAGGCGGGAGCAGGTGCCGCGCAGGGCCTGTGATCGCAGTCGCCGTCGTGTCAAGCGGGAGCAGGAGCTACGCAGGACCCACGATCGCAGTCGCCGTCCTGTTAGGCGGGAGCAGGTGCCGCGCAGGGCCTGTGATCGCAGTCGCCGTCGTGTCAGGAGGGAGCAGGCGCCGCGCAGGGCCCACGATCCCAGTTGCCGTCATGTCAGGCGGGAGCAGGCGCCGCGCAGGGCCCGTGATCGCAGTCGCCGTCATGTCAGGAGGGAGCAGGCGCCGCGCAGGGCCCACGATCCCAGTCGCCGTCGTGTCAGGCGGGAGCAGGCGTCGCGCAGGACCCACGATCGCAGTCACCGTCATATTAAGCGGGAGCAGGTGCCACGCAGGGCCCACGATCGCAGTCGCCGTCGTGTTAGGCGGAAGCAGGTGCCGCGCAGGGCCCGTGATCGCAGTCGCTGTCGTGTCAGGCGGGAGCAGGCGCCGCGCAGGGCCCACGATCCCAGTCGCCATCGTGTCAGGCGGGAGCAGGCGCCACGCAGGGCCCGCGATCCCAGTCGCCGTCATGTCAGGCGGGAGCAGGCGCAGCGTAGGGCCCACGATCCCAGTCGCCGTCGTGTCAGGCGGGAGCAGGCGCCGCGCAGGGCCCGCGATCCCAGTCGCCGTCGTGTCAGGCGGGAGCAGGCGCAGCGCAGGGCCCACGATCGCAGTCGCCGTCGTGTCAGGCGGGAGCAGGTGCCACACAGGGCCCGCGATCCCAGTCGCCGTCGTGTCAGGCGGGAGCAGGCGCAGCGCAGGGCCCACGATCGCAGTCGCCGTCGTGTCAGGCGGGAGCAGGTGCCATGCAGGGCCCACGATCGCAGTCACCGTCGTGTCAGGCGGGAGCAGGTGCCGCGCAGGGCCTGTGATCGCAGTCGCCGTCATGTCAGGCGGGAGCAGGCGCAGCGTAGGGCCCACGATCCCAGTCGCCGTCGTGTCAGGCGGGAGCAGGCGCCGCGCAGGGCCCGCGATCCCAGTCGCCGTCATGTCAGGCGGGAGCAGGCGCAGCGCAGGGCCCACGATCCCAGTCACCGTCGTGTCAAGCGGGAGCAGGCGCCGCGCAGGGCCCGCGATCCCAGTCGCCGTCGTGTCAAGCGGGAGCAGGCGCCGCGCAGGGCCCGCGATCCCAGTCGCCGTCGTGTCAGGCGGGAGCAGGCGCCGCGCAGGGCCCGCGATCCCAGTCGCTGTCGCCCACGATCCCAGTCGCCGTCGTGTCAGGCGGGAGCAGGCGCCGCGCAGGGCCCACGATCCCAGTCGCCGTCGTGTCAGGCGGGAGCAGGCGCCGCGCAGGGCCCGCGATCCCAGTCGCTGTCGTGTCAGGCGGGAGCAGGCGCCGCGCAGGGCCCACGATCCCAGTCGCCGTCGTGTCAGGCGGGAGCAGGCGTCGCGCAGGGCCCACGATCCCAGTCGCCGTCGTGTCAGGCGGGAGCAGGCGCCGCGCAGGGCCCACGATCCCAGTCGCCGTCGTGTCAGGCGGGAGCAGGCGCCGCGCATGGCCCGCGATCCCAGTTGCTGTCGCCCACGATCCCAGTCGCCGTCGTGTCAGGCGGGAGCAGGCGCCGCGCAGGGCCCACGATCGCAGTCGCCGTCGTGTCAGGCGGGAGCAGGGGCCGCGCAGGGCTCACGATCCCAGTCGCCGTCGTGTCAGGCGGGATCAGGCTCCTCGCAGGGCCCACGATCGCAGTCGCTGTCGTGTCAGCCGGGAGCAGGCGCCGCGCAGGGCCCGTGATCGCAGTCGCAGTCGTGTCAGGCGGGAGCAGGCGCCGCGCAGGGCCCACGATCCCAGTCGCCGTCGTGTCAGGCGGGAGCAGGCGTCGCGCAGGGCCCACGATCGCAGTCACCCTCATGTTAAGCGGGAGCAGGTGCCACGCAGGGCCCACGATCGCAGTCACCGTCGTGTTAAGCGGGAGCAGGCGCCGCGCAGGGCCCACGATCGCAGTCACCATCGTGTTAGGCGGGAGCAGGCGCCGCGCAGGGCCCGTGATCGCAGTCGCTGTCGTGTCAGGCGGGAGCAGGCGCCGCGCAGGGCCCACGATCCCAGTCGCCGTCGTGTCAGGCGGGAGCAGGCGCCGCGCAGGGCCCGCGATCCCAGTCGCTGTCGCCCACGATCCCAGTCGCCGTCGGTCTGGCGGGAGCAGGCGCCGCGCAGGGCTCACGATCCCAGTCGCCGTCGTGTCAGGCGGGATCAGGCTCCTCGCAGGGCCCACGATCGCAGTCGCTGTCCTGTCAGCCGGGAGCAGGCGCCACGCAGGGCCCGTGATCGCAGTCGCAGTCGTGTCAGGCGGGAGCAGGCGCCGCGCAGGGCCCGCGATCCCAGTCGCCGTCGTGTCAGGCGGGAGCAGGCGCCGCGCAGGGCCCGCGATCCCAGTCGCCGTCGTGTCAGGCGGGAGCAGGCGCAGCGCAGGGCCCACGATCGCAGTCACCGTCGTGTCAAGCGGGAGCAGGAGCTACGCAGGGCCCACGATCGCAGTCGCTGTCGTGTCAGGTGGGAGCAGGCGCCGCGCAGGGCCCACGATCGCAGTCGCCGTCGTGTCAGGCGGGAGCAGGGGCCGTGCAGGGCTCACGATCCCAGTCGCCGTCGTGTCAGGCGGGATCAGGCGCCGCGCAGGGCCCACGATCCCAGTCGCCGTCGTGTCAGGCGGGAGCAGGCGCCGCGCAGGGCTCACGATCCCAGTCGCCGTCGTGTCAGGCGGGAGCAGGCGCCGCGCAGGGCCCACGATCCCAGTCGCCGTCGTGTCAGGCGGGAGCAGGCGCCGCGCAGGGCCCGCGATCCCAGTCGCTGTCGTGTCAGGTGGGAGCAGGCGCCGCGCAGGGCCCACGATCCCAGTCGCCGTCGTGTCAGGCGGGAGCAGGCGCCGCGCAGGGCCCGCGATCCCAGTCGCTGTCGTGTCAGGTGGGAGCAGGCGCCGCGCAGGGCCCACGATCGCAGTCGCCGTCGTGTCAGGCGGGAGCAGGCGCCGCGCAGGGCCCGCGATCCCAGTCGCCGTCGTGTCAGGCAGGAGCAGGCGCCTCGCAGGGCCCACGATCCCAGTCGCCGTCGTGTCAGGCGGGAGCAGGCGCCGCACAGGGCCCACGATCGCAGTCGCCGTCGTGTTAAGCGGGAGCAGGTGCCACGCAGGGCCCACGATCGCAGTCACCGTCGTGTCAGGCGGGAGCAGGTGCCGCGCAGGGCCTGTGATCGCAGTCGCCGTCGTGTCAAGCGGGAGCAGGCGCCGCGCAGGGCTGTGATCGCAGTCGCCGTCGTGTCAAGCGGGAGCAGGAGCTACGCAGGGCCCACGATCGCAGTCGCCGTCGTGTCAGGCGGGAGCAGGCGCCGCGCAGGGCCCACGATCCCAGTCGCCGTCGTGTCAGGCGGGAGCAGGCGCCGCGCAGGGCCCGCGATCCCAGTTGCCGTCGTGTCAGGCAGGAGCAGGCGCCTCGCAGGGCCCACGATCCCAGTCGCCGTCGTGTCAGGCGGGAGAAGGCGCCGCGCAGGGCCCACGATCGCAGTCGCCGTCGTGTTAAGCGGGAGCAGGTGCCACGCAGGGCCCACGATCGCAGTCACCGTCGTGTCAGGCGGGAGCAGGTGCCGCGCAGGGCCTGTGATCGCAGTCGCCGTCGTGTCAAGCGGGAGCAGGAGCTACGCAGGGCCCACGATCGCAGTCGCCGTCCTGTTAGGCGGGAACAGGTGCCGCGCAGGGCCTGTGATCGCAGTCGCCGTTGTGTCAGGAGGGAGCAGGCACCGCGCAGGGCCCACGATCCCAGTCGCCGTCGTGTCAGGCAGGAGCAGGCGCCGCGCAGGGCCCACGATCGCAGTCGCTGTCGTGTCAGCCGGGAGCAGGCGCCGCGCAGGGCCCGTGATCGCAGTCGCTGTCGTGTCAGGCGGGAGCAGGCGCCGCGCAGGGCCCGCGATCCCAGTCGCCGTCGTGTCAGGCGGGAGCAGGCGCCGCGCAGGGCCCACGATCGCAGTCACCCTCGTGTTAAGCGGGAGCAGGTGCCACGCAGGGCCCACGATCGCAGTCACCGTCGTGTTAGGCGGGAGCAGGTGCCTCGCAGGGCCCACGATCCCAGTCGCCGTCGTGTCAGGGCGGGAGCAGGTGCCGCGCAGGGCCCACGATCCCAGTCGCCGTCGTGTCAGCCGGGAGCAGGCGCCGCGCAGGGCCCGTGATCGCAGTCGCCGTCGTGTCAGGCGGGATCAGGCGCCGCGCAGGGCCCACGATCCCAGTCGCCGTCGTGTCAGGGCGGGAGCAGGCGCCGCGCAGGGCCCACGATCCCAGTCGCCGTCGTGTCAGGCGGGAGCAGGCGCCGCGCAGGGCCCACGATCCCAGTCGCCGTCGTGTCAGGCGGGAGCAGGCGCCGCGCAGGGCCCGCGATCCCAGTCGCCGTCGTGTCAGGCGGGAGCAGGCGCCGCGCAGGGCCCACGATCCCAGTCGCCGTCGTGTCAGGCGGGAGCAGGCGCCGCGCAGGGCCCACGATCCCAGTCGCCGTCGTGTCAGGCGGGAGCAGGCGCCGCGCAGGGCCCACGATCCCAGTCGCCGTCGTGTCAGGCGGGAGCAGGCGCCGCGCAGGGCCCGCGATCCCAGTCGCCGTCGTGTCAGGCGGGAGCAGGCGCCGCGCAGGGCCCACGATCCCAGTCGCCGTCGTGTCAGGCGGGAGCAGGCGCCGCGCAGGGCCCACGATCCCAGTCGCCGTCGTGTCAGGGCAGGAGCAGGCGCCGCGCAGGGCCCGCGATCCCAGTCGCTGTCGTGTCAGGCGGGATCAGGCTCCTCGCAGGGCCCACGATCGCAGTCGCTGTCCTGTCAGCCGGGAGCAGGCGCCACGCAGGGCCCGTGATCGCAGTCGCAGTCGTGTCAAGCGGGAGCAGGCGCCTCGCAGGGCCCACGATCGCAGTCGCCGTCGTGTCAAGCGGAAGCAGGAGCTACGCAGGGCCCACGATCGCAGTCGCCGTCGTGTCAGGCGGGAGCAGGCGCCGCGCAGGGCCCGCGATCCCAGTCGCCGTCGTGTCAGGCAGGAGCAGGCGCCTCGCAGGGCCCACGATCCCAGTCGCCGTCGTGTCAGGCGGGAGCAGGCGCCGCACAGGGCCCACGATCGCAGTCGCCGTCGTGTTAAGCGGGAGCAGGTGCCACGCAGGGCCCACGATCGCAGTCACCGTCGTGTCAGGCGGGAGCAGGTGCCGCGCAGGGCCTGTGATCGCAGTCGCCGTCGTGTCAAGCGGGAGCAGGCGCCGCGCAGGGCTGTGATCGCAGTCGCCGTCGTGTCAAGCGGGAGCAGGAGCTACGCAGGGCCCACGATCGCAGTCGCCGTCGTGTCAGGCGGGAGCAGGCGCCGCGCAGGGCCCACGATCCCAGTCGCCGTCGTGTCAGGCGGGAGCAGGCGCCGCGCAGGGCCCGCGATCCCAGTTGCCGTCGTGTCAGGCAGGAGCAGGCGCCTCGCAGGGCCCACGATCCCAGTCGCCGTCGTGTCAGGCGGGAGAAGGCGCCGCGCAGGGCCCACGATCGCAGTCGCCGTCGTGTTAAGCGGGAGCAGGTGCCACGCAGGGCCCACGATCGCAGTCACCGTCGTGTCAGGCGGGAGCAGGTGCCGCGCAGGGCCTGTGATCGCAGTCGCCGTCGTGTCAAGCGGGAGCAGGAGCTACGCAGGGCCCACGATCGCAGTCGCCGTCCTGTTAGGCGGGAACAGGTGCCGCGCAGGGCCTGTGATCGCAGTCGCCGTTGTGTCAGGAGGGAGCAGGCACCGCGCAGGGCCCACGATCCCAGTCGCCGTCGTGTCAGGCAGGAGCAGGCGCCGCGCAGGGCCCACGATCGCAGTCGCTGTCGTGTCAGCCGGGAGCAGGCGCCGCGCAGGGCCCGTGATCGCAGTCGCTGTCGTGTCAGGCGGGAGCAGGCGCCGCGCAGGGCCCGCGATCCCAGTCGCCGTCGTGTCAGGCGGGAGCAGGCGCCGCGCAGGGCCCACGATCGCAGTCACCCTCGTGTTAAGCGGGAGCAGGTGCCACGCAGGGCCCACGATCGCAGTCACCGTCGTGTTAGGCGGGAGCAGGTGCCTCGCAGGGCCCACGATCCCAGTCGCCGTCGTGTCAGGGCGGGAGCAGGTGCCGCGCAGGGCCCACGATCCCAGTCGCCGTCGTGTCAGCCGGGAGCAGGCGCCGCGCAGGGCCCGTGATCGCAGTCGCCGTCGTGTCAGGCGGGATCAGGCGCCGCGCAGGGCCCACGATCCCAGTCGCCGTCGTGTCAGGGCGGGAGCAGGCGCCGCGCAGGGCCCGTGATCGCAGTCGCCGTCGTGTCAGCCGGGAGCAGGCGCCGCGCAGGGCCCGTGATCGCAGTCGCCGTCGTGTCAGGCGGGAGCAGGTTCCGCGCAGGGCTCACGATCCCAGTCGCCGTCGTGTCAGGCGGGAGCAGGCGCCGCGCAGGGCCCACGATCCCAGTCGCCGTCGTGTCAGGCGGGAGCAGGCGCCGCGCAGGGCCCGCGATCCCAGTCGCCGTCGTGTCAGGCGGGAGCAGGCGCCGCGCAGGGCCCACGATCCCAGTCGCCGTCGTGTCAGGCGGGAGCAGGCGCCGCGCAGGGCCCACGATCCCAGTCGCCGTCGTGTCAGGCGGGAGCAGGCGCCGCGCAGGGCCCACGATCCCAGTCGCCGTCGTGTCAGGGCAGGAGCAGGCGCCGCGCAGGGCCCGCGATCGCAGTCGCCGTCGTGTCAGGGCGGGAGCAGGCGCCGCGCAGGGGCCATGATCGCAGTCGCCGTCGTGTCAGGCGGGAGCAGGTGCCGCGCAGGGCCCACGATCCCAGTCGCCGTCGTGTCAGGGCGGGAGCAGGCGCCGCGCAGGGCCCATGATCGCAGTCGCCGTCGTGCCAGGCGGGATCAGGCACCGCGCAGGGCTCACGATCACATTTGCCATCGTGTCAGGCGGGAGCAGGCACCGCGCAGGGTAACTCCTGAAGTAAGGGGAGGAGGCCTGCCTGGCCTAGCACCAAGTCTCTCCGAAGAAGGTTGGGCTCGAGGGGCTGGGGAATCTGTGTTCTGTACAAGAGTTAACCTGAGCCCCACGAGGGGGAAGTCTTGGCCTAAGTACTCTGGTCTGTGAGTAAAAAACACAATATGTCCCTGCAGTGCCCCAAAAGGGGCGGGAGTGCCCCTTACAGCCTCTCCCTACTTTGGTCTGCCCAAGGGGCTCAGGCATCTCCTGAGAAGGTGACCCATGGCCAGTCCAAATGTCCCACCAGACTCACAGTATCATAGTCCCCCAGGGCTAATAGACCTTTGGATTTGATTCCAGTAAGGGGTGAAGGTTCGGGCTGCAGAAGAGGTTCTTGTGTTTTTTCCAAACCTATTTGTCTGTAACGAGCAGGGTCTTGTCTACACTACCAGGTGTAGTTTGGAGCTATGTTTGGAGGGAGGACAAATCTGATTGTAACCAGGCCATGTGCAAACCATTTGTTCCTTATCTATGTAATCCATCTATCTAACTATCCTTCTTGATGATAATCCAGCCATCCAAACCTAACATAATGACAGTCTTTCCTAGAGGGTAGCGTACAGATCTGTCTGTCTGTCTCTCCATCCAATCTCCTAGATGTTAGTATACTGATCTGTCTGCCCATCTGTCCTCCAAAATGCACATGTACAGGTTCATCTGTCTGTCTACTGATCTATTGCACAAATAGATATCTACATAGCAGTGGGCTGCTGACTGAGTAGTATAGATGGGCCCTGGATTGTGGCTTGAGCACTAAGAGCTCCCTTTGCTCCAGGCTCGGGGCAATGGTCTAGGATGTCACACCCCACTGCAGCAGGCTGCCAGGGTAGGTTTGCAGGCCTGCTGAGGCATTTCCCTGGAGGCAATGCATCATCCAAAGGGACATTGCCAGCCTTACAATCCCAGGGAGACCCAGCCAGGTAGCACCCCTCACCTGGGTATGCAGGCTGCAGGGGGAGCAGTTTGCTCAGGATTCCTGCATGCGATGGCAGGCTCTAGTTCCTGGGGCAGCAGCTCAGATCCCTTGGAATGAGCGTGCCAGCTGTTGCCACTCATTCTGCCTTCAATTGGCTGGCAGCCTGCCCCATCATTTCCTTGCTGGCTCCTGTTTGTTCCTTAAGCCCATGCGCCTGTTCCCTCCACTCCCCCTGCTCCCTGGGAGAGCTGTAGCGCTGGCACTAAGTACTATGATGCAAAGGGTTGAGCCAAAGCAGAGTAGGAGGGTGAGCTGGGCTTGTGGAAAGCACCTGCCCTGCAGAGCTCCCCTTCTGTGCTGGCTGGCTGGGGAGGGAGGCTGCCACACCCGTGGGGCTGGGGTCAGAAGCTGCCAGTGCCTGGCTGGGGAGGTGGCTCTGCTGGGACTGAGTTTAGAAAGCAACTGAGATTTGTGCTGCTTGCTAATGCAATCCTTGGCTGCATGGACAGGAGCAGAGAGGCATTTCCATCTCTGTATTTGGCACTGGTGCGACCGCTGCTGGGATCCTGTGTCCAGCTCTGGTGCTCGCAATTCAAGGAGGAGGTTGATAAATTGGAGAGGGGTCAGAGAAGAGCCTGGGGAATGATTAGAAAACCTGCCTTAGAGTGAGAGACTGAGCTCTATGAGTCTAGTTAGCTTAACACAGAGAAGGTTGAGGGGTTACTTAATTACTGTCTGCGAGTATCCTGTATGGGGAACAAATTTGATAATGGACTTTTCTGTCTAGCAGAGATGGCTCTAATGGAATCCAATGGCTTGAGGCTGAAGCTAGACAAATTCAGCCTGGAAAGAAGGGTCACATTTTAACAGGGAGGGTAATTAACCGCTGGAACAATTGACCAGGAGTCGTGGCGGATTCTCCATCACTGGCCATTTTTAAATGCAGATGGGAGGTCTTTTCTCAGATCTGCTCTAGGGATTAAGTTGTGGGCAGTTCTCTGGCCTGTGCTGTGCAGCATCCCAATGGTTCCTTCTGGCCTTGGAATCTAGGAAGTTCTGGTCCTGTGCTCTCCCTGTGGCCCATCTCAGAGCAAAGCCGGGAGGAGGCGTGGGGCAGACGCTCCCTCTCCTGAGCGCTGGCCTTGGGCAGAGGCAGGTAAGCTTTCCCTGCTAAAGCAGCTCTTGGGGACTTTGGCAAGACCTGGGCAGGGTGCGGCATCTCCACCCCAGGCCTGGCTGGAAGATGGGTTGTGCTCACAGCTCGCCGAGGGCTCCAGCTGTCGCAGAATGTGGCAGGCAGGGGGCCAGTGGCTCTGTGATGCCAAAGCAGCAGACTGGAGCTCGCACAGGGAAGGCAGGGAAGGGACACGTGGGCAGCTGGGTGGGGAAGGGGCACATGGCACGGGGAGCGTCGTGGGGACACCTGGAACAGGAGTGGGGTGGGTGAGGCTATGGAGGGGGCACGTGTCACCCTCCTCTCCCTACAGCCATGGCTATAAAAGCCTTTGCTCTCTATTTCACTACAGACCCCGAGTCCCAGAGGAAGAGGACGGTGCAGAACGTGCTGGATCTTCGGCAGAATCTGGAGGAGACCATGTCCAGCCTGAGAGGCTCCCAGGTGTCTCACAGGTGAGGCCATGACGCCCGCTGTCTCCCCTCCCCCTCTCTCTCACCTGACCCCTCCCTTCCCTCTCCTCTGCCAGCCTGGCTCCTTGCTGGGTCTGATCCCCAAACCCGAGCCCTTTCTTGGGGGTGGGCACCCTGGCAGGGCAGGGGGCTAGTGATGTGGCTGTGCTCTGTCCTGCGCCAGTGTCTTCAGCCCAGGGGTGGGGCTGTCCCCCCGCCCCGGGGGAAAGACTCTGACTGCCCCCCTGTGTCACTGAGGCCTCTGTCCCAGTGCAGAGAGCCGCCAGCCTGCCTGCCTGCCTGACTCACTGCCCCAGTCTCTGATCCCTCCAGCTAGTATCTCTGGAGCACCACTCACACTGAGTCACGCCTCGTTAGCAGGTGTATTTCGGCGCACTCCGAGGCATCAGCTGAGATCAAGGTCCCATTGTGCTAGGGGCTGCAACAGCCACAGAGGGTACATCTGCTGGGCCCAGAAGCCCTGCGGCCACGAGTCTCAGAGCCCGGGTCAACTGACTCAGGCTTGCAGGGCTAGTTCTCCGGGGCCAGAAATAGCCATATTGGTGTTCCCACTCTGGCAGTGAATCCTGCCAAGAGGGCTGGGTCTCTGAGCCTGAGCTCCAGTCTGAGCAGGGACGTCTCCGCTGCTCTTTTGAGCAATGTAGTCAATTTAGGCCTGGTCTACATTAGAAAATTTGGTCAGTATAATTATCACTCAGGGGTGTGAAAAATCCACGCCTCTGAGCAGTGCAGTTAAACTGACCCAAGCCTACACTCAGTCGGCAGGAGAATTGTCCCATCAGCCTAACTACTGCCCCTTGTGGACATGATGTACCTACGCCGATGGGAGAACTCCCCCCTCGTCAGCATAGGCAGTGTCTTCACTGACGCACTACAGTGGTGCAGCATTTTAAATGTAGACAAGCCCTTAGTTCTGGTGCAAACTTCATGGAGATGCTTGGAGACCCTGGCAGTTTAATTCAATTAGTTTAGTTAAATTGATCAAACCAGTTTAAAAAAACCCTGCGTGAACACTCTTCTTTGGGGATGAGGGTCACTTATTTCAGCATAATTTAAACCTGTTCCCAGCTGATTGAATCTGTACCAGTTTGAGAGCAGCTTGTTTTAGAATCAGTGCATCCCCCAGGGGCTTTTGCCAGTTTAACTCTTGCTGTAAATTGACACCGTGGCTTCTCCCTGTCATGTTGACAGGGCCTGAGATGAAGGGGGTTAAATAGACTTGAAAAACTATGTGTTAAATCTGTGCAAATTTCAATATGGAAGAGTTTTAAGAGATTATCCTAGCCCTGAAGAGCTTATGGTTTACACAGACCTAGTGGGAGGGGAAACTGAGGCACCGAGAGGGGCCATGACTTGCCCAATATCACATAATCGGGACTAGAACTCAAGTCTGCTGAGTCTTAGCCATGTGCTCTAACCCCTAGGACACACTGCCTCTACATTCATATTTTTACAGCAGCAGCCCAAATGGGAGTCCAGCCCCCTCTGTGTTGAGACGTGCTCCTGTGTAGTTGTACTATAGCTGAGGGCAGTGCTGATACCAGGCCCTCCCAGCAACTGGAATGAATTGCTGATGGAATCTGCAGGTCATGGCACGGCAAGCCCATGTATTACCCCAACTGTGGAAGCAGAGCTGCTTGCCCGAGCCAAATCACGGGTTTCCCCAGGCTCACCCGGGTAGGGTGCTGGAAACACAAGTTTGACTGGGCTCATGATTCCTTAAGGACACCACCAAATCCCCATCTGGTTTGGAGGAGAGAAGTGAGCAGGGAAAGGATACGCTTCAAATTCTTCCAAAGCAGGGCACGGGAAACTACCCATTTCAGCCTGCAATGGGGGCTGCAGCCACTAGAGGGTGGCGTCAGGCCAGGTGGAGAAGGAGAGAGACACAGGGAAGCTAGTTTGACTCCAGCTGTTAAGTGCAGAGCACCAGGGATGAGCACAGCTACCCTAGAGGGTTATGGCAACAGGGGGACCCCCAGGGGTTTCTGTACATTTGAAGCACCCTCCCCCAGCTCCGGCTCCCACTGGAACAGGGGCTCAGCCAATGGGGTATTTCATGGGGGAGCCCAGCGAACAGCTCTCACTAGCCCCGCCGCCCCTGCAGTGGCCAGGAGGGGGCAGCACAAGCAGCAGGAAAAGGCTCAACCACTGAAAAGCACAAGGGCCATGGGAGATTGAAGCGCTTTGGTGCGGAGTCCTGTGTTCACCGCTCCCCCTAGGGGCTGCCCCCAGCAACTACAACAGCCGTTTGGTGCAGAAGGTCCTGAGTGGAATCCACCTCTGACCATGGTAGCTCTCTGCATCGCCTTTCCCACACCACAGAGCAAAGACCACGCTGTGCCTCTCAATGGAGGGTCTCAAAGCATTCTGGCATGGCTGGCTCCATATCATTATTACCCCCTTTTACAGGGGGGAAACTGAGGCACAGAGCAGGGCAGTGACTTGTCCCAGGTAATGCAGTGAGTCAATCAGGGAGCCTTCAGAGAGCCCCGCAGCCCCTCCAGGAGGCGGGGGGAGGTCCCCTAGTGAGACACGGGAACGTGCCATCCCGCTGCCCAAAACCACCCAGCAGGCAGAACTGATTCCCCCAGGCTCCCAGCTCCTGCCTCCCATCCTGAGATGCACAGGGCTTTCCCTGTGCCAACCCAGCACGCTGCCCTGGTGCTGAAGAAAGGAGACTCCTCATGGATCAGAGGCCGACCGCACCCATCCCCTGAGTGCTAGACACCAGGGCCCCCTCTGGAGATGCGTGGCCTGGCCTGCCTGCATTGTGTCCCATGGGGCTGCCTTCCCTAGGCCCTGTGCAGCAGCAGCTTGGGCTGAAACTGGGCCCCTGGCTACAACCCAGCTCCCCTTCCAACCCCTTCACAGCTGGCAGGAGGGAGCCATGCTGGCTACATGTGGCAGCGCTTGCCTGTACAAGGGGGGGCATCATTTCTGTTCCAATGGGATCTTTCTTGGACCAGCTGCTAACATAAGGGTAGGGGTGGAGTTTCCTGGGTCACCCAGAACCATGCCCCTCATAATAAACATGACACCCTGAGCTCTCCCCTGAGTGGCCAGGCACATCCCCCACCCCCAGGTTCCCTCCAAGCTCCTGCCACTGGCTAGCTGGGATTGGGGCATGGGCCTTAGTTGTGAAATGCTGGGCCCAATCCCACGAAGGCCTGGGCCCCCCTTGCTCCAAACAATGGCTGCAGGCTCAGCTCCTGCTGGGTTGGGGGGCTCCGTTAGCCAGCATGGCCTGTAGCCCAGGAGGGCTGGGCTAGTTGGCCTAGGGCAGAGCTCCGGCCCTATTGCAGCACAGCTCTGGGGGAGCTGCCTTGTCACGCTCCTATCCGTCGGAGCTTGGAGCTGGCAGCCCTGTCTGACTTGAGTAAGTTTTTTCCCCTCCCTGGCTCTGTGGCCCAGATGAGCTAATGCAGAGACAGCAGCTTCTCCAGGGGGGAGTCTCACTAGGAGGTGATGAGTCTGAGCTACCGGAGCAGGAAGAGGCCATGCCCTGGCAAGGGGTGGCCAGCGGGAGGTGGGAGGGAGCATGGGCAGGGTTAGCTTCCCGCTGAGTCCATGGAATCAGCGGCCAAGTGATAACAGCAGAGAGGCCAGTGATGGGAATGAGAGGGGTCAAGCTGGATTGCAGCGAGCAAGGAGCCGGGGACAGGGCTGAGAGACAGGGAGGCTCCTGGCCAGATCCCTTCTGTGGCTGCCTGGAGGCCTGGGACGTGAGCGGCTGCTCCCAGCCGGGTGTCCATTGTCAGATCTCTGCACAGCATGGTGTCACTATCTGAGCTGAGACCTGTCAGAGCCGTGGGACCCTCCCTGCCCCGGCGGGAGGGTCGGGGAGGTGTACTGTGAGAGTGGCCCCTATCTCCGCCTTGGGGAGCTGAAGACAGAGTAAGCTGGCAAACCCTTCCATTTTCTTGCTGCTGTGCCAACTGGGGGGCAATGCCACGGAGAGGTGTTAGAGCCCTGGAGCGATTCTTTTCTTCATTTGTCCATTAATCAAAATAAATTAATCAACCATCGCTCCTGTCCCTGGGAACGCCAGCCCCCCGTCTGTGGGTGCTCGGGTTGAGGAGTCGGAGGGGAAGGCTCCACCCCTCCGTTCTTCTGCTGTCCGTCTCCCGGACAGTGCCTGTGGCTGTGCCTTCCCATCTTGCGTAATCAGAGTCTCAAGCTGGATCACTGTGAGGGCACTGGGGAGAGGGAGAGCTGCCTGCTGAGCTCCACCCGAGATGAGTCAGGGCAGAAGGGGAGGAGGGCAGGGCTCCAACCTATTAATGTTTAGCTGGCAGCTCACTAGCAACGGCTTCCTGCAAGGAGGAGCCTGGCCCAGCTCTGTGCATCTTTATTCCCTTTGGCACCATGTGCACAGAGACACTGGTGCCCGGAGTGGGGTGAGCTGGATCTACCTAAAAGGAGCCATCTGTGCATGAGCTGCTGAGCTCATGGGCTGAACACCCAGGCAGCACAAGGGGAGCAGAGAACGCTCGCTCTGCTCTTGCACCAGCCTCTGAGACGAGCCCAGAAAACACAGCAGCCCCGAAAGGAAAGCAGGAGCTGAGGGTCGGGAGCCAAACCTGCAGAAACCATGACCTGACTGTGAGCAAGAGGCAGGGATTGCGCAGCACTGGTGAGGCCTCAGCTGGAGAACTGTGTCCAGCTGTGGGTACCACACCCTGAGAAAGATGTGAACATATGGAGAAAGGCCTAAGGGGGGAGACAAAAACGATCAGAGGTTTAGAAAATCTGACCTGCAAGGAAACATTGAAAGAATTGGGCACGTTTAATCTAGAGAAGAGAAGGCTGAGATGGGACCTGAGAAGTCTTCAGATAGGTAAATAATGTTATAAAGAGAACGGTGATCAGTTCTCCCTGTCCACCGAGGTTGGGCAAAAGGAATTGTCTGAGTTTGCAGAAAGAGAGATTCAGGTTAGATATTAGGGAAACCTGTCTACGGGTGGCTAAGCTCAGGAACGGGTTACCTAGAGAGGTTATGGAATTCCCCTCATTGGAAGTTTTTGCTAACAGGTTAGACAAACCCCTGTCTGAGATGGTCTAAGATACTTAATCCTGCCTCAGCACAGGGGAATGGACTAGATGAACTCTTGAGAACCCTTCCAGCCCTGCATTTCTATGCAGCCATCACAAGACAGATGCATGGGAGCTGAGAGCTCCGGAAACACCACCCAATGGGGCCCAGACTAGAACACATCCAGGAGTCTGCAAAGAGAACAGGAGACGGATGTATACTAGCCAAGCACTCGGAGAGTACACAGTACATGTGCCCAGTCTGAGTGCATAGAGTGCAATGTGCCTGCACTGGGAACCCACAGCACAAGCCAAGGGGGCATGTGCCAACTGCACAGAAACTGTGAGCCATGTGCACGAGCAGAGTATACAGATGTCAGTGAGCAAGCCGGACACGCAAACACAGACACACCACAGTGCAGGAGCTGAGCACTTGAAAATCACAAGGGTGCAAGAGTCCATCACAAGAGCCAAGTGCACAGAAATCGCCATCGGGGGCCAGGACCAGAACACACAGGCAATATGAGCCAGGCACGCTGGATGTGCAGGAAATCTGAGCCAGTGGCCAAGAGCCCAAGCGGAGAACGCAGGCACGAGTCAAGGGAACAAGGTACGTGTTAGCCATTAGAGCCTCCTGCTGGAACAAGGCACGTGCACCAGCCAGAATGGGCACAACCAAATCAACGCACAGCTAGCCAAACCTGCACACTGAGCTCAACAGACGCCGTGTGAGAGAACGGCCTGCACATTAGCGTTAGCCAAGCGCACTGCATGTGGGCTGGGCACTCTGAGTTCATAAGCTAAGTGCGCCGTGCATGTGAGCCACACTGCAGGAGACAAGTGTGCAAAGTGCCAGCCGAACCGCAGACTGTGGAAAATGTTGGTGCAAGATTTGGGGCAGGGCTCCAAGGCTTTTCTTCCGTCGCTGATCAATGTCTAGCACCACTCCCAGCCTCCAACGCGGCTGCTCCCAACCCTGCTTCTCCATAGGTGTCACGTGCCCTGGGATCTCTGAGTCCGCTCCCTGTTGCACACCCATCAGTGGGGAATGTGGATGCGCACCAAGGAGTTGTGGTGAAAGCCCTTTGCTCGCCGCCTGGGTCTGCAGCTAAGGTTTGGGGGTTCCCCCAAAACCCCAAAGTGGAGTGCTAACTCCTACAACTTAGCCAGCGGTTCTTCTCCCCCAGCCCCTCGCACCCTGGCCTCTTCTGCTCTGGTGGCACGATGGGATTATGTTCCAATGCGGCCATCACTCCACCGTGCAGCTCGGACTTGACTCACTCAGCTTCTCTGCTGAAGGAGCTAAGCACTGAATAACTGCAGGGATGGGACTCCCCGTCCCCCTACATCCCAGCAGGGCAGGGCAATGGGCGAGGCTGTGTCCGCTCTGTGCCTTCGCAAATGCCCTTGGATTTCAGGCCAGTTTCCCTTTGATCATGGCTTTGTGCTGCCTGATGAGTCAGCGAAACAGCCCATGGGAACAATCCCTGGTTTAGCCAGGGCCGAGTCAGCAAAGTCTCTCCATCCGCTGCCTACCACACCTGCAGGTGTCCAGAGCGTCTGGAAGTGTTTCTGTGGAGACTCCCGGGTCTGAAGGAGGCAGGCTCTGGGCAGCAGAAGAAAGTGCAGTTTGTGTACAGTACGGTACAGATTGGAGGGGCTGGGGAATTTGGCTGATATAAAAATAAGGAAGTAATAGGCTGGTTTGAGTGCATGGCAGGGGCTGTGCGAGCTTCCTCCATCCACCACTCTGCTGATGCCCCTCAATCTGACCTGCTCCCCGCACTGCTCTTCCAGCCTTGGGCTGCCCCCACCCCACCGCTCTGCTGATGCCCTTCAATCCTGACTTGCACCCCCGGCCCCCACTGCTTTTCCAGCCTAGGGCTTCCACTGCTACTCCACGCCACAGCTCTCATAGGCCCATGTGCCTCCATCTAGCCGTACAACTCCCTCTGCTGTCCGAGCCCTGGACTCCACTTGCTCAGCTCTGCTGGTGCCCCTCAGTCCCCATGGCACTCCCCCTAGCTCTTGTCTCAGCTAGATTCCAGAGATCAGTTGTTTTCTATGGATTCAGAACCTGCTCACCATCTGACTAGAATGGCTGATTGACAGCCAGGGGCAGGATCCCAGTGTTGGGGTGGGGGGAGCATTTATGGCAGCCGAGTTGTCTGTGTGAAGTTCCTCCCCATTACACGCAGATGGAAGTGAGTTTGCAGACTCTCTGCTCTGGGGTCTGCCATACTCTAGGTGCGTCTGTCAGCAGGGGACGCAATACTATCGAGGCCTCATTGAAATCTTATGGGGGAAATGCATTTCCCAGTGCTTGCACCCAGAGAGCCTAGGCACGTCCCCTCCAGCATGATGCAGGAGCTTGCGCGAAGCAAGATGTTGGCAGCTCTGTCCCTCAGTTTACAGGCTCCAAAACATCCACATAATTTAGATTTAATAAGACAACGCTTGTGCGTCAACCAAATGATTGGAACCAGCTCTGCTGGGCGGTTCTCTAGAGCTGTTAATCCACTGTCGATTTGTTTTTAATCATCACTTTGTGTTTAGCATCCAATACCCGCTTTATTGAATCAAACGAAAGGGGGCCCTCACCAGAGTGGGGAGCCTGCGCCTGCCTCTGCTGCCTGTCAAATCAAGGCACAAAGAGGGAATGGGACGCCGTCCCCTAGATTAATCTTGGAGCCATTTATGCGCTTTCCAGGATCTCTTTCTACTTCCAAGGCTGCCATTGCTTTCCTGCCACGCTGGAGGGCTAGAGGCAAGGCCACTGCAGAGCTCAACTCCTCGGTACCGTTAGGCTCAGAGAGGGAGGATGGCCTGGTGGGTAGGCACCAGCCTGGGACCTGGGAGACTAGGGAAGGGCCCAGGAGCAGTGCAAAGCCATTTGGAGCCGGAAGGGACATAAATGAGGGGAGCATAGGGGCCACTGGGATCATGAGAATAGGGATTGGGGGCAGCTGGGAAGAAGGAGAGGATTACGGTTAAGACAGTGGCCTAGTACTGTGGACTCTTGGGTTCCTATCCTGGTTCCACCCCATCCTTGAACCCAAAGTGTTAAACCTGGGTGGCTAAGAACAAGCCCTAATTTCTGGAGGTGCTGAGCACCTGCAGGTCCGATAGCAGGATGGAGCCAAGGACTCCACCTCTCCCCTAGGACCAGGGCTGTTTTCTTTGCGCTCACTGCCCCGGGGCATGCCCGTCCCTAAAGCTTTGCTCTCTGCTCCTTCCTTGCAGCTCTTTGGAGATGACCTGCTACGACAGCGATGAAGCCAACCCCAGGAGCGTGTCCAGCCTGTCCAACCGCTCCTCCCCCCTGTCCTGGCGCTACGGGCAATCCAGCCCCCGGCTGCAGGCCGGGGATGCTCCCTCGGTGGGTGGGAGTTGCCGGTCGGAAGGCACCCCCAGCTGGTACATGCATGGCGAGCGGGCGCACTATTCCCACACCATGCCTATGCGCAGCCCCAGCAAGCTGAGCCACATCTCCCGGCTGGAGCTCGTTGAGTCCCTGGATGTCGACGACGTGGATCTGAAGTCTGGGTACATGAGCGACAGCGACCTGATGGGGAAGACCCTGACAGAGGACGACGACATCACCACGGGGTGAGTGCCGCTGCTGGCGCGAGACAGATTCCGACTGGAAAAAAGGTGTACGTTTTTAACCATGAGAGTCATTGACACTGGAACAACTTACAAGGACTGTGGGGGATCCAAAGATTGGATCCTTCTCTAAATGATCTGCTCTAGGGATTATTGTGGGGAAGTTCTCTGCCCTGCATTATACAGGAGATCAGACTAGATAATCACAATGGTCCCTTCAGCCTTGGAATCTGAGTCTACGAGATCGAGAGAGAGAGAGACAGAAAGAGCAGATGGATGGATGGATTGATAGATGGGTGCATATAGGGATGGATAGATGGATGGGGGTGGATGGATGGATAGATAGATGAGTGCATAGAGGGATGGATGGATAGATGCATGGAGGGTGGATGGATGGATAGGTCAATGGGTGCATATAGGGATGGATGGATAGATAGAGGGGTGCTTAGAGGGATGGATGGATAGAAGCATGTCAGGGGGTGGATGGATGGATGGATAATTAGATACATTGCAGTGTCCTTCCCCCACCCATTATATTTCTAGTGGGTTCTAAGCTTTGTGGCAGGTGATAATTAGTATCAGGTGGCCTGTAGGGATGGTGCACCTTGTTGTGCCAGGCCAGCGGGCCAGCATCCTGTAAGGTGCTGTTGTCCCCTGGGCATGGTGGCGTGTTTGAGAGGAATACAAGCGGCATGGGGCAGCTCTGGAAGTATCTTTTATCTGATGTAAGCAGCATTTGGGGATCAGCAAAGTTAATGGCAATGATACTGGTTGAGAGCCAGGCTTGATGCCGAAACAGCCCTGCTAGACCGAGGGTTTGTCTGCACTGCAGCTGGGAGGGAGCATCCCAGCTCAGGTAGACCCACACGCTGTACTCAAAGTACAAGTGGCAGCGTGGCCACAGCAGATCGGGCTAGTCTCCTGAGTATGTTCCAGCAGGGTTGGGTGGCCATTGCCCGTGCCGCCACCGCAGCCGCACTGCTGTTTGTAGCACACTAAATCAAGCAGAGCTAGCGTGTGTCATTCTTGGCCCCTGCTGGGAAGCACCTCCCAGCTGCTCTGCAGATGGCTCCTGGGGGACCACATGACAGTGCTCAGGTGCAGTTTTCCAGAGGGCTGGGAAGGAGTGCTGAATAACCACGAGGAAGCTGGTGGGCTTCTGAGCTGTTCCACAATGTGAGCCATTCACTCCTCGTTCAGCTCCTCGGATCATAGAATCATAGAATATCAGCGTTGAAAGGGACCTCAGGAGGTCATCTAGTCCAACCCCCTGCTCAAAGCAGGACCAATCCCCAACTAAATCATCCCAGCCAGGGCTTTGTCAAGCCTGACCTTAAAAACTTCTAAGGAAGGAAATTCCACCACCTCCCTAGGTCACGCATTCCAGTATTTCACCACCCTCCTAGTGAAAAAGTTTTTCCTAATATCCAACCTAGACCTCCCCCACTGCAACTTGAGACCATTACTCCTCATTCTGTCATCTGCTACCACTGAGAACAGTCTAGATCCAGCCTCTTTGGAACCCCCTTTCAGGTACTTGAAAGCAGCTATTAAATCCCCCCTCATTCTTCTTTGTAGACTAAATAATCCCAATTCACTCAACCTCTCCTCTTAAGTCATGTGTTCCAGTCCCCTAATCATTTTTGTTGCCCTCCGCTGGACTCTTTCCAATTTTTCCACATCCTTCTTGTAGTGTGGGGCCCAAAACTGGACACAGTACTCCAGATGAGGCCTCACCAATGTTGAATAGAGAGGAACGATCATGTCCCTCCATCTGCTGGCAATGCCCCAACTTATACAGCCCAAAATGCCATTGGCCTTCTTGGCAAGAAGGGCACACTGTTGACTCATATCCAGCTTCTCGTCCAGTGTAACCCCTAGGTCCTTTTCTGCAGAACTGCTGCCTAGCCACTCGTCCCTAGTCTGTAGCAGTGCATGGGATTCTTCCGTCCTAAGTGCAGGACTCTGCACTTGTCCTTGTTGAACCTCATCAGATTTCTTTTGGCCCAATCCTCTAATCTGTCTAGACCCCTCTCTATCCTATCCCTACCTTCCAGTGTATCTATCTCTCCTCCCAGTTTAGTGTCATCTGCAAACTTGCTGAGGGTGCAATCCACGCCATCCTCCAGATCGTTAATGAAGATAATGAGGATCTGGGGCTTCATGTTCCAATGATCATCTGGCTGTATTTGCCACTTGGTCTTTGATCCGGCTTTAGTGGTTTCTCCTTCCACAGCGACTAGGGTGAGAAATTAACGTGCGAGAGCATCTGCCGTGCGCTTCTGCAAAGGGCCAGATCCTCAGCTGTAAAACAGTGTAGCCCCATTGACTTCAGTAGTTCTGTGATGATTTATACCCATTGAGAATCTGATCCTTTCGTGTTTTGGGAGAGATCAGCTGCCTAACCAGAAGGGTTGTTGGTGGGGGAGAGGGAAAAGCATGACTGTAATCAGAAGGATGTGATTTTAACGTCTCAGGACCTGATAGGGCTAGAACCAGCAAAGATGCTTTGGGGCTTTGCAGATTTTTCTTGAGTACCAACCTGGGATCAGTGGGAGATGGTACTAACTGGTCCCTGGTGCACATGGGGTTAAACTCAGCTTACCTTGTCTTCCCCACCCCCACCCCCACATCAGGGAAAGGCTACAAATGGACTGGACAGGAGAAAGCTTCTTAGGGAAGGTCAGTCTCTGTAGCCGGAGTGACAGGACTGGGTTAACCCCAGGCTGGGATGTTCTTTGTGCCGCCTATCTTTGGTTGATGGCTGTGTGTGTGTGATCCCTGGTTAGAGACGACACCCCTATCCCCGGAGGAAAAGCCCCAGCTGACTGCCCCTGTGCTGCTGGAATGTTTGCTGAGCCATCCCAGGGAGAGGAAGGAGAGCACAGCTCCAAGACAGCTCACCTGGGTCTGCTGGGACCCCAGCAGTGGATAAAAGCAGCCGGGAAGGGGGTCAACCAACAATTCCTGACCAACCTTCCAAGGCAGAATGCCCAGAAACAACACCACCCTGTCATCCTTCCTGCATGCAGCCCAGCTGGTCCTTACACATGCTCCATTTTGGCAGCGACAGGGGCCCCGATCCTGGGTTGTGCTCAGCTCTGTCCATTCACCATTGACGTCAGTGGGCATGGAGGGGATCTCATTTGATACAGCCCAGCTCTGGTTGAGGAAGAACAGCATTTGGCCTTGTCTGTTCCTCACTGCGTGTCAGAAATGGAAACTCAAGGGAGAGATACAATGTCATGAGTTTTCCATTTATCTCTGGAAGTATAAAAAGGGAGAAAAAATAGCCCAAATATCCTTCGAGGGATGGGGCATCGCCATGGTCCTAAAAATAACCATGCGGCATGGAGAGCTCTGTGCAAGCCCTTGTTAATTTCACAGCTCTGGGCTGCAGATCTGTTACCAACGAGACCTGAGTCCAGTGACTCTGCCAAACCTCCTGGCTGTTACCATCAGTGGGTGTTCAAGTGAAGGGGCAGATGGATCCAAGTCCCTGATGCACAGGAGCAGGGTGCTGCAGAGGGGAAATCCGTATTGGAGAGCTTGTTCAGTCCCCAGAAGGTGCTGGGTCATTCAGTGCCCCGCAGCAGCACTCTGCCTCTTGCGGGTTCCCCACTAGAAAGTAAGGCTGCTCAGCACCTGGCAGGATCAGACCCTGAGGCTAGCAGGAGTCGTCAGCCAGCCAAACCCTGCAAAGAGCTGTGTCCAGTCTCCCCAGCCCATTTGAGTTCTCTTCCACTCTTGCCCAGGAGAGGTTTCTGATGCCAAGTAAGGCTGTGAAAGTGACTGTTAGAAGGGGACAGATGGGTGGGACTTTTTGGATTTAAAGCATGTGTTGTTTTCTTTTGAAACACAGCCCTCCCCATACTGATCCCATCGAGCTCTTGAGATGCCGCCTGGGGGGTTGTGTGTTGAACAAAAAACCAGTCCCCCTCTCTTCCCTGCCCCCGCCTCTGACTCAAGGCCAGAATTTCAACACATTGGAGGTTTCCTGTTTCAATGCATGAGAAAATAAATAACCCTGGTATTTGATTTGTCCCAGAGAATGGGGCGGGATTTGGCCTGCTACACTGCTTAGAGCTCCTAGTCGTGCCAGCTGCTTGTGGCGTGTGGTGAGAGCCCGCAGCTCTGGTGGGTGCCTTGGGGACTCTCTGACACATGATGAGACCAGTAACCCTCTCTGCTTCCCCTGATCCCAAATGGCTGCTCTGTTCAAGGAGCCCTGTCCCTTAACACACTCAGTCCCTTTCTTTTTGGCCCATGTGGGTGAGCAAAAAGGCAGCTGTGAGGGGGTGGGTTGAGGAGAGGGCGGCGGCTGTGATAGCCCCATACGCCGACTTAGCGCAGGTCACCTTGTCTCCTGGGAAGTGACTGCTCCCAGAAACATGTAATGGGGATTCAGAGTAGCAGCCGTGTTAGTCTGTATTCGCAAAAAAGAAAAGGAGTACTTGTGGCACCTTAGAGACTAACAAATTTATTTGAGCATAAGCTTTCGTGAGCTACAGCTCACTTCATCGGATGCATTTGGTGGAAAATACAGTGGGAAGATTTATATATACACACAGAGAACATGAAACAATGGGTTTTATCATTTTCATTTTATCATTATCATTTTAAGTGATCACTCTCCTTACAGTGTGTATGATAAAACCCATTGTTTCATGTTCTCTGTGTGTATATATAAATCTTCCCACTGTATTTTCCACCAAATGCATCCGATGAAGTGAGCTGTAGCTCACGAAAGCTTATGCTCAAATACATTTGTTAGTCTCTAAGGTGCCACAAGTACTCCTTTTCTTTTTTGTAATGGGGATTGGGTCTCTGTGTTCGGTCTACACTGCCATTAAAAAACCACAGCTGGCCTCTGCCAGCTGACTTGGGCTAAAGGGCTCAGGCTAAGGGGCTGTTTAATTGTGTTGTAGACACTCGGGCTGGAGGCTGGGTTCTAGGACCCTGCGAGATGGGTGGGTCCCAGAGCTCAGGCTGTATCCCAAGATGGAATGTCTGCACCACAATTAAACAGCCCCTTACCCCGAGCCCGAATCAGCTGGTCTGGGCCAGCCGTGGCTGTCTTAACTGCAGTGTAGACAGACCCTTAGAGCCCACAGTGTCCGTACTGTATGGATGTGGAGTGGGCTTGTTATGCTGATCAAGGATAGCTTGCTGCTGCCCCCTTTGGGAGGTTCGGTAGGAGCCTAGAGCAGAAGCCGGGCAGAGCTCTGAGGCTGCCCTGGGAGAGACAGAGCTAGTTTGGGATCTGACCTACAGCCCATCGACATCCAGGGGAGTCTTCCTGAGGCAGAGCCTGCCAGTTCCCTCTGCGATCAGCAACGGGGCTTCTGCTCTTGGGGCATTAGGAGCCGGAAGAGTTGGGGCCCTTAGCTTCTTTTTTGGAAAGTGTGATGACTGTCAGGCTTAAGGCTGGTAGGAAAAGGCTGGCTGGCTAACGGCATGGGGGTTACTGGCTTTTAGTTCTAGGTCACGGGTTAAGATTCTATCTGGAGTGGTAATGATGATGCATTACTGCCTACTGGTGGCTGCTCAGTGGCCTTTGGCGATGCAGCGGTGATGCGTCTCTGTACAGGTTGTGGCCATGTGAACACATCATAGGGCACTAAGTGACCTTCTTTACTGTGGGTAAAGGCTGAAAATGGGCCAGAGCAACTGACCTCCTTGATCTGCCCTAGAGATGGATGTTGCCCCTTTGGCCTGAGTGGCAGCCATATCCAGGGTCTTGCAGGGTTGTTTCTGTCAAGAGGAGAACTCGATGCTGCGACTCAGGTCGGTTGTTGGTGGGATCTGGTTTATTTACAAAGAAAGTGCTCACAGGCACGTCCCTCTGACCGCTGCAGAAACTAGGAGCAGCAGGCAGGTTCCTCGTTCAGAAATCCCCACACCTGCCCCTCCAGCGAACTCTGTGCCCAGGAAGCTACGTCTCTCTGCTTGACGCTTCCTCTCAAGATCAGGCTCACAGCTCCTTCTCCTGGCTCTCTGCCTCCAACATACACAGCCCGCAACTTCCCAGCTCCGGTGTTTGCAAGCAGGGAAACCCCTCAGCCCACATGGATTTGCTGTGGCTGCCACGTGGCCTGTTGCTTTGGGCGGTCTCCCACATTGTCTGCATCTGCCTTTAGGCTTCATTGCTCCCATTGAGCCTAAAAGAAGGCTGTTTAGTACCCATTGCCTTACCAAGGTCAGTGCTGGTTTTTGGATTAAAATCCCCCACCCCACACTCACATTGTGGCAGCCTTTGGCACATTTCAGCATAGCTGGGGAACATGAATCAGGCATGGGGCACTGTGAGGGGAACTCTCCTGCGGTACCAGTTCTGTGGCTGCTCACTACCTGGATCCTCACTCCCGCCATGGGGGAATGACGGACGGTAATGCGGGCAGCTGTTTCCGGTGCCCCTCAGAGCTCTGTGCACAGGCACTAAGCCCCGGCAGCAGCTGCCAGTTTATTATTGGCCCTGGGGCCGAGTGAAAGGCAAAGCACATGGGTTTGCAGAGAGCTCTGTTAAAGTGACATGTGTCCCTATTGGCAGGGTTCTAATTACTGCCCTAGCGCTTGGCTCAAGGATTGCCCCCCACACCTCTGCCTGCGGAATGAAACATAATTGGTTCCCTGTGCAGGTGAATCAAGCTAAATATAGGACATGTTTAGGGGGCTGTATCAGCACCCCAACATCTTCATTATATGGGGGGTGGGGTCTGGCATAAATCAGGAGTAACTCCTGTGCCTGATTCCCCCCTCACTCGTCCCCGTGTAAATCAGGAGTAACTCCTGTGCCCGATTCCCCCCTCACTCATCCCCGTATAAATCAGGAGTAACTCCTGTACCCAATTCCCCTCTCACTTATCCCCGTGTAAATCAGGAGAAACTCCTGTGCCCGATTCCCCCCTCACTTACTTTCACATAAATCAGGAGTAACTCCTGTGCCCGATTCCCCCCTCACTTACCCTCACTCACCCCTGTGTAAATCAGGAGTAATTTCTGTGCCCGACTCCCCCTCACTCACCCCTGTGTAAATCAGGAGTAACTCCTGTGCCCGATTCTCCCCTCACTCACCCCTGTGTACTCACCCCCTGTATAAATCAGGAGTAACTCCATTGGGCCTGTTAATTCTTGAATGCTTGAATAAGTACTGAAAACTGTAAGTAATAATAACAATCTCTCTTTCTTCCCTGCTGATCCATATGGCCGCCCTCTGGTCCATACTCGGTTGTAAGCCCTTTGGTGATGGGGCCACATCATTTTATGTCTGCCCTAGTTATGAATCTGGCCCTGGTATTGTGGTGCTTCCTACGGGCTAGTTTCATGGCTCATGGAGACATTTGTGGGGCCAAAATGGCAGGAGCTCTGGTCTCTTCGTGGCACCTTTGTTCCTGGATGGTGGATGCCGTGAGATCTGGCTTTGTTTTTTCTCAGATCGTCATGTGGAAACACAAGCTCAAATGCCATGATGTGACAGATGCAGAAGCCCAGTTAGTGCAGGGCCGCGCACGGAGTCAGGTAACACCGAAGGGGGGGGACTCACCCTTTGCAATCTTGGTGTGCAGAGATTCGTGTGGCTGGCTGGCTAGAAGCCAATGTGCAGAGATGAGCCAAGCCCAAGCCCTCTGTGTAGGTGACACTTCATAGCAGCTTGATGCTGAGCCGTCAGTGGGAGCATGGACAGTCCCATAAGCTGCTTAGACGGACCGAGCGGGTAGGTGCATCCAACAGACAGCGCCTTTACAGCTGCCTTTGCACCAAGTGAGAAAAGCTGCCCCCACTCATTGTGGTTCCCATGCCCAGGGTCATTTCCTGCTACCTTGCGCTGCTTTGCTTTGCTGCTTTGCTCGCCAGTGGGTTTCCCTCCTTTGTTTAAAGCTCCTCACACAGATGGGATTAATTTTCTCTTTCTCCTTTCAAGTGCCCAGCTGTCAGGAGAAAGTCGCCTTAAGCCCAGCCTTGCTGAGGCTTTGAGACCCCCTGTACTGCTGGAATCGGAGGGTTTGGGGCCTAGGGCCCGGCAGACCTGGTAACTGCATGCTGCCTTTGAGAGCGCTCTGGCGAGATGGGGAGGGCTTTACTCTCAGCCTTGCATGGCTTGACGGTCCATGTCTTGCTGCAGTGCTTTGTTCTGATGCAACTCGCTCCTTTCACTGAAGCCAGGAGGGAGTCTAACCATCCCACCCAAATCCCCAGCACCCGAGCCTTCTTGGGGGTCTGTCAATAGCGTTTGCGAACACCAGAGACAGGGTCCAGCTCAGAACTACGTAGCTGGGAGGCAGAGAAGTCCAGTGGACAAGGCATGGGACAATGAATCAGGTGACCCGAGTTCCTCACTGGGCACTGCCACTGACCCACTGCATCGCCTTGGGTGAGTCACTTCACTGCTCTGTGCCTTAGTTTCCCCGTCACCTTTGTAAAGCACTTGAAGGTCTAGCATCAAAAAGCACTAGGGGGCTGTTCTCATATGGTGATTATCTGGTCCTGTGAAACGCGTGTGCTGCTCAGCTATTGAATAACCCCGCCCCCATCCTCCAAAACAATCAGCACTAAAACAGAGCCAGGCAATGACAAAGCCAGTTTGCAGATTAAACCATGACTCTCTAGCAGTTCTTCCCGATACAGCCGTACCCTTTGACCACAGGCCCCTCGCTAGGGTCCGTAAATAGTCTGAGACAAACGTCCCCTCTCCGTACTGGGACATCGCTCTCTCCGGGGACACAGTCTGAGTGATGCGAGCTGTGTTGCGGGGAGCACGCTCTGCCCCGCGCATCGAGATTCTTCTCTTTGCCACTGACAAACCAGCACTGCGGATCAGCTGCAGAAGCCCGGTTTGTTTCAGGTGCAGAAATCCGGGGTCCATGAGCTAGCCGTGCTTCCCTTCCCCTTTCCCCACCCAGCCCCGGAGCAGGTGGGTGAGCGCTCCCGCTCAGTGGTGGAACCTCAAGCTTCCTGGGTTCAGCCTAGTGACCCCAGGTTCCAGGGGCTCTCTCCTCCCTGGCTCTGGATGGAATTGGGAGCAGAGGTGCTGAAGGGTTTCCTTGCAGGAGTTGTGGCCAGATCTGGAGCCTCGTTCCATGAGAGGCTTGGAGGAGCATCCAAATGGGTAGGTGCTGAACTGAACCTTGAGCAGGTCAGATCTGTGACCACTGGGCTGTGCCATTAGCAGCAGTAGAAGCTCAGGGTTCAGACAGGCCAGGTGCACTATAATTCGGGTCAGCAGTACTGCATGCTCAGTGCATAGACAGGCCAGAGACCTGCAGGACCTGCTGGTTGTCTAGGTATGACAGTGGCGTCTCTCTGGGGCATATGAGAGCCAGAGTGAGGATGGTCCTACGTTCAAGCCCAAGGTGACTGTTCCCAATGCAGCCCAGGCTAGTAGTGACTGGCAGTCGTTTCCTGTGATGCCCGGCCTCGGTGACATGGGTGCATGAACCCAGTCCAGATCCTGGGGGATTGATGGAAACCTGCCATCATGAGCAGAGCCTTTGCTGGCACCTCAGCAGAGAGGCCGGGGATGGGCGCGTGCAGGGTGCTGTACAGAACATGGAAGAGACGCCATCCCTGCCCCACAGACCTTGTCATCGAAGCCTGCAGGGTGGGCACAGGGCCATGGAAGCCAAACTTCTCTCTCACCCCTCCAGCTGGTCCTTCCAGCTCTGGTATGTTGGTGGGCAGGAGGTGGGGGGGGAGCTGCTCTGCTGGTGCTGTACCGTCCTGGAGCACTCCAGGCCCCCAGTCCAGTTCAGGATCCTTCCTTTAATATCTCCCCAGCTGACTGTGACCTAGAATCAGTAAGATGCTGTGTCTGCCCCAGCTGTGCCCCATGTCTCCCATTGGCATTAATGCACCAGACAGCAGCAGAGTTCTCGAAATGGGGCCATTAGCCACCTTGAGACTGAACTGCTAATATGTTGGGGGGAAGGGAGGACATCCCTTTGGAAATGGATGTGATGCCAAAGCGAGATTTTGTAGGGCAGTAGGTCACCACGCAGTGCAGATATTAGTGCAGAGTCAGGGGCTCTCAGATTAACCTTTAATTCTCCCGCCTCCGCTGGCATCCCTTGCTGAGGCCTTGGAAAGGTGCCCCCAATCCCATTGATCATTGTAAGGCTCAGCACTCGCTGGGTTAATTGACCTCTGCCCCTCACCTGGAGAGTGGTGCTGATTACAGGAGATGGGAGTGATCTCTGCGCTGTGTGCTGTAGTTTAAACCTCAGGAGACTGAGGGTGGGAGGGAGACCTCAGGCGACTGTGTAGATGTGATTGCGTTGCCCTGTGTGCCTGCACTCTGTGTGTCTCTGTGTGGGTGAGTGAACGTGTGTGTGTGTGTGCAGGGGTGGGGAATTCAGCTCTCCTGGGAGCCTTGTACATTTCAGATGGCGTTTGCAAAGCAGACTGTGCGGCGTCCTTTGTGGTCTTGGTTTTTTACGGAGCCAGGAATCAATAATGTCGCCACGAACTGCGCCACCGCAGAACTGATGGGCCACGAAAGCTTGTGTGTCTATGTGTGTGTACCTGTGTGTGAGTGCACACCTGAGTGTGAGAGGATCTGCACACGTGTGTGTCTGGGTGAATATGAAGGGAGGGGTGCATGCACACAGGTGTGAGTATGTTCTGCATACGTGTGTGGGTTGCATTCGGTGCCTAGTGAGGGTTCGATGTGAGGCAGGGCTGCCACGTGGCTAACACGCTGTGGTTATTTTTGTGCAACGCTGCTTCTAGCCCCCAGGAGCTGCCCGGGTTCTTTTGGTGTGAGGCAGTGTGGGCATGGCCATGCAGAGGGGCAGGTCAAAACCCAAGTGCCTTTCCTGCTCATTCTCCCGGCTTAGCTGAACCATCCCCGGGCAAGGCTGCCCCTGGGTCAGCTACTCACCCATGAGCCATCAGAGTGGTCCGCTTCCCGGTGACAGCTCACTCTCAGCAGCCCTTTCTTCCTCAGGCCCTCCCCCTGCCCGCACTCATCCCCTGCACACCTGAGAGACAAGTCTGCCAGGCAGCGGCCAGGCACTGGGGTGCCATTAAATCAGGGGTCTGAGGTGTTTCTTAGCCTGCACTGGTACCAGGTGAGCTCAAAGGGGTTCACCCCATTCCCCCTCCTCTCCGATCTCCTTAGCTGTGCTAGGTTCAGCTCCCTGCCCCCCAAACACCCCACTTGATTTGCCCCAGCTGGATGGCTCAGGTCCAAACCACTTCTTCCTCCTGCCCAGGACATACTCATCCTCACTCCCCAGCCTGCCCCTGCAGGGACGGCTGCTGCTTGTGCAGGGAACACATGGGCAGACACAGTCCTTTGCCAAGGGGCCTGTCTAAGGCCTGTGCACCACTGAAGCTGGGCTGAAGCAAGATTTAAGTGGTGCATAGGCTGGAGCAGTGGTGCCTAGACTTTGTGCTGACTCCTCTGCCCAGGGAGGTGTGATCTGGATTCATAGGCGCCGCTCTCCCGGCGGAAGGCACAGCTCCCAGCTGCAGCATCAGTCCCAGCCATGCCCAGCTCCACAGAGTGGAAGGCTGTGGCTGGACTGGACGGTCCCCACATGGGCAGTGGCGCTGGGGTTTCTGCGTGTCATGCAGCCAGGCTGTTTGGTTGAGGCAGGTGCCAGAACCAAGCATCCTGCGCACGGGCCCTGCGCTGCCATCAGTAGCCCCCAGCCCAGGGATGACTTACAGGCATCAATCTCCTGTGCATTTGCACCTGAATGAGCCCGGAGGCAGAGGCACCCCTTCTAACACATCTCACTTGCTCCACAGCAGCTAGTTATTCCCTAAGGTTCCCCTCCTGGTCACATGGCATAAGGGAGATCCCGTCCCCCAGCTCGGTATTCACCTGCCACTCAGCGGGGTGGGGAAGCAGCATGCCCATAGGGGCAGGTCCGTGTGGGAGGGGACCCTGGGCAGGATTTGCCGGGCTGCCCACGTGTTGGTTCTGGGGGCTGCATGATGATGGGGGACTGAAGCCCTGCAGAGATCAGCTGCCAGTTCTCCCCTTTGCCTTTTCTTACACTAACGGAGCATTTTTACTTTTCTTGCTGCGTCCCCGGTGGAGAGGGCGACTGAACAACGCCCGTCTCACCAGGCCAGCGCCGGCAGGCAGCGGCACAACAGAAGGTGCTGGGAATGGAAAAGATAGTGTCTCCATGCTCTGCTGGGCTCTGGCCAGAGGCCTGGCTCTGGGAGGCTGGACGCATCTGATGGCTCTACAATGCACTGCCAAGCAGCCAGCTGGACAGGGACAGCCTTTGTCCTGGTCAGTTCCAGCTGCAACATTCTGGCTTCCAGAGACTGGTCAAGCCCAGACCCGTGGATTCAACACCCCCAACCCCGCTAGATTCGAGCACCTGCTGTCTCTGTAGCCTCTGAATCCAGCTGGGGCTTTGTGACACTAGAAACCGAGGCCCATATCTCCTTCTCCTGCTAGCCCTGTAAGCATGTACCTGCCGCATGGGGGAAATCTGGGAATGCAGCCCTGGCCGCGCTGCTCCATCTGCCTGCGTGGCAAGGAGCAGCTGCAATAGTGTGACAGATGTTTGTGTGGGGCGGGACGGGGGGTGAGGGTACAGGCACATTTCCATGGCAACATGGCCAGACGGGGCCCATTCCGTGGCAAATGCGCTAAGGATGTTCTAGGAACTTGCCAGCCAGCAATGGGCTTTCGTTTCCATTGCCAAATGTGCCATGGATTTGCTGATGTGGTGACAGCCTGTGAATTCGGGTAGCCTTGAAGCTGTGCTGCCACTTAAGGGTTCAGTGTTCGAGTAGGAGGGGAGATTTCCCTGCCTTTGGTGGGGGTCACCCCCTCTCTGCTCCTTGGTGCCTTTCATCCTTGGCTTCTGTGCAGCCCTTTGCTCTGGGAATGCACTGCATCACACCCAAGCATGACTTGTGGTTTCCAAGAATTTCCATGGGGAAGAACCGACCCCCATTTCTGAGCAAGGCCCAACTGTTGCAATTCCCCATTGGCCCAAATCTTCCAGAGCTTACTCCCTAATCCACTCACAGTGCCCAGCCCTGGACCTGACCGGTCTAACTGCAACATCCAGTTCCATACCCCTTCTGCCCTCCCAGCTTGCCCCTCCCCTGGACAAGAGCCCACATCTGCTCCCCCCAGTGTTAAACTCACCTACAATCCCCCTCTGAGTCAGGGATGGGGGATGTGTCTCCACCATAGCATTCCCCAGTGGCAGAGCGGGACAGAGGCTGGTGTCCTTGTGCACAGTTTTGGGGCAGAGCCATAGTTCCCTGCTGTAGGGGGAGTGTGTTTGAATGGTTGAACTCAGGGACCAACTGCCAGGACTCCTGGGTTTTATCCCCACCTCTGCCACTGGCTCGCTTGGAGTGGTTGGGCTAGTCACTTTCAGGTACAGTTACACAGTGACTGCTGATTGTGGGTCCCTCGGGTTCTGGGTGGCCAATGTGAGACCCTGCCATTTTTAAAACATTGCTCTTAGTCTTGCTGGCTTCTCGTTTCCCCATCTAAACACAAGCAGGGAGCAGATATTGGTTTCCGTTGAGATGAACACTAAGATGTACAACCCCCAAAGTCAATGAATGGATATTTCAGGCGCATAAATCATGTTAGCTGAAACCTAAAGGCCGTAGCTGGCTGCGTGGAGTCAGGACGGGTACATCGGAAAACTCGCTCCATGATGACTGTGGTTTTCTGGTTGGTAACACTTTTTCCCTCTGACAATGACATTCCAAAGGAGACGTGAACGTAGAAGGCTGGGAAAAGAGCTGTCGTTAATCTCTGAACCAGTCAGGTAGCAGAGATTTGCATACACCATCGGATTGGCTCATTAGAAGTGAATATGCCTTTTCAGAGGAATCAGCTGCAGCCAATCAGGAGGCAGCAGTTGCCTGTGCAGTTTGATTCACTGATGTTCTGCCAAACCTCCCTCTTACTGATCTTTCAGGAGGTGATCAGCTTCCTGACTGGCACCTCACTGTTGTCAGACAAGCATATGCCACAGTTCAACTGTAGTGTACACAGTGTAGTGCATACACAATCCAATAGCAGTGCACACACAGTCCTTGTAACTGCTTCCCAGGGAAGCTGTGAGCTCGTAAAGTGCTTTGAGATTCCCTGATAAAAGGAACCATGAATGCGTTGTTTTTTATTGCAGCAGCACTTAGAAGGCTCGGGTAGTGATGTGCTGTACACATGCAATGAAAAGACAGCCCCCAGCTCCGGAGCCTGTTTCTATTCCTAGGGCAACCCAAGGGGCCGGTAGGAGCCATGCAGAGGCTGCCTGAACCCTGCACCTAACACATTAGAACAAATCCCTGGTTGGTTCCCCTTGGCTAGGAGCTGCAACGGCAGTGCGTGGGGGATGCAGTGGGTTCCGGCAGGGGCGGGTGTCTCTCTGGTTCGTTGCGTGAGCTCCATAATCGTAGTTGTAGCACAATCACCCTATTCCATGTCAAGCCGATCTCAGAAGAAACCGGCTCCTTCCACATCATCTGGCTGCTCCGATGCCTAAAAATTCATGCTGGGTGTCTTGGTGCCTTCCCGAGCTGCCCTCGCCAATATCCTCATGCTGTCCATTCAACCATGAGCTGCTCTACTACCAAGTGTTTCAGCTGGGGGGGAAGGGGAGGACAGGGAGGGCCGCTGGCAGCTTGATTGAGAGCCAAAGTGTGAGCACTCAGGCACCCCCAAAAGGCATGCTGGGCTTCAGGATGCACCCCAAGGCCATGGCTTCCGGGGGCAAAGGGCAGCGAGTTAGTGTCACAGCAGCACAGGACCTTGATCCCTGCCCAGTGACTGGCTCCCAGCCAATCTGATAGTTCCCGTCACTGCAGGAGGAAGGGTTGGGTTTGGTCTGGTGGGATTCAAACCTATGCTTGCTATTGATGCGAGTCTTGTGTTGTGGATGCTCACCCCCCTCCCTCCAGAGTAGCAGAAGCCAGCGCTCGGGACTCACGCAGATTCCCCATTCTCTCATAGGAAGAATACGGTGGACAATTTGCTGTAACCTGGATGCAAAGCCACAGCTCTTGCTGGTGGCTTCCTAGGGCTTGATCCTGGCATCTTCCGGCACACCAGCTGCCTAACTGATGCCAAGATTTTTGCAGAGCTACTTTGTCCCCTAGGGCAGAGTTCTGCATGGTTTGCTTTTCTCCCAAGGAGGGTTAAACAGGCATTAACGGGAGCACACATCAAATGAATAGTTGGAATGAAAATAGTTTTCCTTCCCCCCTCAGATTCACTTTCTTGGTAATTCTAATGCCACGCTCAGCTCTCTGGTCAGCCATAGAGACCTGCAGGCTAGACCTGGAAAAGACGGATGATCATTAGCCATACATGGCTTCTTTATACATTGAACAAGGTGTGACAGGTTCGGGCACGGAGACTTCCCTCGAGACTGTCACTCGATGAGCTGGGATACCACTGAGAACAATCCTCCTGCCAGAACAGGCGTCCCTCCACTCCTGTCTTGCTGATTTAGTCACCTCAGTCAGCTCCAACACAGACCCAGAGGTTAGGCCATACTGCTTTGCAGTTCACTGAAACTGAGATTCACTCAGCCCAGGGGCTTCTCAGTTAACAGGGACTTTCTCAGCACCCAGTGTTCAGCCTTTCTGGGAGCCTGAACCCCAAATAAATACATTTTACTCTGTATAAAGCTTTTACAGGGTAAATTCGTAAAGTGTCCGCCCTCTATAACACTGATAGAGAGATATGCACAGCTGTTTGCTCCTCCAGGTATTAATCACTTACTTTGGGTTTATTAATAAACAAAAGTGATTTTATTAAGTATAAAAAGAGGATTTAAGCAGTTTCAAGTAATAACAGACAGAACAAAGTAAGTCACCAAGCAAAGTAAAGCAAAAACACACAAGTCTAAGTCTAATACATTAAGAAACTGATTACATGTAATATTTCACCCTCAGAGATGTTCCAATAAGTTTCTTTCACAGACTAGACTCCTTCCTAGTCTGGGCCCAATCATTTCCCCTGGTACAGTCCTTGTTAGTTCCAACAGACATCTCAGGTGGTAAGCAGGGGTTTTCTCATGACTGGCCACCTCTTTTGTCCTGCTCCCCCCTCTTTTATAGCTTTGGCACAAGGCGGGTATGTTTTGTCTCTCTGGGTCCCCATCCCTCCTTCTAAATGGAAAAGTACCAGATTTAAAATGGATTTCATTATCAGGTGAAAAGAAAAGGAGTACTTGTGGCACCTTAGAGACTAACAAATTTATTAGAGCATAAGCTTTCGTGAGCTACAGCTCACTTCATCGGATGCATTTGAAGTGAGCTGTAGCTCACGAAAGCTTATGCTCTAATAAATTTGTTAGTCTCTAAGGTGCCACAAGTACTCCTTTTCTTTTTGCGAATACAGACTAACACGGCTGCTACTCTGAAACCTGTGATTATCAGGTGACATGATCATATGTCACTGTAAGACCCCTCATCTCCATTCCCCATGGGCTGGCCCACAGGTACACAGGCAGGCTTTCAAGTAACTAAGGCCATTTACAACTGATTGTTTCTGGAGCACCCTTAATGGCCTCCACTTAATATGTTTACATCGTGAGCTGTAGCTCACGAAAGCTTATGCTCTAATAAATTTGTTAGTCTCTAAGGTGCCCCAAGTACTCCTTTTCTTTTTGCGAATACAGACTAACACGGCTGCTACTCTTAAACCTATGTTTACATCAGTGATACAAGTTATATTTTATTCTCCTAACTCTAGCTACAGAAATAATACATGCAAACAAATAGGATGAACACACTTAGTAGATTATAGGCTTTCTAATGACACCATAGAAAGGGTATTTAGCATAAAGCATATTCCAGTTATCTCATATTCATCAGCATATTTCCATGAAGCATATGGAGTGCAACATCACACAAGGTACAAGCGCAAGGGGATGGGGGAAGAAGCCTCATTGCTTCAGGCATTGAAAGCTAGACTGGCCAGAGCTCCATGGGGCTCCGATCCTGCCCAGGCCCCTGCTGAATGGACTAGCGGAGAGGCTATGGGCTTGTCTATGTTTTCACTGCTGCAGCTGTAGTGCTTCTGTCTGTGCCAATGAGAGAACGTAGATACTCCACCTCCCTGAGAGGCGGGAGCTGTGTCGACGGGAGAAGTTGTCCTGTCGACATAGCGTTGGTATAACTACATTGCTCAGAGGGGTGGGTTTCCCTCCAGTCCCTCAGTAGAGGTGATAGATGGTGGCACAGAGAGACTCTCCACCCATCTGTTGTAAACCCAGCTAGCTTACATCTTGCCTGATGAAGCTGGCACATGCTCTGCACCCAGCATGGCTCATCCCCGGAAATTCATGACAAGCCCTATCCTCCAGGTCAGACTGCATAGAGGGGCCCCCAGTGCCTCTGGTGCTAGGAGGGGAGACCCACGCCCTGCTGCAGGGTATCCGTCAGCCTGAAAGGAGCCCAGGTACTCCCCTCTCCCCCCCGTGCTGCCAGCCATTGGTGCAGGCTCCTCGCTAAGAGGCCTAGTGCAAGGTATTTCTCAGAGGATGGAGGTAGGGCCCATGGGGTGCCCATGAGCACTTCCTTTCTTTGCTTCTGGGCAGACACTGAGAGGGGTCGGGGTTTTCCATTTGGGACAGCCTTGTTATTCTCTTTGTCTTTGCCTTTCCTGAAGGCCTAAACTACTGAGGACTGGCCAGGGCAGAGAGGGACCGACCTGTCCCCTAAGCCTATCCCCCACCATCGTTAGAAATGCTTCAGTGTCTGGTCTTGCTGTTCCGTAAAGCTGCCGCCCACATGGCACTGCTCCAGGGGCTGGGCTCGCAACTATGGAATCACTAGGGGTCCGCACCTGGTTTGGGAAGGCGATGTGGTCGAGTGGAAAGGGCGTCAGGCTGGGTTTTATGAGATTTGGGTTCAATTTCCAGCTCTGCTTCTGACTTTCTAAGTGACCTTGGCAAGACACGACCCTGCTCTGTGCCTCAGTTTCCCCTCCCACCTTTTGTCTTGTCCACTTGAATTGTGAGCGCTTTAGGGACAATTTCTGTGTGTGTGTGTTTGTGTGTGTGTGCGTACAGCACCTGGCACCACAAGGCCCCGCACTCAGGACGCCTGGGCTCTGTTGCTGGCTCTGTCGGTGCCTCACCATGTTACTGTGGCCGAGTCATTTACGCTCTCTGTGCTGGATAAAACGGGAGGAGCGGTGCCTGCAGTTGGCTTAGTTTTGGCAGGTTTGCAGAAGACAGCGTGTTAATGCAGATGCCTGCCGAGCCTCACAGCTAATTCCGTCAGGTGGCAGGTATCAAGGTAACCGCATCCTCCCTCATTGTGGTTTATGAGGCCATGCTTGCTGGCTTTATGAGTCACCAGCAGACTGGGATACAGGGGTGTGTGTGTGTGTGTCTGCGTGCACGCACATCGTGGGGGGAGGAGGGGAAGGGTACACACGAGCCAGGCACAGCGGGGTGGGAGGGCGGCTTTCCAGAGTTGTGGCTCAAAGGCCAGGATAAAAGGATGGGGTAGAGCAGCTTTAGTCATGATACTCTTGGTGCTGAGCTGGGCTTACCTGCGACACAAGTTAAGCAGTCTCATGTGTGGGGACATGGGTGGGGTGGGAGACACGGTATTGCTCTGCGAAGCCCAGCGCTGATCTGCAGTGTCCTCCTGGGCCCCCATTCGTCTGATTCACCATTAAAAGGAAAGGAATCCGGGACATAAAGATTACCGCCCACACACCCTCCGCAACCATTCTAGCCCAATAGCTAGGTCAGGAGGCACTCGCCAGCAGTGTACCCCCAGGCCATGGACCGCCACGCTGTCCTGGCATGAAACGGAGCCCTCTTGTTCAATAGGAAGGTGCAGCCCATGGAGACTACGGTCCCCAGCATTCTGTGCTCTCAGCCGGGATCATGGGAGGTCAGACACAGCATTGCATGCTGGGCCTTGTAGTCTCCATGGGTCACGCCTCTGTGTTGCAGTGGAGCTGTGGGCACCAAAGGCTGCCCCTTGGCTGCTGCTTGAGCGGAAAACTAGGGATCATTCCTGTGTGGGGGATTATTCCCCACTGATGGCATCACTAATGCAGAGAGCCCCATGTGGCCTCAGCCCAGCAAGCGATCACCCTGGGGCACATGGAAGGAGTGATGCCGACCAGAGCAGAGACACGGTGCCCCTGGGCATTGTCTGCTCCTGATAGCTGGCACCCAGCAGGGTGGCTTGAGATTCTAGGAGGCCTTGGGAGAGTGAGGACGGGGGAGGAGGCGTGGGGATTCTAGGCACAATCTGGTGGCTTCAGATTGGCTGAGGCTGGATGACTCCCCCAGAAATGTTACTGTGCGAGGCGGGAAGGGTGATGATGCCCTGGGATACAGCACGGTGAGATAGTATTTAGGAAGAGAGCTCATGGGTGGAGTTATTTGGGGGGATCCACACACAGGACAGGGATTTGGGGAGGCACCTATTTAGAGAGGGTGGGGTGATACTATTGCCCGTTTGGCTGGGGCAGTTAGTCAGTATTGGAGGCCTTGCCGGGTTGTTTCCATTAGGAGGAGAAATTGATTATATGAGTCAGGGATATTCTTTGGTGCCATTCCTGTTTATTTGTAAAGAATGCACACAGAGTCCCGTTCTGCTGTACACAGTAGAAATAATTTGCAGCAGGCAGTTTCCTTGCTCACCATTTCCAAGCCTGTCTCTGTGGGCCATGTTCACCACTGCTTCTCTTGCTGTGGCTTTCTCCTTCTAACACCCATGGTTTGCCAAACAATCCCCCAGCTCCTGTGTTTGCAATCAGTCCCTTGGGAACCACTCAGCCCACATGGCTTAACTGTTGACCAGGCCTTGTCATATGACCATTACCTTGGGCAGTGGCTTCTATTGTGTCCAGCTATCACTACATAAAGGGCTATTTAATTGCTCCCACCATCTAGCCTGAAAGAAGGGTGCATAGCACACCTATCAGTCCTAACAAGGTTTGTGATTGTGTATAGTTCAAAGACATGAATACCTTCCAGTCAGGCTGGGCTGGGATTTGGAAATTCCTGCAGGGATCAGGGTGACTTGTAGGCAGAGATGCTTTTTTCATTGCTCCCATGTGAGGGTTTGTGGTGGTGATGCCCCTTCCCCCCCCCCCCATTCATTGTGGTGATTATGGGAGTGAGGCTAGGAAAGAAGTAGTGCCCCTTTAACACGGGGTCCCCCGTTGAGCTCTGGGTTGGGGCAGGCACGGTGCCCAGCGGCTCGCCCACAGCTATTCTCAGCAGCCTTGTTGTAGCATAACACAGCCTGGAGGTCGGAGCAGCTATTTGGCTGAGCTGCTCTGTGAGCTGCAGGAGGTGGGAGTCCTCGCTGCCTTTCCCCAGCATCATCCTGTCTGGGGCAGGACTGGTGCTGGATCTCCAGCTCTGTCCTCTCTCCTGCTGATTCCCCCCAAGTCTGACACTGGCTGGCCGGGCGCCATCTCCAGCCTCAGGCCCTGAAAGGGCTGAGTCCACACACGGAGGCTCCCACTGGAAGAGTCCGTGAAGTCACTGCCACCACGGCAGCATCTGGCTCGCTCCTCTGAAGCTGAGAGGGCCCTGGGGGAGAGAGAACTTGGCCAGCGAGCTGTGGCCCTGCACATGTGTCTGTCTGTCTCTGTGTGCGCCTGTGTGTTTGTCTGTGGAGATGTGTGTGTGTCTGTGTGCATGCCGTGAGCTGGCCATGTCTCGCAGGCAGCTGTGCAGCAGCCGCTCGTGGGGGGAAGGACGTCCAGGGATGGTTTGCTATTGAATCATAGAATATCAGGGTTGGAAGGGACCTCAGGAGATCATCTAGTCCAACCCCCTGCTCAAAGCAGGACCAATCCCCAATTTTTGCCCCAAATGGCCCCCTCAGGGATTGAACTCACAACCCTGGGTTTAGCAAGCTAATGCTCAAACCACTGAGTTATTGTATAAATATTTACCACGCTGTCATGAGCAGCAGGGATTACTGGGAGCACTAGCCCCTCTGCATCCCAGCTGGCCCAGCACTGTCACAGTCCATCCTTTGACTCAGTGGGCTGGGTGAGGAATGGGACAACGTAGGATGCAGAGAGCAGGATTGGGGCAGGTCAGTGCAGGAGGAACTGCCCCTCTAAGAGGTGCATTTAACTCTTTGTGCCCCGTGCTTCAGTGCATATTCCTCACTCCTTTCACGTGCATTGCACATCCATCCCGCAGAACAGAGAGCTACAGATAAAATATGTGCTCCTGGGGCGTGCAGCCTAGAGGTCACAGCAGGCGATTGGGAGTCCGGAGAGCTGGACTTTATTCTCTGCTCTGCCATTGACTCACCAGGTGACCTTGGTCGCTAGCCACCCTGGGCCTCAGTTTCCCCATCTATAAATCAGCACAGTAATATTGGCTTTGGGAAAGTGCTTTGAGATCCTCCAGTGAAAGGTGCTGGATAAGTGCATAGGATCACTGATAATAATTGTGATTGCTATAGGAACCTCCAAGCCCCTCGTCACACAGCATGTGCTGTCTTCCACTCTCGCTCACCCCGGTGTAATTCAGCAGTAATCCTGCTTCCAGTCAATGGTGTGACCCCAGGGTAAGCGAGGGGAAGAGGAGGACTTGGATAGGCAGGTTACCGTCCCTGCTGTGTGATCCCAGGGTTAATAGCCCCCTCTTCTGAGCATCAGCCGTGTTAGTCTGTATTTGCAAAAAGAAAAGGAGTACTTGTGGCACCTTAGAAACTAACAAATAACAAATTTGTTAGTCTCTAAGGTGCCACAAGTACTCCTTTTCTTCTTCTGAGCATGCAGCTCTGCATGAAGGGCAGCAGCTAGCTCGAGGCATTGGTCCAGCCCCTTCCTGGTTCCCAAGGCAAAACATACTCTTCTTTCTGTGACTTGGGCCCTGAGAGAACAGCTGTGGCCAGCTGCACTGGCCCAGAGCCAACTGGCCCCTTCCCCCCCACCTCCCACGCGGAGCAATCTGTCTGGGTCGCAGCAAAGGAAGCTGGGAGCAGCTCAGCTCACCAGCCACACCCGTCACCCTGCCCAGGATTTGACGCCTTCACGGAGTGAGGGTCCAAGGAGTGGCTCTCAGGTTACCGCATCCCGGCCTAACCACAGAGGGGGAAATCAAAGATCACCTGGGAGGGATCCCTCTGCCCCATGGACAGCTACTAAATATAGGGCACAAGGAGCCGATGTGGGGCTCAGGGGCTGCGTGTCTGTGCACGCAATGAGGTGTGTGTGTCAGGATGTGTGCACATGTGTGTGCAGAGCATGGCTGTGAGCTTGTGGAGGCATGTGGGAGGACTGGAGTTGCTCTGCGGGTGTCCCGTGGTCAGTCTGAGCACCTGTAGGATGTGGGTAAATGTGGGAGTGTTGTGTGTGGGAGTGCGAATGTGTGTGGGTTGCGTAGTGGGGAGCTGTGGGAGTGGCATAGTGCGGATATCCACGGGAGGGTGCATGAGGCTCCTGTATGAGCTCTTTGCTGCGGGCCCCCAGCCCCTCCCTGTGGTCTGTAGTGATAGGAATGTGGCCATTCTGTCTGTCCAGCCCTGGACATCTGTCCATAGGCACTAAGCCAGCACATGCTCTGACACGCTCTGGTGGTTAAGCAGCAGGAGGTGTTGCAGGCCAGCACACTCAGGCACGCGGGATGGGACATCTATGTAGCATCTACCTCCTGCATGGAGGTTGGTCCAGCTGGAGATTGTCCTAAGCCCAAAAAACATGCCCTGCCTCCCTGACATCAGTGAGTGTCTAAAAGGGGATGGGTGCTAAATCCATCCACTGCGGGGGGCAGCTGCCCACCTGCCCTCTGGGAACACAGAGCCGCTTCCCTGGGAACAGCATCGGGCCCCTGGCTCCTAGCAGAGCCTGGTTTCCAGGGAGTCCTTGTGTGTGTGTGAGGTAGTGTCGGTCCTGGCTACACTGCCCTGGCAGCAGACAGCGCCAGGATGGCGCGCGCCGCACTTTGCTAAATGCCGGCATTGTCAGCTCGCTCTCGGCGGAGGAGCCAGAGGTTTGGACCCCGCTTATGTCCTAGAGTTCCTAGAAGTGGCTTTGTCAGGCAGCCTCTTCCAATATAAACAGCGGGCATGGCTGAGGGGAGGGAGCGGGCAGCGGGGAGGCCTGGGCTAGCATTTCATGGCAGTGTGGAGGCTGGAAGTGATTTGGGAAGCCCGCCCCGCTGGTTTTGACGCCCAGCTGCTCGTCGAATCAGGAGAGCCCCCCTCCAGGGCTGCTGGAGCACTTTGATGTGCAGATGGAAAATCGCAGCCCTGAGATCCTCCTCTGGGAGTCTTCCACCTAATGGGGAACAGCCCAGGGACAGCCCCCCTCTCCCATAACACGATCTGTCCCCCTGCCTTGAAAGCTCTGTCCCAGCGCACAGCAGCTGGCTTGTCTGATTTGTAAAGGTCTGTGCTTTCAGTCCGGGGCCTGCTAGAGGGGAGGCAGCTTAATCAAGTGGACAGACCACTGGAGTGGGAGTCAGGAGTCCTGGAGCCTGGTCCTCGCTTTGCCACTGGATGACACGGTGCAAGTCTCTGTGCCTCGGTTTCCCCTTCTAACGTGCTTTGAGTTCTGTGGGTGGGAAGTGTCATTGTGACAGTAACAGTGCAGAGCCGGACCACTGTGTGCAGAGAGGAGTCGAGACAAAAGTTTTGCTCCAGACAGCAGGGAAAGTGGGGAGATCTGGATTTCACAACCAGCCCCTTCTTAGAACTGGACAAGCTAAACCCATGGAGCCACTCAGCCCTGAGCTTTGTGGGGAGTGGGCCTTGGCTGGGCTCTGCAAACGGTGCTCCCGGGACAGGACCCTCACTGCACTGTCCCTCTGAGCTAAGGAGGCAGCATGGGGCAATGATGCTGTGGCACTGGGATGAAAGCATACATGAAGCTGGAGAGACTCCGGACGCTGGCAATGCACACCCAATGCAGAGAGCCAGCAGGCCTAGGGTGAAAGTGGAGGAAGCAAGGGTTCCTGGGAAGAGCAGAGGAGAGAGAGGTGGTTGGGTGTCCTGGGTTCTAGTCCTGGATCTGCTGCTAATTTGTTATGTGACCTTGGGCTGGACACCTCCCCTCGTGTGCCTTAGTTTCCCTGTCTGTATATGGGAGTCGTAGCAGTGTGCTGTGAGGGTTGATTGGTTACAGTTTGCAAAGCACATTGAGATCCCTGGCTGGAGAGGGCATTGCTACACTTGATGGGGGATGGGCCCCGGATGGCATGGCTCTGCAGGATACCCAGGCTCCTGCTCTCCTGGGTGCTGGCTCTCCGCTGACCTCAGCAGTTCTGCGTGGCATTACAGCCAGGGCACATGGTTCAGATTTGCCGCTGACGTCATTGCCACAAGTGGGTAAGCACCAGGATCGTCTGGGCCTTCCCTCTCCACCAGAGCTCTCCCCATGGAAATCAGACCCCGCTATTACTGCAGTCCTCAGCGGGGAGCTGGAGCGGGGCAGGGGGAAGGGAGAAGATGCTGCCTTCCCAGATGCTGTGTGAGTTTGGACTGCTCAGCACAGAGAGATAGGCTAGCGCAGGCTGGAGCAGCTTCCTGAGACAGGAGTGCTCATAGGAGAGTGGGGATTTTGTTCTGGAGCGGGGAAGGCAGATCCCCAGGGCGGTGTTGACCAGGCCTGCATGTCCTCTCTGGAAAGACAGTGATGATACACCCCAAGGTGGTGGGCTACAAATAACCACCAGCCAGCGTCTCCGTGGGAACAGTCATGAGCCCATAGGCTGGGAGTGGGATCCAGCAGCACCCTGTCAGCGCTATCAGCTGGTTGGGATCTTGGATCCAGGTGGCATGTGGGATCCAGTGGGGATGGAACAAAGGATTCCCTCAAGTAGGCCTGGGGTCTGGGATGTTGGGGCAAGAGAGCTAGTGAGGTTGGCACCAGCTGGGGCAGGGATAGCGGCCCAGGCAGGGCAGGGGGATGAGAGCTGAGGTCTGGGATCGGAGATTCCACTGGGGCATGGCCAGGCCTGACTCAGAGACCATGTGTTAGTGTTATGACAGCAGTGATAATGGCAACTGTGGCAGGGCCTGGAGGCTTCCTCAGACTAGGGTGGCCTAATGGACAGAGTGCTGGACAGGGATTCAGGAGGCCTGGATTCTACTCCCAGATTTACCACTAGCCTGCTGGGGGCAATCACGGCACTGCTTTTTTGCCTTAGTTTCCCCATCTGTAAAGTGGGGATAGTGGCACTAGCTTCCTTTGTGAAGCGCTTTGTGATCTCCTGAGAAAGAGTGCTGTCTAGGAGCTGGGTGGTATTATTGTGCTGGGCCCTGTGCAAAGTCTCTGCCCCACAGAGCTCACCCTGCAAGGTGACAGTCCCTGCATGCCATTCCCTCCTACCCTTACTCACATGCAGGCCTGGTGGCAGAAGTGGCTCTGGAGGCGATGATGATAGACTTGCCGATAAGCAGGCATTTTGCTGTAGGCGGCAGTGGGGCAGAAGGGGCCAAGGCCGCCATGGGAGAAGCAGGCATGGCCAGGGTCGCTGCGTGAAATCCAAGAACAGCTAAGCATCATGCAAAGACAACAGGCATGCCGAGAGCTTAGCTTGTGTCACAGGGGCTGACGCGCAGGACAGCTGGGACTGGCTGCTCTGTGGTGCTTAGCCCCAGACCTGGGCCATAGTCAGGGAAACAAAGCGTTCTGTCCCTGGCACATGGCAGGGCCTGCCACTGTTCTTTGGTGGACACAGAACAAACCACAGCAGCCCGAGTGCGGAGTCCGGCTCTTCTCCACACGAGAGGGACTGGCCGTCTCAGAGCTGGGAGGGCAGCGCTGGCTTTTGAGCGTTTGAGGTTGCGTTGCAAATGTGATACCGTTAACTAAGACCTCTAACAAGCGGCTGATGGGGGAAAAAGGCCAGCCCTAGCCGTGGGATCAGGCCCTCGTTGGGGCTGGGGCTGGAGAAACGCAGGTGTGTTTGTTTTTCCTCCTTCCCACGGAAGGAAACGGGTTCTGGCAGAGATCGTCCCCCGAACGATTCTCTAATTGGCTTTGAGGGCTGGGTGGAAACAAAGTGTCAGGTTCATGAGCTCTGACAACCAGACTCTCTCCCCCTTTCCCAGAGCTCCATCCCCCCAACACAAATATTGATTTATGACACTGTTTTGCTACCCAGTTAAGTGAAAGTAAATGGGAAGAGAGGAACGAGCCCAGGTGGCTGAGAGACACACCACCCACAGCTGCCGCAGTCCTGTCCCGAGCAGGAGCTGCTGCCCCCGGGAAGTTTTCCTTTCCACTCTTTGCTTCCCAAGCGGGGCCTTCAGAGTCCGATGCAGTCACATTGGGGAGAGGAGCAGAATTCCCTGGCGAGTGGCACAAATGATCTCCCCCGTCAACCCTAAAAACAGGGATCCTGAAAGGCCTGCTGGCCTGGGACAGGACCAGGACACCTCTCCACGGGCCACCAGTGACCTCACTGAGCTGAGACCTTCAGTCCCAGCCTTTCTCCCGTGAGCTAAGGGAGTAATGCATCGCCCCCGGCAGCAGGCACTTGAACTCGCTAGGGGCAGCCACTAGAGGGAGACACTTAGCCAGAGAGTGACTTGTCCGCTCCTCCCGTGGCAGGATGAGGAGGTAGAGCTAAGCCCCCCCAGCAGGTGCCTGCCCCCCTCTTTGCAGGGATTGCCAAGGGACAAGACATGCAGGGCTTATGTGCGAGTGCACATCCTCCTCATTCCTGGGGACAGATCCCCACCGGGGGGCGAGGTGGAGGAGAGATCCTCTCCTGAGTGCCATGAGTGGGGTAGTCGTGCTGTTCTCCGGCCACTCCCGGTTTCATCGCCAATTGCAGGAAATCCGATATCCTGATGTCCCCTGTGGGGCACAGGAACATACGCAGTGTGAACAGTGATGAAGGAGCCCTTTGCTCATGCCTGGCTGCGATGCTATCCAGTACCATGGCCCATAGGCACCAACTTCCCCTCTTCCCCATGGGGGGTACTCGACCCCCCGCTCTGTCCCCGCCCCTGCCCTGCCTCTTTCCACCCCTGCCCTGCCCCCATTCTAACCCCTTCCCCAAAATCCCAGCCCCAATCCCGCCCCCTCCCTGCCCCTATTCCAACTCCTTCCCCAAATCCCCGCCCCAGCTCGCCTCTTCCCCGCCTCCTCCCCTGAGCGCGCTATGTTTCCGCTCCTCCCGCTCCCTCCTGGAGCATGCTAATGCTGCCAAACAGCTGTTTGGCGGCGACAGCGTGGGAAGCACTGTGAGGTAGGCGGAGGAGTGGGGACGCAGCACGCTCGGGAGTTGGAAGAGGAGGAGGAGGTGAGGTGGGGGAAGGGAGCTTGGCTGCCAGTAGGTGCAGAGCACCCACTTGTTTTTCACCGTAGGTGTTCCAGTCCCGGAGCACCCATGGAGTCAGCGCCTATGCCATGGCCCAGTTCCAATTCCAGCTCTGTGTCCCAGTGGGACCCACCCATCAAAACAGGGACTCTGGGTTGTATCTCCCCTGGGGAGGAGCTTTGTGGCAGGCAAGGACAACAGCTGCTATGTCCTAACACAGGGGTGCCCAACCTATGGCCCCCGGGTCGTACACAGCCCACCTGAGCATTTCATAAGGCCCGCAGCCTGCTTCAATACATTATACTAACAGCCAATTCATTAGCGTTTTGTTGTCACGTTTGCATCATTTTAGTTTACACAAGTGTATAAACAGACAGTACTGTACATAGAAACCACCTATCTCAATACCTACGAAACAAGCTGAACTGAAAACATAAATCAGCACAGGGGACTTTCAATCTTATTAAAATATGTAGAATCTGTTTGGCTCACACAAGGTTGTGCTAAGGTTTATATAGCAGGCCAGACTAGGTCAGGGCCCACTACACTCAGAGAGCAGTGCCAACAATGTACTAAGAAATCTGCCTAGACACTTAGCATCAGGGCTGGGCAGCAGACGGTTTCCCCATCCTATGAGGATATTTGACATTTCAAAAAATTTTCCCAGCCCAAATTGGGATGAAAAATCAAAATCTCCAAAAATTTCATGAAACAAAAATCCAGAGGGGAAAAATTGGTTTGGGTCCATGGAAACACTTCATTTGGGTAAATTCAAAATGGTTCATTTTGATATTGACCTTTTTTTACCTCTTTATAAAGAAAATTTACCAACATTTCCAAACAAATACCAAGTTTCACTCAAAACCCATGAAACTTTTCAGTTGTTTGATGAAAACATCAAAGTGGGGCATTTTGACAATATCAAAACTTTTTCAGCCAAATATTTTGCAAGTTGGGTGTTTCATCAAACCCAGCAATGTTTTGCAGACAGTTTTGGTTTTGACAAATCAACGTATTTGTTCAGAAAATTCCTGACTAGTCCTGTTCAGGATTAGCCCATCGTTGTGGTACTGCAAGGAAATGGTGGGGGGGGAGGAGGTGTGTGGGTAATGCAGCTAGGGGATGGAGTCCGAGCTGCTCAGCCATGTGTCAGACACCCAATACACGCAGCAGCTAACGGAGATTCTCCTCGAATTGTCAGTGGTTTGGGAGCAGGTGGATCTGAGTTCAATTCTGGTATTGCCGTTCGGTCCGGGGTGGATCTGGATCTGCTACCTTTTCTGGGATAGTGCCGCACAGAGCCTGCTGGAATCAGAGCTTTAGCACCAGCCCCGCCATGTTTCCAAAAAGGCACCAACCCAGAGCAGAGGAATTTCTGCACCTCCCCCCACGCCCTGGAGGCTGCTTGGGGATTTCACAGCACTTTGCAATGGAGCTAGGACAGAAAGAGACAAATCCCCTCCCTGGGGAGCATCAGTGATCACCCCTCCTTCCCCAAAGCACTAACAATTACACTTGGCCAGCTGAGCTGGGGGTTTGAATCTGGTTGGCTCCCTCTCAGCCAATGGCCAGAGACAGGGACTAATGACCCCCCCCACCCTTCCCTCAGGCCACAGCCCCCCTAACCAGTAACAGGCAGGCAAAGAGCAAGCCTGCTCCCCCCTCCCCTCCCTACATCTCTCCAGCCCCTTCCCCGCCTGGCAGCATTTTTGAATGCAAACAAGACTTTATTAACCCTTTCGCTTCCTGAGTCCCCGAGCCCACCTCAAGCCGTGCGTTTGCTGCAGGGAGCACCGAACCCCTGGGTGCTGCTGCTGCATGGGGACCCTGCACACCACATGGAGAAGAACTGGACCACTCAAGGACTGTGTCAAGAGGCAGTGGTCCCCAGCGGATGGGTGACTGGAGTGAGAGTCAGGAGACCCCGGTTCTAATTCTAGCTCTGCCACTGACCTGATGTGGGACCTTGGGCAAGCCACTTCCCCACTCTGTACCTCAGTTTCCCCTTGTCTGTATACAGGGATTGTCTCTCGCTATATGTCTGGCCAGCCCCTAGAACAATGGGGTTTCTAGGGGCTACTCTACTCGAGTAGCTTTTCAAAAGCACTGAAGGAATTTCGAAGTGCAAGGCCCGCGGACTTGCATTGGGACGTGTGCTCTTGGAAATTCCCTGCCTTGCGAACACACGTCTTTCTTTGCTGTGTTCTTAATGACTTGGGAAGCTTTGGAAGTTTCTGATTTTGGCAGCTCAGATGTTTGGGTGCCCGGTTTGAGACACTCCAGAGTGTGTGAGGGCTCCTTTAATTGGGGGCGGGGTTCGATGCTTTCCAGAGACAGACAGAGACTCTAACAGGGAGGGGGGCTCATCTTCCTGTGCCAGTCATAGGGGCCATGTGGTCCAGTCTGAGGCCGTTGCACCTGTGAGAGCTGCGGAGGGGTCTTCACTGCCTGATGCACAATGATCCTTGGCATGTGGGGCATTCCCCGATTTGCCATTTTTGATAGTGCTCTGGGATGAGTGAGATGTTTGTGTAGCATTGGCTGCATTCCAGAAGGCTCAGCATTTCAAGGCGTGTTTGTGTGTGTGTGTATCTCTATAAAGGCACAAACACACACACAATATGAGTGTCAGGCAGAGTTCTCCGCAAAGGCTCTTCATCTCAGGTCCATGCTGAACAGGTGTCCCCGACGGCACATGCCATGTGACCCAGCTGTCACATACTTGCCTGGCAGCAAGGAGGCTTTGGAAATCCGCCCTGGCTTCTGGCCCCCCCAGCCAGTTCAGGCTCCTATCTCTGCCAGATCCTGGGGGAAAGGGAATGGTTCTGCCCAGAAAAGTCCCAGGTCTCAGGGGCAGATGGGGTGCACACACCTTTGCCAGCCCATGTGTCCAGCCCAGAGATTTGTCCTGCCTCTGCCTTGATTGCAACTGAAGTTACAGGGAGAAGGACCCAATGGGAGGAGGGCTTCTGCCCCCAGTGCTCTGCAGTGCCCACTATGGCCTGTCCAGGCTTCTCAAGGAGCTGCATTCAGGTGGCCTGGGCAGGATCTGTTCGGGGGAGTGTGTGTGTTGGAACCAAAGGGCCCGGATTTGTTCCCAGTTGCACTGATGTGAATCTTGATGTCTAGACCCTGCTCTCGCTCGCAGATTCTCTTTCCGAAGAGCAGAGGTGCGTCAGCCCAGGTCCTGCAGCAGAATCAGCCAGCCTGGAAGCAGCAAGCCTCTGAGCTGCGGTGCTCTCCTCTTGCGAAGCTGCAGTGCAGGCCAGAGACTGAGCCACCATCCTTTCTCTGGAATCCAATCCTCTTTTCCCTGCTACTCCAAATATAGCAGAGGGGTGTCCCTGGGGGCTCCCGTGCCAGCCTCACCAACACCCCCAGCTGAGATCCGGTTGAGTGGCAGCTCCTTGCGGGGGAGGGGATGCATGGCACACTATTAGCAGTACCCCTAGGAGTAACGGACAGCCTTTGGATGGGGGCTGCTGTCAGCAGATCACAGCTCATTTCCTGATTTCTCTGCAACTCCCCCACATGCCGGAGGAGATCGCAGCAGGCCCAGACTTTGGAAGGAGCAAGATTGATGGAGCTGGCTGATTTACAAGGCAGACAATGGGCTCAGCTCCTCACACTGGAGCAGAGTGGCACGTGGGCAGAATGAATAACTGCACCGTGGCTCGGGAGTCCTTTGGCACAAGCTGCATTGGCTCACCCCTCCCACCTCGGGACTGCCGTTGCTCCGAACTTTGGCAAAGGAGCTGTCAGGCCAGGGCTCCCATTCTCCTTCCTTATCCTCGTGCTGCTAACAATGAGGGGGTTTCTTAGCATGGGGAGAGGCAATGCAGTCCAGGAGACAGGCCTGGGACCCAGGAGTCCTGCGTTCCAGGACCAGCTCTTGTTACTCACCTCCTGTGGGACCTTCGACACGTCACTTCCTTTCTCTATGCCTTAGTCTCCTCTGGTCTATTTAGCCTGTAAGCTGTTTGGGGCAGGGGCTGTCTGTCTCTGTGTTTGTGCAGTACCTGCACAGTGGGGCCCTGATCTCAATTGGACTCTTATCATCATATAAATTATACAAATCAATGCACTGGGCTGTGTTGGACTAACAAAGCCTCCTGTGTTACACATGGGGAAAGTGAGGCAAAGACAGGTCAAGGACTAAGGCAGGGGTGGGCAAATTATGGCCAGTCACCATGGTATCTGAGGACCTGCCACGCCAAATCAATAACAACAGAACTAAGAGCATCTACACAGGCGTGTGGCCCTGTCTTTGAAAGTGGTGTGAAATTAAAATAGTGCCACTCTAAATGAGCAGAAGGCCGATTCAGGAATTCAGCTCTGGGGAGTCACTGAGTATGTCTACACAGCAAAAAAAACAACCCTCAGTACCACATGTCAGAGCCTCAGTCAACTGACTCAGGCTCCCGGGGTTTGCTCTGCTGGGCTAAAAATAGCGGTGTAGACGTTAGGGCTAGAGCCCAGGCTCTGAAATCCGGCGAGGAAGGCTCTGAGACTCGGATCTTTCTTTTGCCATGTAGACGTACCCATTGAGACCAGCTGTTCGGTTTTCGGAGGCAGCAATCATGTCAGGCACGTGAGTGAGTGACAGTCCAGGGTGGGTGGGTGTCCGGATCTCCTTGACACCCAGCCGCCCATCTCATTACAAACTGCTGGAGAACTCTGTGAGCCCTGTCGGCTGCTAACGGTGCACCTGGTCCCAGCAGATCCGGGCCTGCCAATGCCTCATGTCGAACTCCTGGCTCTGAGACTGTCTCTAAGGTTCTGACAGCCTACATTGTCATTTTAGCTCTGCCCCTCATGTGCTTGCCATTGTGGGGGGTGAGGGGGGGAATGGGGCAGCCTGCCAGCAGGAGGGGAGGTGGTGGTGTAGGAGCCATATGTTATGGCAGGGAGAGAGACACAGCTCTGGGAGAATGTGAAGGGATGCAGCCCTTGTACAGAGTAATCTCTGGGAAGTCTGTGCTTGACTGGCTCCAGGCCGTGCGTGTCTGGCATATGTAGTGGCTGGGTGGTGCATGCTGTAAACAGCCATATAGTTCACTGATCTGGTGGTTGTTGCATACAGTGAGACGTCTGGAGATAGGCTGCATACCGGCGGGGGGGGGGGGGGCGGGGGAATGTCCTTGAACAGGGTCAAGCGGTGGAGAAGCCTCCCGTGGGAAATGGCAGAAGCCCCATCATTTGAATCATTGTAACGCCACGTTGTTGTGCGCTATGAAATGGCTTCCACCTTCCCCCCAGAGATGGCTGCATTTTACTAGGGGGTAAGGAATTCTGGGCTGCAGCCCTGTGTAACAACTCCTGTGTGATTCTTTTTCCCCTAAGTACTAGCTCTTGGGGAGAATTAAATACATGAGAGATTTGGGTGACCCTTTGGCATGAAAGGCGCTGTAGGATGCCATTAGAATTAAGAGATGGCTGGATAAAGCCCTGGGAAATAGACCATCCTCCCTGCACTTCAAGAGAGTTGCCTGGATGGGACCTGGTGTTTTTTTCCCACCTCTATGACCTTCCTTTAGAGAAGATAGTGTGGCCTAGTGGACACAGCATTGCACTGGGACCCAGGCAACAGGTCCTATTCCCAGCTCTTCCATTGGCCTTCTTGGTGACCCTGGGCAAGTCACTTCTTGACCCCGTGCCCCATCTGTAAAATGGGGATGATGATCCTGCCCTTCTTTGTAAAGTGCTTTGAGATCTACTGGGATGAGCTAGGGATTATTATTAAGAGCTGCCTTAACACTTCATGTGCCACTGTGTGGAGAATATTCAGGAGCTGCATCCTTTCCGCATGGCCAGCCGCCCCTCGGAGAGATAGCAGGGCCACATCACATAAAGGAAATTGCACTTCCCTTTGGGCAAATCTGTGTCAAAAGGTGCCTGAATTCATTCACTAGAGTGGGTTCCTGGGCTGAGCCCCTGACCCACTTGGAACTGCACATACCTGCATGCTTGATGCACTAGCATGCTGCTGGCAAATAACACTGCCTCTCTGAGCTGACAGCAGGAGCCCTGGCCTGGCCCTTCCTACTTTACTGCTTCACCAGACCCAGGAATAAACAAAGCAGAGACCCATTTACCAAGGAGCAGAGAGCCGCTGTTTAGGCAGAGGGAAACCAAGGAAGGAATTACTTATTTCCTAGCCCAGAGGGACCAGTTCTGCAGGGCTCGCAGCAACGTCTCTGCTAGTGCTGCAATTAACCCCCTCCACCCTGCTGCGGAGCTCAACCTCCCCCATAAACACCTCCCCCAGGCAACAGAGGAGGGTGCACACCCCTGCAGAGGACACAGCATGGAGATCAAGGGTGCCTTTCTGCTCCATAAGGGCATGATCCCGCTCAGTGGGAGCTTTTTCATGGATGTTAATAGGCAGAGGCGGATTAGGGGTTTGTGGGGCCCTGGGCCAGAGCAAGTGGGGGCCCTTCTCCACCCTTTCTGCCTGCAGTCCCCCCACCGCCCAGCGCTCCTGCCGGGGAGCTGGGTTGGGGCGCAGAGGTGTCCTCCGCTCCCCGGCAGCAGCGCTGGGTAGGCGGGCAGAGCAGGGCAAGCCCCAGCACCCCGACTCCAGACAGGTGGAGAGGGTCGGGGTTCCCATTTTTCTGGGGCCCCCGGTTGGCCAGGGCCCCTGGGCCCAGATCCCGCTGGCCCACTGGCTAATCTGCCACTGTTAATAAGAGCTGGATTGGGCCTCCGTAAGGCCAGATAGAGCCATTGGAGCCAAGGGCAGCAGCTACCCCCATTGTCCCATCCCAGGTCCAGAATCTGCCCCCAGCTCTCTGCCTCTCCCCAGGCCGGGAAGCACCTGGAATCCCTTCCAGTTGGGAGGAGGAAAGTACCTCCAATTCTCCCCCTACACACACTCACAAATCTCCCACAGCTGTTCTCATTGGTGTGTACAGGAGCTGTGTACACCCCCCCATCACCTGTGCGCCCCACTTTGGAGATATAGGGTTGGGGGCAGTTGGGGGATGTCAAAAGGGGGCTTATTTGAAACATGCTTCCTGGGGCATCTTCTGGAGGGGGGCTCCAGTCAGTGCAGTTAGGCAGTGGGGGCTATGGAAGGGGCTGGCGGGCCCTTCAGATACCTAACTCCCTGCACCCCTGAGCTCACAAATGGCTTTCCCCAGGGAGCAGAGGGCTGGGAGGTACTAGTTTCTGATATAATTGAATGGCAACAATATTGTAGACACTGGTGGTCCACATGGGTTTTTATCTTTACAAACCCAGGATAGCAGACGTCCTCTGTCCATCTTTCCTTCCTCACACCAATGATTCCTCCTTGTTTATGGTTCCCTGACATGTCTCCCCTTGTGTCTGTCTCCCTTATGCCCTGACTAGGCTACAGCCCTGGCTGGGTCAGGGAGACTTGTTTCCAGCACTTTCAGAAGTTGTAATGTAATGGTGACCTCACTGGGACCAGTTCAAAGCCCCTAGCATCCCAAGGTAGTAGCTTAGCTTTGAGGACACAGATCCAGTGCATGGCCCAAAATCCTTGTGTACATGGGACCTCCGACTGTGTGGCTGTGGGCGCTGTATCAATGATTTTCAGACAGTCCTGGCTGGCCTGGGTCAGAGCAAGCAGCGGGCTGTTCTGGGCACTGTTTGTAGGGGGGTGCAAACGCTTTGGGGGCGCTGCGAAGGAGTTGAGGACAGAAGGTGCAGTGGGAGTGTTAGCATTCTCAGAAGTGGGAGGCTGGCTGGATTTAACCCTTTCAGCACCATGTCACCCTCCAAACTGGCTCCCTGGAGGAAAGGGAAGGATTCCACCTGCCAGGCTGCATGCATCAGGCTCATGGCCATGGTATGCAGCGAGTCACAGTGCCAAGCGAAAGGTGGTGCTGCTAGCTGCGGTTGCATGGAGACCCAGCCAGTTGGGTACTAGCCTAGGCTGTGGGAGGCCAGGGTTCAATTCTCTGATCTGCCATGCACCTCTGCTGTGGCCACTGGCCAGTTGCTTAACCTCTCTGTGCCTTGGTTCCCCATTGACTAAGTGAGGATCATAGCACTGCTCTGCCTCGCAGGGGTGCATGAGGATCAATGTGGTAAGGATTGGGGGGGTGCTCCCAGACTGTGGTAATAAGGGGTAGATCAGTACCTAGCTAAAAAGAAAAGGAAGACTTGTGGCACCTTAGAGACTAACAAATTTATTTGAGCATAAGCTTTCCTGAGCTATAGCTCACTTCATCAGATGCATCGAAAGCTTATGCTCAAATAAATGTGTTAGTTCTAAGGTGCCACAAGTCCTCCTTTTCTTTTTTGCCAATACAGACTAACGCGGCTGCTACTCTAGTACCTATCTAGAGAGGCAATGATCCGAGCCTGGCCATTGAATAGTGAGGAAGGCAGCCCTGGCCGGGGGAGGGATGGGACAGCCGCAGCAGCCTGCCAGGGGGTCAGACACCGGGCACAATTAATGGCACTCAATGGAGCTGGGGGATTTCGTTGGTGTTGAGCCCTCCTCTGAGGCCCTCCTTTCTGATTCAGCCAGCCTGGGGTGCAGGCAGTGGAGGAGCTTGGCATGATTTCAAATCGGGAGCGTTCTTGCAGAATCCAGTATGGGGGGGCGGCAGTGTGACACTGGTACCCCCAGGGGGGAGCCCCGCCGCCCGTGTGCCACGCAGGGGATGGGCCTGCTGGAGCTGTGGAGCAGCCAGCTAAGAAAAGGCCTAGGGAAGAACAAAGCCATCGGGCCCCTCGGTCACCCAGAGAAATGCTGCCCCGGGACCTTACGACTTTCCCAGCGCGGGCACCCCGGTGCGTGCCCACCGAGGCGTTAAGGCTGCTTCGCTGGGCCCGGGGGGGTGCCCTCCACCCCAAGGCGGGCGATTCTGCAGCCAGGCTCTAGCTGGGGTGCTCGCGGTGGCAGCTTCGTGCCCGGGCCGGGAGGGTGCCCGGGGCCGCGGCGAGCTGCAAGGGGTGGGCCGGCGGCAGCCCTTTGTCTGCCGTACCTGCGCCGGGTGTTAAAGGGGCCGCTCCGGGGCGGCCGGCGGCGCTGGGGGGAAAGGGGCGCTGCCGCTTTAAGGAGCCAGCCGCGGAGAGCGGGGAGGAGGGGCCCGGCCCTCGCTCGCTGCCCGGCTGCATGTGGCTGCTCCCCGGGAGCCCGAGTGAGGCGCGGGGCGCGGGCTCGCTGCGGCAATGCTGCATGTCCCGGGGCAGGCGCTCAGGACGGGGCATTTGGCCAGCAGGTAACGGGGGAGCCGGGCTGGGGCTGCGGCTCCAAGCCCCCCTGCGCATCACGCTGCGCCCGGCAACTGCGGGGGGGGGCCGTCCGCCAATTCGGGGTGGCAGCGCCGGGATGAGCTCTAGCAGGGCGCGGGGGGGGTTATTATGACAGCCCCCCCCCGTGTGTGCGCTCTGGGGGGGGCATGCGAGGTGTTTGCAGCTGTGCTTGGCAGGCGGGGTTGGTGCCTCTCTCCCCCCCCCCCCCATGGCCCTATTCAATATCCTGGTTGAAACCGTGGCTCGTTGCTGAGCTGGAAGCCGGGCAGTGGCCCCTGGGGGCGCGTCGCGTTTTGTGGGGAAACGGCCGCATTTCCCCAAGTTTTTCTTCCTTTCTGATTAATTCATTTGATATTCAGCCGGGCGGAAATATTCACCCGTTGGTTTTGGCCTCGTTTGAAACCAGGCGTGTCGGGAAACAAGCAAAAAAAAACAAAAAAACCCCTCACCGGAGAGGAAGTCGCAAATATTTTCTTTGTAAAATCTGCAGAGATGCACGCACCCATCGTTGCAGCCGTGGTCTCGGGGGTCTAGGCAGCAGCTCTGCCTGTTTTATGCAGCGGGCTCGATGCTTTCCTTCCCTGGGAGTGTGTTTGGAGCCGGCACCTAAGCGGTGCTTTCTTCCCCGTGATTTCTGCGAAATGCAAGAGCTCAGCAACTTGCACGGCAAAGGTGCTGGCGGGGGGCGGATTTGAACGGGCAGGCAGAGCCCCTGGCGTGCGGCGAGCGAGCAGTGCGAATGCAGGCAGCCCGGCGTTGCAAACCGGGGGGGGCTTTGCAATTGCTGCGGTGCTGGGGAGGGGGACGAGCCGCTTTGCTGCGTGCATGTTCTGCAGGCAGAGCTGCCCCGAGCCAGCTGGGCCGGGCGGGGAGGTTGGGAAAGCTCCTGCAGAGAGGGTGTGAGAGCTGCGGGTTTTAAACTGCCAGTGGAGAGGCACTAGGGGAAGAGAAGGAGCCGGGTGCACTGGGCAGGGAATTGCTCCGAATCGCGCCCGGGAGAGCTTTCTGGCGACCTGGCAATCCGATCTTGCTGGGGGGGGTCGCTCCTTGATCCGCCTCTGGGGCAGGGGGCCGGGCAGGGCAGGGCTCAGCGGCGATTGCCCGGGATCCGCGTGGCTTTGCAAACAAAGCTGTAATTGACAGGCCACCAAACCCTGCACCCCGAAAAACCCTGGCAGTCTGCTTCGGGCCCCTGCCTGCGAAGGGGGCTGGGAGGGTTGGGATGAATCACATGCCCCCCCCCCCCGGTCCCTCCTAATCCGTCCTTCCAGGGCTGGGGCAGAATCGAGCCCTGCAGGGCTTTGTCTAGTCTAGTTTGAATTCAGGAGTTAGACTTTGTCTCCTTGCCAGAGAGCGTCACCCAGTGCTTCCCAAGCGGAAATTAATGGGCACCACACCCCTCTGCCGGGATCAGAACCCGGGGCTGGCAGCTCGGTGCCGGGATCAGAACCCGGGGCTGGCAGCTCGGTGCTAGAGTCTGGCTCAGAAGCCAGGCACTGGCCTGTTTTGGCTTGGGATGTCAGTCAGGGACCAGTGGTTTGTGGTGGAGTGAAGGCTCACGCCAGGCAGCGGTGCCACAGGACATCATACCCAGGCCCGATCCCTGTACTCTCCCTCTGTGTGAGACGGCCCTGAGCGGAGCTGGACCGGCTCCCTGGGCAGGTTTGTTCTGGGCGCGCAGGCTGTGAGCCTGCCACGTGCCTCGCCCGCCTCCCACCTGCTTCCCAATTTGTGGGTGTGCCTGTACCTAAAATCTAAACCCCAGATCCTGCAGCAGTCCACAGCGGACGCAGGTGCTAACCTGTGCTGTGCCGGGGGCAGCTTGACAGCCCTGGCTGCACACCCGTATCCTTTAACCAGCTGGGCACTAACTTCCTGTCAACCACCACCCAGCAGTCACTGGGCCCTTGCACTGCTCAGAAGGGTCCTTTCTGCCTCCCAGCGCCCCCTCTGAGGGTGCAGCAGGCCCAAGGCTGATCCTCTCTACAGGAGCTAAGGAAATGAGAATGCTGATCACAGCTAATTCTCCTGGAGATGGGGAGGGGCTTTGAACCAAGTGCTAATGGCCTGCGAATGGTGCTTCTCACATCTGGAGATCACTGGCCTTGAAGCCGGCCTCATGGCAGCAGGGATTCCCACTGCGAACTGCAGCACACACATCCCGACACTCCCCCACCACTCCCGGCTGAGGGGCAGCGTGGCATAAAACACTTCTCTGCAGCCTGCCCTGGCAGATGGTTAAATATTTGGCCTTTGAGGCAGCCTCTGAAGGGAGGAAGTGGGCACCTGGATGGGGAAGTGGTTGCACGTGCACGCAGGGGAGTTCTCCTTCCCAGCCTCCAGGTGTTCAGTTTGAGCAAGGGGTCCTGGTTAGCTCTGCAGGCCCAGGTTCCCCTGGGGCTGAAGCTCTGTTTCTGGAAGGCAGGGAGGTTAAGTTCCTCTCCCCAGAGGCGGTGCTTCCTTGGACACCAGGAGAAGGTGGAATTGCTCTTTGGCCATTAAGGAATTGTCCAACATCATCAGGATTGGGATAAGTCTAACAGACAGACCCCCTGCTCTGCCCTCCCCGGCTAGGAGCCAGCACTCCGGTTCTGAACTCTCTCTCCAATGCTCCTGACTCCTTTTATTGGACAGCGAGGCTAATGGCAGGAGGGCTGCATCTGAATTTGCTGGTAGTGTGGCCGACAGAGCCATGGGCAGATCCAGGTGTGGTCGACTACAGCTCAAGTGGCTCATCATTCTATACTTCGGCCAAAGAGCTCTCAGCCTCCAGCCTAACTGGGTCCTTGGGGCTGGAGTTCCCTTCACCAGCCAAGATCTAGAGGCAAGCAATTGACCCATGTCCCTCTTCCTAGTCACCTCCCTGATGGCCAGTTCCTGGTCCCATTGGAGCCACGAGCAGCGTTCCCATTTACTTCAGTAGGACAAGTATGTGGTCTCAGGAAACCTTATGTTGCACCCCCAAAGGTCACCAGAGAGGTTTGAACCCAGGGTTTTCAGCACTAATAGCACAAGCTTCTTCTAGACCTTGAGCTAAAGGAGTAACTCCTCTAGCTAGTAGTAGACACATATATAGACTATCCACTAGTGCTAGTGTGTGTTGCTCCCAGAAACAGGATAGGGTTTTGTGTGTCTAATAATAACAAATAACAATGGGGCCCTTGTCTGACCCCCAACATCAGACTGTCCCATGGGGGAGGCTCATGTTGCTATCCCCACTTTACAGCAGAGGAAGACTGAGGCCCATAAAAACCAAGTGACTTGACCAGAGCTAGGAACAGAGCCCTGGTCTCCTGGCCATGGAGGGGCCCTGCTCTACCCACTACACGGCACCCCCTCTCACACAGGAATGTTGACACCTGCAATGGCCAGCCTTGCTGAATGTCCCTGTTGCAGACTGGCGCTCCCAGCCTGCAGTCTCTGCTCTGCGACAGACTCCCTGGGCTACGTCAGAGCCCTTCCCCGTGCCTCAGTTTCCCCTACTGTGGGGATAAGGACACTCTTGAGGTGTGAGGTTAAGCGGCGCCAAACTGTCTCTGAATGGAGCTACACGTGGGTCAGCCTCATGGCTCCTTGGGAACGTGAGGAGCTGTAGTGCCTCTGGGGTCCCGTTAGTATAAGACAAAGATCCTGTGCTGGGTTCTGATTTAACTCCAAACCCGCCCTATGCTGAGAGTCGGGCTGCTCCTGCCCCGAGCACGTGTCCAGAGACCCCCAGCTGGGGTGACTCAGCTGCTTGCGGGTCTGTGACTCTGTCAGTTCACACCGGCTGGGGGCTGTGTGAGCGCAGTCTTCTTGTTCTCCAATCTCCAGAGCTGCTTTGCTTGGCCCACGTCCGACTGCAATTACAGTCTCAACAAGTCGGAGGCAGCGGCTGCAGGGTAGCTGAATGGCTCCTCGTTAGACTGTGCGGGGGTAACGCTCTGGACAGGCAGGATGAGGTCTGCAGTTGGCCGTCTCTGCCTTGAAGCCCTGGGTTTTCCCTTTAATTGGGTGAAATTCGATGTCTGATACTCCTGTGAGAGCCGGGCTAGCTGGGCAGGTTCCTTCCCAATGCCCTCATTGTGCACCCAGACCCTGGCCTGCAGCAGGCATGGGAGTCTCCTCGGAACAACTGCCACTGTTCACCTGTGCTCTCCCGGTACTTACCCGCAGTCCCCCTGCTACCCTAGCCCTGGGCTCCCCACACATGCAGCTCTGCCAGGTCCCCTCAGTCCTGATCTGCCTGCACCCCCTCTCTTTTCCTTGCCCTGGGCCCACTCGCTGCACTGGGTTCTACGGTTTGCCTCCAAGCAACCTGCCCATCCTGCTACGTCTAGTCTTCCCTAGCAGAGACAGATGTGGGCATGTGGGGAAGGAGCCAAAAGGCGCGCAGCTGGGGCATGGATGCTTGCTCCGCCTCAGCCCCGTCAGGAGGTTTGGTAACTTGGCCATCTGCCATCCTGCTAAGGGGAGGCTGACAGGGTGGGGTTGTTCTAGTCCGCACCTGAAAGCTGTCTCATTCTGTACCACCGGATGGCAACCCCCCCCCCCCCCCCGCCAGAGCACTGCAGGTGGGGGCAGGGGAAGGAGAACCCCCAGGAACTGCCAGGCCGGTGTGGATTTCCTGAGTAGCCGTAGCGTGCTTGGTGCTGCGTGAGACACAGACATCGGCACGGTCCCTGCCTGGAGAACCATGCTGGGAGCCAGGCAAGGAGCTTTCATCCCAACCCCCCATCTCAGTCTGATATTGACATGCCATGGGGGGAGGTGGACTGCAGCCAGGGCCGGGGCCGGGGTCTGCAGGCATGTATGGCCATGGCATACTTCGAGAGAAGGCGGGACCCAGTGCTGGGGGTTGGGACGGGTACTGGTGTGAAGAGGGGACGTGTCAGGCTGATGGCTTCAGCAGAGAAAGGGGCATGCATTGGGAGACAGGAACCCCTGCACAGGTGAGGCAGTGCGGATCGGACAGGTGGGCAGAGGAGGGCTGCGGCTCGGCAGGGAGCATGGCAGTGGCTGTGTGCTGCCAGCCAACACCTGAGAGTCTGATCCCTGGGAGGAGAGCCTGCCCCTGCTCCCAGGCTGTTCTGACACCTGCAGTATAGGTGCAACCCTGGGATGTGCTGGGTACCCAGAGCACCCTCAGAAGTCACTAGCACTCAGCACCTCAGACACTGCTCTGACAGAAGAGATGGGGGGCGTGCCATTGTTATTCTCATCCCCCTATTTAAGGTGGGGGGAAACTGAGGTACAGAGGGGGGATGTGACTTGCCCAAAGTGATGAGTAGGTGGCAGAGTCAGGAATAGAACCCGGGAGTCTCGGGGAGTTTGGATGGGAAACGGAGCAGGAGCTGCTGGGGTGCTGCGGGACTTGGGCTTTGGGCTGGGTTGTTAGTGGGGGGGGCTGGGAGGGGGGCTAAGCTGCTGTTCAGGTGAACGATGGGATGGTCCCATGGCTGGGTCACTGCACTTAGGCTTAGGAGACCTGGGTTCTGTTCTGGGTCTGTGCAGTGCCCAGAACAGTGATGGCCTCATCCAGGACCTGACCCGCTCACTGTGCCCTCAGGACAGTCCCTTGGTTGTGGATGATAATCCTGCTCTGCTCTGCCCTGGAGTAGACCCTGGGCTCGAGAGATACCATGTGCTGGGCACTGTGGGTGGTGGTCTAATGCCCTGCGTCTCTTGAGCACCTTCTAGCTAAGGGCTTCCTGGTCTGGGAGGAGGGACTGCTCCTGCCCGATGGCGAAGGCAACCACAGGCTCACAGTACCAGGGAAGGAGCTGAGCCGAGTGCCCTGCTCTGAACATTAGATGCCACCTCCGCTTCCAGTTCCTGGTTGCCTCCACCCTTGTGCCTTCTGGGAGGTTCAAGAGTAGCTTTCACTGGGGGTCATGGGTGCCAAGCACTATGCCAGGTTGGGCCCCTAGTTAGTATGTAAGGGCCAGAGCAGCAGCAGCACCCCCTGCCAGTTCACACAGCATCCAGCCCCTCACCCCCCTGATCCCAAAGGGCTGGGATCTCTGCCTATGGCCTGTGCAGCTCATTGACTTGTGGGCAGGGGCAGGACTTGTCCCATGGGCTCTTAGGCTGAGATTTTTCTTATCCTATCAATGGGAATGGGAGTTCACATCCACTCAGCCCCATTGTTATAGACAAAGGTGTATGATTGTAGTCCATTGCGAGAGCTGATGGAGAGAAGCTTTGTGCCTGAATCTGACCTAATTGCAGGGAGTTCCACAGGCTGATTGTGTGTGCCAGAAAGTATCTCCAAGCGGCCTGTGCCCTGGGCTGGCCATTGCTGGTAGCTACAGGGACTGGGAGTCTGCACTCAGTGACATACATGTCCTCTGTCTGAACAACCTCCTCTTGGGCTTGCTCATGGCTTGATCAGATGGGAGCTCGAGGAGCTGAGCACAGGTCCTGCTATCTCAAGGCAAGGCCTGGTCTCTCCCTCACGCACAGGCCCGGGGAGGAATCTACGGAGTTGTTTTAACGCTGCCTGCGCAGGGGACGTTTCGCTACCCTGGAAGTGGCTGTTTGGATGCACCTGACCTGACAGTGCAAATCTCCTGTTGGAATGAGTCAGAGACTGGTAGATTACTAGGAAGTCAACCAGCACGCAGGGCGTGGAACTGGCCGTTGGACTCCTCTCCTGCGGAGAATGCATGGGTAGTGTGTTTAGTTGATTTGATGTGGCCCTGGACTGGAATAGCAGGGGGCTGTGGTTAGGAGTGAGGGACATGGGCAGAGCTGTGGGGCGATGGGGGCAGGGCTGTGGGTGTGAGGAGGTGCATTGGCAGTCATGGGGTGGTGGGATCTGTTTGACTGCAGCACCCTTCATCTGTCTGTGTATCACTCCCATTCACATCAGTCAGCGGAGAGCCCTCCAGGGTAGACAAGCCCTGAATTTCTGAGCAACCATAAAGAAGTGAAAGGGGGACAGACCTGTTCCCCACCACCCCCTTTTGCAGGTTACTTTTAAGTCAGTGCATAAGATTGCATTGCAAATGGAAATTCTCCTTTACCTCGGGCAGTAGAACTGAGCTCTGCCTGCGGTGGTCGTAACACACCGGTTTGAATGCTGGCACGTGCTCCTCAAACCAGATCTTGATAACATACCGATTGCTTGTGGATTTTCAAAGGAGACCATTTATCCAGGTTTGTCCTGGACCAAGATCCCTTTGCGATGGGCATTGTACGTTCTTCACTAGATGTATTGTGGTAGCATCAAGGAGCCCCAATTGTAGACTCGAGTCCCATTGTGCTAGGTGCTGTGCATACACGTCTAGGCACGTCAAATATTCGTTGTTTTCTTTAGAAATAGGAAGGCGTTGTGCAGGAGGTGGAGCTGCTCCGTATTCATTATGAAGCTGTTTTCAACTTCTGGACAAGGGAGCAGTTGTGAATTGACTGGATTTTCTGCCAGTTCTGTTTGTCAAAGATTAGGCTGAATAGTTGCGGCAAATTTCTATGGGTTCTTCACCAAGGGTTTAGATCGTCTTCCTTCGTGTTGTCAGACTGGCCCCCTCAGTCACATTGGGATCATTTGTGTTTCCTGTCTGGATGGCTGAAAGTTTGTGGCTAGGTGGAGTATAATAACCCCTAGCTCTTACTTAGCACTTTCATCAGTAGTTCTCAAGGTGCTCTGCAAAGGAGGTCAGAATCATTATCCCCGTTTTACAGATGGGGAAACTGAGGCACAGGGAGGGAGAATGACAACATCCCCAGCAGGCCGGTGGCAGAGCTGGGAATAGAACCCAGGTCTACTGAGAATAATAAATATCAAGGAACACACTTTCCACAAATCATTTGGGCTCAGATTGGTGATTGTTTCAGGGTTCAGGAGGATGGTCCGGTGGTTAGGGCCCTACCCTATGACTTAGGAGACCTGTGTTGAATCCCTGTTCTGCAGCCTTCCTTTGTGACCTTGGGAGAGTCACTTAATTGCTCTGTGCCTCAGTTTCCCATCTGCCCCATGAGGCTAGTAGCCCTGCCCTGCCTCCCAGGGGTGTGTGAGGATCAAGACATGATAGATGGTGATGAAAAGGGCTGGATGAGAGCTAGGGCTGGTTGTCGACTCTTCATGGGATTGCTTGAGGACAGGGAGGCACCCACCAATCTCAGCGAAGCAACTGTGCCAGTTCCGTTTCCGTAAATGCCAGCAAATGGGTTGTTGTGCCATCTGGCTGGCTCCTGCTGGCCGAGCCTGCAGGGTGAGATTGGATTTCCTGCTACCGCTCCTACCCCCGCTGAGCTAGGAGTCTGTATGGGAGAGGTTCAGCCATCCAGAAAGCTTCCCTCATTGCCTTTGAGAGTATCTAACATCACCGCGCCCTGCCTGAGCAACGCTGCTTAAGGCATACCTGAGGTGACAGTTCCCCACCGTGCAGAAGGGACCCCTCTTATGCCCCACTGCTGCCCTCCAGGATTAATATGACACTGAGGACTTTCACCCACCAAATACTGTGGCAACACGTCCTCCGTGTGCCAGAGGCACTTAAGGATGGTGACCCCATGTCCCAGCACAGCGCTGCTCCCTAGGGTCAGATGCCATTCCCAGAGGGTTTGCCGAGAGCTCCCCAGGGGCCCCACACATTTGCTGCCCTTTAACCACTAGGCGTCGGGTGTCCGCTCCCCAGCCCCCACCAGCCCTCGTTGTTTCTCAGTCAATCTGCCCCTGCCTCCACCAATTAATTCCCAGCAAACTCACGGCTCAGCAATGCAGCCTCTCTCCTCTGCCGCAAATCCTTCTTTCCATAGGGTTCAGCTTGTTCCCCTGCTGCCGGCTGGCTGAGCACAGCAGCCCACTCACGCCAAGCCGTTCCAAACCACAGTCACATGATGAGGCAGACAGCGGCCGTCCCTCACTGGAGTTGCTCTAAGGTCGAGGGGAAGGATGGGAGCAGGGAAGTTTGTGTGTTTGGGGGAGGAATATTAAATCCGAGAGGAATGTCTGTTCTGCACACATGGTCCAGATCTCTCCCTTCCCATCCCTACCGCTGGCTCCCCCGCATCCCCGTGGAACATCATCCGCATCCGTCAGGGGCTCAGCGCAGCGCTTGCTGCTAGGCGCTTAAAACAACGCTGCCGTGTTTGGGGCATCAAAGCGAAGGTTTAGCCAGAGTTTTAAACCCAGCCACAGCTATTGATGGCCAGGGGCCAGCAAAGCTACTGCCATGCTCTCGTGGCCGACACGTCCCATGTTTCCAGCTGCCGGAGGAAGACACGAGGGTGTCACCTCTCCTCGCTGCTGCAACAGCCCAGATGGGATGGAGGGTTGCGGGGCTGAATCGGGAAGTTCACACTAGAGGCACAGGGCCTGAACCCCCACTGAGCTGCATGTGTCTCGGACACGGTTGTGTTATGATGCCAGCACAGAAGAGCAGCTAATGCAGGGCATTTGGTGCCTCCCCTTGGATTTGAGACCAGCCCCCAAGGGAGCATTCGGAGTCGGATCAAGGGACAGAGTTCACCAGGAATGGAGAGCGTATTCTGTCCGTAGGGCATAAAGGCAGGGTGGTGGGACAGACCCGGGGTCACTAGATACTCAGCTTCTGCTGCCATGGGGTGATCCTGATATCTAGTGCTGTTCATCCCAAAGCCAATCAGTATCATCATCCCCGCTTCACAGAGGAGGAAACTGAGGTACAGAGACTTGCCCAAGGTCTCCAGCAGAGCCAGGAATAGAACCTAGGTCTCCTGAATTACAGACTGGGGTTCTATCCACTAGGCCATGCTGCCTTCCCGAACAACAGCTCTAAGCCATCTGCCACTAGTGCAAGCTTATTTCCTCTCCTGTGTTCTCCAGTGTCGTGCCCCATCTAGGCTGAAGTGCCCCCAGCAATGGGGCTCCCACCCGGAAAGTATCCCATAGTCCTAGAGAGCTCAGACTGCTAGGCAGCCTATGGCTTCCCTTTCTCTGTTGCATCCCAGCCGCACTAGTTAGACCCCTCGGAGTACCCTAAATCATCCTCTCCTTCCTTGATATTAACAGGGTGTCTGCATTGGGCAGCCTGGCATCTGGGCTGAGCCCTGGCCAACTGATCACACAGCAACATCTGGGTCACAGCTGTATCCCTCCTCCCAGTGCCAAGGGATCTCCGTACAGCAGGCTGCCCCAGATGGAGGAGGGGCATGGGCCTGGTATGCCAGTGTGGCACTGAGGATGTCGACTGCCCCCAGCCCTTGTCTTGGAGCAGGAGGAGACAGGCAGCGACGGGGAAACTGCAAACCTCCAAATGCACTTGAACCACATGTGCCTGTGGCCCCTGGTCACCTGACTAGCGGGGGGGGGGCAGGGGTGCAGCTGTATGCTTCACTGCAATCAGGGTGGTATGCCAACGGGGGGAGGAGGGAGCCCAGGGCCAACTGGATCAGGAGTCCTGGGTTCTATTCCCAGCTGTGCCGTTGACCAACTTTGTGCAAGTCACTCCCATGTGCCTCAGTTTCCCCGTCAGTATCATGATGCTGGCTTCCAGGTGAGATGTTGGCTTCCCTTGGGAATGGCTCTGATGTCTGTGGCTAAAAGCCTGTATCAGTGCTACCAGTCAATACCCTTCCAGCAGGGTACGCGGGGGCATCTGCCCTGTGTGACTCCAGCACATGCCACCTGCTTCTCCCTAGGGCAGTGGCGAAGGCTGTCACTGGAATCAGACTTGTTTAGCTGTTCTCAATAACCCGATCAGAGTAGCTGCATTGGAGTCATGTCTGCCACTTTCCTTAGCTGGGGTATTTTTCCCTCTTCCGGCTCATTACTGCAGGGCTCGTTTGCCAACTGGGGGCACTGTGCCCTGGACTGTTAATGGGGGGGGAGGGGAAGGCCTTGGAACAGAACTGATTGGTCTATTAGCTCCACTGGCTACACCTATGCAGGGTTGGCCTGCAAGAAAGGCAGCCCACAGAAGCTGGGTCCTGGCTAGAGAGCTGAGCCCAAGGCAGGCAGAGGGCTGGGGCAGACTCCCAGTTGGCAGGCCTGCACAGAACAGAGCAGGGCATGACCCAAGGCAGGGAAGGGCTGGGAAGCTGTGCCCAGTGTGGATGGCGGAGGATTGACAGACTGGGGGGCAGATGCTGTTCCCAGAGGGTTTGCCGAGAGCTCCCCTGGGGCCCCATGCATTTGCTGCCCTCTATCCGCTAGGCGTCAGATGTCTGCTCCCAAGCCATTCCCTGGAGTGGGGCGGGGAGACTCCTCATAAACCAGCCACCAAGAACGGCTGTTGCTGGACTCTGCTCGCTGCCATTGTGTAAGGAAGGGCACACAAGCTAAGCTGCACTCATGCCAACCTGGGCTAGTGCCCTTTAAGGATGGCTGTACTTTGGGTGGAGGGTGCGCTGTTCAAACACACTGTGCTCTCCTGCCTATTGGGGGAGTGGGTGTGCTCTGAGTTGGCTTTGGGGTGGTCCCCCGGCTGGCTCAGCAGCACAGTTTGACACCGCCTTGGCACTGCCTCTGCCACTCAAGGCACAGGAGTATCTCTGTTCCCTGTTGAGTATAGTAGGCTGTTATCCTTTGGGGCCCCAGCCCCTAGAGGGGAATATTGCACTCTGCTAGCATGTACCGGTTTACGTTCCACCAGTATGGATGGACTTTAAAGGGCCCGATCATGTAGATTGCTGAACATCTCCAGTTCTGCAGCGGAAGCACGGGGGGCTCTCCGCACCTCCCAGGATAGCTTGCGAATCTCTCCTGCCCCCCTCTTCCTCTTTACACCCGTCTGACTTGGCTCTCACCCGGGTGACACTGCGCTCCTTGTCTCTCGCCCCTTTCCCCTCTCACCCCATCCATCTGTCTCATTCCTCCCACCAAGCAGGGAGGGGAGTGGCTGGGCTGGGAGCCGATTGTTGGTGTTGGTGCTCTTCCCGCTCCATGTGCTCCAGCAGTTGTCAGGGCAGATACAAACAGTGCAGTGTTCCAGGAGCCACAGTGGAGCTGGCTGCTTTGACAGTCCCTCTTTTCATCCGCCCCGGCAGACAGGGTGTGGGGGGGCGTGGTCTATATATGATGGATTGGAGCAGGAGATGGTGACTCTCCGGCTCCGACCCAGTGCTGGCCTCGCCTTGCAGCCTGAATGACCTTGAAGAGCCCTCCAGCCACTGAACCTGGCATTCGGGAGGAGCTAGTCTATTATGGATCGAATGCACCCAGCTGGGGTGCGATTGCTCCAGAGCCGAGCCACTCCCTTTGCAGGACAGTGCTTGCCTGTCAGAGCAGTGCAGAGGTGAGCTCTGCTCCCCCCACAATGGATTGCTCACCCCCTGTTGTAACAGCATGCTCCACAGTGGGTGGCGCGCTGGAGTTACCTGCACCCAGATTCTCAAAGGGACTTAGGTGCCAAACTGACATTGATTTTAATGGGAGTTAGGAGCTTAACTCTTTAGTAATCTGGACCCTAGTGATCATGCTTAACATGCAAGTAGCACCCCTTTCTCCTCCAGGTGCCTTGTACATCTCCCCCCCAGCCCCTGTGCTAATGGGGTCACTACTGCCACTTCTACAGGAGTCTTTAGGGACCTTTAAATGGGGCCTCAAGTGTCTAATCTGAGTGACAGTCTCTCTAGCAACTCCGCTGTGCCCCCACTGACTCGGATGGGAGAGTGCCTGCCTCTGAATTACCTAGTCTATTCAGGGCCTCCATCCAAGCACTGACACGGCTGAGCGCTGCTTAGCTTGGCAGAGCTGACAACATAATAGCATAGCCTGATAGGAGTGCAGATGAGGTTAATGAGTGGGTTAATGTGAGTATTGATGCCCTCTACTGGATGGGATCTGAACTGCTGCACTGTGTGTCATAGGCCCCATGTTGCTAACAGCTAAAGGAGATTCTCCTGTAGTTCAAGTGGCGGGGCCTGGGCTTTGGGAGCGGGAGGAGCTACGTTCTTGCCACAATGTTACTCATAGCTGTGACCTGCACTGTACCGACCACTGGGAAGGAACTAGGGGTCACAGGCTTGTTGCAAAGCAGCGGTCATGGTATAAGGTGGCTGAGGATGCATATTCCCTGCCTGACACCAGTTCTGGCCTGGGGTATGCAGGTATGAGAACTGCTTCTCAGCTCCCCTTACAAAGGGCATTGTGCGTCTGCGCCTTGCTTGACTGCAGGAGGCATGAGGTGTTGCCTCAGGAGACAAGGGGCTTTGATTTGGCTTGAGGACCTTGTACAGTCAAGATCCTTTAGTGGCAGATCCTCCCAGTCCCGATTAGGGGCCGGGTAAACCTTTTCCATCCATTCAGGATAGGATCAGTCCAGGGGGGTCCAGAGCTCACAGAGAGGCGTCAGGGCTAGAACCTGTGCCACTTGAACCCGAATAGCATTTGGGGCTTAAAATTATGGACTGAACTTAAGGATTTCATAAACAACTGTCCTTGTCTCCCTTATGGACCTTTTGTTGTTGATGATGATGATGATGATGATGATGTGCCTCCAGACCTTGCTCAGCACGGGGATCCCATTGTGTTAGGAGCTGTACAAACACGATCCCCACCTGCTGCGTAGGGGATAACACAGCAGTGCCTTGGGGATGTTCCCAGTTCCCGTGTGCATCACCTCCTGGATAGTATCCTTCCACCTTCAGTTTTAAAGGGAAAAAGTCCTTTCCCCTTTTCCCCCTTGTTTGGGAAAAGAAAATAGAGCAAAGGGTGTATGAATGATGGTGTCAAATAATATCAAAGTAGAGCGGAGCTTGGACTATCCACTGCTGGGTGCAAGAATGCTAATTTGTAGAGCTGGATGGAAGATAAAATTTCCGTTCCATGAAAATTCCGATGTTTCAACGTTGGTTTTCGTTCCAATCTCAAAAAGTGGAAATTCCCGGTGGGATAGAAATTCTGGAATATTTCAGCTTGGGAACACCGAACAGTTTCATTTGGATAACGCTGAAGTGTATCGTTCCGGCAAGGCAAAACTGGGTTTTTAGGTTTTTTTGATAAAGTCAAAACATGATAATAGAATATGAAATATTAGATAGTGTTTGATAGATTCTGTATGCAAACATAAGGGAATATTCAAGGTAATATTTTACTAGCCTAGCAAAGTCTACATGAATTGAAATGCTGCATTCAAGGCGATTCTCTTTGACATTTTTCTGGTACTGGTTTCATCAAAGTCCCGCAAACCACTTTGATTTAGACAAAAGAGCATTTCTGGTGGGAAAACGTTTCCGTCCAAAATGTTCGGCCCAGCTCTAGGAGCTTTGAAGGAAGCACCAGGGTCACCCATCTGCTCTGGACTCTGCAGATCGGCTCTGGCACAAGCTCTTCCCCATGCGGCCAGTGAAGCTGCATTTAGACGGGAGAACTCAGTCCCAGTGCAGTTACGTGGGTATGGTTGCACTGGAGTCTCTGCGCTGGTGCACCAGACCCTAGTCTTACACTAGCACAGGCGGCTGCCCCGGGGGCATAACCACCCCAAAGAATGTTTTGCTACAGCAGCCAAGCTCTAGCGTTCTCATCCCTGCATGGGGGCATCCACCTAGAGGGCCACTCACTCCTGCACTTTCTGCCGTGGGGTGGTTTTGGGGAGGTGGACCCTTGCTCCTGTAGGAAGTGTGTGCATGTCACCAATTCAGTCATCTGGCAGGAGCCACCAAACATGGCAAAATGGAGCCATTTTCAGGCCTGATTGCTGTCCTGGATTCAGGCTGGCAGCTTATTATTCTGTATTAGGTGTACCGTATTACAGTAGCGCCCAGAAGCTCCCGGACCACGTTGTGCTAGACGCTGTACAGACGCAGAACCAAGAGACAATCTCTGCTCTAAAGAACTTTCAGCCCCCCCCATACATGACCAAGCCCCCTTTACACAGTAACCTTAATGGAGCAAGAGGTCATCATTGTGGGTGGGGTAGGGGGGCTCTGAGTATCCACACCCCCAGTGCATTAGAGGCTGCCTCACTCACAGGGCACTGCTGGAGGTTGTGGGAGATGGGGTGCCATCCCAAAGAGAGCAAGTTCCTGCTGCTGGATCAGGGCGGTGAAGTCTCCTGGTGCAAGGCTGTGAGAAGCCAGGAGACTTCACCGGGAGTCTCCTTTTAATCTTGGGGCTTCGCGTTAGCCCTGGGCCAGCGAGCCGGGCTGCTTCTTTCCTTGTCAAACAAGGAACAAGCTCAGTTTCGGGTTTAGTGTTTGGATCCCTTGCTGGAAAGTGCAAGAGGCTCAGTGGGGAAGTGGGAGCCAGAGACCGAAGGAGCTGCCCCAGGTCAGGGGAAGGAGGGGCTTCCACGCAGGGTATAACTTTCCCATGGAGAAGTGGTTGGTTTTGTGAGTCAGTAGTTACAGCACAGAGAGATTAGCGAGGGGCCTTCCCGATTCAGGGCTGGCTTTGGGTGAAGATTTGCTTGAGGTCATCCAAGGTCCCCATGTGCTTTAACGTTTTGATTCCTGTCACAAAGGGGCCCTGCTCCCGTGGCGAGGGATGCCACAGAAATGAGGAAACAAATCCTTGGAACATGGGCGCGGCTGGATCGGAGCTGGAATCCGATACCCAGGCTCCTGTCTCTGACAGCGGCCAGTACCAGCTGCTTCAGAGGCAGGGGTAAGAACCCCCCAGCGGGCAGAGGTTGAACAACCTACGCCCAGGAAGGTCTTATCCGTAATAGCTAGGGATTGGCTTAAGCCCTGCAGCAGGAGTTTAATATCGGGTGTGGATCTGTCCTTACAACATGGTTACCCATCCTTCAAAGGGTGTGTGTGTTGTGGCTGTGGCTGGTGCTCAAGCCTAATTACCTAGGTGTTTGCTCACAATACAGGCTAATGCTTCCTTAATTGCCTTTTGCATGCAGACCTGCTTTTGCTGCAATCTGATTACAGCAAATTGGGGGTGCTGCTCTGTGCGCTAAAGCAGGTGGCCCTGTGTGGCTGGCATGGATTCAGTGCTGCTTAGCTGCTCGCTGCCAGAGGGTCTAGCTGCCCAGGGCGTCCCAGCAGGCCCACCTCGTGTGCGTGAAGATTGCATAGACAGGCATGCAGTGGGGCGGTGTTGCACCGGGATCTAAGAGAGCTGAAATCTGTTCCTGGCCCTGTCGCTGACTTAATGTGAGAAATTGAGCAAGACTTTTCCCTTTTTGATGCCTCAGTTTCCCTGACTGTAAGATAGGGGCTTTGTAAAGTGCTTTGAGATCCTCAGGTGCTGTATGGGTCGGAAGGGGTGGGCTACTTGTTAGAGGCACTGGACTGGGACTCGGGAGCCCTGGGGAACTCCTGGTTCCCTTGGGCAAGTGACTTAGCCTCTGTGTGCCTCAGTTTCCCATCTGTACAGTAGGGATAACTGCACTGCCCAGCCTCACAGAGGTTAATATGGTGAAGGCTGTGAGGTGCTTAGATACTGTGGTAAGGGGGGGGGCAGAGAAGTACCCAGATAGCTAACCCAGTGGTCTGTATCTGGTGTGCATAAAGGCGGGCTGGTTTATGGAGGGGCAGAGTCACCCCGGCTCTGATGGGCCATGGGGCAGTGATGGGCTGGCCCCTTGCAGTCACATGCCTGCGCATGGATTTTGGTGCCTGGCCCTAAGTGCCCTCAGCCAGTTGTTCCTGGGGAAGGTGCCAGGATCATGGGAAGGAGTGCTGTACACATCTGCAGCCCAGGGAACAGAATCATAGAATCTCAGGGTTGGAAGCAACCTGAGGAGGTAGCTAGTCCAACCCCCTGCTCAAAGAAGGGCCAATCTCCAATTTTTGCCCCAGATCCCTAAATGGTCCCCTCAGGGATTGAACTCACAACCCTGGGTTTAGCAGGCCAATGCTCAGACCACTGAGCTATCCCTGCCCCCCGAATGGGCCAGGACTGCTCCTGCTGCTGGCATCTCCAGGGCTGGCTGGAGCATGTTCTGCCATCAGTGCGGCGGGGTCTCCCGCTGCCCAACCCCGGCTGTGGGAAGGCTCACGAGGACACCCCACCCCTCTCTAGCACCTCACAGAGCCTTTCAGAGCCTGCTGGAGGCATTAACTAATTAAGGAGCCAGATGCTGGAGAAGTGAAACTGACTCCCCTCCTTCTGCATGACCCGGAAACCCCGGCTGCAGAGCCTAGCAGCCCAGCATGCCATAGAGGCTGTGAAAGCACCATCGCTGGGGCATTACCTGGTCCCACAGCAGAGTGTCTTGGGGAGCGGGGGCAGCTGACAGTGAGTTGCTCCGTGTGGGAGAACAAAGGAATCTCGCTGCTGGCCAGCCGACCGCCTTCCCAGCCCTGCCCCACAAGGGGCACAGGCCGTGGGGTAATTAGCCTTTGCCACAGTGCAGGCAGCAATCCCTCAGCAGGAGGCTGAATGCTCGGTGTCCATCCCTGCAGTGTCCTTCCGTTATAGAAACTAGAAATGGCCCCTTCTCGTCCATCCCCTTGGCCGATGCAGCAGTGCCTCCCCAGCCCCTCTCATGGGAGCTGGCTTGGCTCTCTGTGCCTTCTTTCGGGTGCCCCTGCCCCTGGGATCCCACCCCATTCCCCTTTGGGCATGTGCAGATGGGCGTTCCCAGCTCGACTGAGCCCTTGTACCATCTCCCCTGAGCTCCCTCCTAACAAGGTTATCCGGATGCAGGGTTCCAGCCCCCCCACAGTCAGTGCAGCCACATGGGCCTCCGTGGTGCCTGGAGTCCTCTATTTATCTAGGTTTGTCAAGCGCGGCACCAGCACCAGCTTTCCTGGCCGCAGCACCTCCACGCAGACCCACAGGGGGTGGTCCTGGACCAAGGGCAAACTCAAGTCCTCAGCCCCTCCGCCCAAGCCCCAACACGGCATGGTGAGGGTTGCAGTGGAGCGGTGGGGTTACCTAGTAGCTGAGCTGAGAACCCACCAGCTCGTGGCACACAGACCATTGTGCTGACAAGTTGCAGGAAAGGCTTTGCTTGATCAGTGGCCTAGGCTGGAACTGAGCCGGCAACCAAGAGCCAAAGGGCCTGTAGCATCCTGATGATTAGCACCCTCCTCCCTTCAGCCCCTCTGCATCACTGCCCCACCTCTGGGAGGCACAGACCCATCCCTCCCCCCGGCAAGCTCCCTGTTCCCCCTCCCCTCTCTGAGGTCTAGGTCAAAGGTGTTTCGGCTCCTAACTCCAGCAGACATAGCAGGAGGCTGCAGGTCAGGATCGGGGGGGGGGGAGCTCCAGGCTGGGATAACGCGTCGGGGTCGGCAGCATGGGGCTATGTAATGTTGTCTGACATCCACAGGAGACCTAGACTGAGCACGGTGCTCCCTATGGCCCGAGCTGGCTGTGAACGGGCGTCTCCGATGTTTTGTCCTGTTTGTATCCAGATGCACCCCAGTGCCAGGGAGCCGGAGCTGGGGCACAGGGGCCTCCCCCACATCCCATCACCAATGCTTGCCCTTTCCGTTGTCTGCAGCTAGACTCCTTCGACCGGCCTGCAGGGGCCTCGCTGACCTACTCAGCCACTGACCTGAAAGGAGGCCGTGCTCATCTGGGCCCCTCTGTGGCGGGGAAGCCCTGCAGGCGTACGGCTCCCCCCGTCGCGGGCTGGATGGGCCTTTGGGAGAAATGGCAGCTGCCACCCCAGTCCGGAGCGGCCCTTCCTCACTCCAGCTGAGGGCTGATTGACAGCCTGGGAGATGGGCTTTTCCATACGGTCTGCTGAGCCTGCATGGGGGCACTGTCTGCAAGATCGGCCCCTATCCCTCCGGGGCCTGCTGCCTCCTTCCCAGCTACCCCAGCAAGCAGCCCATTGCTCCAGAGGGAGTTCTGCCAGGCAGGGGCCCAGCAGCCAGGTCAGGACAGTATCCTGCTGTCGGGGTATCCGTGACCCACAGACCTGCCTTCCCACTGCTGCTGCCCCGGCCCGGCAGGACAGAGAGGGCTGGAGGCCCATGCTTGCATAGGCGCCAGCTGGGAGGAGGAGCATTGAACAGCTCGGAGGTAAGAGGATGAGGGGCCGGGTGGGCATCTGTCTCCTATGACCCTTGTCTACTTGGGGCCACTCTCCCAAGATCTCTGCTCCCCTTGGGACACTGATAGTCTCAGCCATACATATGTGTGCAAGAATCCTCTGTGCCACAGGAGCCGTGTGGAAGGTGCCCGTGCCCCAGCCCTCGAGCTCCAGCCGGTGAATTCAGTGGGGGATTTTTGATATAGTGGGGCTGGCTGGCTGAGAAGGGGGATTTCTGGCTGGGTGGATGCACCAGCACGTGTTGTGCGTGCGCGTTCCCTGCATGGATGCACGGTGTGTTTGTACGTTCCGTGTATTCCTCGGTTGCGTGTGCATTCATCCTGGCCCCGCTGAGCTCCGTGACATAGCCCCTTCCTCTCTCTGTTGGGGGAGGGGAGGGTTTCTTGCTGATGTTAAAATTAGTAGAACTCCAGTGGGTGGAAAAGGGGTGTGTGGGAGAGACCACAAATGCCTGCGCTCAAGTCGGATGTGCAGCATGTCTAAGAGTTCTGGGTGGGGGCTGGGACTGAGCTGGGGGAGCATGGGAGTAAAGACCATTAGGCTGGGAGTGAGGAGACCAGGGTGTAAGTGGTCAGGAGTGCTGGATCCATTTGTATAGTGGGGGTGTTGAGAGCCATTGAACCAAACTGTAAACCCTTGATATGGTGGAATCCACTTCAGTCCAGGAGGTGTGGCAGCCCCCCTACTTCCAGCACCTCAGTAGGTGATGGGCATGGGCGGAAGGGGTGGAGCTTGGGGCTAGCCTCCCCGAAGTGGGGCTCCACCCACCATCCATGAGCTCAACACCTTCTGCGTGAGCAGAGCAGACCAGCCAGGGGTGGACTGTCCCCGGGGATCCTGCCCTTGCGGACCCCATGCGGCTAGCCCTTCCTGGGGTGAGCAGGGCTGGGGAACTCCCTGGGACTGCTGGCTGCAGGACCGGGCCCGGGCTTTGCTGCGGCTGGCTGGCAGAGCCAAGGGTGGAGGGAGCACCCCGTGCGCTGTGCACACCAAGGTACCCCATGGCGTGTTGGGAATGCAAGCAGCGGGGTGCAGCTATTAGGGGGCAATCGCTGTCAGGCTGATCCGGGGGAACACGCCAGTCCCAGCTGGGGAAAGGTCTGCTCCCGGAAGGGGATGAAGGGTCGGTGACTGTGTGCATGGGGGGACTCCCCACTGAGGGATGAGTCAGCAGGGCCATTTCATGGTGGTTGTGGGCCTGGATCGCACTTATCCCCTCCTTCACCCAGCTCAGCAGGTGCCAACATCCACAGAGATGGGCTTGTGCCACCCCCTGCTGAGTGGGCCCTGGATTTGAATAGCCCAGAGCTGGGAGCATTCGGACCCGGGGGTTTGGTTCAGCTTGTTACAGAGCTGGGAGCCGCTTGCCAACCTTGACTTTGGATCTGGTCCCAAAGGTCCCCAAAGCCAGGCCGGGCAGGATCTAGGGTTCCAGCCAGTCTCTACAAACTAACCATCGCATCTGTATCAGTCATGGGTCAGAGCAGCCTTGCCCTTCCTTCCATCCTCAGCTCCTGCTCCAGCAGGGCTCTGCTCGGCTGCAGAGGGAATGTGGGATTCCACGCTGGAGAGGGAGACTTGGCCACAAATGAGTGCCGGGCTCTCTGGGAATGATTCGATCCAGTGTTCTCCCTTTGGCCGTTGGAGGGAGACAGCATGGTCTGATGGGCTGGGCACCAGAACTCCTGGATCCTTTTCCTAACCACTGTATGATGGTGGGCACAGATAACTTGTAGATATGGAGTCCCTCTTGTGGCATGCCCAGCTTTGGGGTCCTGGCTGGCTCCTGGCAGTGGGGCTGGGTTATTGTGGGGTCCCTACCATTGGGGGGAGGGTGGCGCTGTGATAGGTGAGTTCAGGGCTCTGCAAACTGGCCCAGGGAGCACCTCACACCTGCTGGGGTGCTGAAGTTGAACTAGAATCACTACTGGAACCGGGAATCTGTCCCCTCTGTAAAGTGAATCCCCTCCAACTATGAGCAGAGGGAGGTGGGGCTGAATTAGAGTCCACCAGACGGGTGCTGGGGCAGGGGGCCGGAGTCTGTTTGAAATGTAAAAACTGCCCTAGAAATCCCGGTGGTGTCCATCTTGTATCCTTCCCTATGGACAGTGGTTAAAGGCAAACCTGCGCTGGGTGACCTGCTTCAAGGTGCAGTGTCTCTTAGCTACCTGGTGTCAGCGGAGTGACTCTAGATCGAGTAGCTCCGTATCTACTAATCTATCTGGATCAGTGGCTGCTAGAAGTGAGCTCAGGCCCCACAGTGGGAAGTGATTTGCAGCATTTGGGCCCTTTGGGGTTTGGGAATGTGGGGTTTTGCGTCCAGCCCATCTTCAGTCCCTGACAAAGATAAAAGGGTCACGTCTACCCTCGGCCACACCCCACCCGTCCCCGAGCCCCAGTGGAGTGGTCGGTGCCATATGGGGTTAGTTAGGTCAAAGAGTCAATAGGATCCGTATTAACCCTTGGACTGCTGGAGAGCTGGTTGCTCTGCTCTGGGCTGTGTTAATGTGTCTGGGGCCCTGGAGCACTGATCCAAGTGGGATCACTGGTGCTTGTACAATCTGGACACAACAGGGACCCAGTCTCTGCCCTGACCGTCCTCCGGGACACTCGGGCTCTGGAGGATCATAGGAACACCGGGCACAAGCAAACTGATCACTAGGACTACCCCTGCACACACCCATCCTGTGCTTTCTTCACAGACTGCGTGAAATGTGCTTCTTAGGGGCTGGATGAGCAGCTGTCTGCCTCCTGCCCCGTCCATGCTGGTCTATGTTGATTGTGCTGTCCTTCTGGTGCCCTCAAGGGGACTTAGGAACACCCCTTCACCCCCAGCCTGTTCTCGCACTGAAGTCAGTGAACGTCTTGCCAGTGACTCGAACGGGGGCAGGATCAGGTGCCTTGTGAGCACACCAGAGCTCACGCTGGCTCACGGCTGGCTCCCATGGTGGGGCTGGCCCTGTGGCTAGGAGGGACTGGCATGGTGCCCTCCCTCTGGGAAGGCTCGCCGGTGGTTTGGATCACGATGCAGGATCATGTTTGAATAGGATCAGACCATGTTTGGGTGACAGGCAGCCTTGGGTAACAGGTTATAACCTAGTTCGGCCCCTCCTGCATGGGACTAATCAGACGTGACTAGCACAGCCCCCTGCTGTGTCACCGCTGCTGGCCCGAGCCCCAGGTCTTTGTGTCCCATGATCTCATGGATGATTTTAAAAACTGGGCTTAAGCATGCTTCACACTGGGCTGTAGCCAGGCGGGCCCTGCTACCCACCCAGTCCCTGCGGGCGCTCCAGCTGGGTTAAAGCATGTCACAATAGTAGAGATGAAGCCTTTGGAGGAACATCCCACCCCCTCCTGTTCTTCCCCAAATCCCGGCCCACAGCCCGTACAGGAAAGAGCAGCTCTCCAGCCCCCTGCAGCCATAACCCATGTGGGAGGATGTGTTATTGGCTGCTCTTCCTAAGGCTTGCCGAGTAACGCTTCCACTCCTGGGGAATCGGCCAGCCAGGCAGCTTCCATTGAATTTGTTTGCTCTTCTCCGAGCTTCCTCCCCGCTCCTTGGTATGAGGGATGGGCCTGAGCTGCAAAATCCGGATCCTGGTTGTGAGCTCCTGCAGGTTCGGGGCTGTTTGGATCTGGGGTTCCCATGGGTGCTGTGGTGGGTGGTGCTGGCATGGAAAGCCCTTTGGATAGGTGCAGGGGGGCTGGCTGTTTTTTCTCTGGGAGCCCTGGGGGTAGGAGCTGCAGCCCTGCTCTCCCCCTGCGACACACAGCACCTGTGGCTGTGCTCAGTGGAGGGAACTCTCTCTCTCTCTCCTGCTCCAGCTGGGATGAGAGCAGCTCCATCAGCAGTGGCCTCAGCGATGCCTCTGACAACCTCAGCTCGGAAGAGTTCAACGCCAGCTCCTCCCTCAACTCCCTCCCGTCCAGCCCCACGGCTTCCCGGCGGAACTCAGCTATAGCGGTACATGCTGACTGCCATGGGGAGGTGCCCGTTCAGCACTGGTGAAAGGGGTGGGGTGGGCAGACCTGGAGAGGGGCGGCCCGTGTCCCAGTGAGAGCGCCGGTGGGAGGGGCGTGCACTGGTGACATTGGTGCCTGGTGGCTAAGAACGCGACTGCGACCCACCATCTCGCCACACATGGGGCAGAGACACTGGGGCCAGCCCCTCTGCGGGCAGGTCAGGGCCAGCCCAGTCAGCATAGCTCCATTGACTTCAGCCGGGCTGCCCCAACCTGCCCACAGAGGGGCTGGCCCCCGAGCCTGCTCTGGGTTATAGAGGAGTCTAGGCCATCAGAGTGTGGGGCTGTCCCATTTCCACAGCTGTAATGCCGCCCCTAAAGAGTTAGCCTCCAGCCCTGGTACCGAAGCAGAATGAGCCTTTATGGTGATGGCACTGGAGTGTGAGTCGGGATCTTGGGTCTCTTCCTGGCTCCGGCACTGACCCTGCATGGCCTCGGGCACTCTGCAGAGAGGGAAACTGAGGCACTGAATGGGGCAGTGGTGGGCAGTGGGTCAGTGGTGGAGCTGGGAAGAGAACCAGGCCCCCAGCCTCTTGGACCGTCCTCAAGGGTGAGAGGCCTGTGATCTAGAGGGGAAGGCCCCTGCATTCTCCTCCCCAAGCGGCAGTGTCTCCTGGGTGGGCAGCGGGTGTGGTTGGCTGGGAGCGGCCCCCCTCACCTCTCTGTCCCTGCCCCGCGCAGCTGCGCACGGACTCGGAGAAGCGCTCGCTGGCCGAGAGCGGGCTGAGCTGGTACAGCGAGGCGGAGGAGAAGGGCCCAAAGAAGCTGGACTACGACAGCGGCAGCCTCAAGATGGAGCACAGCGCCTCCAAGTGGCGGCGGGAGCGGGCCGAGAGCTGCGACGAGGCCCCCGCCAAGGGGGGGGAGCTGAAGAAGCCCGTCAGCCTGGGCCCACCGGGGTCACTGAAGAAGGGCAAGACGCCACCGGTGGCAGTGACCTCACCCATCACCCACACAGCCCAGAGCACCCTCAAAGTGGCAGGTGAGGCTGCAGCAGGGGGAGGGCGTTGGATGCTTCCCACCTTCCCATGCCTTCTGGGGCTTCGGCCAATGGGTGTGCAACCCCTCCGGGCTATGGGGGCAGGCCAGCCTCAGGAGCGCCATGTGCCGCGGACAGGCCCAGTCTGTGGATTCAGGGCTCCCCCTAGTGACAGACGCAGGGATCACGCCAGCCACTGCTCCCTTAGCTCCCAGGCAGGGGTTCAATCCCCATGACGGGCTGAAGCGGCTGCGTGCTCGGGATTCATCCTGGGGATCGGCTGGGAATCTCCTCAGGGAAGCTATGAGAGGGGACTACAGCGTCCTCCTGGGGAACACTCTAGGGGGCCTTACAGGGGTCGCACACCCCTCTCTGGGGGAGAACGTGTGGTGGGTACAATTCACCGAGGCCTCGCCCGGGCTATGGGCATGCAGCTGCCCCAACACTGGGCAGTGTGGGCAGCTGGTGACCTCCGGCTCGTGCTGCCTGTAGTGCCAGACCCACCCCGCTGGCACCGTCACTGATGCTGCAGGGGCCCGAGAGGTGCTTTCCCTGCAGATGTCACATCATGTCCTGCTGTGACAGCAGGCATCCAAAGGCCGTCAGCCCCATCATCCCAGCTGGACTGCTCCCCGCAGTGTATTCCCCGTCCCGTGGGCTTGGCCCATCCCAGGCTTGGCAGCTGTCCCTCCAGTTGGCAAGTACCACAGAACAGAGCAGGGCACGTGCCAGCTCTTATGCAAAAGTTGAGTGTAAATCTTTGACATGATCCGGTGGTCATGCCCCCTACCATGGGGAAGTTGGTGCCCTTCACGTTCGGTTCGGCCTTGAAATGAGGCTGTTTTTTGCCTGGAAACCATGCACAGATTTCCATGTTGAAAGGCTTGGTCCCCTGCTCCAGTGTGGCCTAGTGGAGAGGGCACTGGACCGAGACTCAGGAAATCTGGGTTCTATTCCTGACTGTGTTGCTGGGTGAGTCACTGCCCCCATCTGTGCCTCAGTTTCCCCATCTGCCCAGTAGGAATGATGATCCTGGCCTTCTTGGTAAAGCGCTTTGGCACCTATGGCTGAGAAGTGCTCTGTAAGAGCCAGGGCTTGTTAAATTAATCTCATCACACCTGCTCCTTGGGAACTGGCTCTTTCAAGGTAGGTGAAAGCAAGGCTGTTTGCAGAACAGAAGCTCCCTGGATGGGGTGAAGTTTCTTAGCCACAGGAGCCCACGTTGTGCTAGGGGAGTCCAATCCCAGGAGAGCCAGGGGGGGCTGTTGTACACTTCTGTATTGCTTGTGACCTTCTCCATCTCGCTCCGCTCCCCACAGGCAAACCTGAAACTAAAGCCACTGACAAGAGCAAGCTGTCTGTGAAGAACGCGGGCCTGCAGCGCTCTTCCTCAGACGCTGGCCGGGATCGGATTGGGGATGCCAAGAAGCCTCCCTCAGGGCTTACCCGGCCCTCTACCTCTGGCTCCTTCGGATACAAGAAGCCACCTCCCACCACCGGCACGGCTACGGTGATGCAGGCGGGCGGCTCAGCCACGCTCGGCAAGATCCAGAAGAGCTCCGGCATCCCTGTCAAGCCTGTCAATGGGAGGAAAACCAGCCTGGATGTCTCCAATGCTGGGGAGCCTGGCTTTCTGGCCCCTGGGGCTCGCTCCAACATCCAGTACCGGAGCCTGCCACGGCCGGCCAAATCCAGTTCCATGAGCGTGACGGGCGGGCGTGGCGGGAACCGGCCTGTGAGCAGCAGCATCGACCCCAGCCTCCTAAGCACCAAGCAAGGGGGCATCTCGGTGTCACGGCTCAAGGAGCCCTCCAAGATCGGCACGAGCCGGAGCACGCCGGCCCCAGTGAACCAGACAGACCGTGAGAAGGAGAAAGCCAAAGCCAAGGCCGTGGCCCTGGACTCTGAGTGCGTCTCGCTGAAGAGCATCGGCTCCCCTGAAAGCACCCCCAAGGCCCAAGCCAGCCACCTGCCTGCTGCCAAAGGGGCCGAGCTGCCCCCAACGCCACTCAGGTAAGAGCCAGGGAAACCTCCCAGCATCAGCCCCACTGCCATAGGCAGCCACCCCCCATCCTTAGCCAGGGCTTGCCATGAGGGCTGGTCAGACATTTTCCATCCAAACTGGCTTTTGATGGAAAATTGGGTTTTCAACTAAGAAATCAAACACCTGAAAACCCAAATATTTCAATATTTGCCACAGTGTCTCTTGGAAGTTGTAGTTCGGTTACCTCTTGTCCCCATTCTTCCATATGGGCTGGGCTCCTAAGCTGGACTCCATCTCCCATAATGCATCACAGCTAGGGTCTCAGCATGCACATCTTCCCTTTCCAAGAGCTGAGACTGGGGTGCATCATGGGATATATAGTCCAACTAGGGACTCTGGCAAATCAAGGAGAATGGGAATATGAGGCAGTCAAACTACAGCTCCCATGAGGCATTGTGGTGGTCTTTCCAAGTGAAATATTCTTGGTTTTCAGCTAAGATTTGTCAGTGTTCAAAACAGTTGCTGAAAAATTGAAGTTCTGGTGGGGGACTTTCTCACCAGTTCAACATAACCACCCCCCTCTTTCCCTACGGATACATGAGCGAGGGGCCTGACACGGGGTCAGATCGCTGGTCTTGGCCAGCTGGCACTGATTCCATAGTGCTTGGGGGTAGTTTGCTTCCTTTGTTGATACCAGCTGCCTGTTCCTAACCAGCAACCCTACAATAACACACCAGCGCATGCAGCTTGGTGCTGGTGAGTAGCGGTGCACTAACACACTGAAGAGGGGAGCCCAGCCAACGGGAACAAACCCCAGGGTGTGTATGGGATAAAGAAGGGAGTTCGTTGTGGCTAAGGGAGCCTCTCCCAACAGGGTTCTTCCAGACTCTGGTTGGGGACCCCAAAGCAATGGTCTCTATTTAGAAAATCCCCAGGGCACTGCCTTCTCCTGCCATGGGGGGGAAGCATATTTTCCTGAGGGGCGTGTGTGACTGTCGATCAGCCTTGGGGTTTTGTATGGTTGCCCGTCACCATGGCATCTGGATGTAGACCTCAGTCAGGGAGAGAACCAAGGTGGTGCGGGGTGGGTGGTATGTGAAACTAGAGAAATTGCCAGAATTAGGGTCGCCAACAGACTGTTCAGGTGCTTTTTTTTTTTTTTTTTTAAACCCTCTCCCCAAAAGTGAGTCAGGCCTCGGCAGTAAGGCTGGGCCCCATACACTGCAAGTGCAGGGTGAGTCCTGCCGGGCCGGGCCCCATCCCGCTCTTCCCTGCTGAACCGGGCCGGGCCCCGCCACGCTCTCAGGCTGCTAGGTGAACAGCTGAGCTTCCTCCCGCATCTGGGCTCAGCCTCAGGCGCGGCGTCTTTGCTGCCCCTCTCCAACCCGGTACTGTGTTCCCACAGAGCGCCCGCCAAGAGCTACATAAAGCCCCCTTCCCTGGCCAACTTGGACAAGGTCAACTCCAACAGCCTGGACCTGCCATCCTCCAGCGACCTGCCCCAGCCCCACGCCAGCAAGCGGCAGGACGTGCACCAGGCGGCCGGGCACGTCACTCCTTGCTTCGCCCCCAGCCCTGCCCCCATCCTCAACATCAACTCAGCCAGCTTCTCCCAGGGCCTGGAGCTCATGAGCGGCTTCAGCGTCCCCAAGGAGGGCAGGATGTACCCCAAGCTCTCGGGCCTGCACCGCAGCATGGAGTCTCTGCAGATGCCAATCAGCCTGCCCAGTGCCTTTTCCGGGGGCAGCACCACCACCCCTGCCCCTGCTGCCACCCCTCCCGTCAGCACAGAGGAGGAGACCAGCGAGCAGGGCTGGACCGGCAGCCCCAGGGCTGCACATCTGGACAGGTGCCACCGGAGGAGGGGGAGGGTAGGCAGGAGCAGGGCCACCTCCCAGATGTGCTGGGGCTTGGCTATCGGGGTAGGGGGGTTCCAGAGCCTCCCTGCTATGCTCTGGGGGGCACAGAACCCCAACCCCCACTATGATCCCCTGGGGAGGGCTGCCTGACCCCTTGGGGCACCTGGCAGCCCTAGGGATGGACAGCTTTGTGAGGCACAAGCATCAGGCCGGAATCCCCTCCACACCCTGGAAACACCAGCTCCAGTCCCACCCACACCTTCTATACCCGCTCCCAGTGAAGCCAGCAGACTGGACCCACCACCAAGCTGGCATGGCCTCCAGCTGCGCATTGCCCCTAGCCTGCCCCTGGTAACTGCCCTCCCTCTCCCAGCCCACGGAGCCGACTATGACTCGTGTTTCTCTTCCTCCCCAGCACCAACCGCGACCGGAATACGCTGCCCAAGAAGGGGCTGAGGTAAAATCTCAATGCCTGTGTGGCCCCCTCACAGACACTCAGGGGCCTCTCAGCCACAGGGACTGAGGTACTAGCCCTCCATTAGTGCTGGGACCTGAGGCTCCAAGAGGCTAAGGAACTTGCCCAAGGTCACTGTGGCAGAGCAAGGAACTGACCCTGGGTTTGCTAGGCTAGTGCTCTAAACACAGGGCCATCCTCCCTGCCCCTCACCCTCTTGCACCAAAAGCACAGCTTTGCTGCCCAGGTGACTGAGAGAGAGGACAAAATATTATTCCTGGAGCAGCGGAGACCAGCCCTTCATCGATGCCAGAGATGCCGCTGTCGTGTCGAGCCCATGCCCCCTAGCCTGGCTTCCCAGTGCTGCGACTGGTGTCTCGGCCTCCCCTGTGCTGTCCCGGGCAGCGGGAAATGCCTCAGGACTGAAGGGGACATCTTGGCAAGAGAACTGAGCCCAGCCCTCCACCTCCTTGGTACACCTGATACTCCAGAGACAGGCCAAGCCTTCCCCCTCACCACTGGGTTTGTCAGATCCTTGCGGAGGGAGAGGCGGACTGAGCCCCTAGAACTGCCCCCCCAGCGACTTCATGGGCACAAGGATCTGCCCGGGGGATCCAGTGACAGGGTCTGGGCTGTGTCACCACATGGCTTTAATCTGAGCTCCTGGTGAGAGCCGTGGCCATTCCAAAGCCCTTTGGCCACTTGACCCTGGTTGGGAAAAATGGACAGGGCAGCGTCGCCTTGCTGATCTCTCCCTCGGCCCTGGCAGGTACCAGCTCCAGTCCCAAGAGGAGACCAAGGAGAGGCGTCACTCCCACACGATCGGAGGGCTCCCGGAGTCGGACGACCCATCAGAGCTGCCCTCGCCTCCCGCCCTCTCCGTATCCTTGGCTGGGAAAAGCCCACTCACGAACATCGGTCAGTTTCCCGTGGCCGGGTCGGGGCCAAATCCCCGGCGGGTGTAAATCAGCACAGCGCCACTGAAAGCAACGTCCCTGGAGCTCTGCCAGTTTATGCCTGCTGAAGAGCTGGCCTTGGTGTCTGTGCCGCACACGGGGATCACAGCAAGGCCCGTGTGCTCCAGAGGGCGGAGCTGGCTTGTCCAGAGGGCCTTGCCCATAGAAATCGGTGGCCTCTGGCACCTGCCCTCTGCTTCCTCTCTGGGCAGCCGCTGCACAAAGGGCCGTGCTCTGACATAGCCCAGCTGGGGCAGGGAGGGCAAGTGGGGGGCTACCCTTGAAAGCGCCCCCAGTGAAAGTGAGTGGGAGGCAAACTGTCGGGTAGGAGAGTCCCTCACGGGTGTGGGGCCCACTTCTCTCACTTGTGCCAGAAGAACTGGCTTCAGTGGGATTTTCCTGATTTACACCAATGTGAAGGTTCAGGCCCAGTGGGGTTACTCCTGATTGAAACCGAAGCGAGTCAGCAGGCCCAGTGTTACTCCTGTTTTATGCTGGAGTGAGTGCGGGGAGGGATCGGGGCCCAATGGGATTATTCCTGATTGACACCGGCTTTGGGCATGAACACACTGTTCCCAGGATGCACCACCTGGGAGAGCGCGTGGGCCAGCCCCAAGCGGGTATCCCTCAGCCTAGCAGTACTGGCTTCGCTCGAGTCTCCCCGTCCTGCCTGAGCTAAGGCTCTGGCCCCGAGTGTGACCATGTGTGGCGTCCTCCCCCACCCTCCCGCGTCCCTGGCTCCTCAGGGCTCCGGCCCCTCCTCGCCCCACGCTCCCTGCTGCTCCGCTCCCCTGGGCCAGGTGCGTTTCTGACCCTACCTCTTCTCTTCTCCCTCCCCTGCCTTCTTCATGCAGTGAGTCCCACTGCTGCCACCACTCCGCGGATCACCCGTTCCAACAGCATCCCCACCCACGACTCTGCCTTTGAGCTCTACAGCACCTCCCAGATGGGCAGCACCCTCTCCCTGGCAGACAGACCCAAGGGCATGATCCGCTCGGGCTCCTTCCGGGACCCCGCGGATGACGGTGAGATACTCGTGCTCTGGCCGGAGCGACGGGCTCTTCCTCCCCGTTACCCGGGGATAGCATGGCTCCGTGGTCCCCTGCCCCGGGCATCCCTTTTGGTACCCGTAGATGGCAGCGGCGGCGCTCACAATCCGGAGCACTGCTACTGTGGGGAGACAAGAAAGGGTTAATCCTGCTGGCGAGCAAGTGAGGAATCCCGTCAGTCCCAAACCAGTCTCCTCCATTGAGCGTGAGAGCAGTGGTGGGGCCCATGGCTCTGTCTGCTCCCTGCCCCAGAGTGCAGGCTTCATGGCTCCTCTGGGGGAAGGAACCTGCACAGTCCTATTGGGGGAGAGAGGGGTTGAGCTCAGAGGTGCCCCTGGAGGTGTCAGGGGCTACACGTGCAAAGCTGGGCTGGGAACCTGGCTCTGAGCCCACAAGTCCCTCAGTGTAGATGAGCAGATAGACACAGGGGCTCCAGGTGCCCACCTGGTACGTTGCGACAGGTTTGGCGGCCTAGTGGGCACTGGGGATGGATTAGCTTTAGGGCCAGGAAGGGAGGATTTGGGCAGCTGGGGATGCAGATCCTCATGGGCTGAGCCTGGAGAGAGACTGAGCCACCATGGGCAAGGCACGGGGCTGGAAATCAGACTATTCCTTGCTGTGCCTCACTGTGTTACCTGGGGCAAGGCCCCCCATTCCCCACCCTGGTGCCTCAGTTTCCCCATCTGTATAATGGGGATGGTGATGCTGACCCGGCCCTTCCCAGGGATGAGGAGGGGTCTGGGGGTGGTCAGGCTCTGCTCAATGGGGTCCCCACAGCAACGTGAGCTCCTTGGCTGGGTGGTGCCCCATGGCAAGGGCAAGCTTGCCAGGGCAGGCTGCCCAGCTGAATGTGGCCCCTGCCCGTAACCTGTCCCTCTGCAGTACCTCTCCTGCCCCTGCCTCCCCATTCATCCCCTGCTGTGGTGCCCCACAGACCCCTCTGGGAAAGCCGGCACTCGCCCCCTGGACTCCCGCGCTCTGAGCCAGGGCGCGGTGGAGGGCTCCGTGACTCAGATGGGTTTGTTCTGTTGCAGTTCATGGATCGGTGCTGTCCCTGGCCTCCAGCGCCTCCTCCACCTACTCCTCAGTAAGAGCTGCTCCTGCGGTCCCCCCGCCTGCGCCGGGGTGCCCCCGTTCCCTGCATGTCCGGGGTGGTGGGGCACGGGCCGGCCACGCCCACGGGGCCTTGCGGGGGTGGCTGCAGCCAGCTGCTGTCTGGATGGCTTTGTGGGAGGAGCCCCACGGTGGCTGGGGATGGGGTTCAGTTCTATGCATGGCTCTGCCCCACAGTCTCTGCCTGTCTGCACCTCACTTCCCCCCTCTGTCCTAACGCTGGCCTCTCTGTCTCTCTTCCTGCTGCACTGCACCCCCCCCCCCCCCCCCCCCCCCCCCCCCCCCCCCCCCCCCTGCACTCTCTGCCAAGGCGGAGGAGAGGATGCAATCGAGGTACGGTGAGACCCCACTTCTCCACCTGCCCTGACGGCTCGCTCCCAGCCCCCGAGGGGGGGAGCAGCCCACTCCTCCCTGACCCTTCCCCCTTTGCCTTCTCTCACTTCCAGCAAATCCGCAAGCTGCGCCGGGAGCTGGAGTCGTCCCAGGAGAAGGTGGCGACCCTGACGTCTCAGCTGTCAGCCAACGTGAGTCCAGCCGCGGCTCCGGGCCAGACCTAGTGCTTGTCCGGAGTGGGGGGCATCGTCAGAGGTCTCTGGACTCACTAAAATGCCAACTGTGGTAATCCCCTAAAGATGGGGGGAGGAGTGATGGGGCACGTGGGACCATCACACTGGAGACAAGGCAGGGATTGGGCGCACCCTGCTCCGGCGAGCAGATGGGGACATTTCTGCCCTGCCAGGAGCAAGAAGGGAAAGGCGCACCGCGTGGTGGGCGTGAGGGGCAGAGCTGGCACCGAAGGGCGGGCGGGGCAGAGATGCAGAGGCCAGTCCCCAGCGGAGGCACTCCAGCCTGTGCAGCTCTCCCTGGGACAGGAGCTGGTCAGAGTAAATGATGGGTGATGGGGCAGAGTAGCAGCTGGCAGTGGAGTGTCCTCGGGTGGCTGGGGCCAGTGCATCCCCTGTGCCCGGCACTCTCAACTGGCAGTTTGCAGGAAGATGCCCGTTTTGACAGCACCCTTGGCTCTATGTGGGGGTGGGGGTCAACCCCCCACTGAGATCATCCCCCCCACATGGCTCTCTGCAGGGCAAGAGTGCCACCCCGGAGCCACGCAGCATCCCCATGGTGCACAGGGCCCCTGGCACGCTGGGCAAGCCTGCTGCACGGAGGAGGCGTGGCCCTGGGAGATGGTCTGCTGCATCCCAGCGGGAGAGACTGCACACACCCTATGGCGTGACATGAGTGCGGCTGCTCTGGTCTGTGGTCTCGGCACCACTGGCTCCAAGACCAGAGGGGTCGGAGCGGCAGGACCCGCAGCAGGCATCGAGCTGTGAACCCACCCAGCCACTCTCAGCCCTGGGGGAACCTCCCACAAGGGCCACACCTATCCGCCTGTTCCTATCTCAGGCCCCCTTTGCTCAGGCACCATCCCTCCGCAACCTAGACTCCAGGTGTCCATCCCCAACTCTGGCACCTTCCTCTGGCTCCCCCCGCCCCTTGGGAGAGAGTCTCTTCCCAGGGGCAAGAGATCAGGGCTCTTCTCCGCCATTGTTCCGAGAGACCATGGCAATAGTACGGACAGGGCTGCTGGGCTTGTGAACCTGGGTCCCTCCGGGACAGGGCAGGCAATAGAGCAGCACACTGGGCAATGTTCCCTCTAATTTTTGACAGGCCGTGTCCACAAAAAATTTCTTCTGTGCCAATTTTTGTGTGCGCGGGGTTTAGGATCTGTGTGTGCGCACAGCTTAGAGGGAACAGTGATGCTGGGAGATGATGCGGGGGGGATGCCGCATGCTTACCTCCCCCCACCCAGGGCGCTTGCCACGTAGTGGCCAGTGGTCCGACCAGAGGGGCCAGCTGGGGACTGCCATTGCAGCTGGGCTCCCCACTGTGCTCTCCGTTCCCCAGCTGAGCGCGACGCCCTCTCCCACTGCCTTTCAGGCTAACCTGGTGGCGGCCTTCGAGCAGAGCCTGGTGAATATGACGTCCCGTCTGCGCCAGCTGGCAGAGACCGCGGAAGAGAAGGTGGGTGCTGCACAGGGAGAGCTGGCGGGGCACCGGGGTCTCTATGCCAGGGAGCAGGTCTCTTCCCCCTCCCCATCCCCCGGGGTCTCCTGTTGGCTGCCACTGGGCTCAGCGAAGCTGCAGGGCTTGGGGGATAGAACTTGGCGCTGTCGGCTCCCTGTGAGTCCCCTCAGGGCTTCATCTGCGAAGGGGCGCCCGACCCATGGGCAGGCCGGCACCTCTGTCCAGGAGAGGGCCCAAGCGCCACCAGCGCCCCAGCCAGCCCGCTGGGCGATGGGAAAGCCTCTTCCCAGAGAAGGAGCAGAGCCTGCCATGTCCTTGCAGGAGGTTAGCCGTGCCTCGGACTGATCCCTGGGATAGCTGTCTCCCGGGGGGTTGACTGGAGACCGCATCTACCCCCACACGTAGCGCCCATGCTCATCCCTGCGGGGCCTGAGCTTCTCCTGTGTCCCAGGGTCTGTGCCGGCTGGTGCAGTGGGCTGCCCTGGAGTGGCTGGGGTCATCTCTGGACAGCGAGGTCCGGCCCAGACCCTCCTTTTCTCTTGGGCATCCCTGGAGGACTCTGGCTGTTAGCCCTGGAGGCTGGTAGCCCGCTGTGCCCAGCACCCTGAGCAAGCAGTTGGCATGTGTCCTGGCGGGGGGGAGAGGTGCTTGCTGTGGACATGGGTTAGCGATGTCCCGAGCATCTCCACCCAACCAGGGACTACAGGGTATCTTCCCTGTGCTTCTGCCAGGACACGGAGCTGCTGGATCTGCGGGAGACCATCGACTTCTTGAAGAAGAAGAACTCGGAGGCTCAAGCCGTGATCCAAGGAGCTCTGAATGGGACTGACATCACGCCCAAAGGTGAGCCAGGCACCGTGGCAATGCTTCCACCCCTGCTTCTCGTTGCTGTGAGGCCAGTGTTAGGCCTGTGATCTAGACCCCGGGTCATGTCCTCATCAAGGCAGGGGATCCAGGTCCTCGTCAGGATGGGGAGGAAAGGGTGACAATGGGATTCTGCTCATTCACAAGGAGCTGGGAGGTTTTAAACACCCCCAAGTGCAATGTCTTGTATTCTCCCCCAGGGGAGATGGGGTATCTGCTCTACCACCCCACCCGCTGTAACGCCCAGCAAAGACCATCCTGCATCAGCGTCTCCCGACTCTCGGCAGCAATTTGGAGCCCGTGGCATGTGTCTGATCCGTGTCATTCTCGCCTGGGCCTTGTGTATTTAATGCAATATGTATGAGCGTCTCTTTCAAGTCCAGGTAGGAGAGAGAGTCTGGAATCTCATTGAAACAGAATAACATTGGCCGGTGATGAGAGAGAACCCAGCATGGTCTGTCAACACATCCCAGTGGGAGCAAGCTGCCAATGGGGCTGTGCATGCCCCCCGCTGTTGTACTAAGAGCGGCTTGTTAATTACAACCAGCCGATCGCAGGACACTGGGGCGCAGATCCTCAGAGGTCTCAAGCTCCAAGCTCCCATTGATTTCAATGGGCATTTGGCACTGAAACACCTTTTGGAAATCTCACTCTGGTTCTGGGTGCAGAGCATTTGAAAATCTGGGTCTAATTCTTAGTCTGTGCAAACCCAGCCTGCACAGAGCCCTGTCACAGAATTTACCAGAGAACCCAGCCCCTTTGCTGCAGGACTGTGGGAATCCCAGCTTTCATTCCACATACTTGTTTCTAGCTTTTCTGATGCTTTGAAAGCCTGATCCAAATGTAATGATGCAGAAATGTCTGCCTGAGTCTGGAGAGAGCCTGAACCAATAGCTGAGAGTTGTGTACTGCCCTTATTTGCCACCATGGGTTCTGATCCTTCCCTCCTGCCCGCCAAATTATCAGGGTGCTCTAGGAGGACAAAGAACCATTATTAGATGGTGGCAAAATGTCTCAATGGTCCCATAAGAACAGATTTCTTGGAGACAGCACACTCATCCCATAAGGGAAGATAAGGATCCCCATGGCGCTGGACGAACAAGAAGCGAAGTGCAGAGAAATCCAGGGAAACCGCTGCAGGGCGCAGGAGCTGGTGCTAAGCCCGGGGTGGGGAAGATGCTAGCTGAGCCAGGGGAGCAGAGCAGGATAGATGGGGTGTGACTGGCCCCAGTGGGGAGGGCTCTTTGCCAACATGTAGATTCTCAGCCTCTCTCTCTCTCTCTCTCTCTCTCTCTCTGCCTTCCCGCCCTGGGACCCCAGAGCTGCGCATCAAGAGGCAGAACTCCTCTGACAGCATCTCCAGCCTCAACAGCATCACCAGCCACTCCAGCATCGGCAGCAGCAAGGATGCCGACGCCAAGAAGAAGAAGAAGAAGAGCTGGGTAGGTCAGGGGAGCTGGCGGGGAGGAGGCATGGGGGGAAATTGTGGCAGGATCTGCCCCAGGATTGGGCTCTCCACGTCGTGTTCTTAGCTCACAAGGCATCCCGGCGGCATGGGGCTGGACCCTTGGTGCCCCGGATTAGCATGCTGCTGTCTGCCTTGGGGGGGACGCTACAGGCTGGGACTTCCTCTCGGAAGAGCTTTGCCAACTCCTGGGACTGAGGGCTGAGTCGCTGGCTGGGCAGGGTTTTCAGCCCACTTGGGAAAGTTCCCCAGCCCAGTTCCAGTACATGTGCACCATTCCGGACTGATCTTCCTCCCCCCATATCCCACAGCTGGCTCCCGCAATGCAGCCTGGACCAGTGCAGTTGGACAGAGCAGGGACCAGCCCGGTCGCCCTCCCATGCCGGGATTCCCCATGGGGGTCAGTCACCCCTTCTTTCCAGGTCCCAGCTCAGGTAGAGGGGAAGGGCTGGCTGCAGCAGGCTAGGGGAGGCTGTCCAGGTCTCCAGGGCTCCCTAGCTGTGCACTGACTCCAGCAGCTCGGTACAGGCAGGGCTCTGAGCTGAGTGTGTGATTAAGTCTTGCTTTGTTTTGTTTTCTCTCCCCCAATGCTGACCCCAACCCTTTTTTTCCAGGTATACGAGGTAAGTCTGACACCTTTTCCCACCCCCCCCGGTTCCCCGTGTTTTGCCCCCGGTCCAGGGCAATCGCTCATTTCCAGTGGGACAGCACTCATGAAACTAACCATTCCATCCATTCCACTGGCGCTCACCACCCGTGGAGCATGATCCATCCACCGGGGTTGCTGAAATTTGCTGGCTCACGGGCTTGTTTTAGCTTTGAAGCCAGCTCCTCGGCCTCCACCCCCCCATCAAGCTCTGGCCAAGGGGAGTTGGGCTCCTGTGTCTGAATCGTCAGAGGGGGCTAGGGCTGTTGGGTGCCCTTGAGTTTTGGTACCGGAAACGCCTTAGTGGGTCTTTGGAGCGATGCTCTGTCTCAGCCACAAGGCCTGGGGCTCAGGGCAGCGGTGGCCGGGCTGGGATCTCTGGCCTGGGCGGTGCAGGAGGTCAGACTGATTGATTAATCAGAACCTGGAAACCTATGGAGCTGGGTACCCCAGCTGGCTAGTCACTGCTGATCAGACAGGCTGCGCTTTGGACCTTCTCCTCCGGGTGAGGAGCGAATCCCTAGAGAGCCCCAGAGCCTGAACTTTCTGAACCTTTTGGGACTGCGACAGTGGGCTGGGTGGGCGCTCGTGGGATCCTTCTGCTGCCATTGGCCAGACTGGGAACACCCCAGGGCAGCTGTGATGATACCTCATGTCCCTGAAACCACCTGCCTCTGCCCTACCTTCCAGGCCTCTGCGGAACTCGCTCGGTCTGTGCTGGTAGCAACAGGTACAGGCCAGTCCTGAGCCCTCGGCGCGTTCCCTGTGTGTCCAGCCCCGGGTGCACTGAGCACTCACCAAATTATCCAGTCCACTGTTCCTGAAGGAACTGCACATATCAGAGGATCAGCCCTCTGCATGGCGCCCCAGCTAAGATATATTTATAGCAAACACGAGAATATGTTTATCATATTTAAGTCATGAGGAGTGAGGATACTGGAAAGAAGGTTACGTTGAAAACAAAATCATCATACGCTTTCTAGAGGCTAAACTGACCCTCCTGGCTAAAGAGGTTTCCCTCACCCAAAGTTCTCATCAGCATTTTCAGCCAAGCCGGTTGAGACCCCTTCCTCAGCCTTGCTCCTGAGTTGCCGGCGTCCCCACTCCCATCCCAAATCTGCTGAAACCAAATGGGACGAGAGGGCAAAGTTCTCCAAGCTCCTTCATTTACTCAACTCCAAGGGCCGCATCTTCTGGTGCTAGGAGGGGGAGAATTCGAGAGTCCGGAGATGTGGGTCTAGCCTGATTCGGCCACCCACCACATGGGGCGGTGGTCAGGTCACTGCCCCTCTCTGGTGGTGATGCCCGGCATTGCCACGTGTTCAGAGTAGATGGTGGCCGAATATCCTTCAGTCCCATATCCACAGATTTATGGAGGCTGCAGGCTCAGGCCCTAAGGTAAAATGGCCCCCCAAGGCACCCCAGTCCCTCTCAATGGGCTGACTGGCTCCAGAGAGGGCGGTGTCCATCCTTGGAGGGAGCTGGGTCGCCCTCCTTCCCCTCTGAAATACACAAGATGACCAGATATATTTTAATATGAAACTCTGTTGACAAAGACCAACCCCCCCAATCCAGGGAAGGACCTCATTGTATTTCAGGAACTGTATTTCAGGGACACTGCCCCCCTACCCCATCGAACTACATCTCCCATGATGCACTGGGTTGCCATAATGCACAGCCTCTCCTGGCCAAGAGAGGAGACCGTGCATCATGGGAGTTGTAGTCTGATTGGGGATCCTAGCCCATGAAGGAGGACGGGAGCATGAGGTAACTGAACTACAACTCCCATGTAGCACCCTGGCAGCTGTTCAGAATCAAAATATTTCAGTTCCTGACTTCTGATGATTTGGGGGGTTTTTTTTGTTTTGTTTTTTTTTCCCCCTAAAAATGCAACATTTTCAGTAGGGAGCCCTCCCTTCGACCACATTGTCCAGCCCGCTCTCCCCACCAAGCCTAGTCCACTGGCTGACAGGCTGGTGCCCATCCCCAAGACCAAGTCCTGCCCCTTTGAACCCAGCTGTGCATTGGCTCCATTAGGAGCAGAACAGGGCCTTAACTTCTCAGGAAGACCTGGTCCGTACGGGTCTGTCAGGCATGCTGCAAGGCCAGGGTAATGAAAGAGCAATGCACTGATTGCCAGCCCTGTGACATCCATCTGGTGACGCCCCCAGCAATCCACAAGGGCTGGTTGGCATCCTGCAGTCGTTGTGAAAGCCGCTCACCTTGCGGGATGAGCGCTAAAGGGGAGCAGCTTCCTTGAGTGATCTGGGGTTGGTGTGGGACCGTGAATGAGGCAGGCGACACCCCCATTTCAGAGTCCCCTCCGCCCATCACAGCGTCTGGCCCCCTGAGCCGTCCTTTCAGTCGGTGTCTCTGTTCTGTGCCCCCCGGTGTGTGCGTGTGTGCATGCTGCATGCTCCATCTGGGATGCGGATTGAGCAGGAGTCTGGGCCGCCGGGCCCGTCATGTGTTAGCAACCCCGTCATCCTCCTTGCTGGGGAGGCTCATGCAGAGCTGGGCATGAGCAGCATTCCCTCTCCGAGCCCTCCGAGTCCTTTTGGGGCTGGATTCCAAGTTCTTGGGTTGGGTGCCTTGCACTGGCAGGAGCAGCTCCATTGAATTCACTGGGGCGAGCGTGAACCTTGCAGAATGGCGGCATTGGGCACCAGAGCAGAGGGCTTTGTGGGCTTGGCCTTCTCCCTCATACCATGAGCCAGGCTCCTCTGTGATCAGAGCCAAAGAGATGTTCTGTAGCACCACATGGGCCCCCGGCTACCACGCTCTAGCCCCGTGATTTGGCATCTGAGATGCTTTCCCCCATGCTGGAGCTTCCCGCCAGCCATGCCTGGCCTGACAGAACAGACTCAAGCCCCCAGAGACAGGGACTGTGCTCTCCCCGCCTCACGCCCGCTGCCTTTCATGGCACCACGAGCTGGGCTTTAGGGGAATGGGATGTCCCATGTCCACCGGAACGGGATGTTCCTCTGCCAGGTTGTCCCCTAGCTGCGTGCGGTGGAAAGTTCACCCGATGCCATGCCATTCGAATAGAATCCCTCGCCAGCCAATCATCTTCTGTGGGCGTAGAATGAGGGATGGTGGTTGGCTGGAGTGGCGGTAATGAGTTTCCCAGAGAACACTAGGATTGGGTATCCCGCATCCGAGACCCGAGGCTGATCTCTGCCTTCTGTGCCCCGGATGTTGGCAGTTCCCGTCCCAGGAGTCCTGCGCAGGGGGCCAGTTACAGCTGCTTTGAGCTGAGCCAGTCCAGGCCCAGACAGAGCAGCCGGCGCACTAACAGTCCTGTTGTGCCCTCTGGTAGGGGCTGAACGGTGGAACCAGCCCCCCACAGCAAAGCAGCGCTGGAAAGAGAAACCCCGAGCGCTGTCACTCAAGCCGCTGCTCTCCCCACTATCCCATGCTCCCCTGGCAAAGCAGGGAGGGGGCCCCTGAAGTGGTCTCGGATCACACGGCTCCCTCATATTGCAGTCCCCTTTCAGGGTTCTTTCAAACAAGGGATGGATGGATGGCAGGCAGCAGGCCAAGGTCTTCCCTGGTCAGGCTCCTCTGAGCCCTGCAGAGTCCTGGCAGGGCTGGATGTGCCCCAGGGTGCCTCCTGCTGGAGTGGAGCTGGCATGGCATGAGTGGCCCTGCCGCTGTGACGCTGGCCTGGGGTGCCAAGGGGTTGTGTGTGGATGCCCAGGAGCCGCCTCACGGGGGGACATATTCTGTGTGTGCTGCCAGGGGGCGGTGATGGGACCTGACCATGGCCCTGTGGGATTTTGTCCCTGGAGCGTAACGCGGACGTGCCTCCAGCACTGGGCACAGCCATGCTGGCTCAGCCAGGCTCGGAGAGCACCTGCACTTGCCTCTGCTTGCTCAGGTGCACCTCTGGATTCCAGAAAGGGGAACCATGTCTGATAGCCACGGGCACGGCAGGACCTGCCCATGGGGGTGGCGGTTCCCGGCTGCCCTCAGTCGGCATTGGAGGGCTCATTCAGGGAGGCCGTTTCTCCTTCCCAGGAGTGCTGGGCTGATCCGGAGCCCAGCGGAATGCTGATAGGCCTGGAATTACGCAGCTCGGTCCCGCCGAGTGCGCTGAAGCCCCCAAGGTTACGGCTTCGTCCCACGCGGCCCTCGGCCAACAGCCCCACAGAGGGGCATGGGGCACCTAGAACCAGATCATCAAAGCTGTTCAGGCTCCTAACTCCCACTGATTTGCGGATCTGGGCCCTAAGCATTGGGCAGCAAGTGGGGGCAGGGGTAGGAACAGCAACAGGAGTGGAGGTTGGAGGCTAGGGGCACTCTGCCATGCAGGGACCCCATGGCATCCCAACTTAGGTCTGGAGAGACCCCGATGTTCACAATTGGTCCCTTCCTTTGGGGAGGATCCCTCTCCCCTGTGGATGGCTGAGTAGCCACAGGAGACAGGGCGGGCAGGACATAAGGGGCGCCGACCCCTGGCGGGGGCTGGGTGATGTGCAAGGTCGACCAGCTCTCTCCTACCCAGGCAAGGGGATGCACCGGACATCCCGGTCGGTCTCCCCCAGGGCCGGCTCCTCTGACGCAGCCACCACCCAGCAGAATGCTGCTCTTGCAAGCAGGGAGGGGGGACACACGGGGTGCGTGCATTCGTGATCATGGAAGATCCACCCACCCTCCTGTGGGGTTCCCCCGCGGGGCCGGTGCAGCAGTGGAAGGGCTGGGGGAGATGGAGCCTCCCGGGAGGAACCCAAGATAAAGCTCTCCCTGCCGAGCGACCCTGGAGTTTGTCGCCTGCTGGCCAGAGCTGGGGTCAGGATGGGAGATGGCTGGAGCCAGCGGGAGAAGTGTCTGGTGTCACAGCTGGGGTGATCTGTGGTTTAACCCTTTCTGGACATCCTCCTTGTCTTCTACAGCTCCGGAGCTCGTTCAACAAGGCCTTCAGCATCAAGAAAGGCCCGAAGTCAGCTTCCTCCTACTCGGACATCGAGGAAATCGCCACCCCCGACTCCTCAGCCCCGTCCTCTCCCAAGCTGCAGCACGGCTCCACTGAGACCGCCTCGCCTTCCATCAAGTCCTCCAACTCCTCCTCCGTGGGCATCGAAGCCACTGAGTAAGGGCAGCCGTCGCCCTGCAGCTGGCGCGGGGCTATGCACGGGGCCAGATCCTCAGCTGATGTAACCCAGTGATGCTGCATGGAGTCCAGCTGGGAGCCTGGCCCATAGACTTGGATTCCTGTGCCAGCTGCTCAGGCCCCAGGCCATGGTGTGGGGCACCCAGCCCCTTCTCCCTTCCTGGGTGCAGCATGTCTGGCAGCCAGCTCTGACCCCTGGCCTGGTGCATTCATTGTCCTCAGCACTGCTGCCCTGGCTAGATCGCTGTGGATGGGGGTGGATGAGGCAGCTTGGCTGGCATTGTTTGCATCCCTAGCCCTCGATGGTCCTGCCGCCGCATGGGCACAGAAAGTCATTGGGGCATCGGCTGGGCCCTGTGACCCCTTCCCCCCCCCCCGCCCCCATCCGGCTGCTGCTCAGCCTCCTCTGAAAGCATTGCTCAGACCTGGCAGTGGCCTCTGGGTGGAAATCAGGGTCGCACCTCTCTTCAGCACCCCCTAGCAGAGCACATTGTGACCGGCCACCCTATGGGTGTCTTTTTCCCGGCGCAGGCTCTTCCAGGCCAACGAGGAGGAGGAAGAGCCGGAGAAGAAGGAGGTGTCAGAACTGCGCTCGGAGCTGTGGGAAAAGGAGATGAAACTGACTGACATCCGGCTGGAGGCTCTGAACTCGGCCCACCAGCTGGACCAGCTCCGTGAGACCATGCACAACATGCAGGTGAGGGCCCCGTCCCTGCGTGGGGAGCCACGGACCCACCACAGAGTGGGCCTGGCTCACCGACCCTGGGCCACTCCCCTGGCCTGCCTCTTCCAGCCATTTCCAGCCCTCTCCCCAGTGGGGCCAGGCACCACCCCCCGGTCTCCTCTGCAGATGTGCGCCTTGAGCATACGCTCCAGCCCGTAGCCTTTGATGATCGTGGGGCTGCGCTCTGTCCAGTAGCACCACAGGTCTCGTGGCATTGGGGATCAGTGGCTCCATGGCACAGGAGAGGGGGTGGGCTGAGAGCCCTGCTGGACCAGCCCAGGGTCTGTTTTCCCTGCACTGGGAGGGTTCCTGATCTGGGTCCATGGCCACGGGCTCTGCTCTGTAACCCCTGCCTTCTCCACAGCTGGAGGTGGATCTCTTGAAGGCCGAGAACGATCGGCTCAAGGTGGTCCCAGGGCCTTCGTCAGTGCCAGACTCCATCCCCGGGCACATCAGGAGCACATCTGCCTCCTCGTCCCCACGGCGCTCACTGGGCCTCGCCCTCGCTCAGTCCTTCAGCCCCGGCTTGGCAGATACAGGTACTAGGGAGAGTGGGATGCATCAGGAATGGGACCTCTGTGCTGCGAGTGTGCACTGCTGACCACAGCACAGAGCAGCAACCCACTCCTGGGCAGGGGTCTGGCTGCCTCTCTACCACGGGCTCTGCTGCGGGATGGGGTCAGCCTGGGCCCCAAAGAGCATGGGAGGAGCCACACAGCAGATGCAGGGGCAGGTGCAGGCCAGATATGCAGGGAAATCCTGACCCCTGGCAGCTCCAAAGGAGCTGGGAACCTCCTGCCCTTGGGGCCAGATCCAAGGGTCCACCCCAGCCTGCTGCTGGGTGCCAGGGAGCTGGGGCAAGGAGCCTGAGCCTGCCTCGTTGCAGACACTGGGAGCCGTAGCAGGCTATGGGTCAGGCCCTGGCTTGCAGGAGCTGCGTCAGTCACAAGGGTTGTCGGGATGGCTGTCGCCTGCTGCGGGTTGTGTGGCTTCCAGCAGCAAGCGGGGCTGACTCTGCTGCTCCCTCCCCAGACCTGTCGCCAATGGACGCCGTGGGGGCCCAGAAGGACGAGGTGACGCTGCGGATCGTAGTGCGCATGCCGCCCCAGCACATCATCAAAGGGGTAAGGACCCCGGGGGCACAGCCGGGCCAGGGCGAGCACACGACCCAGGACCCAGTTGGGGCGCGTGGATGGCTCGCAGCGGGGCGTGCCAGGTGGGACGTCCCAGCCATGCTCATGCCTTTGCCTTCGGCTTTCAGGACTTAAAGCAGCAGGAATTCTTCCTGGGCTGCAGCAAGGTGAGCGGGAAGGTGGATTGGAAGACGTTGGATGAAGCCGTCTGCCAGGTGTTCAAGGTACGGATGCTAACAAACTCCCAGGGATCGAGAGTTCTGGGGTGCTAGGGAACTGGGCTTTGAGCCCTGCCCTAGTTCGGAGCGAGACCCAGCTCTGCTCTCGCTGCCCCTAGCCAGAGAAGAGGGGAGACACTTGGCTAAGGGGCCTTTAAATGCCCATGCTAGATGGGTGGAAGCAGGGAGAAAGGGAGCCAATCTCGGCAGGTGTTGGCCCTTCGCATGCGTCACCTCCCATGGGGATTCCTAGATGTCCGGCCCAGAAGGAACAATTCTGCCCATCCAGTCAGCATGGACCTCTCTCTCGAGTGGCATTCTCAGCCAATGTTGTAAGGCGCCCTCCCTGGCGCTGCTGGTGCCCCGGCCTCTCCATGTCTCCTAGCTAAGCCCTGGCCAGAGTCACCCAGCTTATTGCGAGAGCTGCGTGAGGCCAGCACAGGTCCCCCAGCAGCCCTGCGCCTTATTCCCCTTGGTGGGACCTGCCCAGGGCCGGATAGGGAGTCTCCCGCTGGCCCGGTGCGGTCTCCTAGTGCTGCAGGGGGGTGCCAGCGGGAGGAACCATGTCTGGTTGGGCTGGGGAGGAGCACAGGACTGGGATGGCGTGGGGCGGTGGGTCAGGATCGATGGGCATCAGCCAGGAGCCAGGGAAGCTAAGCGCTGGCGCTGCCCTCTCTGCCCAGGACTACGTCACCAAGATGGACCCTGCCTCCACGCTGGGGCTGAGCACCGAGTCCGTCCACGGCTACAGCATCAGCCACGTGAAGAGGGTCCTGGACACGGAGCCCCCGGAGCTGCCCCCCTGCCGGAGGGGCGTGACCAGCATCGCTGTGGTTCTCAAAGGCCAGTACTGGGCGGGGAGCCGGCACGCCCCTGGAGACAGGGTCTGGCGTTAGCCCTTTGGGGCACGGTTTGTCCAGTGCTTCCCACCCCCTCATCTTCAGGAGCCACGGCTAAGTCTGGGGGAGGTAGGGTGGCACTGGGCCCCATCTCCTCCCCCGCTGCTTTTCCCCAGTAGCATGCCCTGCCACTACCGGGTCGGCACAAGAAGCCGAGTGGAGAAGAGCTGGCCTGGCCCACATCAGGCTGCTTCCAGCGTGGACGATGCAGGCGGCTAGGGGATCTTCCAGGGAAGCGGGCCCTGCATACTGTGCACCTGAAGGGGAGGGGGCCCTGGAGTCTCACTCAGGCAACCCCCCCTACCCCGTTCTTGGGGGCGAGTATCCAGCTCGGGTCGAGCTGGGGTGTGCCCCCGCGAAGATCTCTCTAATGCCCCCTGACAGGCCTGAAGGAGAAGTGCGTGGGACAGCCTGGTTTCGAGAACGCCATCCCAAGCCCATTTGCAGCACTACAATCATGCCTCCTGCTCAAGCACCGGCTCCCGTCATCCTCTCGGGGCCACCAGTGGCACGGCAAGACCGACCTGACCAACCGCTTGGCCGAGTACCTGTGGAGCGCTCGGCCGGGGAGGTCACCGAGGGCATTGTCAACAACCTTCAACATGCACCAGCAGTCGTGCAAGGAAGGCTTCCGTAGATGGCTGTGCGGCCCGGATAATCCCCCCTGTACTAACCCCAGGAGAGCCTGGCAACTCCAGACGCTGCCGTCCCAACCCTGGGCTCTCCTCCAACTCTACCGGTGCCCCCAGCCCTGTGCCGTCCCAGCCCCGGGATCCCCCCCAGCTCTGCCGGTACCCCGCAGTCCCGACCCACAGCCCCGGGATCCCCCCCAGCTCTGCCGTACCCCTCAGTCCCGACCCACAGCCCCGGGATCCCCCAGCTCTGCCGGTACCCCCTCAGAGTCCCGACCCACAGCCCCGGGATCCCCCACAGCTCTGCCATTGCCCCTCAGTCCTAACCCAAGCTCTTTGCTGTCCCAGCCCTGGGCTCCCCCCAACGCAACTCTGCTGGTGCCCTTCAATCCCAACCCGGAGCCCCCACTGTCCCAGACCTGCTCTCCCGCACTCTGCTCTGTTGACACCTCATGCTCCTGAAAACCCCTCGCTCCCTGCTGTGGTGGGTGGTTCAGTGCCGCTGTTCCATTCCAGGACCTACAGCTGTACCTCTCCAACCTGGCCAATCAGATCGACCGGGAGACAGGCATCGGGGACGTGCCATTGGTCATCCTCCTCGATGACCTCAGCGAGGCCTGCTCCATCAGCGAGCTTGTCAATGGCGCGCTCACCTGCAAATACCACAAATGGTAAGAGCCCCGCCCCCGCATGCAGGCCCCGCCCCCTGCTTGGTGCCACCAATGGCATCCAGCCTTGGACCCTGCTGCGCCCCGGGTAGCGCCCTGTGCCCACACACGTGGCACTGCTCCGGCAGGGATTGAGCTGTTCAACTCCACCACCCTGCACTCCCGGGGATCGACAGTCCCTGGGCCCCCCAGCCCCACTCCCTAACCCCCAACCCCTCGCTCTGTGGCAAGAGCCCAGCCCTGCTCTCTTGGGGACATTGGGGGGAATGGAGCATCGGGCGATCCCAGCCTGCCCATCGTAGGGGACGACTCTTATGCTCCATGGTTGCAGACGCCCTTGGCGCTTCCTCTGATCTCTGGCCAGCCCCACCCCCTTGGACTTCACCCCGTACATTACGCCGGCTGCCCTGTGACTGGCGTGGGACGGGGGGGCTCCCTGTGCCCTCCCAGTGCACCAGCTGTGGTCCCCTTGGCCTGGCCCCTCTCCCTTTCTCCGCAAAAAGCCTGGGGGACAGCAGTGAGGCCCAAGCAGCTCCCCTAGCACAGGGCCAGGCACTCCCAGAGCCCCCAGCTATAATCCTGAGAGCGCAGCCCAGAAGATCTGAGCTGGGAAGCCTCGCTTGCTGGCCAGAGGGACGGCCCAGGGCCAGCATCCCACCCGAGTCCCCTGGGGGAGTTTCCTGGGTAGTGGGGAGGAGGCTGGGAACTATTTTCTGGGCCTCTCTCCCCCCAAGATGGGGGCAGCAGGCCACTCTCTCCTCCTGCCTGAAGGGGGAGACAGTGGGATCGCTGCCCCTTCCTCTCCCCATGCCAGCCCCAGTGGTGATGACATTAACCCAAAGCAGGGGCCAGCTGTGCAGAGTTTCATGGGGCCCTGTACTCTCTCTCCCCAAGCCCCTACATCATCGGGACGACAACCAGCCCGTAAGATGAGCCCAAACCATGGCCTGCACCTCAGCTTCAGGTACCGGGGACCTCAGGCCTGGGGGGAGAAGAGCCACCCTGTTGGGTCCCTGCATGGCAGCTGTCCCTCCTCGCGCTGTCTGCCCTGGAGGCCAGGGTGAGCAGACCCTGGGCCTAACATCTCCATCACCTGAGTGTGCTGCTTCTGTGCCTGCCCAGCCTGGGATCAAGGGGCTCCCACGCTGGGGGGAGCCACGACCTGTTGGGGTAGGTGGCACAGCCTGACCCTGCTCCATGGCCAGGAAACCGATCTCCCGGCAACCCCAGTGGGAGCTCTGGGAGCATGCGAGGCTTGCGTTGGGAGGCCCCTTTTAGGAGCCTTTAGGGTTGGGCACTGCTGGGGTTGTAGCGCATGACAGGGCTCGGCAGGAATCGCGTGGGTACAGCGCCCGGAGGAGTGCAGGGGGGCCTGGTGCTGAGGCTTGGGGATACAGTGCACGGGGATAGGTCTGGAGCTGATACCAGGGTTGGGCCCTGGGGGGGTGCAGGGGGCGCTGGGGCTGGTGCCTGGGGTACCATGCACAGGGGTTTCTGGGGGGGCAAGGTGGCATTGGGGGTGATTGTTTTGTCCAGATGTGCACCGCTGAGCCCTCCCTGCCCCCAAGGCTGCTGACTTTCTCGAACAACGTGGAGCCAGCCAATGGCTTCTTGGTCCGCTACCTGCGCCGGAAGCTGCTTGAGTCGGACAGCGACATCAACGCCAACAGGATGGAGCTTCTGCGGGTCCTGGACTGGGTGCCCAAGCTCTGGTACCACCTGCACACCTTCCTGGAGAAGCACAGCACCTCGGACTTCCTCATCGGTGAGTGGGGTGGGTGCCAGTGGGGCCGGGGCGGAGACAGGACGGGGAGCAGACCTGCTACGGCCCAGGGATCGGCTCTGCAGCTCCCCCAACGGGCAGTTTCTCTGCCACTGGCCTTCCCATAGGGGAGGAGCCTGCAGGAGTGGGCGGAGCTAAATGCTTTGCCCCTTCTAGGCAATGATCCACTTCGGTTGGCTGCCTACTGAGTCTTTGGCAAACCTACCACTGACCCGGAAACGAGCCAAAGCCATCCCCGTGCACTCACCTGATCTGTCCCGCAGCCCAGCAGGAAGTCCCGCCTCTGGGAGGCGGGACTTCTGACAGTCACACGGCAGAGTCAGAAGGCAGGAGCTCCATCCCCCTGGTGGGGTGGGCAGGGCTTTGGAGTCCAGCTAAGGTGGTGGACTAAGGTGCCAGCTAAGGTGACACCTGTTTTTTTTGAACTTCCAGGCTGGTTTTCCCTTGGAAATTGCCTTTTCCTCCCCAAAACAAACATTTTTGGCAAAAGTGTTTAATTTTTGACCTTTTTCTTGGCAGGTGACGTTTCATATGGAATTTTCCATCGAGATTGTCACCAAAACCCAGTATTAAAATTACCCTCAACTGAAATCAAGTGTTTGGGGTGACCCGAAGGTCCCAAGGGCCATTTTTCAATCAGGATTTTGATAAACATCTGGACTAAAAACAAACACAAAACCAAGTGCTGGGAAATACGTCCGAGCTCTGGGAAAGAAGCTCCATTTCGATCCTGGCACGATCCAGCCACTCTTGGCAGGAGGGGGGATTTTTGCCCTGTTTCCCCAGCTCCACTCAGGAGCTTTCACCCTGTTATACAGCCAGCCTGCCAGGATGCTTCCTGCAGAGGGGGGTCTGGTCCCTGGCCCCGGGTGCCTAACGGCCTCCCCTCCACCAGTGTGCCATCCCAGAGGTGGCTGCATTTCAGTGCACGTCACTCTGGTTTGTAAAGCCCTTGGGGTGAAAGATCCAAATTCCGGGGGGGATGTTTTCGGGGAGCTGCTGCTCAGCAGTGCCGGAGAGCATTCCCAGTGCCGCCGTCCTGCTCCATCCCCCCTGGCCCTCGCCCCAGAGATAGCTGTGGAAAACAGCTAGGGGTGGGTACATCCACTGCAGCCTTTGCAGGGGGCAAATTGGCCACTTGGCCGGGGCACTCAGCTCCAGGCGAGGGTCAGAAGCAACCTCTGCTCAGGTGCCAACATCGTGTTTTCCATCACAGCCCTGCTGGGGTTGGGGCTGGGATCACGGTCCAAGCACTTGTTGGGAGCGTGGCCTCCTCTGGGGAGGGGACAAGTGTTCCGGATTGAGAACCTCATAGGGGCAGGGTTGAGGCACCTTTTGGGATCATGGTTCCCTTGTGATTGTGCAGGCTGGGAGGAGCCGTGACCTGGTAGCCAAAGCTGGGGAGGAGCACGGCAGGTCCTAGAGGCCAAGTTGGATGGGGGGGCTTGTGTCTGCTCGGCTCACTGGCCTCTCCTTGTCCCCTCCCCTCCTGCAGGCCCCTGCTTCTTCCTGTCCTGTCCCATCGGGATTGAGGATTTCCGGACCTGGTTCATTGACCTGTGGAATAACTCCATCATTCCCTACCTGCAGGAGGGGGCGAAGGATGGGATCAAGGTACTGCGCTGAAACCTCTGAACCCTGACCCAGGGCTCTAACACCCCAGCCCTAATGTGGGGCATTCGATCAGAGGAATGGCCCTGAGCTGCCCTGCCCCATAGCCAGGCGAATGACCCTCAACAGAGCTGGCAGGAGATGAGGAGGAGGACTGGGCAGGGGCCTGCGGGGTGGGATTGAGGGTCACTAGCGGAGCTGGGTGTTAGAAGTTGCCCGGTCTCTGCCTGCGCTAACCCTGACCTTCCAGGCTTTCCCTGTCCTGAACCCCACTCTCCGTCAGTGGGACCAAGCTGCAGCTGCCTCCGGGCGGGAATTGGGCCCACGGTGCAGTGAGCATTGAGTCTTGCACCCCTTCCCCACTGTTCCTTCACCAAGGCTCTGTCTCCTCTTTCAGGTCCATGGCCAGAAAGCAGCCTGGGAAGACCCTGTGGAGTGGGTCCGGGACACCCTGCCCTGGCCGTCAGCGCAGCAGGACCAATCGAAGCTGTACCACCTGCCCCCGCCCAGCGTGGGGCCCCACACCACAGCCTCCCCCCCGGAGGAGCGGACTGTCAAAGACACCACGCCCAGCTCCTTGGACTCCGACCCCCTGGTATGGGCCGCTTCCAGTAAGGGGTGCAAGCAGGCATGTGGGGGATCAGAGCCCGCAAGATACAGGGGGGTCACAGAGGCAGCGGGGGCAGGGCAGTGTGTGTCGGGGTGGGGGGGTCACAGAGGCAGCAGGGACAAGGCAGTGTGTGTAGGGGTGGGGGAGTCACGGGGGCAGGGCAATGTGTCGGGGTGGAGGGTCTCAGAGGCAGCGGGGCAGGGCAGTGTGTAGTAATGGCTGGGTAGAGGTTCCTGGAGGGGAAGGGGGTTACAATGGGGAGGGTTGGTGGGGGAGGATGGGCATCCTCCCCAGGTGACTGTCTGTACACAGTCACAGAGGGCCACCACCCCCACCCCAACGTGTCTCTCAGTCTGGAGACGTTCCCCAGAGACAGATTCCACTGAGCACACAGTTGATAGCAGGGCCGCTCCGTACAACGGGTGCTGCGGGGAACAAGCCGAAACGCATGGCAGATGGGGCCCAGTACAAGCAGGCTGGTATCTGGCTTGGTCTGCAAACGGACATCCCTCGTAAGCCCTACAATACACATAACATCAGACCTAGAGAGAAGCGTCTGTTACCTACTGCCTGGAAAGAACCCACCTGCCTAGCACCACTCCTGGGCTGACCGGCCTTACCTTCCAACCGTAATTTTCAATGTAGACACATAACTTCTTCAGTGTTCGCCTTACTCACATTTTGCAACGTTTACAAGGAGCAGCAGAGTACTGGCTCTCAGTAGTGACTTCACGTTGCCACCCTTTGGTGAACTAATATGTGTCAACTTGACCCAGGGGATCCCTATGAACATTTGTGTACCCCTGTGCCAGTTGGCACCGAGAGGTCCCTGGGTCACACAGAGCTCCAGCTGAAGGATGGGAATGTGGAGTGGGGACTCTGCAGGTCAGGAGTGGGGGGCTCTGGGAGAGCTGGGGCAGAAGTGGAGTAGACATGGGGCAGGACTGGAGGGCCATCCGCAGAGCTGGCCTGGACTGGCTGACAGTCAAGGGCGAGGGGGGCTGTGGATCAGGTGTGGGGGGCGCTGGCTGTGCCCCGCTGCGCACTTGCCTGGTTGAGCTGCTCTCGGTGCCCTTGCTTCCTGCACAGATGGCCATGTTGCTGAAGCTCCAGGAAGCAGCCAACTACATAGAGTCTCCAGACCGAGAGACCCTGGTGGATCCCAACCTGCAGCCGACGCCGTGAGACCGCACCGGAGAGGGGAGCTCACCGCCCTCGGCCGCCAGCATCCTCGCCAGCTGGTTTTGCTTTTCGTTTGGTCTCCTGGGAGTGCGCGGCCAGGGCTGGAAAGCGGCGGGGACGTGGGCTCTGGCACGTCCCCTTGGGGCATGGGGGCAGCGGGGCTCAGCCCACGAGAGAGCGCAAGGCACCCGCCTCCCAGCCTGACTCTGGTGGTAGGAGAATCCTGGTTTCTCTTCTTGGTTTTTTTGTCTCTGTCGCAAACTCCTGGGGGCCAAATGCAGCCAACGCAGACTCCCCGGCACCAACAGGCAGGCCCCTGCGTGGGGCGGGGACCCCGCAGAACCCCTCCCAGGGTGCGGCTAGGGGGCAGGGAGGAGCATGCAGCCCCCGAACAAGAGGATTTTTTTTTTATTATTATTTTAATGAAACAATCTGTGGGGCAAAGAGAAGAACAAAGTCCTGATGGAAGTGTCTGAGTCACGCTGTCAGGGACCCGCCGGGCACCGGGTTCTGCTGTCTCCCGCGCCAGCCACCCCACAAACTCCAGTGCAAGCGAAGGCCTGGAAGGAGGAGCCGGACTCTCAGCTCTGTCTTTGTACATCCCTTATTTAATCTGCATGACCGTCATTTAAACCAGGACTTCCTAATAAACCCTGCTTTGGTTATATTCTTTCCCCCTACCCCACCACCCTCCCATTTGATTGGGACAGAGTTCAGCTCTTCCTTTGTTCCTCTTTGGGTCTGGTTCTTTTCTCCGCATTGCTTCGGCCCGAGGAGGAGCGGGCAGCCTTGCGTTGAGTCGATTTTTTCATTTCCGTTTGACTCATTTCTTTTTGTAGCTGTTGGTTTCTTCTCTTTCCCCCCGCCACCCCCCAAGTCACCTCAGCGGTGAGCCTGGTGCTGACTGGATGCTCTCCAGTAACTGATTCCCCCCTCGCAGCTCCTGGCAGGCTCAGCGTGGATTCAGTCAGCAGCATGATGCTCACAAAGAAGCACAACTGGCTGGGGGGCGTTCCGCTCCTCACCCCCCACTTTGGGACACCCATCTTCTATAAGCACAAGATGCCCATAGCTGGGGCCCAGGCCCTGGCAGGGGGAGCTGAGAGACAGGGCTGCTGCAGCCCCTGGCGCCTCAAGTGCGAGGGAGTAGCCAGAGATGGTGACAATCTCCTACCAAGCCAGCAGAGCTGGTAGCGTCCGTCCCTCATGACAGTTCTTGGCTGGCTAGGGTAGAGGGCGACAGGGCACTGAGGTGAGGGGGCTGGCAGAGGAGGCCCTGCCTGTGCCATGTCTCCATGTGTGGTTAGCGCAGGCAGAGATCTCGCTTCACATCTCCATGTCCAGCATAGAGATCTCAGTAGCACTTAGGAGACATCTAGACAAGGGGCAGGCAGCACATGGGCCTCCCTCCTCCATGCATGGCAGCAGAGGAACCAGTGAAAGAGCCCACTTCGTCTCCCCCAGCCAACACCCTTAGAAAGCCCTTCCTTTTTCCCTCAGGCTCCAGGACAGGCTGGGAGCGTTGGCTTGGGTCCATCCATGGGGTGGGTTCAGTACCACTGGTGGTGCAGTACATTGCAGGGGTGTCTCATCTCAGGACTCATCCCGCATCTGTCATCGATAGCTTTCTGGACATCAGAAGGCCATGAAATAGCCCGAGATAGCAGCTCTAGCCATTCAGGCCAGAGGGAACCGTTCTCATCTCTGCTCAGCACCTACCTAGCACGGGCTAGAGGGCTCCTTCGCCCCCCCCATTCTTGCATCCAGCTCACAGCTTGTGTGTGATGGCTTAGAAAGAGACACCTAGTCTTGATTTAAAGGCTCCAAGGTCTGGAGAACGTACCCCGGCCCTAGGTGACCATGGGACTGGGTGATGTGCAGACACATCCTCTAGGTAACTACTCCCCCAGGGCCATTCGTATACTCAGCGCAGGAGGCCAGTAACTCATGGCCTGAGGGATAACTCAGCCCAGCGGGTGCTGTTTCCTAGCAATCCAGGCAGACTAGCACCTCGGGTTGAGTCTCTGGCAAGCGGCCTGTGGACTTGCTTGGAATTCAGCCTGAGCTACTCAAGCTGAGCCGCAGGCAAAAGCATGTCCCTTCCCTCGCCCAGACCCACGCAGGGAGCAGAAGCCCCCAGCTGGGAAGCTGCCCTGCCTCGTGCTGCAGACTGAATCTGCGCTGCTGACCCTGCAAGCTGTGAAGATCCAAGCCAAGACCTGCAAAAGAAATATGCAAATGCACAGCCCAAAGAGGTGGCTGTGGAAGGGGGGGGCAACCACGGTGCTGCGATGCTGCCTTATTACCTCTGGTGCAGGGGCCGACAGAGCAGCCTGGCGTGTACGAGGCAAGGGCACGTGTTGGCCAAAGCATTGGGTATGTGACTGGGCCCCAGCCCAGGAGCGCCAAACGGAGTCAATGTGTGTAACCAGGGGAGGGAGGGTGGGTGTGTTTAACCCCACTTCTCTGCTGGTGCCTGCGGTGCTCCTGTCCTGCCTAAATGTTCCACTGATATACGCTCAGGGACCGCCGAGGCCTGCACCGCTCTCTGGCGAGCAGGGAGGAAAGCCGAACTGGGAGCTCGGTCCTAGCCCCACCGCGCTCCCTGCTGTGGAGTGCTGGGCTCCGGCTAGCGCTCACCCCAGCTCCCCATGGGCTGGGCTGGGTCAATCCCTGTCCGGCTCCATGACTTGGGGGTGGCTGCTGCTAACAGAGATGGATCCTTAGCCTCTGCCCACTGTGGTTTGACGCCGCTGCTGGCCGTGAGCCGGGTCTGGTGAGTGTCCGTAACCAGGCAGTTCTGGATCAGGGGTCTCAGCCTCCAGGAGACTGTTGGAGCCCAGGACCCTGCTTACACTTCCAGGGGTCCAGGGATTCCTGCCACCAGCCAAAACTCATGGTTGGGCTCAAGCAGATCATGTAGAGAGACACCCAGTCACGATTTCATGGCTCCAAGTGACAGAGAATCCACCCCGTCCCTACGTGACCGTGGACATGACCTACAAATACGTCCTCTAGGCAAACTCCTGGTCCTATCGTGTTCCACCTGGTGCCACTCACAGCCAGAGCTGCTGCACCAGCCTTGTCTCTTGACAGGTCTGATCCCATGGGCCAGCCTTGCCCCACTGCCTACGCTGTCCCATGCAGATTGCTGTCTGTGTTGGGGAGGTGGCTATGGGCACACGCTGGTGAATAGTGCACGAGTGGAGGAGAGCAGTCGCTCCTCATCCTGCAGCCTGTTGTGTTGAATTCACCCTGGTGGCGATGGAGGGCGGAGGTGTAGGGAAGGGAAACCAGTGCCTAGTGCGGTGGTTACTGGAGCCCCTGTGGAGCTGTCCAGATGCAGCAGCCTGGCATCTTGGTGGGGAGGGCAGGGCAGTGGGCTCCTGGCTCGATGGGCAGCCCCGCAGCGGGGAGCAAGGGCGAACTTTGGTGCTGGTGGCGGTTGGCCACGTGCAGTAACGTGTCACAGGCAGAGTGCAATCAGCTGCGGCGCCTTCGGCCTGGAGGGGCTGATGCAGCCGTGGCCACGGTTCTGAAAAGGGCTCTGGCCCCAGTGCCCTGCCTTCCCAAAGGGTGTCTCTGGCAGGAGGCAGGTGCTGCTATCATTCCAGTTTGCTTTTGCTCGGTGACAACACAAAACAACACCCAACTTGCCTTTCTCAGTCGCATGCTATCTCCGGGTGCAGGGCTTGGGCAGTCTGGCACACGGCACCTGCTGGGTAGGGCCAAGGCCTGTGCACAGAATCTCTCTGTCCCTGATGCTCTCTGGGGGCTTAAAACCAACCCAAGAGGCCTTTCGATGTAAGGAAAATCTGGCCTGGTGCAATTCCCCGCCCCCCGCCAGATGCTATGTGTGTAGGCGCAGGGGGCGTTCCTGTTGAAATGCATCTGTGACCCTCCCAAGGGCAGACCCTTGGACCGGTGCTGCCAGGGATTTGCAGCAATGTTCTGTGCAAATCTAAGGTGCTTGCTTCACTCTCTTGTGTGATTGTGGACATGTACACCCTGTCGTATGTGGGGGTTGCATGCACAACACTGGGAACTCTGGGGGCTGAAGGGATAGGTTTGGCTGTAGCAGAAGGTTCCATTGGCTGGTTTAATGTGCACAGTCCCCTTGGTGATTGTCTTGGGCGCTGGTTTTTGTTACTCTTGGCTCTGATCTCACCTGGATCTGCCGATGTTAGGGGCCAGCCCCTTGACTGATGGAAATCGGTCCAGCCGCATTGGAGCATTGCTGCAGTTCTTTGCGCCAGCCAAGGGTCCAGTGGCAGGGGGGAAGCGACACGGGCACAGATGATGTCCGTGGCTTTTAACAATGGTGATAGAATCAGTGTGGACAGAGATGGGGAAAGGCCTGGGGTGTCTCATCTAGTCTATCCCGCAGGCCCTGTTCTCTAGAGCTTTGTTCCGTGATCTTAAATGACTCAAGCAATGGTCTAGCCACCTCTGCCCCAGGGCTACCGTTCCACACTGTTCCCTCTTGCTGCTGAGAAACTTACTTTTGCTCAAAGCTCCCACAGGACCAACCCACGTGATTCCTCCTCTTCCATGGGCTCAGCACCTTTCCCAGAGTCGCAGGCAATTGGAAGGGCCTCGCTTTGGCTTAGCCACCACTTAGTAAAGCTATTAATACTGAGTTCTCTTCATTCTTCCCCTACTGTTCATCTCTCCAGCTCCATTCTCACCAGAGTTGATCTTCTCTCAATCCCCTTGCTTTGCTATTAACACTGACGTTATAGGAGCAGCCAGAGAGCCATTCAGGACTGGGGCTTGTGTGCGCTTGTACAAACTCTCAGCAAGATCGAGGTCAAGAGCCTCAAAGGTATTTCGGTGCCTGACTCCCATTGGGTTCTGGGCCAGGTTGAAGAAAAATTGTTGGCATCTTTCTGCCTAACACAGAACCCAAGATCCAACCCCACCACCACCACCACCACGTACATGTTTGGATTCAGAGCTGGAGTCACATTGGGCAGCTGGGCCGTGTCTCATGGGGAGGTGCTGTATTCTGGGCCCAGGCTGTCCCGTGTTGTGATGTAGATGCCACTCTGATCCAGCATGGTTTTCAGTGTTTGGCAGCACAGGTGGCTGGGTAATTAAATCCCCACTGGAATCCAGTGATCCCACCCAGAGGTTTCTTTTACAATCTTTCAACAAGGAGTCCGGTGGCACCTTAAAGACTAACAGATTTATTTGAGCATAAGCTTTCATGGGTAAAAACCTCACTTCTTCAGATGCATGGTTTTTACCCACAAAAGCTTATGCTCAAATAAATCTATTAGCCTTTAAGGTGCTTCCGGCCTCCTCATTGTTTTTGTGGTTACAGACTAACACGGCTACCCCCTGATATTTTACACTCTTTGTGGCTTCTGTTTTGGAGACTTGGGTTTGAAGGCGCTCAGCAGCTGTCACTCTTGCGGGGACACACCTGACTAGGCCAAGACTCTCCCAGGTGCATAGGCACCTTGTCCCCATTTCATTTCAGTGGGCTGGAGGCACTTGAATCCCTTTTGATTCAAGGCCTTAATTTCTTGCCCAACCCCACACAATTTCACCCTCCTCATCGTGGCCAGGCATCCCTGTCAGTGCACCAGCGCTGGACTGGGTATGGCCCAGTTGGGTGGCAGGGTCCTAGCTGCATTCTGTAGGGTTTGAATCAACCCTTGGCATGCTGGCATCCAGATTTGAGCCAGCCAGCAGGTGGCACGCTCCCATTCCTGGCGAGGAAGGAAGAGCCAAGAGGTAGCGTATTAAACCAGCCAAGCCACCAAGGGTAGGAATGCAGCAGCTGCATGGCACGGGCGGCTTCTCCGCCAATGCGTCTCTACAGGATAAGCCCTGGTCCTTGTCTGTCCGCTCTGTATCCATATGAGCCGGGTGCTTTGCACAGTGATTTACCTGGACTCGACACTGGGGTTTTCTCTCGTTTGCCTTTTCTGTTCACTCTGTAGGATAAGGACACGCTGTAAATAGCACTGTACCCGGAGGCCCCGAGTGAGTTGGACGGGGCCTGGCCCTGCCTGTCTGTCCCTTTTTGTATTATGTGTGGATAACTGTGCTGTGCTGACTCATGTTTCTGATTGTATGAGACACCTGCCCAGCAATCGCTATAGGGCAGTAGCAAGGACGGGGCAGGGGGCCACGAGCCCTGCCCCATCAGACTGGGACTGCCCCCCCACCTGCCCCCTTGCATGGGCTGCAGGAACAGCGGTGCTAGAGGGGGCAGCACAGGGGACAGGAGGGCTTCAGGGGCCTGATGCTGAGAGCTCGTGGGGGGAGAGGCCCATTTCTGACAGGCTACGGATGGGTGTTTAAAAGGAGCCTAAGGGCATGAGCCCCCCAGCTCCCCTTCAACTGCATCTGGGTGCCTCACTCCCGGAGCCCTTGGCTGTTGCCCATAGTCCAGCTCTGTCCCTAGGAGCAGCCCTTGCCCATCCACTATGGAGCTTTCTAGGCCATCGCTAGGAAGTGGCCAAGTGCTTCGGACAGGCAGAGGGTTGGGGCTGGAATAAAGACCCACCCAGAGTTGGAACCAACTGTTTTCTCTGCCCCGCCTCCCCCCCAGCTATGGTTTCCATTCTGAATTCAAGTTAGGCTCCCCTGCCTTCTCCCCACCCCCGCCAGGCACCCCATAATCAAGGGAGCTCGGCGCTCGATGTAGGGAGAGCAATGGCGCGCTGTCCACTCACGCCTGCTGGGCAAGGCCCGAAGGCCTGAGCTGACCCTCTCGAGGGAGGATTTTAAAGAAACAGGTTCAAGTCCTCACTTTTACCAGGGGGAGAGGGGGTTGACTTTAATGGCATTACTCCTGATTTACACCAGAGTGAGCAAGAGGGGAATTGGGCCCAGCGGGGTTACTCCTGAAATACAAGGGGGGGGGTGAGAGGGGAACTGGGCCCGCAGAGCTATGGTATACAAGACTAGCCTCAGCAAGGAGGGATGCTAGGTTGGAGACGCCAAAGTGCTAATTACATTTTACTGGCCAGCTCCTCAGCTGTTGCAGGTCAGCAGACGTGGACTTCAGTGGAGCGCTGCCCATTTACACTCGCTGAGGATCTGGCCCTGCATCTGGGCAGAGCAGGGGAGAGAGGACACCCATGAGAGCAAACGCACCCCAGGGCATGATACTCCAGCCCTGCAGAGAGGGGGTCAGTGCTGGCTGCCTCCTTTAGCCTGCAGGGGACAGAGTGGTGGGAATGTGGGGCCAGCCTTTGACGCTGTCCTAATTTCAGCCCCTGCTTTGCAAAAAACAATATGGGGGAGGAGATTGTGGGAATTCCACCCATCAGTCCATGAGGAAGCCAAAGGGAGATAGTGGCTGGTTCCTCCGGGCTCCGCCTGGAGCATTGGTGCTAAGATACCCAGGGCACTGGTGCCTGTGGAAGGCCGGAGTGAGGCTGTTGGAAAAGCTGACAATTGCACTAATTCATCCAACCATTGGCCAACCTGACCTCCCTTCCCCACCTCCCCTGCCAAAGACATTGATTAACCTTTCCTTCTGCTCTTCCCCCCTGTGAGCCCAAGCCTGGGCTTCACTACATCCGGGGCTGAATTTAGGATTCCTCCAAAGTCTTGTGTCTCCCTGGCCCATTAGCAACTGCTGACGGGTGGCCTAAACCTTACGGGTTTAGTTTTTTTTCTATTAAAAACAAACAAACCTTTTTTTTATTGAATTAAAAAAAAACCTGAAATGGATGAATTCCTGTTTCAGATGAGCTGTGTAATTGATGAGGTTCTGTGTTTCTGAACTGCATGGTATTCCTGCTGAGGGGGTTTTATAGCACTTTTTAAATTTCTCTTAAGATTTTGGTCCAAATTTCTACTGCTTCTCTCTCTCTCCTGTCTTTCTTTGCTTTCTTCTTTCCTTCTTGAAGAGATTCTTTGTAGACTTGCTCCATTTTATACCTGATGTAGACACGACAAAAACCGCGAGTCAGACATTGTACATAGCTGCAGAAACAATCATGGGACACCAACATGAGCTGGACTGTTTCCAAGATGAATCGTTTTTACTTAAGTTTAAAAATTTTAAGAAGAAGAAAACGAAGCCAAAAATAGGCTTTTTAAAATAATAATAATAAAGACATAGAGCAAAATACAACCTGCCACCTACTCATCTCTTGCTGCCCCAGCCGGTCACACCAAAGGCCATGTCTCCTCTGGGGTCATCTGTCTAACACCTTGGAAGTTCAATAAATTTATCTCCTGTACTGTCTGTCTGTTGGTCCTATTTATCCTGGGGGGGCCCTGCTTCTAAGCTCCACCCCACCCCTGGATCTAGAAGGTGGAGTCTGACTCCCTTGGTAATTACTGTCCTATTGTAATGGGGAAGGGAATTAGGCCAGCAAGCACTGCCCTGTACTGCATAGAATGAGAGCTGTTCATCAAGCTGGGAGGCATAAACAGGAATCTTGAGTAGGAGCAGGGAGGTTATTTTATCTCTGTATTTGGCACTGGTGCGACCACTGCTGGGATCCTGTGGCCAATTCTGGTGCCCACAATTCAAGAAGGATGTTGATAAATTGGAGAGGGATCAGAGATAAGTCCTGGGAATGATTGAAAAACCTGCCTGAGAGTGATAGATTGAATTGATTTAGTTAACAAACAAACAAAGGTTAAGGGGTGACTTGATTACAAGCTATATCTACAGGGTGAACAAATATTTAATAATGGGCTCTTCAGTCTAGCAGAGGAAGGTCTAACATGATCCGATGGCTGGAGGTTAAAACTAGACAAATTCAGACTGGAAATAAGGTGTAATTTTTGTAACAGAGTAATTAAGCACTGGAACAATTTGCCAAGGGTTGTGGTGGATTCTGTACCACTGACAATTTTTAAATCAAGATGGGATGTTTGTCTAAAAGATCTGCTCTGGGAATGATTGTGGGGCCATTCTCCAGCCTGTGTTATGCAGGAGGTCAGACTAGATCAGTGGTTTTCAACCTGTTTGTCATTGTGGGCCACATATGCAGCTCACAAAGTGTTCCCTGGGCCGCAGGTTGAAGCTGGCAGCACTGCTGTAGGGATAAAGGCCACGCTTGGCAATATCCCCTGACAGACTATTTTTTAATGTTCGCTGTTTCCACTCCTGTTTTTGTTCATTGGTGTATTTTTCCACCAGAGGAGGGTGTGTATATGAATGGAAGTAGAGCCCTGTGCTATGTGACCAGCTGACTGCTCTTTTGGGGGCTAGGTTGCCCCCCGCCCCGTGGCTAAAGGCAGCCACCAAAGTTATAAGCTCCAGCACTGCTCGGGCTAAGGGAGATTCCCCATGCATTCCACTCCCCATGTCCTGGGTTTGAATCCCTACCAGCGAGCCAGGAGGGCCGTGATCTTTGGCCTACATGATGCTGCGTGGTCAGGGCTCACTCCTGCACTTGGTGCTGCAGCCTGCTGCAAGGGGCACTCTGGAGGCAGAAACTGGTAATTGCTTTTGGTTCAATTCGGCAGCTGTTCATCCAGTCCTGTGACACATGCCTTATGGACTCTTCCAAAACAATATTGGGTAAGCCCAGGAGCCCATATGATCAACTTGGCCCACCCTTGCTTAGTGACTGGGATGCCACCATTGATCGCTCTCATGTAGAGCCACATGTATCTAGGTACCCTTTCCTCTGAGGCCCTCAAAGCCCCTTGCAAACATTGATCGCGCCGGCTACCCTGTCCCAGAGGCAGGTAAACAGCCCTGTGAAACCCCACATACCCAGGAACCTTTGCATGTGATATGGCTGAACAGTTGGTCGGATTCTATTGCTTCCAAGCTCGGCGCTCACTGAGAATGCAGCCCGGGATGGTGTTAACCAGAGAGAGCTCAACTGCGTACAAGTGCCTCTTGATGTCCCGCACGTGAGTCTCATCATGCATGGTAGTTCGCAGCCCTCCGTTTCCAAGGGGGTTGGGAGACGGGGTTTCCAGCCCCCCTGGGTGTGTTCATGTTCTCTGGTCAGGCAGGCCAAGCACCACCCCCAATAGCCCTCCTGGAAGGGGCAAATTATTGCCCTATTCATTAGGTAACTAACCCAGCCAGCTCTGTCCTGCTGTCAGTGACCTTGGAGATCTCACCCCTAGCTACACACTGACTTTGGTTGCTCACCAGTCAGTATTCATCTCGTCAGTCAATACATTTTGGATTCTTACAGAAATCAAATCTCTGCTCCTTTGCCACACAGGGAGAGAGGAAACATGCCAAGATCAAGCGCCCACAGAGATGGTGGCAGACAGATGGGACTTGCCATTGTAGCCAATGAAAACGGCAGGGGAAAGTAGGAAGCAGGAATGGAGTTCCTCAAACTCCAGTTGAGCCAGGACAACAAAAGTGAAAAGTGCCCTGGGGTTTTTAATAACCCCCAGGTGAGCAGAATCTGAGCATTATCATAGAATCATGGAAGATTAGGGTTGGAAGGGACCTCAGGAGGTATCTAGTCCAACCCCCTGCTCAAAGCAGGACCAACCCCCACTAATTATGTCCCCCCTGCAGCAGCCCTGCTCCATGTTCAGCAGAGGCATACTCAGGGTGCATCTACACTGCAGTTAGAGGTGTAAGTCCAGTTCCTGAACTGCCTACGGCCAGTCCCATGATCACAAGCAGTCCCCGCCCAGCATGGCAGTTTCATCTGTGTTGGCAACACAGGCTGTCTGCAAACAGTGGCGAGCCCCACCCTCTGCGCATGCCACGCCCCGCCGGGGAGCTGCTGCAGGAGAGGTGGTGAACGGGAGAGGTCTGGGGTGGGGCACACCATGCCCAGATGCAGGTTGGAGGGGTGATTCGGCTGCACAGGGTGGCAGTTGTCTCTCCCGTGCCCTTTGGTAAAGACCTGGTTTATCTCATAGACCCTGTGAGGACGCAGTCCTGCAGGCAGGATCCCCAGTTAGAGCCCAAACAAATAGCTCAATTATGGTGCAACATGCAACAAAACCCCCGTGTCACGCACTCCTCCCACGCCCACATGCCCCTGGCTGGCGTCACACGCTGGCAGGGGCAGGCACTGGGAGTTCTCCCCCACTCCGCTCAAGCACCTATCTCTAGAGCTCCCCGCAGCCTCGCAGGGAAGGAAGTAAAGGGAAAGATGGGCACTGACTTGGGAGAGCCAAGTGCAAGTCCCTGCTTTGTCAGACTCCCTGTGTGACCTTGGGCAAGTCATTTAGCCTCTCTGTGGCTCAGTGTCCCCCCTCTGTACAATGGAGCTAATAGCATCGCCTTGCCTCCCAGATGTATGTGAGGATAAATGCAGTAAAGATTGTGAGCGGTGCAGCTAATACAGTAACAGGGGCTGGAACCATACAAGCGACAGCTGCTCAGAACAGCATCTGCTGGGCCGAGCTCCCCCATGCGCAGGGGAGGGAGTTGGAGAGGCAGCGCCCCCTACAGCCTTCACGGAGGGACGCAGGTGAACCAGACACTGTCACCTAAAAGCTGCAGCTCACAGCCCATGCAGAACACAGCTGCCCCGGGGTGACAGGGCTTCACTCTGCGTCTAAACCCAGGGGTGGTTTGCGTCTTGCGGCTGCCTGTGTATCCATTCAGCTGGCTCCCCGTCCCCCACTGTAGCAGCCAGGCACTGGTACACGACTGCAAAGTGGTCTCACTATTTCCCAGCCGGACTCACTTTTCTCTGCTCCGCCTTCTGCTCCCTTGGCCCTCTGCCAGCTGCCTCCATGTTCTCCAACAAACCCCAGCACCAGGCCCTACCAGCAAAGCTCTCTGCAGGCCACTGTGCAGCTACCACCATGCCATTGGTGGGGTCCCCCACCTCCCACAGGATCAGGGAGCAGCCCATGGAGCAATGTGCTGGTGCGAGGCATGCTTTCCCCGTGGGTCACTGCTCTCTAAGAGACACCCAACAGTGACTCAGGGCTGGGGCCTCCGTGTCCCCAGGCACAGAGCCTAGTGAGCCAGGTGCAAAGATACAGGGACTCTCCAGGCACTTGCTGAGCTTAGGGAGTCCAAGGACCCATCATCACGCAGACCTGGCCCTCACCCCGGTGTCCCGCACACCCCCCAACCGATTGTCTCATAGACCCCCCATCCCGGTGTCCTGAAGACCCCCTACCCCGTTATCCTGCAGACCCTGGCCCCACCATCCCAGTGTCCCGCAGACCTCCCGGTCCCCATCCTCGTGTCCACAGACCCCAGGCCCCATCCTGGTGTCCCACAGATCCTGGCCCCTATCTTGATGTCCCGCAGACACCTGGACCCACATCCTGGTGTCCCACAGACCCCCAGACCGCCATCCTGGTGTCCAGCAGGCGCCCCCCTACCCCTGTCCCAGTGCCCCGCAGATCCTGGCCCCTGTCCTGGTGTCCCGCAGACTCCGGCCCTCATCCCAGTCTCCCACAGACCACAGACCCCCATCCCCATGTCCTGCAGACCCCATCCCCTACCCTGGTGTCCCGCAGACCCTCAGTCCCATCCCAGTGTCCCACAGACCTTGGCCCCCACCCTGGTGTACTGCAGACCCCTCAGACCCTACCCCAGGGTCCCACAGATTCCCTTGCCCCTACCCCAGTGTCCCGCAGACCAGTCCCCATGTCCCACAGACCCCCTTGTTTCTGCCCTGGTGTCCCGCAGATCCAGCCCCTTTCAGTACAACCTAGATAGGAACTTCTGGCAGGGAGCAGTTTGTGCCACTACACCAGCACCCGCCCTCCCAGCTTTCCCATCGTCCTGCCCCGAGCGGATATACCCCTGGAGGTGCAATCTGGCCTTGCTGCCCTATGGCTCTCCAGCTCTCTGGTGCTGGGCACTGTCCCAGGCCAGCCAGCTTGTCACACAGCCCCTCAGGTGATCTGAGATAATGCTTCAGTTCTTGCCCAACTCCAGCGGCTGCAAAATTTCTTGCATGGCCGTGCCAAGCTGCTGTACCTGCTCCAGTCCCACTGGCACCGTCAGGCATTGGCCAAACTCTGAGACTGCCACAGTCCAAGAGACTCAGATTGCAACCCTGCTTGCATGAATGATGGCCCGGCCCTGAGCTAGAGGGCACAGTGGCTGAGTGCCAAGCTCTGGAGACTGACTGGCCAGCTCTGGAGACTGACTGCTCGGGGGGGAAGGAATCCAGGGTTTGAATGGCAGCAGCACCCTTGCCCCCCCCAGCATGTGGATGTGATGGGGAGCAGTCCTAGAGCTACCATGAGCTGGCACCAGCCTGACGTGCCCCATTGTCCGCCTGCGCTGTGAGTGAGCGCTCTGCCAAGAGAACCGCGTGTGGGCACTTCTCTCTCTCCATCAGTCCCGCTCCAGTCTCTGGGGAGTGTGCTCTGCCCCGGCTCTTTGTCTCCTGCCCCCGGACATCTGACTGGGCGTTTCCAGGAGCAGTGACAAGCTGCCCAGGACAGGTGCCAGCCGAGCCCAGAGCCAGGGGGAAGTCGGGCAGGGCTGACTGGCCATGGGAAGGGGGTGTCCTGCTTTCCTGGGCACTCCTCTGCCCCAGTGCTCCAGGCCGTCCCGGGACCAGCTCTGCGGGGGAAGCTCTTTGGATGGCTCAGAGGGCTGATGGTGATGGTTGTTGCCATGGATGCTGTTGCCACAGGACAGCTACACACTGACCTCTGGGGAACAGAGTTGGTGGCTCTGAGCACATTTCATAGCAGGCCGGTGTCACCACGGGCACCTTTGGGGGCAGTGCCCAGGCATGGCTGCCAAATACCTGGGTCAACCCTAGCCATGGGCACATGGGTCAGGGCTATTGCTGAGGGCGGGCAGAGCATGTGTGGGTGGAGGTGCTTGTTCCACTACTTCCTACAGGCCAGCCAGTGCCACCTTCTTGCCCTTCCAGTGCCAGCTCCGCCCAATAGTCACACACACTCATCCGCCCACAGGGGCACACACGCACACGCATGGCCATACACACTCACATATGCAGCCACATTCTGGGAACTTTCCCACCAAGACCGCAAACGCCAGTCACATTCAGCCCCTGTGGCTATTGCTGCTCCCTGCCAGATGCTGTGCCCGGGCTGCACTGTGGCACAGCTCCCTGTGCATTGGGAACCCGCAGTGTATTAACAGCCCCACATTTCCCCATGGCCGCTGAATCACGTCCTGACACAGGGGCAGCATTCAGGGGCTACTGACCCAGCATGTATGCAAACTAGCAGCCTGGTGAGGGAAAGCCCCTTCCCTTAGTGCTGCTCCCCAGAGAGATCCAGGCCCTCAGGCCCCAGAAGGAAAGAAATGTCTCCACTGTGCCTTCTTCCTTCACTTCCCAACCAGCCCCTGAAATCAGGAGAGCTAATCCAGCCTCATGTATAAACCCTGCACTGGTTAACCAGGAGTTAATAGCCCAAATAGGCCACTGGATGGCTCCTGAAGGGGTGCGGGTCACAACTGGTGACCAACCCCAGCTGGGGAGGAGCTGAGTCTTCAGAAAGGAAGGGCACAGGGCAGTGAGAAGAAGGCCACGGAAGCGACCTAGGAAAGAGAGAGAAAGGGGTAGAGTTAGCTGGGAGTTTCTGCTCTTGGGCCAAAGGCAGTAGGAGGCCTGGAGCCAGAGCCCCAGGGTCCTGATCCAGGAGGGAGGCTGGGGGTGTCTGGGGCCAGAGGTGGGCAGGCCTGAGCCAGGGGGAAGCTGCAGACAGTAAGGCAGGGAAGCCCAAGAGACAATGACAAGAAAGCCTAGGGGCTGGACTGATGTTCGGTGGTCTGCAGGGAGAGAGAGAAGAACTCCGCAGCCCCTCCTGGGGTGGGTGAGAGTGGGGAGACCTGTGGGGAACAAGAAAGCTCCTGCAGGGCAAAGAGGAAGCCTGAACGTGGCGGGGAGGGGAAATACTTGGGAGATGCAGGATTGGAGCGAGCTGCTGTGGCTGCCCTGATGAACAGGAAAGCCCTAGGAGTGCCGGTTGTTACAAAGGGCCCAGGAAGGCTGGGGGAAGGACTGCAGGAAGGCTAGAGAGGACTGAGGAGGTGTCTGATTAGCAGACCGTGGGTGCTCGTCCAGGGTCCCTCGACGAACCCGGTGCAGAGGGTGGGCTTGGGTTCCTCTTCCAGCCCCTGGGAAGGTGGCGTGAAGCCCTGATGTAAGGGGATAAGGATGACTTAACGCCTAGAGAAGGGGGTGAGGACCACTGAACCCAGAGCTGGGGTCGAAGATGTCTTGTGAGGATGCTGGGCTGCTTGCTATGCACTGGGCTGTGTATCTGGAGGGGTGACCTGGCTGGAGGGCCGAGTCACCAGAAGAAGCAGATCACCGCAGGGCCGGAGCAACTGTCAACAGGAGGTGCTAGCTGAAGACAGCCTGCTGTTGCCAGTCACTAGGAGTGCACCAGTGGTGAGTCAACTCCTCAGTGCTCACAAAATAGACACATTTGCCAGCCTAGGCACCTCCTCCCACCCCTTCCCAGGGTGACCCTGGCAATGCTGTTGGCTTTGCCCAGGTAAGGGAGTTACTCTCTACTCCTTTCCTGGCACCACCACCCTCTGGCTGGATTTGTTGTGTGCCAGTGCTACGGAGAATCCTCGGGGCTTTGCTACAAGGCAAGTCCAGGATGATCTTTACGGGCCGCAGGAAATTTGGTGGCCATTTTTCCATGCCACTTTCACCTTGCCCTCCTCCTTGCTGGTCAGCTGTCTTCAGCCAAGTGTCTGCTACTTCCCCTCCCCATCCAAAGGGCTGCATTGCTGTGAACCCCTCTCTGCCACGCCGGCCTGCTCCTAGGAAACACCCAGACCCCAGACTCAAACTTGGAAATGGCATTGCCAGAAAACCTGAGACATGGGTCCCCACAGCATCTCCAGCTGATCCCCTTGTGCCCAGTACAGTGTATGTGGGTGGGTGTCTTTATCCTTTATTGGACCAACTTCTGTTGGTGACAGAGACAAGCTTTCGAGGGTCCCACATTTGAACTCCACACCCAGTGCCCCAAGTCTGTGCTCATCAGGACATGCTGCAACTTTCTGCCAGCAGATGGCTCCCTAGCCATGCGCATTTGGAAACAGTCCAAATGCATCCGATGAAGTGAGCTGTGGCTCACGAAAGCTTATGCTCCACTAAATTTGTTACTCTCTAGGCTGCCACAAGTCCTCCTTTTCTTTTTGCGAATACAGACTAACACGGCTGCTACTCTGAAACCAGTCCAACTTCTAAGCCCCCTGTTTCAACCTTCCCAATGATTCTTTGCAAGGGATGGAAAGTGCTGTTCAAACAACAGCATGCCCCAGTGCTGCTAAGTTATGAAATGTCCTTCCCTTGCAGTCAGGTGTCTTTGCTTTAATGTCACATCTTAAGTCCTCCTTGGTCATTTCTTCCCTGTCCGGACTCTCAGGCTTGGTGACGTGAAACGAACATTCATAGATTGCTAGAGGCTGAAAGCCAGAAGGGATCCTTAGGCACTGGCCTAAGAACACGCCCCCCCCCGCCACCCCCAGCGGTTCCTGCATCCAGCCCAGAGCGTGTGGTCGAGCGAGACTAGAGCATACTTTGTAGAAGGAGACCGCCAGTAGTAAACACTGATCCTATAGCACATCCAGCCTATTAAAGGGGACGTGTGCAAGACCGCTCGTGCTCTGCTGCAGCTGCCTTGTAATGCCTTAGCATCCAAAGCCCAACCTCTGCTATGGTGTTGCCAATTAGGAAATCTCAATTTACTTGGTATTTGTTCCTAAAGTCCCAGCTCCTGGAGTCAAGTAACTGAGTCAAAAGCTCAGCTTGCATTTTAACAGAAAAGCAAATGTCCAGCCTTAGGGATTGCAGACAAAAGCTGTAAAATGTGACCCAAAGGCTCAGAAAGCAGAATGCAAAAAACAAACAAATAAACAAAACAAAAACAGAAACCAACAGGGATGATTTTTAAATCCTGAGATTCTTAAAAGCTGATCTCATGAGTTGGAGATGTCTGACTCATGGTGTGGTGTGTATGTGGTTTTTGTTTTTAATGGTTGGCTGGTGACATTGCTAATGTGGTAAAAATTGACTTCTGTGCAATGGGCCCCCACCCAGGTCTAGGCCCTGCTAAACTCCCACTCAGACCCCTAAAAGACAGATTTTGTAAAGACCTCAGCTCCCGTTTAGGTACCTGACTAAGGTTCATCTATGCTGGAGCTGGAGGTCTTATGCTCAAATAAATTTGTTAGTCTCTAAGGTGCTACAAGTACTCCTTTTCTTTTTGCAAATGCAGACTAACATGGCTGCTACTCTGAAACCTATATATTCAAATGTAATCCACACTAAAGTTTGGGAACCCCTCTCTCTTGTGTATTGGTGAGAGAACACATGTCTGGGTGGGTCATGGATGGGGCTTTCTGACATATATAACATAAGCATCTCTGTGCGTGGGCATTAGAGAGACACAGGGTTACACTTAGATCAGCTAAGTGCTCTCACTGAGATCAAGGTGTGGCAGATTTATCACCAACTCAAATAGCACCACAGAAAGAGCAAATACTGTGGAAGTCTGAATTTCTAATTAATGGCCCTTAATAGGGGAATATGAATCCTTTTTATAATGCAGCCAACTAATCTCTCAGCAATAGCAAGCTAGTTGAAACAGGCATCTTTTGGGCTCAACTTCTTCCATACGCTCATGAGAAATAAAGGTTAGAAAATGTCACACTGCCTTGTTTTAGGCTGTTAAGAAATTCTGTACCGCACCCAGCATCAATGTGAAATACACTGCATTGCTGACTTTCGTTTGGCTGGTCTCTTCATTCCTGAGAGTGCATATGTGACAGTGGCAAAGTATGGGCCACCTACATCTCCCTCAAGTGGCTGGTGCACTGGAGGATAACAGTAAGGAAACTGCTCTTTTAGCTCAAGTGGCAGACCTTAAACAAGTGCCTAACTTTAAGCATTTCAGTGGGGAGATAAAAGGACAGCAGGCTGATGTAGCATTATGCCTGGGGAAGACTATTCAATTCACTCTACTCCATGGCAGTCTTTGTTGTGATGCCAGGATGGGTTTTGTGTCACAGGAGAACAGGATTTGAGGTCCCAATCCAGCAAAGCGTTTAAGTATCCCCCCTAATATTTCAGCACTATAACCTGGATAGCTTTGCGGCACCGCAGAGCAAATCTGGAGTCACTCCACTGATGTCTGTGTTGTTACCGCAGTGTAAACAAGAGAAGACCAAAGCTTCAGGGAATATTCATCCCATTTCTAACCCCAGCGCAAACCCACTGATTTTTGCCGGGGTGGCCCAGAGGTAAATGACAATAGAGTTTAACCCATAGCCTTCAACAAAGCTCTCAGCACAGCCTGTAAGAGCTGCCATGTAGCATCACCTCGAGTCCCAGCTCTGCACAGCCCTCTTTTGAAATCTGGCCCCAGGCACTCAGCTATAACAGGGATCAGGGCCATAGAAGCACCAGGCTAGATGGATGAATGGATGGAGAGCCAAGGGAAGAAGAATCTCATTTTCACAGTACGTTCTCAGCTGTGTGCCCTAATAAACACAGGCGTCTTTGAAATGTTAATTGAATTAATATATTTGTAGTGACTTGTTACAGTGACTTGTGGCCTTCAGGTTTTTTAACGCCAATTAAATGAGCGGCTCAGCCAGGTTCTGCAGTCCCATTTATTGTTTTATCAACTAACGGGGCTGTCAAAGGATTGCAGTAAAAAGAGCCACTGTTACAAATACAGAACAATGGAGGGTTTTACAGCTGTGTTCAATTACAATGAGCAGGCAGCCCCTCTCCCCAAAGGCCTTTTTCACTCCAGACTCCAGGCGGGTTTGTAATGGCTCTGGCCCCATTCTGGACTTAGAAAACTCACCACATCCCTGGGAAAACAAGCATGATCTTTCCTGGGCTGAATGACTGCAGTGCTAAAAGAAAAGGAGTACTTGTGGCACCTTAGAGACTAACAAATTTATTAGAGCATAAGCTTTCGTGAGCTACAGCTCACTTCTGAGCTGTAGCTCACGAAAGCTTATGCTCTAATAAATTTGTTAGTCTCTAAGGTGCCACAAGTACTCCTTTTCTTTTTGCGAATACAGACTAACACGGCTGCTACTCTGAAATGCAGTGCTAAGGAGCCGCTAATGTCTCTTGACCAGGGTGCAGTGGGGGGTCACAGATTAACCCTTACAAGCTCACTCCATTAGCTGCACTAGGCTGGAAGGCAGGGCCCAGCTGCAATGGTATTGTGTCCCTCTCTCTCAGAGCCCTGCCAGGGCACAGGGGACTCGGTCCCTAGTCTCCTCCAACCAAGTACCCTCTCTGAGGTGGCTAATACAGGCGTGGCCACTAGCTTCCCCCACTCCCCCAAGTGCTGTCCAGTGCTCAAAGCACCAGGGTGAAAGGGGCTCCCTGACCCCTCTCCCCACCCAGGGCTGGATAGAAGGGGGGGACAGCACCCAGGGGGGCAGCACCCCAGCAGCAGCCACTGCAGTTTGATCTCTGGGTCATCTGAGATAGCTGTTTAGCACTCCCCTCCCACTTCTCCAATGCACCCGGCCCCAGCAGGCTCCCATGACCAGGGGGTCTCCAAACACTGGTGCAGAGGACGCAGGTTTCCTCTGAACATGCACATGTAAAGCACTCACATCTCAGCTCCATGTGCACTTTGATATAGAGGAGGCAAGTTAAGCTGGTACCACGCTGCAAGAACCCATAGAAAAGGGACATAGCAACACAGAGACCTCCCCCCCCCATGCCATTGGTTTTCCCTAGTGATGAATTCAGCCCTTAATGAGGCTTGAATTACTGCAGTCTCGGGGTAGCCTGAGCTGTGGAACAGACCCAGTGACGCCCAGCTACCAGTGAACAGGGAGTTCGGATGAGCTCCAGCAACAGAACCCCGGCCAGCACCTACATTAGGGCTGAGCCATCCAGGGTCAGGGAGCGACAGCCTGTTCTAGACAGAGTCTGAGGGGTTGATTAATTTCCCTCTATGCACTGCCCTTGCAGACAGCCGGGTGGAGGTCTGCCCTGGCTATAATGAAAAGGGTGCTGTCCCATTATTGAAATTGAAACACAGATTCATTACTCCTTTGGCGGCTGCTGCTGCAACGGAGCCAAGGGACTTTTCCGCCACCCGACAGAGGGTCCTTCAGCTCAAGCCAACGGTGAGCGATAACAACCCTGATCTAGCCACCAGGCAAAGGGAGACAGGGCTGGTTTTTTCCCCATGCAGCCTGGAGCGAAAGGACTTAGCTGAGAGAGACAGTGATTGGGCCTTTTCTGTCCCCAGTCTTCCACTTCCCTGTGCTTTGGAGCTGTTCTTAGCTCTGCAGCAGACATTTAACTCAGCTTCCCCAAGGAGGAAGTCAGAGAACTGGCTTTGTCTTTGGGTGAGACGACAATCCGCTTGTATTCATGCCACGATCACAAGGGAAGGGGTGATACCTTGTATAGCAGCTCCCAATATCCCTCCAGAGCTTTCATCCAGACACTACATTCAGCTGGGCCTCTTGCCTTCTGTTACTTCCAAGTGATACAGTGCGCTGTTAAACATGTGTCATGTTCCTCCCCAGAGGCAGCTGCATTTCAGCAGTCCCCACATGATGCTTGTCCATGACCTTGTCAAGTGTTTTGGCAACCTGTGATGCAGCCGGGATGGGGGAGTGTTGACCTGGGAACGTGGCAGGGGAGTTTCACTGGGGATGGGAGACCTGAGAGCCTGTAACCTGAGCTGGGAGGGGAAGGGGGGCGTGGGAGGTAACACCTCTGCCCTGGGAATGTGGACAAAGGCTGCAGGAGAGAGCCTGCTAGGGAGGATTTAGTTTCAGTTGGTGCTGGGTGTTGGAACGCAGGGAACCCCAGGGCTAGGGTCTAAGCTCCCTGCTCCCCCAGAAGGACTTGACTGAGGGGTCCTGGTTGTTCCTATTGTCCAATAAACCTTCCGTTTTACTGGCTGGCTGAGAGTCACAGTGAATCCCAGGAAAAGAGATGCAGGCCCCAGACTCCCCCACACTCCATGACAACTGGTGGCAGCTGTGGGATCTACTGCACCCCGTGAACGGCGCTTCCTGCAGTAAATGACTGGGGAACAGTAAAACGAAGGGGGATTGACAGGGATCAGGCGTGCTGAAGATTCAGAGAGAGACGGTTTCTGAGGGCGGTTATCCCTTGGGAGTGTGTGATCAGAGAGAAGGACTTTTGCAGTAACAGGGTCCCCCGGGGGATTGCAGCGAGTGGTCCCAGGGGCAGAGGAGTCTGCAGCTCAACCCTGGCAAAGAGGTGGTGACCTCAAGAAGGACAGGCACCCTACGGGTTCTTCCTGGAAACCGTGGAAAGCTGCCCAGGCCTGCGAGTGGCCAGCAGGGAGATGTTTGCTAAATGCCTTAAGAGCGACCTGGTGGAGCTGTGCAGGCAGAGGGGCGCATTGGGGAGGTCCACCAAGGAACAGCTGATTGCCCAGCTGGAGGAGAGGGATCGCTTGGATGACCCGATCCCTGTCCCTGAGGGAAGCCACCGGTGGATGTAGCGTGGGCCCCGGGGCCTGACTGGGCTGAGAGGGGTCAGACTACTGCCGAGGACATCCCGAGACCCTTCCTACCTATGCCTGGGGGAGGGGTTGGGGGAAGCCCAGCGAATACTGAGGGTACCCTGACCCCGGCAGCCAGCAGGGGATCCTCCCAGCGGAGCTCCCCATCCCTGGAGCGGAGGCAGCTGGAATGGGAGAGGGAGATGAAAATGAGGGGGCTGGAGAATCATGAAAAGCAGCGTCAGCATGAGTGGGAAGAGAAGTAGAGGCAATGCCAGCATGAGCAGGAGGAGAAGGAGAAACAGAGGCAGCATGAACTGGAGCTGGCCAGGCTGAGGAGCAGTGGGACCCCGGCTGCGGTGAGTGAGGGGGGATCCAAGACTGCAAGGAGCTTTAATAAGTGCTTCCTGGCCCAGTGTAAGGAGGGGGAGGACATAGATAGCTTCCTGGTGGCCTTTGAGAATGCCTGCGAGATGCACAGGGTTGACCCTGCAGACAGGCTCCAGTTTCTCACCCCCTTACTCATGATCCCAAAGCCGTGGAGGTGTACAGCCGAATGACAGGAGCGGAGGCAGGGGACTACGAACTGTTCAAAAAGGCCCTGCTCCGTGAGTTTGGGCTGACCCCCGAGATGTACTGGAAAAGGTTCCGGAGTCAGTGTAAAACGCCTGAGGTCACATACCTACAACTGGTCAACCAAATGCAGGGATATGCCCGCAAGTGGACAGCTGGGGCCCAAGCTAAAGAGGACCTGCTTGACCTAATTGTACTGGAGCAACTGTATGAACAGTGCCCTTCCAACCTGAGACTATGGTTGGTGGACAAAAAGCTAGAGAACTCACAGCATGCAGGGCAGCTGGCTGACGAGTTTGTGAACAGTCGGTCTGGGGGTAGCAGGGAGGAGTCCCAAAAGAACAGGCCCCCCACGATGCAGAGAGAGAGTCACCGTGGGACCTCCAAGCGGGGAAATATGGAGAACCCCCTCCCCAGGGGAATGCTTGGCGCTGGGACCCTCCGACCCGCTAGAGGGGGCCAACGTGACCTGAGCTGCTATCACTGTGGCCAGAGAGGCCACGTACGGACCCAGTGCCCCAGGCTCAGGGACAGACTGAGCAGACCCAGCCTACCCAGGATTAACTGGGCAGGGACCCAGCTGGACGAGGGGCAGACGGCCCAGGCAAGGGGGGCTGCCAGCTTACCACTTGCTCAGGGGGGAAGAGTACCCCAGGCCAGCTCCGCCAGAGGGCTGGATGCTCTGGACTCAGGGTTCTCGGTTTACAGGGTGGGGGCGGGGCTGTCCCTCCGGAGAGAGGGCCTTGTTCCCCTGAAGGTGGATGGGAGGAAGGTCAATGGATACTGGGATACGGGCACAGAGGTGACGCTGGCCCAGCCCGAGGTGGTGGCCCTAGATTGGGTGGTGCCCAACACTTACCTGACCCTGACAGGGGTGGGTCGGACCCCATTCAAGGTGCCTGTGACAAGGGTACACCTGAAATGGGGGGCCAAGGAGGACCCCAAGGATGTGGGGGTGCATCACCATTTGCCCACTGAGGTTTTGATGGGGGGGGAACCTAGAGGACTGTCCAAGCAACCCCCAGACCGCCCTGGTTGTGACCCGTAGCCAGAGCCAGCGAGGGGCACTGTGTCCTGACCTTGGGGAGGGTGCCACACCGGAGGCACAGGACCCTACCCTGGTGGGGAGGGAGCGCCGAGGGGCACGGCTCAGAGGCTGTGGCCTCAGACCCAGCCAATGAGAGGGAACTGGGCCTCATCCCTTCCCCAGCCGCTGAGTTCCAGGCCGAGTTGCAGAAAGATCCCTCCTTGCGGAAGCTCAGGGACCTGGCCGACCTCAGTGTGGGATGGACCATGAGGAGAGGTTGCCAGGAGAGGTTCCTGTGGGAGGAGGGGTTCCTGTACCGAGAATGGGCTCCCCCAAGGGAAGTGGAGTCCTGTGGGATCAGGAGGCAGCTGGTGGTACCCCAGAAGTATCACCGCAAGCTACTGTACCTGGCCCATGACATCCCCCTCTCAGGGCACCAGGGAATCCAGCACACCGGGCAGAGGTTGCTACAGAACTTTTACTGGCCTGGGGTCTTTACCACTGTCCGGCAGTATTGCTGATCCTGTGACCCCTGTCAGAGGGTGGGGAAGGCCCGGGACAAAGGGAAAGTGGCTTTGAGACCTTTGCCCATCAGAGAGGAACCTTTCCCGAAGGTGGCCATGGACATAGTGGGAGCAGCAAGATGACCTGGTCGGGGAAGAAATACATTCTGGTGGTGGTAGATTTTTGCCACCCGCTACCCCGAGGCAGTGCCCTGAGCTTCCACTGAAGCAGACACCGTGGCAGATGCGCTGCTGACCATTTTCAGCCGAGTGGGGTTCCCCAAGGAAGTCTTGACAGACCAAGGATCCAACTTCATGTCAGCCCTGCTCCGGTGCTTGTGGGAGAAATTTGGGGTCCGGCACCACTGGGCCTCAGCGTATCACCCCCAGTCCAATGAGTTGGTGGAGAGGTTCAATGGGAAGCTAAAGATGATGCTGAAAACCTTTATGAACCGGCACCTGCAGGATTGGGACAAGTATTTGTCTCACCTGCTGTTCGCGTACAGGGAGGTACCCCAGGAGTCTACCGGATTTTCGCCTTTTGAACTGTTATATGGAAGGAGGGCAAGGGGCCCCCTGGACCTGATGAGAGACGAATGGGAGGGGAAGGCCGCTCCCGATGGAGAGTCAGTGATGGAGTATGTCCTGATCTTCTGAGAGATACTTGCTGAACTCATGGGCCTGGCCAGGGAGAATCTGGCCAGAGCCCAGAAGAAGCAGAAGGTCTGGTATGACCGCACGGTGTGGGCCCGCGCCTACGCCACCGGGGATCCGGTGACGGTTCTCATCCCCGTGAGAAAGAACAAACTACAGGCTGCCTGGGAGGGCCCTTTCAAGGTTGTCAAGCAGCTAAATGAGGTAAACTATGTAGTGGAGCTGTCGAACCGGGCCACCACCGCCGGGTGTACCATGTGAATATGATGAAGCCATATTATGCCGGGGGAATGTGGGGTTGGCTGTGTGCGGACGTTGGGAGGAGCAGGGAGATGACCCTTTAGTAGATCTATTCCCTGGGACCAGAGCTGGTTCACCCCTGGAAACAATTCCCCTCTCGGATCAGCTAACCCCTGCCCAGCAAGCTGAGATTGGGGGGTGCTGCATCCGTACTAACAGCTGTTTTCCGACCAGCCTGGACACACTAATCTGACTGTCCACTGGGTGCAGACAGGATCGCACCCGCCGATAAGATGCTCCCCCTTTCGAGTCACAGGGAAAACGGCTCAGGACCTGGAAAGAGAGGGCAGGGACATGCTGGCTTTGGGGGTGATCCAGCCATCTGCTAGCCCTTGGGCCTCGCCGGTGGTGCTGGTCCCCAAAAAGGACGGGTCGATCTGGTTCTGTGTAGACTATCGGAAGCTCAGTGCCATCACTTTATCTGATGCCTACCCCATGCCCAGGCCTGATGAGCTCCTAGACAAATTGGGAGGAGCTCACCACCATGGACCTTACAAAGGGCTACTGGCAAGAGCTGCTGGATGCAGATGCCCGGCTGAAATCGGCCTTTATCACCCTCTGGGGCTCTATGAGTTCCTGACCCTGCCTTTTGGCCTCAAGGGAGCGCTGGCCACCTTCCAGCGCCTGGTGGATCAGCTACTGAGGGGGATGGAGAGTTTTGCTATGGCGTATATTGATGACATCTATGTCTTTAGCCAGACCTGGGAGTACCATGTTTCTCAGGTTAGACAAGTGTTGGACCGACTCCAGGAGGCTGGGCTGACTGTAAAAGCAGAGAAGTGCAAGGTGGTGATGGCTGAAGTATCTTACCTGGGCAATCGGGGGGGAGCGGCCGCCTAAAGTCGGAACCAGCTAAGGTGGAGGTGATCAGAGACTGGCCCGCTCCCCACACCAAAAAGCAGGTCCAAGCCTTTATTGGGTTGGCAGGATACTACTGAAGGTTTGTGCCCTGCTTTAGCGCCATAGCCACCCCCAGCACGGAGCTATGCAAGAAGAGGAAGCCAGACAAGGTGGTCTGGACCAAGCAGTGCCAGGAGGCTTTCCGGGCGCTGAAGGAGGCTCTGGTCAGTGGCACAGTTCTGGCAAACCCAGACTTTGACAAGCCCTTTATGGTGTTCACCGATGCCTCAGACACGGGACTGGGGCGGTGTTAATGCAGGAGGATGAAAAGGGGAAGAGACACCCCATCGTGTACCTGAGCAAGAAGTTGCTACCCCAGGAGCAACACTACGCGGCCATCGAGAAGGAGTGCCTGGCCATGGTGTGGGTCCTCAAGAAACTAGAGCCATATCTCTTCGGGCGACACTTCACTGTGTACACCGACCACTCTCCCCTGACCTGGCTGCACCAGATGAAAGGAGCCAACGCCAAACTCCTGAGGTGGAGTCTGCTCCTGCAGGATTATGACATGGACTTGGTCCACGTGAAGGGAACTGCCAACATGATAGCGGACGCGTTGTCCCGGAGAGGGGGCCTGAACTTCCCCAGGTCACTGGTCAGAGTGACCCGCTCAGTTCAGTCTCGAAGGGGGGAGAGATGTGATGCAGCAGGGAGCGGGGAGTGTTGACCTGGGAATGTGGCAGAGGAGTTTCACTGGGGATGGGAGACCTGAGCTAGGAGGGGGAGTGGGAGGTAACACCTCTGCCCTGGGAATGTGGACAAAGGCTGCAGGACAGGGCCTGCTTGGGGGGGTTTAGTTTCAGTTTGGTGCTGGGTGATGGAACGCAGGGAACCCCAGGGCTGGGGTCTAAGCTCCCTGCTCCCCAGAAGCACTTGACTGAGGGGTGCTGGTTGTACCCAAAAGCTCTGTTTTAGACTGTGTTCCTATTGTCCAATAAACCTTCCGTTTTACTGGCTGGCTGAGATTCACAGTGAATCCCAGGAAGAGGGGTGCAGGCTCCCCACACTCCGTGACAACAACCTGCTGACTGAACAGTGCTCTGTGACAGAGGATGAGCTGATATCATAACTGAGCACTCAGGGAGTCTCTGCGGGTGTAGATATATCAGGAATTCCTTTCCATGATGGCACAGTCTGGACCCAGCTGCAAGCTTCTTCCTTTTTGATCTGGTCACAGATTCCGTCTGCCTAGCTCGGGGACTCTAATGCACACACAGGGAGCTGCTCTTTCTGCATGTGACATGCCATGGGCCTGAGCCCTCTCCCATTCGAATCAGTGGAAAGTCTTGGCTGAACTGGATCAGAACCCAAGTCCTTCAGAAGACTTACCACCTGGCACTGCCACTGTCTTGGTTAAATCCTACCATGCTAAGGCAGTTCTCACTGCCCAGACACTTGCTTAAGTTAATCTTCCTACTGCCAGGCATGGACATTTTTCCAGCAAATCCATTAGGGCCAACTGGACCATGGACAGATTGGGAATGAATTTTGCCAACTGGCTGGATCACCCCGGATCTGGTCTCCATTGTGGAGTGGCCATTCAAGCTGCTGTTTCAATCATACCTGACTCAGCAGTTACATCATCACTGATCAGCCCTGTGCAGAGGACATGCCTGAAGCCCTGAGCTCTCCAGTGTCAGGGATGGGGGGCGGGGGGGTTCCTTTTTCAGCTGATGTAGGCTCTGTTCCACCCTGTGCTGAGATGAGAGCGAGTCAAGGCTCATCAAAGTAACCCTTAACTTAGGGGAAAGATCACAGGGCTGGGAGCCAGGAGTTGGAGTTGAAAGCCCCCAGCTCTTCTGTTCACTGCTGCTTTTATGTCTGTGCATGGCACAGCCCTTATTACTGAGCCAGACCTCAGACCCCCAATCTTGGCAGCAGGGCAGTATCCGCTCTGCCTCCAGTTTTACAAATACATTAATGTAGGGGTTACATACAGTCACTTCAGGGCGAGTATGGAACAGTCCCAGTCTCATCTTCTCAGACAGAGGGCCCCTGGGGACTAACGCACTATAGACTTGGCTAACCTGGCTGTAACAGGCTATACTCGCTCCTAGAACCCAAGTCTACAAAATCTACCTCTGTCTAGCAAACCTTGTGTCCCCCACTGGCAAAGCACCCATCACAAACTGCTCTAGTGGCTAGCACAGAGAGGGCCTCTCAGCTGCTCTTGAGCCCCAGAAGCAGAGCTCTGTGCTTGAGACAGGAAGGACCAGCGTTCAAATCCTGTTGCTGACCCATGCTAATGGCACGATATAAAACAAAACCGCCATGCTCCACATTGCTCACACAGATAGCTTGTCACACACTGGCAGGTTTGACCGTTAAGGGTAGGGCAAGGCCTAAGCACCACCTGAGGCTTCAAAATAAGACTTAAATATTGCCTCATTCTTGTGCTTCATGGGAGTGAATGTTCCCCACTGTGTCCCTTTCAGAGAGTTTCTTGGAGACCAGCTTTTGTCTTGTGTCTAGAGGCAACCTTGCAAAGGCAAAGCAAATGGGTTTTGTGGCCTGATCTGTTTCTTTAGGATGAATCACAAAGGACTGGGTGGGTGGTTTTGTTTTGAGCTGGTTTTATGCTCAAATAAATTTGTTAGTTTCTAAGGTGCCACAAGTACTCCTTTTATTTGAATATATAGATTGTCCAGTGGACACTTCATAGAATATCAGGGTTGGAAGGGACCTCAGGAGGTCATCTAATCCAACCCCCTGCTCAAAGCAGGACCAAGCCCCACTAATTTTTCCACATCCTTCTTGTAGTGTGGGGCCCAAAACTGGACACAGTACTGCAGATGAGGCCTCACCAATGTCGAATAGAGGGGAACGATCATGTCCCTCGATCTGCTGGCAATGCCCCTACTTATACAGCCCAAAATGCCATTAGCCTTCTTGGCAACAAGGGCACACTGTTGACTCATGTCCAGCTTCTCATCCACTGTAACCCCTAGGTCCTTTTCTGCAGAACTGCTGCCGAGCCATTCGAGCCCTAGTCTGTAGCAGTGCATGGGATTTCTTCTGTCCTAAGTGCAGGACTCTGCACTTGTTCTTGTTGAACCTCATCAGATTTCTTTTAGCCCAGTCCTCCAATTTGTCTAGGTCCCTCTGTATCCTATCCCTACCCTCCAGTGTATCTACCTCTCCTCCCAGTTTAGTGTCATCTGCAAACTTGCTGAGAGTGCAATCCACGCCATCCTCCAGATCATTAATGAGGATATTGAACAAAACCAGCCCCAGGACCGACCCTTGGGGCACTCTGCTTAATGCCACTTCCCATGCCATAATAGTCACTGTAGCTGAGCAGAGTCTCACCAGCAGTGCCTCCTGCTGGTCATCTCATGGAATTAGCATCCAGCCTCCAGAGCGCCTCCTTCAGGCCAGTGACTCGCCACCCCTGGCCCCCGTGTCCCTCCCCAGACCCTGATGCCCTTGGGTGCTGCGACACACACACACACACACACACACACACTCTCTCTCTTTCTGCTGCCTGCTGGGTGGAATTGGATCTTGCTGGAGTGTCTGTATTTCCTTCACTCTCTAGTCAGTGGATCCTCCCTGAGGGTGAGATATGATGGTACCAGCCCTGGATGGCAAATCTGCTCTCGCCTGAGTGCTGGAGACTTGTGTTTTTGTAGCATAAAAGACTGAGTGTGTGAGTTAGCTGCATCCGATGAAGTGAGCTGTAGCTCACGAAAGCTTATGCTCCAATAAATTTGTTAGTCTCTAAGGTGCCACAAGTACTCCTTTTCTTTTTGCGAATACAGACTAACACAGCTGCTACTCTGAAACCTGCTCCCATAGTATCTGTTCACGTGCCCATGAGTTTGTTGCAAAGACTGGCCAGATAAAGAGCCTGAAGGACATTTGAGTTAAACAAGAAGGAGGAGACTCTGATTTAGCAAGCGGGGGGGGGGGGGGGGGGGGGGGAGGAGTGGCGGAATAGCATGTGGGCTGTAAAACCAGAGAGTGCTAGACTGAAGGGAAAGGTGAGTCCAGCTGCTGAGATTCTGCTCAAACAAGGACAATTCACTGGGAGAGAAGGCAGCCAGAACTGAAGCAGGCTGCCAGTCTTTCTCAGGTTGAGCCCCGGCTGCATTGCTGACCTGCCACTCACCCATCATTTGCAAGCCAGAGGGGGCAGGTGCAGCCTCCTGCCAGCCACAGAGCTAAGAAAAACTGGACTGAACAGGTTTCTGGAGGACAGTGCAGTTCTGTTGATATCAAAACCCCTTGGGAACTCACGTCAGTTTCACCACCTGGGGTGGGGGAGTTCCCACAATATCGTTTGGACATTTCAGAATGAACCCTTTTATCTTTTTGTTTTGAATTATTTTTTTTAGAGTTTTATATATTGTATTGTTACTAGAAGATAGAATTTTTAAAAAGTCAAAATCAAAGAAAAACATGTCAGCTGATCCAAAATGAATTGGTTTTTTTATAATTATCTTCCGTGTTGAATTTGGAACTTTGGGGACTTTGTTCTGAGTCGAAATGCAGACAATGTTTTAAAGCTCAAAATTTGTCATGAAATGGATTTTCTACCCCCGGCCTAGCTCCGCTTGGGAGCAAGAGGGTTGGGAGTAGGCCACTGGAGAAACCTGCCACAGTGACTGGCCTGGATTGCGCACATGCAGGAAGGTATCCGTACATTAGCTTTGCTAAATCAATGGGCTGCAGCCCGACCAGAGGCATCAGGCTGTCCCTTAGTGAGGGACAAGCCCCAGCTCGGAAATCCCTACACCCCTTGGGATAAAGGATGTGACTTTCTATCAGGGTTAGCTCACACCCCCATCACACACACGCACAGAACTAGACTGATTTACCCCAGCTGAGGTTCTCGGACATTGATGCTTATTCACTTTACTCTTTCCACTGAATGCATCCGATGAAGTGAGCTGTAGCTCACGAAAACTTATGCTCAAATAATTTGTTAGTCTCTAAGGTGCCACAAGTCCTCCTTTTCTTTTCACTTTACTCTGTGTGTGTCTTTCAGAGAAGCCTTTACAAACCCAATGTCCTCCCTGTGCTGCTGGACATGAAAGATTCCAGGGCAGCTTCTGGCACTGGAAGGCCTCACCTAGTGCCCTTGGCCCACATTTCTCCTCCTCCCCAAGTTGGGGCTGTCTGGCTGCTGCTTTCCACCCCAGAGCTGGCTGCATTTGTAAAGCATTTTTATATCCTTTGGGATAAAAGGGCTGTATATATGGATCTGTAAGAGGGGATGATAGTATGAGTATGGGACCTCTTCGCCTGCATGCTCCCTCCTCCAAATAGCTGCCATTTTGCTTTGTTAAATCAACTTCCTCCTATGCCAGGCAAAAAAGTTTATTTCTCCCCAAAATGTGAAATTTCCCCTCCTTCCAAGATTACACTGAGCCGAGGTCCAAGAGGGACAATCTTCCATCCCATCCCAGTGACATGTCTAATGTCTGATCCCATGTGACCCCTTGAGGCCAGAAGGAGGAGCTTTTTCCAAGCAGCGAGAAGCTGGGGTCTTCCTTGCCCATGAGACACAGCCCTGGCTTCTAGCCCAGGGAGGAAGCTGGTGAGGTATTGAACTTTAAAGCCATGATGTTCTGAGTTATAGAAATAATCATGATACTAAGTTCTTCACCCGCTGATCTCAAAGCCCTTTACGAGGAGCATTAGCCCAATTTTTATGGGGGGGGGAATGGAGGCACTGAGCTCGGAAGGGACTAAAGCTCAGATCCTCAAAGGTACTTAGGTGCCTAACTCCCACCGATTTCAAAGGGAGTTGGGTGCCTATATATCTATCAGGGTCTAGGCCTAATCCAAGTTCACACGAAGTCTGGGAATAGGGCCTGAATCTCCTGACTCCCAGTCTAGTTCTTTATCTCTATTAAATAGAATATTTCTTTCCACCTGAGGCCTGTAGAATTGATTTCAAGGCACTACCCTGGCTTCACAGATAGAGCAGGGGTTGGGGTCCTGACCCCATTTTAATGGGGTCACCAAGGCTGGTGTTCGACTCGCTGGGACCTAGGGCTGAGGCTGAAGCCGAAGCCTGAGCCCCACCGCCCAGGGCTGAAGCCTGAATGCTTCAGCCCTGGGAAGGGGGCTAAGGTTATGCCCCCTGCCCAGGGCAGAAGCCCTTGGGCTTCAGCTTTGCCCGCCCTGTGCCAGCAGGGCTGGGGTGGCCTTGAGCTTTGGTCCCCCATCCTGGGGGCATGTAGTAATTTTTGTTGTCAGAAGGGAGGTCACGGTGCAATGAAGTTTGAGAACCACTGAGATTGAGGAATCGAAAAATAGCCCCGACACTGTTTTAAAAAACAAACAATAAAGATCAGACATTGCTGGAATGGTTTGCCGACATAAATATATGGGCTAAGCAAAACCCATGAAGGCAGGGATGGGTTAAAGGTCTGATTAGGAATAAGTTGGGGGATGCCCTGGATAATGTAATGTGCCCATCCTCATGCCCACAAAAGCTTTCTGTCCAATCCGAGCTGGAGGGGAAATGATTCTTCTTTTCCCCATGAAACATTTTGACAAAAATCAACATTCAAAGGTCAGAAGTTTCATTAGAAATGTTCCTTGGAAAGGACAGACAAACCCTGGGAGAGAATCAATTTAAAAGGGAGAAAACTTGGGGAGGGAGGGGTTGGTTGATTATTTTTTTAATGTAAACCTGAACATTTGCTCCCAAAATGGATGTTTTGCAGTCAAAATTACCATTTCTAAACCAGTTCTCATCCCAGTGTTCATGGCTGACCAGGTCTAGCTGCGACACCCTGTAGCTCTGATGGGGAAGTCACTGCCAGAGAACGGGCAAAATTCTCCCATCTGTAGAGCCAGCCCAAAGCCCAGTTGCCACTTGAATGGCATTAGTGGAACTTAAGTGGTGCCTAGCTTCACGCTGACTCTCTGCACAGGGGCAAATTTCACCTAGAGTGATTAGAAACTGCTTCTGAAGGAGACTGTGCACCGATACGCTAGCCGCGAGTGTATTGTGCAGTCATTTTGCCCAAATGTTACTGCATCCAGTAGCATTACTGCCAGGTTCTGAGATATCCAGGTAAGGTGGGTTTTTCAGGAACTCCAAGCCCTTTGCAAGTGGGGGACAGATTCTGCAGGCAAAATTTCCACTTGCTTGACAGGTTGTTCTGCTTGCAGAAGCACAACTGGATAGGTGGCCGCAGCGTAGCCTCTGTTGCCCATCAATGCAGTCATTCTGGGCACAGCAGTGCCAGTAGCTCACATAAAGTCCCAGGCTCTGATCCTGCATTGAGACCATGTGGGCAGATTCCTGGGACGCGATGCAGGAACAGGAGGGTTGCCCATGCACTTCTAAGTGCAGGACTGGGGCCTGGGTCACGAGAGCATATTTTACTGAGAGAAGAGCTGCTGATCAGACACAGAGATTCTCCTCTGTTCTGCCCTCAGGGGCTTGAGAGGGGGGGTTACTTTGGTAACAAAGTGTTCTGGGATCCTCTGGTAAAAGGGGCTAGAGCAGAGTCAAGTATCTTACGTTGTCATAGCAGGAACCAGATGGCACTGTTACAAATAATCTTACAAGTTCTTTTTTCTAACATGACAGCAAGTTTTTAGTCTTTGAAGAAATGCTGTATTGATGTAGGTTTCAGAGTAGCAGCCATGTTAGTCTGTATTCGCAAAAAGAAAAGGAGTACTTGGGTTCACGAAAGCTTATGCTCTAATAAATTTGTTAGTCTCTAAGGTGCCACAAGTACTCCTTTTCTTTTGTGTTGATGTAGTTTTTATTGCTGGCCTTCTTTAGGGGAGCTGTTGTAAGGAGCTGGAGAGTTTGTTCTTTGCCTTATTCTCTTGCCTGAGTCAATTCTGGGACTGCTCCCTGGGGACGCGACAAGGGTGTTGGGCTGAGATTCCCAGAAAACCGGATTGTCTGCATGCTGTTTGACCCCCTTCCATCCCAGGATGGGTGTTTACATGCAATTAAAACAAGTTACACTCAGACTCTGTGTCACCGATTTTCTCTTCACTGGTAGCTGACCAGCAAGGCCTAAGTAGATGCTACTGCTCCACAGAGGGGCAACAGTATTATAGTATTGTAACCTGTGCCAACCGTTGTTGGGATATGTTAGGGTTAAGTAAAGACCTGGGAAGCTGCTGGTGTGCTGACATGGCACGAAAAGGCACAAACAGGCAGTATTTCTTTGTTTAATAAATAAGTTGCTATATTTTTCCCTTCCCTGTAGCTTGTTGAGAATTGATAAGCCTTGCAGCTGCATGAGAAATGTCGTTGTCTAAAAAATACCCTTTGTGTAAAAGAAGTGTGATCTCCCCCTCCCTTCTTTCCCAGCTACACAAGCAGGTCCCACGTCATGGCCCCTTCCTCCCACCCCTGAGAACTGCTCAGGGCCCCCTTCCTCCCTCCAGTAAGAACTGCTAATTAAGAAAATTTGTAGCAACAAATTATGCAAAGGAATGTATTTTCAAGGTAAAAAATACCTGTATAACATGCGTAGTGTTGTAAACAAGAGAAAGGGGTGGGTATAGTAATTATATGGGTGTTTTTATTACTTAATAAGGGTTTTGGGGGTATTGTACTGGATGTAGGCATTTACATACTAATTTAAATGTAAAACGCGTGCTGTAATTAATCCAGTGCTTACTGGACAATTGGGTCGAGGGGAACAAGTATCGCAATAAAGAAGCCGGTACTCAAATCCGCCTCTGGGTCAACCCGCTCTCCCGCTAACAACAGCGTGTCTCTGTCTCCCGCTAATGGCTACGCCACGTATAGCGGCTTATGAGGCAGCTACAGGCTTTGCACTGCGGGAGCTGGGTTTAGTAGCTCCGGCGGGGGTGATTCAGATACCCCAGGTTCAATCCCAGGGCGGACGGCTCACCAAGGGTCTATTACATCCCTGTATAAATTGAGGTCTTTGATTGCCACATGAACAATCACTAGACGGGGCAGAGGGGCAGCTGTCTCTAGTTTGCTAATACAGAGTCATAGAGTTTTGTCCTTCCCTATCCCCTCCGAGGATCTCAAAGCCCACTACAGCCGTTCCTGAAGTAAGCCTCATCCGTCCATCCATCCACCCCAGCCCGCAAGGGGGACAGGACACGTGTTATTGTCCTTATGTCACAGAGTGAGAAGCCGATGCACATAGGAGCAACGTGGCCAACTTCCTCCAGCAGGCAAGTGGCACAGCCAGGGATAGAACCCAGGAGTCCGGCCTCCCCAGCCCCACTACGAGGCAGTGCTCTCTGGCCTCCAGCGGCCCCCCCACCCACTCCGCATTCAGCGCTCGTCCGGGCAAGGGGAAGCCGAAGCCCCAAAGAGGAGCCTTCCAAAGGGAGGGGGGCTGCGAATCCAGAGCGGAGCCAGATCCCTGCTCGGGGGCCTCGATCCGGGTAGCGTGTCGGCTCCCCAGCCTTGCCTCTGCCGGGGAGGGGGGGGTCGCCTGGCTCGGAGCCAGTCACTGCGCAGCGCGCGGGAGGCACGTTAGCGAGCCTCAGAGCCTGACCTTGGAGCGAGCCCGGGCTCAGCCTGAAGTTTCCGTCCCTCCTCGCCGCTCCTGCCAGCGCAATGAACTGCGGCCGGGCAGCCCCCGGGGCAGCGCGGCGCACGCTCGCTGCGCAAACCCCACTTGTCTTGCTGCGCTCCCCCGGCGCTGCAGCTCCTGGCCGCTGCGCGCAGCAAAGTCGAGCTGGGGCGGGGGACACTTGGGCAGGAGTTGGGATAGCGGGGAGGGAAGGGGAGGGGCGAGGCTGGCTGATGGGCCGCACCGTGCCGGGGAGGAGCTGGGGGGGGGGCCGCCTTCCTCCCCCTCCCGACCCTTCTCCATTAATGCAGATGCTTTAGCCTAGTGAGCAGCACCTCAGCCAATGAGGTGGGAGCGCTGCGCTCCTACGACGCACCGGAGCCCCGGAGGGCTGGTGGGTAGCGCGACTCTGCCGCATTTAGGGCTCGAGCTGCCGGAGCCCAGGCTCGCTGCGTCCTGGTCCAGCGCGCGGTGGGGACCGGGACCGGCTCCGCTCCCGCAGGCGGGTGAGTTTCGTGGCTTTGCGGCAGGGTCCGGGGCGCTGCTCCCCGCCCCGGCTTTGCGCCTCTGGAGTCGCTGGGTGGGCTTGGGGCGCAGGCAAGGGGCGGAGGCAAAGAGCTCCCTGAAGTTTGTTTGTTTTCTCTCTGGGAAGGGGAGCAGCGCTGGGTGCTGCTGGGGGGCTCCTGGGCCCGCTGGCTGACTCTGGGGGGGGGGGAGCCTGGTTTGCACAGGGCATATTTGTGCCTGGGCACCTCTACACCGGGCACTGGTAGTTCAGAGCCCCAGCGCTGCTGGGCTTGGCAGTTCAGAGCCCTGGCCCCTCTGGGCTTGTTGCATCAGTTAGGAAAGTATAACAATTGCTTGAGCCCTGGCCCCTTTTCATTACCAATGAAGCCCTGGTGCTGGAGAGTCCAGCGGGTGGCATGCGGGCTTGGCAGAGGGACCCTCACCTCTGGGCGCTGCAGAGAAGGAGAGATGTGGGGCTAATTTCAAGGTTCTAGCCAGGAAGTGGCTCCAGCCCGGGGTTGGTCCTGACCGGGAAGGCTCCCAAGCACTGGCTAGGGTAAAGCAAAACATGTGTAGGGGTGATGCTGCAGGGCTGGTATCTATTGTTTCAAGGCTACAATTCAGGGGCTTCCCTCAGGCAGGTCACAGGGCTTGGGATCCCAGGGGATTCTGGTGAGACAAGGAGGGAAGTGAGAAAAGAACATTTCCCACCTGGTCTCTGGCCTGCCTGTGGGTCATGCGGACAGCCTGGGCTGGGTTTGAAGCTCCAGAGAGGATCTGGAGCATCTGTGCTCATGCTAGCTTGCTGTATGATGCCCATGATCTCAATAGTGTATGGGGGGGGGGCGATTACACAGTGGGTGCCTGCCGCCTGCAGGGTCCCTGCAGAGTGTTGCATGACTGGCACTAAAACAAACTTTCAGGCTGCCTGCTTGTGGTGTGAGGAAGGGGTGGATTCAGTGATGTCCTTTCATGGATGTCCTTTCATGGGCCAGCTCCGAACAGCCCTGAGCTTTGATCCCAGTCACCCTGAAATGGGCCACATCCAAACCCTGGATCTAAGCAGCCCCTTCCCTGGGACCCACTGTGTACCCCTGGTTGGTGCGTGTGGCCATCCCTGGTCGCCAAGGGATTCTTAGGCCAGTGGCACCATCTGCTGTGTTGCTGCAGAAAGAAGGGTTCCCCATCCCCTTCCAGGAGTGCACCAGTGATGGGATGAACCCACTGCGCCAAAGTGAAGTGTGTCAGTACCAGGCGTGCTGAGTGTGTCAGCACCAGGGGAGAAGATGAGAACGAGTGTCTCTGGACACACAGCTGGGAGTGGGGCCCAGAGCAGGCCAGAATGGGTCAGAAAAGCGAGGCTGGGGAGTGGGACAAGGACAGGAATGAGAAAAAGGTGAGGGAGGAAGCGAGTGCCGATGAAGGCGGGCAGAGCGTGTCAGCCCTATATGCCAACCGCCAGTGTGGGGCTGAGGCTAAGGCCAGCACCTCAGTTCATGTAGGGGTCGCTCTGTGACCGCAAGCTCCATTGCTGAGGGGAGGTGTTCTCTGGGTGATTTGCAGCAGGAAGAAAGTGAGAGCCCAGCAGGCCTAAGTGGGCCCTGTGGGGTGGGGTCTGGGAGACACCAGTGTCAGTGCAGTGACTCTGATGGCTTCACGCCAGCATCATTGGGGGGCAGGGTCCATCTCTCACATCCCAGGGGATGCAGCAGATAGACAGTCTCTGCTTGGCTCTGGTATTTAAAACCCCCCCCCCCCCGCTCTGTCATTCCTCCCCCTTGCCGGCAGTGCCTAGGAAGAAATTGCTGGCAGAGGCATCTGTGTCTCCTTGCCGACTGCTGAGAGGAGGGTCACTCTCCGAGCTCTCAGTCTATTACCTCACTGGAGCACTTACAAGATGAGGCAGGAGATACCAACTCCCTACTCTTGAGTCATTAGCGCTGCCTGTCCACGACAAGGCTGGGTCTTCTCCTGGTGCAGCCAGGACGGGCTTGCAGTCTCCGTGGGCAGAGATGGGCTGGGATTACAGCCCGATGGCCCAGCCTGGCACCCTCAAACAATCAGGTTAGGCCAGCCAGAGCAAGGGGGAATCGGGGTTCTCTCCAAAGGCAGACACTGGGCAGAGCTGGCGGGTGAGCATTATAACCTGTTACAGCAGGATGGTCTAGCCAGGACTCCTGGGTGCTATTCCCAGCCCTAGGGAGAGAGTGTAGTCTAGTGGTTAGAGCAGGGGCCTGGCAATCAGGACTCCTGGGCACAGGGAATTAGATCAGTTCATGGAGGATAGGTCCAGCAATGGCTATTAGCCAAGATGGTCAGGGACACAACCCTGCTCTGCGTGTCCCTGAACCTCTGACTGCCAGATGCTGGGACTGGACAACAGGGGATGGATCACTCCACTATTGCCCTGTTTTGTTCATTCCCTCTGAAGCACCTGGCATTGGCCACTGGGCTAGATGGACCACTGGTCTGACTCAGGGTGGCAGTTCTGATGTGGTGCTCTTGTTAAAGTAGGAGGGGTAGGGGAGAGGGGGCCGGACTGGGCCAGGATTGGTCTCCTGTGGTGTTTATGCTGAAAGGTGTTTTCCTTAGTTGGTAGGCTCCAATTCTGGAGTGGGCATAGTTGCCCCCTGTCTCCAGGGGGGCTGTGCCAGCTGCTATTCACTTTGCCTCTTTTCTTTTGCTAGGTTCAGTGGGTGTCAACGCTGCTAGTGAGGGGGGTGTAGGGTGGGGCCCCACTGTTCGGGAGAGGTGCCAGGACTGCAGGGTTGTGTGTGGTGTCTTGTGGAGGTGGAGGAGTGCCTGGCCGCAGGGAGGGGGAGGGGAAGGAAGGGATGCCTAGGTGTGTGTGTGTGTGTGTGTGTGGTGTGTGAAAGGGGATTCCAGGATGGGAGTGTCCCAGTGGCGGGGGGGAAGGCGTGCACCAGTGGGCTCTAACATATAACCAACAGCACCAGAAATTGGTGGCAGTGTTGGCACGGCACGAGCACATCCGGGCTCTGACTCCTCTTGTTCAAAGAAGGGTCTGTCTGGCTGTGACGTGGCTGACGTTGTTGGCGTGGGCACCCTGCTCTCTGGCAGCTTCATTCTCTCTGGGCAGAGAGGGGGTGTTTCATGCCCCTCTGGGAGCCCTGTCACTGGGAGTCCAGCCTGCTGCCCCAGCTGGGACCTTGCTACAGCTGGCTTAGGGGGCGTTCTCCCCTTGCAGACAACGCTGACCTCAGTGCCCCATGTCGTACTGGAGCATGCTGCAGGGAGGCCGGCAGGGGACTCAGTAGGGGGCGCTCTCCCCTCTGAGTCAGTGCTGACCCCCATGCCCCAGCATGGTGCTAGGGGGTGCTGTGCTGCAAAATGGGGGATGGTTTTGGTGAGACATCAAGCTTAGGCCCTCCCCACTCATAGGCTGCTGGTGCTTTCCATCGGAGCACAGGAGTTAATACTGGTTCCCTGGCCAAACGCCACCTCCAGTGATTACATTCTGCTGAACTGAATTCCCCCTGCCATTTCAGATATTCTCCTTCGCTTCCTGTCCTAATGTAGTGTCGTGTTCTTGTGCACTGCTACGCAATAGCCACAACCCACCCAAGGGGCGGCTGCATGTCAGCCATGGAATAAGTAAGGCCTCTCTGTTCTGTACTCACCACCCAAAGGAATTGTGAAGCTGAACGAATGAATGCTGGCAAAGTGCTTTGAGATCACCATGTGCTATAGAAGTGAGTGTCATTATTATGACTGGCATTTGACAAAGGGGGAAACTGAGGCAGGGAAACAGGAAGTGCCCAAGGCCACATAGTAGAGCCCAAATAGAACCCATAAGGCCAGACTGCCAGTCCCCTCTAATTGCTAGACTAGGCCACCTTTCTATGAGACTTGAAAGACAAGACTCTGCTCCCCAGAGCCCACGATAACATAAGGAGAGTGGAATGGTTGCATTAACCCCATCAGTGCTGAGCCACATCTCTGTGAAACACCTCCCCTCCCGCCACCCTCTTGCAGCGTCGCTGGATGCAGCTGGTAGACTTGGGCCCCTGACTGCCAGATGCTGGGACTGGAGGACAGGGGATGGATCACTTGATAACTGCCCTGTTCTGTTCATTTCCTTTGAAGTATCTGGCACAGGCCACTGTCAGAAGACAAAAAGAAAAGGAGTACTTGTGGCACCTTAGAGACTAACAAATTTATTAGAGCATAAGCTTTCGTGAGCTACAGCTCACTTCATCGGATGCATCCGATGAAGTGAGCTGTAGCTCACGAAAGCTTATGCTCTAATAAATTTGTTAGTCTCTAAGGTGCCACAAGTACTCCTTTCTTTTGCGAATACAGACTAACACGGCTGCTACTCTGAAACCTGTCAGAAGACAGGATACTGGGCTTGATGGACCATTGGTCTGACCCAATATGGCTGTTCTTATGTCTCCTGTTCTCTGGCAGCATGTGGCCAGGGCTCACTCTTTCCCCCCCCAGAAGCAGGAAAAGTGGTTAGCACCCATGCTAGGGTCTAACCGGGGTGGGTAAGTGACTTGCCCAAGGTCACACAATGAGTCAGTGGCAGAGCTGGAATGACAGCCGAGTTGGGTCTCGCTGAGGGTACCATGATCGGTGTATTAGCCAAGGCTAGTTCCCTGGCCCCATTACTGCTCCCCCTTGCATACAGGACGCCTGGGGCACGGCGGGCATGCCAGCACGGATACCTGGCATCTCAAAATCCCAATGCCTTGGGAACTTTCCCTTCCTTTAGAGGAAATGAAGGGATGGGGCAGGAAGGGGAGTGACACTGCCACGCATGCTGCTATGCTCTGACTGGCCGCAACAGCCATGTGGGTAACCCCGGCTACTCCTGTGTTTAGCCATGTTAGCTTGGCCCAGAGCAGCTGCCTGCCATAGGTCCTGGTAGGTGGTTTAGAGCTCGGGATAGACCTGGAGTGGGGGATCGGAACCAAAATCCAGGGTCCCACCTCCCCAAGGTCCATGAGAGAGACAGGGGTTGTGCATCCCAACCTTGCAGCTTGGGTCCATCTCTGTCTGCTCTAGGATCTTCCCACCTGGCTACAAAGACTCCTCCCTGAGAGAGAGAGAAGGGTTAGGGAGGTGGAGGGCAGCAGGAGGAGTTTATCCACCAGCAGGCAGCCTGCACTTCACTCCCACCGCCCCACCCCAAACCTCTCATCTGGCAGCAGCCAGGTTTCTGCGGGCGGATTCCTTGGTGCATGGGGATGTGCCTGTCCCATGGGTGGTTGAATGGCCTGCAGTCAGGGGGCCCGATTTGGCGCCTCCTATGATGAGTGGGCACAACACATCCTGGATCTTCATTGCCAATCAGGCAGCTGCATTCATCCCTTGGGGTGTGGGAGCTTGAGTGGGGGGAACTGCTTTGGAAAGCTCCTCAGAACCCTCCAGTCTTTCTGCCCCCCCTCTCCCCCACTTGTGCAGCTGGTGTTCACCAGTTCAGAGCCACTCGGAACTGATTGGGCCATGCAGATGCCTCTCTGCAGTGGTGGAGTGCTGTGGTTGCCCCCGTCATTTAATGAGCGCAGGGTTTTATTTGTTAATTCTTTGTGCTGAGATGATGCTGCAGATTTTTTTTCCCCCTCCTGGCACCAGAAACTACAGAAGAGCAACAACGGGCAGGAAGGGTCACTTGCCGTCTGCTGCATCATTTCTCTGTAGCACGTGTCCTTTAAAGGAGACTCTCTGTAATTGCTGGCTGCTCTAATGTGATAGGAGCAGTAGTTAATACTCTGCGTTTGCCTGTCGCTTGAGAATCTCAAAGCACTTTGCAAAAATGTCATTATCCTGCTTTTCAAATTGGGGAAACTGAGGCATAGAGCAAAGACATGACATTCCCAAGGTCCTAGCCATGATTTAGTTGTGGAGTCAGACTTCCTAGGTCTTCCTGCCTTTCAAACGATATTACTGCCACCAGAACAAAACCTACTGAACCACTCGTCCAGGCCTTCTTCCTCACTGATTTCAAAGTGCTTTGCCAAGAGAAGTCAGAGTTTACTCCCCATTTTACAGATGGGGAAACTGAGGCAAAGAGTGGGGCGGTGGCTTCCCTGAAGTTACATAGCAAATCAGTGTGAGAACCAGACTTAGAACCCCAGTCTCTTGGCCCGCAGTTATGTTTGATCCACTGGACCACACTGACCTTCCTTGGTGTAGCTAGAGAGAAGCTGTCACAAATGTCCAGTTTCTCCATGACGGGCTTGCTTTCTGTGAGTATCAGCCCCCAACACGCCAGCAGCAACCTAGCGTTGTTCTTGTTAGGTGTATTACAGTAGCACCAGGACCCCTTTGCACTAGGGGCTGTAGGCACAATTGAGCCAAAGGAAGAAGATGAAAAGACTCTTGCTGAGTGGGCTGATCAGCGCTGGTTGGGGTAGCCAATGGGATGCTAACACATCTCCTCAGCTCGGAAGTGGACTGAGACCTAAACGCTGCCTTGCGCATTGGGGTCATTCGGCAGCCATCGGCTGTGGGTCACTGTTGTCTGGGGCTCCGTTCCAGGGGCTGGGAGGCTCCATTCCCATTCTCAGCCCTTTGGGCCATCAAGTGCCCCCATCTTTATGTTTTAAAAGGGAATGACAGCTGGAACGTTGTGCCTGTGAAAACAGGGCTCAGCAGCGCCGTCTGGGGCCGGGCGGACTGTTAGCACGGCCAGATGCTGTCTCAGCAGCACTCACCCACCATCTTGTGCAAGGGCCTGGGAAATCTACCTCCTGCTCCTTCTCTTCTTCTCCCCTCTTCCTCCCTCCCTCCCCATTTGCGTCTCGCTCAGTTTGGGTAAAGGACTCCACTCTGGGGACGTGCCATGACTTAAGGAGAGGGCTAGTGGAAGCCAGAGAGAACCACAGGGTCTGTCCAGGTTCTCTAGCCTCACTAGAGACTCCCCTTTGTATCCATTACAGCCAGTCCTGGCTCTTCTCCATTGTAAGGAGCTCTCCAGGCTGATCCTGGGAGGTGCTGAGTGCCAGCGAGCTTGTTCCCCTGCAGGCCAGTACCAGTGGCAAGCGAGCAAGTGTCCTGTGGCACTCCCATAGGCAGCCCCGAGAGGGGTAGTGCCTCTTGAGGAGAAGAGTCCTCATCTCTGGAGATAACTGGGAAGGGAAGATCGCTCAGGGTGTGTCTGTTCTCCAAGGGAGCAGCAGTGCCAGCAGCAGGAGCCCTCTGCCAGCCCTGCTGCTTGCTGAACCCACCTGTACCATTATTCTGGGGACCCTACCCACGGTGATGTTGGGCAGCGGGCCTAACCTAAATCACATACAATAGAAATATGCCCGCTGACTTCCAGGGGCAGGATCTGGCCCTCGTGTCCCCAGCTCCTGTTACTGGATCACGACGATTGTGATTTTAGGTGTTTTCCCAGCAAGCTCCAGCTCCTGGAGTCAGGTGGTTCTGAGAGGGTCACCATTCAGTTCTTAGCCCTCCTGGTTGTAACGAAAAGCTGGAAAAGACGGCCAAAGGCTGTGGCACCAGCAGGCAAATAAACAGAACCAAGCACATGTTACTTTTGAGATCTTGTGATTTTTTTTTTTTAAGGCAATAACCATGATTTCTGGAGGCTCAGTTCAGGAGTTTTGAATGCTAGGGACCGACAGGGCTGTGCATGGGAGCTCACATCTTGGCCAATTGGCTCATGCAGCTGCCATGTGCTGCTGGGACCAGGAGAGCCATCTCAGCTGGGAGAGAAGTTGAATTCTGCAAAGTTATTCTCCATCCTTGGTTATGAGGATCACTTCGCGGAGGCCATGGCCCCATAGGCTCTCGGCTCAGCTAGTCTGGGCCTCAGGTCCACAACCCGTCCCAAAGGAGGCTGCCCTTCCCAAAGCACCGTTTGATCATACCCCTAGTAACGGTGTTATCACTTGGATTGAGATGTTTCAGATGCTGTGGCTAATTTTGCTCATCATGCTTCCCTTAGTTTATAATGGGATTTTGAGAACGTCACACGTCCTAAAGTATTGGATACAATCAGCATAATTCCCCATCTAGTAATTAAACCTTCAAGGCTAATTCAGACAGCGCACGGTTGGGAATTGGAGCCGTCTTCCCATCGCAACCATCGACGTGCTGGTTCCCCTCTGCAGTCGAGAGACAGGCAAACAGCCCCGCTCTTTGGCAAAAATGTTTTTCCCACAATGCTTAGGATTCAAATCCCTTCGGATCTCGACAAGGCCACACGCATCGTGGGCTTGTGCTTGTCCCTTTGAGGTCTGGAATCTGGTGGAGAATTCTCCTTGTGGAAGGGAACTCTCTGCCAGCAGAGGCAGTTCTGCCACTCCCTGGGAAACCCACCATGCAAGAGGAGGGAAGGGGTGAGGGAGGGCATGGTGGAGCACCAGAAGAAGAAATTAGGGTAGCCTCCCTGCCCCTCTAACTTCTGCCTGGACCAGGTGGCCAGAGATCAGGGAAGCACAGCCAGCTCCCTACCGCCATTCCTGTCCATTGAGTCAGAGTGTAGCTGAAGTGACTTAAATAGCAATACATATTATTTATATTACCGTCATGGCCAGGAGCCCCAGCCACAGTTCAGGACCTCCTGGTGCTGTACAGACACACACAACAGACAGACTGTCTCTGCCCCAAGGAGCTGACACTCTAAGCATAAGACCCGAGACAGCTGATGCTCACAGCCAGACTGGGGAATATGAGGAGTTAGCATGACGGACCATTGTCTTGGCACACCAGTGGCCTGCTCATGGCCACGTTTTGTGTAGGCATCATGGCAAAGGAGCATTTTGAGGAGAAGGAGGTGGCTTTGTGGATGTTTACGGGGAGTTCCCCCCCATCATGAAGGGGAGCTGGGGAGACCGCACAAAGGTGCTCGTTGAAAAACATAACGAGCGGGCAATGGAGGCTGGCAGCATTGGCCGACTGGAGGTGAGCATCGAGAGCCCAGTAGCAAATGAGAGATCAGAAGCAGAGGGGGGACTGACTGGGAAGGGCCTTGACAAGCAGCTTAGGGTTGGTGGAGGACGATGTTGGTGAAAGGAAGGGACGCTTGCGTCCGCTTACATCCTCTGACCACCTCCTCCAGGTCGCTGCAAGCACTGACATGCCCTCCCTTCAACCCACCTGCCGGTAGATACCTACCCCACCTGTCACGGCACCTCGAAGTCCATGCCTGGGGCTTTGCGGGGTAGATGCCTTTGTTCCCAGTTCTGCTCTCCTTGTTTGCTCCTGTGGTGCCACAGAGGCTGGCAGAATGACTCCCTTAGCCAGGCCTGCTGCATATGGACCTGTGTGAATTGCACAGCCTGGGGATCAACTCCAGTCTCGTCTTCTGTTCACGCAGGAAACCTCCATTGGGATGTGCAGCTGCTTCGTGGCTGGCTTTAGCTGCAATGAACTGAGCAGCAAGGGCCAGGCCAGACTGAATTTGAGCTACTCAGAGAACCGCTTGATAGATTGAGCCCTCGCGCTGCTTGCAGAGACACTTAAAAAGCTCCCTTTCGACCCTCATCCTCTGAACAGAGGGTACGGATTGCACATGCTGTGGAGGAACGTCCTTGGAGCACTAACTTCTGGGGGGTCTGAAAGAGGTGGGGGTAGGGGTGGGTTGAACTGGAAGAGCTAGGTGCGTGCAGCACTACACACATCAGCGGGAGAGAAATCGGGTGGTAAGTAGAACTGGCTGGATAATTTCTTTACAAGTTTGCTTCTTTTTTTCCCCCCGTTTGCAAATTGTTCCTAAAGTAATGCTGGGCTCTCAGCCATGGGGATGGAACCTGCGACTCCTGGTTCTAAAAGCACCAGCCTCTAACACCTGAGCCAAAATGCCAGTTTTGCTAGCCAAGGCTGCAGTCGGCTCTCTCTGCACCCCAGCCAGCATTGGGGGGATGAGCATGCAGCACTGAATGTGGGTGATACATGCCGTTAATTTCTGGGGGGATGCATCCTTTGGAGAGAAGTCACTTAAGTCCCAGTTAAGCCCCCGAGGGTCTGGTTTTCCAAAGAGCTCAGCTCTCGCATAGGCAGCTAAATAAGTGGCCAGATTTTCAATGATTCAGCATATTGGGGACTGAGCACTTCTGCAAATTGGCCCCCTCCTTCGGTGCCTAAATGGGCAGTGGGCTCAGGTGAAATTCTGTCCCAGTTGTGGGTGCTGAGCCCCTGGAAATCTGGCTCTCTGCTCTTCTTGACAATCCAACCTCCTGCGGGCTGGATCTCGGGACTGGGGTGAATTTCACCTTTTGCGAATAGTGCAGAGGGACAATTTTCAGCCTTGCTCACGGTGAGCAGTTTGTGGTTTCTGATTTGTCCCCTAAGTCATGTGGTATGGGGTTTTGCTCCCTGATTGGGTGACTGTAGCTTTTTAATGTGGTGAATCACATGGCACTCAGACTGGCAAACAGTCTGTGCTCTTGCTCCTATAGCAACAGGGGGTGTCGCTCTGATTTTGAGGGGTTCTATAGGAAAATAATGCTTGGGCATGAGGCACTGGCTGCGTTGGCTAAGCTGGGAAGACACAAACTTCCTGTGTGGCCTTGGGCATGTCACTTAGGGCTGGATTTTTAAAGGTATTTAGGCTCCTAACTGCCAGTGAAATCAGTGGGAGTTGGTAGGGTTGCCAACTTTCTAGTCACACAAAACCAAACTAGCCCTGCCCCTTCCCTGAGGCCCCACCTCCGCTCACTACATTCCCCCTCCCTCAATGGCTTGCTCTCCCCCACCCTCACTAACTTCACTGGGCAAGGGCAGGGGGTTAGGGTGCGGGAGGGGGTGCAGGCTTCGGCTGGGAGTGTGGGCTCTGGGGTGGGCTGGGGATGAGGGGTTTGGGGTGCAGGAGGGGGCTCCAGACTGGGGGGATAGGACCTAGGGATTCGGAGTGTGGGAAAGGGTTGAGGTACAGGGGGTTGAGGGCTCTGGGCTGGGGATGCGGACTCTAGGTTGAGGCTGGGGATGATGGGTTGGGGTGCAGGAGGGGGCTCTGGGTTTGGGGGGCTCTGGGCTGGGGCAGGGGGTTGGGGCTCGGGTCCTAGGTGTGGGGGATGACAGGAGGCTCCATGCACCACTCTCACCCTAGGCACCACCCTGCCCCCCCCCAGCTTGCATTGGCTGGGAACCGGCCAATGGGAGTGTGGAGCCAGTGCTTGGGGCGGGGACAGCGTGCAGAGCCCTGTGCCCTCCCCCCCGCCTAAGAGCTGGACCTGCTAGCCACTTCTGGGCAGGACAGTTTGGGACTAGCCTGCCTTAAACCTGCAGCACCACCAACCAGACTTTTAATGGCCCGGTCAGCGGTGCTGACCAGAGCTTAGGGTCCCTTTTTGACCAGCTGTTTTTGGTTAAAAACTGGACACCTGGTCACCCTAGGAGTTGGGCACCTACATATCTTTAAAGATCTGTCCCTTAGCCTCTCTGTGTCTCAACTATTTCCACCCTGCAAAACAGTATTAGCTGTTTCCCAGGGGTGTCTGGAGGATGCATCATGTAGTTCCCTAGAGCCCAGAGAAGAGTTTCACTACTTCAGAAATGGGTGCGAAGACCCTCTGGGCACAAGCCCATGCTATGTACCAGCTAACTGGAATTTCAGCTCATACATCTCTGCTGCCTTATCAGAGTGAAAACAGTCCCCACCTGACGGGCCTGATCCAATGAAGCCAATGGGACTCTCCCCTGTTTGCAGTGGACATTGGTGATATTAAATCCAGGGCCCAGCAGCACTGGTTCCCATATAGAGGCCCTAGAAACGCATTCATCACCTCATTTTTAAGGAATCTGAGGAAGAGAATCTCCTAGGTGGGGTTCGCAAAAAAGAAAAGGAGTACTTGTGGCACCTTAGAGACTAACAAATTTATTTGAGCATAAGCTTTTGTGAGCTACAGCAGCTCACAAATGCTTATGCTCAAATAAATTTTAGTCTCTAAGGTGCCACAAGTACTCCTTTTCTTTTTTGCGAATACAGACTAACACAGCTGCTATTCTGAAACTAGGTTGGGTTGGAGATTTGTTCTGGGGTCGGAGCGTGGTGAGTCGCTGGGGTGAGAGCAGCCTCCCTCATGCCTGCTGCCAGTACAGCAGTCGATGCTGTCCCTGGAATTGATCTCTGGGTCTTACACTGGTCACTGTGCTGTCAGAGAGAGGCTCTGAGCCCCTGGAGGCATGTCGCTGGCTCGGCCATGCTGGCATTCAGCACAGATCACACGGCTGTCCGTCCGCAGGCCATTGTGCATGACCGCTCCCCTGTGACGCTGCCCAGAACCATCGCTGCAGGGCAGAACCAGCGATATCGTGCCCCCCAGCTCTTGCAAAAGCTGTCAGAGGAGTCTCTCTGACCCCTGCCTTTCTCCTTCTGTACTGGAGGCTCAACATTGTGCAGGGCGATAGACCCAGGAAAATGAGACCTCACCCGGCTTCTACAACCCTCATCACAGCAGCAGCTGGGCACCTCCCAGACATTAGTGAATGTATCCTCCCCACCCACCATCAGCAGCCTCCTTGTTTTATAGCTGTGGAAAGTGAGACCCACGGAGGTGAAGCCGCTCGCTGAAGATCACACAGGGAGCCAATGGCGGAGGTGCTCTCCTGAGGCCTAGACCAGGCCCTTAACCTCAAGAGGGAGCCACTGAGACGAGCAGAAGTGTGAACAAGCCTGGGGCAAGTCTGCTTCAGTGGCTCAAGACAAAGTGAAATGAGCTCTTGTGCCCCAGCACCGACGCTGTGCAGCGGACGGGGTAGAGGGCAGATCCCCTTCCAGGCCCAAAGGCGCTCAGCGAGCGAGACCCCCAGGAGTCACTCCCAGAACCCTCAGAGGGACAAATCCCCCCCTGCATCCCACTTCGCAGCTGGAAATTGACACTCTCTAGTGCTAGTTGCATTAAGGGAAGGTGACAAGACTCCACCCGTTCCCCTGCCCACCTGGTCTGGGTTGGGGGAGTACCCCAAGGCCCAGGTAGCTCAGGCAGGGGTGCACGGAGTCCCCTGTATAGGTGTCCAATCCAAGTCGCAGCCTAGCCCTTACGCTCCATGGGGCGCAAGTTAAAGCTGCATGTCTGCGTGCTGTGGAGGGGGACTGGATGTGTGGCTTGGGGATGGGGGATTGCTGGGACTGGAGAACGTCAGCGAGGGTGTAGGGGGCACAATGCCGTTTGGGGGCATGATGCTGTTGGAGGTTGCAGAGGATGCTAGTGATTGCCCAGATTTGTAGCAGCTTCATTGAGTCACTGGGAACTCCCAGGAGTACCCTTCACTTTGAGTGAACAGAGCCTTTTGCGTGAGTCGGAATCGGACATCGGCGCGTCCCTTGTGATCTGTTTGTATCATTTCTGGCTTCTCTGAAATCGCCACCTTTCATCAATGATTGTGTGCCCTGGAAAATGGGAAAACAAATGTTAACTTAGACTAATGAATGTGGAAGGGAAGGAGTCATTCTCATTTGGGTTCCAATGCTTGGCTGGTGTTTTATATTAACCCTTTTCTCCTTCCTCCCCCACCCGTTACACCCCCTTCTCCCTCTTGCCCTGAATTTCCTGTTGGCTTTCGCAGGATGCTATTGCATGGGGGTCATATTTTGTCCAGGCTCCTCATGTCAGGGAACAAGGCAGAGGGTATATGGAGCAAGGAAACTGCAGGGACTGTTTGCTAGGGAGCAAAAGCCTGTAGGTTGCCTGGAGCTTGTGCATCAGGGCTGGCAGCTCTGCCTACTTGCTGTTGCTCTCCACTCCGGCACCCCTCCGCTCACTGCTGCAGCAGGAAGAGACTGCACCAGAATGAAGGCACCTCTGTCCCCTGCAGAACCCTGTGCAAATTCAGAATCGGCTTCTGCCCCGGCTTGGCTCGTTTCCTGCTGCAAAACCAGCTCCCGAAAAGCGGAAGGTTGGAGCAAGGAGGGAATATCCCCATCATCGGCACTGGGTGAATGCAATTGCAGAAGGAGAGAGGTCTGCAAAAGAAATTGGTGCAGTGCCTTCATGCAGACCCACCTCTGGGGCAATGTTAGTGAGGGTCACCACAAACTGGCAGGCAGCAAAAGGCTCCCAGCCCAGCCTGCTGGGGTTGTTCTCAAGCCAGTCTCAGAGGCTGACTTCAAGGTCAAGCCTGTATTCCATGCAGACATCTGAGGGGCCAGTGATTGCCCGTGCCCTTCCTGACAGAGTGTTAATCAGTCAGGGGGCAGCATCCTGCACTAGGTCAGCTTGTGGGGCTGTGTATAGAATGGGGCAGGGGGCTGAGGGAGAGAAGGGCACCAACAACCACAGATCCACAAATGTGGCCACACGTGGCCTGCACTCTTACCCCCACCCCCCTCTCACTAACACACGTGATTTTGTGAACTCCTGTGTATGTTCTCTGTCATCTGATCCCTAACCCAGCCCACTGTGTGCAGAGCCAGGAGTCACAGGGAGCGGGTCCCGCACAGTTACTGCAGCAAAATGCACAATAAACAAAGCCCGGTCTGTTCTTGCCTCCTGCCTCTCTCCCAGCTTTCGGGATACCGGGTCTGATCTGGTTACCCGGGTAGATGGTTTTTTTTTACCACCTGGGTCTATTGTTAAGACAGAAGGGTAAACCGGACAGAGACACAAGTAAAGAACTGATCTCTGCTCTTGGCAGTTCTGGCATGCAGCCCAGGGAGCTTCTGGGTGCAATGAGTTGCAAGGCCTTGTCTCTCTCTTAGAAGCACTAACCAATCCTAACATATTGTAACATGATTATTTAACCAATTATATCCCACCACCTTAATTAGTTTACACCCAGCAAAATTAATTATACAGCAGACAGGGACAATCACAGAACCAGACAGAGATTATGCAGATAAATCATAGGGAAATGGGGACTACAGTGATAGAACAAACTCAGAAATGAGGATTTCACATCCCAGCTGTGGATAAGTGAGTTCTTGCCAGACAGGATGCTACCAAACTAAGTTTCCTTTTACATCTTCTAGGCACTTCCCTTTCTCTGGAGGCGACAGGCATTATCAGGACAGGATTGTATTCCTAACGGCCCAATAGCACCTGGTGCCGAACCCTGACAGCACTCCGGTGTGGGGAGCTATGCAGGTGTGACTGGGCCCATTCTGCACAGCTCAGGTCTGCACGGGGTAAATGATTTGGTCGAGGTCACATAGTCAGTGTTGAAACTGGGGATGGGACCCAGGAGTCCTGACATCCAGCCCCCTGCTCGAAGCACTGACCGGCGGTAACTCAGAGCACACTTCGGTACAGCCCCAATTAAATTGCTGCTCCTTCTGGGTCTGTACCAACCTCTTGGAAGCCTTTATTCCAAGTCTGTGGAACTTGCTCAAGCCAGGGGCTCTCATAGCTTCTCTACAAAGCTTCTCACAAGGCTGCTCAGAAGCCATTCCATTCTCCAAAACTCAGGGGCCTTTATTTAACAAGGGCCTTTGACACCATCGCTGAGCTCGTGCAGCATAACTGTGACTGCAAGCTTTTTGGAAACGAGCGTCCAGCATCATGAGGCAGCTTGGGGGAGCAGTGGGATGCAGAGTCATTGATATTAATGACTCGTTCCCTTCCCGTTCTGTAGCACCGCTCCTGCGAGGGTCTCAAAGCACTTGACAAACGGTGACAGTTTAACCCCACTCAGCCCCTCCCCCCCATGAGGTGGGTAGGTGTCATCCTGGGCAAGGAAACTGAGGCATAGAGAAGGAAGACTCAGGAGACCTGGGTTCTAATCCCAGCTCTGCCACTGGCCTGCCCTTGGAACAGGCCTTTCCTCGTTCCCTGCCTCAGTTTCCCCTCACACCCTTTGTCTGTTTTGCCTCTTCAGACTTTCTCTCACTCTGTGTTTTGTGCAGCGCCCAGCACAATGGCTTATCATGGCTGAGCCATCCAGGTGCTCCCATAATAAAGATTAGATAATTGATTTATCTGAATCAGACAGCAGGCTTTTAGCAGAGCCAATATTCTGTCCAGAAATCATATTTTCCCCTTCCCTGCTCTAACCCCTAGACCAGGGGTAGTCAACTATTTTTATCAAGGTCCAAATTTCTTGGTCAAGCTATAGGCAAGGTCCAGATTCTAGAGAAACCAATAAAACCCCCAATAATGATGATGATAAATAAATAAAAAGATCTCCAGGTCTGTTCAAAAAGCATCTGGCATCTGGATTTGGCCCGCAGTCTGCCTATTGCTTACCTCTGCCCTAGCCCATCTTGCATGAGCCAATCAGACACCCGCTCAGTGGAAGCAAAACCAAGGGAGTCTGGGGAGCTAGGGTTTATGCTGAGTGTGTTAGGTCTTGCTTCTGCTCCGTGGCAGGATCCTAAAAAAACCTCATTAAAGTCCTAGGAAAGTGAGCGTGCCCCGAGCAAAGGGAGAAACGTCTTTGCCACTAGGGATCTCTGGCTCGGTAGCCACAAGAGCAGGTATCTGGAAATGATCTCTCCTTCCTTCCCAGCTTATTAGAAAGGAATCTTCCTTCCCTGGTGTTCTTGGCAGCTGGCCGAATGTTGCAACACCACTTAATGAAACCAAAGCAAAGAGAAGCAGGGAAGGAGAGGTGGGGGTGGAGATGGGGGAGAAGAGAAAACAGTCTCTGGTCTGATTGCTTTGGAAACATATTAAAATGTTGTTTCTATCCGAGGGAAATGACAAATCCCTGTTCCAGTGTGTTCTGATGGTTCCTAAGGGCACCGTTATGCAAGAAGGAATTTTGACTTTTTCAGGCCTTCACCTTTTTGATAGGTTTCAAAGTAGCAGCCATGTTGGTCTGTATTCGTAAAAAGAAAAGGAGGACTTGTGGCACCTTAGAGACTAACAAATTTATTTGAGCATAAGCTTTCGTGAGCTACAGCTCACTTTATCGGATGCATCAATTTGTTAGTCTCTAAGGTGCCACAAGTACTCCTTACCTTTTTGATAGTTTAATCATTTACTGCAGACCCAGGCTCTGTCTCATGTTCATTTGCACAGGGCAGTCTGGCTCCTCAGCTGGAGTAAAGGAATCTAGATCCATTGGCTCCAAAAGAGCAAGAGGGATTTCTGTCAGCTGGGGCTCAGGCTCTGTGACGCTTTTCACAACTGCGGTCCCTTCGCTCCAGGGGATCTCCAAGCACATGAATGCGTTCAGCCTCACAGCACTCCCACAGAGCCTAGGAATCCTGACCCTACAAATCCACCCTTCTAATGTAATGAGTCCAGCTAGTGAGTGACACTCATAGTCGCTGTATAAATTGCATGCATACTTTGGGAGCTGCAGCTAGAATCCTGGTTCTTGAGCTTTCACCCGCCTCTACCACTCGAGTTACCAGAGACCTCTTGTAGGTGGATGCAGAAAGCTGTTCCTTTCTCTTTCTCGCAGACCCGGCCCCTGGAGGGCGACATCAGGCGCGCCCACACCCAAAGCTCGCATGTTGCAATGTGACTGGCATGAGTAAGGACATCTTGTGGGAGGGACAGGTTGCAGGATGTGGCACCTAATGTATAATTTGGGAGATGACTCTAGCCAAGGCACTGCTACCATGTGCAAAAGAAGCATATGAACTTGAAATGCAGCAAGGGGTGGCTAACCACAAGCATGGCCTGATGGGAATGGGGCAAAGGTTTGAAGTGCCGTAGTTTGGCGGAAGGGGGATCTGGCCTAAGCCATTGGCCGTCCGGCATCCTTGGGGCCCTGATTGAATCACATGATGCACTCCCCTTTCTACTGTTCCTTGTAGCCCATTCCCTGATTTTATCTCGGTGGTGGCCTGATTTTACTAAGTCAAGGTGAGGAAAACACTTTTATGGTTTGGGTACCAATCCCCAGCAGCCATTGAAGAGCCTGGCTCAGATGCCCAGCGGCCAGGCCGATAGAAGACTGAAGGTACAGTCATCCGCTCAGACACAAAGGCCCCCATTCAGAAAAGCCCTTCAGCACATGATCAACTTTAATGGGACTGAGGCATGTGCTTGAAGTGAACCATGTACTTAAGAAAGAGAAAGGGCCGCTAAACACTGAGGATGGAGTGGAGGTTAAAGATAATCTAGGCATGGCCCAATATCTAAACAAATACTTTGCCTCAGTCTTTAATAAGGCTAAAGAGGATCTTAGGGATAATGGTAGCATGACAAATGGGAATGAGGATATGGAGATAGATATTACCATATCTGAGGTAGAAGCGAAACTCAAACAGCTTAATGGGACTAAATCGGGGGACCCAGATAATCTTCATCCAAGAATATTAAAGGAATTCGCACCTGAAATTGCAAGCTCATTAGCAAGAATTTTTAATGAATCTGTAAACTCAGGAGTAGTACCGAATGATTGGAGAATTGCTAATATAGTTCCTATTTTTAAGAAAGGAAAAAAAAAGTGATCCGGGTAACTACAGGCCAGTTAGTTTGACATCTGTAGTATGCAAGGTCCTGGAAAAAATTTTGAAGGAGAAATTAGTTAAGGACATTGAAGTCAATGGTAAATGGGACAAAATACAACATGGTTTTACAAAAGGTAGATTGTGCCAAACCAACCTGATCTCCTTTTTTGAAAAAGTAACAGATTTTAGATAAAGGAAATGCAGTGGATCTAATTTACCTAGATTTCAGTAAGGCATTTGATACCGTGCCACATGGGGAATTATTAGTTAAATTGGAGAAGATGGGGATCAATATGAACATCAAAAGGTGGATAAGGAATTGGTTAAAGGGGAGACTGCAACGGGTCCTACTGAAAGGCGAACTGTCAGGTTGGAGGGAGGTTACCAGTGGAGTTCCTCAGGGATCGGTTTTGGGACCAATCTTATTTAATCTTTTTATTACTGACCTTGGCACAAAAAGTGGGAGTGTGCTAATAAAGTTTGCAGATGATACAAAGCTGGGAGGTATTGCCAATTCGGAGAAGGATCGGGATATTATACAGGAGGATCTGGATGACCTTGTAAACTGGAGTAATAGTAATAGGATGAAATTTAATAGTGAGAAGTGTAAGGTTATGCATTTAGGGATTAATAACAAGAATTTTAGTTATAAGTTGGGGACGGATCAATTAGAAGTAACGGAAGAGGAGAAGGACCTTGGAGTATTGGTTGATCATAGGATGACTATGAGCTGCCAATGTGATATGGCTGTGAAAAAAGCTAATGCGGTTTTGGGATGCATCAGGAGAGGCATTTCCAGTAGGGATAAGGAGGTTTTAGTACCATTATACAAGGCACTAGTGAGACCTCACCTGGAATACTGTGTGCAGTTCTGGTCTCCCATGTTTAAAAAGGATGAATTCAGACTGGAGTAGGTACAGAGAAGGGCTACTAGGATGATCCGAGGAATGGAAAACTTGTCTTATGAAAGGAGACTTAAGGAGCTTGGCTTGTTTAGCCTAACTAAAAGAAGGTTGAGGGGAGATATGATTGCTCTCTATAAATATATCAGAGGGATAAATATAGGAGAGGGAGAGGAATTATTTAAGATCAGCACCAATGTGGACACAAGAACAAATGGGTATAAACTGGCCACCAGGAAGTTTAGACTTGAAATCAGACGAAAGTTTTTAACCATCAGAGGAGTGAAGTTTTGGAATAGCCTTCCAAGGGAAGCAGTGGGGGCAAAAGATCTATCTGGTTTTAAGATTCTACTGGATAAGTTTATGGAGGAGATGGTATGATGGGATAATGGGATTTTGGTAAGTAATTGATCTTTAAATATTCAGGGTAAATAGGACTAATCCCCTGAGATGGGATATTAGATGGATGGGATCTGAGTTACCCAGGAAAGAATTTTCTGTAGTATCTGGCTGGTGAATCTTGCCCATATGCTCAGGGTTTAGCTGATCGCCATATTTGGGGTCAGGAAGGAATTTTCCTCTAGGGCAGATTGGAGAGGCCCTGGAGGTTTTTCGCCTTCCTCTGTAACATGGGGCATGGGTGACTTGAGGGAGGCTTCTCTGCTCCTTGAAGTCTTTAAACCATGATTTAAGGACTTCAATAGCTCAGACATAGGTGAGGTTTTTCGTAGGAGTGGGTGGGTGAGATTCTGTGGCCTGCGCTGTGCAGGAGGTCGGACTAGATGATCAGAATGGTCCCTTCTGACCTTAGTATCTATGAATCTAAGTGTGTTCCTGAAGAGGGATCTAGGCCTGGGGAAACGTAAGTGGAATGGGGACATGTTGGCTTAAGGACAGGAAAGCTAAAATCTAGTAGAAAAACTCTACTATTCCCAGCCCCGAAGGAAGCTCACACACCATGGTGATGAGTGTAAAAATCTAGAAAGAGAGAATTAGCTACCTGCTGTGATGAGGGCCATGTAAATATCTAGGGGCATGAACAGAGGGGAGGAAACAGAAGATGGATCTGAGGTAAATAGATCACAGGCGTGTGAGCTAGCTAGCTACGTACATCAGTATAGTAAGATCTAGGAAGATACAGAGGTTGGTCTATCTGCCTATCCCCATGCATACCCCTCTGTTTCTCTGCTGTGATGAGGGCCATGCAAATGTCAGGGTTGGTTGGTAGGCAGATAAAAGGACTAAGAAGTCATGTGTGCCAAACCAAGATGGTATCTTTCCTCCAATGCCCTTCCTGGGTGACTTGATCTGGCCTTTAATGGTAACTCTCCCTTCGCTATTTTGTATAGCCACACAAACACACCCAATCATGCCAGGACACCTCCCTGAGTGAAATGCACATTGAAGTCCCTTTAATGCTTTCGACTTTCCCTACTACAACTGAATAACCTGGGAATGATGAAAGCAGTAGCATTGCAAGGCAATACGTTAAAGAATCAGTAATCAATTGTTCTGATGGCAGAACATCATAAGCCATTCATCTAGCAGCCGAGTGGGCAGATATGTCACATGGTTCAGGTCCTGTTCTTTGATTAGATGAGCCCCTTAAGCACTTCCAGCATGAATACTCATACGTGCCGCTTTGAAATTCACTTTCTGTGAACACTGATCCCAGTGAAACTCAGTGGCTCAAATGGTCACAGAGCTGAGTACCCAGATACCATTGTGATGAGTATCACATAAGAAGATGGATAGACCAGCCAGTGTACTAAGATCTAGGAAGATAGATAGAATTGAATTATCGGATATATCTTTCCTCCTAGATCTTAGTACATTTATCTATCTACTGAGGGCCGCATAAATAGAGAGATTAGATAAATGGGAGTGAACAGAACAGGGTTGTGAGCATGGCCTGAGCAAATTCATTGTTATGTTCCAGCAACTATCGCTGAGAAATCATGTCCAATATTTCCTGAGCTTTCCCATTCAGCATAGCCCTCCTGGACCCTGCTCAGGAGACTAGGCGGAAGAGAGCGATCTGATATGTCTATCTGTCCTCTCAGATCTTAGTACGCTGATCAGTCTGTCCCTGCTGCTCTTTCATGCCAAGGTGGTGAACATTTCTGTAGCCAAGGGGAACAGCTCTGAGATCACATTGAAAATGTCGACACTTTTTCTAAAAATAATTTAATTTTAAAAAATCTGTCGTTTTTCCTTTTAGTCAATCTCTGCATCCCTGCCTCCCTCTCTGGCAGTCACGATAAAGACATTATGTTTCTGACACTCTTTAAAAATAAACAAAACTTAAATATAGTCTGAAAAGTAGACTTCATCCATCACTTGGGTACCAGATGAATGGCTTATGATGTTCTGTGGTCAGAAAAATTGGTTATTGCTTCCTTAATGTATTGCCTTGCAGTGCAACTGCTTCCATCATTCCCAGCTCATATAGTTTTAATAGTGAAAGTTCAAAGCATTAAAGGGACTTTAATGTGCTTTTCACTCAGGGAGGTGGCTGCTGCAGAGAGGAATCTGACTCAGCAATCCCCAGAGTGGGTTCTGACAGCAACCTTCAGAGCTGCGTAGGAGTAAATAACAATCACCTATAAAGGCAATGTTTCCTTGTGGATAGAGCACTGCACTGGGATTCAGGGGACCTAGGTTCTATTCCCAGCTCTTCCACCAGCCTGCTCAGTGTTCTTGGGCAAGTGACTTTAACCCCTCAGTGCCTCAGTTTCCCCATTTGTAAAATGGGGATAATGATGCTTTTGTCCTGTGTAAAGTACTTTGAGATATGCTGATGAAGAGTTCTGTGCAGGAGCTCAGGCTTATTCCTGGAATCATGATTTAACTGGGACTTGGTCCTGCTTTGAGCAGGGGGTTGGACTAGATGACCTTCTGGGGTCCCTTCCAACCCTGATATTCTATGATTCTATGGTGGGACAGCTGATAGCTCAACTGCTGAGTTGTGTGTCAGTGCACAGCTATGAGCGCTCACCGCTGGTGCATGAACTGTGAGGGGACCTTAGCTAGTGTCAGATCCTGCAGACTTCATTTAGGCCCAGTGGGAGAATTCTGCTCAAAAATCACTGCCACAAGATGGCCCTTTGCTTTAACTGACTGCTGGTTTAATCAAAGGGCCCATGTGTTTCAGAACTGGAGTGTGTGGACAGCTCCCTAAAATAGAACTGGGTGTTTAAGGAACAGCTTCCAGTGAATGGGAAATGGGCCTCTAATCTGGGCTGAAATTGCCCCCGGGCAGAGGGAGCAGTGCAAAGCCAAGGTGTTATCATAACCTCCCCTTCACCCATCCACCCACACACGTGGTCCTGGGCTCTCTGCACTGGGGGCAATTCCCCCACCTGCATGTTAAAAGAGTTTGATGGGAAAGTGGAGCGTCGGTAACCAAAGAATGATCATTTCATCTCTTTCAAAGTTTAGAGGGCACAAAAAAATGTATTAGGAGTTTAGACGATAAAAATATCATATGGCTCAGAGGCTGCTCCAGGGACTCAGCAATACAATTAAATTAGCTCTGCTGTAAAATCAGCCAAGGAGGCTGATCAAATGGGTCTTTACAGAAACCACGTATGTCTTGGCCGAAATAAAACACCTCCAGATTACTCATCTCTCACAGAAGGCTCTGCAGTTGTGTCTGCTCTCTGGGGCGATCCCAGCGAGTGGGAGCTAGATGCCAGGCCAAAGCAGCCCGGTGAACCCAAGCACATAATTATTTTTAATTAGACAGGGTTATGGTGTCTAGCTTTTGATGTAAGTGAAAGCAGGAGAGTGTAAGAGGTAACAGCACACAGGCTGCCTTTAGTGTTATTGGGCAGAGTGGGGGCCTGGGACTGATGGCAAATATTTGTTGAACCAGATGGTGAAAGGCAGCAGGGGCACCTAAGCAATCAGCCTTATGATACCTCAAGCAATCAGTAAAATGCAGGAGCTGGAGGTGGCCTTTCAGAGAATCAGAGTGCAAACTCGAGGGTTCAAAAAGCAATTTGGATGAAGTTCACCCTGCGCAGACATTTTGAAAATCAACATTCCAAATTTTCAATGGGAAAAAAAAAGTATTTGGAAAATTTCAGTCAATTGTGGTACAAATGCATCCAGCAAGGTGCCAGGCTTCCCAGATTCCCATGCATCCCCCCAGCGCTATCAGTCCATCGCCTATCATGGATGCGACAGCGGCTGAGATGCTGGGCTAGATGCCGATCTCTCTGATATCAAGTTTGCAATGGTGTGACCCCCGTTAAATTAGTGGAGTTTCCCCTAATATTGTCCACTGAAAGCAACGGAGTGTGTCTCAGTTTACACTGAGATCTGAATCAAGCCCAGTGTGTGTAAAAGAACAATTTGAATGGATTCTTGGTGAATCGGGGATTAGCAAGTGGTTTTTGTGGCCTTAATTTTTCCATGCTGATTTCCAGTTATATCCATTACTCCTTTAGTCTTAGAAGATCCATGAGGTCCCTTCCTACCCTAATGTCTGAGATTTAGTTTTACAAGTATATATTAACAATCAGAGTCACTGTACACTGCCATGACTGTTGGTAACCTGCATATGCACTGAGCAAAGAATACTAAGGTGTATAATTATTTGGGGTTTGGAGAGTTGTTGTTTTTTGTGCATTAAGGGTGAAATTCATCACTGTGCAGAGGCCAGTGCAAAGCTGATGTATTTCCTAAATCCTTCTTAAGCCCTATTTTGAGGCCATAAGTGGCGCATAAATGTTGTGCTGGTCTTTGGCACAGAGATGTGTCTTATCTCAGTGAGCATGGGGAAGAAAAGTGACACATTTTGAGTTGAAGCAAAAATTTTCTGGTTCTTTTGAAATTTTTCACAAAAATGGAGCTCTACTTTTCGACCAGCCCTGGCAGGAGGTGAAAGGATTCATTACCAATCCTTAAGCCACCTTGTTTCCCCTGTGTTTCATTTTTGACATGTGCTGTCACCTGCAGTTAGCTGAAAATTATTATTATGATAGCTATGCCTATGATTAAGGTTGCTTGACATTTTCCATGAGGCCCAGTTTTCAGTTGCTTATAAGTGAATGAACAACCTTAATGCTGGCATTTCCTAACTTTTGTATACTTCGCTTTGCTTACTTAATAGTCTTTTATTGTAGTGTGTGCATGCATGCATGTGCGTGCAATTTGTAGTGTTTAGGAGCTCCCGTCATGGACACAGATCCTATTGTGCCAGCTGCTGTACAAACAGGATAGAGAGATGTTCCCTGCCCCAGAGAACTTACAGTGTAAATATGAGAAGAGATAGCAGACAGACAAGGGAATATGTGCAGACAGACAAGGGAATATGTAGAAAGGATGTATTAAAACAGAGCCATACACATCTTGCAAACTGCCCATTCCCAGGTGTGTAACCAACTTTCTGAACAGTTCGCTGCCAATTTGCAAATACAGACTTGTGCATCCAGAAGTGATGTACTTCAACACTGTGCATAACTGAAGGGGCACCCTGTGCATTAACACAGCAGGTAGGCCAGGAGAGAGGAGAAAATTGCTTTTGTTTTGGATCTCATTCTCAGATGACAAAGGTTCATTCTCTGATTCTTCTCATAGAAAAAAGCACTGTCAAAAGGCCACTCCACTAGGATAATAATTAGAACTGGTTGGGAAATTATTTTTTTTCCCTTTTAAAAATAATTATTAAAAATGCTTTGGTTGTCTCAAAACTTTCCCATGAAAAATGCTGAGGTTTGAGCAAAAAAAAAACCTGAGACTCCCCACTCCCACCAAGAATCTTTGAGTTTTCAGCCAATTGAAAAGTTTTTTTGTTGAAAACTGAAATTTGGAGTGAAGTTGGATGAATTTTGTCATTTGCAATCTCTTGAGGTGCTCTAGTGATGTTCCACCTTACAGATTCCACTCCAGACCTAGCTGCATTCCCGTGGTGGTGTAAGTGCATAATTTGTGTTTCCACGTGAGATCCTGCAGGTTGATACTATAGAAATGTAAAGTAGTAGTATTGCTACATTTGGTCAAAAACAATTGACAAAAAAGATTTTTTTTCATCAAAAGTGAAATTTTGCTAAAAGAAATCTTTTTCATGAAAAATGTTGTTTTAATAAAAACAGTAAGTTTTCAGTTTAAAAGCAAGGTTTGAGTGAGATGTTCATTTCAAACGTTTCAACCAGCTCAAGTGATAAACCTAATTGCCATTCCATAGCATCTGTCATCCTGAAAGATCCCAAAGTGCAAACACAAATTATCTACATGCAGCAAGATTGGAATGCAGCCAGCTCTGGAGTGCAGTGCAGCAGCCAACCATCATGCAGTACAGCTTTCTGGGAAATGGGAAATCTTGGATACTGGGGCAGACCCCAACTCTTTCAAAAAGTCTCTGGGGACCCTGAATATCCTTGCAGAATAGAAAGGGCTTCATTAACACCCCCTCCACCCAGTATACTTGCTGCACACATGGGGCCAAATGGATGGAGGAAAAACTTTAGTTTAGAGATGACTAGGGACATGATTGAGTTTCACAAAATAATGAATAGTATGGAAAAGGTGAATCAGGAGCCCCTATTTATCTGGTCTTGTAATGTGAGAAAAAAGGGAATATCCATTCAAATGGATACCTTGCATTTAAAATTGATATATACAGTAAGGCTTGTTTATATAATGTAGATTTAACCTGGGGAACTCATTGCTACAAGATATTGTTGAGACCAAGAGTGTGGAAGGGTTCCAAAAAGGACTAGACATTTATTTAGCTAACAAGACCCTCCTCAGTTACATCAGACAGGATAACAGGTTTCAGAGTAGCAGCCGTGTTAGTCAGTATTCGCAAAAAAGAAAAGGAGGACTTGTGGCACCTTAGAGACTAACAAATTTATTTGAGCATAAGCATTCGTGAGATGTTGCATCCGATGAAGTGAGCTGTAGCTCATGAAAACTTATGCTCAAATAGATCAGACATGATAGAAAACAATGTATAGAAGATGAACAAACTTTCAGGCTCCAAGACGTGAGCCAAACGCTGACTGGCGGGGCTTGGAAAGAGACGTCTCGTATGGGCAGATCAGTTCCCAGTTGTCCATTAGCGGGTTTGTTTCACCTCTTGCTGAAGGATCTTGCGTTGGCCAGGGTGGGAGGCAAGATACTGAACTAGACGGGCCCCCAGTTGCTCCGATATTGTAACTGCTTTGGGCCAGTCTATGAGCAGTCACTCATGTGGGAACACCCCACTGACTTCGGGGGAGCTGCTTGTGTGAGTAACTATTCACCAGCATGAGGAAGCAATGCACAAGCTGGACCTGTGTTCCTAAGCCCAGTATGGCTGGTCGTTGTGAGGTGCTGTCCCATGGGGCACGAAGCTCCTTCCTGGCCATGAAGTAGCAGATCTGTTTCTTCTCCTGTCAGCCTTTGCAGCTCCCAGGGTTGTTACCGGCCATGCAATTATCCAGACTTGTTAGACTTCCAGCTGCAGCAGTTGACTTCCTTTAATTTGTTCTAAATTTATCTGCTGCCAATTCCAGTGAGCGACCCCTTGTTCCCACATTACGGGGCTGAGTGAAAGCGAGAAGCTGATCAGAACGGACCGATCTCAGATCCCATCTTCAGAGCCCCTGGTACTCGCCCCTTTGCCATGCCACATAACCCCGGCATTGTGTCGCTTCTCTTCACCCTCTGCAATTTGTTCCAGGCCCGCAATGCAGTGGTGGGAGCGAGAGTCTAAACCCGTTTGTGCATGATTCCCCCTCCTCGCCCTCGCAGGCCTGAGCTTTGCGGGATCAGGGTCTCGAAGCCACGGAAGTTCAATCAAAATGTTCTGTACGATCGTCCAGTGGGAACGTGCTCGTGACTACCATGCCCTGAGGTAACTAGCATCTCCTCAGCATCGCTAAAGTGACACTGGGGCACGTTGAAAGGGCTCTGTGGGGGTCAGACTAAAGGCCCTTCTCATGCAGTGTCCTGTTTTAAGGTACGTCTGCACTGCAGGCAAGAGGTGTAACTACAGTGTCCATAGGCAGACCCCTGCTAGCTTTGAGTGAGCTAGCGCAGGTAGCAATAGGAGTGAGTCTGTGGCCGCATGAGCTAGCTGCTCAGGTACATACCCTGGTTCTCAAGCGGGCTTGTGCATCTCGTGCTGTGGCGGCTTCACTGCTATTATAATTGGCGCTAGGCAAGTCACAGCTAGCTTGAGAATGTCTGCACGGGCTGCAGTCAAACCCTGACTGCAGTGTAGACGCTCCCTGAGACTCTGGTCTGGACCCAGTGTTTCAGGGGGAGGCGTAAAACGCCCAGAGATAATTAAGGCTGTGAGAGACATAGCTTCCTAATTCCAGGCGCTTAGTGGTTGGTTTAGGCTATGAAGCAGGAGATCTCAGCAGGGAGCAGCCCGGTCTAGTGGACAGGGAGTCAGGAGACCTGGGTTCTAATCTTAGCTATGCTTGATTAGAGATACCTAACCGCTAATTAGCTATGTGACCTCAACGAAGTTTCTGTGTCTTAGTTACTGCTCTCTCCGTCTTTAGGTAGGGTGTCCAGAACTGAACAGGGCACTTCAGAGAAGGGTGCACCACTGGGGGATATTTTGGCATTCCATTTCTGCTCCTTGTTTAATCCAGCCTCCCGTCTTGTTTGCCTCTTGATCTCCTATGCACCATGATCAGCTGTTCCCATGGAGGTGGCCACAGGGACATCCAGATCTTTCTCCTGGCATGATGTATAAGCACTTCCCATGATTCCTTCCAGCATGCGTTCTCTTGCCTTTGTCAACACCCAAGTGCATCTGCCATTCTGTTGCCTATTCCCTTAGTTTACTTAGATCTCTCTAATGTTCCTTGCCGGCTTCTCTGCTCTATAATTTTGTGCCATGCTTTGCCACCTCCCTGCATGTCTGACCAGATGATTGAAAAATATATTAAACACTGGTTCTAGCATAAATCCTTGGGGAACCCACTACTATCCTTTGGCTAAGTTAACAGTCACTACCATTTATCCTTATTTTGAGGCTTCCTCACTCTTTTCTTGCTTCCGATCCATGACAGACCTCTCTCCCATTGCCACTTAGTTTTCTTAACAGCCTCTTGCAAAGGGCTCTTCCCAAAGGAAGTTCATTTCTGGTGAGCTGAGAGGTGAAGCTCTGGCATGGACTAGGAAGTGGTTAAGTGGATGGGCATAATTCATAAGTACATGTATTAAGAATAAGCAGCATAGCAAGGTGACGGCTGCTCATCTGCAGCCTCTGCTGATTGATGATCCATGTTTGTTTCCCATGTAATTTCCATTAACCACCCCGCTGCATCAGCACTATTGAGTAATAATGGCCCTTTGCTCTCAGGGGCCTCGTTGGGAAATATCAGCAGGTGGTTGGAATTCAGTCGGTCCCTGAAAGCCATCAGTTTAGGAAGATGCTCTCTCTAGCCCATTCAGGGCCCTGACGGGGCACAGAGGAGGGAAAGAATTGCCCTGCCAGGTGGCTTAAAATGAAGTGGGATCCTTTTCTCTAGGATAATAAATGACCCAGCTGGTGCAAACCACTGATTTATTATGATAGCTGCACCACCTTTGGGTCCCATTGTGCCGGGTGCTGCACAGACACAGTGTGAGAGCTGGACCCTGCACCAGAAAGTTCAGAAACCAGGGGTGGTACCGCTGTGCTGGGAAATAAAACCAAGGTGTCCTGAATCCCAGAGCAGATTTATCCATTAGACTGCACTGCCTCTCAGATTCCTGGTCAGTGACGCTGATTTATGCAAGGCCTGGCATTGCTGGTATAGCCTTTCTGAGCATAATACATGGTATCACAAGGGAGGAAATCCCCAGCTCCAATGGGGCTGGGAATCTATTTGGGTTGACAGTGAGAGAGGTGGAAGGCTGCCATGCCACCCAGGGTGTTGTTAGTTTGAAGGCTGTATTTTCTCGGTATTGACACTGTAAAGGGTCTGTTTATACACTCTAAATATGGGGGCGGGTATGTCTGGGCCGCTCCTGCTCTGCCCTGGGTGGTAAATTGCGCTTGATTGTGGGCTGGCAGACAGCTGCTTAACTGAGCCACTGGCACAGAAATCCCAATAATTTGGAGCGTGACTTTTTCTCTCGAGGCTGCACATGACTGAGTGAAGGGGGCTGGGATTTCTCCTTCATTTCCCCCACTCCCCCACACGTTTTTGCAAACACCAGCTAAATGACTGACACGTGGCGTGGGGTGGTGATCAGGGCCTCTTCCTAGTGGGCTGGGAGGGAATCACAGCTAGTAGTCAGTAGTATTAAGGCTTTTATCCTCTATACAGAAAGGCCTCTAGAGGGCAACAGAATCTTCTTACCCACAAGCAGAATTAATTCCATCCCCCAGGAGAGGACAGTGATGTATCTACACGTGGGCCCATCTCCCGCTGTCCAGCCAGTATGTTACCACTTGTACCCTTCTTTTTTCTCTCTTCTCTCCCTTGCAGCCTGATCCCTTCCTTGACTTGGTTGACTGAGTGCTTTAGGCTGCATGCCCAGCCTGTATGTGAACATTTGCTACCAGCATTGTTTCTACATGTCTATGGGTGAAATTCGCCACTCTGCAGTGGGCTAGCAGCAAGCCTATGTCCCACTTAAGCTCTATGGCCTATGTGGAACAGGAAGATCTAGTGGGTAGGGCACTATCCTGAGGACTTGGGAGACGTGGGATCATTTCCTGGTTCTGCCGCAGATGGTGTCTGATTTCTGGCCAGTAACCAGTTCTCTCTGGGCTCGGTCTACCAAGGTATTTAGACACCACTGACATTCTCAAACCACAACTCGGCTGGTGCCTAAATTTCTGCCAGTGGGCATAGTGCAAAGCTGCCCACCTCGACCAGCTGCTCAGAGCCTTAGCTTGTGGCTAAGTCCCAGCAGGGTTCTCAAACTACACTTTCCCCTGCCCATCTACTCTATGAAGGGCTGGGAGCTGCTTCGCCACTGCAGCAATGGAGGTGAGATGGATGTGCCCCCAGTGCCCTCTGGATTTCACCTCCCCAGTTTCCCAGTGGTTTTGCTCTGAGTCCAGGGACATTCCAAGTTAGGAGCTGTCCTTGTGAAACGTTTCCTGCTGGTAGGCCAGCCCCAGGGACAGCAGGGCCTGCAAGCTTCCCTCTGCCCACCAATGTGCCTTGCTAGCGAGTCATGCATCAAGGCCAGGTCTACCCTGGGCCCCTCTGATGAAACCACAAAGGAGGGGCAATTAGAGAGCCCTGTGATCTTAATGACAGGGATCCCTGCCTGCCAGGGGTGGGATTCACGCTGTCAAACTCATCTCGCATTAGCCACCCAATAACTCTCAGGCCTTAGCAACTTGCAGCAGCTGTGAATTTGAAGGGGGTGGGGGGAGGCTATGCTACAACCCAGCACCAATACCTTGTGCCATTAGTGCTTTTAATTACTCTGGCAAACCCAGCCCAAGGCCTGCCTTGCTGGGTAAGCCAAGCTTCGAGACCCAGGGGGACGGAGGGGCTGTAAACCACCATGGCTCTGCTGGCTTCTGTGGAGCTCTGCTGAGTTACAGAAGCTGGGGACTTGGCTTGGGATGCCACAGGCTGAACCCACTGAAGGGGCCTGTTGATACTTGGGATTCCGTGTCAATACCTTAATCATTGGATTAGTTATTGGAAAGTGGAACTGGAGTGGAATGGAAAGCTTAAAGGCAGGGGAGGGAGGCCCAGTGGTTAGCGCACTTGCCTGGGAGTTGAGGAAAATGAGGTTCAATTCCCTGCTCTGACACAGTCTCTGTGCAGCCTTGGGTGAGTCACTTAGCTGCAGATCCTCAGTTATTTAGGTTCATTGCTCCCATTGAAATCAATGGGAATTAGGTGCCTAAACACCTTTGCAGATCTGGGTCTGTGCCTTGCTTCCCCATATGTAACAAGGGGATACCAGGCCTGCCCTGCTGCACAGGAGTGTGAGAGGGTAAATGCGGTAAAGGTTGCAAGATGCTCAATATTACAGCATCTTAGCCCGGTGCTCCTGAGCATTGCTGAAGTCCCTGCAGCTACACCATGGAAAATGCCAGCGGTGACTTCTTTGGGCCACATACTAATATGTTACAGGGGTGCAAAGCAGCAGAAAGACCACTGAAATCAGTGGAGTTACCCCTATGCAAAACCAGAGGGAGTGAGACCGACCTCAGAGGGTCCGTCTACACTGTGATAAAAGACCTGCATGGCTGTCAGTTGTCTCAGGCAGTGGGGTATAAAATGGCAATAGAGACGGTCGGGCTGGGGCTGGACCCTTGGCGCTGAAATGCTGGAAGGTGGGAGGATCTAAGAGCTTGGTCTCCAGCCCAGGCCCAGATATCTACATGGCGATTTTTAGCCCCACAACGTGAGCCCAAGTCAGCTGATCCCGGCTCTGAGACTCGGTGCCAGTGTAGATGTACCCATAATGTCTAGATAAGGGACCAGATCCCCGGCGGATATAAATTGGATTATCCCTCTTTAAGTCGGTGGTGCTACTCCAAATTACACCAGCCGAGAATCTGGTCCCAATGTCAATAGTGGAGTCACTCCTGATTTACAGCGGGATGCATTAGAGGGGAATTGGATGCTGCTGCTAGTGACAGTAGGTGGCTGGCACTGAAGTCCCTGGGGAGCGGATGGGGCATGGGGTGAAGGTGCAGAACCGTGCACGTGCGGAAATACTTGAGCCACCTGTTAAACTCCAGCTAGGCAGGATGGGGGCTCTCTTCCTGCCAGAGCAGGTGGGAAGCTGCCGGGAGAGGCTAATTGTGACAGAGTGCGCAGGGCTCTGCAGTTCTGCCCTGACAGCTCTGATGAACGAGGCTCTCACTCTGCATTACTTACTGCAGTGCTGCCCCTGCCCCCACCCCAGGCTCCTGGGGCCTGGCTTTGGAGGGGCCCACGGGATGGCTCTTTCCTGCATTTCCAGAGTAGGGGTGTGCAGAAGTGACCCCTCCCCACACACACCGTGTCCTGCTGGGGTCCGGGGCTTTTAGAAGGCTCATTTGGCTCGGAGAAGGGAGAACGTGCAGCTGGGGCAGCGCTCAGTCCCCTGTCCCAGGGATGGATGCTGCTCTTGGATACAGTGGTGGAAATGTAGAGCCACTCTCTGTCTTCACTCGAGATGCTTCGGGTGGGCACCCTTGTAATGGAACCCAGAGTCTGGCCCCCTCTCTGCACTTGTCCTCTCCACTCTGTTGGGTTGACTTGCGCCTGGTGCATTCGTATCACCCTTTCTTTTAAGACCCAGGCCTAATTCTTCCCATGGTTACAGGGGGGCAGCTCAGAGTGGAGTCATTCGAGTTATGCCTGCAGGAACTCAGGCTCGGTCGGCGTTGTACCCGGAGCACTGGGCACAGAATTGGGTCTCAGGAACGAAGTGGGACTGCGCTTTAGAGCAATGTGGTTACATGTTTGCTTAATTAAATGTCCTTGGTTGTTCTTCTGCATCTCACCGCTGGCTGCTTTCCCCATAAGAGACAGAGTCTAGGACTAGCTCAGCATTGCAGTGAGTCGACAGAGCTTTCTGCATGTGAGGGGATTGGAAAGCTGGAATAGTCAGGGGGTAGGGGAAACTGCGAGTCGAGATTGAGGGGCATTGGCAGAACTCTGTGTGTTGTTGGCTCTGTGGCCCACATGGTTGGCCAATATTCAGTGCTTTGTAGATTGTTTCCATTAGGAGGAGAAATTGATGATAGGCAAATTCTTTGGTACACAGAATACACACACAGTCCTGTTCCCCTGAATGCAGCAGGACCAAACAACTGCAAGCAGTTTTCCTTGCTTACAATTCCAAGCCTGCCTCTCCAGCCAGTTTTGGGCCCGCAGGAGACCTATCTCTGCTCTGTCCCAGAGCCATGCTCACTAGTGCTTCTCTCCCTGTCTGCTAGCTTTCTCTCACACACATGCACTCAGATTGCCAAACAACCCCCTCACTCCTGCATTTGCAAGCAGGGAACCCCTCAGCCCACACAGCTTAGCTTCTGCTCAGGCCTTGCCATGCGGCCCGTTGCCTTGGATGGTGGTTTCTATTGTTTCCAGCTATCACTGCGTAAAAGGGGGATTCATTGCTCATTCTGTTTAGCCTGAAAGAAGGATGCTTAGCACACCCACCGGCTTTTTCCACTTGGTGATTCTCTGCAGAGCAAAGGCCCTCTTGATAATGGCCATTAATACATCCCAGCATATAACAATATAGAGAACCCAGGGCTTGGAATAGCAGGGGGTTGCAATATAGGATTGAGGGGCATCAGCAGAGCTATGTGTGGGTGGGCAGGCCAGGGCTGGAAAAGTAGGGGTTTTTGTGGAACCATCTGTGGGGGGCACTTTCTTGCAGGTAAAAATGTGTGTGTTCATTGGGGCTATAACTACATCTGTGTAGGTGGATAACGTGTGTGTCTGTGCTGGGGTGTGTGTGTCCCATGTTTTACGTGCATTGGTGATGTAGATCTCTGCCTCCCTTTTCAGGTGTGTGTGTGCCTGTGACCATGTGTGGGGCTGGGCAGAGCCGTGGCTGATGGGGCAAAGGGCAGTTGGCACAGTCTATTCCAGGAGGCTGTGCCAGGCTCCCAAACTACCAGCATGTCCGTAGCAGCCAATGGCAGGGCAGCCCCACTGACACTGCAGCACTGGCCGGTGGTGCGGGAGCGCCAGAATATGCCAGCTGCTTGCCAGTACTGCAGCGTCCATGTGAGGTGCCATCCCAGCCAAATCTGTAGCAGATGGGTGGGATGTGCTGCTAGGAATGGGGCCTGCACAAGGTGGGGAATACCGCAGCCAAGCTGGGCACATGTACCTACCCAGACACATACGCACGCAGATACAGACACACACACAATGTCGGCACAGGGCTCAAACAGAGCCTGGCTGGGCATAATGATTGGCTCTAGCACATGGGCACTGACACCACTGCAGGACCCTGTGAGCCAGGCACCCTCTGTTTCATTGTCAGGCAGCAGTGCCCATGCCCAACAGAAATGCCTCCTTCCCTGTCCAAGTGACTGGCAGCCTTCCTGAGTGAGAAGCATCCACCCTGGCAGACCCAGCCCCTCGAGCTGCCCGTGCTAAGGGAAGCAGCTGATAGCATCCACAGGGTGAGGTGCTGGAGGAGACGTGAGCAGGGAACCTGGGATGTGGCCAGGTCAGCCAGTGCGCTCCTGCCAACTGTTCTTTCTTCTGAGTGTGATCAGGAGGGGGTGGACCCAAATAGAGCAGATCTTTCAGTGCTGGGAAGAATCATGATATACGGAATCATGGAATTAGATCCTTCCTAACCAGGGGGCGTTTAGGATAGCAATCAGCTTCTCACTACGAGCAGGCTCCCACCCAGCTCGCGTTCCAGCTGGACCCGCCTGTGTTTACAAGGCACCCCTCCCTGTCTGGAATTCTGTACAGTGACATCTAGTGGTTGAATTGTGTAGCTGCAAGCGCATGTGTCTGCAAGGGGATGAAGTAAAGAGAGCGAGGAAACTTCCCGTGGTTAAAATGCAGCTAGATTCTTGGCACCAGTCCCTGCTCAGAGCACCAGGTAAGGGAGCTTTGTGCATGGGGGTCTGAAGGTCTCCACCAAGCCACAGCAAAGGCTCCCTCCCATGCCCTATAGCTGTAGGAGGGGATCAGTCTCCGAGGTGCGTTCAGTTCTTGGGTTGTCTGCGGAGACTGCCTGTGGGCGTGATTAGTGCCAGTGAGGCGGGGGTATGGTTTCAGTGATTTCATTACCTGGCCATGGAGAAGCTGTCAGTGAGGGATGATTGCATCCCTAGCACCGAGGGGGAAGGCTACAGAGCCCACTAGCAAGCCCAGAGCCCCAGGAGATCTGACCTCCTCAAGTCTAGTCCTGGGCTCTAGCTGAGGACCCCGGTGTCTGTGTAGGTCTGTAGCACCTGCATGCTTCACTATCCAGGGCTGCTGGCTTGATTGCTGGCACTAGAGTAGCCTTGGGGCTGCTCTAGTTTACATCAGCTGGTGGCAGCCCAGGGGGCCCTGGTGCCACTGAGGATCACAGCGCTCCTGTCACACCCTCTCCGTTGGCTACAGTCTCTCCATTGGCTGCACCCTCTCCACTGGTCACACCCCCGACATGCTTTGCCACGCCCCTTCTTCACACCCCTGATATGCCCCTATGCTGATGGGCAGCTGGGAACTGCAGGGAAATAGTTTAAAGAAAGAGAGCTCCAAGCACAAATAGCTCAGTAGGAGAGCAAGGGGCCTGGTGGAGGTATGGAGGCTGGAAGTCTCCTGCATGTAATTTGACACATGTAAGTTGCTGGTGTATGTTTCTGCCATCACCTGCCAGATGATGTCATAACTTGGTCATTGTTCCTAGATCCCTACCCTGAATAATTAATAGTCACTAATGGATGATGTGGCTCCTGCTATTAAATATTCAGGTCAGATGGCCTGGTGATGAATAGTCAAACCTATTACACAGAGAGGCGTGTCATGGGCAGCTTGTCAACGGGGGAGTTTTCATCTGAATGGACTGCTCTGGCATTAGAAAAAATCCCCAGAAGATGGAAACTTCCCCCCCCCAGTGGACAGCACAGCAGAAGGAACAAATGGTTCAGAGCGGGAAGGAGGTTATTGGACAGGAAGGGTGGCCTAGTGGTTGGAGCACTAGGCTGGGGTTTGGGAGTCCTAGTTTTAATTCCCTACTCTTCTGGACTCCTTGTGTGATGTTCAGCAAATCACGTAGTCTCCCTGTTCTCAGGGGGAGAATAGCACTGAATGGCCTCCCAGGGGTTTGTAAGGATCAAGGCAGACTGTGAGATGCTCAGGTACTGTGGCTTGATTGGGCCAGAGAAATACTATTGACAGATAGCATCTGCTGTTGCCATTGGCACGGCACCTTTGGTGGGCCAGCACCATTGATAAGTAGCGCTCAGGGCTATTTCATGCATTAGCCCATGGCTGGGCCCTGTACAATATGCTACTATGTGCACTGAGTGTCCGTCTCAGGGCTCTGGTGCCTGGAGTGTCTTTGGTGGTCTGTACCACCCGCCAGAATGCCGCCAGTTGGAGGCAGGTGTGATCTAGTGGTTTCTGCACCAGACGGGGACCAAAACACTCTCATGAGCTAATTCTGGTTCCTTCCATAGCCCCTGAGCAAGTCTTGTGACCCCTTGGCCTCAGTTTCCCCAGCTGTAAAACGTCTGCCTCACTGAGAATCTTTCAGAGTAGCAGCCGTGTTAGTCTGTATTTGCAAAAAAAAGGAGTACTAATAAATTTATTTGAGCATAAGCTTTTGTGAGCTACAGCTCACTTCATTGGATGCATTCGATGAAGTGAGCTGTAGCTCATGAAAGCTTATTCTCAAATAAATTTGTTAGTCTCTAAGGGCCACAAGTACTCCTTTTCTTTTCACCGAGAGTCATTAGTTCCAGCCTGACAGGAAGGAGGAGGGTAAAAAGCTCTGTACTTGGGTAAAGTGCTACTGGAGGCAACTCTCTGTCAGCATGAGTTATAGACGGTAAGGCCAGAAGGGACCGTTATGTCCACCTAGTCTGGCTTCCTGCATAGCCCAGGCCTGGGATTCCACTGATTCCTGCACCAAGTCCATCAAAGGGGCTGGACTAGATGACTAGAATCATAGAATCATAGAATATCAGGGTTGGAAGGGACCCCAGAAGGTCATCTAGTCCAACCCCCTGCTCAAAGCAGGACCAAGTCCCAGTTAAATCATCCTAGCCAGGGCTTTGTCAAGCCTGACCTTAAAAACCTCCAAGGAAGGAGATTCTACCACCTCCCTAGGCAACGCATTCCAGTGTTTCACCACCTTAGTGAAAAAGTTTTTCCTAATATCCAATCTAACCTCCCCCATTGCAACTTGAGACCATTACTCCTCGTTCTGTCATCTGCTACCATTGAGAACAGTCTAGAGCCATCCTCTTTGAAACCCCCTTTCAGGTAGTTGAAAGCAGCTATCAAATCCCCCCATTCTTCTCTGCAGACTAAACAATCCCAGCTCCCTCAGCCTCTCCTCGTAAGTCATGTGCTCTAGACCCCTAATCATTTTTGTTGCCCTTCGCTGTACTCTTTCCAATTTATCCACATCCTTCTTGTAGTGTGGGGCCCAAAACTGGACACAGTACTCCAGATGAGGCCTCACCAGTGTCGAATAGAGGGGAACGATCACGTCCCTCGATCTGCTCGCTATGCCCCTACTTATACATCCCAAAATGCCATTGGCCTTCTTGGCAACAAGGGCACACTGCTGACTCATATCCAGCTTCGTCCACTGTCACCCCTAGGTCCTTTTCCGCAGAACTGCTGCCGAGCCATTCGGTCCCTAGTCTGTAGCGGTGCATTGGATTCTTCCATCCTAAGTGCAGGACCCTGCACTTATCCTTATTGAACCTCATTAGATTTCTTTTGGCCCAATCTTCCAATTTGTCTAGGTCCTTCTGTATCCTATCCCTCCCCTCCAGCGTATCTACCACTCCTCCCAGTTTAGTATCATCCGCAAATTTGCTGAGAGTGCAATCCACACCATCCCCAGATCATTTATGAAGATATTGAACAAAACGGGCCCCAGGACCGACCCCTGGGGCACTCCACTTGACACCGGCTGCCAACTAGACATGGAGCCATTGATCACTACCCGTTGAGCCCGACAATCTAGCCAGCTTTCTACCCACCTTATAGTGCATTCATCCAGCCCATACTTCCTTAACTTGCTGACAAGAATGCTGTGGGAGACCGTGTCAAAAGCTTTGCTAAAGTCAAGAAACAATACATCCGCAGCCCTTCATCCACAGAACCAGTAATCTCATCATAAAAGGCGATTAGATTAGTCAGGCATGACCTTCCCTTGGTGAATCCATGCTGACTGTTCCTGATCACTTTCCTCTCCTCTAAGTGCTTCAGGATTGATTCTTTGAGGACCTGCTCCATGATTTTTCCAGGGACTGAGGTGAGGCTGACCGGCCTGTAGTTCCCAGGATCCTCCTTCTTCCCTTTTTTAAAGATGGGCACTACATTAGCCTTTTTCCAGTCATCCGGGACTTCCCCCGTTCGCCACGAGTTTTCAAAGATAATGGCCAAGGGCTCTGCAATCACAGCCGCCAATTCCCTCAGCACTCGGATGCAATTCGTCCGGCCCCATGGACTTGTGCACGTCCAGCTTTTCTAAATAGTCCCTAACTTCTTGAGATTCCTTCCAGTCCTACGATTCTACTATTCTATCTCTCCTGACTAAGCTAGAGCAGAGCTTTTGGGAAGAGACACCCGATCTTCATACCAAGACTCCCAAGAATCCACCACAGCTGTTCCAATGGTCAATTCCCCTCACAGTTTCAAATGTGCACCTAATTTTTAGTCTGAATTCATTTAGCTTCTGCCTCCAGCCCTTGGATCTTGTTCTGCTCTTGTCTGCTAGGTTGAAGAGCTGGCTGCTATTGGAAATCTTCATGTGTAGGTGCTCCTCAGCTGTGATCAAGTCACATTTTAACCTTCTCTCGGATAAAGTAAATAGATTCAGCGTCTGTACTCTCCCACTGTAGGGCCAGGTCTACACTGGAAGCTTTTGCCAGTGTTGCAATGTCAGTTATGGGTGCGCACCAGCCAGAGCCCTAGTATAGACACGGTTATACTGGCAAAAAATTCCATTTGACATAGAATGTATTTTGCTCACTGAACCAGTGTAAGCTAGACCAGTAAAAGCACTCTTTCCCCAGCACGAGCTGCATCTGCTCTCAGAGGGTTTGCTGGTATAGCTGCACTGGCATAGCTGTATCACCAAAACTTTTCTAACCAAAACTTTCCCCAGCCTACAGCATCAGGTGCATTCCTGAGAATCATTGAAATGTAGGACTGGAAGGGAACTCGGTAGGTCATCTAGTCCAGTCCCTTGCACTGAGGCAGGACTAAGTATTATCTAAACTATCCCTGACAGGTGTTTGTCTAATCTGTTCTTAAAAACCTCCTATGATGGTTCCCCAACCTCCCTAGGCAATTTATTCCAGTGCTTAACTACACTGACAGTTAGGAAGTTTTTCCTGATGTCTAACCTAAATCTCACTTCTTGTCCTGTCCTCCGTGACTGAGAAGAACAATTTATGACCCTCCTCCTTAGAGCAACCTTTTATGTACTTGAAGACTGTTTTCATGTCTCCCCTCGGTCTCTTCTCTCCAGAGTCACCAAACCCATCTTTTTCTATCTCTCCTTGTAGGTTGTGTTTTCTAGCCCTTTAATCATTTTAATCAGGTTCAGGTGAGGTGTGAGCACAGATACTATCTTTTAAACAGCATTTTGAGCTGTCCATCTATTATCAGCAGTAGACTGGGACCCTACTGTGCTGGACACACAATTACTGAGATAGCCGGGCCTCAGAGAGCCTGTAATCTAAAAAGACAAGAAGAACAAAGGGCTTGTTCTTTGTGGAGAGTTAGCACATGGCAAACTGGGGTGCAAATCCACAGTGCACTAACTGGTTCTGTGGACCCTGCCACCACACCCTAAAAATTCCATAGTGCATGTTGACCTACTGCCCATTCATGCCCATGGAGATGGTGATTTCTGTGAAAAGGACACACAAGGAAGGGGGCTGGAGGCCAGCCACTCATTGCATGTAGGTCAGTGTGCAGCTTTCAGGTCCTCATGACTTCTGGTCATGTCCAACCTGAGATGAAGTTGAATGTGTGACCTAGGTTCTTCTAGTCCTGATGTTTACCTTGTGTCTATGCAGCCATTTGCAAAGCACCCTGGGATACTTCAGGATGAAATATGCTAAGATATATCGACATAAATCACTTATCCTTGTGAGACAGAGTTAGCCATGCTTTGCAGGTGATGAACACAACCAACCAAATTCTGCCCTCAGTGACCTTATGGAAATCACTGGAATCTGCACATGGAAAGAGGGTGTGATGTGGTCCATCAAATTCAAAATATACTTGCTGGTCCAAAGTCAGTGAGTCTCTCTCTTTACTTCTGCAGGCTTTAAATCAGGTCACGGGAGAGATATGATGTGGATGGAAATATACTGTGTTACCCTGAGTGGTTGGGCCAAATCTTGGTCTGGTTGAAACCAGTGGCAAAACACCCATTGATTTCAACATGGCCAAGGATTGCGCTGGCAAAATAACCTCACCAGTCACCTGAAATATCTGCCTGCCCAATGGTGGTGGTGTGTCTCACAATGAAAACAGCATCTTGCATTGTGTGTGGAATTCACCTCTTTGCACATGCAAGTCCCAGTTAAGTCCCAGTTAAGCCCTCAGGGTACGTAGACTCTCTGTACAGGGGGTGAATTTTGCCTTGTATCCTTCCACCACTCTCCCTACACCTTCAAAAAAGTAATCCCAGTGGATTCTGTCCCCTTCAGATCAAAGCAGCTTCAAACCTTCTTCTGCCTGGAATGATAGGAGAATGTATCTGGTGGCCTAAGAGCGGGAGTCTCCTCTCTTCTCAGGAGAGTGTGAAGCAAACCCCATGGCTGCCAATGGATAAATCTTCTGCAGGCAGCAAGTGTGCATGGAGTTAAACAACAAAGAGCAATGGCCAGCTGTAAAACATTGTTGAATAATAAACGCGCTGCCAGTCACTGTAGCATAGAAATAATGATGCCCATTGGCAGAGTAGAGAACAAACAGTGGCAATGCATTACAGGAGAGTCACACGTCACTGGCAAGTCCAATCTGGGAGCATTCAATCTTGATCTGCTGCAGGGCCTGGGAGCCCAAGGCTGCACCTGTTTATGATCAAACAGCATTGGAGGTGAGACCTGTGACATGTACAGCTCCCAGCACTCAATGGGACCTAGTTGCTCAGCCCAAGATAGAGCATCACCCACTATGACCCTGTAATAAAAGAGAAGGCAGGCCTGGAGATCACTCAGGAGATCCATGGTCTCTTTTTTGTCCATCCCTGCCCTTGGGTATACTTGGCTAACATACAGTACTAGGAGTGTTCTTTTTCCCCTAGTCTTCTCCAGGAGTATCAGTTCCCCCGCAAAAATATCATGAGGCTAGAATTAAGTTTAAAAATATAAATCCTTAAATAGGAAGAATCTTATTTTGTTGTAGCTCAACCCCCAAAAGTATAGAAATGAAGGAAATTCAGATATCTGGATCCACAAACACCCTTAACTCTGACCCCATCTCTCCCATCCTCCACAATAGACCACAGACTTCCTTTGCCCTGCCTACCCGATCCTGTTTATAGTGACTTCAGAGCTCCATATGGGCCAGAGACACCAATATCTCTGAGCAAATCAATCACCACAAGTAATTTATTCAATGAACTTTGATGTGTTGTTATCCTGTCCACAAACCGACCACAAATTCCTGAATTTATTTGTGCTTCAGAACTACTCAGGAATTTCTTCAGCAGATCCTACAAGCCATGAATACCATGAACCAAAATGGCAGTGTTTACAATCAACTATATATGTAACTTGCAACCTGTGCTGCGTTGGTGAGCTGCGCACGCCACATCTGTTCCCTAATTGGTTGAGCTGTGTAATTAACTAATATAACGTTAGCTGCAAATGAAATCTGGAATTTTGGCAGGGTCTTAGATCAATGGAATTTTGTCTTGACTATGCAGCATTTCTTGGGTTGACTTGGGTAGCTCTTCTCTGGGGCATTCTGGCCTTCACCCCATGATCAGCTTCAGGCAGAGCAGAGCTCTGATCGCAGGCATGAATAAGTGAACTGGATGTGTGGGGGTTGCATGAGTACTGCTCTTCTGGTAGTGTCCCCACCATTACCCCCAAAACCCAGAGGAGAAGTTTAGAGTTTGCAGGACCAGAGCAGGTGGGTTTAAAAAAACCTGTCTCATCTAGAAGGGAGCAAGTGGCAACCTCATCTTAATTAGTCCCCCAGTGGCAAGATTCGAAGAGCTTGATAGTTTTCTAGCAAGCAGTGAGCTAACGCCCCCTTAGACCTCAAACAGGTATGGAGGAATATTTATTTAGCTTAACAGAGAGAAGGCTGAGAGGTGACTTGATCACAGTCTAGAAGTACCTACATGGGGAACAAATATTTGATAATGGCCTCTTCAGTCTAGTAGAGGAAAGTCTGACATGATCCAATGGCTGGAAGTTCAAGCTAGGCAAATTCAGACTGGAAATAATATGTAATTTTTTTTATCAGTAGGATAATTAACCATTGGAACAATTTACCAGGGCTGTAGTGGGTTCTCCATCACTGGCAATTTTTAAATCAAGACTGGATGTTTTTCTGAAAGATCTGCTCTATTTAGACAGGAATTAACTCTGGGCCAGTGCCATGCAGGGGGTCAGACTAGATGATCACTCTGGTCCCTTCTGGTTTTGGAATCTATGAATCTATAAGGAGGGAGGGTTGGGGCCAGTCTGGCATTGGGAGGCTGTCCCAAAATCTCCCTCCCCAAAACCATCTTGATAGGAGAACCAGCTGACATTTTTTGTTCAGTTTTTTTAAAGGGAGGGGGATGAGACAAAAATGGCTTTTTCTCAAAAGAGAAAAACTTCTACCAAACTTTTAAAATTTTATTTTCCATTTTCTTTGTTGAAACGAGAAATGTCAAAAATGTAGATGATATGAAATTTTAAAAATTTGATTTTCACCTTTTCCTCAGTTTCTTTCCCCGTTTCTCCCCCTCCCCAAATGCAATAAATGACTATTGTTTGGCGGTGGGGAGGGTGGTTAATTTTCTTTTTGTTTTGATTTTACTTTTTCATTTTGTTCCTTTTTGCACTCTGGAGCTTTAAAAAAAATTCCTTAACGTTGATGAAATTCCAGAGCAGCAAGAGGAAAAATGTGATTCTGTCCCTCTGCCCAAATTGAGGCAGATTTGAGATGCTATGGAGTAGCAAAGGGAAAAAGAAAGAGACTAAGAAAAATGAAAATGTGGAAAGAAACCCACTAGACCTGTCAGTCTTCCAATTGCATTCAGTGGAAAAAAGGGAGAAAAGGGAACAATAATAAAACCCACAACCTTTTGTGATTAAAACATAGTTTAATGACAAATTTAAAAAAATCAAAGAATTGTTTTATTTTGGAATGAAAATTACATCAATGTTTTGAATGAAACCATTTTTGGGACCAGCTCTTCCTGATTAACTGGGGGATTTGGAAGCCAGAGCTCTGAGCCCAGGTATGGGGCATAATTACACCCATGCTGGAATTGTTCAGTATTTTGTAGTCATGTGAAACTGATTTTGTTTCACTATTGTCAGCCTGACCCTCTGCAAAGCTAAGGGACAGGTGCTGGAGGAAAAAAGCTTTCAGAGTTTCTTGTCCCAGCTGATCCACTCCAATCTTCTGACCTAACTTAATGCAACGGATGTCAGGAATTGCAGCTACCCTTCTATTGCTGCCTTGATTCTCTGGTGTTCGCTTAGTGCTACATGGCTTGACTCCCCTTAGCGCTATGCCAGATTCACAAGACACATGATTCCAGTGAATTCACTAGAATAATGCAACTGGGAATAAGCTCAGAAAAGTTCAAAAGCCCATGGAGTTCAGGTCTGGGGTTTAGATTCGGCACATCTCTAGCTCATTTACTGGCAAATGAGAGTTACCACAAGGCTAGTGAAGGAGCAGGGCAGATCCCTCCCTGCCTCTGCAGAGGGCAGGACTAGACCATCTGAAATTCCTCTCCCAGCTTCACCAGCTATAGCTGTATGAAGGACAAAAGAAGAACCAAAGCTGGCATATCCACAGTCCAATGAACTGCAGCCTCCAGTTCTTCACCAGCTGGGGTAAATGAGCGTAGCTTCTCTGCAGTCAGTCAAGCTATGCCCCTTTATGCCAGCTGAAGATCAGGCCACAGGGGTGCCCTCTGACATCTCTTCTCCTGACTTTGGGGAGGGAGGGGTTCTGGTACTCAATTCTCTGTGCTGTCCAAAACACGACATGAACATTATTAATGGCTCCGCACATGCAACTCCAACTAGCTACCAAAGATGCAGTAATAATTACTATTTGAACTTCGTTAATCTTGATTTATTACAGAGAATCTGTTTCCTGCACTTTCTGACTTAACAGTTTTTGGGGAGGCAGGAGTACTCCAGGGGAAGCTCTGTCAGGTTCAGTTACAGCAGGGAGCGTACGCCTTCCTGGGGCCCAATTCAAGACGGAAGGAATAATTCCCCAGCCCATAACTAGACTGATCCATTTCCACATCTGAGGGCAATGGGGTTGCTTGAAAGAAGTGGGTATTTTCCAGCACCTGCATTCTGGCTGCCTGAGAGACGAGGTTCCAAGCTACACAGAGCTCTTCTTCAGGTCTGGGGACAGTCAATACCTTGTCCTGGAACCTCATTCTGATGGGAGCCCCTCGATATTCCAGTGATGAGCACAGGCTAAAGCCACCTGATCGCATCCATCAATCAGCGAGGTGTCTACATGCACCCAGCGTCAGTCTCTTCCCTTCCCCCCTTCCCCCAGCCATCTCTGAAATGGGCAAGTTCTGCCTGGGGCAAGGGTTAGTGAGCAACATTGGGGATCACGGTAGCGCTGAGAGCCGCTGCTCAGGATCAGGACCTCCCTGCACTAGGTGCTGCGCAGCAAGAAGGCAGGTCCTGCTTTGCAGGGCAGTTGGCGGTGTTGTCCAGAGAGAGGCGGTGTTACGATGCGTGAGGAAGAATCATTACTAACCTTGCCCTCCATTGCAGGAATCAGTGGCTGAAATGTTATGCGGGAAGTCAGGCTAGATGATCTAACGGTCCCTTTGGACTTTAAAATCTAGGGGGTCAGTTCTGCCCCGCCCCTGACCCTATATGCCCCTGCAGCAGTGTGTAGGGGCTGTAAGCAGCCCCAGAGGGCTGGGGGAGACTTTTCCCAAGGTAACTGGCCTTACACTGCCCATTTTCACAGGCCCCAGGGTATGGGGCAGGCCACAGCACAGCTGTAGGGAGCTGTGAGGAAGCTGTTGTAAGGCAGCGCAGCTTCTGGGGCTGCTCTAAGTTATGCTGGGAGCACTAAAGTGGCTTCTGGCCACCTTTGTCCCCATCCCTCCCGGCTGCCCCTTCTGTGCTGGGGCTCCTAGGCTCAGCCCCGGCGGATCTATTGCTGCAGGAAAGTCTTGCTCACTGCTGGGATCTCAGCCCGATCACGCTTGCTCGTGCTCTGCCTTGGGCTGGGGTCACCCATGACATAACAACAGGTGGTTGGGGGGCTGCCCACAGGCTGATCTAATGGCTGGGCTGCTGGAGCCCACCCTGCGCCATGCACATGCAGGCAGCCGTCTTGCTAGCGACCGGAGCGATACGTTGTATATAAATTAGATCATTCTCGTAAAAGCAAAATTTCCATCTCAGAGCCACCGCAGGCACCCATCAGATTCTCGAGTGATTCAGGTAAACAAAATACATCACAGGCTGTCAGCGGGCTAAACACACAGTGTAAGCCTTGCCCTGGTCTTTAATTACAGCCCGTGCCGGGGCTGGAAGAGAATCAGTTCCAAGCGAAATAAAAGAATGACGTTTATCCCTTTGGAGCACAGTTGGAACAAAATAGAGCGGGCCGGATCCTCAGCGGGGTGGTTCCTTGGAAGTCAATGAAGCTAGGCCGATTTACATCATTGCCTTACAGACAATAGGGGCCAATGTCAGAGACCTTGGTATAACTCCACTGAATCTAACTGCGTTATTACACCAGGGGTGGACTTCCCAGGTATTTCAGACTTGCGGCTGGTTCAGATCTTTACGCACAGGCTGTAACATAAGAATAAGAATGGCCATAGTGGGTCAGACCAATGGTCCATCTAGCCCAGTGTCCTGTCCAACAGTGCCTAGTGACATGCTTCATAGGGAATGAACAGAACGGAGCAATTTATTGAGTGATCCATCCCCTGTCCTCCAGTCCCAGCTTCTAGCAGTCAGAAGTCTAGGAACACCCATTGATTGTGTTCCTGACCACCTTGGCTAATTGTCATTGATGGACCTATTCTCCATGAATTTATCTAATTCTTTTTTGAACCCAGCAGTACTTTTGGCCTTCACAACATTCCCTGGCAATGAGTTCCACAGGTTGACTGTGTGTTGTGTGAAGAAATACTTCCTTTTGTTTGGTTTAAACCTGCTGCCTGTTAATTTCATAGTGGAACCCTGGTTTGTGTGACGGGGTAAATAACGCTTCCTTATTCACTTTCTCTACACCATTCGTGTGTGGAAGCGGTTCCATACCCCTCATCATTTTAGAGGATGGAACATGCCTATCGCCCCCAGTTGGCAAGTGGCTGGGAAGGTGTGTACACGCCTGACTGGGGAGCCTAGCTGTGGACTGATCCTGGCACACAGAGCCAGCGACCTGCCGCTCACTGCTCGGGCTTTTTTGTCCCTGCGGCTTTGTTCGTTTTCCCCCTCTGCAGAGATTCGTCTCAGGAGCAGAAAGGCTTGTCACGGGCTCGGGTGCCGTTTCCAGGATATTAAAGCAACAACACAGTGGGGGAGGCAGAGGGAGAGCTCGGGCTGTTCTCCTGCCAGGCTGAAATGGTGTTTACCGGGTGATGCCCTCAGGGGTGCTCTTCCTCCCATGCAGGGAGGCTCTGTGCCAGCCTGGCCCATCTCGGGGCTGGAGGAGGAGATGACCTGGAATTAGGTCATCCAGAGATGCAGGTGGGTGAGCCCCCTGCTACCTCCACAGTCTGCCCCCCTACAGATAGCCCTACTTCAGGCCGCGGGAGCAGCCTCTGTGGGTCGAGAGAGGGGCCACAGGCTGTGTTCTCAGTCAAGGCCACCCGAGAGCGGGATGGGGCTGATGGAAAGGCAGGTGGGAGGGAGGGGTGTCTCCATTCTCACCTGGCAATGGAGCTGGGTGGGCCACGACCAAACCCTCCATATCCTGGCCTCCCCACCAGCCAGTCTCCTCATGTAGGGAAGGGGGCAGGATGCCACGGATGAGCCAGTGGGTCTGTGCACCCCCATGGCTGCTCACCCCTGGAGCACGACCAGACCCATGCCTGCGTGAGTGCAGAGCCGGAGAGAAAGTCAGGGATGCTGGTCCTGCATCAGCGAGGCACGCACACCTTGTTTAGGAGGGATGGACAGAAGGGCGTGCTTGGGTGCCTGGCTGAATCAGGGCGTTGAAGTCTCTCATAAGGAGCGGTTGGGCGCAGCCAGAATGAGGGGGCAGCCGGGGGCTTGGGAAATGCCCGACTCCATGGGGACTGGCTGGGGAGAGATGACATGATAGGATTCAAGCCATGAGCTTGGCAGGTATATGAGGCTATGCTGCTGTTGTTGGATAGGGGAATAAACACCAGCTTCTTGAAATCCCATGGCCAGAGCCCTGACACTGAACCAGGTAAAGGAGCCAGGCAAAGTCCCCGCAAAGTCAGGCCGAGCTCAGATGTGGCTGAACCCTTGTAGAGCCATTCTGCTCTCACAGCCCTGGGGCTCAATGGAGCCATGCTGGTGCAACACAACCTATGTGTGGGAGATCAGAAGTGGGCCCAGGGTTCGCACAATTTGGTTCCAGATCAGGCTGGTGTGGACCTGGCTTGAATGCAATGGGTGTTGAGTGACTATTATTTGTTGGGGACCTGATCAGGGGTCAGACACATGTCATACTGGGGCTGTTACAGGCTGGGGTTGTGTGATGACTGGTGTGTCTTGCCTTCCTGCTCCCTCTTTTGTTTCCTGGTTCCTGCTCCCTGATCTGTGAGTGCAGCTACTCAGAACCTTCAGCTACATAGCTGCTCTTCAGGCTGTTATTATGTTTGTTCACACTGTTACTGATCTAACCTGTTCATGGGTATTACATGTTTTGATTGACAACCTACGTGTGTGTATTGCTCAGCTTTTTGTATGTTTTGAGATTGCTGCCACCTCCAGTTCACCCGGCTGCAAAGTGGGGACCTGATCTATTGGGTTAGAGCACTCAAAGGTGCTTGGATGTGATGCTGGTCCCATCACTGCCTTGTATTCCCTTGGCTATGAAACTGACTTGCCTTAACTGCAGCAGCCCAATAAGCCATTGGCTCAGGGGAGCTTTGACTTTGTTCTGGAGTGCACCACAGCATAACGTTACGGTGACGAGTGTTTTAATTCTGCAACCCATGCTGCCTGCACATCCTTTGGCTGTTGACTGGCGTTACTTTGGTGTTTTTGGAACTATATGCAGATCAGGCAACCCTGCGATGCTGCTGGGTTATCCTTGTCGCAGAAGTGGGGACATTACGATGGTCACACTCAGAGATATTTTTAAGACTGGCATAGCCAATGACCGCCTGTGCGAACGGTTACTGGCTGAAGATGCTAGACTGCTAACTTTTTATATTGCATTGCTCAGAGTGAGGCATTTGAGAGGGCTGGGGCAGAGAAGGGCTCTGTGTCTCAGACAGCTGCTAATTTTGTGTCTACACTTAAACTGTCAGCTGCTTTTCCTACTTCCCTCAACCAGTGCTGCCTACTCCCACTCCACAGCTTTGGCAGTGAAAGCTGCCATCTCCTCACTGTTTCTGCTGGGGCAGTACAGATGACTTGGTCAATTTCCCTGCCCGCTCAGCTAGAACTGCTGTGCGCCAGGCTTGTGGGAAGGACACTTGAAGTGAGGGTGCCGCTGTACACTGGTTCACAGAAATGGGGCCTGAGTGTCTACTGTGAATGTGGAACTGCATGAGACCACCTTTACCAGGGACCCGGAGGTTTCCTTTTATATCATCTTCTCATGTAGCAAGGCGCTGCGGCTGGTATCCCATATTGTGGAAATTAATGGCACATTGCTGAAATGCATGGTGGATACCGGTGCTGAAGTGAACATCCTCCTCTTTGGGTTAGTTCACAATCTGGACATCTGCCTGACTACAGAGGTTATAAAAGCCTGGAATGCGGATGCCTTGCAGATAGCCGATGAAGCTTTATGGTCTGTGCTCCAGAAAGATGTAGCCTGGGCTGGAAAGTTTTGCATTGTTAAAGGCGCAGCTGGAATTCTGTTCCATTAATCTCCTAAAATCTGTGCTTACAGCTTGGTATTAAGCATGGGCTCACATGTGGTTACGCTGGCTAGAACAGAAGGGGATACCCAAAGTATTGTTCAGACGCGCCAGGGGTTACTGGAAGGTGGCGATGTTCCGTCTATGGGATTTACCTATTCTCTGCAGTTGGGTTCAAACACCAAACCCTTGGCACCACCACCATGTCGAGTGCCTCCTTGCTTCTGGACAAGATCCCAGTAGATGTGCAGCGCATGAAAGGTACTGGAATCATTCGGGAGGTGGAAGGGCCTGTGGACTGGAGCTCACCCGCAGTGATCATATCCAAGAAGAAGGGCAATATTCGACTGTGCACAGATTTTAGGTCACTTAATAAATATGGGAAACGTGAGCAGTTTCAGTAGCCAACCTTCGAAGAGGTGACTTGCCGGCAAGGTGGATCCCGGATTTCTACGTGTTGGATTACCGATCCAATCATAACCTGGGGCTGAAAGTTCGCAGCTGTTAGTGACTTTCAGCCCACCCTTTGGGCAGTACTGCTGTCCACAAGACCCTTTTGCCTTAGTCTCTGCTCCTGAGGTATTTCAGAAGGTGGGCTCTCAGCTCCTTGCTAATATCCAGGGTGCAGGTTGCTATTTCGTTGATCCTTCCTGAAAGAATGCTCGTCTGGGCAATGTGTTAATCTGGCTCCAGTGAGCTGGCAGATCCTCAATCAATCACAGTTATGTACTAAATCCCTTTGAGGAGCTTGGTCTTAGTGGCTAGTCTGCTAATTTCATATCTTCCCTCTTTTTCCTTCTGGGAGGCTTTTTGGCTCTGATTTCCACAGGTGCTAAACACCCTTTGGGCCTGACCCTGACCTCACTCCTGATTTACCCTTGCTGGATGCTTTATTGGCATCAATGGGGATCGTGAGTCCCATGTCTGCAGTCAGGAGCACTGCTCCCTGACCCCAGCACAGCTCCCACATCGTGGAGTTTGCCATGTCCTTTTGCAACTGATGAATTGAAACTGCAGTATAAATTTCCCTGGCTTATACACAAGCATGTATGTCTGGTATCAGCCCCATAGACTATAACAATCCCCCCAGGAGACTTTAGCAAATACATACTTAATCCAGCAGTTATAATGGCACCGCAGGTGTCTGACATTCCCCTGCTATTTATAAGACTTCCTTTGTTGTGTTGCCGGGGTCTTTACCGCAGATTATGGGGTAGTAAAGGCTCTAAGCGAGGTGGTAATTCAAGCAGCCCTGAGAGCTGCATAAAGCACATGGCAGTGAAGAGCAAAGTTAATTCACGGCTGCTCTGGGAGCTGTTGATTTTCTCAGTGGCAGCTGAAGAGACACAGCTAAGTTTGATTAACCAACATCCTTTTGCTAGGTTTCAGAGTAGCAGCCGTGTTAATCTGTATTCGCAAAAAGAAAAGGAGTACTTGTGGCACCTTAGAGACTAACAAATTTATTAGAGCATAAGCTTTCGTGAGCTACAGCTCGCTCACGAAAGCTTATGCTCTAATAAATTTGTTAGTCTCTAAGGTGCCACAAGTACTGCATCCCTGTGCTAGACGCAGTCATTTGGCATAGGGAGGAGGGGCCCTGGAGAGGACAGGGTGGTGGGGTTTGGGCTTGGGCTGAGTCAGTGCTGGGCAGTGAGGTTTTGGTATGGTGGGTCAGATCAGGGTCTCACTGTGTCCAAACTCCCCTGCTTTTGTATCACGTATACTTTGGGTTTGGCCCATCTCTGTGCCCCCCTCACAAGTGCAACAACAAAGCCATGCAAGCAAATTACTCCAGTCCTGGCTCTTCTCCTTCCCCCAGGCTGCTGGACTGTGCTAACAGAACCCATGTGGACCCAGTCTGGTTTTCTGTCCTCCTCTAGAATGTGGGCTCTGCAGAGTCTTCTCCAGGCTAATAGGCCTCCCCATTTAGGTCCAAGAGCAAAGACTTTTAGATCCAGAGGTCATGGGTTCAGTCCCTGCAGGAGATCATCACCTTCAATTAGGGGGTGGCCTTGTTGAGGAGCAGTAGTGGGGTTAGGGGATATGGGATGGAACTGAGCCAAGGGAAACCTGAGGTTGGATCTCAGGAAGCGTTTCCCAACAGTGAGAGCCATAGAGTGGGGGAATGACCTCCGTCCCCCAAGGGATGGGGTAGGAGCCCACTTGCTTGTGTGCTCTCCAACACTGGACTAAACAGCGCACTGGATTCTAGAAAATCCTTCTGCACTGGCCAAAGGGTGAGGACTAGAGGGGACCCAACTGACTTCTCAGGTCTCCTTTCTCTGAACTGCCTTCATGTCTGTCTCACTCTTGCTTGGTCTTATTGTCTGAAGAATGCACCACCTGACTGGGCACCATGAGCTGTACAGTACAGCCCCAGCTTTGACTTGTCCTGTGCACCTTTAGACTCCAGCGCCTTTCTGAAGACTGCAGTCGTCCTGCACCATCACCAAGGCTGCGTCTGCATATCGCTCCGTCCAGCTCTGAATTAGAAACATTGGGGGCCTCATGTCAGTTCCTTTTTCTTTTTGTCGTCAACTTAGATACCCACTTTTAAGCAAGCAAACAAGCAGAGAAGGCAGGTTGCGGGCAGAGAAACAATGACAAAAAGACAAGAGGGGAGGTGAGATTCCCACTTAAAGCAAGTGGAAAGGCATTCAAATGTTGGTGCTGTCACACTTTAACAAAGAGCATTGGTGCTTTGAGTACATGGTAGGCGCTAGCAGCTAGATTTGCAAGGTTTCGGAACCTACAGTTGTGCTGGACATTCTCCAATGTGCTGAGCCTAAATGGAGCTGAGCTTTTTGGAAAATCCAGCCTAGAGACTTCAGCTCCCATGCTGGGCCCCTGGAGCGTCTTGTCTGGCTACAGTTATAGCCAGGGACAGATTGTTTCTTTGCTTTTCCCTTCTGGAGCTCAAGCTACTGATTCTATAAAGGTAAACTCCAGAGGTCCTTTGTCAGGATTAGATTTGCATATTGGTCTAGGAGAGCCAATCGATGGAGGTGAGGAATTGGCCAGTCACAGCAGAACAAGGTATCCTGACGGGGAAGGAACCAGGGGGAAGGAATTTTTCTTCCAAAGCAAAACCTTTGTTAAAATATATATGTGTTATCCCTGTGGGCCAACCCAGGCAAACGGGGTGGAGTTATTCCCAGGGAAGATGCAGACCCCTCCTCCTGGAACCATCCAAGGGAAGCCAGCAGGGACTGGTATCAGAGGGGAGCTCAGTTTGCCAGGACCCAAGTTTGGGATTCTGAGTTTCCCCTGCTACTGCTGAGGGTATCACAGATTGCAGCATGGCCTTTCCAGGGTGTGTGGGGCAGGGGTACAAGGGGCCTCATTCTGCCCTCGGGCATGCTTCATCCAAGGCCCACAGTCGCAGTCCCATGCTCTGTCTTCCAGCCCCAGGCGGTACAGGGCAGGGCCGAGGTGGGGCCATTCCCCCCCAACCCTGCACTGGGGCAGCAGGCCATGCTGAGTGAAGGCTGAAGCTGCATCAGGCACACCCTTCCACAGCACCCTGCTGTTTTGGAAAGGGGTAACTGAGGTCCAGCAAGGGATAAGAGGTTAGTGAACCCCTTGGTCACTGGGACACTGCTTAGTTCAGTGTGCTCCCCCGGCCACTCCCACTGTAACAACCGCCATGAGAGATCTTGATAGCCATTTATTAAAGAGGCAGGAAAAGGAGGAAAAACAGTGAAAGCATTTGTCATGTAAAGTGTTAATTAACTAAAGCTTCCATGGTAATGCTGCCCCTTAGTCCCTGTCCCATTGGCTGCAGAGAGTTTTTATGGGGAAATTCTCCTGTTTGACAGTTGTTTTGGTCGTATTAAAGGGGGTTCCAGCCCCCTTTGGGGGAAAAGAAGCAGTTCACGGAGGTGGGCTGGAGCTGCACATGTTGAAGTCTGATCCTGCCGTCCTCAAGCCAGACCCGCACTAGGGAGAGAAAAGCAGCAGAGAAGATGCAGTTTCTGTCTCTGGTGCCAAGTCTCCGTTGCAGCCTCTCTGCTGGAAAAGACAGGCCCAGCCCATGGTCTGCTCAGCTGCTGCCACCTGGGGAACTTGTACCCACCTGGGGCTGGGTAAGGCGTTGCTTGTAGCTGCCTCTCTGGGCACCGGCACACAGCGCTGGTGCAAATGGGATGCTGTCTTGGTAGCTCAGCCAGACGTGTACTGAACAGAGGCAAGAGAAGAAAAAAAGGTGGGGGGGAGCACAGCAGAGACCCCAGCCTCTCAGGGCAAGGCCTTGGTCAGATTTTAGCTGAAGCCGAAAGTGTTCATGATGTCATCAGATCCCTGGCCTGGTGCTGCCAGGATCCCTTTCAGGAGGAGGCTGATGAAGTCCCCTAGGTGTTATGGTGGCTCCTGGGATCCCACTAGCTGTGAAGGTGAAGCTGGTTCCTGTCAGTGTTTAGTGACCCTCTGATAACCAGTGTCGGAGGGGGCGGGGGTGGAGATTCATCCCACTAACACTCACCAATCAAACACGTTTCCATTAGCTCAACCCTAACCATTCCCTCCCATTTCTAGCACCTTTCACCTCATTGCCATGCCAACCCGGCCCTGGCCCAGGAGCCCTGCACACCCCCTGAACTCAGGGCTTTTAATGGAAACAAGACCCTGGCACCCAGGCTATTTATCTTTTGCTGATGCTTGTAAATAATTTTATGTGACATGTTGCGTTGGACTTTGTTACCGTGGCCAACACCAAACTTCTGCCCCTCCGCAACAAGCCCCTTTGCATCAGGATCATCTGCCCATATAAGGGCCAGGGGTTCTGGAGCCAGCCAGATCGGTGCTAGTAGCAGATCTGGCTCTCCTATCACAGAACCGGGGATCCCCAGCTGGACCTGATTAGGAGGGTGGGTGGCAGCTGGGGTTAATTAAGGACAAAGGGTTTGCTTGCTGACCTGTGCAAAGCATGTGGGAAGTGTTGGTGTCTCTCCTGGAGAAGCAAGGAGTCCAGGTAAGAAGGCTGGGGAGTTCTGCACAGAAGAGCAGGGAAGCAATCCAGCTAGAAGGGGCTGGGCAAGAAGGCCTAGAGTTGACAGCAGGTGTGGGAGCTGACTATGGATTGCGTGGCTGGACTGCGTGTTGGGACTTTGGGAGCTGCTTGCATTGCCTGTGTTAATAAATCAGCTCCAAGCAGGGCTACTGGCTATAAGAAAGCCCTTCTTTGAGCTCTTGACAGCTCTGAGGAGGGAAAACTGAGACCATGTCCTACAGATATGGTGTCTGCTAAAAGGACATGCCGAGGGACACCCCTGTTCATGCCCAGGGATGTCATGGGGAGCTATATGGCCTGCTCTGTCCTAAGCCTTGGAAAACTGGCAGCACCTGGATAACAGCTGGGTTTGGAAGGGGCAGGTATTGGGTACAGGTCCAGGGGTTGCTCTGACCCACAGGACTTGTTACCCTACTTTCAGATTCTGATCTGCCCATCAAGAGGGGATCTGGCTTGGGGGAGGCAAGTAAGCCAGGTGTGCATTGCCAATTTCCTACCTAGCCTCGCTGGCCATGAGTCAGCGGGTCAGGGAGTGGAGTCTATTGCAGGGAAGCAGCTGGAGTTTGGGTCTGGTGTATAACAGGAGAAAAGGGGATCGTTTCTCAGGCTGGTCAAGCACTTTCTGTCAAAACTGGTTTTTGGCAGAAAAATGAGAACTTGAATAAATGAAACTTTTCATGAAGAAAGTCTGCTTTCTGTAGAAAATGTTGGTATTTCTATTAAAAATGGCACTGCAGTGCCTCAGGAGAGTTGTAGTCTGGGTGCCTTAAGTTCCTGTTCTCCTCTCTGGGCCAGACTACATCTCCCATGGTGACAGCATGTTGTACCTCTTGGTGCTGGGACCGAGTACATATAGTAGTTGTCCCAGGCCATGGTGCATCATGGAAGAAGTAGCCCAGCCTGGGACCCCAGTCATAGAGAATGGGAGCATAAGGTAGCCAAACTACAACTCCCATGAGGCACCACAGTGTCATTTTGAATCAAAATACTGTGGTGTCTGGATGGAATATTTTGACAAAAAGGCAAAATTTTGGGCGGGAGGGGGGCAGTGGGGCTGGCTATTTTCCAGCCAGCTGTAATAGTTTATGTGGGAAGTAGGCTGGGGAGCATCATGATGATGGGTAAGGTGCTGTGATCGGATGGGCTCTTCATCTGGGGTGATGCTGAGATGATATCCTTGTAGGGACAGTGCAGAACTAGCAGTTGAGCCTTGTGGGCTCTAGTCCCGCCACTGGCTCGCTTTGGGTCTTGGTTTCTAAAGCTGCAGAATGTGGACAATCATTATGCCCTGGCCTTGCAGGGCTGGTGCGTGCATTAATTCATCAGTGTTTGCAGAGCGCTTTGAGATCTTCATAGAAATGCAAACTTATGCTATTATGTTATGGCTGTCTGTTGCTAAGTGACTATTTTGTTGTTTGGTCATTTTTAAGTGTGTTCTGTTACTGGACTGGGATCCTTGAGTCCATTCACCTTCACCCACATAGGAGGCTTGGCAGCATAAAGCTATTATTGCTGAATGGGAGCACAGGGAGAGGGAGATATCAAGATAAGTTACGGCTCATCAGCTTCCCCCTCTGAGCCTTGGAAGAACACTGCACTAAATCACTGTTTCATATTTAAGATATAGTTACACATAATAGACACTGAGATTAGCAACTAGTGATGGCCCAGTGCCATAACAAGCTGGGCTGCGACCTTGCCTGATAGCATAAACTAAGCAGGGTCAAGTCTGATTCGTGCTCAGCTGGGAGCAGTCCAGGAAAAACACAGGATGTCTGTTCAAAAGTGTCCGGTGATCCAGATTTGGCCCATGATCTGCCTATTGACTATCCCTATCTTAAACCATTTTCTAGTGCTGTTGGGTTCTGCTGTGCTCCACCCCAGAGGTTACCGCATTTCAATGATTGTTGAAGCTTTCTCGATACGTCATGGGTGAAGTCCTGGCCCCATTTAAGCCAAGAGAGTTTTGCCATTGACTTCAATGGAGCTCACTTGTGCCATCTGAGCATTTGCAAGATGAATGGCCCTGTGCATGCATCATTATTGAACTGTAGGATACACAATTCATGATTATTAAACAAAGTCCCCAGTAGCTGTAGATCCCAATATCGCATTGCCCTGTGTATTAATCCATGCTTGTGTTTAACTTTTTTCCTAGTGCGATTATTTCAATGTATTCCAAGCCAACCATTCCTGCTGTTTTGAAAACATGGATGTGTTCCTTTCCTGCAGTACTGCTTCTGAATGATTGTCCTGTCCCAATACTTACTACAAATACCTGAAAATTAATAACTTGTAATGAAATTCCAACAGGATTAGAGTGTAGCCCTGTTTAAAAATGGTTATAATGATGAATGCCCATTAGACAAGAGAGCCCCATGAATGATATTAATAATGCACAAGGTTTAAAATTAAAGTGCTGGAATATACCATATCTAATTTAGGGTTACAATTATTTAATGTTAAAGGGATACTAGTGTAGATTTTTTAATGGATATTTATTTATTTAAACCATTAGATTCCTGGCAGAGAGTGTATGAGGAACTATAGGGGTTTCATAACTGATTAAACGCCACATAAATTAAGAACAAAAATATTCCCTCCTCTTCCTCCTCCCGCCCCCGCTACTGTCCTATGAGGACCAGAGTACTCAGAAGGGTGCAGGACCACAACTGGCTCCAGATGTTCAGTCCAGTCTCTCCTGCCATGACTGGGGCATAGCATGGGGAGCCTGGAGCTGTTCTAACATGGCCCAGGCTGCTGTAGCCCAGTTGGGGGATCGGTGGAAGCACATCTGCCCCAGTCATGCCTCTTCCATGCCCCCTCTCCTCTGGCCCATAATGCATCAGGACTTCAACAGAGGTGGCTTGTGGCTGGGCAGAGGGCCCTGCTGTGCCATGGGGATTCATGGGGGTGCCATGCAGCCCCTTAGTCCCTGAATAGTTGGTACAAAGCAATCGCAACCAGGGTGGGTGTGGGAGGGCTGGGCTCTATCCCACCATCCAGCAGGCGCCAGTACTTTGTGACCCTTTGAAGGAAGGGCCTTGGGGTCCAACCCTGCTTCTGCTGACCTCCATGACTTAGACCAGCAAAGCTGCCAGATCCCAGCTGCTGTGGCATATGAGGAGGAGATCATTGCAGAGTAGGGCTCGGAGGGCTGGTAATGGTCAGTGGTGCCTTTTGCCCTGAAGTTGGATCAGTCTGAATCTAGCCCTGGTGAGCAGTAAAGAGCGAACAGTCATTCCCATGGGACTGCTATTTGGTAACCCATCTGTGAGGGGTGGGTGGGTCTTGGGGTGTTTCCTAGGGCAGCAGTTCTCAACCTCTTCCATACCAGGAACCATCTGCAGAACTCTTTTTCCAGCTAGCTTTGAGCTTCTCCCCTTGGCAATATGGGAAAGACAGGCAAGCCACAACCCTGACAGCTGTTCGTTCCCACCAGGTTCAGAACCCGTGTTTGAGGGAACGGGAGTCCCCGTCACAAGGAGTTCTATTTAGGAACCTCTTAGCCAGGCCCAGCAGAAAGCAAGCAGTGAATTCCAGTCTGTTCTGTACTGGTTCTTATCCCGCTGTCAGCCCCGTGGTTTCTCAGCACTGTCCAGTCATGCATTGAGCAACATAATTCGTGTCCATCACGCATGGTTTGTTCTCTCTCTCATCCTGTCCCTAGCAGTGGAGTGGTTTGTTATAGTAGGGCTGGTATTTTGAAAGGCCCATGGTGCTATGTTGGGTGAGTCAAGACAGGTCCAAGGCCTGGTACTTGGAGTGGGAGGTGAGGAGGTTTGTGGTGGCCCTTAGATCTTGGCATAGTTCACTCCCCAGTCTGGGCCCAGCCCCGAGACCGCTCAGTCTCCTGCACGGACAAGCTTTTTCCTTGTGATGGACAGTTTTGTTGGGCCAGAGGAGCAGAACTATCTACCATGGTCTTCATCCCAGAGCTTTAGGTAATCTTTGACAGTATCCCAGGCCGTTGGGCACCTTGACAATAAGGACCAAGACCTTGATTTGCTATTCTATGGGAAGGGCCCACTGGAGAGAAGTATAGAAGAGCTGGTTCCTTCAGGGCAGGGACAGGATGGCCAGTGAGGACACCCCGTGCTGTCCCTACCTTTGCCATCTCTCCTGTGGGGGTGGGGGGCAAGCAGAGGGCATTGCTCTCCAGGCCTGTCAGGCTAGCATTGAAATTGCTTTAAAAAATATATTGGTCCCATAAGACAGTGAGGTTCCACTTCTAAAGAGCCTATAAAGGGTTAATAAATAGTTTATCAATGGTTGGAGTCCAACGGGTCAAGTCTGTTACCAAGGCTTATAACTTGGGCTGGTTGAGAACTTTCCATCAAAGGTGTGGACAGAAATTTTGGGGGGGGGTGTGTGAAATGTCCTCCCCCCCCTTTTTTTGTCAGAAATGTTGGGCTTTTGTCAAAAAAAAAATGAAGGGTTTTTTTTGGCCAAAAACTGGAATTTGTGAAAATCTGAACATTTTGCAGAAAGTGTTAGAATGAAATGAAGAAAAAAATTTTCAGCTGGTGTGTGTGCGTGTGGGGGGGAAGGTGGGAATGCTTCCCAAATAGTTCTCTGCATAATAATCTATACCACCTCGTGCTTCTGAGCTCATAACCATGCCTAGCGCATGCTACTGCTATCTGCAACATGCTTCTAACATCTGCTGATCATGTATAATCCCTTTGTAATAGGAACTCTAATAGGAACTGTGCTCATATATCCTGGATCGCTCAGTTCTGGCATATGGGGAAACGAGTCCCACCTCACCCCTTGGCTCCATTTTAGTGGCCAGCAGCGCAGGTGGTGCGTTCAGCTCCCTCTGCTTACAGCTGCCAAGTGTGGACAGGGCCTGTGGCTTTCCACATCCGCTCACTGCCCTCTTAGTTACATATCAGCTACTGTGACCTCCTCCGCAGCAGATTGGACTGCTCCTGGCTCTGGGACACCCAACTGCAGATCTTTCCCCTTCAGATGTTCTGGGCATGGAGTTCGGTGAGCTGCTGGAGGATGTGCGTGCAGTAGGACCATCTGCTGAAGTCGTGAGCGAGAAGGAGGCTGGCTGTGCTCAGCAGGGCAAATGCCTTGTGAGTGAATGGCTCCTCCTCTCACCCCGCATCGGCAGGGAGGCCAGTCGGGAACATGGTGGCAATTTGGCCACCGGCACAGCTGAGGCAGCTGCAGTGAGAACTCTTTACAGGGGTGAAGTGATCACACGCCTGTGCCACACTCCGCTATGGAGCTAGTGTTTCAGCAGAGGACCCACTGGTCTCGGTCCCCTTGTCATGGGTCCCTTTCAGCTCTTGCTCGCTGCGCCCTGGTCTAGGCTTAAAAGTTTTGCTGGCATAATTCGGTGGGGAGACCCAGGTTCGATTGCTAGGCCACATATTCCCTTTGTGACTGTAAGTCCCTTCCCCCCTCTGCCTCCATCCCCCATCTGTAAATGGCACTGCCCTACCTCCCAGCGCTGTTGTGGGGGGAAATATGATAAAAGTGTGGGTGATGCTGTGGTGATGGAGGCTGGGTAAGGACCTCGATAGGTGGGGATTCAGTAGAGGCTGCTCCTCTGTCCGGGTGAGTGCCCGGAGCGGCGCTAGGGGGCACTGTGCTGCTGAAGCTGCCAGCTGTTCGGAAGAACTGTAAAATGTAAGGCCCTGAGCAGTGCTTGGCAAATGATGCCGGGCTGGCCTTTGTACGAGCTCCATGGTGCCTGCCCGCATCCCAGCTCACATCCACCCGGCTGAAATCCCTCCAGCACTGAATTGGCAGAGGCCCCTCCCCACTTCAGGGCCTGTAGCACCACTGTTAAATGGCTGCTGCGGTCCACCCCAGAAGTGGACCACGCGACCGTCCCTGGGCCAGATCCTGCCCCAAGTGCAGGACTGTAGGACATGAGTCAGGGCTTCCCATGTGAAGCAATTCACACCCAGCCTGCACAGGGAGTAAATAACTGCGGGGGCAATCAGGCCTGTTTGGTGAGGGATGCTCACCCTGCTCCATAGCAGCTCTTTGCTCCAGGGGGACATTGGTTTCCAGGTCGATCAAACGTGCAATTCCACCCACCTGCAAATTCACTTAAGAGCATCCAAACTGGAGAGAAATCTGAGCAAGTGGCTTCAAAAGGCCACAGTCAAGCAAATGAAGGGGTCCAGTTTAGAAACCAGCCAATCGAGGACAAGCCAGCACTTGGGTCACTCAATAGCTGCTCAGGATAACAACTTGACATCCTCGTTAAGCTACGTAATATTGGCGTGTGCGTGTCAGTTATAATCTTTTTTTTTTTTTTTTTTTCTAGAGGCATTTCTGTTGGGGAAAGGAGGTAGGTGCACAGGAACCATCAGCTGTGTCTGATACAGTAAGAAATTAACTTCATTTCCATTTGCTAGCATTCTGGTCACCACTGAGATTGTCTTTGCAAGCTGAGGGGCTGGAAGACAGGGCAGTGCACTGGAGGGATTGAGACTGAACTTTGTGACCTATGTGTATCTAACTGGGAGCAGGGCCTTATTCTGCCAAGCCCTGCACATACAGATGCATAGTGAGAGACCATCCCTGATCCTATGACCCACCTGGGGTCCCATCCATTCCCCTGCACTGTCTCTACCTTCCTAAATCTTTGCTCGCTAGCCTACTTTGGAAGCATAGATTAAATCCTGCTCTCTAGGAGCCCGATCCAGTTTCCAGTAAAGTAAATGGCAAGAGTCCCATGGACCCGAATACAAATCGGATCAGGCACGTAGGCTTATGATTTGTATTCCGGTAGCACCTAGAAGCCCTAGTCCTGGACCCATTGGGCTAGGAGCTGTACAAACTCAGCACAACATGATGGTTCCTTCCCGCAGAGAGCCTACAATCGAAGGAAGGTAACTAGCCATTGGAACAATCTGGCAGAGGATGTGGTGCGTGCTCCATCATGTGGTGCCTTTAAATCCAGATTGGATGTCTCTTTCTGAAGGAGAAATCCCAGTTCACCTGTGCTCCATGTAGGAACCCCTGGATGAAATTTTCTGGCCTGCACTACACAGGAGCTCAGACCAGAGGATCAGAACGGTCCCTTTGGCCTTAAAATCTATGAATCACCAGCTTTGTTAATGACAAAGCTACCGCTGCTCTCATTACCCTGGCAATGGCCACGCAGCTGCCATCTGCAATGGCATTCCTCAAAGATGCGCTCTCCACAGGTAGCAAATAAGGGTCTGATGGAAAATTATCTCCTGGGCAAGTGCCAGCTGAACCCTGCAGCCACACAGGCCTGATGGGTGCTGCTGTGGTCGGTCAGTTTCTTCTGCAATGTCTGATACCCGGGAACCTGTACAGAGGATAGCTGGAAGTAGAGAGGAGTAGGGGGAGAGATGGGAATGGACAGGTGAAACTGAGATTTTCTGCTGTCTTTCAGTGATTCTTTCATTCATCCTTCAAAATAAGACCATTAAAGAAAACTGACGAGTGGTCAGATTCTTGTTCCCAAACACTCAGAGTAACAAGGCAGATCCTTGGCATGGGCCCCACAGTTCCCTCTAACGGGGTCCGTAGAATAAAATCCTCAGCTAACTAGTGATCAGCCAGTGTAACCCATTGCTGAGTATTACAGGAACTTGGACTCTTATCACTAGGAATCGCCGGTTCGATCCCTGGTGCATTGACCAAGAGAACAGCCATCACATGAGCTCAGAGCTTGGCACATGGAGTAATTAAATTGTCAGCAAGCGCACACATGCTGTCTAGCCTAAAGGAGCGAGGCTCAATTACAGCATCTCCTGGTACCTTGGCCCTCCCTCCTCTGTGGGGGGAGCCCCCTTCCACCTAGCCGCATTAACAGGGAGGGCAGCATTGGCATTGCATGGGGCAGGGCAGCTTTTGGTCTCCTCTCCTGTTTCACCAGGAATGGGATTTCAGCGCTCCATCCCATGGGCAGAGCTTCAGGGTGGCAGGGGAGGATGGACCCAGTCTCCTCTCTGGAGCTAGCTTGAGGAGGCCCCCTCTTCAGTGGGAGGAGCAGGACAGGGGTCTGACCCCAGTGCTGGGAACAGCTCTCCTCCTGTCTGGTGCTGCTAATGCTTCTCCATCTCCTGGGCAGGAGGCCAGAAGCCCAAGTGACTCCCCAGCTCCTCCTACTGCTGCCACGGCAGCCTCCCCTGCTAGCGGCCGCTGTGCCCCCGCCAAGCAGCCCTCTCAGAGAAGCTCTTCTCCAAACCAGGGAGAGGATGGGGATCCTCCCTTTGATTTTTAGCTCCCATTTACTTTAACCCCTAGCGTAGCAAAGAAGCGTTTTCCCCCCTCCCCGCACAGCAGGCAAGGGGTGGGTGTCACCCTCCCACTGAGTCATGGCCACAGCAGAGCCAAAGGTCCTTTTTTTTGGAGGAAAGGGCAGAGGGACGAGCTGTGTTAGTAACGAGAAGGGGCGGGGGGGAGGGAAATTGCCTGAGATCACATCTCCCTGCAGCCTGACATGCTGGTGACTTACAGCTCAGGGTAGCACCGTGTTATATCCTGGGATTGGGCTGTTGGGAGAGGTGTGCTGGGACTGATAAGGTCAGTCCAGGCGTGCGCAGCACAAACTCCCAGCCCTGTTCAAAGCGCTTGCGTTGCAACTTTCAAAGGTGGTGTGGGGGGAGGGGGGGAAGAATTACCCAAAAAAAAAAAAATTACCACTGCATTGCAGTACCTTTGAGATTGCCTGGTGCTGACGGGACTGCTCCTGCTGCTTTATGCTCAATGCAGCTCGGCCAGCTTCCTCCTAGCGCAGCTTGCTCTCCAAAGAGAAGGGTCATTTCAGGTACCTGCAGAGCCGGGCAAGCTGGCAGTCCGTGTGTAACAGGGTGTTTGCGTAAGGAGACAGAAGAGAACTCATCTGAGGAAGCCTCATAATATTAACCTATTTTCACTATGCATCGTTGCACCAGGGTCTGCACTGTTGGGTGTACACAAATACCATTTCCATAGTGCATCTAGGAACAAGGAATAGCTCAGTGGTTTGAGCATTAGCCTGCTAAATCCAGGGTTGAGAGTTCAATCCTTGAGGGGGCCATTTAGGGATCTGGGGCAAAAATTGGGGATTGGTCCTGCTTTGAGCAGGGGGTTGGACTTAGATGATCTCCTGAGGTCGCTTCCAAACCTGAAATTCTGTGATTCTAAGGCACGCAGGCCAGACCTACAGACAGGGGCCTGTATCCTGGAAAGCAGGGACTGAAAAAGATTTAGCAACTAGACATGAGTTCCCAGAGTGATGCTGTGACAAAAACAGCTAATGCAACCTTGGCTGTATAAGTAGGGGAGTAGCAAGCACAAGTGGGTAGGTGCTTTTTACACTTGGTATGTGGCATTGGTGAGATCAGTATGGGAGTAGCGTGGCCTGTCTTGGTGTCCACATTTTAAAAAGGATGTTGGAGAGAGTGCAAAAAAGACCTACAAAAAAACCTCAAGGGCTGGAAAAAATGAGGTCAGGTAATCCATTTAGCTGATCAAAAAGATGACTGAAGTGTGACTGGATAGCTGTGTATAATAAGCACCTTCATGGGCAGAAAATACTAGTTACTAAAAGGCTCTTTAATCTAATGGCCCTGATTCAGCTAAGTACTTATGTGCCCAATCTTAAGCCTTTGGGACTGCTTACCAGATGGGGAAACTGAGGTACTGAGAGAGGTGTCTTGGCCAAGCTTACACAGTCAGTCTGAGTGGGGAAGAGAACCCCAGTCTCCTGTCTGCCACTTTACCACCTTTGTTGCCCACTGGACTGCAGTGAATGGCTGAAATCAGGCTAGATTTCCTTGGGAAAGGAGTGTGGTCTGGTGGCTTGAGCAGATAAATTGCAGTCAGGGCTCCTGGGTTCCATGCTTGGCTCTGAGAGGGGAGCATGGTCTGGTGGTTAGAGCGGGACTAGCACAGGTCTGACAACAAGACTTTCTAGTCTCAAGAGCATAACTGAAGCAAAGCACTTGGAGAGCCTCTGATGGCAGGTGCTAAACAAGGACTTTGAGCAACTTTGGGGTGTGGGGAAGAACTAGCGAGACCCACATTCCCATGACAACAGGGCGGGGAAAATGGCTGAATGTGCCCAGGGTTCTGGCAACTCACCTGATTCTGCAATATGGGGGCAACTCCCCAGACAAGTTTAATGCCTTGAGAGGCAGAATGGCCAAGTGCTTAGAGCACTGGCTTGTGATTTAGGAGACACAGGTGTTTAAGCACCAAACTCCCACAACTTCAATGGGAATTAGGCTCATAAATACTGTTTGAGGGCCTTTGCCTAGTCTCCATAGCTCAGTTTCCCATCTATTAAGTGGTGACCTGATCACGGTCTGCAAGAACTGACGGGGAAGAGGTTTTTTGACCACCGGTTTTGAGACTGACCAGACAAAGGGGTAACAATGCGATGGCTGGAGGATGAACCTAGACAAATTCAAACTAGAAATAGGGGGCACTTTTCAGCTGTGCAGGGAACTGACCATTGGAATGATGTAGCAAAGGACGTGGTGGATTCTCCATCGCAAAGCCTTCAAATGTAGGCTGGATGTCTTTCTAAATGATACTCTAACTCGACTAGCAAATATGGGCTTGATGCAGGAATTGCTTGGTGAAATTCTCTGGCCCAGATTAGATAGCAGGTCAGACTAGGTGATCCTAATGGTTCCTTCTGGCTTCAGTATATGAGTTCAATTCTGGCCTCTTGAAAGCAATGGGAGTTTCCCCATTGAGTTCGATGGAGTCAGGCTGTCACCCTATGAATCTATTAAACTGAACCACAGAGAGGAGAAGGGACTTGCCCAAGGTTGCCCAGGGAGTCAGTGTCAGAGCTGGGAACAGAACCCAGGAGTCCTGATGATGATGACACTTAGCATTTTAATTCTGTGCTTTACAGTGCTTTAGAAATGTAGAAACATTAATGGCTCATTAACCACTAATAAGCTCAGTCATTATCCTTGCTAAGACAGAGGCAATCAAATGCTGTCTCCGGGGCACAAGCTGACCCTTGTAGAGGTCAGGAAGGAAATGGATCATGCTGGCTGGTGGGCGACCATCTTTAGTTTTGCAATGACCTTTATTGGTTTGAAATTTTGTTCAATTGCAGAACAAAACCATTCAGACATTTTTTTTTTTCCCAAAGAGAACTGTGTTTTTGATTCGGGTCTCTCTTCTCCTGTCTCTCTGGGATTTAGAAACCTTCGTCAAAATCTTTATTTCTCCATGAAATGTTCTGGCTTCTTTGAAACAGAGTATTTTGCTGGAAAAAGTTTTGTTGCAAGTGTTCTGAGCAGCTCTAGACATGTACACAACTGCCAGAGTATTGGAGAATTGATCCCAAACTTGGCTTTTAATGGTCTGATCCAGCCTGGCAAATCCTATTGTCTGATGCACATACGGAGCAGGGAGGCAGCGCAGAATACTGCCTTCTTCCCTGCACCTCATCCACATGATCCTCTGTGCACTGGACAAGCCTGAACGCTGGAGCCCACAGTAAGTCTCGAGCCAGAGAGGCGCATGTGAGCCCAAGTGGCACAGTGCTGCTGGCATGTCCAAGGCCAAAAACGACTCAGGTTTGAAACAGCAGCAGCAAGTGTGCTTGGGTTGACAAGCAGCATGTAAACATGGATGATCAAACAGAGGGATGTACGTTTGCCAGCACACTGGGGCCGGGACCCATCTGATATAAGATACACCTCATCAGACCCTGTTATGCATCCTCTTCGTGAGACAAATGATGATATACCCATTTGAGCATCCGCACTCAGATTGCTCCTTGTGCCTGCCTTTTCTCTGTGTTAGCACTGGACTGTCACTTGTATACAGACGTTGCCCTGTGCTCCTGTATCTGTTTTGAAATCCACTTGGTGAACCTATTTCCTATGTCAGAGTCCAATCTGCTGTAAAACCTCGCTTGGAAGGTTTAGCAAGAGACTCCTGACAGAAAGAGGGTTCTTTTGATTGTTGGCAGATCTTTGCCCCACCACTGGGCAGTCCTGGGCACAGTTTGCTTTTGCATTTCTTTGGAGGATGCACAGAGCGAAGAGCAGTCGCTTGGCAAAATGATGTCACTGCAAATGTGACCCCTCCCTGCTGCATGGCAGCTGCCTCCACAGTTACTGGCTGTTTCTAAACCTGGTCTCTGTTACTTGGTTACCTTTGTGCTCTGCCTCTGCCTTTTGAATGTATTACAGGTAGTGCCTGGGAGCACCGGTCACGGCCCAGGGCTTTGTTGTGCTAGGCGCTGTACGGACACAGAACAAAAAGGCAGTCCCTGCCCCAAAGATCATATAGTTTGACAGTTAGTGGAGATAGATGGGAGAGTACAAGAAAACCAGGAGTGCTTTCGTCCTTGCTAAGACTTTCCTTTGGGCAGCTCTTCTCATTAGCCCTGCAAATATTTGCGGTTCTCTGCAAAGTCAAGTCCGTGTCCCAAAATAACTGAGCTGCAAGCCAGGTGTGGAGGAGAGGCCCTGTGGCGGTTGAGGGAGGGAAGGGTTGGACAGTAAGCCTGCCTGGCATGCCCCTCACAGTGGTGGCTCCTGTCTCTGCAGAGGGGTGGCTGGGACCTGAGTAGCGGTACAGCCCCCATATGCCAGCTTGCAGCATCTGGAGTGGGGAGCTGGGCCCAGCCCTGTGGGACAAGAACCACTGCTGAGGGGGTGAGCACAGGACAGGCTTATTCTCTCTCAAACATCCCCGGTCCTGGGCAGGGGTTACTCTAGCTATAGGCAAATTAAGCAGCTGCCTAGGGTGGCAGATCTGGTCTGGCTGCCCCTCCACAAAAGTCAGCCAGGTCAAACCTGAGTGGCATTATGGCCCAGTGCACCAGGCTGCAACACCTCTCATTCAAATCTGCTGGCTTAGGCTTATGAGGGCAGGGGGAGGCAGTGCAGAGAGGTCTCGCGTAAGATGGCAGATTGTCTTGTGGAGCCTCTGGCCCCAGGGCCTCCCTGCTATAGCAGTCTGGGATTAGGGTGGGTGCTGGGGTGGAGGGTGCTGCTGTGTGTGATCAGTGCACCTTGGTGAGGTGAGGAGGATGCTGGCTTATGAATTTGGGCTCTGGATGGGTTGCAAAGAAAGACAAAATGCGGGTGATGGGTCATCTTAATTTCCGCCAGCGCTTGCCAGACTTGATAGCATGTGCAGTTCAGGATCACAAGACTTCGCTTCGATACATGGATCAGTAACGTCCCAGTCGGTGCTTTCACCCTGCTGCACCGTTCTTTTGAAAGATCGTTCGTGTCTCCCATGCAATGCTCTTGTGTGGAGCCCAGTGCTCTGAATTCCCTGGCTCCTCTGGGCAGGCTTTATAGCTCCTCTGGGTCTGCCCCAGGGAGCAGTGAGGAGGATTTCTCTGCAATACCTCTTGCTCCCAGGGACGCTGGGAAGCCCGGCCCAGTTCCCTTCCAAGCTGAAGGGTGCAGGAGGCTTCATTTGCTCCATTGAGTTAGCTTCTGATGCTGCCTGATGATAAAGATGAGCCACAGGAATGCTAGCAAGGGACTGATCTTACCACTGACAATCAAAAATGATCAGGATCTGCCATGGCACTGCTGCTGGAAAACAAATGCCAACCACTCCCCGGCGGTTTCAGGTGGCAGCTTAAGGCAGGGGACGGCAAACTACGGCCTGCAGGCTGGATCTGGTTTTCAATCTGGTCTGCAGGATTGCTAGCCCCGTGATGCAGCAGGGCTAAAACAGGCTCCCTGCCTGCCCTGACCCCGGGCCGCTCCTGGAAGCAGCTGGCACCATGTCCCTGTGGCCCCTGGAGGAGGGGAAGGGGGGGCAGAGGACTCTGTGCTCTGTGCGCCTGCAGGCACTGCCCCTTCGCAGCTCCCCTTGGCCAGGAATGGGAAACCACAGTCAATGGGAGCTTTGGGGGTGGTACTTGCAGGCAAGGGCAGTGGGTGGTGGAGCCTCCTTCCCCACCCCACCCCCAGAAACCACTCCTGGACATGCTGGCCACTTCTAGGAGCTGCGCAGGGCCAGGGCAGGCAGGGAGCCTGCCTTAGCCCTGCTGCCAACCTGGAGCTGCTCGAGGTAAGTGGCAATGGGCCGGAGCACACACCTCTCCTGCATCCCAACCCCTTGCTTTGAGCCCCTTCCTGCACCCCCCTCTCACACCCTGCACTCCCTCCTGAACCCCAACCCTCTGCCCCAGCCCTACATTCATAGCCCTGCATGCAATTTCCTCATCCAGATGTGGCCCTTGGGCCGAAAGGTTTGCCCACCCCTGGCTTAAGGCCTTGGTGTTAATATTCAAAGCAAAGAATAGATCAAGCCCCAGCTACTAAAGACTGAATTTTGATCTGGGAAAGCCAACGGCTGTGCTCCTCTGGGTTCAGGCAGCTCATGCAGTGCTCCATGCTGGTGCCCAGGGCCCCTGGTGCCAGCCCCCAAGGGTGGGCAGAAGCTGAGTAGGAGATGGAATGAAATGGAGGAGACTCCGTCTACCCCGCCTCAGTGGCTAAGAGGGGATGCTCAGTCATGGGGGAGCGGGGGGTGGCATTTTGCTTTTAGGAAGAGGGTTGTGCATTCAAGCTGGATTGGGAAGTGTTTTCTGAGCCGCTGCCAACTCCATGCAGACCCTGGGGGCAGAAGCGGTAGCATCTGGTTCAGTTGTTTCCCCAAACCTGCAGCAATCTCAGCCTGCAGTGAGATCCATCTCCTCCCGGTGATTAGCACATAAATTACCTCCAGCCACCCGAAACGCTTCCATTATTCAGGGTAGTTTGAACAGTGCCAATAAAGCCGAGCGCGGGGGCAGAGCTAGTGAGGAGCCTGCTGATCAAAGGTCTCAATCTCTTGGGCTGCAGGGTCTTTCCCCGACCTCCAGCTTCTGACCGCTGGTTGGGCTGCTAGCCCCTACTGGATCTGAGACATGAAAACAGGACAACTGTCTACACAGTCAGACTTCTATCACCCACATTTTTGGGGGGGGGGAGAAGGGACCTGTACCCTGAGCAAGATGAAGAGCCCAGAGGTGTTAGAAGGTCTTTTGCTGTACTGTCACCCTGTTGTGGGAAACACTGCTTTTGATGACAGGACGCTAGACTGGCAACTGGGTTCAAGTCCCACCCCTCTCAAACTAGTTGGGGCAATTCACTTTATCTCCTCTAGCCTCAACCAATTAAACAGCAAGTCAGCCGCGTGACCTCATCCACACGCACTCCCATTGGCCAATCGAGGACTGTGGATCTAGCTACATTAAAAGGGTTCCCCCCGAGTGCCTTTGAGGCTGATGCCCATCTCTGCATATGGCAGCATTGTGAGGTTGGGTGGGGAAGGTTAAAACACATGGGCTGTGTTTGCCCTAGAGGTGTAGCAGAGGGCCCGGAGTTGCTCTGCTCTCTCCCTGTGTGCAGCGAAGGACACCCAGGATGTAGCTCCCTTGGGGTGTGGAATGAGGAAGGACTGGGCTAGGGACAGCAGGTCAGGACTCTTGCCTGGTGCGAGTACCACGTCCTCACTGTTACTTCTCCCTGCCCTTGGACTTGTGCTTCCCATGCAGCCTGTCTCCCAGCGGGTGGTTCCCAGCTGCTGGCTCCGGTGTGTCTGGAGAAGGAGGTGGATGATGAAGGAGTTCTGGGAGGACAGAGGAAGGATGATCAGGACACTAGGCTGAGGCCAGGGAGACCTGGGTTCACGTCCTGCTGTGCCACATACTCCATGTGTAACCTTGGGCTGGTTGCTTAGCCCATGTGCACGCTGGGGATACTAGCAGTGCCCCGCCGTGTGATGGGGTGAGGGTAAAGCTGGTGAGCTGCTCAGATACTGCAGTAATGCAGGGGGCAGATAAATACCCAGAGCGGATGTCTCCAGAGACCATTCAAGGACTTACTTTTGACCTAGATGCTCAGCAACCCCATAGTGCACAGCTTCCTTATGTACCAATCTCTCCACAAAGAATACTGGAGACCAGGAGGTGTGGGGGCATGCAGCAGGCATGGGCCCTCCACTCTAGATCTGCTTTCTCCACCTCTGCTGAGGCAGAGAGCTGGGATCTGTGGACAGTGAAGATGCATGGGAAAGGCTGTATATGTGTCCTGGTGGAGTGGGGGGGATCACGGATGGGGCAGGGGGCGCTTTCATTGATACTGGTTGGCTTGGGATTGCATGTATCCTTAAAGAAGGGATGTTGATTTATCCCTGTGCGCGGAGCCCTGGCTGAGCGAGTGCTTGAATGTTTGTTTCTCTCTCTGATGCCCGGGTGATGGATGGATGGAAACGTGGTGGATGGATGGAGTTTTATACATTGGAATAAATAATGAATAATGCCCCAAGCTGGGCGAGAGGCCAGACTAGCTGGGAGCACCTCCACCCAGTCCCTGCTCTGAGCGCTCATTCGTCAGAGGCAGGGCTGCAGCAGGGGCTGCTTTGCTGAATAAGCACATCTGGAAAACCCAGCCAGCGGGAGATGCCATCTCCAGCAGCTGCCTGCGATGGAATTCCCAGGGACTGGGGGGCAGGGCGGGGCACAGCGGGATGGGAGTGTGGTGTAGTGGATATAGTAGTGGGCTGTGGCTCAGGACACCTGGGTTCTGTTCCTGATTCTGCCTGTGACCTTGGGTGTGTCACCCCCCCACTTCCTCAGTTCACCTCTCACCCCAATTATTGTCTATTTAGGTTGTGAGCAATTTGAGGTAGGGGCTGTCTCTTGTTTGTACAGTGTCTATCTTGGCTGAGGGCTGTAGGTGCTACTCCCATAATACCAACCCCTAGCTCTGAGTGCTTTTCATCAGGAGATCTCAAAGCACTCCATGATCTCTAACGTACCTGCTGTGTGTGGCAGGGCAGTGCTATTAGCCCCATTATACAGATGGGACCTGAGGCATGGAGAGGCTAAATGACTTGCCCACACGTCACCCAGAGAGTGTGTGGCTGATCAGAGAACTGAACTCAGGTCTCCTAATCCCTAGGTTAGTCCCGTAACCACTGGCCCATCCTTCCACTAGTGGGCAGGTTGCCTAAAACCTGGGTAGAGACTCAGGCTAAAGCCTCACCAGGCCTTGGAGACTGAGCTGTCCTCTGGAGACAGTCTCTCTGGGGTGAGGAGGAGGGGGAGTTGGGAGAAGCATAGTCACTATCACTAACTTCATGGACACAGAGAAGGGTTCCTTCCACTGCAGCTGGTGTTTCACTGTTGTAACGGGTGCTCCTGTTCTGCAGGGCTGGGTGAAACAGGGACAAATGTAAATCTTTTAGAAAAGATCATCTAGGAGGGAGAGACCATAAAGCTGTCATACCATCCTGGACAAGTGCGATTCCGCTGGGTAATAGCCTGCGAGAGCTGAGTGACAGGGACATCAGTGGCAGGCCTGTATGAGGGAAGCTCAGGGCTGGAATAACAGGGAGGTGTTTGAAAATTCCACTTCAAACGGAGGTTATGGGGAAGTAATAGCAAAATGAGCCAGGGCCAGCAGGATGGAGTCCTGGGGAGAGGTTAGAAGAGTAACGTGATGGAGCTCAGCTAAGCAGGGGCTATTGGAGAATATAAGTCTGCAAGTCCTTGGAAGCAGTGTGTGCTGAAAATTTCCCACCAAAATGTTGTTGCTTGAGGGGGCGGAGGGGAGTTTTCAACAGAAAATTGATTTTTTTTTTTTCCCCAACTAAACAGAAACATTGTGAAAAATGTTTGAAAACTTCCTGTGCTTTGCTGAAAGCATTTTCAGTCCCAAACTGGTTTACCTCAGGGGCTTTTGGGGTTTTGACAACAAGCATTTCTGCTTTCATCAGAAAAATTTTCCGGGGAGGGGATGGGAAATCATTCCTGGGGCAGCTGTGTCTGGGGAGGGGGCAGTCAGCTGGGAAGGAGAGGGGCTCTTCAATGTGATCCGGGGGATAAAATGAAGAGTAATGGGCTGAAATCCAAGGGTCTCAGGAAAGGCTTCCTGGCTGATCAGTCAGACTGGGGGGGAGTAAGAGCCCCACCTCTTGGGACAGCTAAACCCAAGCCATGCACAATGTGCTGTAGGGAGCAGTGTGCCAGGATACCAGAGTGATAGACACAGCAGGAGCCAGACTCTTGGCTGGTGTAAATCGGTGAAGTCCCACTGACTTAACTAGAATGCCTGGCATTTGCACCAGCTGAGGGTCTGGCCCCACCGTGGAATGGGTAATCTAGCAGGCCCCTGCTATCTCAGACCTCTAGGAGCCTTGTGCCCTGAGGTTCTTGGCTCTTTCCTGGTCCCCCTCTGGACTGAGCCTTTGCAGGGGTGCAGTTTGCTGGACAGTCCTGCTGTGGGATCTGGGCAGGGAGGGCAGCAGTGTCTACAGGGCCATCCATTCAGCTTCCCTGGCTCAAGCTATGGTTCTGGACTAGTTAGTCGCCTGCCTGATCATGAGAGAGGGACATGCTGCTGGCAGAACACCTGCCACCAGTCCCCATCCCTGCCTTCCAGCCCCTTGGCAATGTTGCCTCCTCCTAACCTGCAGATTGGCGACATTGCTGCAGTTCCAGCTCCCTGCCAGCCTCCCTTGTGCACAGCCACTCCCCGCAGTCTCGCTCCTGGGCCAAGGAGCAGCTGGGCAGAGGCTGAGCTGTGGAGCAGCGGTGTCTGACAGCTATGAAGGGGCACTCGCTGTCCCCACGCCAGGGCTGGACACAGCCCATGGGGTCTGGAACCACTGCCCCTGTCAGGGCTGGATTAAGGCGTAGGTGCTACAGACCTCTTCTGCTTCCTAGATGGGAGAAGGGGACCCCACTCACTGCATCTGGCTCTCTGGGAGGAAAGAAGGGCACTGCCACTGTAAGTGCAGGGGTGGGACGACCGTGTCATGGTGCGCTGTGCTTGGATCCCAAATGGTAGTGGCCTGGCCCAGTCCCTGCCTGCTCTCTCCCTGTAACTGCAGTGAATACAAGGGTTCCGGGCACTCAGTCTGCATGAAGAATGGACATTGACTAGGTGCAACCACCGGGCTCCGGGCATGTTCTGCCAGCTGTGTCCAGCAGCTCAAATCTTGTGCTGCTGAGCACTTAGCCCTGGTGACGAGTGCTCATCTACCCGAGTGCCAGGCGCACAGTCTGAGCTTGCATGTGCAAATTGGTACCGATCTCCCCGTCTATGAGCAGTGACTGATCTGCTGGGCCCCAACCTCGCTACTTCCCAACAGAAGTGAAACTGGTGACCCCGAATCTGGGTGTTTCCTTTGTGCAGTTGTTGTTGGTGGGACAGAGGTGGTTGCCAACAGCATGCCAGTGAACCCAACTTTCAGAAATTGGTGCCAAACACCAATATCCAGGTCCCAGGCAGCAGCTCTGCCCTGGTAATTGCCTACAGTTAAATCCTGGCACAGACCAAACCCTTCTGCTGCTGGTGACAGCTCCCCTAAAAGAAACTGAAGGCATAATACTGGATCATTTGTGATGTAAACACCATGTGCTGCTAGAAAAAAAGTGTCTTTCAAATTCTGTCAGTGCCACCTGGAATCAATGGGAGTCAAAACTCACTATTCAAAACATGGAAATCTATATGCCTCCTGCAATATTTACAGAGGGATGGATCATGCAACCCTTTGCTAATAACAGGGTGCACAGGACATATGTGAGCAAGGGCTCATCGACGTGAGCAAGGCTTACAAAATCACCTAGGCCTAGATCATTAAAAGGTATTTAGGTGCCTAACTCCCGTGGGAGCTAGGTGTCTAAAAACTTTTAAAATCTGACCCTTAACACCTTGTCTTTCTACAAGTGCTTCTGGTGCTAGAATACTTGTGGAAAGCAAACCCCAGGCAGGTGTGAAAGCCGCCAATCCCAGAGAAATAACTGGCAGCACTCCCCACTACACACATGCCGGTGTGCCCTGATCCCTAACGGCGTTGTGATCAGTCTGGCTCTGGGTGCACCATGTACTTTTATAACCATGCTGCCTACTCTGTTTTGATCTGTTGCCCTTGGAGCTATTCAGATATTCAGAATCCATTTTTTAAATTCTTATTTATAGCTGCAGATGTGAATTGGTCCCAGAAACGCCCGATGAGTCCATATGCCCATGTTATTCTTCTGTCTGCTTCTAAGTGTCAGCCCTTCTGTCACGCTGACCTTGTCTAGAAAGGGTGGAGCATGTGAGGAAATCCTGCCATTTCTCGGTTATTGCACCTAGAAGAGATCACACCTGCCCTCCCAGAATCTCCTTTCAGTACCAAGTCCTCATTAAAACATGGTTCAGAACTGAAAGCATGTTTCCCTAAAGCCTCCAGGGAGTGCTGTTGCTAGTTAAAAAACAAAACTAAACTTGGATTTAATTAAAAAATAGCTTCTGCTTCCTTTGAAGCCCTATAGGGCTTGATTGTGATGAGGCAGATCTGACTGATGGATTGAGTGGAACCCAGTGAGCAAATGTTTTGATTGCAAATGCATCCGATGAAGTGAGCTGTAGCTCACGAAAGCTTATGCTCTAATAAATGTTAGTCTCTAAGGTGCCACAAGTAGACTCCTTTTCTTTTGCGACTCCAGATAACTAACACGGCCTCCAGGACCACCTGTTTTTGATGTGTAACCTTAGTTCTTGCGACTAAGAAGAGGGATATTGCTATAACACCCCCCCTTTGGCGCACAAGCGGCCTGTGTTATAGCCCAGTGAATAATTCAGCATGGTCCCAATTCCGATATGCACGACTTTAGGTGTGTGACCTTCGCCATTCCTTCGCCTTTCTGTCTTTCTTTTCCCCTCCTGCCTTGTCTCTTTTAATTGTGACTCTCCAAGCATGCAGCCTTGACCGGCGCCCTGCACACGAATATTGAATCTGACAAAGCCTCCCCTTCTCCGGGGTGTCTTGTCAGCGAGGCCAGGGCAGGTTTACCCAGGATGATTTGCTGCTTGAACTGATCCAAGTGAAACCTAGGGGAATTTCATTTACTCTCTGGTTCTCTTGCAGTGCTCACTCCTGCAAAGTTTAGTTATGGTGTTATAAGTTATAGTTTTGTACTGACTGGCCACTTAAGTCACCTGGTACCATGTCACCTGGTACCATGTCTATTCCCTGCTTGGGAACATTTGAGCACCATTAGAATGATTCCTTGGTTGCTGGCACCTTAGTACCCCAGGAGCTTGGCTTTGGGAGCTGTCATCCCTTGCAATGGGTCAAGGGCATATTTAGTCCAAAACCTCCCAGAGCAGGGGACGGCCAAAGTGCAGTCTGCAGGTCAGATGTGGACCTGCAAAGCTAGATGATGCTGCTCAAAGCGACCTTCATCTGCTCTGTGAAGAGCTGGCCTATCAGAGGCTACAGCGCCCAGCTTGCAATAACCCATTGGAACGAATCCCCACCTTGGGGAGATGCATGTGCTAGCTGGGATGTGCTCTGAGATGCATTTGCACAGGAAGTCTTGTAGTCTTTAAACCATGATTTGAGGACTTCAGTGATTCAGCCAGAGGTTAGCGATCTATCGCAGGAGTGGGTGGGTGAGGTTCGGTGGCCTGCGAGATACAGGAGGTCAGATTAGATGAGCATGATGGTTTCTTCTGGACTTCAAGTCTGAGTCTGATGCAGCCCACAAGGCATGGGGTGAAGTGTTTTCATGCTCCATGCAGGCAAAGGAGCATGAGGGTTGGGGGGCGAGCTGTGCTAGGGACTCTGTGCTCTCTACATTAATAATTCTTGTGTGTGTGTGTGTGTGTGTGCGTGCAAGAAGGCGCGGGAGGATGGTCTCATTTCAGCCCAAGCCAGCCGCTGTGGGGTCTCGTCCTGAGTCATGCCTCCTGTCTGATCTTCTCCTCTGGCTTGTGTTCTGCAGGAGATTTGATTCTAAGAACGCTGCCCTCTCCCTCGCAAGGCAATTGGGATGCTGTCCATTTTTAGCCAAGTGCTTTGAGATCCTTGAATGGAAAGCACAATAGAAGGGCAAAGTAGAATTGGGTGGTGCAAGGGGACCAAACAGCCTATTATACGATATCCAGGGACCCTCATCACTGCAGTATCTCTGCACAATCCTTAATGTGCGTACCCTACCTTGCAGAGGTGTTGGGGAGGCAAGTGCTGTTATCCCTGCTCTAGAGGTGAAGAGCTGAGGCCCAGAGACACTAAGGTTGGACCCAAAACCCAATGAAGTGGCTTTCCCCAAGGGTCTTTCTGGCTGAGCTGGGAGTCAAACCTGTGTCGTCTGAGTTCCAGGCCGGTACCTTGGTCCTAAGTCCATCCTTTCTTCTCCCTGGCTCTTCTAGGACATCTCCTAGCTAAATGCAGGGGGGAAGATGCTGGAAAAGACCAAATATGTGGTCTCCAGGGCCTTGCCCAGTCTATCTTGAAATGACACGAGCTCTGGCCCGGGGACTCTTCTGTGCTGTTGTACCTCTCACTGCTGGGAAGTCTGTCTTGGTTCTCAGTGTCATTTTTTCCCTTCTTCAGACTCTTCTCCTGTCTCCTAGGAACAACCCCTTGAATCACTCTAGTCCACTTCCTCTCCCCCACTTGTAGCTACCCTTTGGAGATAGCTAATCTCCCCTCTGCCCCCAAGATGTCATTGCTATGCACGGATGGGGAACTTCAGAAGTTAATTCCCTGCGATGTGGCTGGATACAGTCTTGTGGGAGACAGTCTCCTCTTGTTCACACCTGTTAGATGACACCCGTGACTCTTGGGCAGGGGAGTCATTCCCAGTTTACACCAGGAAGCTCAAGCAGAGCCGTAGGGGTCCTGTAGCATTCATGGGTCAATGGAACGCCGTTCTTCTGACTGTTTTCAGCCAAAATGCAAGTTACAGGGCTCTGCAAAGCCCCTGACACTTCTCTACCTGTGGGCTATGCCTACCCTGCAGTCATAGGGTGTGATGGCAGCTCATGTAGACCTACCCCGGCTAGCTTTGATTGAGCTCGCTCGTCTACTGGTGGCAGTGAAGCTGCAGGAAGACAGGTTTCAGCCTGGACTAGCCACCCAAGTAACTAACTGGGTTCTGGGAGACTTGGACAGCTGCAGGATCCAAGCTAGCTAGAACAAAGCCAACTCCGCGCAGTCGCGCCCCGTGATTGCAGTGTAGACGTACCCCTAGTCACGAGCACTCCCTGGCTGCAGCGTACACTACGCGGTTTGAATGTGCAATTTACAGCACAGCTGATCCACGTGCGTCCCCACCCAGTGATCCTGCGCTGTCCTCCGGGCCGTCGCTCTGCGGAGCGAGTTCTGGGTTCTGATGGAGCAAAGCAGCACCAGCTGGGTGTGTGGGCCAAGCCGAGGGGACAGAGGCTACAGTAGCTGTGACTTGGCCCTTACAAACAGCGCTGTGTCTGTAGGAAGCCTCCTCCCCATGAGGACACATGTTGTGAAATCTAAGGGTGGCTGCCTGCCTGGATCCTTGCTGGAGAGGGAACATGTGGCCGCTGGGAATCAGCACAGTACCCTAGCTGTGTCAGTACCCTACCTATGCATGTACCCTAGCTATGTCTATGAGCCCCCAGCTGCCACTGGTTCCTCACATTCCTCCCTCTAAACTGGAACCTGCTGTGAGACTCTGATGGTCGGGAAGCTCCAAGTGCCAAAGCTAGCATAGCCTCATGTCAGCCGAGGGGCGGCTTGGAGCCCCTCTTCTTCTCCCTTGAGTCCCAGGATGAAGCCCTGGGTGGGGAAACAAAACCCCCAGAGGTTCAAGAGGCCTGAATTTGACCTTTGTGTCAATATGGCATTCAATGGAGCTGCCCCCTTCTGTTTTATAGATGCCTAGCACTGAAGCCGCTAATATGGGATGACAAGTCAAGGTCCCTAGGCATCAAGCATCTCCAGTTCCTAATGGGACCCTCCTTGGAAAATAAGGGGGCATGGTGATTTGGGGAGCCTGGTTGGGAAGGTTGCATTAGATCATTGTACCCAAGACGCCTGCCTGGTAGACACCATGGCTAAGCTCAGGTGGAGCGAACACATGAGGCAAGAGCTGTCCTACAGAAGTTTTACCAAAGGTGGATCATGCCAGACCAACCTGATCTCCTTCTTTGAGAAGATAACTGATTATTTTTTAGACAAAGGAAATGCAGTAGATCTAATCTACCTGGATTTCAGGAAGGCATCTGATACCGTTCCACATGGGAAATTATTCATTAAATTGGAAAAAATGGGGATTAATAAAGAATTGGTTAAAGGGGAGACTACAATAGGTCATACTGAAAGATGAACTGCAGGCTGGAGGGAGGTTACTAGTGGAGTTCCTCGGTCTTAGGAGTGATCTTATTTAACATTTTTATTATGGACCATGGCACAAAAGGTGGGCGTGTGCTAATAAAATCTGCATATGAGACAAAGTTGGGAGGTATTGCCAATGCAGAGGAGGACCGGAATATCGTACAAAAGATCTAGTGGACATTGTAAACTAGAGTAATACAAATGGGATGAAATTTAATAGTGCAAGGTCATGCATTTAGAGACTAACAAGAATTTTTGCTATGAGCTGAGGATTTATCAGTTGGAAGTGACGAAGGAGGAGAAAGATCTGGGTGTCTTGGTTGGATTACGGAGCCCCCGATGTGATGTGTCTGTGAAAAAGGTTAATGCGGTCCTAGGATGCATCAGGCGAGGTATTCCCAGTAGAGACAGGGAAGTGTCAGTGCCATTATACAAGGCACTGGTGAGACCTCCTCTGGAATACTGTGTGCAGGTCTCCCATGGTTAAGAAAGGTAAATTCAAACCGGAACAGATGCAGAGAAGGGCTACTAGGATGATCCAAGGAATGGAAAATCTATCTTCTGAGACGAGACTCAAAGAGCTTGGCTCGTTTAGCCTAACCAACAGAAGGCTGAGGGGAGATATGATTGCTGTCTATAAATGTGTCAAAGAGATAAATAACTTAAACTTAAATAACTCCTGTCCCTCCCTGACCCAATATGGCTGTTCTTATGTTGGTAAAATTCGAGACTGACAGGCTTTTGATTATTTTACAATGAATTATAAGTTTATTTAGAAATTGATTCATAGATTGACTTCCTATGACGTTAAGTAGATTTTTATGATCCTATCATGAAAAAGGCATTCAGAAAATGGTTTACTTAGAAAAATAGTTGAGAATGACATATGAAGTGCAAATGTGGACACAAGAACAAATGGATATAATCTGGCCATCAGTAAGTTTAGGCTTGAAATTAGGCGAAGGCTTCTAACCATCAAGGAGTGAAGTTCTGGATCAGCCTCCCAAAGGGAGCAGTGGGGGCAAAAAACCTGACTGGCTTCAAGACTGAGCTTGATAAGCTTATGAAGGAGATGGTGTGATGAGACTGGCTACAACAGCATGCTCAGGGTCTAACCAATCGCCACAGTTGAGGTCAGGAAGGAATTTTTCCCTGGGTCAGATTGGCAGAAACCCTTCCTCTGCAGCATGGGTCACGGGTCACTTGCAGTTTTAAAGTAGTGTCAATGACGGAGTCTCTGTAACTTGAAGT